>NC_067282.1:177794148-179004773 GCF_020740795.1 Apus apus
ACATCAAAACAAAAAAGCTTCAACAACAACAATCAACAACCTAATCTGTCACAGAATTGTTACTGGGAAAAAAATCAGTTTAATCACAGTATCATAGAAAGTGTGGGGTTGGAAGGAACCATTAAAGGTAATCTAGTCAAGGCCCTTTGCAGTGCACAGGGACCTTTCAACTAGATCAGGTTGCTCAGCCTTGTCAAGCCTGACCTTGAATGTTTTGACGGACGGGGCCTCCACTACCTTTCCGGGCAACCCATTCCAGTGGTTCACCACCCTCTTTGTAAAGAACTTCCTCCTGATACCCAATCTGAATCTACCCTGCTCTAGGTTAAGGCCATTGCCCCTCATCCTATTGCTACATGCCTTTGTAAACAGTCCCTCCCCAGCTTTCCTGTAGGCCCCTTCAGGTACTGGAAGGCCACTATAAGGTCTCCCCTGAGTCTTTTCTTCTCCAGGCTGAACAGCCCCAAACTCATCACTTGTCTCCACTTGGACACTGAGCCATTGACCACAACTCTCTGGGTGCAGCCATCCAGCCAATTACTTACACGGAGTAGTCCATCTGTCAAATCCAAGTCTTGTCAGTTTGGAGGCCAGGATGTCATGTGGGACAGCGTCAAATGCTTTGCACAAATCCAGATAGATAACAGTTGGTCTGCCACTATCCACCATCTCTGTAGCCTTGTCATAGAAGGCGACCAACTTTGTCAGGCATGATTTGCCCTTAGTAAAGCCATGTTGGCTGTCACCAATCACCTCCTTATTTTCCATGTTCCTTAGCAGACTTTCCAGGAGGATCTGTTCCATGATCTTGCCGGGCACAGAGGTGAGACTGACCAGTCTGTAGTTCGCCAGGTCTTCCTTTTCCCCCTTTTTAAAAATAGAGGATATGTTCCCTTTTTTCCAATTAGTGGAAACCTCACCACACCTCTCAAATATGATGGACAGAGGCTTAGCAACTGCATCCACCAGCTCCCTCAGGACCTGTGGATGGACCCTATCAGTTCCCATAGACTTGTGCAGCTTCAGGTTATTTAGATGGTCACAAATCTGTTCTTCTACAGTGGGGGGTGCTTTGTTCTCCCAGTCCCTGCTTTCACCTGCTGTGGCCTTTGTGATCGGGTTGGAGCACTTGCCAGAAAAGACCGATGCAAAGAAGTAATTGAGAACCTCAGCCTTCTCAATATTCTGTGTACTTAGGTCCCCTGTTTTTTACAGGAGAGGGACTACATTATCCTTGCTTGTTGTTTTTCCCCCCCATGACTATAGAAGCTTTTCTTATTGCTATTTACATCCCTGGTGACATTTAATTCTATCTGGGATTTAGCTCTGCTAATGTCATCCCTAGCTGCTCAGACAACTTCTCTGTAGTCCTCCCAGGGTACCTGCCCTTGATGCCACCCTCCATGTGCTTCCTTCTTAAATTTGAGTTTTTCTAGGAACTGCTTGCTAATCCACACAGTCTCCTGGAGTTTTTACCTGACTTTCTCTTAGTCGGGATGCATTGCTCTTGGGCCTGGTGTAGCAGGACACTCCAAACTTCTAGTCTGCTATCTTGCCCCATTGGGACATCTGGAGAAAGTGATCCTTAAATATCATCCAGCTTTCATGGGTCCTTCTTCCCTCCAGGATGTTATTCCATTACACTCTTCCAAGAATATCCCTGAAGAGACTGAAATCTACCCTCCTGAAGTCACAGCTAGTAAGCTTACTGTGAGCCCTCCTTACTGTCCTAAGGATCTTGAACTCCACCCTTTCATGGTCACTAAAACCAAGGCTGCCCTTGAGCTTAGCATCTCTACCAGCCTTTCCTTACTGGTGAGAACAAGGTCCAGCATAGCACCGCTCCTTGTTGGTTCCTCAATTACTTAGAAAAGGAAGTTGTTGTCCATACACTCTAGGAACCTCCTGGATTGTATGTGCCTTGCAGAGTTATCCCTCCAACAATACCAGGTTGGTTGAAGTCCCCCATGATTACCATGGCTTGGGAACGTGAAGCTGCTCCTATCTGTCTGTAGAGTGCCTTGTCTATACTGTCCTCTTGGTCAGGCAGCCTGTAGCAGACCCCCACTGTAATATCACCTCTCCCTGCCTTCCCTTTAATCTTAACCCATAAGCTCTCAGCTGGCTCCTCATCCATCCCCAGGGAGAGCTCCATGCACTCCAGCTGGTCTTTGACATGGAGGGCAACATCCCTACCTCATCTCCCCTGCCTGTCCTTCCTAAAGAGTTTATAACTCTTCATTCTATGCTCCAGTCATAGAAGTCATAACACCAGGTCTCCACGATGCCAATCAGATCATAGCCCTGCAGGCACTCACACATCTCTAACTCCTCCGGTTTATTCCCCATGCTGCGCGCATTTGCATAGAGACATTTAGGCTGGGCCCCAGTGAGGTTAACTGATGAGATGGAGGGGGTGGGGTTTTATTATGCTGCATTCCAGGTGCTTTCCTGCTGACCTGCACACCCCCTCTATAAGACTCTGGACATGTATTACTGGTGCCAGCATCACACTGGAATTGATTGGCTTAGGATGAATGGAGGTTCCCTCCCCCCAGCCACATCAGTTTAAAGCCCTCAGTACTCCACGTGGGATCTCATAAGAGCAGAGGGGGAGGAATCACCTCCCTCGACCTGCTGGAAATGTGAAACTGATTCTTCTTCTAAGCTGATACCACTACATCCTATCACTGGGATGCATCTCATACACAAAGACTCAGTCCACATGTTGTTTGTAACTGGAAATAAATTAATATTTTACCCTCATGAGCAATCTTGTATTTCCAAACAAAACATTTCACTCTTCAAATATAAAGCAAACATGGAAGAATTGGAACCCATAGATTACAGTTACTCTCAGCAATTAAAGTAATAACTAGTTCAGAACAGAGAGCAATCAGCCACCCCTCAGTTCTGACAAGTTATTCAGGATTCCATTGTACACATGTAAGCAGTCAAGAAAAGCAACAGCAATAAAATAATTTTTCTATGGGTGTTGTGATACCAAAAAAAAATTAATTAAAAAAAATCAATAATCGCTATAAATTAGAACTTTTCAGAGCATTTAAACATTAGATGTAATGCAAAGTCTTCAAGTACTATCCTACAGGTGACTGGCAGAGTGCCAGTTCTTCTAACATAAAAGATTCAACAATTGCTTTTAGTCATGTTTCTGTATCTTCAAAAAAACTAATATATTATACATAAAGGAAAGTACTAAATTACATCAATTTTGGAACCCACTTAAGTGAACAGCATAACATGTATTTACCTTCTTGCAACTGAAAATTGTTCTGTCTTTCAGCTTAAAGATTCAATGCATGCTAAGTAAGTTAATTTTATAAATAGATTTGAAGTGCCCTTTGTAAACAACTACCAGCTGCTGTTATGTTTTGGTCTCAAGTAGACTGCACAAATGAGGTGTTGTTTCCAAACTCACTAAATTTGCAAATTATATTTACAATAACAACGTAACCTTTGATTTTTACTTCATACAATAACAACATAACCTTTGATTTTTACTTCATTTGCACGTTTATCTACTCAGCTCTCTGGATTCTTTTAAGTACCATGAAACTGTCATGCTAGTTGTAGTTATCCAGAGTCAAACAGGTAAAAACAACCAAAAAAAAGGAATATTCAATTCTAACCAAAATATGTAACATTTGTAGTTATATAGCATTGAATAAGTGGCCTAAGAATAAAGGCATTAAACTCAAAACATGAATATTGTCAGAAACAAACTCTTCTGGAAGTTTTTGCATTTGGATTAAGAACAAGTAAGTTTAGTACTTACTTTTTTCTAGCCTAATGGAAAACCGAATGAGTAAATATAACGAGCTTCTCAGCTAAAAAATTTTCAAGAATGTAAACACTGAGTATATAGGGACAGAAAAATCATTGATAATAATATATATTATGGTATCATTCCAAAAGAAAGAATTCAGGTAATGTATATAATATTTGAAAGGTATTTTCCATTTTCAGTGTACTTCAGAAAAGTAACTAGTTCTCCCACGACTACTGTAAAGAAACTTGGTGTATACTTGCTAAAAAAAGGGGGGAATTAGAGCTGACTCCCCAGCATAATATTCACAGAATTACAGAACAGTAGGTGTTGGAAGGGACCTCTGGAGATCACTCAGTTCAACCCCCCTGCTAGAGCAGGCTCACTTACAGCAGGTTGCACAGGATGGTGCCAAAGTGGGTTTTCAATGTCTCCAGATACTGACACTCCACAACTGCTCTGGGCAGCCTGTTCCACTGCTCTGCCACCCTCAAAGACGTTTCCCATGAAACTTAGCAGTAGGACCTGATTAACCAACTGCTTACCATTTATCGTCTGTGGCACATTAATAAGCTGAATGCATAAACTAATATGCAAAATTGTGCCTTCAAAAGTAACTTCCTGCGTTTTCACAACTCAGGTTTTATCCTTGAACGTTAGAGGTCACTGTGGGACTTCCTAAGAGCACACCCAGTATAGTCCGTAATAACCGTTCACCACCATATTGATTTTGAGTCTGGGACTTCTGACAAGTGCAACTGTTGTGTAAGTTTCTCAGGTCTGAGCAATCAATAAAACAACGACACCCAAATACTGTGAGAAATACATAAATAATTATTTTGTTGAAAAACAAACAGTAAAGCATGGATAGCTACATTAGAAAAGGAAAAAAGTTATTTTAGTATTTGCAAATTAGCTAATTTCTGGCATTTTTGCAAAGCAAGAGACAGATTATCCAAGGGGCTATTCCCCTTCTAAGACTTTAAACGTAATAGTTCAGTAACACACCAGTTAAAAGTACGAAATCCTTTTGACAGAGAGAGCAGCACACAATTTATGTAACTTAGTACATGGTTTCTCCAGTAGCTCAGGACTTGCAGTGTACATTCCAGGCTACTACAATTTGCTTGTTTATGCCTCATTTTTAAAGACTAAATCATTTCAGTTGAAAACAAAAGATCACAACTTGTATAAAACTAAAAATGTTCATTATGCACTGACTGCTACCAGGTTTAGATTTGTAACTGGCATTCTTGGGTTTTAGTTTTTCCTGTCTTTATATTTTACACAATAAGAACACTGAACATTTTTCAACTGAACTTGGTTCTAGAATTTGAATTACTCATTTTCAAGTGTGAAAATAAAATTGTTTTCAACAGAAAGTACACATGCTAATGCATAGGAGCTAGGATTTGTTTGTCCTTGCCAATATTTCAACAATAATGAAAAACCTCCAAAAAAATTATATTAACATAAAAAAATGTTTTAGCCACTGTTTAGAACTGCAGCTAAATTTCACTGGCCCAGAAGTATCTTAAAATAAATACATACAGATCATGTTTATATTCCACAGATCATGATATAGAGTCATTGTTTTAAAATTGTAATATATTCCTGAACTAAAAGCACTACGATATGATTCCAGAAGCAAATTACTTTCAACAACCAAATAAAAGTTACACAAAAGAGTCTATAATTTTAAAAGTAAAAGACATGTAAGACTCCTAGAAATCTCCCCATCATAGCAGTTAAAACTGTTAATTTTTTTACAAAAAGCACGTGGATTCAGTTACAAGTAAAGATGCATATTGGAAAAATACATCAATTCTAAAGTTTTTTGGAGAAATTACTTTATTTAACCTGAAAATCCCTGAGAGGTCTCACTTATTTTGTCGACAATTAATTGCTATGTTCTTCCTAACTGAACAATGAACAACTATGTGTGAAAGTATGCTTTTGAGGGAGATTGAGAAAAAAAAAGGTGCTGCTGTAAGAAGATATCAAGAGACATGTGAAGCAGCTTTCCTCCATCAACTCTCTCTTTTTTTAGTATCTCAATGCAGTCAATTAACTCCAGCTCAATGGACTATCAATGATCTGATATGAAAAAAAAAAATCCACAGTGGAATATTGCTAATTAAAAGATATCATGAGGTTAGAGTCTACTTGGTGTTCAACTGCAGTTTTTCTATCTAAGCTTTTCACTGGCTTCCCAAAAAATTAATTTTCCTTCAAAAAGGTAACAACACCACAGAGACAACTCCAAGAACTGCCTGAATCATAGAATAGTTAAGGTTGGAAGGGACCTTAAAGATCACCAAGTTCCAACCTCCCTGATATGAGCAAGGACACCTCACACAAGACCAGGCTGCACAAAGCCTCATCCAACCTGGCCTTGAACACCACTAGGGAGGGGGCTTCCACAACCTCCCTGGGAAACCTCTTCCAGCACCTTACTACCCTCATGGTGATGAATTTCTTCCTGATGTCCAACCTAAATCTAACCTCTCAGCTTAAAACCATTACCCTTGTCCTGTCACCACCCCCTCTGGTGAAAAGCCCCTCCCCAGCTTTTCTGTAGGCCCCCTTCAAGCACTGGAAGGCCACTATAGGGTCTCCCCTCAGCCTTCTCCTTCTCCAGGCTGAACAGCCTCAACTCTCCCAGCCTGTCTTCATAGCAGAGGTGCTCCTTTGATCATCTTGGTGGCCCTTCTCTGAACCCTCTCAACAGGTCTCTCTGCATCTTTGCTGTGCTGAGGGCACAGTTGTACACACTGTTCCAGGTGTGACCTCACTTCACCTACAGCACTGTGGCCTTTTATACAGAGAAGCATTAGGTTAAGAATTAGGTTAAGCATTAGGGCGTTCATATCTCAGTAATGCAGACAACAGCAGGCCACGGGAAGGATCCTAGACCAAGCAGCAACTAAGATTCTACACGAGCCCCCGGCGCCGCAGGGCCTCGGGAGCGGCTGAGGGAGCGTCTGCCCGCTGCTGCCGCGATCCGCGGCCGGAGGGGCCGTGCCCGGCCGGGGCACCCGGGTCAGCACGCCGCACTTCCGCGAACCGCGCAGCGAAGCTTCTCCCGTCCCCGGGCGGCCCCTCAGGCCGCGCCCCCCGCCCCGCCCCTGAGCGGGCAGCGACTCTGCCCCGCCCCGCCGCCCCGCAGCCCCGCCCCGCAGCCCCGCCCCGCAGCCCCGCCCCTGAGCGGGCAGCGACTCTGCCCCGCCCCGCCGCCCCGCCCCGCAGCCCCGCCCCGCAGCCCCGCCCCTGAGCGGGCAGAGACTCTGCACCGCACCGCCCCGCAGCCCCGCCCCCCCCCCGCCCACGCCCAGCGGCAGCCCGGAGCGCTCCGCGCGAGCTGGGCCGGGCTCGGGGCCGGGCCGACGCGCTGCTCCCCCCCCGGCCCCCCCCCCCCGCTCTCCGCAGGCCCTTCCCACGCCCTCCCCGGACACGAGGCTTCGTCGCCCCCCCAGCCCTCGTTCCCCCGCTACTTCCTCGGCCCGACCGGCGCTCCCCCTCCCGACTCCCCGCGCTCTGGGCCCGCCCGGCTTCCGTCGCTCCCCCCGCCGGCCGCCCCGGCCCCGCTCACCCTTTCCGCCCTGCAAGGGGGAGGTCGGGCCGGCCGCGCCGCTGCCGCGCGCCAGCTGCTCGCCGTCACGTGGGCTAACGGCTGCGGCGGCGCGGGGCGCGGCGTGAGGGGCCGCGGGGCCGGGCCGGGCCGGGCCGCCGTGCTGCCCCGCCGTGCTGCCCCGCCGTGCTGCCCCGGGCCGGGCCGCCGTGCTGCCCCGCCGTGCTGCCCCGCCGTGCTGCCCCGCCGTGCTGCCCCGCCGTGCTGCCCCGCCGTGCTGTCCCGGGCCGGGCGCGGGGCCGTGGCCGCGCGGCGGAGCTGTCGGTGCGGAGTGAGGGAAGCTCGGCCGCAGGGCCTTGCCCCGAGCACGTAGGTCCGCCGTGCTCGCTACCGTGATCTGCCGGCGTGTGGCCCGAGCCGTTCACCCGGTGTCAGACATCGAGCGGGCTGTGCCCGTCACAGAAGAGCGATGCGCTCGGTCTGCTCTTCAGTTTGAAGTTTGCGTATTTGCAGCTCGCGTACGAGGCCCCGGGAAACGGGGCTGTTTGATTGCTGCAGACGCGATTTCCTTCAGCGATGGCGGGGGTGGAAATACCCTCGGGCTGTACTGTTGTGGCAGGTTTTTTGCAGAAGGATAGAAATAAACTGGTTTGAATATCAATGTCTAATACTAGGATTTTTTACCTACTATTTGAGTCTAAAACAATTGCGGAAGTTGCACCTATTGTAATGCACGCAGAATAGCACAGGTTTTGCTTCGAGCTGATGGGCTTCCTAGTGCGTACCAGATTTCATCTGGTCTGAGAGCACCCACGTCTGCTGCACATCAGGACGGGCTGCACTGGACTAACAATCCCATGCTAAATGCAGGCTGATTTTTCTCTTCAGTAATGATATGAAAATGGCGATGAAATGGATATATTGGAGTGTATTATGTCAGTCACTGGGTTTGGTTTTTATCAGCTGCAGTAACAACTGCAGGTGCCAGTATAGTGTGTAGTGGGAGGATTTTCCACATAGTTGGTGTACCTTCAAGAGTCAAGTGAAGGACAGGGAAGTCCATGAAGAGTCATGCACGTAAAAACTACCTCTGGCTTAAGGAGTCCCTTACTAGATGCTGGGAGATACTTCCACTAGTCAGGCCACTGTCAAAAAAATATAACACTTCTGTCTGACTATGTGCACTCAAGTTATTTCTATTTTTTTTATTAAAATGCTGGGTTTATGTTCAAATATAAAATTTTTTATGTTTATAATTTAAATTACCTTCATTTTGAAGGTCAGCTATAAAAGTATGAATGCACAGTTGACTGTCTTTTTACAGAGGTAAAATATTCTTCCCAATTTTTTTGAGATAGGAATCAACTGTCTTAAAAGATGATACCATAAGGTACTTCTTAATGAGCTGAATTGGAAGACACACTCGTAAGACCATTTTTAGTACAAAACTCTTGAATTATGTGTACGTAATCTATAAAATTTCTTGTCACACACTATTCCAAATACAGCAGGCCCAGCCTTGTGTCATATCTGAACCTTTCAACAGTGCTTACAGCTTTCAACACTTAAAACACCATTTTCACAAAAAAAAAACAGAATTAGCTTTAGTGTGATTTTTGTTTGCTGAAGTAACAATGTGATGCCAATACATTTGTTATCGAGTGCAAACTAGTGATTGTTACCCTATTTCATTTTTTTATTTCTCTTGACACATATTTAAATACGCTGTACCTTTTCAGTCAAATAGTTCTTACTGACTTTCTGGCTGAGTACCCTTTTCTTGATACATTATTTCTTTAACACATTTGAGTTGTGCGCTCACTGTAAGGTTCTACAATAGGCCTTTCAGTGCATTGCAGAGGAGTAAATAAAGTGCTTGCTGGGATTCACAATCTTTGTGTTCATCATAACTGGGAAATCACAACATTTTCAAAAATACTACTGTAAAACGCCATATTATGCTTTCAGCTGTAACATTAGAGAAACATCTCATGGAGATGTGCTTCAGTGTTTCCACGCATTCAGAGCTGACAATGAGGAGTATTTCCTGCTGAAACTCTCAAGCAAAAACTCCTCTTTGATTAAAGACTTTTGTTGTAAAACTCTCAAGATCAAATTATGGTTTATTAGCAGTTTTCTTCATGTTGAAATTATGCATGTGCTACACAACTAGCAGGAAATACCCATACTTAATTTATTTGTAGAAAAAATGATACTTACCAAAGCCAATACTAAAGTTGCCAGCTGCAAATGATGCATTACCAGTGTTCCCGCTGTATTTTTTTTTAATAAGTGTTCCTGCTGCAGTTGCACTGCTACCTAGAAGTAGGGAATAGTTTATTTTGCTTTCAACTCTGACAAATAGCTATTGAAAATGTTTTGCTGCTTCCATGCTTTGATGCATCAGTGGCTGGAATAAAGAAAAAGCTTGCCCTTTTCACCTGCCTCTTCAATTGCTTTTCAGCTGAGAGGACCATTAAAGCATTCTTGGCAATCCATAAAACTTTTGTACCACAGTATCCATTTAAAAGACTCTCAGACTGTGGAAAGCTTTATCCTATAAATGCATTTAATTCCGTTTCCCTTAGCTTAATTTTATTTTGATTTTTAGAAGTGTGGAAAATCTATAGGAGACACATAAGACCTGCTTTGATTTAAAGTCAAGTACCATACGTTTTCAAATGCAATTATATGCAGGGTATTTAAGGCCTGTTTCTCTTCCTCCATATAATAAAGGAATGGATGTTTAAGTGGCGTTGAGTGTACTGTACTGAAGAAGCGTGTGTTCAAAGAGAATATTGGGCTGGGTCTGGCAGCTGGAGCGGGAAGATAAGATGCCCTGACAAAAGGACACGGGCCTCTAGGCAGGAGATCAGGAAGCCTGAATGCTTTTGTGGATATTACAGATGAGCCCTTCCTGTCATCCGGCTGTGGCTTGAAGGACCTGGGGACAAAGGGCAGCAATGAAACCTCCTATTGTATTGGGGAATCATCAGTGTTTACAAATATGTTAAGGGCGAGTGTCAAGAAGGCTTTTTTTCTGTGATGTCCAGTGATAGGACAAGGGACAATGGGTGCAAACTGGCACATAGGATGTTCCACATGAACATCAGAAAAAACTTCTTTCCTGTGGGAGTGACAGAGCCCTGGAACAGGCTGCTCAGAGAGATGGTGGAGTCCCCTTCGCTGGAGACATTCAAAACCCACCTGGACACGTTCCTGTGTGATGTGCTCTAGGTGACCCTGCTCTGGCAGGGGAGTTGGACTAGACGATCTTTCAAGGTCCCTTCCCACCCCTAGGGATCCTGTGATTCTGTGAAAAAAGTAGTCATGGTATCTGCAATATTATTTAATTATTACACATCTCCATTTTGTTACATGACTCAACACCTAACCCCTGCTAGCTTCTGGGCTCCAGTGATGACTTGTGATAAAGGATTACACACTCATTTTTGTGATTTTTTTCCAGATTCAACTTCTTTGCTGCAAGTTTATATTCAGTGGGACTTACCTATTACTTAAAATTGGAGGCTTGCCAACATGACACTCATCTATAAAAAGGACAAAAAGGAGGATCCAGGGAACTACAGGCCTGTCAGCCTCGCCTCAGTATTGGGAAAGATCACGGAGAGGTTCATCTTGGGTGTGCTCACATGGCAAGTGCAGAATAATGGTTGGATTACAGTTGGACTCGATGATCTTGAAGATTTTTTCCAACCCTAATGATTCTAATATGTATGTTATATAGAACTATTTGTCTAAATTTCCTCTAGGTCAAAGAGGTGATGTGGGACCTTTCTAGGACAGGATTAATCTCATTCAAGGATGTATGTTGCAAAGAAATCAGATAAATTATGTTTTAGAAGAGCCTGTTTCTCATCAGTAGCTACTGAGTGCATATCAATGACTCAGATGTAGACACATACAGAATGCTCGCCATGGGAGGAGATTTTGCAGTCAGTATGAAGCTCATGTTCTGCTGCTGGCCACAGCAGTACTGTATTGGCTGAGCTACCAGGCTAGGTGAGTCCCACATATTCAGAAATGCCTAATATTACTTATCACTTGATAGTCTTCAGTATACTTAATCAACAGTAACTAACTTAGCACTCATTTCTTACACGTAATGTGTAAACCCTTATTTTCCTTTTAAGTGTGGAGTAAAGGTTACAAGGGTTAGTAGCAATAAACAAATGTAGAGTGATGACTTTAGATTACTGGTTATTAAAGGCTTAGCATAAAGCAGACAACAGTTGCTTTGCAGTTACATACAGTGCATTCTTTCAGCACTGTCAAATTTAAAGGGTTAAATTTAGCTGAGTGGAGTCAGTTTTTCTGTGCTGTCCTTTCTCATTATAGAAGCTTATTTCTGAATAATTTCTCCTGTACATGCATTTTAAAGGTGTGTAATTAACTGGTTGCAAGTTGTTAGGCAGTTGATGAAGTGTGAACAGGGCACTGATTTGTGTTCTTTATTTACATGTTTCCCATAATACTGTGATGAGAGCAGGATGCTGAGACTCTTTTACCCTTTGTATTATTCCTTGCTTGTTTCATCGGATTAAGAAGTTATTTGTGAAGCTATTTGCAATGCTTTAAATTCCATTAAAAAGTAGTGACAGAAGCAACACTCCTGTCACTAATTCAGATAACCAGGTTAAGGAAGTTGTACAGTACACCTGACCATGGTCAGCTTGTTTTTAAAAAACATGCTGGTTTTTAATATCAAGACAGTTTAAGAACTTTTGGTTGTTTAAGAACTTTTGGTTGTTCATTACTCAATCCTCCTTCACCTGTCTGCTTTTAACCAGAGAGAATAATAATTGTGAGAGAGTGGCTTGGTGGGCGTCCAGCAGCCAGCCAAGGTTAACCCACCACAGTCCTACGGGAGGGTCCAGAGAGGGGGCTATGGGATTGGATGTTCTGTGCTCACACAGTAGGCTCCGGGTGCAACACTCTGAGCCTTGCTCATCACCATGGGTGATTCACACTGTGGAGGGGTCACACTAACTGGGAGTACCAGCCAGAGTTTCAGATACCCCTTTTACTTTGTTTCAGCCTGCTGATGTTTCCCTGGTGGGGTAAGCAGGTGCTCTTTACCCACACAGTACTGACAGGTCCAGGGTGAAGACCGCTCCCTTGTTAGCTCTGTGCTCCAAGAACCTGCCTTCTCAAGGAGAGAGATGGATGTGACACAATGTGCATATGCACAGACAGAGTTGCCTTCTCCTCCCTCCCTCCTAGGAAAGAGACTGCTGCCACATCTCTCCTGGAATAAATTTATTTTCTTTCTCTCTCCCACCTGTCTTCAATCATTCACATTTCTCGACCCTTTCCTCTTACAGCAGACATCATCCTCTGTTGCCCTAACAACAGGAGCAGCTCAGCTGTGCAAGACAGCCAAGGCTGGAGTTTTTCCTTGCTTCTCAATTAAAACAGTCCCTAGAATTTTGCACCTGTATTTACCATCTGCCTAAAATGCTGATAGCAAAAAGCATCAGTCTGAACTATACCACATGAGCTGCCTTGCAGTCCCACACTAACATGTTCACTGCTGTCTTGGGCCAGTCTTTTTTTCCAGTACTTAAACCATAGCAATGATGATTTTAAAAGGATGGAACTGAGCTGATATATTTTATAGTAGCTAATACACAGGAAAAGGGAACAGCTGTCCATGAACCTTTCCTTCCCAGACATCTGTCCTGACTTCAAAGCTACATTTTAATGCATGCCCTGAATTCTTGCATCTTTTCTATGCATGTGACTTGAAGATGCTTTTTATCTTATGAGAGGTTATCAGCTTGCTACAAGTTGAACAGATGTCACTGGCCTATGTCTTCATATCTGGGGATGAGACACAAGCAGGAGTACTTGAACCTGTCAGGGTTTGCTAATAGGAAAAGGAATAATAGGACCAAGAACCTCCTGATGACCATTGAGACTTTTTCTGGAAGAAATTAACCTCTACCATCATCACAAATGGAAGGCACATGGATTCTTAATTTCCTTTCTTTTCACGCAGAGCAAGTTGCCAGTTTATCTGTGAACACACTGAGCCATCCAAGTAGTGATTTCCTTATAAAGATGCCAGACTCAAAAGAAGGCATTAATGAAGTTGGATCCTTCCTATATAGTATCTGTGTGGAGAGGAAGGAGGAGCCCTATGTTACCTACCTTATGACTGTTATAGTGGACTGGGCATAGGTCCACTATTTAGTTAAACATGAGGCACTGTGGACATTGTTTGTGCCATAGTTAATGAATGTTGATGCCATGTATGACAATCCAAAGATAACAGACGAATGTGGGAGCGCAAGTCTAGTTGCACAGTTATGTGGGAGCTGTATGAGCAGATTTAAGTAGATCCAGGGGACTCTGCTGTTTTTTCCAGTCAACTGCATAGTAAGGAGCTGCCCTACAGAGCTGAATACTTCCAGGTTTCTGTTTCTGCCCTTGCAGCTGCCAGGCAGGATGCCACAGGAGATGCTCCAAGGGCTGATCAGTGACAGGAGAACAGGAAATTGGTCTCAAGGGTACACTAGAAGTGGTGGAGGGGCAGCCACTAGAGAAAGTTGTCATAGTTTTATTATTTTCTTTGTTTGTATGCAAATAGTTGCAAAATACAGGTTTTTTTAAGTAATCATACCAAACAAACCAAAGCCAAATCTTTCCCTCTGTGATAGTCTTCTGTCTCTACAGCTTAAACAAAAGAAAAAAAAGATAAAATTGTAGGTGCTACTGGCCTTCAGGGTGGTGCTCAAGCAAACACAGAAATCATCCATACCAATCAAAAAAACAATACCCCAAACCCTACAAAACCCACAAGTGAATGGACATTATTTGACTCATCATCAGGATTGTAAAGTCTCTTTGTAAGATTTTTGGATCATCCTGTCAAAATCTTCCATTCTGATCTATGAAAAGTGATGGGTTTTTTTCCCCTCTGCAGAACCCTACCCTTAATTATTCTGCATTAAGTAAAATCAGCATGAGCAGTTTTAAATGAGAGAATGGGAGCTGAGATAGAAGCAGGGGAGCAGGCTGAGAGCTACTGAGACAGAAACACTGAACAGCAGAGGAAATTAAACCAAGGCATGCATGGTTCAATGTATTGAAATGGCAAATGGGAACCTGGAGGAATTGATAGGGGACAAGTGGGGGACAAGTAAGCAGTAATATAATAGAGAATGTGGGTGAATATGAAAGACAAATGGCAAAAAAACCAAAGAGCCATTTATAATAGGCAGGAACAATTAAGCCGCTCTGCAATTACTGAATGGACACGTATGCTGAGCGCAGCACTTTGAAGAGGATGGCAACAGTTCCTCTCTCTTTTGTTTCCCGTTCACCCCCCGCGTCAGTCAGCAGCAGTGTCTGTGATAGCATTGTTGTCTGTGCGAGCCTCAGCGTTGCCAGCCGTGGGCAGTCACAACAGCACAACGTGGTTAATCAAAGCCTTCTTGCAAGCATACACAGGCTGCAGGGGCAGTTACAATTAGCTCCGAGTCAGCAGCGTGGCACTGGCAGTGGCAGCATCAAATAATTCTTAAAAGGGTTTCTTTAGTAATGCTATGTGGAACTTCATTTATTCTTCCATTTATTGTTAGTTTAGAAAACAGAATACATTCTTTACTACTATATTTAAAACAACTATGTGACACAATGTTACAAGAGAACAGTGGGTGTCACTCTTAAGAGCAACTGGCATTTCCATTTGCCTCTGTTTAATATGTATTTTGGTGACCTTATTACAAGTTGTCAGGTCACCATGTTCTGAGCACATCTTGTTTGCTGAATAATTTTTTATTTCTAGTTGTATGGCCTGGGCTGCGTTAAAATGCATTTTGAAATAAGATCAGCACCTTCTGAATCCAAAAATCTTCAAAGAACAGCTAGGTGCACTCTTTTTTTTTTTTTTTTTTTTTTTTTTACAGCTGAATTTCTAAACCTCTCATGGGCAAAATCCCTTCCAAACAAATGAAGTTAGAGCCAATAAATGACTAAGGCATCAGATGCAGGACTGAGACACTTAAATCCAGAGTTATAGTATAAACCCTACTGCTCAGCTGTTGTATAACCTTGTAGATAATTCCTCATTTGACCTGCAAGTTCTTTGTGAAATCCTGCTTTCCTGCAAGCATACAGCTATGGTTGCACATATCTTAATCAAGGTGCTGAGCAGAGCAGGCTTTTAAATCTGATATGAATTATCAGAGAGTGACTTATACCATATCCCAAAGGATCAAGACTCTCAAAAGATCTAAATATGGCTGCTTGTTTTAAAGTAGCAGCACTCAGTGTACAAGCACCATGTAGTTAGAAAAGTCTGTTGGGAAGCAGAAGAGCTTGATCTCAGTTTCCTGCTCACCTTTCAGCTTCTGGAGCTCAGGAGCTCTTAGGGCTGATCCATACATCCCACATTGAATGTGCTATCTGGCCCCATGTACAAGAGAGACACCGACTGTTGTTGCTGAGCTGTAAAAGAGAATGATTGCTTACTCCTTACAGTCCTTACTTCATTCAGAGTGCTCAGTGTATATTCTAAAATTGCCTGCTCGACCTCAAGGACTGCAGACAAAGTGAGTGGTTTCCAAAACTTGATCAGGTTGGTATACAGTTTAGGCACTGAACCACCTGCTTCTGTAAAATTAATCCTGTGGTGCTCCATACAAGGCAATTAACTTTGTAGCCTAAACTCATACCTCTGAGGCACATTGTATGTTCTTTGGAAAGAAAGTTTGAGCCCTTAGGGGACCATTTTTGTAAAACACTCATACTGAAAAAGTGATTTTAGCTGGGGATACTTGAGATAACTGAGAGGGTTTTGGTCTTGCCTTGCTGTCTGCTCTGTCGATATCTATGTATACATAATAGTAAAATTTCTGTGTAAATTACCTGGCCTTTCATCTGTCTGACCACTTTTGTCCACCCAACTCATCCTGTTCCATCCATTCTGTACGGGTTGTGTCCTCTGGACAGGCAAACAACTCCTTGTCCAAAAGCCTACCTGTGCTCAAGGGCAGTAACAGGCAAAGGAGACATGATGGAATTAAGCATTTGTCTCACTTCTCACTGTCTGGCTGTCTCACTGTCACACCTGCATACTGAACTGCTTTCTTTTATAAAAACTCAGCAGTAATCCACACTATGTGGAGTTTCCAAGGGCACATAAACTAGTCAAATCTAGTGCACATAAACTAGTAAAACCTAGTAAACTAACTAGTAAAATCTGCACCACATTTCAGTTCCCATCATTCAACTTCCAAGCCACTTAAGATGTGACACAAGTTTTTTTTATTTCAATACTGAGAAAGGGTCTCTGTTTTTCATTGCAGACTTAACCATTTTTAAATGTTGTCTAAACTTTTCTTTTCAGTCTCTAATTCTTACATTCCTGCATGAACCACTGAAGCTGAATCTCACAATAACTTCGTCAGAAGCTAAAAATATGAAATTTGGTGATAGAAATTAGAGAAATAAGTGAAAATTATGCTAAAGATTCTCTCAGATTTCAGTTATACATATGCATATATCCTCTTGCCAGGACAGATGAAGGCACTACACTGCAAGTTTCCAGGTCTTTCTTTAAAATGAACCTCAGTGAGACCATTCACTTAAAAATAGTGAGACCATTCACTTAAAAATAGTTGTGTTTTTAATTTGCTTGAATTTGTATGTTCACAGATAAGCTTCTAGGGCTCATTTTCTTCCTCAAAGCTCTTCTCAGACCTTCTGAAAGTTTGTACAAAATGAAACTTTTAAGGCTGATAGAAAAATAATTTGGAACTTTGTGATCAAAAGATTGTAATCTGAATAAAATGTTTGCTGATAAGCATTGTAGAAAATTGTGTGAAAATGTATATAGTTATGGGCAGGTGAATTCTTCAGCAAACTGGTTTGTAGGAGAGTATTTATAACCCTTACAGGATGTTGTAATATTCTGTGGTTTCATGTACTTTGGGCTAGCTGTAATGCCAACTAGGAGTATCTAGCCTTTATGTTTCTGCCTTTGTCTCCTTCCCACACCCAGGAATGCATAGCCCTGAGGGAAGCACCCAGAGGCAGCTGATCCTCAGGGTGGCCAGCCAAAGCTACCTGGTTTCCTTAGTTAATAACAAAACTGCTATGGACAGCTCCACCGTTGCTAAGGCTTGTGTACCTCAGTGTACTCAAGTGAGCGTCCCAAGTGGTGTCCCGAATCCTGTGCTGAGGACGGGTATCTGTATAAGCTCTTTTAAAGAGCTGTGTGTTATGGTGCTTTGCTGCTGATGGTGATATTTGCAATGTCCTTTTCACTGAAATGTTTACCCAAAGAACTAAACAAGTTGTGCGAGCTGCTATCTGACTGCTTCAGCAGGTGACTATTAAATGAAAACTTAAAGTAGCAAGGCAGGCTGGAGGCAGGTATGTAATCACGGTTCCTGGCTCCCCAGGGCACGCAAGAACAGAGTCATGTTGTGCTTGACAATATAACAAATTGCTGATTATGTCACCCAAATTGGGAAAGCTTTACCAGGAGAGCTGGGCTGGTAGCCTATTAAAAAGAACCTGTTAAAGAGAGCACTTGCCTGTGTCGGGGAAGCTGTAGATGACAGAGTGCTGCAGAATGTTTTCCAATGGAGAGCAACTAACACACCACATACACAACTAACAGTTGAGACAGAACATCTTGACAGAAAATAACAAATGCAACAAATGCATACCAATAATTAATTTTACATCATACTGGGACTACCACTATACGGAATGCTAGCCTCAGGCTGTGGTGTGGTCTCCACAACTGCAACCATATTGTGGTGGTCTCCATGATGATCAAATATTTATCCAGAAACTAGAAATGGATCAGCCCCATACTGTCTGAGTGCTTTAACCAGAGGACTATGGTGTCAAAGAGGAGCTGCTGCCTCTTCTGTCATACTTTGTCAGTGTGTCCCTTCCTAGGACACACTCCCTCCTATCAGGTTGAGCATTGCAGCCTTGCATGAGAGCTAAACGTCTTGCTACTCAGCATTGTTGTGATATAGGCATGCCTCAGTCATGGCTGTTTGCCAGCCTCCAGAATGTTTAATGCAAAGATACACGTTCATAGACTTTTAAGTATTAGCAAAGAAGAGGGTGTGAGGTCAGGCCTTGTCCTTTTGGATCTCACATTTTAAGACTTTGGCTGTGTATGCCAGCTGTCAGTTGGATACCTGCATCCCTTTGTGTGTACTGCATTTGATGTAATGTATGAATTCTGTTAGATTCAATAGTTTTCTCCAGATTAGACTCTGTGACACTCCAAGTTACATCGCTGTAAATCTGAAGCAACTCTACTGTTGTTAAACCTTTTTACATTTAATTTGGAAGACTGATTTCAGTTTTATAACTAAGCCATAGCACAAACTGTTTCTCCTAAAAGGAAATAGGTATTTTGCCTCAAGAATTAATCATTTTACATTTTTTTGTCTAGGTGCCTGACACCTAGGATTTAAGAACAAAGGGGGGGTGGGGGGAAACAACATCTGAAACACTGCTAACCTTCAAGCTTTTAATGTACAGTAAAATATTTATTCTTAGTAAAGAACAGTTAACCTATTGTGACTTAGTTACACTAATTAGCAGACACCGAGCAAGTAAAAATCCTGGAAAAACATAAAATATTTTCCATGAATACTAGTCCAGTTATGTCAAAATATCATCAATATGTTGTGCAATTAGTATAATGATAGCAAACCTTTATATGTGTTGTTTGAAAAGTGAGGCAAGAACATCCACTTGTTCTGTATCAGTTATAAAGCATACTTTCATACGATTCACAAAGATTATAGCAGGAACCAAGACTAAAAAGGTCAGATTAAAATTCCTGTATTTTCTGGGGAGCACTATAAGTCATATGTACTGAGCCCCACTACAGTTTTGATTAGAGGACGTACTAGGACATAAGCCAACAGCTCTACAAGGGCAAATTCTGTATGTGTGAGGACAAAATATACATTAAAGGTAATAATTCTATTTTTCTCCTTTGATTAGGGTTAAGAGTATATGAGTTTGAGGTTTGGGGGGTTATTGTGGCTGTTTTGTTTGGGATGGGCTTTTAAAATCCTTTCTATGTAGTTTGTTGTGAAATCAGCACGGGAAAGTGCATAGTTTTCTGAATTTAGTACTGGAGAGGTAAAGGGAAAACGATTTTCATTACTTGTCCCTTGCAAATTGGGAATAAATACTCTGAAATCTGTGGAACAACATCTGGGTGAAGCTGTAATTCAAATGTTTGTTTTCAAAAACTTACTCTGATAATAATTTTGTGGTTTAAAACCCGTTTTATTTCTGGCAAGGTTGTATGTAATACTTCACTGGTAATTATCAAATCTGGAACATTTAGTACACTAGCTGCACTTTTAGACTTCTCCATTTACGTAGTGTTTTACATTTGACAGATCTTGTCCAAAGATGAATTAAAAAATGAAGATTTTAACAGGCAACATCGCTATAATTTATTTCTGGCAGCTTAGAAAGGTTATGAATTCTTTAACTTTACATTTGTATTAATTGCATGCTGTATATCAGAAAGAATTTTTGAAGTTCTAATCTAGACATCACTTGATTTCAAAACACATTGCAGAAATAAAACACAACTGTGCAGAAATGCAACTTTATTGCTTCAGTTCTCCACCACATTAGAGCATATCAAGATTAGTCTATTGAAGGTTATTATCTCTGAACTATAGGATTGTAAATGGTTTAAAGATCTTCCACTTTCACCCTGAGGATGTACTAGATCATGTATACATTTTTCATACTCTTGCTAGATACAATGACCTTAGAGGAAGGAACTTACAGAAAATGATGTAGGTTGCAGTCTGCCTAAAGAAAAAATATTTTAGTGATCTAGTCTTGAAGTTTAAATACTTCTGTTCCACTTGTTCAAAGAATTCCAATTATGCGAAGCAATGAGTGGCTATTCTCAGTTGAATAAGGCATAAGTCTACAAAAACCCCCTTAATTATAAAGTACTAAATTTAAAAGTCTTTAGTCTGAAGTGACAAACCAACACAAGAAGTGAGAATACAAACACTAGAAAATTGTTGCTTAAACAATTTAATGTTGCCATTAAAATAACAGTAAACTGTAATAATAATAAACATCTTCTGAAAAACTTAATTTTTCATCACCAGTTTCTGTTATTTATTCAAAATACCTTTAGAAAAAAGCACAAACTAGCATTCCATCACAATCTGTTTGTGCAAAAATATATCCCTTTTGGAGAACCTAAAAGCTTTTTGACCTGAATGTTACCTGCAATGCTTTTCTTTGGTTGCTGAGAACTCATACAGCAACGTATGCAACTTAAAAACTTGATCACCCAAAACCAGTCTCCCCTATGGAGTCAGTACTTCAGTTGTTCTGAACAGTTGTTTGTTCACGTCTTTTCTGGCTCTACTATGCCATGATTTCCCACTGGAAAGCATGCTTGAGGATGGGAGCCTGCCCTTTTGCTTGTGCTGAGCAATTCTGTCTACACTCTGCAGAAGCAGCATTCCATAGGCACTTCCTCAAGGGCAAGCAAAGCAGGTAAGGCAGCTCATTTGTCCTTCCCTTGACCACTGTATGCCTTGTTGATGTGTTGCTCTCCAGGCAGGGCACACACAGTAAGACACCTACAGGAGACCTGAAGAGAAACCACAGCAATTTTGTCTGCTCCAGAAAAAAAAACAACAAAGCCACAAGAAACTAGCCACATCCTTTCAGAGTTAGTGCTGACTGCACCACAGCCAGACTGAGGATTCAGAGGTGAGATTTAAACAGTCATTCCCTGTTATTATTAATTTATTTTTAGTGCTACTAAATATGTTGTGCAGGTACTGTGTGGCATGATGCTTTCTTGCCCACAAGATACTGCCTCATGACAAGCAGCTGCACATATCACACAGCATGCACTTCAAACTGGCCCCTCAAAATAAAGCAGAGAGCAAGGCAGAGCTGGCCTGCTAGGGTAGCACTGTGTTCCTTGAGGAGTGAAGCACAGGTTAAATCCATATAAGGTTGATCTGTTGTTTGAATTGTGTCAACATTATGGCAACAATAATTTTATAGTATGGTTTAAACCAAGGTTGTTTTTGTTTTGGTTGGGTTTTTTTGTGGGTTTTTTTGGGTAGTAGACACCAGTCTGTTGCCTTTTTCTTTAAAGACCAAGGTAGAAATCCGGGACAAATGTAGTTTAAAAAGCAAATCCAGGTTAATTCAACTACAGTTATTTATTCATTTATATATAATCAATGTTTTGAAAAAAAAGTGTCACAGCTCTGTGTTCCACAACACACAAATTATCAAAAAAAGACCTAAACAGCAAATTAGCCAGATGTTTTGTCAGCCCATCTTCACTTTCAGTTCTGCCAGTTTGTTACCCAACCAAAGCAACTCATCTCAACAATTGTCATTTTCTAATTAGTTTGAGTTACATGATAATAGCTGAGATTCTGGCAGCCTGTTCTGGAACAGATTTATTAATGATGATCAATTATGACCAGGTGGAATTTCTGACTTTTTTTTTTTTTTGTCATTACCTGATAATATATGGCAAGTCTTCAATTAGATAAATGCAGTTAACGAGATGACCCTGCCATCTGCTGTCATTTCTGCTGCTGCTTCCATGGTTTAGTGCCTGCTCAGAATCTGCCAGGTCACTCCCTTTCCTTCAGCTCAGTGTGGAACACAAATCTCTCTAATGAGCCAACACAGTATTGAAGACCTGTCATTCAAGCTGTGCCCGGTTTCATCTAGCACAACTGCTGAAAGCTTCACGTGTAAGATAGGCTGGTGATGTCTTCAATAAAAATAGCACTGAACCAGAAAAAGCACACTAAGAGAATTTGCAAAATCCACGGAATTTCCCAGTTCTCAAGCTAAATACATGTAGGATTGGTGAGAATGATAAATAACAATTTTCGTTTAAATTTGACATTTTAGCTCATTCTGTGCTCTTTACAGCACTGCAGCTCACTGCAGGTAAGACATCTGCGTATAACACCGTGGCACTACTTGTGATACTCAACATACCACAAGCACATCACTGCTGCCACAGTAAGGACACCACGTAAGAGAGGGCCGCATGCTGTGGGGCACACCCATGTCCATACCTCACCACCTTTCCACAGCAAGATGGAGCTCACACATTTTTTGTCTGTGCATGTGAGTGTGAGTGGCCAGCAGCAAGTGGCTAAGTTGTGGAGCTCCTCCAAGCACCCCTGCTGCTTTGCCAAAGCTGTCTGGGAAGCTGCAAAATTCAGGTCAGCTGGGCTGGATCTGGAAGCCTTGCTTTCCCTATGCGTTAGCTCCTCCTCCCTGCTAACTCCTCTTCCCTCACCCATGCCAGCCATGTAGCCTCAGAAGATCAGCAGGTAGGGCCAGCACAGGTACACAATAGGGTTTGCTCTGAAAAAGGAAACTGTTGCCATGGTGGTACTTTTTCTGTCTAATCCATCTCGTGATTACAAGACACTTCACAGAAAAATCAGTTCAAGAAAGATAAGCAGATACTGGAGAGTCTAATGAAGGGCTACAAGGATGATTAAGGAAGGAACTGGAGCATCTCTCCTAGGAGGAAAGGCTGAGAGAGTTAGAACTGTTTTACCTGGAGAAGACAAGGCTCAGGGCAACTCATCAATGAATATAAATACCTGAAGGGCAGGTGCAAAGAGGTCAGAACCAGGCTTTTTCCAGTGGTGCCCAGCAATGGTACCAGAGGCAATGGGCACACACTGAAACACAGGAGGTGTCCTCTGATCAAGAAATACTTTCTTACTTGAGGTGATTGAACACTGGCACAGGTTGCATAGGGAGGTTGTGGAGTCCCCCTCCTTGGAGATACTCCAAAGCCATCTGGACATGGGCCTGGACAACCGGCTCTAGGTGGTCCTGCCTGAGCAAAGGGTTGGACCAGATATGCTCCAGAGGTTCCTGACAGCCTCAACCATTCTGTGATTCTGTGAAATGACTCTGTACCTTCAGCCAGGCAGATCTGGATATGGGGGAAAGAGGAGCAGGAAGCAAGTATGTTTCTTAAGGAACAACATGAGAACCTCCGTCTTTCAGTGGTTATCCTTTTCCATTAGATACTTTAAGGGTGTTACAGCAGATGTAGGAGGTGCTTATGAGCTTGGCTTTATTAATAGACATAGTCTGCTCCCTGGAGCACTGTTGGTTCTTTTCTAGGATTGGGGAGCTATTTTTAATCTACATTCAAAGACGTTGTAAATCCACAATATAGAACTGATCATTACCCTTTGAAGGGCTTAGCTACAGAACTTCTCTGAATATATCCACCTCTGAGCTAAGAGATCACATAGCACTGGCCATGGTGTTTTCTGTCTTCTTTCTTCTGTTCTACCCTTTCTTTGCAAGGCTTGAGAACAAACAAACAAACCAACCCATCTTCTCTAAATACAAGAAAAGTAACACTATTCAAACCTACATGTGCACCAGAGAAAACCACCCCCCAACGTTATCTTACACAGAGAGGAAAAACATAGTGAAGTATGTGGTAAAAACACAGCACTTCTCAAAAAGTAGCAAATATTCCAGGAGTCAAAATAGATCTTCATGAACTGAAAAACAATTTTCTCTCTTTTTCTCCCTGCTTGCTCCCCTATAGGCCCTGTCTTCATGTTCAAAGTAGCAGGCTATGACTTGCTTTGATTTTCCTTGCTTATCACCATGCAGCTCAGGTTTTACAGCTATAAAAACTCCACTGAATTATAGCTTTAGGGGTATTGGCAGGATGTGCTTCAGTTCTGAGACAGAATTTGGATGGGGGACTGCAGATGTAGGAAAACTCTCCTTGGCAACATAAAAAGGCTGTCCAGAAAGCACAATCTTCCTTTGCTGCACTTAATGGCCTCAGAAGAGCACAGCACAATACTTCTTGCTTCATCTCCTAATGCACTAGTTTAAAAAAAAGAAAAGACAAGAGAAGAGAAGAGAAGACAAGAGAAGAGAAGAGAACAGAAGAAAAGGAAAGGAAAGGAAAGGAAAGAAAAGAAAAGAAAAGAAAAGAAAAGAAAAGAAAAGAAAAGAAAAGAAAAGAAAAGAAAAGAAAAGAAAAGAAAAGAAGCTGAGTTTATTGATGTGTTTTGTTCATTGTAAAGTGTATTGTGGTCACTGTTAGGTTGTTTTATTTTATTCAGGTGGCAGTAAATTCATTAGGTATTGGCTGCTTTCCCCCAACAACTCTTGGACATGTGCCAGTTTCTAACAATGTCAATATGAACCTTTGCGCCCATTTTACTGGGTGTTGTATCACATCCTTAGATTTACCACAGCTCCGTATTTACAAAGGTCAATGGTATGTCTCAAAACCAAGCACAGTGGTTCGGCCGCAGCAGAACCAGCTCAAAAGAGCACACCTGCAGCAAGCCCTCCTCTTGCAACAGATGGCAAAAATGAGATGGGCATGGGAGCTCAAAGAGTGTGGGCAGCTGGCTCTACAGACCCCTGTGCTCTGGCTCTACGAGAGCATATTCAGAGTATAAGGACAAGTCTTTGCACACAATACATCCTTAGAATAGAAGCCAGCCTCAAGACCCAGAGCAATGGTTTCTCAAGTTGTCTTGGGTTTAAAGTGTAGATTCAGCATTTAGCTGCTCCCTGTTAGAGCAGTAGTTTGTTTCCCTGTATCCTATGCTCAGCAACCCTCTTACAAAAGTGTATCTACCTGGCATTATTTTTTCTGTGAAAAGATCAGGAAACAAAGCAAAGGATTTCCACTTACAGGGTGTGCTGGAACTGAGTTTCACTCTTTGGCAAAACTTACTGTCTGCAGCACATTGCCTACACCCCACCTCCTAGTCTGAGCAAATTAGTTTAATCCCTTTCCTTGAGCTCTTATTATGTCTGTGAACAGAAACTCCTGCAGGTGCTCTACAGGTAAACCTTCTCCCCAGTTATTTTGTTCCAAAGGCCTTTGTGATCCTCCCCTGGGAGCAGATTGAGTGCCTGTGCTGCATCCCCTTCAGTCCCTGCTTCCAAAATATTCCCCATGGGACAGGCTAAAGCTGCTTTTCACCGATGGTCTTTCTTTTGAAAAGGAAGAAGAAACACTTTCAAGGGAAGCCAGTGAGAGTAAGGAAAAACAGCAGCAATATCACTAAAAAAAGCAGCAAAAAATGTCTCCAAAAACCCCAAGTCTGTCACAAAGAAACAAGAATGTAACACAGAGAAGCTCTCTGCAAAATAATTCTTAAGGAAATTGAACAAATTGAAATAAACTAGTGGATCTAGTACCAACAGCAAATCAATGATGTAAAACATTTAAATATGTAATGAAAATTTAAGCAGCTTATAAGCTATTTCTTAGGAAATTTGGACACAGATTTGCTCCCTTTAGTACTGAGATGTTCATTGCAAAATACACTATCAATTACGCACTATGGGGTAAGAAAAAAAACTGTTTAGCAAAATGAGGGAAATATTTTAGTATTTTGCAGGGCCATGGCAGTCAGTCTTCTCTGTCCTCTGGCATCTTTCCTCTGGTAAGCCATAGCAAAAGAGGAAAATTCCCCACGCCAAAGCCTTTGTAAATTAAAAAAGTAACTGTATTTTGTCAGGACTCAACCAGCAGCTAAGCTGGATCTTGCTATAGTAGCTGAATGAAATGTATTTGATGCTTCAATTTCAGCAAATATTTCATTTTCTCCCACTATTTCTTTTCCTGGCTGGGTGAAAACACACATGGATTAATTCTAGCCATCAAGAGTTTAAGTTTTATTTGCCCCTCCTTGCCCGCCCCTCCCCTCTCCCTTTTTAAAAAATCTGTTCTTTTTTTTTTTCTCCTAACAGGGTGTTCCTGAAATAAACACAAACCCAGCATCAGTCAATTAGAGAGGAGCTATTAACTGTATCCTTAACATAAGTTTGAACCTAGGGAGGTTTGCCCAGCTGTGCCTGGGAGGCTCGTGTCACAGGCTCTGACCCCACTGAAGTCTGCAAAGCCATTAGCCTGTCACATCAGCAAGCACAGTGAGCTGCTTAGTGAGCACTCCAATTTGGAAAAAAAAAAAAAAAAAAGTATTATATTCTTTCTTCAGCAGCCTTCGTTTATCACCTAGGAAGGCACTCCATCCTGATGCTTAGTGCATAATGTGAGGTATGTTGCTCTAAACCTTTCACATTCTTATGGCTTGCATATTTTAGCTGTTATCCAATGTAACTAATGATCCTAGCTTCTTATATGAAATATATGTCAAAAACTAAATTAAAATTACAAGAAGATGAAGACAAATTAAATTAAAATGGAAAGGCCTTTCTCCTATAGAATCTGGTTCAAGGTCAGAATCTCAAGGGTTCCAGTGTTGAACATCCTTTCACAGCATGCAGCAGATAGGGCTTTGCCCTTCACTGCACGTGTCACGGCTCTACCTGGAACATCAGAGTGTTGTGGGAAAACCTGGCTACCAGCAGAGCTCTGGAGCAAAGAGCTGTGCCTGTCAGCACCTGGGTTACTGATAAAATACTGCTATATGCCTCACTGACCACAGTTACACTCACCTTACATCAGACACTGACATAGGCTGCCCAGAGAAGCTGTGGAAGCCCCATCCCTGGAAGTGTTAAAGGGCAGGTTGGACAAGACTTTAAGCAACTTGGTCTAGTGAGAGGTGTCCCTGCCCATGGAGGGGGTTTGGAAATAGATGATCTTTAATGTCCCTTCCAACCCAAACCATACTATGATTCTGTGAACACAAGAGGCTTTTAATCATTTATACCTCAGGCACTGACTCCTGCCTATTGATACCTTTTTGCTCAGTTGCTGTGCTTTTTGTAGATGCTGTTGGACAATCTGTGAACAAGAAGAATGGTCTGGCGGGAGGGCAAGGTGCCACTTTCATACACGATTTACACGTACTTATACCCTCTTATGTGTGAGCAAGGCCATGTCTACAGTACCCTGAAACCTTTACTGTCAAGGGGTAACTTCAACTTTGTGCTGCTTTAAGGAGAGAGGCTATTTGCTGTGATCTGACTCAAGACATCATGATGATTGAGTTCACTCACACTACAGAGGTCTTAGCCCATCATAAGAACTGGTCTGAATTACATAATTTCAAAGCCAGCCAGCTGAGTTTGCAGTTCTTTCTGTGGCATCCCAGAGGTAACAGCATCTCAAATGCAGTATTTGAATACAAGATCACCTCACCTATTATGCATACATTGGCTGACATTCAAGCTATTGAGTAGTAACAGCAACTTGTTCTCATAGGTCCTCTTATATGAGCTTCTGAATTACTCACTGTCATCCAGAAAGTGATAAAACTACATTTATGAGTAATACATAAAATTCAAACGAGACCTTTATTTACATTAGGTTTTCAAGAGCTGGGTGTTGCAACATACATAACAAAATTCCATACTACATTTTTTTATAGGAAATCAGGTTGAAAAGCTGATCTACAGAATGAATTTGTCAAAACTGGCTAAGCAGAAAATGTGTCAGCTCAGTTTTAGAGCACTCTGTCAATTTTACACCATCTGCTATCATTCAGGGTATTCCTTATGTCATGGTTATAAAAACAGAGCACTCATGCAGGTTAATCTACAGTGAACTCTCCTAGTAATTTTACATTCTCCACTTGTTCAGAGAAGCAGGTCAATACTCTCTACATTGTCTCACAAAGCAATCATGTATCCAAATAGGGAGAAAACCAGATCCGACAGGAAATTTTTAACAGAACGAAAACTGGATTTAGCAAGACAAGGAATCAGAACTTTAATTTAATGACAAATTGAATTATCATCTCTCATTCTGTAGAAAACAAGTTGTACTGTGGAGATTAATTAAGTCCTTTTATTCCACATTAACATTATGCAGCAACCAATATGAGTGTCTAGGTAAACAGAATCTCCATGAAATTTTTTGCTGCAAAGCTGATTTCAGTAATGCACGCAAATGATAATCAACTCTGCTCACTGCCAGAAATAAAAAAGAATAGCTTCAGGAGCAAATAACACTGATTCATACTGTGCTCAAGCACTAGTCAACAAAATCTATTAAACTGCACAGGGGTGAAAAAAATTTTTAAAGCAGCTTTGTTATCTTACTTGTGACACCTTATTTAAATTTCAGGCATTACCTCTTTATATCAGCATAAATATGTAGCCTTCTACACTTTTTATGATGTGGTTACAGACACAAAAATGTTATAGTAGAAAGCAAGAGCTCGTTCAAGGAATTTCAGACATTGAAATCAGCAAGACACAAAGCTAAAATTCATATGTTCCTTTTCAAGTTATGAATACTTTAACTAAAACATAAATATTTTAACATATATTAATTTTTTCTGACATTCAAAATTGTAAAGTCAATATGGCAGAATTATTGTTAAAAGCACATATTTACAAATATTCTTTTTTCCATACATAAAGTATTTGGCATAATTATAACAATCTTACTGCATACACAACTGTTTGCTTCTTTTTCACATAATGGTACACTCCTTATTAAAATTTACCAATTATGTACAAAAATACTTGAACATTTATTATAGAAAACCTCTATAACTACCATCAACAGCTTGTAACTGCTGAAGGTTTAATTGAGAGAATATAAAAAGTGGTCGCTTTCTTCCAGTTAAACTATCAACAAATCAAACACAGCTAAAATCAACGTGAGCTTCCCAACAAAAGAGGGAGAATATTTTTAACAGCATGATTTAAAATGCAGTCCACACACCTGTTCCCAAGCATATGTTAAACAGTCAGTAAAAGAAAGAAGATACAAAAAATACATACAGAAGGTGCTTTTTTTCCCCCCTCCACATGCCTGTGGCTTGGCATTAGCTTTCCAGAGCTCTTCAGATGCCAGTCACTAAGATACAACCTAAGGCCAAACACCATTCTCCGACATAAAGATGATAGTGATGAAGTCAAGCTAAACAGCAAATCCAAAACCTGACTCCACTGGTTCATACACATCCAAAGAGCTATTCAGAGCTATTCAGAATTTTTGCTAGGTTTTTACAGAATTACCAATAAACTTTGCAATTAGCTTTTGAGATGTATTGATCAATATCCAGTAATTTGTATTTTTAAAAAATAGTGTATTGCCTCGGTACTAGTCAGTACTGATCCTTGTACAAAAGTTAAATGAACATTTCATTTGTACATGAAGTACATGCACACTTTCAGAACCATCAGACAACCAAATGGCTCGCTTTTTTAAAAAACAAAACCTAAGCACACAAAGAAATTAACTGGAAGAAGAAAAGTAAATTGCACCTCAAAAAGAAAAGGATGTGTCAGGTACAGTAATATACTAATGGCACAAAACCTTATCAAGAGTCAGAATGGTGCTCTACACTGAATGAAATACAAGTGTTGTTCCATCTTAAAAATAACATAAACCAAGTGTATGCCTCAAAAATTCCAAACCACATTCTTACAACAGTTCTCTGCAGTATAACTTGCATTATATCTGTTTTTCCACAGACATGTGAAATGACCAACCTGTTCATCAGATAAGAGAAACAACTTTCAGCCTACTTGCAGAAACATCCTAGTCTACAGACTACTTTGTTAGAAAGCGTGCATTTATCTCTAGTAGTAAAGATCCAGTCAGTATATTCTGTATTTTTTAAGAAGCTTTTGGCTAACTCAGATGAGAATTGTAGGGTTTTAGATTTAATTTTTTAAATAAAGTACAAATAAAAGCATTTATCAGTATTCACCACCATGAAATAATAATAAAAAATCCTCTCATTCATGCTTCCTGTAGTATCTGGCAACCTAAATTAGTAATTTCATTTCAAATGTGCAACATAATATTAGTAAGCCTTTCCAAATTACTCAAAAGAAAAGGTTGGTGAAGTATTAAAGTGCCTAACTAAATGTGTTTTACCGTTTTAAAAAAAATATTATTTCTCAAACGGTAAAGAATGGGTTGCAATTAAAGATAAAAGTGACTTCTCATAGCTGAGAGACTTTGCGGGGCAGAGGCCTGGGCCGGGGAACCTGCTCAGTCCTCCTGCTGCTGTTTTCCAGATTGTTTGGCCGGACCAGCTGCGGCTTGGGTGGCAGTGCCGGGGGGTCGGTGGCGGGCGGGATGGAGAGGCTGTGAGGTAGAGGAACGGGGCGCTTCAAAGTCCGCTCATACACGCTGTAAGGCGGCGGAGTTTTACTTTCTTTTCTCACAGGCTCCTCAGAAACACTGTAGCTTGGGACAGTCACTGTTGTTTCACTGCCTTGGCTTTCAAAGCCCGACGTCTCTGATGTGCTACATCGGCTGAGTGAAGAGATGCCACTGCTGTAACTCCCCGACAGCACCGGGGAGTTGGATATGAGCCCCGAGGAATGATACTCCACTGGAGATGGTGTGAACGATTGCACAGATCCCTGCTTGAAAGAAAGGGCAGAAGAAGAATTTACCTGGAGTAAACGAGGGAGAGCATTTCTGTGTTCTGACTGAAAACACACAGATGACACAGCTCACGGATTCTGAGGCTCGATAAACATAAACAGTTGTGTCCCTGTTTTAATTAAGATCCAGTAAGAAACCAACGAACAGCTCATTTCAAGAGTGCCCAGGTACACCTTAAACAGTGTTCATGCCATTACTATTCATGCTAAGTGGAAATGAAACTGTATTTAAATGTCATCTTACTATCATACTACTCTGGAAAAATCTGGAAGCCTTTAAAATGACCCTTGAATTTTCCCAGCTTTAAGTGACACTCGTAACTCCAAATGGCAGGTATCTGGTGGTGCCCTGCCCCCTAATGCCAAAGCACAGGACTTGCACCCCACTCGCTGCTGCTATTTCAGTCTCGCATGGTCCATGTTCATTTCCCAAAGGTTTTAGTGCACCGTCATGCAGTGAAAAGTGCATTTACACCATGGATTCATTTCCAATCTGTGCCAGCACACCAGTGCGGGAGGTGAAGTGCAGAGCAGATGCCAAGCTAACAGCCACCACCAGCCCCAGCCCCCTCCAGCTCCTCTTGCTATTCCAGGCCAGCAGCAGGATGGCAGGAGATGAGACATCGCTACTGCTACTGCTGCTGCAAATGGCATTTTGAATGGCAGCTCCTGCCACCCCTCTCTTAGGCATTCCTTGGGTACACTATTTCTTGCATGAAACACAAAACAAGGGTTCAGCTGAGGGCAAAGGTTGGTAATGGCTGCACCAGCAGCCCAGCAGGTCTGTGGGGAGTAGCAACAACAGTGCTGAGAAAGAAAAGTTAGGGACAGTAAAGCTTGACCTAAAAACATTGAGTAGTCCTACTCTAGTGAAGCAACTTCAACTGAAACCATTAAAGGTCAGACCATACTTTGCAAGTTGACAAGTTTTTGCAACATATCTAATTTTGACTGGAGCCATCTGAGACAATCTAGAGTTAACAGCCTCCAGCACAGGCTTAAAAAAGGGATGGGGAAATCATGTTAAAGACAAATTTCTCACCCCAATTCTCGACAGATTGGTTGGCGCTCAGCTTGACATGTTTGCCATGCAACAAAAGGGTGAGAAGGGGAGGAAAAGAGAAGGACATGGGTGTATAGAGCTGACAGCGCTGACTTTATGAAGTTGAGATAATCTTAGGTATTCATCCAGGACTGGATCCACAGCACACTGAGAACAATGGAAACAAATCTTCATTTACATCAGTGGGTTTTGTACTAAGATAGCCTTCTCTGGCAGCACATAACAGTTGGATCAAAGGCTAAAATTTGAGTCCTGTATGCAGCTAGGGAAAACACAGAGCAAGTGCTGAAGACATTTCAGACATTGTGAGGAACCTGTTGAACTACTTGTTTCAGGTTCCAATTCTCTGCGTGTGAGGAAGCTGCAACCACATTCCCCTCCCCCCAAGCCAAAAGCTGAGGGTCAAGGTTTTCAGCTAAATTATGTAATTGATTCAAGTTCCAAGAACAGCTGACACTTGGATTAAGTGACCATAGATAAGATTTAGGACCTTTGCTTTTCTCATTCAGAGCAAGAGCAAATATGTGTAATTCCTGCCTGCTTAAATTTAAGAGTTGAGCAGGTATAAGCACTTGGTTCCCGACAGCAGTGCAGACTACTTGTACCAGTAATGAGCAACTGTCTAGACACCAAAACAGTCTGGAAATTCATGGATGCTTGAAGTGAAATCCAGCAACTCTCATAAGTATTCTGGGCCAGCATTCTTCTCCCAAGCAGCAATCCAGACTTTGGCTGCAAAATGCTTAAATTCTGTACAGGCCTTTAGAGGAAAATGTTGGGATGAGTTTGAAACACCCCTGAAAATCGTCAGTGCAGAGTCCATTCAGGAAAGAAGGAAGAGTCGCTCACCTTTTGCACATGGTTCTATTGCTCTGAAGAGCTTCCTAGTAAGCATCTAGTGTGAAACCTGGGATTGGTGCTCACTTCAGCAGAAGGTATTATATGGTAACAGCACTACAGGGTACTCTGATGGCCAGCACAATTGCTCTGTGTTGAACCTGGACCACTGTGCAGCTACAAGTGGAAATGTTACAGGCTCTTGGGAAGCCAAATGGGAGAATGACTGTGGACTTAGGAATAAGGACCTCAAGGGGAAGCATTTTGGGGTGCCACTTTCCTCCTCTTCAGGAGATGTGTACCTCTGCGGCATTAGTCAGGCAGTGGGTAGCTGAGGGACCACCTTGAGAGGGCTGCCTCCCTCTGCCCTCATACCTGAGTGCCTGAAGTACCAGTTTGCTCCTTTGGCTTGGTGGGCTTTTTGGTAGCAGGGGAGGGGCTCCACAAGTGGCTCTGGTAAGAAGCTGAAAAGCTCCCCCTGCTCCAAACCCAGCCAAGGAGCCATTAGAGGGACAACAGATGCACCTCAGCGATTAACATACAAAAGAACTGATACAACACCTGAGCAGAGTGAGAGAAGTTAAGAAAGTAGACCTGTGCTGGAGAGGTGAAAGGCAGTGCTGGGGTGAAGATCCTGGGTGGTTGGTGAAGAGGGTGCCCAAGCAGAAGTTTCCCAGCAACCCATGGTGAGATAGCAGGCTGCCCCCTGCATTCATGGAGGAATGTGGTGGAACATTCCCTGAAGGCACCAGGAGGGGTGAACTTGGATCTGCTGCCAGTGGACTTCGATTAAGCAGTTGTGGAAGGCCTTGGTGCCAGGGGAGGTGGCTGTTCCCAAAGCAGCCCCCAACTCTGTGGGAAGCCCATGCTGGAGCAGCTCCTGACCTCGTGGGAAGGACTCATGAAGGAGAGGTTCATGGAGGACTGTCTCCCATGGGAGGGACCCCGTGGGAAAGCAGGGGAGGACTGTAAGGAATCCTTCTTCCTGAGGAGGAATGAACAGCAGGAACCACCAGACTGTGGACTTACTCTAAATCCCATCCCCTGTCCCACTGAGGAGAAGGAGGTGGAGAAATCGGGAACAAAAGGCCCGGGAAGAAGGGAGGGATGGGGTAACATATACAAGCCCTGCTCTTTGTGTTGTCTGTGTCTGGTGTGCATTTTATTAGTGTGCAATTCAATGATTATTTTTTCCCACGTTGAGTCTGTTTTGCCCAGGACCTTTATTGGTGAAGAGCCCTCCTTGTCCTTTGTCTCAACACACGAGCTTCTAGTTGGTTGGCCTTTGTCCTCTCCATCCCAGTGTGTGTGTGTGTGTGTGTGTGTGTGTGTGTTTGGGGGGGGGGGGGGGGGGGGGGGGGGGGGGGGGGGGGGGCGGGGCGGGGCAGGGGAAAGAAGTTGAGTGAGCGGCCATGGGGCTGGTTGTTGTGTTAGGCCCAAACCATGACAACCAGTCATGCTGCTTTCCATTTGGTCTCCTTCTGTCTGTTTACCCTCATATTTCTGGCTGCAGAATTATCTCCGATTCATTGGGGTGGCAGAGCCTACCTCCAACACTAACACTGTGCCTGTCAATACCAGGCTTTGTCCACAATATGAAGGCCGTGTGTGTGCCCTCCAGTACTGTGGAAGACACAGATTTCCTGGTCAAGTTTTCTAACTAATAAGCTGTTGTGCAGTAAGTAGGTACCCATATATTCAAATTTATCTCAACAGAAATGAAACCTGTGCAGTTAAGCCTGGATCCCCAGTCACTACTGGATTTATCTGCTAGAGAAGAACCAATGCCTATTCACAGCCTGCACTTAATGTTTCCTACTGTCAGGCTTCAAACTACTTCCAGCTTCTTACACAACCTCACAGGATCATTCTGCAGAGGAAATAGATATTAAAATTACCAAAGTAGGGATTACTCTCTAACCTTTCCTCTAATCCAATGGCTCTGAATGCTAGAGGAGTAAAAGAAATAGGTTCCACCACAGGTTCTCCTTAGCTGGCATCTCCTCCCTCTTTGGCCACTTTTGGAGACAGAAATCTGGACTCAGGTGCATTACTGAGCACCTCTTACTTTTTTTTCTTACACTTCCTTTTGTTCACTGACTCAGGTGAGCTTAATTATCCACATAGGTGAGAGACCCAATATTGAAAGGCTAAAGAGTCTAAAGATTAGGTTTCTTGCCTGCAGTTTTGAAAATCCTCAGAGCTGCTGTAATTGTTAAGGCTGCTGACTCTTGGGAGTTGCTTTTGTACAGGCATAGAATAATAAAATGAAAACATAATATAATCCCAAATAATATCTATTAAATATATATTACCTATCTGACAACACAAATAACCATAATAATCCCAGAAAGGCAATTAACTGCAATAACACATTACCTTCATTGGTGATCTGCCAGCGGGAGAAGGGGAAACAGAGGCTACGTGTCTTGCTGGTGATGCTGTAAAGTCAGAAAGATTTCAGTGCACTCTTGGCATTACAATTTTCACTAAGAAATCTTTTGAAGTGGATAGGAGATCATTCTATACACAAGCATTGTCCTTGGTTCCCTCTAAGTACTTGCCCAATGGCTGCAGGTAGTTTTAGAGATTTTGTTTATTTGGCTTTGTTTCAGGATTATCTTGCAGTAAAACTAATAAAGTATAAGAAATTTCTGCATCCATCTTCTCTGACAAATTTTTTATCACTGTAAATTGCTTTATATCCTACCAAATATCAACAGGATTCAAAATAAGCCAGTATAACTTTTCTCTTTCTCTTTAAGAAATACATTATGTATTTGTATGTGAAACAAGAAAACAAGATAACACATAATGTACTTATATCATATACTTATCTGTAAATATACTGTAAATATGCCCAGACATACTTTGAGGCATAAATCTAAACCATGAAAAGTGACTTGACTCCTTTGAGAACAATTATGGTTATAGTATCACTTCAGCAACGTTTTCCTTAAATGGAAAATAAACTTTTGAAAGGCAAACTGGTTACAGTAGTAGAACACATGTACTTCCATGATTATTGTGCATTTTCTGGCCAGGAAGATTCTTTGTGGTTGATGACAATTTCTGACTACTAACCTCCAATTATAATAAGATCAAAAAATTAAATTTGATCATACTTCCTGGTACCAGCATGAGTTGTCTCAAAGTACTCAATCAACAAGTGAAGGGCCAGAGCATTGAAAGTAGAATGCTATAGAGAACATTAATGAGATGAAAATACCTGTGGAGGCAGTTCTACAGCCGTTCATGTAAGTAATCAAATTATAAATTAACCTGCCTAAGAGGTTAAACATTAATCAGAATAGGAAAAACCTAAGTCCTCAAGTAAATCAGTTTTCTACTGGAGCTTAGCCTGAAATGTCCATTAACTCACCAGTCTGTGCAGGTCTTGGTGGTACAGGAGGAGATATAAGCTTTCCACTTTCTGATGTGTTTCTGGCTTCCTTCCCACTGTCCAGGCTCCAGCTGCTAGGGGTGGTGTTTACAACTGGAAGAGAATGAAAACTCTGGCATAAGCCTCAACACTTGGAGGTCTCTGACTTTACCCATGAGGGTAAAAATACAGAGTGAAAATGTTAAACTTAATAAGCCTGACTGAAATGCTCTCATTATTACATCAGCATTTGAAAAGCTCTTAAATAAACCAGATGCATGCATATGGCTGTCAGGTCAGTTTGTGACTGTATAGCACTGGGGACGATCCATGACAGTAAGCAGCTGAGATAGCACTCTGGTGCTCTGCAAACCCAGCCACAGGAGGAGCTAAGCTTGAAGCCTGTTAATATATTCAGTTTCTTGATGCACCAGACTCCAGTTTAAAGGTTTCTAGGCAAAGGCGAACAGACTATGAATAAACCATTTCCATTAACTCATTTTATATCCAGAAGGAACTAGAGAAAGGAACTTGCCAAATTCCAGTCAGCCTCCCTCTAAAAGCTTTCAGTGCTAAGTCATATGTTGCCTTCATAGGCGACAATTCAGAATTGGAAGAAGGTAGAAAGAAGGGCACAAAATGGAGGGAGTAAAAATTGAAAGAAATTAAGATATCAGGAAAAAAAATTACATGAAAAAATTAATGTGGAGTAAGAAAATTTATATATGCTGTTTGTAGCAATGGTCAAGAATCTGCCTGGTCATTTGAACTATTACCTTGACGTGTAAAACTGGCTCCTGTATTTGTCTGTGTGACTTTTACTACATTTCATAACTTTATAACTGAATTATCCCAGAAAGCCTGGCACAGCTTCCTTAAGTAGAACTAGATTATCCTGTGTTATCAAGGAGCCACCAATATTGGAAACAAGTCAGATAAACAGAAAATGGGGCATTTAACATAGGACAAAAGCTGACTTAAACCCCACAATCTTTTGTACATATCCTGTAAAAAAGTGGAAAAAACCTGCGTCAAAACTAACTTGCCCTCTTTCCGCCAAAAATCCACACCCCAAATCCACCACCAAAAATACCATCCCACCTTCAGATCCTCAAACCTCACCTTGCCCTGACAGTTTCCTTCTTGTCTGCTTACGTCATAGTTTTGTGGCATTGTATCAATATTGTTACAGTATAATTACACATTAGTTGACTCTGAGAACAGTGCACAGAATAATCTGTTTTCTAGAGTATCCTTTCGCTTTCTTTTATTGCCAAAATATGCAATACATTGTTTACTTTTTACTGTAGGCTGTCACCCAGTGTTTTGCCTTCATCCAAAAAATTACTTGGCACCAGACTTGAGTACAAATGCCTCAATCTCTTTACAAGCCATATTTTGTTTTAAGTCATCCAAGCAGTCAGGTCTGTGGACTGTTAAAGTCCACAGGAGATGGTATTTAATTTTAATAATTCTGTAATGTATTTGGCTGCATAGGCCAGTGGAAAATAACTGCCATTTCCATGTTAAGTTATTTCACATGTTTTTCAGCCCTGTGAAAAATTCCACACTTGAGCGTTCATAGAAACTTGGACACAAAAATACGAGTATTGATGAAAATCTGATTCCTGGTCAGTTTTTGTTACAGTATATTATTAAAATATTTCTTTCCAATACACATTTTACTGCATCCTTTATTCAAGGTACCATACAGGGCACCATATAATGAAATGATGGAGCACATTATGGATGTGGAGCACATAATGAAATCTTGGCACAATAACTGTGCCAATGATATTGAATCTCTCCACACGTAAAATTGTCTATGTCTCATTTGCTCTAATGAAAAACAAACAAACAAAAACAAACAAGAAAACCCCCACAAACTGGTATTTTTCTTCCATCAAAGTGTAACCAAAAGCACTGAGATTTATATTTGGTAAAGAGAACTTGCAGGTACCAAACTTCAGGACTCTATCCATCTCTTAAGCTTTTTCTCTGCTCCAGCTTCCAGAAGCTCATGACCAGGGCTCACAACCCCATAACTCTCCTGAGAAGCAGATAGGACAGCTCTCACAGGAAGCCTGCTGCAACCTGCTGCTCCATCACCCTCTTCATGCAAACTTCTGGGCCCTTCTGAGTGCAACACCCAGTTCAAACAAACACCAGGTTCCCCCCTTCTTTTCAGGAAAGCGCTTTGAAACTTCAAGTGTTAAGTGTAATTTAGTTACAATGTTTTGTAACTTGGAGATGACAATATACATTCAAAAAAATTAACATTCTACAGGAATATGAGAGATGCATTATATTTTCATTGCTTCCAAGACTGGTATGGTACAGCATTTCCACCCACCTTTGTCAGAGCCAGGCAGATTGGAATCACTTCGTGGCAAAGCACCGTCTCCAATATGATTAAAAAGCATTCTCTGTAAATTGAGAACAGCAGGGGTTATGCATAGCTGCTGTTGTATTTCAGTAGCTTTTAAGAAAACAAGTATCTTTTTGTTATTATCTCCACCACACAGATCTACTTTGGAGGTAGATAAACATTCACCTAAGAACACAGTTTAATAAAAATATATGCATACAAATAGGGAGTAGACTAGTTTTCTGAAAATTGTACATGCTGGAATCAGGCTGGAATCAGAGAGATTATTATGTACTGAGCTCTGACAATTTCCAGCTCACCCTCCAAAAAATATAAGGCTTGTTCCTCATGTGATACTTTGATAGATTACTAAACAAGTGCAGGGATAGATCTGTAATAATTTCACTGCAAAATTAGGATCTGAATAACATCTAGTGTTTCATAAGATTCAAGTGAAATGGCTGTTACTGTAGAAGAACATTACGTGTTATTTCCAATCCTGCCTTTTTTTGCAGCAGCATTCTTACTTCTCTTGTGGATAAGTGTTGATACATAAAGTCTGTTTATCTTTCCTTTTCTGAATATTCTTAAAAAAAATAAATAATCACAATAAATTTATGAAACTATTCTAAAATTCCACTACTAATTTATTTTGGCAGCACTGAAATAATGTATGGGTCACTAGCTTATCTTGACAACAGATGTAAAAGACATACAGTTAATCCTACAAGTAATTCAGATGTACTTTTGAAAGGAAGTAAGAACAGATGAACTTCACTTTTTTCCCTTCCCTTTTTTTAAAAAAATAGTAAAAATCAAGATCAGACATTTGCTGAAATCCAAATAAAATCAAATTCCATTCTTGTATCTCCTTTAAGTGTTCACAGAGGATCATGTCAAGTCAGCAAGGCACTATGACGTGGAACTGATGTGGTTCCACAAGATGGCAAAACCATCTGCAAAGTAATCAACAGTGATCTAACATGTTGCAGTTCCATGTTACAAAGTGAGGAATAAATACTTGATCAACTCAAATTGACTTAAAACATCTCATAAAGAGAATGCTTTGGTAGACTTTGAGCTACTCTAGGTTTGCCTATCTATGCTGTACTAGAGTCACACTGTATTAGATAATATCTGTTTTCCTGGAGTTACCATTAAACTGAGGTGGTTTATATACACGTGTACTCTAATGTGACAGAAAATGTGATCATATGTCCCTCCCTGGTCTGGCTTGAATGTTCACTGCCCAGTGAGTCTGTAGTGCACTAGGATCTGGAAGGCAACCATTGCAGTCTATTTTCTGTTGTGAGGGTAAAGAGCAAAAGCTAAAGAAGCAGCTGAAATATGAGGAGATAAAGAGACAAAAGCTGAATGAAATACAGAGAAACAAGGACATACTAAAATAATGAAATATAAAACCATATGGAAGAACAAGAGCAATCACAGGATGTTCAATGAAACACTAAAAAAACACCCAAAAAAGCTCCATTAGGAAGAATAAGAGTGCAAAACCAAAGAAGGCTTGTTGACCAGTCAATGACAGCAGGCATTCATCTTCAGAGCACAGGAAAAGCTGGAGAGACACACTACAATTGCTCAGCCAGAGATCAAAAAGAAAGCACAAATGGATGTCAACTGAAAACAGCTGTACATAGATAACCTTGAGCAGCAATTTCAATGAGGGAAGTGGATGCAGTACTGCTGTGGTCTTGTTCTATGAAGTTCATCAAACTTCCTCAAATGAGGTAGCTGAGGTAGCTATGGCCTGAAATGACTTGATTTGGACTTGAAGTGCAGGAATTTGACTGTGCATCTCACCTTTCCTGGATGAAAAACTGTTCTGAAAATAGCATTCGTTAAAGCTGTAACAAAGATTGTCATAAATGGGTAGTCCATTCCTCATTAACTTAGTGTGAAGCTCCAGCCAAGGCTTTTGATGTTAACTGGTGTTAGAATAAAAATAGAAAGGACAAGGAACAGTTTGAGCATCTAAATTCTCATGAGAGTTGCAAGTATCTCCAAGATATCTCATTACAATTGTCTTGAGGATTTCTTTTTCCCTTCTTCATGAGAGGGCAGAGAATCAGAATTTTGTTTCTGATCACAGTCCATTTTTACTGCTTGGGGAATAGAGCAGCAGAGAAAGAAACTGCACCTTTCCCCAGCAAGATATATCTGCAGATATTTGCAGCTATGAGGGCAGAAAGAAACTGTCAGACCATCTCACCTTTGAAACATACTTCACTGTAGGAGCAAGTTAATTTTCTACTTACCCTCTCTTGGTACACTGAGGGTAGAGACAGATTGGAAGATTTTCCTGCTGGGCGAGTCTCAGAGAGAGTGGAGACTGGGCCTACGAGCTCCTCAGCCTCCCTTATCGAGTCTCGGGTAGAGTGGGGAATAGAAGTCGCATTCCACTTGGCAAAGCAAGAGTTTGTAGTCTGGGAGCAGAAATGGGACAATTTTTTCTTTGCGGCAAACTGTAAAACCGCTTTATTGTAAGAACATCTCCTGGTCTTTCCTGTAGGTTGGTTTGGTTCCACTACCACTGAGAAAGTGCCCAGTAGATGTACCAGTAAGTAGTTCCTGAGAACTGACCTTAAGTCTGGTTAAACTTCACTATTACTTAAGTGCTCACTAACAGCATGAGGACTTGGAAGAGAGGAAAAAACTAAGTCAAGAGCCAATTGAATAAATGAAGAAACAAGGGACAAGAATACAACTAATAAGAAACCAACAAATAATTTCTAAAATAAAGGATCCTGGACTAGCAAGTTGTTTTTAGCAAAGGCAAAAATTCTGGCTGAAATGAGTGTTGAGGAGGGCCTTGCACACTGTACTTATCATGAGTACTTATGTACTCATCTTTCTCAGTTTCAGCAAGAGGTGCCTTGTGTGAAGGCACAGATTTAAACCGCAATTGTGTTGAAGGAAAGCACTTTCAGAAAATAGGTCCATTAAGAAGAAAAGATTAACTAAGGATTCAAAAATCGGTCAGTTCACCAAGCTCATTTTGCATTTTAGATAACTCAAAAGAGAGAAGTTTCACAGACAGCTATGTAAAAGTAATTTTAAAGTAAGAACTCAACTCATTCTTTTATCTGGAGTAACAAAATTTCTTTCTTTACTGAAACTACCTTGAAAAACAGGAATTGCCACATGGAGTGGGTTATTATTGCATAGTGGGTAGAGTTAGCCATTTCAGAAGACATAAAGGGGAGGTCAACATGGACAACTGCCATGATAACAGTTTCTCTTCTTCCCTGGTTTGAACACACACTGCTATTTCACACAAGTGACATCTTTGCAGCTCTCTCTCACTGCAGTGAGTAGATACCAAAAACTAGCTCTAAACCTAAACAAAGCAAGAAGATGTGATGAAGCACTGTGGATTCTATTCACATCTCTTTTGTGTAAAACAGTTTAAAGTATTTGCTTAAAAAAAAAACAAAAAAACCCACATTTGATAATTAAAGGCATGAATCTGCTTCAAGTTCAAGTGCCTTTATCATCTTCTTAGCTACTTGTGCCCAGAGGACTCTCAGCTTCCTACCTGTGAGGTTTCCAAAGGAGTAGGGTAGATGGCACTGCAGGGCCTCTCTCTGGGGGACAGACAAGAGTTTTCTCGGGAATGCTTATGTTTGTCAGACAACAGAGGAGAGGCTAGAATATAAACATGTCAAAAGATTAAATGCATGCAGTGAAACTCAGACATTCAATTTTATGCTGATGACAAAGAAATGCTCTGTCCTCCATAATTCATATTCCTCACACAACTGGCTACATTTGATGGCTGACCAGTGATTTCAAGCAAAAGTTCTTCTGTGTAATCTATCAAGAATAATTTTATATGGTTTACCAAGAGAGACAAGAACTGACCTCTGGCACTGGATGGAGCAGAACTGGTCACATTAGGTGAAGCAGAATGAGTAGAACTCAGGCTTGAGGTAGATGGACTAGGCTGTGTATAGAGGAGATGCTGTTGTTACCCGTATCACACTTACTGGTTTGGAAAACAAAAATTTATAATGTACTTTTCACTAAAACAAAGAACTTCCAATTTGTTTGACTAATTTCTAAGTAATTGAAAATAGCAAACCAGTATAAAGACCTTTAATGTAGCTACATAAGCATGTAGTAAAATAACAACAGAAATGTAATTAATATATTTTAAAAAAAAAAGTACATCACAACCATGACAACTGGATAGTAAGTTCAGATGGCTTCACATCATAGTGCATTGCTGCTTATTACTTTTGTAAAAAATTCATGCTCTAAGTTAAAGAAGAAGAAACAGTTACATACAAAACAGCCCATTTAAAGATTTGTTTTTTAAAAGAAGTATCAGCAATAAATTTGAGATTTCTGAATGAAATAATAGAAGTATTAATTTAGTAAATAGTTCTGTAAGAAAAATTCTGTTTAGTCTGAAGAAACGACAATAATTTGTACCTGCATGTTAAAAACTTCATCAGAGCTTTCTGATTGCCCAGTGATATTGCTGACTTCAGCAGAAGCTTGGGATGACAGCGATGAGGATGAATATCGATTGACAGCTGGATAACTCAAGGGACTGTTATAAGAATAATGAAATACAAAATTGTTAACTCTAGTTGCTAATCATACTTTTTAATGTGAAAACAGCACGTTTATTTATCTCCATAGTTTAATTTTGATTTGGGGCATAGGGAGAGATAAAAAAAAATATATATATCAGCTATTCACGCCTGGAGATACTTCAGGCAGACCACATGAAGAAGTGTGCACACAACAGAAGTATTTTATGGCTCATTTTCCTTGAGTAACAAAATCTAACAATTTCTAGTAATTTAACTTGCCTGCGGCGCGGTATTACCCTGGCACCATCGGGGCTCATAGAAACAGGTATGGAATTTCGGCATACCCGAGGACTTCCATTTGGGAAATGAACAGGGCTAGCTTGTACACAGGCAGAAAATTCCTGGGGAGTTGTTAAAAGAAGATTAATTTAAAAGAACATAATATCATTAAGTATTTTTAAAGATACATACATCAATTTAATAAATGCATCTGCATTTTGGATCAGCTTCATCACTAGTAAGAAAACATTTTAACATTTGCTGATTATACTTTCTCTTTAGTAAATGTGACTATGCTCTGTATGGAAAGTTTAGTAAGTTCCTCTTCCTTTTGTGATACTGTAAGAATGCTGCAAGCTGTAATGTAGACAAAGAACCAAAAGATGTCACTGTTTCTTGCTTGGGAAAATCAAACAATCCTTACTGCAGCTGAACAGTCTCCTAGCTTATCCAAGCACCTGCTCATATACCTGTATTCCCAAGCTTGACTTCATCACAAAGAACTGATCCACCAGCTTTTTGTGCAACGGCCTCATGTCCTGTGGCACCACCTTCTCATGCACTGCCAAGCCAAATTCTAGAATCTGGGCCTGCAGAAGAGACAGGAGGATATAGGGGAAAAGTATTTCTTTGATCCATTTTCTTTGAGGTTTCATAATTAATTAGGATACTAATAAAAATAAAAATCCAATAAAATGCATGTTTTATATGTTTTATTAAAAACATTTATCTAAATCCCCGAGAGACTTGTAATCAAACAAGGCCTAAGACCAAAACCAGCAATACACAAGAGCATTCATGCCTCTTCCCATTTTACTATTCAGTTTTCCCAAAGATTTGGCCTAAGTGACTTTTACTCTGATATAAAAACCACTATGGACAATGCAGTGAAAAATCTGGCTAAGTGGCAGCTTTACAAAGGAGCAGCTCTAAATAAAAGCTGCTTTCTACAAGAATAGTTATAAAAACCACAAAACAACAGCAACAGTCACATCCACCAGAGACTAGTATTTTTTCCATACAGTCCATGGGTCCTGCTCCTATTCTGACTCCGCAGAGACCTCAGGAGGTGGTGGCTTTATGTACATTCTTAATGCAAGACATGACGTGCTTCAGAATAACTGCTGAAACTCTGATCTTGCTCAATTGTACTCACGGGCATTTACCATTCTGAATTGGTTTCACAAGGAAACAGATAAATTTAAAAACAAAATAGCTGAATCATGCTGTAATATCTTTGGATGAGAGCTAGAAGCTGACGTTTCCAGGTGGCCTGTGAGCAGGCACACACCTGCATGGCAGGGCTGACCCTGGTCAGGGCTGCAGCGCATCCACCTGCTCACACAGCCAGCCCGGCCCTGCCCAATGCTCCTCATTTTCTGATCAATCATTTGTGGGTGCCAGGCCAAGTTCAGCTGCTGTCACTGGGAACTCGGAGTTTTGTCTTAAGGTATTAACTCCAGTTTCATACTCTAAGGGCTGGAGAGATTAACTACAGCTTGAAAAACCAAAACTGCAATGTAAATTACTTATACATTATCTAAATGAAATTAAGTAAGCTTAGTGAACCTATTCCAATTTATACTGTCTGAAGATCTGTCCAAAAGAGACCACAATGCTGACAAAAAATGGAGTTTCCATCTTGCCAAACTCCAATACTCTGACCTCTTCATCCCAAGCTGGCAATAAAGTTTGAAACTTCAACATGCTGCATAGAACACAGATAGGTAAAAGTTAAAAGAGCTGAAATACTTAGTAAGATAGTTTGTTAAGAAATTCTTTTTCAGCATTTCCAAATGGAGACACTTCATATTTAAGGCTGGTAGGTCATTGTCTTATAAATAAAATCAGAAACAACACAAAAATCGTAGAATCATAGAATACTTGCCTGTTTAATCACTTATTGTCTGTTTTACTGCCAACCTACTTTGGGAATTATTAATAGATTCTTCCCACTGTAATAAGATTTTTCAGGGTTTTTTTTCCTCTTATTCTAAACCTTGCAGTGAAAAATATTTGTTCTGTAGTAATGGTAAAATATGAGACAGATATTTGAAGTCATCAAATGTTTCAATGAGATTTTTTATTCTACAGTAGTGGCAAAATATGTTTTGCAAATATTTGCATATAACCATCACAAGACAAAAACTTTAGTCTCATTCAGTCTTTAATTTAGAATAGTTGGAAGTGATAAGATAATGATGAAAAGGACTAGGGAAAAATATTAACAATACTATAATACATCTTCTTGTATAGGAAGTTGCTGTCTGCTTGTAATCTATCAGAAAATATTGAATACCACTGGACAATTATTAACTTCTGAAATTTTATATTTTATTTTTGGATATTTTTAGCTAGAACAGCTGAGCAGGCCACCCAGTCAGTCTTTTCCCCACTTTACCTGCTCAAGCATCAGCTCTCTCAAGCGTGTAATTTTCTCTCCATCTTCTGGATGGTTCAAGACATATTCTTTGACAAAGAATGCCTAAGGAGAATAAAATTGCACAGTAAAATAAAGTAAGTAAAAATTCATCAAATTTAGAAACCTGCAAATCAGAGTTAAAAACAAATGCAGGTCATCTGAACTATATATCTCTACCCATGAATCATGATACAGGATTTTCAAATAATTACAAAATTAGATTTTCCTGTCTTTTCATACTAGGAGCTTTATTATCCCTTAAATACACCACCACCTTGAGAACAGTGTGAAATCACATTCTATTGTATGCTCTGGAGCTGTGACACTACCTTTTTACTCGGTGACACTGATGTCAAAAAGCCATACTTTGCACTTCAGAAGCATCTGACCAACATCCAGATGTGTTCCTTAGCTTACATGACTTTTCAGTCCACCTCCAATGCTCAATTTGTACTAGCTGTAGCACCTCAAAGTCAACCACCAGCAGCGGCCTGGACATTGCACTCCTCTGTTTATTCACAACTGCATCTTTCTTAAAATGGCAACTATCCTACTCTGTAAGGGGATTATATTGAGTTTACAACAATTCTTGACAGTGTTCTGTAAAGAAAATGCCCAGCTGCCCATTTGCGAGATTTCACAAAATTGTTGTCACAAAATTGTCTGTAGGCCTACGTATACATTCACATGGTTTTCTATCCATAGATTTTAGAGGATAACTGTGGGTGCTCTGTGCTGTGTTTTCATTTTGCACCTGTCTTAGCATTTCCCTCATATACTTCTTCCAAGGTTCTCCATCCAGCTTTAGCTGTTAACATTTTTGCTATGCAGAATAATTTGTAAATATGGGGAAGAGTGGAGCTGGAGTTAAATGTACCCCTTCCTCTAATTCAGTTCCAAAATTTCATGCTCTGACAACCCAAAAAAGGAACTGCTGAGACCTGTCTCGAAAATGCTGATACTGTAACAAAGAACATGTCTCGCATGGTCCTTCCACAGCAGTAGAATTATAAGAATACATGTCTAAATTTTTAAAAGGAGCCCTCTGATACTTCCTAAAATCTCAAATATCAAACTCCTGCCAGTGATGGATTTTTTCCCTTAGCTACAATCTTAATGTTCGCTCAATACCAAGCAGGTGGTGTCCCAGTGGTTTTGAGCTGAGATCTGCAATATGAGTCAGAGATATAATAATCTAACTTCAAATGAAATCAGCAGTACTTTAGGAAAAAAATAAAGTAAAAAACCCCAAACATTTAGAAAAAATCAGAATTCGACTAAATCCAGTAACATTCTTGGAACTCGTGGTTTCCACTAATTAATCATGAGAGTGTCTCTGCTCTTTTAGCACATGCAAAGGAGCTAAAAGAAATTTAAGTTACAGTACAAATTGCAGCTTGGCAGGGGTTAGTGGGCACAAAACACACTCTTCATGCTTTTCCAGCTGTGTTTAAAAAAAAATTAAAAATTAGTGGTTCGGTCTATAGCCATTTTTGAAAACACATAAAGGTGCTGCATAATAACTATTACTTCTGTAAATTTTCCTGGAATCTGTTCCTGTACTGAAAACAATGAAAGCATAGATTTAATATCTGCAATACCAGCCAAAGTGCTAAATAATTAGAGGTAGCTGCTTTTTATCCCACCAGGGGAGGAGAGAAAAAAGGAGAACAAAATGACAAAAGGAGGAGAAAAGAGGAAGGACAGAATCAAGAAGGCAGCAGCTGGCCAAAGGACATTATTTGCTGGGTCTTAACACTTCTTGAAAGTTGACTGAAGGGGAAGGAGGACATCTGCAAAGACATGGTAATGCTTACCTCAAGACCACATGTTCCAAGACTGAGTTTTGAGACCAGGGCAGAAGGTGAAAGCAAGTGAAATAGATAGGGAGAGAAAAAACATTTACAGAGGAGAGGAAAAGATGAAAGGTACAAGAAGTGGTGAAAAAAAAAAAAAAGCTGGAAGACACACAAAGACTGAAAAAGGGACACACAAAAAGAATGAGGGTGAAAGAGTAAAAAGCACCCCACATCTCACAACTACTGCTATCAGTTTTGGTGTTTACAACACAAATTGGTGAAAAGTCCTACTTGAGATACACAGCAAGAGAGAGAGGACAGAAGGTATTGAAACATGAAGACTGTCTAGGAGATCAAGAATTGCAGCTAAGAATAACAATAAGAAAGGAACAAGCTAGAACCTTTAATGTGCTTGTGAAGAATGAGAAGCTATGCAGAGGTACCAAGCCAGCTCTGACACTGCTAATTCAAACCAGACATAGTTCTGACATGACTGTTTTTCTCAAGGGAGTCCCTTCGTGGCACCGTACCATGCTAAACAGTTTTGTTGTTGTTTAAAGGCAGCTGGGAAACATCAAACACGGTCCTGCTTTGCTTTAGTCTCAGTTTTTTGCAAGGAGGCAGTATTATTGACAGATTCTAACACTACAGCAGACTCCATTTCTTGTCCTTTAACTTAGATGCAGGTTTATCAAATTTAAAACCATTGAGTGAACACTGAATCTTGCAGCTTTTGAGACAAGTGGACAGAATGCTATTTAATTTGACATTTTCAATGGAAAAGGAACAACCAGCAGACTCAAATATTTGATTAGACTGTTAGTAGAAAGAGGGAGATCGTTCCTTTCTTTTTACTACAGTTTCAAAATTCCACAGAACTTTGTGGAAATATAGCATCCCAAGGTTCTCCTAAGGGGATTTGGACATTATAGGAATCAGAAACAACTTTTGGGAACAAATATAGTGTTAGACATTTCTTAACTATATGTATTATTTCATAGTAGATTTTTCCAGAAAATAGCTTTCCTTAAAAACTTGGGAGAAAAGAAGAATCTAGAAAACTACGATTCTCAAAAATAATACATTTATTGTTTAGAATTTTATACGTATATATATAAATTAGAATGTCAGCACACAAAAATAAATTTGCTGTTCTGCCAGAAGTAGCTCCTGATCTAGAATATATTACAGTAGTATGGTTACAATTAACTATTCCATTAAAAACCCTCAATCAAACCACTACAAAATGCAAGGTAGTTGTGAACTGACGGATCATTGTACTAAGTTTATGGGACTATCTGCAGAAAAATGGTTGTTTCAATAAAGCTATACATATTTAACATCACCTCACCCCAAACTGCAATATAGATGTAATTAAAACTATTGTTGATATAGTACTTTCTGTGCTCAGTTTATGAAGAGGAGCTGCATCTGTACAGAGAAAGAAATGAGTAAGAAACTGTCTTACGTTCAGTTTTTAATAAACAGAAAAGAAATTGCTTACCTCTTGGTATCTAGCAACTCCACCATTAACTGCTGCATCAATGACTCCATTTAGACACATTGTGAGAGGGTTAATATTTTGCATCTGGCGAGTTTGACACTGACTAATCAGTGTTCTCAGCTGCTGGTTCTTATTTTCTAGGACTTCAATAGCATTCTCCAGGGGACTCATTTCCACCTGAAAGAGGAGTGAGGAACACTGCAAACACGCAATCTTCAGTTGAAAATATACTCCAGGTAATTTTTGATTTCTTAAATGGAAACAATGTTATTCTACATTTTAGAGTATTGGAATGTATTACATTAATTTTATCACATAATCAAGGACCAAAATAAACAACCTTCCCTCTCTTGTAGATTCATTATCTGACATTGAGAAATACTCAGCCCTTTTGTAAAACACTCAGACACTTCAGCTGGTGGGGGAACTCCTGGAATTCAGGTCTAAACTGTCCTTGGTAACTATACCTAAAATTGGGCTTGAGGCCAGGGAGAGCTTTGCCATGCTGAAGGATACAGAGTAGAGGGGAAGTACAGGCGAGCTACTTCCCCCACCTGAAGTCAACAACTAGACATTATAGACGAGGAGTCCGGATGTAAGCTTTGAGCTAAGATGATAATTGAGTTATAGGCAAAGGCAGTCCTTGAGCAGGATGTGCCTGTCATCTCTCAAAGATGAGGAAGCTTTTCTCACAGGTAGCATAAACTGCAGGAAAATTGAAAAGCTAAGCGGTGGGAAGAGTACAGGCCTGCAGTTGCCATAATTTACCAGAACCTACAAGCACAGATCTGAGTTATGATCTAGTACGTACCCAGGAAAAGTTATTATACTAAACTTTTAGAAATGATGACTATAAGGGTAAGACAATTGTAAACTGAAGATCCTAATATTAGGGGTCATATTAATCTAGTAAGGACTCCGTAGGAGACAACTAAGAAAACTGTGACATGCAATTTTTTTTTATTTTTAATAAATTCAATTTTTAGTTTTCTACAGGAAAATATCAGGATGCTGAATGAATGACCCTTTGCTGCTGTCATAAAAGAAAAACACAACAGAGTTTCAGAGAAAGTCAGTTGTACAATGATATCCCTATACTTAATGGGACTATTGAAAGACTGGCTTTGACAGGAATGAAAATAGTTACAGATGTTATGCTCCTGGGCTCAATATTTGACCAATTATTTTGAGAACTGTACAGGAGGAGCACTCCTTTGAATGTATCTGAAATGCATTTAAGCATTTTCTAAGAAATATAACAAGAAAGAAGAAGAAATTACAATGAGTCAGTAAAAGATTGCTACATTAGCCCCTATTCCTACAGGTTCTGCGTAGGCACTCTTCCCTGTCCATGCTGAGCACTTAACAGAGCTCAAAGATATTCCCACATGGCATTTATTATAGTACAGGAACTTGGAGACTGTTTACTTTTCAAGAATAATGAAAGATATGTTAAACTGTAGTCATTCTAAGTATTAAATATTAAATCATGCTGAGTTTTAAGAAAGTCATTTTCTGACATTGCCTTTGACTGCCCATTATTTTTCTCAATTTCTTGTCTCCTCAACTGTTTAAACAAATGGTTATTTCTTAATAACACTTTTAAAGATATGAGAAACCCGACAACTCAAAATACTTTAAAAATAATTCTGTTGTAGCCCACTCGAAAAGTTGTTCAAGTAAATTAGACCTGGGCAATAAATCTTAAAGTGGTTCATCAAATAACTTGTTTAAGGAAGTAAACCAATCCACAATATGTGTTGCAATCAGTCTCATACTCACTACTTCACGTTTTTCCACTTCAAACCAACGAGATATTCCAGGTAAACTCTGCACCAAGATCAGTGTAGTTCTCTCCACCCATAGACTCTACAATATATAAAACCAATTAATTTCCCCAATTTGTCTCTATATTTTTCTTAATTATTCTCAGGGGCTTTTTTATGAATGTCTTCCTTTTTTAAGAATATACATTACCAAAAAAAGTGTTAGTGTTCCTATTTCTACTGAAATATATATCCCAGATGCCTAATGACATTGACTTTTCTCCTTACTTTCTAGGACCTAGTAGTAAGCAGTAATTTCTTCTGACTTCACTCTTAAACATGGTGTTATTCTACATTATATATTGTCCCTGTATCTCCAAAAGTCACTCACAACTAAATTCACATTTTAATATTTCCTTTCTGAGATAACATCTGAGAAGAGGGAGAGTTCGGAAGGAAAACCACTTAAGAGATCACACAAGGTGACCAGCTCTTCTCTGTCAAGTCCTACTGGAGATACCACAATGCATGGCTCAAATGTACTACTCTTAAACACTTTGTGCAAGAGGTTTGTAGAATGAGAAATCAACACACATGATAGCGCCTACACAAAATATATAAGCTGTATAAAGCCTCAAGCTTTAATTAGAGGACAACAGTGACTTAATTTAGCTAATTTATTACCCTTACAGTTCTTTCCTCTATAAGAAAATTACTATGGGATAATTCTCTTTTAAATTAAATTAAACCAGAAGAATGTAAGATTAATTTTCAATGAGACATTATTATTAGGAAGAACAGAGTTAATTTACATATTAGGGAAGGACCTATTGCTTCTCCCTGAGACAAATCTCTAAATTCAGAGACAGTTTGTAGTCTTGGTATCACAGAAACAGAACTTCATGCTGCAGTTTAGTCAAAACTGTCTCTTCCTTGCTCAAGGGAGAGAGAACTTCTGACAATCCCATTCACAGCCCAGATTACCTACTTAACAGTGTTTTCCTGTCTGCCTTATAAACTTCTCTGGAGGCTTCTCTGCTGTCTCCAATTCTGCCTTCAGTACATCACTGACACAAAACCAAATGGGTACTTTTTTCTCTCCTATTCTCATACACACCTTCCCATTTCCCATATATTTTTCATATTTTAATTAAAATGAGAATGGAAATAGTAAGACCTGAGCTTCTGTCTCCTGTAGAGGACTGGTCATACCACCAGATTAAATAACAAAACTGTAGACAATGTTTCAATTACATAACTATTGTTAATGTTACAAATTAATCCACAGGTCCAGTAGCTCCAGAAAGGACCTGGTACTTTACCTTGAACTCATTTTCCTTGTCCTTGGTCCCTTTGTGAAAAGGCCTGTCATATCGGAATCGCCAGATGTGATTTACTTTGTAAAAGCTCTTTATGTTATCGGGAATGCCGTCTCTCTGCAGGACTTCCTGGTTTTCTGGAATTGGTGTCACTGCATAAATCTGCAAATCTGTATGTGAAGAGTTAAGGCTATCTCACCTCATTCAAGTTAGCAAAACATATTGACTCCTGAAGACAAAAGAAAAACTCTTTAAAAAAACAGTGTGTGTCATTAAATGTTTCTAGACTATTAATGGCTTGGGAAAGGAACCCGAGATATTTTTTTATGGTTTGGTATTTCTTTGTACTGTTTTGTTGAAATGTTCATGTTTATTTTTGAAACAGAGCTACTTAGATGGAACAGTACATGGAGTAAAGGGATTTAATGAAATACATCGTTACACACAAAACGTCATGCCATGATAGCATTATGTTGTATTGTAACAACTTAAATTACTGTAACTTGAAATGATACACCATTATCACAGTGGTGAGTGTTCTACAAAGGTTTTTTTGCTAAAGTAAGAATTTTAATAACCTGCCAAGGAGTTTTTAAATAAAAGGGACAATAATACAAAAAAAAAATTCCAAACTGAACCCTGTGACTCATACAAATTGCAGAGAAATTAGCACCTACCATTTATGTCAGTGGAGGCACATTGTGATATCGGCTATAGGTGTACATACATTTTTTGAAAGCATGAAAGATGTAACTGCAGTGTACAGGTTTGTGATTATGTGGATACACTGTGCTTCTGCCTGGAAGATGGTCTCATCTGGCTGATTAGCATGTTGCATAGCAATGGCATGTGGGAACTCGTTCAACATTCGCTGCTGGAAGGCCTCCAGCCTTTCATAGTCATGTCCTCGGCAAACAAACTCCTTATTCTGAGCAGAATAGGAAAAAAACCACAAGAGCAAGTTATGTGAAAATAACTGGGTATCATTAGATCCAAACACATGCTCTTAAACATAGACTTTCTGGGCAATTTTTACAAAGTTTTAAAAAGTAAAAGACAAGAAACAAAAGGCAAGAATCAAAGTAAGAAATATAGATAGAATAGGCTATTTAGAAGGAAATTTTACCATACCAGTATGTTTTAAGTATGTTTTAATCAAAAGTCTGGAAAAATTGAGTTATCATACTTAAGACTTTAATAAAACTTAAAAGGAGAAATTGTTCTTACTGGCTTTAAGTATGTCACTTACATAACATACCAGATTGTTTAAAAAAATTAACAAAAATAAAATGCAACAGACAGTTAAGACAATGAAATGGGCTGAAAGTCCTTTTCATTAGGAACTAGGAAACTTTACTTTAAAGTTATGCAATTCTGAAGAAAAAGAATGCATAATAAAATGGTAGAATGTATTCAATTGTCTTATCCACTAAAAGTTTATCAATTATCAGCCTGGTAAATTAAAATTACACAGTTTTTGAAATACGAAGTAAAAGAATACTCCTGTCTTCAACATAATTCCTTTTACATGCATGCCCACTATGAAGTTGCACTATTCATGCAACATGAATACAGACACCACACACATCCTACATTAAACATGAGACGCCTGAATTTGGAGTACTCATTGAAACCAGTCACTGATCATGGTGCTTCCTGTAGCTGTGGGCAGCCCTTTTTGGTTTGATTCTCCTTACACCCATTTGAAATAAAGAAATATCTTCACCATTTTTCTAAGAACGCTATCAAATTAATTTCCTTTTAAAATCTGTACTAGAAAATTCTAAAAAGTCACTACAGATGAGTTCCTCTGGAAGCAGGTTTAGATAAAAACAACTGTTTTCCTCATAGTGTCTTGACAACACTGACAGGAAGCATTGAATTCTGAGAGCCTGGACTGCCATGGAAATTGCTACACAAAATCAACTGCAGTAGTGTTATTGTGCAACTATAAATTAAAATGTCAAAGCTTTATTTTGAAACTTTATTCCTTCTCTAGCCAACACAGAATTACAAACTGATTTGCCATAAAAAAAATTAAATCAATTGTAAGTAAATTTTGAGGTGTTTGTTGTTGGTTCTGCAAGCATTCATCTATGGTATGTACATTTAACTTGGAAAATGCATAATACTTCCCAGACAGATGCATAAGCAGTGAAAGACATACAGGTCTGGAAGTACTGAACTATTGTGCAACTTCTTCGAGTACTTTTACTTTATCAGTTAACATTCTGTAATCTAACCATTACATTATTAACATTTTCAAGTTGGTTTATACAGATGTTACACTGAGATGACTACTAGGTAATATAAAAAACTATGTGCCCATCAGACTCTTCTTGTGCATTGCTTTTAAAGGGGGGTTTCATCCTACATTTACCATTTTGAATTGGTCATTTTCCTCACTGCAAAGGCAGAGAAAAATCAGGCTTTTTAGACCCCCACCATAGAAAGGAGGTTTCTTCATTACTTATTTGAATTACCATAGGAAAAGGAGGTTAGATTACGATTGTAGTGGCTCCATGAATAAAATGGATTCTGCTCTCTTCCCAAGGTGACAGTCAATGCAGTTAAACCACTGCAGACTGTGGAAGAGGGAACAGTGTAAACACAAGTAACGTTTTCAAGGGCACTTCCGGAACTTCAGCATCCAAGACTAATGTTCATGAGTAAGTCTTATCATCTTTAGTACACTGATAATCAGTGAAACTCAGCATGTTGAATTTCAAAGTAATTTCAAAAAAAATTGGAACTTGGGAATGTAATCACTTAAATGCTAAATAACTGACTGTCCCACAGTGAAGGGATACCTCTTCTGACAGCTGCTTTCTGAGCAGTCACCAGCAGAAACAGAACAGGATAAAAGTAACAAACTAACATGAAAAGAAGATGTTGGTCTGTGGAATAGTATAGGTGCATGGTTCCCAACATAAACAGGAATATTAAGTTTATGAGGGACTCTGGAAGCCTAGCATTTGTTGTTCCATTAGACAGGACCTTTGCTTAACCCTGAAAACATGAGGTTATTTCAATAATTACCACAAAGAATTCCCTCTTTATCACAAGGTAAGAACTTGTATATGGTATGGTCAAATTCTCAGACAGAGATACTGATTATGAATGACAGCAAGAATTCCAGAATTACTCCATTCTGTTTATTTTCAATTCACTTACTCTCAAGAAGAATGGGAATTTTTTCCCATAGAATCCAACTCTGAAAAATTCTGGCTCCAAACGTTGTTGATCCATAATTTTATCATACAAAGATGCTTCCATCATCTGGGTGAGATTGATAAGAAATGCAATTAGTGTTTTTTGGTAACTTATTTTTACCTTACGCTACTACAAGTTTTCAGCACATTGCAGTGCATCCCTGAGCAACAACAAGGACTTTCAGAAGTCTGAATGCATCTGATTAATTCTATTTCTTAAAAACATGAAAGTCTCCAAGAATTAAAAAAAAATATCACTTTTAAATATGTTAAAGGCGTAAACTATTTGATTAGTGACAATGTGCATAGATCTTCAATGAAAGATGAAAGTAACAGAAATGCAGTTTGAGACCTCTGACCATGTAATCTGCTAATCATCCTAACACATAGCAGTAATGTGGTCAGTTCAGTCCAGAAAGTCCAATTTCCATATTCAAGAGAGTTGTGCCCAAATCATACCATATTCCAAAGATTTAGTGTCAAATATAAGTTCCGTTAAAAATCTTACATATGCAATTCAAGTCCCCTTTTTCTGATGATATTTCAACAAAGCACTCTCTGTTCTTAAGTATTTAATACTGTGAAAAAGCCCCAGTATCAGTCCTATTTAAGGTAATACAGACAGCTATTTAATGTTTATAGGTTATCAGTTGCAGACTGCTATGAGAAATGCCTGCACCTCCATTTTTGGATTAACATAGATGGCACAGACATAGTAGAAGGATATTTCCCAATTCAAACACAAACCACATTAAGTATAGTTAATTAAACATGCATACACTAATTATTTTATTCACATGATGATAGTCAGTTTTCTTTTGCTTACAGGATTCTGCCATTGGGATATTTAAATACATCTGGAATAAGCAGATCACAGGGAGTACAGACACATAGCTCTGTGTTCAGAATTTTACATAATGCTGTTAAGCAGCTCTGGATTAAGTATACTTCAGTCAGTCCTAGCAGCAACCATCCTACACTTAGAGAAAATTTAAAAAGAAAGCTGTAATATAAAACTGAATCCATCAGATGTAGGCAAGAAAAGGGAGACTGAATAATCTTTAAAATATTAAAGTATCAGAACTTAAAAAGTATTAGAAAGAACGAGGAAAGAAAAATGAGAGAGCAGAAAGTCTGCGCCAAGAAAGTTTCATTTTGGCTATATGATATATACCACATTTTTATGCAGTAAACAAATAATAATTAAAAAAAAAGCTAAGGTGTACGCTGCTTGTTGCAAGCTATTTGCTTGCAATTACAACTTCAAAGATCCATTGCTGCTCCCAGGGAAGGACTGCACAGATCACACCCCCTGGATAAACCGTAGGAAATTGTGTACAATTGTGAATTGGTAATATAACTTCTCTGCATAAGCAGGCACACATAAGGATTGCTGTAGAGGTACAAACATTCCAATATAGTTTATTTTCCCATTTTTCTTCTAAAAGCTCACACTCAGTTTTTATAATTTTTATTGTAGAAATAAAACCCCATAAGACAAAAAACAAAGTTTGCGAACCAAACCTAAGGACCACTCCATGGCAAATTTTATTATTTTCTAGAGAATATTTTCTAATACAAACTCAAACGCTTTTGGATCTCTGAGTGATGTAAAGTACTCAGGTACATTACCCTCATCTTGCTGAGGTTTCTGTAGTCATAGTAGCTCTCATACTGTTCTGCAATTTTCCTGCATAAGATAATGCCATTCTCCCAACACTGCAAGCAAGTAAAAGAAGTTCAGTAATTTCAAAGCAACTGTTTGACAACTCATGATTATTAGTGGTCTGTTCTTTCTATACTAAGTCATAGTTCCAGTAACTGAAATTACTTGAACATATGGTTCACTAGGCATACTGATAGCTGCTGAGTTCTATGGATTAATTCTTTGAAGGACTGAAAATATATTTAGAGACTTATTTAATAAATGATTCTTACAGGATTATCACTGCACAAGTCATTGCAAGAGTGACAGACATCTCTTTTTATACTATATGAGATTGAATTAAAAATATATGATTTTTACATTTAAAAACTGTATCCTTAACATATCTTCCTTACTTTTTTTAGATTAGAAAATATTTCAGTGCACCATATAAGTTAAATTTATAAGCTGATTACAGAATTTTTTGAAAAAATTGATTATCAACATCAGCTTGATTACATTTACTATGCTTACAAGGATATTACACTAGTTACACAAAATTGCAACAAATTGCTTGTTTATCAGCAAGGTAAGTCAACACACAAAGTGTATATAAAATTCTAGACTACAGGGTAATTATTCTTGCTTAATTCAGAATAAGCATTCTTAGTGAAGACAATGAACTGTGATCCCCCAAACCCATTCCTTTTTAGAAATCCAGCAATTACTATTCTAAAAGATACAACATGATTTAGAAGGTGTAAACATAGTCCTTATAATCCAGACCCCTGATTTTTTTTCCTCACTTGGTCACTAAGTGAATCTCATCAGCTTTAGATGGCTCATTTTCAGCACCTTTAAAGTGGGGAGAAATTTTAATATCTTTTATAATATGCTTTAACAGTTACAAAGTGAATTGCTATACAAGCGCAAAGTATTCTCACATGTAAGTGTGGAATTTCTAGGATATGAATACAGGATGAGAAGAAACCTACTGTGTCTCTAGGTAACTGCTTCATCAGACAATGACAGACACTTCCTCTCTATATGAGATAAGACTGCAACCCTGGAAGTAATGTCCTAAAATGCATAAATCATCCTTTCCAGATCCACTCAGTAAAATACGACTATTTTACCTTTCCTCTATCAAAGTTTTGAATGATGGTCAGATGGAGACACTCTTTACGTTGCCACTCTGTTTGCATGGGGTAGTTGAGAAATTCTCTCAGCGGCCGATCAGACCACTCCAACAGCTCATCATACAGCAGGAGTGTGTAGGCAGCCTCTACAAGACAAATCATAGCACAATACTTAAGAACACCAAACAAATAAAACAGCCAAAGTACACAAAAACGTGAATACTCTTGATGAGATACACTTTTTTAAATGGGCAACTGATTTATTTCAAGCATGAGACAGATGGCAGTGCTGGTTTTGAACAGAATTACTATCTACAGCTATAATAAATACAGCTTACATTTTCACACACTATTTAAAGTGGAGTCACTGGGGCAGTTTTCCTGGAGTCTGACAATACAAAAGTGGAGAGATATAGAAACATTTTCCTACTTAGCCCTAGTGCTAAGTTCTTCCCTACTGCTAAGGAGAAACTCTCAAAAGCTCTGCTCTCTGAACAAGGCAACAAGGACTGCACGATGAGGAACATCAGTAGAGAAAGAGGAAAGAAGATACCTAAGACTGGGGAAACAGTCCGAAAAAGATCAGAGCTGGGAGGGAAATGCAGAGGCAGATACGTGTTTAATAAGACTCCATTCTTTCTAAAGAAATAAACCTCTCATAGGTGAGCCTTAACACTCAACCGTAACAAATAATTTAGAAGTGAACACTCGAGTTTGGTGGTTTTAAAAATTATTTTATTTATTTTTAGGTTTGAAGGTAATCAAACCTATTGCTGCTCTCTGGTCAGAGAACTGTGTAGTAATCATTAGATCATGGTTGGTAGAATTTATCTGGGAACATAAAAATTAATTTTAATTTAATTTAAAGAATTTTTCAGAAACAGTACACTAGAACTAGTATTAAACAAATCTCTCTGTTGCAAATTCAAACTTGAGCCAGTTACAAAACACCAGAATTACAACTAGGTAGGTTTAGGTTAGATATTAGGAGGAAATCCTTCACTGCAAGTGTGGTGAGATACTGGAACAGGTTGTCCAGGGAAGCTGTGGATGCCCCATCACTAGAAGTGTTTAAGGAGAGACTGGATGGGACTTTGACCAACCTGGTCTAGTGACAGGTGTCCCAGCCTATGCAGGGGGGTTGGAACTAGATTATCTTTAAAGTCCCTTCCAACCCAAACCCTTCTGTGATTGCATGATTATTTATTTTCCAAGTTAGTGTTCACAGTCTATTTTTCCACTCACTTTGCTGGAGTGAGTACAAAGATTGGCCATGTTCTAGAATACTGCACTGGGGGAAAAAAGTGCCTACTAGACTTACTTAATTGCAAGTTTTATAGGTTGTACATGAGGAAAAAAATAATCATGAAGTACTAAAGTACTTTTTATGTTAAGGCAAATTTGTCCCAGACAACTATATCCTACTTCTGCCTCTTGCCATATGAGTTCCCATGAAACAGGTGGCCTAAGCCAAACAGTTTTTTTTTTAACAGTAGCATTCCTCTTATGTGCTCAACTTAAGAACCTGTGGATGAAGAAACATCTCTGCAGCAGATGTTTGTGGGAGAGTGTATGTTGAATCTAAATGCTGTTAAATGCTAAGAATGGTGCAAAATTACACTGCACTGCAACACATGTGCGAGGGAGACGGACAGCACAGGCAATCTTAATTCTGGCATCACACAGCTTTCAGGCTGCTTGACTGGTAACAACCTTTGTCATAGTTTCAAACTACAGTTTGGTACTCAAAACATGCAGCACGTTTGAAAAATCCATAAGGTTGATAACAACAAATAATTCAAAATCATAACAAAGCAAAAGACAGCAGAGCGTAAGTGCATGTCAGGACCTCTCCTTTCTAACGTGGCATGCAAGTCCTTCATTTTGACAGATTTTCTTCTGCCATACCAATTATTATTTTTTTTTAAAGTTATCATAAATGTATATAGAAGGTTTCTAAAATAAGAATGGCCATACTTTCTGGACAAAAGGTCTGAAGGGTCCCCTACTCAGCCTCATGTCTGGCAGTGGCCAGTGTAATGAATAACATATTGATACCCCTGGGAGAAGACTGTAACTATTGGCTGTGCACCAAAACAGTAAGGAGACATAAATAGGGTTGACTCACGATGTGGGAAACTCAATTTATACAGGAAAGGTTCAAAAAACTTAAACATTTCTAAGATGGATAGATACAATAACAATCCCATTACACTTCTCAGGTGACTGAGGGGACACAAGAGGAATCAGTGCATTTATGCGCTTCAGCTTCAAGTGAGTGAGATTTATAGCTGTAACTGAGTGCTGTGTAAAGAAAAATTTGAAGCTACATTTTATATAAAAAATTACTACTTTTTTTTTTTTTTTTTTTTTTTTTTAACTGAGGATTATAAGAAACAGTCCTGCAAATCATACTATGAAAGGAGAGGAAAATTATTCTCAGGGCAAGCTGACTTCCTCCCTAGAATGAAACTAGGCAGTTAGTGAACTAACAGTGCAAAAAGTAGGAATGCCACTGAAGTAGCAGACTTCCTTTTCCTACTCCCATGTGCTTTAGACCAGCTGGTTTACACAATGTTTGTGTATTGTCACTAATTGACAAGGCAGGGCAATGGACTACATACATAAGCTTTCCTTCAGGCTCTCACTGAAAAAAAAAGAAAAAAAAAAACCAAAAACCACTGGAATTTACCAGAGCAAAGAATGCAAAAATCCCAGATGTTAATGATAAATACAGAATAAATACAACAAAGTTCTGGAAATAAATGTCAGGCAAAATACTGTTTAAAATAAGAATGGGTGGCAAAAAAGTTTAAAAAAATTAGGTTCATATCACTGTTGAAGGTAAGCTGGACACATTAGCAGCCAGCACGTAAAAGGGACTCAACATTGCCTAACAGTTAACAAGATCCGTTATGCAAAACCAGAAAATGAACAGTTTGCCACAAAAGCCAACTGTGGCAAAGATACTGCTTGATAATCAAAGCTCTCTTGTGTCTCACTATTGCCAGATCACATGAAGAAATTAAAATCTCTCCTTAATGTACCCTGCTATCTAATCTACACTTCAGACTCATGAACTGCAAAGGCTCCATGGAAATTCCAAATGAAGGATCTTTCCTATGGATGGCAGAAAAGCATAAGGAAATTTGCTGTGGCAGTAGGTACCTGTAGCCTGCTTACTTGCAACCTCCAGCCTACTAAACTGCTTTTAAGAAGGAAAAAGTTCTGGAAAGATTCTGAAGACATGCAGTTGCAACTGCAAGCACTGAAGAAAAGATGGAGATATTATAAGGTCAGTTAAATATTTTGGCAACTAAGGACTGTTTAATTTAAAGAGATACTGATTTTATCCTCTCCAGCAATTATTGCTGGAATGTGGCTACCCAAATTAAGTGTACTTTATGTATAAACAACCACCATGCACATTATTTTCTTATTTCATTATTTAAAAGATAATGGTCACCCCTGACACTAAATTAGCATTGAGAAACCCTGGACAACAGTACTACAAATGTGGCATGTGAAGATTCAGAAGACATCAGCAAAGTGCTACACTTGTTACAGGTTTTAAGGTCTCTGTCTTATCGCTCGCGTGACCCAGTTTGAGCCAAGATGAAGCCAATTTTCTTTTTACTGAATTTTTTGCTTCAGTGAGCTCTCTTTTAACTAGGAGGAAGTTTTACAGCTAGTGGACTGATAACACTGGAATGTTTATGTTACTACTGAGATGCCAAGGTCAGTTTGTTCTACCCAGTGAATCTGCAGCCACAGATACTGCCGGGAGTAGAAGAATCGTGTTTGTAGCCCATAGAAAGGAGTAGACTAGAGGGACAGCAAAATCGGCCAGAGATATTCCATCTATCTACGTAAGCCCATGTAAGGTCAGAGATAACAACTTCCTGCTTCTTCTTCCCTTCTCTTTCATCCACGGGCGGCATTTAGGGAGGACTCCATCTGTCCATCACCGTTGATTCCCAGGCTCATGCATCCCTGACCTTCATAACTCTCCCCTCAGCTCCTGTCTGCTCTACCCCTCTCTCCGGCAGCTCTGGGACTTTTCATGACTGTTTGCAGCTCAGGAGATGCTGTGGGAGTTGCTGGGGTGGGGGGAGGCAATAGGGTTTTGCATATTCCTGAACATACTTGTATATAATTGTATGTATTTTCTTTTATCATTAGTGTTTAATTAAAGTTGTCTAGCTTAGTCTTCAATCCAGAAAGTCTCACTCCCTTTCATCTCTCTCCTTTCCCTACCAGTGAGCAGGGGATCGAGAGCATTGTTGTCTCTGGTTTAATTGCCAATCCTGAGTCAAACCGTGACAAAGTGATGTGGGTCTTCCTTTTCTTTTTTTAACCTAAAAGTTAAGTTCTGAAACACAGCTGTTTAGAAACACCACACCAAACAGCTAACCAGCAGCATTACAAAAACGTATATAGGCTCAGATACTACCAAATGTTCTCATAAAGACTTCCTCTAAAATCTACTCCTCTTGGGTGAAGAATGACCATATCACACATTTATTGGTAGTATATGGGATGTTTATCAACAGTGTATTGGATGTATATCAAGAACAGTCATTTACATTCAACATAGGACATCACAGCATGTAGTGGAGTTGTGGGGCTGAAAAAAAGCCATGTTTTGAGGGACAGATCAATTGCACACAGAAACTCAGCTGTTGCCTGGGTCAGTATGTTTTGCACTGAGGATACAGCTTACAGGTTTGCAAAAGACTGTAAACCATGGATCAGTCCTAAATATCTTTTTCTAGTGTGTACTCAATTACCTGTGAAGTTTTGTGCTTTCAGATGTAGGTCATACAGCTTATGAATATAGCGAATATACATCTCTTCCTTGTTCAGTTCAGTCTTGTAAAAATTCTGCAATAAAATTGAATTTTGTAATGAAATGTACTAGTTAATAAATATATGATAGTACTTACATAGACTTCAAACATAATGCTCTAGAAACACATGCATGGATTTGAAAGTTTGCCACGTACAAAAAGTGATTACACAGAACTGCAGTAACACAGTAAAAAATAGTAAATAGAATAGTACATTTTCATAGTATATTTTCAGCAGACAAGTCAATATACCTCTGAAAGTTTTTTAAATTTAAATTCTCACATAAAATGAGAAGAGAAACCTGACAGAACGGCAATTTGATGGTTCTTTCTTTATAAATACTAATCCATCCAAACGGTGCACCCACAGATCCTTACTTAGGCCATTTAACATCTGGCTGAAAGCTGTATGTTAATTTTAAGATGCTAACATCACTCTGATTTTTGTATTCGTATTTTAAAAACACATCTACTGCCCGATGTATCTTCCTGTGTCATAGCAAAATATCAGAAGGACTTTAGTAACTTTATGAAGAACTATTCAGTACTGTAAACAGCACAAACCAGAGTGAACAGTATCATTTCTTTAGCCCTAACTGATGCTGGGAACCGGTAACTCACGCACAGGTATCGCACTGCATGACTGAAATGTACAAAGTTGCACTGTAAAGTGATATGCAGGACATAATTTCTAGAAGTGGCTGAAGATTTCTGGATGCATAACTGCTCATTAGTGTTACATGGATGAAATATGGAATGCAACATCAAAACTCTTAGTTGAAAACCTCCTTTATTTATTTGCAAGCCCTAAAACAAAGTATGAAAAAGCTACAGGAAGAGGAGCAGAACCCTATAGCTCTGTACACAAGTAATGCCATACTCACTAGGGATCCTGCTAGTCATATTTAACATTCAGGATAATCTGTTTGCGTGAATAAATATGTATAGGATAGAAGAATTCAGCACTGGCCCTCATTAGCAAATTATCAATTTCTGTTCTATTATTCAAATCACTTACTATTTTGAACTCTTAGCAAATGGCCCCAATTTCCCCCTATTGTATAGTATTCTTATTCTGTGCTACTGCTTCCTAAACTGAGTTATTATCAAAGAGAAAGGTGGGAGGAACGTTTTGAAAATATGAAAATAAAAACTTCATAGAGAAAGTACTTTTTAAGTAACTTGAGAAAATGGCTATGTATCAATAGCTCTGTAATGACATGCCCCCGTTAGGCCACTGTTCTTGCTTGGTTTGGTGTGGTTTTTGGTAGTGGGGAAAGGGCCACAGGAGTGGCTCAGATAGGAAGCTGAGAAGCTCCCCCTGCTCCAAACCCAGTCAAAGAGTCATTAGAGGGACAATAGATGCTCCCCAGCAATTAACATACAAAAGAAATGATATAACACGTCAGTAGAGCTAGCAGAGAAAGGGAGAAGAGCTGTGCTGGAAGGGAAGAGCTGTGCTGGGGAAGCAGAGCAGGTGCTGGTGGTTGCTGAGGAAGAAGTGGAAGAAGGTGCCCTAGCAGGAGTTTCCCTGCAACCCATGGTGAGATGGCAGCTGTCCCCCTGCACTTACGGAGAAATGTGGTGGAACATTCCCTGAAGGCGCCAGGAGGGGTGAACTTGGCCAGTGGACTTGGATTTTGTGGCCAGTGGATTTGCTGCCTGTGGACTCTGATTATGCAGCTGTGGAAAACCCCGGCACCAGGGGAGTGTGCTCCCGAAGCACCCCATGACTCTGTGGGAAGCCCAGGCTGCAGCAGCTCCAGACCTCGTGGGAAAGACTCATGAAGGAGAAGTTCGGGGAGGACTCTCTCCCATGGGATGGACCCCGTGGGGAAGCAGGGAAGGACTGTAAGGAATGCTTCTTCCTGAGGAGGATGGCACAGCAAGAACCACCAGCCTGTGAACTGACTCTAAACCCCATCCCCTGTCCCCCTGTGCTGCTGGGGGGAAGAAGGGAGAGAAACCGGGAACAAAGTAATTTTGGCCCAGGAAGAAGGGAGGGGTGGGGTAAGATATGCAAGCCCTGCTCTGTGTGTTGTCTGTGTCCTGTGTGTGTTTGATTAGTGTGAAATTAAATGATTATTCTTCCCCAAGTTGAGTCTGTTTTGCCCAGGACCTTAATCGGTGAAGAACCCTCCTTGTCCTTTGTCTCAACCCATGAGCCTTGTCCTCATCCCAGAGTGTGTGTGGGGGGGAGGATGGGGAGTTGAGTGAGTGGCCATGGGGCTGTTCCTTTGTTGTTGTGTTGGGCCCAAACCAAGACAGACACCATCTGCCTTTATAATACAAAGACTTCTCCTTGCCTCCCATATGGTGTAGTTCTGGAACAGATGTTTCTCTTTAGAAGAGAAAATGAAAAAATACCTGGTTGTATGTTCATATTTACCTGTCTGAAATAAAGAATATTTTACAATACACAATTGCAAGCAAAACAGCATAAAGATTAAGACAAAATCCAGCACTGAACTGCAATACTAAACTTCTTGGCTCTTACCCCTAAATGCTCCAGCACTTGTCACAAGTCTAAACTATACAAATCAACTTGTGCTCTGAAGCTCTGCTCTGACAATGTGACAGACCACAGCAAGTCACAACTCAGGAAATACATCATGCTAATGAAGGTATCAAGTGATTCTTCAACAAATTATTTCAAGATATAAAATATTACAGATGTAGTCTTCAAAAGGGGACATGATGTAAGAAGCTGACTTCCCTAATTAATAAAGACTTCCTAAGAAAAAACTGCTTGAAAACAACATTCAAACAGGCAATGTGAACATGTTCTACTTAAATAACATGATGATATATGCCAGTGCAGAGCATCACAGGAAAACATGGCTTTCCAAAAATAATATAACCTTTAAATTAATAGAAGATGAAGTATCAGTTAAATATCAAACCCCAATGAGGACCAGAGATGCCTGAGAAAAACTTCTCAGTGAGTTACCAAAAGTTATTCAATATACCTTCAATGCTTTTGTACAACTCTGTGATGACAGAGTTCTTTCATTCGAAATTTAATTTTCAAACTGAAGTTCAATGGTCCTTATGCATAAGGAACTAACTCCATTAGACAACTCTCAAACCAGCTTTTCCAAATAATCATTTCTAATGCGAAACCTACTCCAGATGCCCAGAGGGTGGGAAGAGTCGGAAAAAAGTTCCTACCTTCTCCCTTCACCTAAATTATTGTTGCTGGTGTATACTCCTCCTGCATATTTCATGATGTGGCATAATTCCAGTTAATTTGAGAACTTGGTAAACAATTCTATTTTCTGGAAGAACAGCATATACCTCTATGGCAAAATAATGTAGAAACTATTTTTTCATGCCTTATCTTTGGAAGTCAGAATACCTTCAAAGTAGTGGTTAAAAATGAAGTATTGCTTCCTCCTCTGGACTTCAAATAATTTTAACATTAAACATTCCTCTGATTACTTGTTGCATGCAACATGGTTTGAGATGAAGCAAATGTCTTACAACTACTTCTGTAATTGAAATTTCCTTTTCAAAATTTAGCATTAATTGTTTCTCTGGTGTGCCAAATTATTTTTTCTTTGTGTGTGAAAATTATTAAGATTTGAAATCCATTTTAGCCTGTTCAAGTCATTGAAAATCCCATTACAAAGCATGATGGGGCTTTGGCTGTTTTAAGTATTTGAAATTTTTTTTGTGCAAATCTTGGACGATATGCTAATAATAGTTTAAAAACTCCTTAGTGATACTGGATGAAAATTATCCAGGTGCTTTACAGAATTCAGATCATGCCAGATATTCTGACAGGAAGACAGCTGCTCTATGGCTACATAGTAAACATCACTATTTAGAGAGCACTGTTTTCTTCCAGAAGAAATCCTTTATTCTCTTATGTATAAATGCTACTTAGAAGTGATACCAAATTGTTTCACTGACGTCAAAAATGCAGAATTACAAGTCAGCTTATTCTGTTTTTTCCCTGCTAAAAATACAGCTTTCCAAAACATTCACCATGAAAATGGAAACTTTCAAAGGTTAACAGAAGTCAACAAACTTCTGAGTGGAAACTGGCCTAGAACCAAAATGCACCTTGCAAAATAAAAAATTAAATGTTTTTTTGATACTAAGAATTTGCAGTGTTGGTTTGTTGTAATTCTGATAACTTGACAAGAGGAGTTCTTGAGCAGCTTTTCTGGCTCTTCTATTGGGAAGTGAACAGATAGCCTGTAGTCTTCAGAAGATAGCCCATACTGTATGTCATAAGAGCCAATTTGTGCCAGTTATTGGGGAAGAATGGAAACAGAACGGATCACACATTTAGTTGGGTTTGGGAGAGTAGGAAAAGCCTGTTTGTTTCTATGAACTCAAGAGACCATTAATTTGGAAAATACTTTGGTGTAGCTTGCCCAGTAGGAAGAGACTGAAAATTGAATAAAGCACTATTAGAAATCTCTCAGATCCAAACTACAGAATGCCAAGGAAGACTAACATCCCACTGGACAGATTTCAGTGATCGTAAGTGCAGCATTATTTTATCAACTTCTGCTCAAACTGCATCAAGAAGCAAAGTACCTCCTATTCAAACGTGTGGCTGTATACTAGAAAATGCTCAACTGAAATCAAAAAGGGAAGAAAAAATATTATACAAACCAATAGGCTAACAGTGCAGCCAATCTTTTTGCCGTCCACTTCTCCCATTTTCATGCAGTCCCTAAAAAAGAAAGTAATGAAAGTCAAAAGTAATGACATGTATCTTCTTACAGTGCAGCAAACCTCAGAAAACAGACATAATTGGCTCAGCAAGCTGACTGGTATGATGCAACCCAAAGGCATCTGGGTAAGAAACTGACCCAGGTGTGTAAGGGATTTCATTACTCCTTTTCTTGTCAAGAAAGTAAATGTTTTTTTCTCGCTCTGTCATTGACTTGCTAGGTGACTGCTGGAGAGTAGATGGTTTCTTCATATCTTGTGCTAAAATCACATCCAGCAGAAGCCAGCATGGGTGCCAGAAGAGGCAGCCCTGCTCCCCTCCTGCTCTCAGACACTCCTACCCAGTCCTGAAATGCTGCCTGCACAAACATCAGGAGAGACACAGGTTTGGCAGCATCTTTTGCTGGGTTACTTTTAGCCCATGTCAGTTAGATCATCAAATTGCAGCACAAACACTCATGTTGGCAAAAGGAAAAGGGTGATATGAACAAGGGAATAAGCAGGGATGAGTCTGCTTTCTTCAGAGACTCTATACATCTAAACTGGCCATAGAATTACAGCATTAGGTCCTCCTCTGTGAAAAAACAGAATGACATTGACATCCACTGGAAAATGCTCCAAGATCCACCAAATCTTCCTTAGTTCCACTTTATAATTAGTATCATTTATTGTTTCAGGAGGCAACAGATAAAAAGTGAAAAGTTCAAATGGAACCACACAAAGTTTGATTATCACAAAGAGAAAAACAGTCTCAGCATAACTGTACTGGAGTAAAAAAATAACAGGCAGACAGCACCATGCAGACACTAAAAGAAATGTAATACAATTTTAAAATATTCTTCCATACATGAGCTAAGCAATCGTCCCAAATACTGTCATAGCCAAATACTATCATCCCAAATACTCTCATAGTATGCATAATTGCTTTGAAATATGTTGTATTGAGAGCCCTGGAGGTTATTATTTAAGTCAGGCTTCTAGAACTTAAGAGTTAATTATGTCTTTTTGTTGACAAAATAGCTTTGCTTTCAAACTCTCAGTGAGGATAGCAAGTGGAATACTAGGTCTTACCATGTGTCCCCCATGGAATCAGGGGAAAAAAAACCAAAACACTTAAGCTCTACAAAGTGATGCAACTGATGGCAATAAGTAGGACTAAACTGAAATCTAAAATTTCTACATAGACTTCACAAGTGACTGAGAAAATCCCTTTTAGCCTCCCACTTCTAAAAAGTCTCTTTTTTTCCCCTTTGATTAGTCTCTTATTTCCCTCTCCTTTGTTCATGTGGTACAGTCAGATGTGAGGTTCTCACCCAGAGATCATATCTTTGTATACATACTTACTGTGCTGGCTGACACTACAGCAAAGCATGATTGACACAGTGATAAGAATTTTACATATTCTGTAAAACAACTGTCAGGTGATTAGTATTGAGCTCTGCGTCTCCAGACAGACTTGACTCACCAACCTCCTACCAAAAGTTGCTACATTCCTTGACAGGAAACTCGTGCAAGCCACTGGATTTTCATACCATGGGGAGGCTATTTGGTTCGTTTTCAGCCAGCTTGTCTCATTTCCCTGTTGACTAAGGCAGCTGTTGTCAGAGATTCTGAGCAGGTACAGTTGATGTGTCCATGTGCAGTCACCATTTGCATAAGATCACCATATTTGCCTCCTAATATTTTGCAGATGACAACCCTACTCATTAATTATTGTAATTACTCACCTGTAGTCCAGTAACCTCTCCATAAGGCGAGTCACAGTGGCAATTAATGAAACGCCACTTTCCCTCCATGTTTCCCGTTCAATTTTCTTCAGTAAACTGAAAAAAAATGAAGCCAGAACAATTTCACAGTTTATTTTTAACTGTTGCTATGACAACCACTCTGCTTTTACCAGTACCTTAATACCTTAGCAACATCTTCAGTAGTTGGGTTTTCTTTTACAAACACCCTCCCAAGAAGAACAATTTGCAAACAATGTCTTACCTAGGATAAGGACCAAAAAGTGGAATTCTAGTCCAGGAAGCATTGACAAAACAAATGATTTTCATATTAGCTGCATCGAGTTAAATATATCAAATAACTAATTTTCAGAATATATTAATATCCCAAGGACTTAGCAGAACTCTTACCAAAAATTCATATATTAATTTAAAATTGATACATCAGAAAATGGGGAGTTTAAAGATGTACCTAGAAAAGAAAATTTATCAACTCAATATAGCTCAATCAGTCCTCAACTTTTTAACAAAGATTTTTCCTCCTCTCTTATGTTTCAGCATGCCTGAAATTTAAGTATGAGGAAGAGATTTTAATGAGATTATTTCCTCTTTTCACTTAATATTTCCTTTTGATAATATACTATCATGCACATGTAAAATTCCATTACCGTAAATTGTCACAAGATTATTTATTTAAAACTGTTGTGTTGAGATCTTACACTAATGTAAATGTAGATTACACATAGAAGTGAAAAGATTTCAAAATGGCGTTGCAAGCAGAGCTGCCAATAAAATTATGCTTATTATTACTTTCTGTTACAGGCCTCTGATTTTTCACTGCTTAAGTTTAACAAACGTTAATAATTTGGACATGAATTTCCAGTATTCTCTCCTGAGAATAAACAAGGAAATATTTCTCTACAGAGTTGTGTTACTTTTATGCTTTGGTGCAGGACCTCAGACAGATGATATATCCATGGAGATATTTCAGTATTCTCCCTGAAAATGCATTCAGGTATGGTTTACCTAGAAGTCTCTGAACACTGCCACATCCATATAATCAGAGGTTTTTTGAGAGTTGTTAATAGCATCTCCAAACCTTCTGTCTGCAGTGGGCAAGCTGTCAGCTCCACTGACCTTCATCTATACTGAGCATGTTCAGTCCCATAAAACTCCTACGTCCAAATTTCACGAAACATATACCAGTGCCCAATAACTCCTACATGCCAACTGCACTCGCTATACCCTCCAGCTCTGCTCAGCTCCCTGCATACAGGGGGATGCCACAGATGCAATTCTGCAAACTAATTCAACCTAAATGAAGCTGTACTCTGCTGGAAGCAAGGAGGAAACACTGATCTTCATTCTACACCTTCTATTGATCTTAGACTCGCTTCTCTTCAGGAGGCAATCAGATGTCTTTCCTTCACATTCAGACTGGCTACCTGTCATTGCTAGCAGAGACAGCTGACAAGGCCATCCTGAACCAGAAGAGGCTGAAGCACTAATATGATATCTCTGCCTTCCATTCAGAATGCACAGGCACATTTAATTCACTCTTAAACTCCTTACGTTCCTTTCCATAGAATTTTTTGTATATAACAAGAAATAAGAGTAGAGCCTGTTACATTATTAAGCACGAATTACTGCACTGATTTTTTTTTGTCAGTTGAGCAATTTCATGACTTGTCTCCTGATGCTTGCCTCCCCCTCTCTACCATACGTCCTTCACCACAATGAACAGAACAAACAGAGTGAAAGAGCTACTGAAATGTATCCCTAGGCTTCTTCATGGCTCTATCCAGATATAATTAAATTCCTGATACAGGTCCTAAAGCACAGCCAAGATGCTATGTTCTACAAAGCACTAAGGGGGATAATTCGCCCCTATCCATGCTACTATAACCTAACATCAGGGCTCACCTGAATAACTGTGGGGTTGTTTTGGTTGGTATTTTTCAGTCTTGGGTTCCCAGGAAAAAGAGAGTGGAGTGGGAATTGAGAGGATCAGAGCTCTCTAGGGAGGAACACCAGGCTTACATCCATGTTCAGGTGACCTCAACCATGTAGCAAGTGGATTTTATATGCCTAAGCCACAGAGTTATTTAGACAACTAACTCACAGGCATCTAATCCTAGAGGTGTCTTAAAACATTTGAATGTCTATTTTGGAGTACAAAGTCCTCCAGGTACCTTACTACAGCCATAGGTTCCCTCAACTAGCCAGATGGGTCAAAGTGAAACTTAGCTGCAAAAGTTCAGAGGTCATTGAGGAGACACCCAAACCCCACAAAAATATTCAGAGGGTTCTGAAGGAGTCTAATAGACTGGGCAGTGCTGGATTCAGTCACGCAATCAGGGGAATAAATTAAGATGACTGAAGACAGCAACAGGAGGGGTAGCACTCATCACTTTTTATATCATAGCTACACGGCTAGAGAAATCACCTACAAACCAGTCGAGCTCAGTATGAAATGCCCGCTCAGTTTGAATGTCAGTTCCCATTTCTTCAAAGGGAATCCTCATCGTCAGACCCCCAGTGTTGCTCACTAGCCCAGGTTTTGTGCTTCAGTAATGTGGCCACCTAACCTCCAAACCTGAAATGCCTTGTGTTAGGCCAAACTGGAATGCAGCTACAGAAGCTCTAAACTGGCAACTCCCATCAGATTTATAACAAAATTGCTACTTAAGTATATCCCTTGGCTTCCAACTGGTTAATAAAGTGAAATAATTCTTTTTCCTGTGCAAATTAACTCAGTAATTCAATTGCAATGTAACAGTGTAAATGTAGGCCAGGACACCTTCCATATCCCAATTACACCAGGTGTCAATTACATCTAGTTTCTCATGACAGTAAAATGTTCAGCGCTCCATGCTTTGCAGCTCCTCAAATGACATCAGAAGCTGATCACTGAGTGGTCACATTCAAGTCCCTAGAAAGACACTGATTCAAAGCAAAAAGTAGTTATCCTCCCTCTACTTTCACTCTGTCTTTTTCATTTGAAAAAGACCATTACATTATAATTAGTGAATTCTAAGAACATAATATTTTAGATATGTCTTAAAGATGCTTATAATTTGTCCTTGAAAACAGATGATGTTAAAGGGAAAGATGCAGTGATTGTTTCTGGGGAAAAAAAATTAAACAGTTAATGTGGATTTAAATTATTTTCTGGATTCAGACAAAATAAACAAAAAGTATGACAAAACCTTGAAGTATCACACCCACTGCAGTTACTAGACTGTATCCAAAGCAGGCATGTGCATCCCCTTGGCTCCCAGCTGTACCCAGCCAAACCAACCATGCCAAATCTTCAGAAATACCAGGTAATATATTGCAGCCTTTCCTTTCAATTAAGACTACAAAACCACTGCTTGCTGTAAAACTACACTGCTGTTTCACAGTCCTTGGGTACATACCAGATCTCTGTAACATCAATCTAAGTAAGTCTGCTTTCTTGCCCCATCTAAAGGCACTCTAATATTGTTTAATTTAAATTACCTTTGCATTCATCTCCCAAAACTGGCCATCTTATTTAATAATTTTCATTCACATACACTAGAACACCATGTCATCCTCCATTTTAGATTAGTATCTCTGCAAGGTGTCCTCTTGAGAGGTGTTAATGTATGGATTCAGAACAAACTCAGATAAAAATCTAACGATAAATACTATTTTTGCTTAAGCTGGAAGTGAACTCGAGCAGTTCCTCTGGAATTTCCTGAGGAGTTTAGTTCTAACTTGCTATACAAGAACAGAAACAACAAGTACACTGATGCTGTGAGACATTTTACAATTTAAATTACTAATGCTATGTCTTCAGCATTTAGATTTAGAAAAGGTTCTCACTAAGTTTCACTGCATCTTGTTTAACACACCCAGTTTAACCCAAAACTGGAAAAAAAATAAGGAACTATATTTCATACTGATATGCTTTCTTATAGATTTTAAAGTTATTTCAGTGACAGACATCCTGATGTATTTTGCATGTGAGAATGCATGTATACTTCTTTTTATAATTTCAGCTTTTCCCTTAATGACTTAATTTTGATGTTAGAATACGGTGTTATTAAAGTATTTCAATCATCTTACCTTTTAGTATCTTTACTCAGATTATGAAAATTTCATGAATAATTACAAGAAAATTCTGATTTAGCATGCTGTACTGTTGTTTATTTATTAATTTTCATAATAACCTGCCATTTCTCTACCCACTTTCTGCTTCTGGAAATGAGAAATATTTAGGAACTCTGTTTTTTTCAACTCAATATTATCACATTTTTATATGCTTGCTATTCACAGACACTGATACCCGAGTGCTGTTATTTAGGCAAAGACAACAGAGCTAAAACTAATACTTAAAGAAGCAGGAATGGTTAAGAAGCAATATAAACAGCAAAAGATCAGGTCTTTAATAGCACTGAAGAATACACAGCTTGGAATCCTGAAAAGGGACATTACATCTACTAAACACACCAGAAATAAGTGAAATCTTCCACGTGTAATTGAGTTCTGAGGAACAACAGAGTTCAGTCACTTATTTTGTATCTGTACTCTGTGATAATAGTTTATTTCAGTCCATGAGAAAACTTATGGGCCACCTTGGGAACTTCAGAGTTATTGTTATCTTTTCCTATTAGATTTCAGTGATATATCTATCATTTATCAAAATGCACTAAAAGCTTAACAGTAATTTATAAAAGAAAACATATGAGAATTAAAATATTATACATCAATCAAGAAATCAACAAGTGACATTACACAGATGAGTACAAGTTTCCAGCAACAGAAAATTACTATTAAACAGTTTTTGGGTGAATTCTCATGCCTTGTTTTCAAAATGCTCCATTTGAGCTCTACCTGCACCGTATGCGATTACGAAGCTTTTCTTGCTTTTCTGATTTTAAAATTAGTAGGTTGAGAAAAAGAACGTTCTGTGATACAACAGATTTAGCCTTTCCCAATTATAGCTGTGTGCAAGGGGTACAACCAGACTTTACAGACACCATACAACACCATAACATGTTTTCTTCCTCAGATTTTCAGGGTGAAAAAAGAAAGTAAAAAAATGAGTTTCACAGCTGTTTTAAGCCTTACTTCTCTACAACATTAGCATCTGACACAACCAACTGAATTCGAGGAATTAGCGCAATATAAACATATTACTCACATACTGTTGAAGAGCTCTCGGTAGGTTTCGTCACCTTTACCTTCCGACATTAGGCTGTCCAGTTTGTCAATCAGTTTTGCTTCCACCTGCAACATAAAAGTGTGGTGTAAACAGCTTCTTTTTCCTTTAATGAGAAAATTGAGGGAAGATTTGTTTTTATGCAAGGGACTTTGCTAAATGCATGTCTTAGAATTACTGGTCAATCATGCAAATCTGATAAGTCACTTCATCTCTTTGAAGCTGTTATCATTCCCAAGGTTTGTGGGGTTTTCTTTTTTTGGTGGTGTGGTCTTTTGTTGTGTTTTTTTTTTTTTTGAGGGAGGGAGCTAATCTAAATTGAGCAACGTGACTTTAAAACTACAGGCTGGATAGCATTTGCTGCTGCTAAGGCAGTTATCTATTTATGGAGTCAGACAAAAATCACACAGCCCAAATAAATTGCCTGAATTCTCACTGCCACAAGCCATTTTCTTAGACTTCAATTAAAACACCATCTTTTCTGATGTGGACTCCATTCTTTAGAAATTGTTTTTTTATAAATGTCTGTACTGTTCAGAAAACCTGAGGGTTCAGACTTACTTCCCCAACCTTCCTTACCTCTCAGTTTATTTGGTTAAAAATCAAATTTGCTGGATTTATGCATTCGCTATCAAAGAAACTTACAGACCATATCTAGTGGCTAATGACTCCTTCAATGCGTATTTTTAAGTGTATTGATTATAAAAAATTAGAGGTGAAGCTACACTGTGTGTTAATATTTCAAAGCTTCTTTTCAGCAGTAATATATTAGCAACCGCTAACCTAGGAGAGAAACCAAGCTGTTGTCAAGGTATTTGACTGGAGAATAAATCTACTACAATTTACATTTAAACCCAAGCTGAAAACACAAGAGAAGTAGAACAAGTGAATTTTTTCCTTCTCACTCCTTGTTAACATTTCAATGCTGATTTTTAACAATAAGTTTATATATTAATAGGGAAAAGCTACCTACTTACATCACATGCATTCCTCCGTTCTTAATAGTCTGTTTTGTGTTTCAGCTGCAGCTCCCACCCTAAGCATTATGATTGCCTGGGAGTAATTCAAATACTTTTGTTTTCCTTCATTCGAAGCAGCAGGAAGGAGGGCACTGAGAAATGGTTTGAGGCAGTCTGAACGAACTGAGTGGGAGCTGTGGGAGCAGATGGCACACTTGATCGTTCCTTCCTAGCCCGTTAAGAAGGTGTGGGAGCAACAAGAATACTTGGATTCCTGCAGAAGAACATTCCTCATAAGGACCATCTGATCTTTATTTCATATTAACCGGAAAGGAAGCTAGTTCAATCCTATGTAACTAGTAGTCTGTACCGCTATAAAGCAGAGCTGAAAAACCACAACACCACAATCCACCTTGTTGAAAACAGCTCAAGTTTTGTTATTTGCTTCAGCAGGTCATAGATTTTACCTCTCATCTTACACTACTAACACGATAGCATTCATTGGAGAATCTTACTACCCCTGCAGAGGGTAAAAAGGGAAAACCCTGTTAAGTCCCCTCCAACAGGTATAATGTTATGACTACCTTCTCCAACTGAACTACCGATGGTTGGGACCAGCACTCTCTGAAGTGCTTGAAATTCAATCTTGTTTTACAAATGGCTTCACATACAGTACCTGTTTAAAGTTGCCACTTCGCCTTTGCTCCCAGTCCATCATGTCATGGAAAATGGGAATCATTACATTCCTCAGGTCTGGCTGAGGGATCAAGGTCACTTCCAGGAAGGGGCCAATCAGTGCTGGAATAAAGTGAAGCTTGTGTTCCCCTAAAATGAAAATAAACTTGAATGTGAATTGGGTGACCTGTGAGCTATTGAGCAATTCAAATTCTACCTGAAGAATTAAAAAAATTGCACTCCAGTGCCTACAGATTTTTAATCTCGTGTCCATCACAGCATGGGCTAATTTCTTAAGCCCAAAATGTTTGGTGTTTGTGTAAAGGGAATCCCAAATTCCCTCTGCTGTTAATATCCTAGGATGAATATCCGTAAGAAACGACTGTACAAAGATGAAGGCTTAAGCTGAGTCTTACTGCTAAGAGAACTATAAAATGCTGACTAACATAACACCAGTTATATGGAAATATCCTGACTACAGTATCTAATTGGACACATTACCAGATAAACTCCATATTGTACCCCACAGAATTCACCCCTGTTGAAAAGCATTATCATTCCCTCCTTGCCTGCGTATTGAGTTTCCCTTCAGCAGAAAACAACGTGAGTGGGGAGACGATGCACACTAAGGTCCTATCCTAGCATGCAGCAAGGAGATGGGACCCAGGACTGGACCCTTGATACACCAGTTTAGAAATTCTCATCATGTATCCAAATAATTCAGAGGGATGCTTTGGAATGAGTAAGCAAAGCTACGTAACAAATGTTAACAAGATATTAATAAGCAAATATTTCTTATTTTGAACATTTCTCTTTCTAGTACAGACTGATCAGAAAAAACAGGTTTTTTACAACTACAGGTCTTACTGGGGAAAAGATTTATAGAATTGAGATCACAGTACATCAGTAACCACCCATGGTCTTTGTAACTTTAATGAGCCCTTCAATGAACTGGATTATTGAATTACTGAAATGTGAAGATGTCAAACATAGTGTCCAAATCTTCTACTCAGCTTTTATTTTAAAGTATTTTAATTTCATTTTTTAATTTAACATTTTGTTTATATTAAACAACATGTAATTACTTTTCTCTGAGACTCATACTTTCAAACAGTTTGCACAGTTATTGCTTATAAATATAAAACTGTTCCTAAGTTTATATCCAAGCATATATTTCGTAAGTGTTGTCCAATATGTCATTTATACATCAGTCAACGATTTGTTTATGCCTTTATATTTTAGTGCAACTAGGACATAGGGGAAGATTTGATGCAAATCCAGCATCTCAAGAGAGCTTCAGAATTAAGATAAATGTCTGTTCTTTAAACTGTTTGGCAACAGAAATAAAATTGTGAAGATAAGTGTATTTTCAGGCATAATAATTCTGCCCCAAAAGAGAAGTACTTTCTTTTCTAATTTTCCCTGATACTATTCTTTCAGTTCTCTTTGAAGAAGCAGGGATAGGTCAGATACAGTATCAAGGCTTAGAAAGCTGAATTTAGCTATAAAGAGTGGGACTACAGATTAGGGTTTACCTAAAATTGACTCAAGACTTCATGTGAACTTAATTATCGACAACTCCTTTTTCATTGGCAAGTGTATTTAATAGGTGAAGAAACAATAATTTGTTTCCATTTTCTGAACTGCTGATGATTACTTACCTAAATTTTGCCACATGCTAAAGATTTCACATCCCATTGTTACCCGCATGTCACCATATCTGCAATATATTAAAAAAGAAAGAAAACCAGTGAAAGATCATTTAAGAAAATCAAGTTCATATGCCATTCTTTAACATTGTTAAATGAAATGTCTCATTTGTAGCCCATATAAAGCTAAGTTAAAAGTGATGATTTCTTCCAAACTTTTGCTCCTTCCATTTTACTCTGCTAGAACCAGATTCCTAACCCCAGATTTATTTGCAGCATTGTCAAAAGTATCAGTTCTTTCTAAATGCTACACCATCAGTAATGCAGCTGTGAAGCAAAAGCTGTTTGGTTTTTTGGCTTTTTTTTTTTTTTTTTGCAGTAATATGATGTATTTCCCTCTCTGAGAACAAACAGGTTTGCTCTAGCTTAAAGAAATACAATTAATTCATCCAGTGCAGTACCTGCCAGAAACACCTAAACCAGTTTGAATCAGCTTACGCATGAGCAGGAAACTAGTGTTGGCACTGCTACAACATGGCTGTTTTGGTCCCAATACCTGAAGTAATTTCAGCACTTCTGCAAAGGCTGCCATCAGCTCTGAAGACCTATAAAAAGGACCTGAGCCAACTCTTATTCTAGTCAGTGGCAACACTGTTACCATTAACTTTTAGGTAGGCTTTTCTGCAACCTCCTATGCCTTGCATTTTGAGAAGTGTTTTCTAGAAGCTTACAGCAGTACTTACTTCTCCAAAACTTTTTTCTTCTTGGAAGGTGTGAACATCTCCAGTTGCAGACATAGCTGGTTTATAAAAATGACAGCAAGAAAAAAGTAGGAATCCCATATCTACAATAAGCATATGGAATTAGGTTATTTCAATTTCTCAGTACCAGCATTTTAAGAGCATTCAAGATGCAAATTTTCAAATCACATCACTTGTTCTAGTCTCAACTAATAAATTACTCAAACTGTTTTCAACCAAACTTCTTTGCATGCAAATATACTTTTCACCAATCCCAAAATGCCCAGCAGAAATGCATCTGTTTTACACATCCTACAACTCCTAAATGCAAAGGTTTCAGAGTTGCAGATTATTTTTTTCCTCCCTCCAAATGAGAAAACCTTACCTTCTAAATCTGAAAACTTTTTTTGTGATATTTAAATAGAAGACTACAAAAAGTTAGGCCTCTAAGTCCAAAACAAAACAAAAAAAAACACAACTCAGAAGCCATGACATAACAAAACTGACATTCTCTGACCCATCCTACTTTGTAGTATTATTTGGAAGTCTCATTTGCTGCAGGCTTCACTGGACAAAACTGAAGCCAGGTTTTGTCAGCCTATTGCAAATATACAGATGGTTTTTGCACATGGTATATAAATCAGATACTGAATCTTATACCTAGAATATTTCAAGATACATTTTAAATACATTAAAATATTTATTATTATATCCCAATTATAGATGCTCCATGGCAGGAGGAAGAAAGAAGTGTAGGGGGAGCCCTATTCCAGCCACCGTAGTTCTGCAGGATAGTAATAACATTGCTTAAGCAAGTTTAAGGAATACACATGCCTTGTCTACAGGGAATTCTTTGATCAGCTTTAGCCTCTGAACTTGTGGAGCTTCATAAAGGACAGGTTTTCTCATGTCCGGTTATGTCAAGTAGATAAAACTGCATTCCCACCAATCTCTCTGACAGGAGCCTGGATTTTCAGAGAAGTACCCAAAACTCTGCTGGAAGTCAACACAAGCTCGCTGTCTTCTGTAGGAAGGAAATTCTGCACTTTCTGTGATGAAGCAACTAGACTAATGTCTCTTGGTTGGGCAGAATATTCTTCTAGGTTTCCACAGGAATGGGTCTTTTCAGATACATTCCTACATCTTCTCATATGAATCTTAAAAGCCTCATTCTGTAGTTCGTAGATTATCATAGGTGCCATATCTCACTATGTGAGGTATTCACTAAAACATCATTATGCAGTGCAATAATTTTCTGTTTTCAATCAATTATGCAGCATCTTAATTGTTCTTGAGACAAATTACAGTAGTAATTACTGTAGTTTTTATAGATTTGCATGGAATCAAAACTGGAATAATTTTCCTTTCTGTGATAATGCCAAATAAAAATTACTAAAATTAGTTTCTATAATCCAAACAATTGCTATGCAAAAATTCTGAATAAGTAGTCTGACACAGACAGTGAAATAACAAAATAAAAAATAAGGAATTAAAAACCCCTGCAGCACTCCTGATTTTTAAAACAGTTCTGTATTTCAGAAAACAACCACTGAATATTTGAAATTCCTGATTTAGTATATGTTCTAGCTGCTCAGATGCTGGAGCTAAATTCAATAACAAAGAACCAAGCCACAGAATAACATAGCAGCTATTGCATCTATCTTATGTTTAATACATTTACTCTACCTTGTAATCAAAGTTTTCATTCAAGAAGTTTTTACGAAGGGCATCCGAAAGGTACAAGACTGTAGTAATGATCACACTGGGAAGAAAAGAATTAAAAAGACAGTAGTTTTAATTAAGTGGAAATTCATATTTAGTACTCAGAGCCAGACAATTTTCCAAGGAAGAAATAGACACAGCATGTAAGGTGGCATTAAACACTACATTCTAAACATATACGAGTATCTGATTAACAGCAACGACGGACAGAAAACATGCACATTAATAAGAAAAAAAATCAGTAAAACTAGCATGATGTAAGAATGTGTGTTGAAAAGTGATGTTCAATATAAAATAATATAATTGATCAAAAAGATTATTTCAGTGATTGAACCCTTCAAGCTAACCTCTGCAGCATATATCTCTCAATATACTTAGTCAAAACAAAAAACCATATAAACCATTAAATTCCTTTTGAAAGTAGTCAGTAGCAGGTGCTTAATGAGGAGGAAACAAGACAAACACGGTGATCTTTTTGCTGTTACACTCACGTATTTTACAACAGTCAACTTTAAAGACTTTCTGAGAAAAAGGTTATATCTACATATTTCATTTCATTAGCATCTATCTACTACTAATACATCTGATATTTCTGTGAGCATAGCTGTGGACCTGTATGCTGTTATTACACTAAAATTTGTTTCCCTTTCTATACTTTTGACTTCTTTTTTGAACTATTTTTGCAATGCATTCAAGACAAAATGTTTTATTAAATATAATAACAGCAATATACGTTTTTACAGGTATAACATTTTCCATCTTCACAACACTGAAGAACTCTATGTTAACCAACCCACCTAGGAGAAAAATTATGTTTTTCTTCTGGCACTTTTGACAGATTTCAAGTTTATAAATAAAAAATGACTATGTATCATTTTGTTTATTACTAGTTCAAATGTTTGCTTCCATTTCTCTACTTTTAAAATTACTGTCCATGCCAAACTTAACTTTGGATTTGCTGTGTCTGAGCATTTGTAACAGCCAAGTCTGGGACTGCTTTTAGAACACTACTTAAGTCTCAAGTTTCATTCCTTCCCAGTTCCATTGCTTGAATGTCATTTTCATATATATTATTTTCTGAAGTTTTATATTGTGTTTTTTTTATCCAAGTAGTGTTCCATGTTTAGCACTCATCTCTATAGTTTACCCCACTTTTCCATCAATGGGAAGTTACAGTGTGTACACATAACTCCCTGTTGCAGCACAGAAGACAAAGTGAAACATTAACAAACTGTAATTTAAGCAAAGCTAAGAATGAAGGCACAGATAAGAGAGTCCCATCACTCTTGTTATTGTGCAGGACTTAATTTACAGCCCATGTATTTCACAAAATGGAAATAGTTTGCATAATTCAAGAAGATATTCTGATAGAAAAGGTCAGTTCATCAGAACTATTGCTGCATAGAATTTCAATCCAAGTAATAAAATCCTGAAAAACTGCAAGCAAGAAAGAATTCCAGAAGATCTCAAGAACTGCAACCATAATGCCAAGTTTACATTACAGAGTTCTGTGTATGTCTGAGACAATTCCTTTCTTGCTCCGTTCCTTCCACGGCAGGTGAAACTGAAGAGAAAAATCTGCTTAAATTCTTACGAGAATAAAATTAGACTAGAAATCTTAAGCACAATTTTTTAGCAGATTTTTTTCAGGCTTTTCCTGAGGTAATGCAGTAATTGCAATGCAAGTACTTCTTGCAAAAGGCACCATAGCTCAGCTTTGATTTATTTGGTAAGCCAAATACATACTAAACAGTTCATAAAATGTGGGTCTGTAGAGTAAGAGTATATATGTTGTAGTAAAAAATCCTTCAAAACTGAACTTAGAAAGATGAAGCCCTGTTCTTTCATCAACAAGCTGTTATTCTGAATCCACAAGAGAAACCAAAATAAGGTAAGAAAGGAAACATCAGGCGTTCTCTTTATAATGTAGGTTCTATTAAAAAAAAAAAAAAAAGGCAAAAAATGCAGAAAGCAGAAACAGCAGCCAGATGGACAGTTGCCTGTTCCAATACAATATTCACATTCCAACTTACTTTCCAGCCAACAATTTCAAAACAACAACAACAGGATTTATTTAAAATCCATTTGAGTACCAAACTAGAAAACACGGAGTTTGTAAAAAGATTTGCTTTTCTTCCTCTTACCATCTGCCACAAATTTGTTCAGAACCACTGACTCTTTTTACAGGAGAAAAACCTCCGCTTCTAGCTACTAAATCATTCTGGGCTCAAACACAGAATGCTAACCCCAAGGTTCAGTCAGAGTGTTTTTGAAAGAGTGGTTTTTCCATCAGATTTTCATAACAAACTCTTCTGTAACAAATGGTTTGAAAAATCCAAGGCAGCCCCCAGAAGTTCAACAACTGGTTTGCTGCCTAGACTGTGCTATAGTGACTTGGCTTTTGCCTGGGCAGCCAATGGTAGAAAATGAAAGCTTTTTTTTTTCCATTCTGATACAGGACAAATATGTAACAGTGGCTTCTCATTTCATCCTTTGCCATTTCAGAGTGAAATCTTCCTGAGCACAGAGGGGTTTGAACAGAAAAAAAGGTTTATTTCATATTTCATAAGTTAATGTAATAAACCTAGAGCCACATATATCCATATATATCCAGTGTTACATGTATATAAACTTATTCATACATGCATACCTATGTATTTATATGATTCTTGTGGAGCACTGAGTGTCAAGTTCAGTTGTTAGCAACATTTTGTATTACATGAAAGCAAGAATATTGTTAGCAACACTGCATATTACATAAAAGCAAGAATTTTTGTTCATTGTAGGAGTCTCTGACTCCCACACCATGAGAGCTAACAGGATTCTTCAAAGCAGCCATAATGATGAAACTAATGCTAATTCGATGTCTTCCTTTACTGTGTATTCTAATTACTTCTTAAAAAATAATGTCTTGCAGTCATTACTGAATTAGATAACCAAAAGGATTCACTGTTTAAAGTCTCTATGCCCAACTGTCAGTAGCTATCTTCTGGACTTTAGTAAAAGCAACAGACTACAATAAATCTTACATTACAGTTCAATTATTTTACTAGAAATAATAATTCATGCATCCATTATTGTGTGTTTATAAAATTCAGATTGAGAATTGTATGATCTACCATCTCTGTCATTCATCAAAACACTGCAAGGATATACATATTTAATCATTCACAGATCTTGAAAATTAAAGCTTCTTGCATACCAAGAACAGTGGAAAATTAGTTCATTGCTCAATTATACATAGGCATAGTATGTTATAAATATCAAACCCTTCCTCAGGCAAGTAACAGAAACTCACTTTGCTCTCCAACAGCCTCCTCAATTGTTAACGAAACATGACATACCTGGAGCTCAGCTGAGTCTGTTCAAATGCTCTCAAAAGATGTCAGTCAGTTAAAGCATCAGATTAATGATTGTTCTCCTAACCTTACAGTAACTTACAGAAGTGACCATTACACAATGATTTCCAATTCAGAGAGACATCTTTAAGGTGTTAACCAGAAGCTTCAATTTAAGTCTGGCATATTTTTTTACAGAATTTTGGATTCCTCTCTGGCTCTAGGCAAGTGATTCAGACATCTTCCTATATTATGTGGTGTTCATTTGGAGTCACATATAGAAGCCTTACTTAGAGGCCCAGCCAGCTCCAGCTTACCACCTAGTTGATTTAGAGAGTAAGTCTGTCCCTACAATGAAAGAAATTAAAACTGTATTTTCTACAGTATATATAAAATTATATTTTTGTCATTCATTAATAACATCCATGTTAGAAAAAGAGATAATCATAATTTTTTTGCTTTACTGAATGCATGCTGATTAGCTCAATACAGAGCTAATCCTTACGCAGTTTTAACCAGTTAATTTGTCTCATTGCTCAACTGCTAGACAGTAATAAACATGAAGGATTTTTTTTTTTTTATGTTCTTCTCCTTCTATCACAGAACGCATTTCAAAAAAGATCTGTTTCTCTGCTTTAGTGTTAAGTCTGCCTTTTTAAATCTTACTTTATTTCTCAAATTTTGGAAGTCACTTAGCAATTTCAGAATGCTAGCATTAGTGCTTTCTCATGTCGGGCACACAGGCATTCAGAATTATAGATCATACATGTGTCACCAGGAAGTATCTTAATTCTGGGTAGTTATAGTTTGTCTTCTCGAGCTTACAGTACCTTCTGGGTTTTTTTTTTTTGTTTTTTTTTTTTTATCCCAGACAGCATCAAATGATCAGATGCTATGTAATTATTGAGAATACTGCAACAAGAAATAAAAAATTCTACTAGCCAGGGAGCAACGATTTTCTGATATATAAATATTATATATTGAAAGAATTATGGCATTTTAAGACCCAAAAATATTTCAGGTAATTGAAGTTCTTCATATATAAGTAAGAAAAAAAAGGGTATTTTCCCTCTCAGGAGAAGCTTATTGCCTGATTATATCCTTGCTAGGACTCATTTCTTCCCTCGATAGGCTAGATCTCTCTTCCTGCAAATACCAGTTTGAATTTTTATATCACTCTAGGGACAGGGAAGAGAAAAGACAGTGCTGCTGGTGATGTGACTGCACTGATGGGTGAAGCTCCCAAGACAGACACTGCCTTCAGAAAAGCTACCCATTCTCAGGCTGAAGCCCAGACAGCTGAAAAGGCAGCCTTCTGACACAGGAAACATGGCAGTCATTTTAGTCCTGGGAAGCAGGAGCAAGAAATGATACATGCTGTTAACGGGTTGCTTGATTATGCTCTTAAAAAGATGAACCAGACTTTCTAGTTTTGCCTTTTAGACATGAACAGAGCAGCAGGGAGTTCAAGAAGTTCTGCCTTCAGAGTTCTGGCTCATTGAGTGAAGCTCAGGGAGAACAGCACGCAGCTGCTCCTGTCTGTGGTGCAGGCAGTGCCCTCGTTTCTCATCTTGGCTCTGACTCTTCCCTTTGCACTTAAAAGATTTTGGGTTGGGACAATCCAAGCAGAACTGCAACTCTGTGGCTCTGTACGTTTGAACACTGACACTGAAGGAAGGCAGCCACTGCAATGGCTGTGGAGGACACAAGTGAAAGGAAGGAGATTCCATTCACAAACAGCTTTGGAAAAACTAGTGATCAGCAGCTGAGGTGAGAACAGTAGCAGATTTTCCTTTATGCTGCCTCAAAAAGGAATAGAAACTAATCCATAGTATATAACAAAGGAATGATAAGCCTTCAGTTCACACCACACTTTTTAGTACACCTGGCCAATGCCCTGTCTGATAGGAAACCAGCAGTTACTCCACAAAGGAACAATTGCCTAGCAAAGCAATTATGGAATATTGAATTGGTAAATTTGTGTTTACAGCCCATTTGCTGGCAGCCATGCTTCTGCCATTGTGTTGTCAGGTTCATTGAGCTGATCTGATTGGCTTCTCATGGCCAGCTCCCACTAGCATTTATTGCCAATCTTCTCCGCCTGACAGAACTGGACATAGAGTCACCTCCTAGATGGTCAGAAACAACATGACATGGATTACTAAAAGGAGATGTGATGCTAACTAAAATACTGGTGCAAGTAAATATTCCTTTTGCAGAACTCAGCATCATAAACCTTAGTATATGTCAACACCCCCAGCCTAAGAAATAGATGCCAAGGTCATTCCTGAATCTTAGTTTTGTACATGTCAGCTGTTGCAAAGCCATCTGCCAAGCCAGCTGTTTCTGGAATAAATAACAATTTCTTAGATTATATTTTTAGTCTAAAAGTTCCTATGTTTTTTCCCTCTTTCCTGTGTTTCTCAATTTATTTCTCAAGCATGATTACCAGATGCAGGCCTGTATAAGCCGTATCTTCTTTAATATCATACACAGAAACAAACACCATATCTATTATTTGATTATTAACAATTTCTTTTCCCAACTGGGCAAGATTAGCAACACCAAGTGAAGGAATAAAAATGAGTAAACAATGTTATTTTTACAAGCCATGACAAAGTTTGAACAAATACAATGATGCTTGCATACCCACATAAACAAATATATATCATTAACACCCCAGGGAAGCTGGTGCAGTACTGTGTCCAGTTCTGGAGAACCCAAAACAGGAAGGAGATGGAGCTGTTGGAGTAAGCCCAGAGGAGGACCATGCAGATGATCAGAGGGCTGGAGCATCTCTCCTGTGAAGACAGGCTGAGAGAGTTGGGGTTGTTCAGCCTGGAGAAGAAAAACCTCCAGGGAGACCTTATTTACAGCCTTTCAGTATCTGAACGGGCCTATGGAAAGCTGGGGAGGGGCTTTTTACATGGGCTTGTAGCAAGAGGATGGACTGGAAAACAGGAGATTTAGATTAGTCATTAGGAAGAAGATCTTTAGTGTGAGGGTGGTGAGACACTGGATCAGGTTGCCCAGGGAAGTTGTGGATGCCTCCTCCCTGAAAGTGTTAAAGGGCAGGTTGGATGGGGCTTTGAGCACCCTGACCTAGTGGGAGGTGTCCCTGCCCATGCAGGGAGGTTGGAACTGGATGATCTTTAAGGTCCCTTCTAACCCAAACCATTCTGTGATTCTATGAACATAAATTTTGCTAAATTCACAGAATCATAGAATCACAGAATGCCAGATAAGAAGGGACCTTAAGGATCATCTGGTTCAACCTTTCTAGGTAGAAATTTAGAGCAAGAATATTGTTACTAGTGGTCCATAAAGCACCATGAATTTAAATTCTCCTTGGAGCCAGCAGTCACAACACAGCCTAAAAAACAATTTCCATCAGGCACTGCAGTATGTACCACAAAGGGTGAAGTCAATCCTAAATTCAGGTTTCCTAGGTCTGCCCAATACAAACCCTCGCCTCTGCTGACATTGGTGTCTGTATACTAATGTGGACTGTTTAGCTGGCTTATCTGATCTAAAGGTAAGGCTACGAAAAAGAATAGCTAGTGATATAGGTGAAATAAATTTCAGTACTTTCAGACCCATTGTAATGATTTCCCAGAAATGCTGGGAACACTTTCTAAATGTTTCTCTAAAAATAAGGCCTGAGCAGAGAAAGAATGGCTTAAAGGCAGATTACATCTCAGAGTATCACTAGGCAATACTTTGAACCCTGTGGTACTGTTGCCTGTGCTGTATTTCATTTCCTGATCGGTGTTTTTTAATTTGTGGTTCTTCTGACAAGCACTAAATTAACAAACATGCAAAACCATCGCTAACTGTATTACACAGCAGATAATTTCTTCTTTGGAGCGCACACATCTTTACCCACTCAGCATTTAAACCGATTTGAAATGAAGTTCTGTTGAGCGTTGTCATTTGCTACTTGGAAAACAAAGCAGTTGGTGCTTAGCATCTTCATTCTGTAAAAGTGTTTCTCAATTTTCAGTTATATGTTCTTACAAAAATCCAGAATAGAAAGAGTTACAGATTGTATCATGAATCTATTGTGTAAAATAAGTCCAGAGATTTAAAATCTTAAATTAAAAAATGAAAAACTGCAGCCAGCATTATAAAAGACATTTTGAATTTTATTACATAATTAGATAACTTTATTTATCTATACCATGTTCTTTGCATACTACTCATATTTTTATTAACATTAAAAATGCCTTACTTGTTTGCAACCAAACGCATCACTGTCCAGTCTTTTGGAAACATCTCTGGTCGTATTAGTATCCGAAATACAGTGAAAATCTGCAGCAGGAAATCCTTTGGAAGGAAAAGAAGCAGTCATATGTCTTTTCTGCTTTAAAGAGAGCAGTGAGCTTTAAATATATTTCAATCAGAGACAAGAAATCATTATAGAAATAGCAAAAATGCATTTATTTTCAACACAGATACACCTCTGAATATTTTTTCAACTTTTTGATTCCCCAAGAAAGCTTTAAATACTGATTTAATTCAATTTATTTAAGAGGAGAAAAATAATTTAATGTGCCATTTGATTGACAGCAGTGCATAAGAGAAATGTCAAAGATGTATTTGGTTTCCACCCATACACTTCCAGAAATGTGATCCCCAGAACAATCTGCAAATCAAAAAAGCACTTTACAAACACTACAGAGTTCTGACTATCTCCTTAATCATGCCAGGTTTTCATCACTTGCAAGATTTATTCTAAAAGTAGCATTACTTGGTGGGAGAGAGAAAGAGTGCACAAGGACAACTTTCACATTGGGTTTGCAAAGACCAGTGAATTCAATATGATGCTGAGGCCCCTGAACTGTTAACTGCAGCTGTCTGTCTGTCTTCGTGCAGGTCACTTAACCATTCTGCCTCATTTGCTGAATCTATAAAAATAGGGAACACGTGAGCTACTTTGCAAGTAGGAAGCACTGCTTAAGAGCTTTTAGCATTGTCATCTCCATATATCATTTAACTCACTAATAAAAAGCTAAATTAAACTATTGCTTTCAGCACAGTTTTTCAGATTTTTTTCTCACAAATAAAGCTACCAACAAGGGTAGCACTTCTAATGGCCCATCTGGATTGTGTATAGTCCTGCCAGCATTTTGTTAGTAAGCAAAATGGAGCTGTAGACATCATGAAGAGCATGAGGCAAGTGATGTAACTTGCCTAACATAATCAGTATGGCACCTGACCTTGAAATGCTTTGTTGATTCTGCCCACACCACTTGCAGAGCTAGCCCAAAACACCACATTCTGAACACCAATATGTTCTCAAGTGCTTCTATCAAAGTGAAAATTATGGGCACTGCACAAGAGATGTCTTTCATTAGAGAATCACTGTAAAGGGGGATGAATGCAGGAAAGGCAGCTAAGATCCCTGCACCCACCCAACAGAGAAGATTACATAAAAGAGAAAACCTGTTTTCTAAGCAAGATGTCAAAAAAGTTGCTGTATTAAAGAGTATAAACGATAATCACTGCAGACAACATAGTGTTTGAATGCAGGTGACCAGCTTTACAGATAAACAAGTAGCTCTACGAGCAACACATCTGTTCCAGGCTGTTTTCCTACAGCTCTGTCCCTCAGTTAAAGTTCAACACTTCTGTCTGCTCCTTTTATTCTTTAGGGGTTACCTCACTTCCCTGAGCTGTAATCTCTGCAGCTTGAACGCTACTGTATGTCACCTCTCAAATGAGGTCCCAGATTCTCTCATATGCTATTTTTATCTCATCTGTTGTCCAGACACGATGCATGTTGCTTCTGTTAGGGAGCAGCATGGCTCCAAAATGACTAGCTGCTAAACTAAAGAGACCAGACAGTTACTGATGAGAAGGAAAGCAATGGTTTAAGAACTTAAAATCCAGGGGCTGCATGAGGTGTAAACTTAGTGCCTTTGAGACCCATGGGCAACTGCCAAAGCCTGCTGAAATGTATCAGCTTGTTCAAAATTCATCAAGGTAGGAATGATACAAAGAGAGGAAGACCATAGATACTTCATTTCCTTAGGTAACTATGCTAAAAATATAATTTATTTATTTTTTATTTCAAGAAAACTTTAAAACAAATATGTAGACACTGGTATTAAATTTTGAATCATTACCACCAGGCTAATAATTTCTCATTTGAACAGAAAAAAATTTGAAAACCGTGTCATGATTTTAGTGGTAAGTGATATTAGATACAAATTGTGGATTTGAAAAGCCTGAGTAAGATAGAAGATCTCTTTGTTACAGTACATGTTTAAAAAGTAAGAACAAAATGCAGTAAAATTCAAAGATGAAATCTAACTGAAAAAAAACAGGTAACTCATAAAATTTTAGAAAAACTAGTCAGTTGGAAGATTTTAAAGACACGACTATTGAGCTTCTATTAACAGAATTCATCTGTGGCTAACTTTTATTTTTTTATTATTTTTTTTTTTGTTTATTTGGTAATACATTTCCCCAGGAATCCATTGTAAGAATGAAAATAACCAAAGGGTAAAATGCCAGTTGACTAGTCTGATACTTCGCCATTTATGTGCTGGTATCCTCCATATGTCAGTGCTGCTCATCAATACTCAATGTCAGTGTTCACTCCCAAGGGACCCACCTTCAACAAAGCAATTCTATACTTTTTTTTTTTTTTATCAGCATTGCAACACCTGCCATTTTGCACAATGCAATTGCTTTTTTGTTTGCATGATGCTTTTTTTGTTTCACAGTCTAAATGTCACAAGACATTACTATGAATTACCTTTCATGAAAGATCAATTTTCTAACTATATTTTGAGCTGTTTCATTTGAACGGGACTACTGTCTTTCATAGTAGTATCTGCTCTGCTGGACACATCATTAATGAATAAGTAACAGATTTTAACACCTAACAAACATTTTGGTGGGCCGTATAAGTGAACTAATACTTGGTTCATTGAGTGCAGAGATCATGAACGTTACATACGTCTTCTATCATAAGAGACAGCAAGGGAGTAATTCTGTCCTTTTACATACTCTAAATAACATCTCTTAATATTCTACCTTGACTATATAAGCTCTAGTTTATCTTACACCATTTTAATAATAGCAAAATATTACAGTTCAGTTTCCTCTACCAGTAATAGCTACTGGATGAAATTATCCAACTGTGATTAAGTGAGAAGCATGACCTTCTGAAGGACTGAAAATCATCTATTCATTTAACAAAAACTGCTTCAGAATTTCTTTCACATCTCCTTGTATGCAAAATCCTCTGTAAAGCAGGTCAGACTTTTAACTGGATCTCTCAGGGTGCATCTATATAAACATTTTAGTTTTGGTCAACAGTCCACTTTGAAGCTAATTGCTTGATCATCCACTGCTTTGGTTTGCACTGCAGTGTTATTAAACTACTTCTTATCAAGTCTTTGTAGAGCATCCTAGAGCTTTTTTGCAGAGAGCCAAGGAGTCCACAAGAAAGATAATGGATTGACAGTGAGTTGTCTCTGCCCAGACAACTCATTCATTCTGTGGACATATCTTTTCCCATATCTTCTCTTGTTCACCATTTCCTCAGTCTGTATCAGAAGCCAACCAAATGTTTATTTTAAAGCTATCCCTCTGCCTCAGCACCCATCGTTTCAGAGGTCCCATACATGAGCAGATGTCCCGGCATAGCGGGGGAAGGATGGCAGCTGGAACTGAGCTTCTCCACCAGAAACATTCCCCACGTCCATGGACCTCACACAGTCAGTGTTCAACATGTCATTAGAAGAGAGCAGTGGAATAAACTGCACTTTGGCACCCACCTTACCCTGCACAGGCTCCTTTAACTGGAAGAGAGGGATCAGAGAACTAGTAAGGTTTACACCCATACCCATGAAATATTACCTTTTCCTATACCAGCTCTCTCCTGTCTATCTATTCTGCCACATTATGTAGGATACACTGCCAATGGATAAAAACTAGGCTTTCTGGCAGGTGCTTATCTATTTGTTTCGTCTTATTTTAATCTATTAATTAAAAAACTCACACATATAAACCAAACCCACCTTGCTATGATAAGAGCTGCACTGTGCTAACTGGTTTTCTCATTCACTTTCCCACTTCTCCTATTTATAATTTCCACTGTTACCTTTTGTCATAAACTGCATCTGAGCTTTTTTTGTGGCAGTAAATATCCACCTACAGGGTGCTTCTATTCTATAAATTGCTATAAAATATATTTACTAGAAGAAGATGGTGTTTTGCGGTAAGCAAAAGGAGCATATCTTGAAAATAATATTGCAAGATAAAAGGAAGCATTTAAAATTACTGCCTCATATATTCAATATTTAAAAAAGTGAGTGATGATAGTCTCTGGTGCTACCACTCAGACATGAATCCCCTGTTATTTTTTTCTTCTTTCATTTGCATGTTTTCAAATATGAAACTTTCTTTTTGTGTTCTGCTTTGTCTGCAAAAAACTGAACTCTCTTTAGGAACTGACTAAAATAAAAAGTCACCATGCCATTTACTTAAACTTAATATGATTACAAAATAGGGGAAATATTTCCATAAGCAACCACTTGTTTAAAGCATCACTCAGCTGCATGTCATGTGTAGAAGCCGTTTGCCCAAAGTCTCCATTTTGCTATATTTTTTGACAGAATGAAGAACAATCTTCATTCCCTTTTTACAAGTACTTTCATGAGTGAATTTTTGTTTGGAGAAGTGGTTTGGTGAGGGTATTTCTTTAACAGGATCATAAATGCTTTGCAAACATGCATTCATGCATTCACTTAACATAGCAGCCTTAAGAATTAGTTGAGAAGAAAGAAAAAACACCTTGTGATATCAATTCAGCATAGACATTTAATCATAAGAAGAGGTAGGCAAAGCAAAAAAGCACAGCAGACAGCAATTCAGAGGCCTGGGTTACACTCAGGTAAGTCGCGCGGGAACCCCGTATCAGATTTGTAACATGTAATGTGGCTTAGGGAAGACCAAATTCACTCTGACATCACTGACCAGGGGCAAAAAGAGGATTAAAAAGTACAGCAAGCTGATAGTAGTCACCACTGAAGCTTAAATTCCAAAGTACATACTAGCTACAAGATGAACTATAGCTACTAGCTCAACCTCTCAAAACACCTCACACACACAAAAAAGCATCATCACAGATACTTACAGCTTCTGAATCTTCATTTACTCATACTGATGTCATTTCCTAAGAAGCATATCTCAAAGCAATATAAAATATCAAGGAAGCTCCACATTTGGCAAACAAAGCGGAAAAACACAAAGTGGCAAGATGGTCTAGATGGCCTAAGTTAGACACAATCACCTCATGATTAACAGCAGTGCATCAGCCTCGCACACTAGCTCTCATCTTCCCCTCTTCCTCTCAAGTTATATACATTTCAGTGATATTTAGTATTTCTAAATTAGGGGAAAAACCCCCAATATCTTATATTATTTAAGAAAAAGGATGTTTCATTAATTCTGATCAGCCTTCTGCCAATGAATGACTGGTGGAGCTGATGCTGATTTGATGAGATGTGAATGGAAATAAACTCTGGACTTGAGTCCTTAAGACCTCTGTTTTGATAGCTGATGACACTGACTACAGCTGCTTTCCTTATGTCTTTGTTTAATAGTAGGGTATGTGAGTGGGGGGAATATAAATGTGTCAAATTAAACACCATTCAAGTATTAATTCTAGGGCTTTTTTATGTTCTAGAAGCAAGAAAGTCTGAATAAAGTCAACACTGTATTTCATAGATACATCAAACAGAAATCAAGCTTGAAACCTCTAGGAAATACAAATATTTATAGCCAGGAATAAAGACCCAATCAGAACTCAAACAAAAGGGAAAATGTTTTCAGTAAAAAATGCCTAGGTTCCACAATATATACTAAAAATTGCCTATATAGATCCTAGGTAGTACTCTTGATTCATGGTAGAAATAACTATTCAACAGCATTTTATCTCTTTCAAGCTGAATATGACCACCTCACTACAAAGAAAAGGAACTAATGAATAATATGCTCTCTTCAGAACAGCTCTAAACAGATACCAGGAATTTAAGGAAATATGAAGTTGCACCCTAACTGTACTACTCTTTTCAGGTCAGTACTTACGTTTATCAAATGGCATTTCAAGAGTAACATCTAAAAATATACTGTCATGGTAGGACTTGATTACTTTCCTATCTAGAATCACCAGCTGAATGGGCATTACTCAAAATCTCTTGTGTGGATCAAATTTCACACTATATATATGTTTTTCAGAGTCTAGGAGAGTCAAAGTCTTAGTTTATATCTTTATGCAGGAAAACTTAATGGTTTTGGTTGTTGTTGTTTGTTTTTTTTTAAATCCAATCTCCAGCTCCAAAAAGGAAATAAAAATGGCGTATCTCTATGAACCCAGTAAATACATTGATGAAACTGGTAGAAGCTGCCCTGAAAGAGCTCTGCAGCTACTCTCTTCCATGATCAAACTGAGCAGACAAACATTACAAGTTTGACAGCTTCTCCTGCCAGTGGACTTGCTGCACAGTTAAGGAAAATGGGGAGTAAGTTGAACATGCATTTCTCAAGCTGTGTGTTTGCCATTACTGTGTATAATTTCATGAATTAATACATAAAATACCATAAACTAAAAAAGCCAAATTGCCTAATGGGAAGAATCAAGGAGAACAGTGTAACCTTAGATTGACACCATCTTTAAAATAGGCCTGGAGGCTAAGTTTACAGCTTTAAAGCAATTACATAGTCATCTCCCCATCCCAATCCTTATTCTATTTGCTGTAGTTGTATGACAATAGAATCCTAGCACCACCATAAGAGTGGATCTGAGTTCACGTGAAAGCCTGTGCAAAAGTTAGCTCATCTGAAAAATAGATTGCATTTAAATACTGAAGTGTTCAATCAATGCACAGGAATACCTCAAAGGGAGATAAATCAAAAAGAGAAATAAAAAAGAGACCTTAACAAACAGAAAGACAATTATGTTACTTACCCTCAGATCTTCCTTTGTGTTGAAGCTATCAAGAAGCTGTTGATAATGCCTATCAGTCATTTGTCGTAAGAGTGACAACAGACAGGAGACAAATTCCCCCTGTTCAAATAAGCCAAGAATAGAAATATTATAGATTATAATGTCTTCTGTACTTGAGCTTAAACTGTCATATTATACACACTTAAAAATATGTAACAAATGCAAGGGAAATTATTTTACAATCAGGCTTGGACTCCATATTTTGTGAAATATGTTAATTTAGCTATGAACTTCCTTCCACTTAAAAAAATATATTTTCCCCCAAATACAGTTTACTTGCTTAGCAAAAACTACTTTGAATATTTCCAGAAGGGCTAAACCAGTAAAATTTTGATTTGTGATTTATTTCCCCTGTATCTGCTTTAAAACAGACTATTTAGATTGCAAAAATTGCAACCTCTTAGTCAACTCAGTTTTGAAACAAATATAAACAAAAATATTTTGCAACAATTCTGGGAAGAATACTATTGTTCTCCTTCAGGGAAGAAATTAATGGAGTTGGCTGGGAATATTTCAAAACATTTTTTTCATTGCAAAACCAGTATTTGTCAAAAAGAAAACTCCTTTGTAGGACTGAACCACCTTTGAAAATGTTTTGATCAGAAGTAGGGAAAGACCACTCTTTCCCACAGTGCCAACGCCTGGATTCATGCGCCACCAGACTCCAGAAAATGAGCGCTCCAAGGCACAGCTGAGGGACTTACTGGACTGCTACACAGATCCCTACTGCCTCTGCTGATGCACATTTACAAGGCTGTCCTTCAAACAGCACAGGATTCAGGAACTAAAGAGCAGGGAACAGCAATGGACATCTCCAGGTGATGAAATGCAAAAACATGTTACGGAAGGAATAGGTTCTCCCTCTCTCCCTTTCCTGTCTGCTTGTTCACTTCTGAAATAGGAAGAAACACTCGATGGTATCAATGTGGTCTGACTGCAGAACAGATGAAAACAGAAAAGAGTGAAAGGTCTGGATTGCATCCCAGTGCTTAAAATGAACAATTTTGAAATCTTACAAGCTTGTTAAATAATAGGAAATACACTTCTGGCTTGTGTCTACTAGGATCGGAGAACGAGACTGGGAAAACAGTTATGACAGTAGTACTTTAAAATTATGTCTTCCATTACTTTGTCAACTCAAATTTGGGGAAGATTTTGCTGTCATTAAAAACAGAATATAAGATTTTAAAAGGAATATATTTTTACAGGAATTTTACATGGGAAGGCCTATTTCACTTGCATACCTTGTATACTTGGTGGTGTGTGAGGTATGGCTTTCACTCGCAACATGGTGATAAAATAATTCTCTTGCTGATAATAAGATTCTACACCGAAGTAATGATCCCATATTAATTATCTCCTTGTAAAACAATGGTCTTTTTACAATGAACACAGCATTCTCAAAACAGTACCCTAAGGCCACGAAGTTTCTTAATCTTCATCCTCTGCTATCTTGTAAGTATGAGAAAATTTACTTCCAACCATATCACATTCTCTTCAGAAAACAAAAAGACTTTACTCTTTTATCATTATTTTTTAAGATACTCTATTTCATTCTAGCCTCAATATGATTTTATCATCCCATTTAGCATAAAGTAGGTTCATCTAAATAGACACAAATTTTGGACTTTTACTCCAGTTATAAAATCTGAGACCACTAATCAACCAAATCAAGCAGAGTAAATAAATAAGGGTGCAAGATTAACTATTGCTAGCTTGAGAGGCAAAATTTGATTATGAAGCTTTTGAATAGCTTCCTTTCTGCTTAAGCATTTTAACCAGTCCTTTATAGTCACCTTCCTTCTACATTCCCACATTTACTTCAAGTTATAGCAGTGCATAAAAATAACAGTCTATTACAGAAAGCTGTACTATTATAGCTGACAGATTAGCAACGAACGGGTACCAGCTTCAGCTAGTTGTTAACTGACTTCTAAATTTGAGCTTTTAATTAAAAAGCAGATAGCTATACACACAGTTTTTTTTAAAATAACAATGAATATTCAACCTCATTTGTTGAAGGGTATGTACGAATCACACACAAAAGCAAAATCCAAACACGTAGCAACCTTCATAAAAAACATTTAGGATCCAATATTACTATCATAAGCCAAGCAGTGTCTCTGATTCCTTTAGATAGAATACTAAAGCAATTTTTGTGTCTTATCTAAGAAGCACAACTATTAAAATACATTGAGCTCACAATTAAATAATTGCAATTAATTTAGGTTCTGAGGGACCAAATTTCCAAGATTTGAAATCAATACAGGTTTGTTTTAATTAGATTGCTTTCTTCTAACTCTTCATATGTCAAAGTATTTTTCTTAAGGAAATCCAACCACCTAAATCACTGACATCCTAAAGCAGAAGTTCCACTTACACTACTGCATTAAATCTGACGTTTGTTAGTGCAACATCTGTGACCCTGACACCTCGCAGCCACATCTTTTTTTGTGCTCAGTTTAAAGCATCACATCCATCTTGCAAGTTTCCATCTAACAAGGTTCCTCACTGCAAACTGAAATGGTGCCAAGGTACCAAAATTATTTGAGATTAAAGAAATGATGCAGTCATAGCAGTGCACAGCCTGATGATGTTTGATTTTATGTGGGTTCTTTGTGAAGAAAAACAGTGACAACTGGGCCTAGAACATCACACTGCGGTGAGTTTGGGATTACTTCCACAAGTAAGACTATACCTGATTTAAAAGCATGACAGAAATGGATCCAGTGTGCTGCCATGACACACCTCACAAAGAGTATTTTATTATATATGCAGCTTGAAATAATGATATCACACTGGAACAGACTCTACTGCTGTACTCACATTGAGTACTTTATCATACTTGCTCTACAATTAGTTCCAAGAATCTGGCTCTGTGTGTTGCCGTAACCCTGTACTGCATGATGTTTCTACATAAATGTATATAATTGCCTTATGCTGCGCTGTGAGTCACTTCCACATTAAGTATTCTCTGAGATGCTTGTGGTGACAATGACATGGCTTTTCTGATGCATAAAAAAAAATTTTGCAGCTTGAAAGCACTTTCAGAGTCTAATTTTTGGATGGTGTGAAAGAATTAGGCTGTCATGGTGTTTTCTAAAAACTTAATCTGCAAGAAAGTGAATATATCAGAAGAAACCAATAAGCTCAGATCTTTGCTACACTAACCGTCTAATACTACCACCCATACTTCAGCTGAGATTTTCTTGTGATGGCTGATGAGCCACACAGAGTACATCTGTAATTTTGTAATTTAAAGAAAAAGAACTTAAATTGTTGGATGTACAGTTCTGCCGAATCACAATTATTAAAGTTTGGTGTTATCTTCTTACAATGCTTGGTCAACTCCGTAAAACACTTCATATAACATTTGTTCTCTGTGGGATAAAGTTAAAGAAAGAAAGAAACAAACAACAAACAACAGCACATTTCTTCCACAGCCATTAAATGCTTTCTGAAGTGTTGGATCTCAGAGGAAATTCCGGTCTGAAAAGCAACCATCTATTCATTAACGAAAATTGTTGCAGTGTAAAAAATGGGCAATTAATTAATTAAGCGTATAATGAGATGGCAAATCACACAGCATACTATGTTCTCGGCACAAAATGTTACCCCTTCATCTCACATCCGAGTCATATCCCTTGCTATATTAGAACTGATTTGCCCTTCAAACCCTTGCTGGGAACCTTGCTGAAAACAAAGCAAAATAACATTTCATTTTGTGTTGTCCAAGCTCGTCATAGGCATTCCTGTAAATGCCTGAATTTTAATCTTCTGATTTGCATATGTTGTGACACAGGTTGACCAATATGTAATTCGTTAATCTTGTAAATCCATCCTCTTTGCTCTACTTCATGTGATAGAAATTAAGCTCAAATGCTCAGTCCAGAAAAACACAAAATACCTTTCAATTAATAAATCTGGCTTTGTACAAGGTAGCAGCACAGATTCTGCAGGCACTTTTAGAACCATTTCATCATGTAAAATGTATGCATTCTAGGAGATAAAATGTTATCAATTGATACTCTTTCATTCTCAGGAATTCAATTTTAAAAGCAGGTTTCAGAAGCTACTTAAATTTATCAAAAAAAACAAACATAATGAACTATTTATTAACCTGAAATAATTTCAAAATAAATTTTACCTTTTGGGTTGATTTTTTGGGCACAATTTATAAATACACTTAATGGAAAAAACCCTACTATTTCCACTGAATATGATTAAAATGCAAGAAAATCTTTCTTTGTTCTCATTCTCTGTTTTAGACATAACATTTTAACTCTGTGCATTACAATACAAGGACAATATTGACACAAACCTAGTATTCCAACCAGTTGTGAGCTATTTCATTATAAGAAACTTACCGTCACATCTTGAAACTGGAGGCGCATAGCAGAGCCTGACGGCTGTGGTCGGCTGGTGATCTCCAGTATGGTCCTTAACAGAATATCTAGCAGGCTATTTACAATCACATCAATTTCTTCCAAGACAGATTTTTCCTTAAATAATAAATTAAGCATTTAAGATTTTAAAATAGAAATACAACCACAGGCACATATCCTTTGATGTCATTTTAGAAACAAACAGGAGCAATACTATAAATGTTACATTCGAGAAACAAGGACTATTGTCTAATTAAGATATTATTTAATTCTATTTTGGTTCTTTTTTCTAACAGTTATCAATTAATTACATTGCCTTGAAATACAGAGGACAGTTAGGGGATTACTTTGAATATGTAAACTTCCATCAAATTAGTATAGCTCTGTTTTCAATTAATGTTTAGAAGAAAGTAGTACATAATATAGAACTTTTCAGGCAAGATTTTTATAGGTAGCACCCATATATTTCCTGGGGAAATTGCCAAGATTGGCTTAAATTCCAAAATGAATCCTGTTTTCACACTTTGAAACTATCACCAGAAACAAGCAGATGGTGCTCAACCTTCAAGACCTGCTTCAGCAGTAAGGATCAACTACATTGCTTCCCATCAACTGAGTAGCACAAACAAATTAGTCATTTCTGTAAGCCTACAACTGCTTGTACGCAACATCAATACAAAGGAACCAAAGTGTTAACTGCCAAAAGAGACTATGAATGCCTTAATTACATGCATGAAAACACTTGATGAAGTCCAGGTGTAGTTACTTTTCCTTTTAATTCAGATGGAATTATGTCTTCCCTGCTTCAACAATGTTTTCTGTCTCCACTGCTGCAGACAACATCATCTTAATCTGAGTGATTCTACCAACAATTTAAGATGACATTTCTTTACAGAAATAAACACTTTATAATCAAATGCACACAACCAAACTAAAACTCAGCTGACAAATAGATCATTCAATTTTGCTGACATCAAAATGTAGGCGTGTTGTTCTTTTTGGTTTTTGTTGTTTGGTTTTCTTTTTTTTTTTTTTGCTTCCTACACACCCAAAGCATACGATTTGTAACAAAAATCAAAATTCTTGTTTGGCTCAAGATGAGCGTAGTGTCACGTGCATGCTCTCTGTCACTTTGTTTAGTATCAAACAGTTGTTAACTTTGCTATTTATGAAGGTAGATGACATGCAGTGCCTTTAGAAACTACATCAACTGTGATGTCTCAAGCACAAACTACTATTAGAATGGCCAACATCCTCAATTTTCAAAGTTGCCTTCCTGCAAATTCACTTGATCCCTCAACCTCTAAACAATTTTGACTAGCACAGAGGGAATGAAGTTCTGAACTGATCTACAAAAATAATTTCAAAATCTCCAAGCTGTTAATACTCTCAATGTCTCAAAGACTACTAAAAACAGTAGCTGTACATCTTGAACACTGGAGTTTTATGTAGACATTCACTTGTACATCTCTGGCTTGGTGACTCCAAATGAAAGATCTCCTGAAACTAAGACCAGATATGTGAGCTTTTCTACCAGTCCAAAACTACAGCTATGCTTTATCATCTATGACTTTATCTTGTGATTAGGCATTATACCAGCTGCAATGAAAATGATACAGTGCCAAAGTTGCAAGCCGTATCCGTATCGCACCACTGATGGGGTAACTTTAACTGTTTACAGTGGTATAAAATGAATAAACACCCAAGACTCTCACTAATGCATTACAGTGTAATGCATGCTGGCCTTGAAATGTATGTACTGCACTAACTACAGGCCGTGTGTTTTTATTATATTATATCCCTTCGCCTTTCAGAATTTACCATCATCTTCATATTTGCAATACACCTATCTAAGCCAGCTGTCATATGCAGCTTTCACAGATTAATTTACAAACATAACCATCAGAAACTGACAACAAAGTTTATCAATGAACAACCAAGTGCGCCCCACCATACTCATCTCAGTCTGTATCAACATATATCACTTCTGCATTCCCTATGATTCAACAGCCCACAAAAAATGCTTCTAAAATAAAAGTGAACATTTCTTGCTGACCAACACAACACTCAAAGAGTCAAAGCTCAGCAGAACATTGTACTGCGATTAAAATATTCTAGCAAGGGAAGAAAAGGCTCATGAGAAACCAAAATGACGTTTATGCAGAATCATTATGCCAAGAACTCTTTAAACTGGTCTTTGTCAATGTCCAATGTGTCATTACGTGTCACAGAGCCATATAAAGAAGTCCAACATCTTGTGGAAGTCACACTGTTTACTTACTGAGCTGTTCTTCTTGATGAGGCAAAATATGTTGCTAAGGATACGTGCACACATAATAAGGTCCTTCTGCTCTTGCAGATGTATGTGAAGATGATGTAAAACTACTGGAAGAAGAATATATCGAGAATCTGGAAAAAATGAAAACACTTATGACTAAGAGATTCTCATGGAATAATTTACTTTTAATACAGATAGAAAATGTGGCTTCAGCCCAAAAGAGTATTTCTGATAAGCACAAGCTTTTACTTCGGAATTATAATACCCTGAAGCAAATATTTGAAGAATAATCAATATGCTGGAAGTCAGTATGCCATATCATGGATGGAGAGAAAAAACATGGTGTGGAATATACTATATATAAAAGAAAATTCCAAGTATTTACTGAACTGTCATGCAAAAAACCTAAGCCCAGTCATACCACTATTCACAATAATGTGAATTTATGCTCATGTTCCCTGCAATGGCATGTTCCCCTTTAAAGTCGTCGTCACAACAGACTTCATCTTGTACTTACTTTATTCTACAAATGAATTCTACATTACAGAAAAGCAGTACTTTCAGATTTCTTTCAGGATTTTCACTTTTCCAAATTACTCACTCCTACTGATTATGAGCAATTTAGACTACTGGTGTCTACATAAAATGATTTTCCTTTCCTTTATTTTATTTTCTAAACACAGCTTGTTGGCACTATTTTCAGTCCTGAAGTCTCTCAAAATCATGCAAGTACTTCATTAACATGCTACTTTTCCTGGCTTCCTTTTCTTACAATTAAAAACAATGTTAAATGGGGAGAGCCCTAACACTTGTACTTACGATAATACATTAAACACTTATTTATAACGTGATAAATGGAATAGGTGTTCTCTGTTTTCATTTTTTTGTGTTTGTTTTTTTTTAGTTCTTCTTCCTAATTGAGAAATTATGTTCTCATAGAAAGGCACCTGAATCATTTCCTCTATTAAAATTTTAATGATGGGTAAATACTACATTATAGAAATATACTAATCTATTCAGTTCCTTTGTTAATTAAATGATTTCCTAAAACTTGAGTTTAACTAGCTGGAAAATTACTCATTTAAAATAATTCTGCCAACCAGGTACTGTTTTTGGATTAGTCTTTCTTTAAACACTTTTTACTCTCAAATATTTCCTCTACTTTTTCCTGGAGGGAGAAAAGGAGAAATTTATTCTGAGATTTTATTAGTTTAATGCTCACTGATATACAGCACTAATCTTGTTTTTCTCTATTATTCAGTTGTTTTCACTGCCTAGTTATCTGTATAACAGGACAAATTACATGGACACATTGATTTGTACAGGTTACTTAGTATGTTCTCATTTTTTAACAAAGGCCTGTCTGCTCTTTTAAAATGGATGTTTCATGCTTATTATTTATTCAGGTTTTCCTCTATACCTTCCTACTGAAGAAAAATATAAACAAAGCCTGTATGGCAATAGGCGAAAGGCCATCAACAAATCTAAAAATAGTGATACTGAAAACCAAAACTGGGAAACAAATAACCTCTATCAAGTGACTGCTTTACTTCCCTCCAAGTGCCTCAATAGGTTTTCACCTGGACAGGCCCAAGAGTTTGTATCTTTCTGTAGCAGGGCAGAAGTGCTCCAGACAAACCAAAAAGGCATTTTCTTTTTGTTTATATAAAAAACAGAAGCTCACCTAACTGTTGTCCCAGGTAGTCTGAGATGGCAAGTGTGCACAGCTGCCACTTGACCCACCCACTGCAAGATCTTTAGGGTCAAAAGGAAAGCAGGCAGAAAGGTAGCTAATGTGCAGACCTGTCGTTAGGAAACTGTCAGCTTCTAATCCCCGCCACTAGATCGCCTTATTGATTACCAATAGACGAAAAAACAGAGCTAATGCCTTCAGCTGAAGCAAAACAGCAGGACTCTCCATTCCTATAAAAAGGACCTAACCTCTAGCTTACAGGGATGACTTTTTTACCCTCCTTTTCATTAAGCCTTACACGTATTGAATTCCTGTCTATCTGGTAACCCATCTTCCCATCTTCAAGAAAAGAGATGAAGGGTTCACTGTGTAAACCACTGTGGCTCCATGGTTGGGGTACTCTCCTGACAAGCAGGTGATAGGAAGTTGAATCCAGGCTAACAGAGCACTGAACCTGGTCTTCCATTTCCAGGTAAATGCCAAATCTCTACTCGGCTCCAAAACTGTCACAGACCAGTTATAGTAGCTCTTTCACACATTACTGGTGTGAGCCTTGTCCTTTGGGCCATATGTCCTCTGAGGTCAGCACGTCCTCTCTTGCAGCTACAACTCAAATCCCTCAGCCCAGAAGGTGAGGAGAAAACAGGAGCAGACCTGTGCCAAGGTGTTTCTTCTTGGTTAACTCGCCGCAGCTTCCTGCTGAGCACACACAGGATGTGGTACCTTTTCTAAGGTGCCCACTGCTCTGTGCACTGCTTACATGGAAGCACAGCATTATGAACTCCATTTTGGAGATGAGAATCTATGTGTAGCAATACCTGACTTGTAAATAGCCAGCTCTTACATATGATATGGCCTGAAGCATCTCAGTCAAAACTGAGCATCCTCATTCAACTGTTTCAAGTATTTGATTTTTGTAAAAGTGCCAGAAAATTATCAGAAACTTTGTTTTACAAAGACCAAACAGATGAGCAAAAAGCATCTTATAATGACTTAGATCTGCACATGGGAGGGCATACTGTCAGTTACTTAATTAATCACCATATAAAATACATAAAATACCTTGTAATATAATAAAATAAACAAGATAAATAATAAATACCTTGCAAATGCCTAAAATACCTTGCAATAACCTAAATAACTCTCTGTCGTGATCTGTTTAGGTGGAGAGATGAGATGTACTGTTATTATAAAGAGCTGGTGTATTCACCTCTGAGCTAAACCAAGGACTATGTAAGAAATTTTGAAGAAGGTAGTGTGCAACATTTGTCTCAGGTTACTCTTTTTTGTCAAAAATTGTCAGCTGCAATGTCAGCCACTCTATATAGAAAAATTAATGAGCACAAGGAATGGTGCAATTATCAGAACTCTTAGACATCAGTTGCTGTCCTAATTTCTCTTCTGTGCAGGAAGCCAAATTAGCTGTTTAAAATGCTAATACTTGCCCTTTACAAATATTATAGAGAAAGAAGGAAAAAAAAGTCATTACATAGAGCTTTTCAAGAGAGACTACTCTGGGCAATCCTTGTGACTTTCCTATGCAAGCTACATTAACATTTAATATCTAACACACAGCACAACTTTGCCCCTTGCTTTTCAGTTAATGGTAAAGCACCTGCACAGATATATAAAAAATTCTTTATTCTAGTGTATTTTAAAGATTAGTTTCAGAAAGATGATACTAATTTCAATTACTATATCTGAACAGCTGGTCAAACTTTAGCCTACTTGGAAAAATAATTAGTGTAATTTAAGATTTTAAACAAACAGCATTGTCTTTGAACAGTGGGAAGCAGGGACTTGGACCTACTCAATCCTATGTGGCTATCGATGGCTACAAGCTGTTCAGAAGAGACAGGAGAGGAAGAATCAAAGAATCATATAATGGTTAAGGTTGGAAGGGACCTTAAAGATCATCAGAATCCAACCTTCCTGCTATAAGCAGGGACACCTCATACTAGACCAGGCTGCACAAAGCCTCATCCAGCCTGGCCTTGAATACCTCCAGGTAGGGGGCTTCCACAACCTTCCTAGGCAACCTATTCCAGTGCCTTACTACCCTCATGGTGAAGAATTTCTTCCAGATGTCTAACCTAAATCTTCCCTCTTTCAATTAAAACCATTACCCCTTTCCCTATCACTACCCTCTCTGGTGAAAAGTCTCTCCCCAGCTTTCCTGTAGGCCCCTTCAGGTACTGGAAGACTGCTATATGGTCTCCTCGGAGCCTTCACTTCTCCAGCCTAAACAATCCCAACTCTCTCAGCCTCTCTTCATAACAGAGGTGCTTGAGCCCTTTGATCATCTTGGTTGTCCTTCTCTGGACCCTCTCCAACAGCTCTGTTGCCCTCTACATAAAAAAGTGGATAGAGTTTGAAGAGTGGTTCCCAAAGAATAGCTACGAGCAGGTCAAAGGCTTATGTGTAAGAATCAGGGATGGGGACAACAAAGGGAGTCTACTACAGGCCACCCGATCAAGTGGAGCCAATTGATGAAGCCTTCCTACTCCAGCTCAAGAAGACGTCGTGCTCACAGGCTCTCATCCTACTGGGAGATTTCAACCACCCTGACACCTGTTGGAAAAGTAACATGGCAAGCTGTAGGCAATCCAGGAGACTCCTGAAGTGCCTTGATGACAACTTCGTAAGTCAAGAAATAGAGTACCAGAGGTCTGATCACCCAGCTGTAGGGAGAGCTAACTGCTCTGGGAGGGACTGCCCTGGCAGCTCACAAGGGAAGGGAAAGCTGGTTTTGCAACCAGAATGAAGCAAAGAAACCAAGATGTAATACTTCTTACCCATTTCTTTGAGCTCATGCTTTTAAAGTACGATCAGTGAAAGCACTTGAAAAAAAAGTTCTAAGATCTCTTCCTTTATTTTGCAGCATCTCAGTATATTTATGCATATCTTGGTGGCTTCTGCAGAGCTTTCATCATTGTAATGTGTTAATTCTGAATGCCTTAGATGGTAAAAGCTACTGTTACTGCTGAACTCCATCAGCCAATACCCAAACAGCTCTCAAGAGGGCTATTGGTGACTAAAGTAACGCTCAAGAGAAGCCTTCAGATCTTTTCCATTTTTATTATTTTATTTCAAAATTACTTAATCTCAAATTTAATATTTGGTCACTTCTACAGGTTTCACTTAGGATACAAAAAGAGCATGCCAAGTTCATCACCACACAGCAGTTTTTTCTTCCACACAGCAAATAACTATGCTGTTATATACTTTTATGCACCGTCACTTCCATTTGTGTAGCCTTTTTATGCTGCTTTAAGAAATGGAAGATCGAAAGTGCTGAACTAGCAAGAGTTACACAAATAAGACTTAATGGATACATCACAATCTGTTTGCTGAACTGCCCTCAGAGGAGAAAAAAATAAAATAAAATAAATCTATTTAGTAAAGCTTTTTCCTTTAGAATTACTTAAAAATATATAAGACAAACTTCCTTCACACACATATTGCCAGCAGTAGATTGAAACAAAACTACTTTAAGAGTTTTTGTCCCTAAAAAATAAACCACTAATTTTAACCAAATGAATTCTTGAAAACGAGCAGCCTGTAATAAGCAGTGCTTCAAGAATTGTTCCTTTGGAAGCACTACTCTGAGCAACACTGTTCTCATCAGCACCTCCTGGCCTGTGCACCAAGCACACAATTTGAGTTCCTTATCTGCAGGCAGCCCAGGGTAACCTTACCTGGGTTAGTGTACAGGTGACTCTCTACAGTTTTCCCAATACTCTGCAGTTTCACAGCTTGAAGGGACTCATCCCCATGCATGACTGTTGGCAAGCTGCCCAGAGCATCATGAACCAAATTTGCCACTTCTCTTACATCAAAGAGCTTCAAAAGTTCAGAATACACTGATGGGAATGAGCTGAGAAACACGGCCTAGAGGAAAAGGGCAAAAACGCACAGTCAGATATTGCAGCATAGTTTTGACATTTATAGAATTTAAATAACTATAGAAATGTAAGTAACAGTAGAAAAATGACTGGCTTTACATTTCAAGGTTAGTGAGTACCTTTAAAAATGGTCATATTTTCAGAAGAAATATCTTCACATTCATTACTGGGCTTACCCTTGTGACTATTTTTGTGTAAGCATTACCTATTGGCTTCATTTCTCCCAGGAAAAAAATGAAAGTAAAAAGTTCAACTTGGAACAAAAATATTTATACTTGATAGATTCTTCATGATCTTCTTTATGTGTGAGAGGAAATTTTTAAAAGGATAATAGAAGCCAGGTGATAACAGAACAAAAATATTTGACTGGAATTTCTTTGGTTTGTATCAGGATAAGTAATATAACAGCCTTGATATCTTCCATTTTTCAAATAATAAGCATTTTTATTTTGGAGTGAGACAGCAGTGGCAGTCTTGGTTCACTTCAACAATTCCAAAATAGGGTTAGAAATTCACTGGTGAGTATAGTGAATATGGAATAAAAGCACTGGAAAAGAAAGCAGGCCAATGGCAGAGCAAGGAAGCTAGAACTGACATTCCCTTCTTCCTCTCCAAATCCTGCTGACCAAAAAAAGCTACTCATACCTCAAACCTTCTTTGTTCTGGTGTCAGAACACAATACACTAGGCTAAAGATATTAAAGAATTAAAATGAGGTTGTTTATCTCATTTTGCCATTATCTTTTCACTCCAACTGCTTATATGATATGAGATGGGGAGAAGCATTTCTCTACTCTGTTCTCTGATTTCCCATTTCTTTGGAAGAACAATTTTCTACAGAGCTTAAGAAGTTAATAATTCCTAACAAGCCTTAAAACACTACTGGTTACAGTAACAGCAGAAGACAACCATGAGCTGCAGAAGTTGTCTAAATGTAGAGAGCTGTCTCCTGTGCATTTTGCCTGTGCATTTTTGCACTAGTCCATGTTAGCAGTTTCAATTAAAATAAAGATACCAGCTGTAAAGCATGAAAAGTCTGATAGTTTTTTATATGGCTTGAATTCTTCAGTTCCAGTGTAGTTAAACTAAGCTGTAAAATTTCCAAAACAGAGGTATTACTTTATTTGTATCCAGGAATATCATTATTATAATTAAACATTAAATATTATATTTAGGATTATCTATACCAAACTACTGGTGTGAAAATTTCACACTATGGGACAAAAGGTAGGAGGTGAAAATGGCTTTCTGCTCTAGCAAAAAACCCATTTACTTTCATGGCAATAAAGGCAAGGAAAAGCAAGACACCCTCGAAAACTTACTTGTAGTTGGGATAACGCACTAGCTCCTTTGCTCTCTTGGGAAAGGAAGAAACGAACTGACATAAGAAGCTCTTGAATACAGCAGCGAAATTCCTCCTCATTTTGTCCCCCAGTGGCAATAGAGAATAACCTTCGAGACTGAACTATGTATTTGAAGATATATTCCTGTGCCTACAAAAGTCCAAATCAGAGATAACTCATAAAAATGAAACAGCTCATCTTTAAATAGAACAGACGCAATGACTATAGCATTCAAATAATGACACGGTTCTGAAGCAGGACAGAACACCATCTTACTTAATTTTGGTAAAACTTTCTGTTGAAACACTAACATTTCAAATGCACACACTGAGAAATTATCTTCCTTAGCCTTTCATAATCTCTACAAACCAGGGAACTCTTTTTTTTTTTTTTTTTTATAACAAATGCAAAAAGGCAAAATCTCACCCATCCCTTGCATGTCTTTGGCTACAGAAACACCTACTGCATAAACATGCAAGTCTAATATAAGAAATAGGCTCAAGCTTTTCAGCTGTTCTTGGAATTTCTCTGCCTGTTAGAAGTTACTTTCTTGTCAACTGTTAACCAGTTAAGAGAAAAATAAAAGAGCTTAAATTAAGACACAAAACTGCTGGAATGTAAGTTAAAAATACAGATCTCACTTATTAGCAAGACCCTTAAGTTAACAGCAGCATAGGAAAGCACAGAAGGGTACCATGTTGATATTTCCAAATTCTAGCACCTGACCCAAATAGAATTACTGTGTTGTACAACTCAGCCTGACTCCACACTGTGCTCTGTTGCAGTACAAACTGGGCAACAAGAGGAACTAAGCCCACCAATTTCAGCAGAATTCCCAATGTTGGGATTGAACTATTAAATCAGCATGCATGTTTACTTAGATTCAGTCATGCAACAGGTATTAATGGCACCAATATTAGATTTCTTAGATCTAGCTCCTACTCATGTATGGACTCATTCAATAAGAACACAGAGCTCCAGAGTCTAGTGGTAGTAAGCTCCATTGACCAACTTACTGACAGAAGCATGAATAAACTGACTGAACTGAAAAAAGCCTGCAGCTCCCTAGAATTAGTCATATCATTCCATCATTTATACATAGAATAGAATAGAACAGTTTGGGTTAGAAGAGACCTTAAAGATCATCCAGTTCCAACCCCCCTGCATGGGCAGGGACACCTCCCACTAGGTCAGGTTGCTCAAAGCTCCATCCAACCTGCCCTTTAACACTTTCAGGGAGGAGGCATCCACAACTTCCCTGGGCAACCTGATCCAGTGTCTCACCACCCTCACACTAAAGATCTTCTTCCTAATGTCTAACCTAAATCTCCCCTCTTCCAGTTTTAAGCCATAACCCCTTGTTGTCTTACTACAAGACCTTGTAAAAAGTCCCTCCCCAGCTTTCATGTAGGCACCTTCAGGTACTGGAAGGCTGTAAATAAGGTCTCCCTGGAGGTTTTTCTTCTCCAGACTGAACAATCCCAACTCTCTCAGCCTGTCTTCACAGGAGAGGTTCTCCAGACCACTGATCATATTCATGGCCCTCCTCTGATCTCACTCCAGGAGTTCCATGTTCTTCTTGTGTTAGGGGCTTCAGAACTGGACACAGTACATCAGGTGGAGACTCATGAGAGTGAAGCAAATGGAGAGAATCCCTCTTGACCTGCTGGCCAGGTCACGGTTGGCTTTCTGGGCTGCAGGTGCACATTGCCAGCTCATGTTGAGCTTGTCTTCAACAAACATGCCCAAGTCCTTCTTCTCAGGGGTGTTCTCAATCCATTTTCCACCCAACTCTGCTTCATTCCCTAAGTTAAACCTGTTGGTACTGTATGAATACATCACACAAATATGTAATTGCCTTCAATGATTTTTATTACCTTTAGTACTTCCTGTATGTGCTCGTGCAGCTCCACTTCAGTGACTCGATCAATGTGCCATTTAAGTACTTTTATAAGATCTCTAGAATAACACATCAGGAAGTATTACAACACAGAAGTGGGAGAAGTGTTAACTTTCTGTTTAAAATTCAAACCAGTAGCTGTCACATGAGAAACACTGACAAAATAAAAAATACATTACTAGATCTCACTAATCACTACAGCCCCAATGTTATTCTTAGTTTTCTGACTGAAAGTCACCCAGTATATCTCTGAGGAACAGGAAATAATACTGGCATTGCACACACAGTAGAATGGTTTTGACAGAGACACCTAAATCTTGGCATTCATACAAGCACTGTATTATATTACCAACGCTACCATCTAGTTTAACCTAATGATTGATTCCACTTCATTAAACAATAACTCTGAGTATTCAAATCAGATAGAAAAAGTACAGACTTAACCTGTATGCAAGTGCTCCTGCAAAATGATTTTCAATGTAAGTGTCCATTACTGGCTTAAAGTGGTGAAACTTGCTGTCCTGCAGCAAATTTATTATGTGAACCTAAATGTGAGGGGGAAAAAAAGAAAAAAAGGTGTGGGGTTTTTTTTTGCTTAGTTCTTAAGTAATGTTAAACATAATCACAAAATTAAACTTACCAAACAATCAAATACTTTTGATCCATATTTTTGAGAGTTTTCATCTAAAATTCCAAATAAAGTGTCTAGTGTATCTTGAAGAAACTAATTAGGGACAATAACAGAAAGTTTGTTATTAAACAGGTATTTCTGTGACACGCAAAGACATTCTTTCCCTCCTATTATCTAAAAGGATAGAAAGGTATATACCTTCACTATTTCTGAACCATCAATTTCTTTCAATTTTAAGAGGCAACCCGCAATTTTGTCTGGGTGGGTTCTCCATTTCAGAAGGTCAAGCATATCTCCTGCAAAAACAAAGTTCAAGATTAAAGTTGGAAGCAAAGCAGCATTTAAGATTTTATATTCTACTATTACAGTCCACTCAGCAAAACTTGGCATCTTTAAAACAAAAGAAAACATCTCAAAATTTGCTGTAATATGATCTGCCCCACAACAGATTTTTATTCCATCCATAATTGCTCCACCATTAGAAACAAAAGAACATGGTACTGGGTCACTCAAATCAGTGTCCTTATTCAGATATTTGTCAGCTCCCATCTTAAGAAAAGCAATTATTTTGCTGTCTCTCATCCCCCTGAAGGTTGCCTTCCAAATCTGTCCTCTGACAGCTTGAAATAGTCTCCTATTTACTAGCTGGAATATATTCTAAATACTCGTCTTCCTGTCTTTTTATAGAACAAACATAATGTTTTTGTGATCCTCCTTTATTAATAAGCAATACAATTTCTTCTTGATAATAAACTCTTCTGAGCTAAAACACACCTGGGTGTCTTGGCATTCCAGTTTTAACTCATTCTCCTTCAGCTTTCTTGACCAAAACGGTAACTACATTACAGACAGTTACATCACTATTTTCTATATTATTAGCAAGCTCTTATGTCTGCTGTAAACATCTGACATATGTTCTAGACTTAGGCGGGGGGGGGGGGAGTGTGAAGTTTAGATACATTATTTTTGTGACACAAATAGGTCTTTCTGCTGTTTAATACCTGTTCCCGGGCTACAGCAGGATCCCCAAGTCTCCATTAGGGTACAATCCTGCCTTTTATAACACTAGATCTGATCTAATTTCTAAGCTTTCTTATTAACTATTCAAAACAACCTTGTGTTGCCTGTATTGTATTTTGATTTTGTCCCTCTCTACCGATGAGCTTTTTCAACTATGTATTAGCAGCAATTTTCATTACCAGGCTCTCCAGTTGTCTCAGATTCTAGTGAAGTAACTCTCATCCCCACTCCCTTCCACCCATTTAAAAAAAAGAAATCAATTCCAGGCATTATTCATTCATATCTAGTAGTATTTTCCTTCAATTCAGGAAGGAAATTCCTTCCACTATGCTGCAACCTGTTAGTTCCCTTTAAAACTTTATTTACCAGTTTTAAAATTCTTATTCTAATCTGCATCTTTTCTAATTTCCCATGTGGTGTGTTATTGAAGTCCAGATGGTTTAGATCTGCTACATTTCCTCTGAATAGTAATAATGTTAAAAAAACTTTGAATAGAAAGATGAAGAAACTTATTCTAGCATGAAATGACTTTAGTAACCTCATCTTACAACACATTTCATTTAGCTGCATGTCCATTTTTTCATCCATGACTTCTTGTAAATACTTGCATAAAATTTATCAGAGGATGATGGCCACATTAATGTATCTCCTCTTCTACTTATTTAAAATGTTTTATACTTACTACTCTTCAGTCATATATTATTGCTTTCACCTTCAGAAAGCACCTTGCTATGAGATTGGGAATTTCATGTCCCACACCATTGAATAGCCTAACATAGTTTTGCAAACTTGACCAGGCTTTTCAGCAGTTTTCACTTGATCCTGACCCCTCCTGAACTCGGGACACGTTGCTGCTATTTTTCTGTTCTGTTTCAGTTCCCTACCTTACTCCTCACGTGTTCTGTCCATCATTCACTTGCTCTGGTCTGCAGCAATCCTTTCAAGTTGTAATCGGTAAAAGTTCCACATATTTCTAAGCCATTGAATGAAGTAAATCCCAAAGCTCCTTTACATTCAAGTTTATTACTTCCACATTTCACTAACTAGCTTTTTACAATTTTTTTTAAGTCTGACCATTTGAAGCAGAAATCCACCATCTAACGCTTGAAGCCAAACTACTGACTAGTTGATCACCATCAACCATTGTCTCAGAAGGATCCAGTTTTTCTGAAATGTTCTCAGTACTTAACAAATTAATAAGCAAATACAAAGTTTTCCTTGTGGTTTAGCAACTCTTTGGGTGCTTTCTACCACAGACTGTTTTCACACTCAAGTAACATTTGAGCCACATCCATCTTTCTGTTATTTCTTTCCCAGTTTGCTGCAGAAAAGCTCCTCTCTCCCACAAGAAATGAAGTAATATTTCTGTCCCTAATAACAATAAATAAATCTCCATCTATATTCAAATCTCACCAGAGATGCTAATGGAAAACATCCCATATCCTATTCCCTTAATATTTTGCTTGCTTAATTGATTTTGGCAGGCACAAATTGTTTTTATGCATTTACACATTTCTTTCTTGGTTTGCTTCACCCTATGCTAGTATGGAATGTTTTGGATTAAAGGAGATTCCTGAGTTACACTGAAAGTTCCCACACATGCATCCCAAAGATAAAGGAGAAATTATGTCTTATTATTCCTTCTGTCAGGAATTTTCAAGAAACAAGCATTACAAATCCAGTGAAATGCATTTGTCTTTCGAATAATTAAATGGACTTCTACATTTTGTTCTGTTAAGCCTCAACATAAGTTGAGGAGTAGCAAGACTAGCTAAAGCTGTCAGTTCATTGCAGGAAAAAGATTTCTTTACAGGTTTGCTGGAGGAACGTGGTAGGAAGATAGTTGACACTCAATATTAGGGATTTGTTGGGGGATTAAAAGAAAGAGAAAGCAAATGTCACTCTCTCACTTCAAAGCACTTATTTAAAGGAAAATACTAAGGAGGAAAGACACTGCTGAGATAACATTAGCAAATAGCCCAAGCATAAATGACATGAAGAGAAAATCTGACGTGTGAATAGCACAGGAAGGAATAGCAATGTGCCATGTATTGAGAGAAATGAGAGTATAAAATTGTCCCCCAAAATAGGCCCACTAGGAAAACATACTTTCGGAAAAGGCAAAAAGTCAATGCTGCTATTTCATTTTGCTGAAGAAGAAAAACATTTCCAATGTCTTCTCTTACTCATGATCAGATTTGTATATTAAAAAAAGGCTATATCTAACCTAACGTTCCTAGCAAACAAGACACTTCAGTTCTCAAAGTCTGCAATTTAAATCTAAAGTGCTGAATTTAATACAAGGTTTAGAAGCATGTGTATAAGGAAGTAGTTTGGGATGATCTTTCTGTCTCTCTCCTCCAAATCATGAGACATCAGAACCTGGCCTGGTGTAGCACTACTGCACTTCAAAAGGAAAAAGCCAAATTCCAGAACTGTCGGTCTGCATTCCTCTTCCAACATGCAACTTCTGTGGTTTCCAACACTCCCTCCAAGCTGGGGTCACTCTGGAGAGCTGTCCCCTGTTACTTTTATTAATCAACAGTTTGGCTTTTATAAAATGCAGATAGATGCATTATACCTCTGCCTTGCAACAGATGTGCTGTACGGCATGTTGCTCTGCTGATCAACAGCTGCTTACCGGGGATGTGCCGACCAGTGCTGAGAAATGAGTGGATGCCAACTTGCTAAAATATTCTGACTTGCTGGATGGATCCTGAGTCTCTGGCAGGCAGAGATCCCTCCTATATGTCAAAAACTAAGTAAGACTGTATTGACAAATACTCAGTAGAAAAATCCTATGCTCTCTCTTGCTTTTTAGGATAAAGAAATATAACTATCCAGCTAAGAATGTAGTACATAAAAGCTGGTATACTTTTTTAGTAACATCAAGTGATTAACTGTCCAGGATCAAAAGTCAAGCTAAGGGAAAGCTAGCTGGCTGACAGATTAGGTCAGGACACTTTCTTATGAAATATGCTGATGGACGCACAGAATCCCCTGGTTAGAAGGTCTCTGAAAATTGCTTGGAATTAATCCTGAAAACTCCTCCAGCATACCCAGGGTAAGGAATTTATGGATGCCAACAACTGGGAGTCAGCCTCTTTCCCCCAGTCCCCATAATTTTACTATGTACGAAAGCTGATGGCATGTGGGAGCAATCAATGAGAGAATGACAGCTGAGTACAATTTCCCAGCAAGCTAGTAAAGCTGTGGTCTAATTCAGTCACACCCTTTACAAGTCTGGGTTTGGGGTCCTCCCCCATCCCATGGCCAGACCAATATTGTAATTTTCAATTCATTTCCAGACTGGACATTATTGTTTGTAGGCACAGGCAGATCTCTGAAAACTTCAGAAAAATCTCCAAACTTAGACATAGATTTAAAAACAATCAGCAGTAAATATAATACTAAGACAAATGTTTACTAAAAAGGTAAACACACAGATCTTTTTACTCCTATATTTTTTAATAAACACGCTACATTCTCTCAGGGATAACTGAAGTAATGCTCACATGACCAAATATCCACATGTTCATTTTCTGAGCATGCAACAGGTTTTGGCAAATTTCTGTTTAAAAGAATGGGGATTTGGAAACTCACCAAGATGAACTTCCCAAAGAAGATCCTTGGAGAAAATATGAGCCTGTCTATTGAAAATATTTCCACCCTCTGAAGTACTGCTGAAATAATTGTTAACTCTTTCAGAGCTGAAAAGGGGATCAATATTATTCAGATATTCTACAGCCTCCTACTCAGAATGGTTTGTTGTTTGTTTGTGTTTTTTTTAAAAAAAAGGAAATGTTATGCCCTTTGTCAGACATCTGTTTACATTAGGTGCAAAATACCTCCTGTACTGCCAACATAAATTAGTAGCATAACCTCAGACAACAGCACAACTATCTATCAGTGAGACATTTAAGTTCCAGACAGCACTTCATGCATGTGGAAGTATCAGTAGATTCATGTGATTACCTAAATCAAAGCCTTAAACTGAAGCAAACTTAGTCTCTGATTGTCTATTAGCAACATTTGGGAAAATAGTGTATTGGCTTTTATCATTTTGAAGCTGATCGCTATGAGAATAAAGAATGAACGCACAGCAAAACGGACCACTTACTATTTGCACTGTCCTAGTTTGAACAGCTCAGTAACAAATTGTAAAACTTGGGGAATTTCAAAGAATGGTCAGAAACACTTTTCCAAGCAAATACACAGTCTTTAGAAATTTGTGGAAAACTGTTTTGCTTACAAACTGTAGCTAATATGGCAAATACACAAGAGTATAAGAATTTATACAGAGCAATGGTAAAGAGCACAAACACACGTATTTCTTTCTGCTGCTCCTTATATCCAATGTGTAAGACTGCTTTAACTAGTAGCAAAGGTGTATTGGGTTTAAGGAAGAGAACTGATACAATCAAAAATGCATTATCTGTCTGATTAAAACTGAACTGCCAATACCTAAAGTCTACCATTTGTATCATACAAAAACTCTAAAACAAACAGATTAAGAGGTTTTGTAAAGCAGCTGGGTTTTAATAGCTGATTCCAAGAGTGCTGCATTTGATTCCAATATCATGCTAATCTAAAAGGCATTCCTGAACTACTTAAAATCAGTGGTTTATCATGCTGCATTGGTTTCCATCTGGATATAAAAAATATTATGAAGAAAAGCAGTTTGCAGAATGGATAGAACATAAGCTATTTTTGAATACATCCATGCTTGCTTGGCACAGAAAAGGCTAGCTATATCAAACTCATTTGAATTCATCATGTTTTAAATAATCGACATATCCTACCATTTTGTGTAAGTTTAGTGGAGCAGAGAAAGGATGTAATCCAGAAGGACTCTTTAGTGGTTTTTACTGCTTGGCTGTTGTTTCCTAGGAAAATTCCCTTTGAAAAGGGGAGTTTGAGGTAGCGACCTGAATCCTGAAGGTTTGTGTTTTCTTCACACTGTGCAAACAAACAAACAAACCAACCAGTTAAAATAACTGCACTGCATTAAAAAAAAAAAAAAAAGGACCAAATCACTAAGTTTTATTAATTATTATTGTTTTTTCTGCTAGGTACTGAAGAATTTTCACTATGCCTGTTGAAACATTCTTTTTGGATCACAGCTTCATATCTGACATCAAAGCCTAACAAATTTGCACAGGTTATGTCAAATGAATAGCTAAAAATTTTGGTGTTAAAATCTAAAATTTATCTGGGATTATCTCAAATCCTCCGAACAAAGACACAACTGTTACATGTCAAAACAAAAATTCCACAAAACTGAAATATCTCTAAAAATTATAACGTTTAGTTGACCTGCAGAAAGGAGCTTGCTTGATTCTCCTACTTCAGAATTCAGTAGGAGGGTATCATGGGGTTCACCCTGTGTGCTTTTGTTGAACTTGACTTCATGAAATCCATTATAAAAACAATTTAATATTATAGTAAGACCAGTAAAACCAGTGTACTGAAACATATATGTAGATTCAATTGCAGTTTATAACAGGAAGCTTAATAGTAAACAATCAGCAATAAATATTTTAATGGTGACAAGATTTTCACTCATTTGGTAATGAATACAGACTTTTTCAACCTAATGTTTCTGGGCATTTAACGTATGTTCCAGAGGAAACATTACAGCTAATGATTACCAATTCAAATTACCTTGTGTACAATGAGTTCATGGGTACCATCTGGCAGAGTCCTCCCATTTTCCTGCATCAGGGGCACAAATGAAAAGCCAAACAACTTCTTCTCACCCTTTTCTTTCGCTGAAATACATATGCAAACAGCAGCACTCTAAGTTAGTATCATATATTTTAGGCAAGACAAATGGATATAACACAACATAAGAAAGTATACTGGAAGCTATTTGTAGCTAGTCAGAGTAAGATTATGATAAATTTCTATTCAGATTTTCACATTACCTCTTGTAACAATTTCTTTTATCTCACTTTAAATCAGAAAGCAGTATTCTGGAATGTTTCATTGATGACAAATAATGGAATGCAGAAAATATGCAGTTGACAAGGTGACCTGCCTATTGGATGAAGGAAAGGCTGTGGATGTAGTCTACCTGGACTTCAGTAAAACCTTTGACACTATCCCCCACAACATCCTCATGACAAAACGGGCTGCTCATGGCTTGGTGATATGGTTCTGCTGCCTCAAACAGTGGCTGGATGACTGGGCCCAAGGAGCAGTGCTGAAGGGAGTTCAATTCAGTCAGCAGCTGGTCACAAATGGTGTTCTCCAGAGCTCAGTACTGGGGCCAGTTCTGTTTAATATCTTTATCAATTATCTTTACAAGGGGATAGAGTGCACCCTCACTAAGTTTCCAGATGACACCAAGTTGGGTGGGAGTGGTTATCTGCTTGAGGATAGAATGGTTCTACAGAGGGACCTGGACACGCTGGATCAATGGGCTGAGGAAAATTTTATGAGGTTCAGTAAGTGTCGCATCCTGCACTTGGGCCACAACAACCCCATGCAATGTTACGTACTTGAAGAAAACTGGCTGGAAGCTGCCTGCCAGAAAAGGAGGCGGAAGTGATGGGCATCAGTAAGCTGAAGATGAGCCAGCTGTGCGCCCAGGTGGCTGAGGCCAACGGTATCCTGGCTTGTATCAGAAATAGTGTGACCAGCAGGACTAGGGAACTGATTCTTTCCCTGTACTCTGCACTGGGGAGGCCACACCTCAAGTACTGTGTTCAGTTTTGAGCCCTTCACTACAAGAGGGATGTGGAGGTGCTAAAGCAGGTCCAAACAAAAGGCAATGAAACTGGTGATGGGTCTAGAGCACAAGTCTTATGAGGAGCGGCTGAGGGAACTGAGGTTGTTGAGTCTGGAGAAAAGGACACTCAGGGGAGTCCTTATCACTCTCTACAACTACCTGAAAGGAGGTTGTAACAAGGGGGAGGCTGGTCCCTTCTCACTAGCAACTAGCAACGGGAGGAGAGGAAATGGCTTCATGGTATGCCAGGGGAGGTTTAGGTTGTATGTTAGGAAAAGTGTCTTAATTGAAAGGGTTATTAAGCACTGGAACCGGCTACCCAGGGAATTGTTTGAATAACCATCCCTGAATGTTTTTAAAAATAATTTAGATATGGTACTAAGGGACATGTTGTCTATTTTATCTAATAAAATTTGACTGGTTTCTCCTGGTATTTAGGCTTTACAAAAGCATCAAGTTCCACCAAGCAGACCTGCAAGCCCAAGAAGCTGGGTCATGAAAGCATTACAGAGCAACTTCATGCAGCCGTCTTTTTTCTAAGATATGGAAACTGGTGCTGACTGCAGCTTAACAAAGAGGACAAGCAGAAGTCATGAACAGTACTTACTGGAACAGTGCCGGAATTCACAGCGGATGTGTGCTCCTCTGAATTTATCCACAGGAATAGGAAGTTTCAGCAGCTCAGCCCATCTGGGACCATTGTTATGATAAAGCACAAAGGAATGGTACTCGCTGGCTGGTGGCTCTCCAGAGCCGAACGAGATAAAATCCTAATGAAGAAAAAGTATTGATTAGAGATTAAAGACAGATTAGTTTACTGATAAGATGTCATCAGGACTGCTCTTACAAGGAAGACTATTTAATATTTACATTCATATAATAAATGCCACATGGTAAAATGCTCAATATCTTTAAACAAAAAAAAAAATAGTAGCACTTTGTTAATATTGCCGATTAGAAAAAATTGAAAGAATCAGCCACACCAATGAGAATCAAAGTATTACATAAAGGGAACTGGGTAATCAGAAAGACTTGGGCAACAAATGTGATGTGGAGTCCTGTTACACATCATGGTCCATCCCATCTTATGCCAAAGAAACAAAAATGTAACTGAGACAAGACCAGCACAGGCTCAAGACCTTTAATCGTCTGAAACAAGCCTGTAACTCTGCTGTTCTCAGTGATATGCCCGTGCATGAAAAAAGAAAGAAATAAGGATTTCCTGAATAGGAAAAGTATTGGTTACTTTTGCAATAACCAAGATGGTCTCTCCATAGCAAAGTAGACAAATGGATTTTTCTAAGTCCTGACTTGGGGATACCTATTAATTCTCTGTGGGAAAGGTAAGCTGTAGCTTTTCTCCTCAGCAATTATAAGGGATCACCTTTGCATCTCAATATCCTTTCTTTTTTTTTTGTGTGTGTGTGTGTGTATGTGTGTATATATATATAAAAGATAAATATACACACATATATATATATTCATAGATATGTAAAAACATGCATAAATTTATATCCACAATCTTACTTCACATATATGCACAGGTACACACAATTTGCACCAGACTATTTGTGTCAGCCTTTCTTCATTTTGTCACCCCACAGCCCTCAACATCACACAGAACATGTGACAAAAGTTCTTTCAAAAAAAAAAAAAAAAAAAAAGAAAAGAAAAAAAGGAAATATGCTAAATATGCATGGAAAAGGTTGAAAGACAACAGAGATCTTTTGGTACAGAAAAAAATCTAAGAAGCAGTCATCTATAAATAATTCAAATATAAACCAGTGCCTGTTTGTAAGCTATCACCAGGAGTATACAATCAAATCGGAAGTGAAGAACGAATATTAGTTTATTATTTTAACCCGCCTGGACAAGTTCCTGTGTGATGCAGTCTAGGTGATCCTGCTCTGGCAGGGAGGTTGGACTAGATAATCTTTCGAGGTCCCTGCCAACCCCTGAGATTCTGCGATTCTGTGATTTTATTGATATGTTTTTTGCATCCAAGATCTTGGATTTTATTTTTTTTTTAAACAGACAAAACCCTGAAAATTACTGAAACACATTCTGTGTAATATGTGGAAATGCATACCTACTAAGAGTAATTTTTATGACATAAAATCCTACTTCTGCATTTTCCAGCATCTTAATGGAATCAACAGTTATTTGGTTGGCAACTGTAGGTGTTTATCTGAATCACGTAACTGATCGCAGCAGTAAAACAAACACACATTTTATACAGGTTTTAAGCAAAATAGACTCAAAGAATTTAAAGAAAACAAAGATAAACATAACCTTTCCAAAGGCATTTTGTAGTCTTCAAACAATGCCACAAAATATAATTTACATCTTAAAAAATGTATAAAAATCAAATACAGCAAGGAAAAATATACAACAACGATACCTTTAAAATTTGACCACTACTGTCCACGACATGCATTGTCACTTCCACATTTCTGGCGACACTCTTCCCTCCTTTCTCAAATTCTCCTCTTTCTACAGTGATATATAAATCATTCCTCATTTCACCTATTAAAAAAAAAAACAACAAACACAAAGTGTGCAAAAGTCAGTTCAACTTGCTCACTTTTTGCTTTCAGCACTTTACTAAATTTCATTTTCTCTTCCAAACAAAGGGTGGTATCTCAGACCCACAATTTATCAGTCTTTCAAATATTAAATGACATATTTTTTTTTCCTAAACAAAGAAAACCAACAAAGCTTCATCCCCCTAAAATCCCAAACGAGGGGCTTTTACTCATCTGCTAGCTCTTTTTGGTCTTTAAAGTGGCATCTCCAGGTATATCCAGTCTGGCGTCTAGCTTTACTTCATTTCGTTCTTCTTTTAATCTAAGGCAATATTAATGTATTTTCTTTCATTTGTAATCTTTACACTTCTCTGCTTAATGTCTCCTTGAAGCACTGATTACAACTTTTTTTACACTTATTCTCAAGGCCAGGCTTCCCAGATCGCTAGCATTCACGTCAGTCTTTCTGACCTAAAAGACCTCAACATATTTTATATTGACAGTGTTCTAAAGTTTTCTAGCAAAAAACTACCTTAGCTTATTTTTTGCTTGATGGAAAGGCTTCTGAGAAATTAAAATCCTCATCAACTCATTCAGATTACAAATCCATTACAGGCACTACTTAAGTGTTACCTAATATATACAAGTTATTAATTGCTTGAAATGAATGAACTTCTTTGCATGTTCATACATTAACCATAACCAGATCTTCTGAATGAGATCAGTGGTAATTTTTGTTCATAATTGATGAACAGAGAAAATAATTTTTGAGAGTTGGGGGTGGGGGAGAAGAAGCTATACTGGTGGTGACTGGAATGGCATGGTAGGGACACCCTTGTTCTGTCTGAAAATGCCAAATCTATTTCTAAAAAGTGCAAACTAATGTATCTCCAGACAAACTTTACTAGAACTGCTTGGAAGCTATTGTCTTTTCCTTGTGAAACACCAGGAAAGCACCATAATTAGGAGCATCTTCTAAAATTGTAATTTCTAGATGTGGTAGAAAAAGAAATTGAGATTAAGTGAAATGCAAGTTCAGCATAATGGAAACATCCCATTTTAATAAAGCAGATTTTCCATGAGTGCTAGTGAAAAGAAATCAAATATGACTGTTTCATGTATTTATAGAAGTACCACTTAGAAGTCATAAATGAAATGGGTAAAATTAATTAAAACATATGTAACTGATAAACAATCAGTGCATCTCCAATTTTTTGCTTCATTTTACTGTGCAAGAATTTGAACTTTCCAGGATATTCTCACGTTTCACATTTCTTGCATTTATTTTACAGCATGCAAATCTGCAGGGATTTTGAAGTACCAGAAATACTGATCTTGACACAGTCTTCTAATATTTTACAACATTATTCCATTGCTGCATGCAAAGTTGTTACATGATTCCTCCAAAGGACAATCTAAACCATTGCCAAATGAAAAATAAAAAAAAATTATGTAAGAGGAAACTGCTATATTATCAAGCCTTCAAGAACCACACCTGTAAAAAAAAAAAACGGGGGTGGGGGAGGGGTGTGGAATCTCCTATCGTAATTACCTTATTATTAATAATCTTCTCAAACTGCTATGGACAGAGGCTAGAGTACAGCTAGACAGAATGAACAGAAACAAATACCAGGACCCAGTAGTATTCACTTCAGTTTTCTGTGAAGTCAAGGACGAAACCACTGAATTACTAATAATTGTGTGCAATCATTGAATCAATCTCTTGTTCGTGGTGGGAATCAGGTTCAAAATAAGCAAAAGGTGGTGGTTATTCAGACAATGGACAGCAAGACTTGTAAAAAAAACGAACCAACAAACAAAAACAAAACACAAAAGCAACCTCAAACCAAAAAACAAGCACCAATTAAAACCCTTCCAAAGGATGTTGTGATTGTGAGAAATGTATAAGGGTTCAAAGGAAAGAACTGAGAACTTGTGGAAGGAATATCCACTAAAGGATATGAAACAGATGATCACAAGCAGCTCAGGAAATCCCTTGAGCTGCAAATAGCTGTAGGCTGAGGGAGCACTGGGGGAGAGAGATGGTGGTGGCAATTACCATACATGAATATACGTATGCTCAGTTCTTACTTTTCCTTAGGTGTCTGTTTACAACACTCATCTAGACAGGCCCTTAATCTGAATCAGTAAAGCTATTTGTAAGTTTATTCAGGTCACAAAATTACCCTTAACACTACTAGATTCAGATTATTTCTACATCACAGCAATATTTTACTATAAAAGTTTTAGAAGCTACAACAATTTGGTGACCAAACAGCATGCAATATGTTGGGCCTTTGCTGAGCATAAGCTTATAGTAGGATTGGCTCTAGTTAGTGAGGGCAGTTTGTCACTTTCAAGAGTCACATTCAGAAAAAATGACAACACCCCAAAATCAAAAGGAGAAGATTTGTTACGTAATTGATTTTAGCACTGAACTTCTAGTTGCAGCAACTTCTCTTTAAAGGTTAACGTGAATTCTACATGCATTTGTGTGGCATTTTTATTTATCAGCAAGGAATTACTTCCGTTTTTCATGTTATCTTCACAGAAACATAACAAAAAAAACCATTTCCAACACGAATTTCATTATATAGACCAGTTATAACCCAGTGAAAACCATATTTTCTTCCTTTTTAAAAAGAGTAAACTGTACAGAATTCAGAATCATAGAATCATAGAATGTATGGGGTTGGAAGGAATCTCTAAAGGTAAACTAGTCCAGCCCCTCCTGCAGTGAACAGGGACATTTTTGACCAGATCAGGTTGCTTAGAGCCTCATCAAGCCTGACCTTGGATGTTTCCAGAGATGGGGCCTCCACGACATCTCTGGGCAACCTGTTCCAGTGCTTCACCACCCTCATTGAAAAGAACTTCTTCCTAATGTCTAATCAAAATCTACTCTGCTCTAGTTTAAGGCCATTGCCCCTTGTCCTATCACTACACCCCCTTGTAAAACAGGCCTTCCCCAGCTTTTCTGTAGGCCCTTCATGTACTGGAAGGCCGCTGTAAGGTCTCCCCAGAGCCTTCTCCTCACCAGGCTGAACAACTCCATCTTTCTCAGCCTGTCTTCATAGGAGAGGTGCTCCAGCCCTCTGATCATTTTTGTGGCCCTTCTCTGGACTCATTCCAACAGGTTCATGTCCCTCTTGTGTTGAGGACTCCAGAGACTGTACACAGCCCTCCAGGTGGGGTCTTACAAGAGCAGAGCAGAGGGGCAGAACCACCTCCTTGGCCCTGCTGGCCACACTTCTTTTGATGCAGCCCAGGATGTGACTGGCCCTCTGGGCTGAGAACACACATTGTTTGGACATTTACATGTGCACATTGAGTGCATATTTAAATTAAAATTATACTGGAACAGGTTGCTCAGAGAAGTAATGGGTGCTCTATCATTGGCAATGTTCAAAGTCAGGTTGGATGTGACTTTGAGGAACCCTGTCAACTGAAAGATGTCCTCCTTGCTCATGGCAGGGGAGAGATGATGACCTTTAAAGATAAAGATGATCTTCCAATCCAAATGAAAAATATGAAAGCTTTTCTAAAATAAGTAATCAGAGCTTCACAGAAGTTAAGCAGGCTTTCAAAAACAGTGTCTGCATTTTAAGATGTTCTTTTTAAAATCCAAACTAATCGAATTTCACCTTTTTAATTGCAAGATGGAATCAAATCATAGGGAAAAGAAGACATAGAAGTAGGATGCATTTTCACAAATACTGTCCCCTTCTCTCACAGAACCTTGTAATCAGTATCACGAGAGGACAGTTCAGATGAATTTTATCCTGATCTACATCCATTCAGAAAGCTTGACTCTGTTTTTAATGTCTCAGAGCAAATCAAGATGTGGCTGACATTACTGAAAGAAAGTGCTGCATTTTCTCCATTATCATGGAAAGCAAATTAAATACAAGAGGAGACTAAGCCTCTCATACTATATGAAGAATAATGGAAATTGGTAGAAAAGCAGAAGGGAGCTAACTGACGTAGACTGGAAAATCAAACAAAAAGAATGTAAACAATGGGCTATATATCAAGGATGTGGTCTGCATCAGGCACTACTTAGCATCCAATTATTTCACCTATTTGGCTAATCAGAACCAAATTTTTAAATATTTAAAGCTACAGACTGAAGCACTCCTACAAGAGCTTCTACTATGAAATGAGGGATAAAGCTATATGGAAATCAAAGTTCTACACAATTTAATAAAAACATGTACAGCTGCAGTGATGTGGATGGTTATACAGCCTTAACTTTCCTGTGTAGCACAAGTGTTCAGTGCATATTCTGCTGGGACATTTACTGTTGTAAGTGAATTTAATTGTGTGTGAGAAGTGCTGAACTGAAATGTCTGGGTTGCTAAATCAAAATGCGTACAGCACAGCACTGGCAGTACCTGCCTCTTCATATGGTCCTGCCAATATATTTCAGCTTGGCCTGGCCAAAAATATCTTGAAAGCACTATTTATAGGCTGAGAGAGGAAGGACTCCAAACCCCTCCTGCCTCAGATGCAGATGATAACCAGGCACATTACAGCTCAAGGTTTCTGACCTAAAAAGAAACAGAAGAAGCTTCATTACTTCAATCCAGCTAGCAATGAAGTATCCAAGAGCTGAACAGGAGAGAAGGACAGAGACCTGATCAGCATCAATTACATGAAAGAGGCAATTATAAGGAGTGGAAGGAAAGGCCAATTAAAGTTGCAAAAAACAGCAAGACAGACTGCTGGAGCACAGACTTAGCTAATGGCAGTCACCCTTCCTGAACCTGCCAACTATACAGCACAAATTTTAAATAATCAGTAAAGAGAAAACAGCCAGGAGTAATCTCCAGGTTGGAAATGGCAATGCATGCTCAGGGGTCCTATTATCTCCACCATGCAGTTTCATTATTGGAAGGCTCTCCTTCCTTCATAGACAGGAGGCTGCATCATCACTACTAAGGGCCTACTGCTGCTCACAGGGTGTACCCCCAGCTATGGGAACTAGGTGCTCCCTGCTCCCAGTGGCTTGAATGCTCACACTGAACCTCAGGTGACAGGGACAACACAGGCAATCACTAGTAGAGGGAAGATCCAACCAGAACAAGGATCAGAACATTTGCATCAATGTATTGTTTGTTTCTAAATTTTTCTACAAATGTTTGTACCTAATGAGTCGAAGTAATGATCTTTCATCACAAAACTTTTTTTAAACATACACTGAGGAAGCTGTGAATTACAATTGCACCACAGCTATTACAACAACATGACTTTTCTTGTATTCCAACCACATGTAGAACTGTAGAATTTCTCGTAGCATATTAATATGGAACAAGGTTTTCAAGCTGAAGATAGCTGTCAAATATCAAACATACCTGTCTTTGTTAGAAAGAAGAGAGTTTAGTTTGCCAGCTATCCTTGAAAAGCTTTCTAGTAAAATAAATTCCAATTTGGTTATTTAGTACTGTAAAAAAACACAGTGTAATTGTATTTGAGCAAGACAGCATCTACCACGTAAGACTAAACTGCTGTGACATTTTTTTGCTCTTTCAAAAATGAGATGTAAAACAAATTGCTTTGAACAAGTGGGGAATAGAAGACATAGGAGCTTTTTAACAGAAAATTTTGACCTGTTGACTTTCTGTATTTTCAATATAAAGAAAAGATCCCCACCAGAATTTTGAAAAACCATCAATTTCTACAGAGCTAAAGCATTAACTCCTTAGTTTGTTGGTGCTCCTTATCTGGTTTATTGAAGAAAGATTTCCAAACCGTAACTATCCTTGTTATGGTGCCCATGCATCACCACTGCTTATTTGTAAAAGCAAGCCAGATTACTCATCCAAATACTATAAACTACAGACGAACTTTTTCCCCATTCTCCATTTCCAGAGACTTCAAATCAAGAGAAGTCCAATTAAATTCTGGGTTTTCTTCCCTTTCCATAGTTCTCTTTTATTCTTCCTTCAGTTCCTAATGAACCAAGATAATAAGACAGGGAAGGAGAACATGGGAAGGAGAAGGAAAACAATACTAACGTCCTTTGCATTTGCCTAACCAAGTGTGTAGTCATGTATCAGTATCTTTGTTTTCTCCAGTGACTAGTAGAAATGATAACAACTTTGGTAGATAGAATCAAAGCTTTAAAAAAAGAATTAAAACAGGATTTGGAAAGGAGAGGATATTAGCCACAGAGTACTACAGTTTTGTGAAAGGTCAAAATTCAGGGTGTCTTTACTCCAGAATATTGCTTAAACACATTTTATATAACTAATATATCCAGGCAGTATTACTTTCAGTAATTAAAAATACATGTATCTGGATTCTTGGAAATCAGAACAGCAAACAATGGCAGGTGTGATATTTAGGCTGCTTGCAATCCATACAAGATAAAGAAGATTAGAAAAATTCATACCACTGCTCTGGGACACAAATGTGTGTCAAGCATATTTCTCGTCTTAGAATCAACAGCTCTTTATGAAGTCTAAGCTCACTGACAGATACAGACACTTACCATGATGGAGAGAACAGATTCCATAGTTTTCTTTACATTTTTTGCTTTCCAGACTCTTATTCTAAGCCTTGAAAGAAGGAATATGCTTCTAATCAAAATAATATAACTGAAAAACACGTATCTTCACAAGCATAGCATCTTGTGAGATCATTTGTATAAAAAAATAAAGATTCTAGTTCTAGTTTCATTTTAAAAGCTTCTGAAAATAGAAAGTAAGAAAAACTGGAGAGTGTGTGCTTGCATATGAAAAGAGGAAAAGAACTTTAAATAAACCAGATGAAGGAATAATGAGTATATTGGATAGATTTCCAAGACAGGATTCTGATGAAATTTAACTGGACAGCTCAAGGACACCTAATGAAGGTAGAAGTTGAGAAATGCAAAGCAATGTATATATGATGGTAAAAAACATAAGTAATTATTTCCTAAATTAAGCCTATGAAAGCTTGATGTAGGAAAATTAAAAGCACTGCAGCATCCTGTGGAGCTCATTCTATCTGCTGAATGAGCAGAAATTGCAAAAAAACCCAGAACATTGAGAAACAAAATGCAGCTTTTATTGTTTGACAAGTATGTCTGAAAGTATGAAAATTCCATTACAGAAGTTAACACTGCAGCTTCATGTAGAGTCCTTGGCTATGTTTGTTGCAAAATTCTATCATGGGATTAGAAGAGGACCAAAAACATTCAGAGTGAAGTATTTCAAACCAAGAACTTCAGTCAGGATTTTCTAGTTGAATTACAGATACCAGCATTATAGACCCTTCCAAGCTTATGTACAAGAAAAACAATGGTCAATGCATTACCATTATAGTGACTCATCAATTCTTTAATTTCTTCTAATATCATAAAAGTTTAATAACTTGAATGAACAGGAAGAAATATAAATAATGGTCTCAACTCAGAACAACTGGTGGTCAGATCTCACCACTGGTAATGCCACCAGTTCAGATCATAAGCTGTCATCTCTAGCTAATTGATATCCACCTATGAAAAATCTGTTGAGATATCAACCAACAGGCCAGTTGTTTATACATTGCAGTCTGAAGACAAGCTGTTGTCCTGTAGCAAATATAGAGACTCTCAGAACTGTATCTATAGCTGTTTTAAATAATAATAATATTTGATATTCTAGACAAAGCTGCACAGAGTTAGCTTGTAGGTAAAGGCCCAGAAAGTAAGGGTTGTACCTCAGTGAATTGTTTTGTGAAAAAAGGATTCTACAGAAAGACATGAGATTACTTTATGTGCTAGTGTTTCACACTGAATGGATTTTGGCTTTGAATGTACCAAGTGGTCAAGAAAACTACTACCAGTAATAGACTTCGCACTATTAAGAAAGTATAGCTTAAATAAAGTATAGCAGATGTGCCTCTGGCCTGATAAGCACAAGAAAGGAAGATGTGCAACTATATGGAAGCTTACCACATGATAGTTTAGAGTCTGTTTACAAACAGGAGTCCTAGCAGGGAGCTATGGCTCCTCCAGCAAGTCCTCATTTAGACAAACAGCTCTGCTAGGGTTTATTTCAATTTTCAAAATCCCAGAGAAATTATCAAGCTTCTTTATGGAATTAGATAACTTCCACGAAGATGTGAAAGAATATGTACATGCATGTGTGCTAGAACACATGAGCATATGCAGCACTGAAGTTATGCACTGGTGTAGATGCAGTAAGTCAAATTTGGAAACAGATTCTATAAGAGTGAATGACATAAAACAGAAAAAAAAAGCTGGTAAAAGTACAGATAAAAAAATACAAGAGCTTTCAGGTTCCATCACCTATAATGTACGTTGATCTAAATTCAAGTGCTGCATGGAAGTATAGCATGTTTGTAAATATTAAATGCTACATTTTATATATAATAATATGGTTGTCTGCCCTTTCAGAAAATGGTAGACACAAAAATTTAGGGTGTAAGCACAGTTGCCCTTTGATGCTGTACAAATGTTTCCAAGAATATTGGCTTGTGTATCTGCATACTGCCACACTGGGATGCTGGAAAGGAGTTTTTATTAGTGGTTGCATAGAGTCTGCCCCTGAATCTTGGTTAAGCCTAAAAAAAGCACATTGATTAGTCTCACTAGATGCCATTTCCAATGCCTTCTTTTGTCAGCTAGAAGAAAGTGAGTTACTTATTTCACAGACTTAAAAAACTGTATAGGCTTTTTTCTAGTCATCTACTTCATTTCCTAAAACACTTGGAGTTCTTCATTAAAAAAATTCCACGGGTCCTGGAAAGAGCATTCTGCGGCTTCATCCTGTCAGGCTCCAGCGACATAAAAAACATTGCTCTATAAAAACATCCATCATTATTGCCAAGAAAATTCTGGTTTGGCATGTGTGCTGATCCTAGTTACTTTTAACAGCAAAACCTCCAAAGAGAAAAGGATTGATATGAAAAACGAAGGTCAGAGGGAGTTTAAATACACCAGAATAGTAGAGAGACTCAAAATATGGCATTTATAAAAGAGATACTGCAGTTTAGCAGCATGAAGTATTTCTTATTGAATAATTCAAGAGAGTCTGATTCAGGAACCTAACCTAAGTGCTAATTAGCAACAGCAACATACTTACTTTCAACAAAAAAATAAAATAATATCTAATTAATGACCATTCCCAGTGGCAAAAGATGAAGTTTTCTAATTTATCTCTGAAAAAAAAAGAAAAAGATGCTAGAAGAGAAACAAAATGAAAGGGGAGCTTTAAAAGACAAAAGCATTTCAAAGGCTAGGTTCCTGCAGGCATTTCAGAGCCTAGGGCACTCTGCTCTGGTTAGCCCTTGAAACTCATAATTGCAAGACTGAGATTATTATTTCTCTTTATGAGAAATCTCTTCTGTGCCAGTAAACATTTTGTAAACTGATGTGTGCATACATCTGGACTGAAAAAGCAGCACCACAGAACCTATATATTATTTTTAACTAAAAAAAGGACAAACTGAGCCTGCACAATGCTTTGAAACTGAGTTGAGAAACTCCTCCAGCAGCTGATGACACGGTACTCTGCTATAACGTGCTTTGCAGTTTAGTACATTATTTCACAACTGAAAAGTGAGGGGATTCAAGACCTATTTATAGAACTTAGAAAATTTGATAGCACAGAGCAGGTGGTCACTAAATCATAGATAAATGGAGAAAGATTTCTTAATGAGAGTTACAGTGTTCTCAGTAAAACTGCTTGCACTGGTATAAGCCATATAATATTGACTTTATTCAAATTACTAATCCAACAGCAACACAACAAATAAACCCTAGCTAATAAGCCATAAAATTTCAATTTAATGCTTCCATTAGACATCCATCTTTAATGTACTTTTGAATTAAATAGTATCTGACTCATGCATTTTATTGTTCAAAATACTGCAGTGGCAGCAGCACAGTATTATCATAATAAAGCTAAAACAGTTTTATTAACTTGTGTTCTGTGCGTGCTTTAAGTGATTAGCGGTACTGATAGAGGACACAGAAGGACAGATGTTTAATTGGCAGTAAGAACAAAAGTGAATTCTCAGTTGTCACATTTCAGGCAGAAGTTCAAGAGAAATACATAGTTGGAGTAGAGTCTCATTACTGAGTTTTATATGCCTATTTAAGACCTCCTTGATAAGTGAGGTATTGAAGCTTATTTATTCTTGCCTCAGAACCTTAGTTTACTTCTTATTTAGGTACACAGGAATACAAAGACAGATCTTTATAAGAAGAAGGTAGTCTCAACTAAAAATCTGCAAGTCATGAGGATGACTGACATTTGGAGAGTCAAGGCATTGCTCGCGGACTCAGCTGAAACTAAGATCTGTGCTTCTCCCTGCAACGTTTCTCAGCACCAAAACAACATTATAATCATGCCAAACTTGTCTGCTTGCAAGTATGCTTTTCTTTTAAAGAGACATTTACCTTTTAATTTCCAGCAAGCCATTAAACTTAAAAAAAAAAATAATTTCAGGCACCAAACTATAGATATTACTGCAATTTTCTCCCTATATTTGCTTCTTCAAATTCATATTGATGCATTATTTCCACCTTCATTAGCATCTGTTTAAGTATGTGCATATTTTGTCGTGCAATATGATAAAAATAAAGTCTGGACATCCTTCTTTTTATCCATTTCCAATATTTTCATTTCCAGTATTTGAGACAGAAACCTGGTGAAACCAGAAGGTGTACAATGCCAGTGAAATTCTGTGTGTCCTCATTTTGAAAGCTACTAGCTTCTAAGAGCATAATGTTCTGCTGGTCATTTTATTTCTCTGCATAGAGCACAGCAGTCTTCCATTCGGTCATCTTTACTTCTATAAAGTGGGGTTCCATCTCTCAAAAAGGCTGTTTTGGGTGTATGCCCTTTTGACATAATAATTATACAGTGTATAATGCAGTGGGGCCAATGGGACACAGTTTTCTTCTATCAATCTGAGGAAAACTAACATAAAAGTCTCTGGAAAAGTTTAAGAATACAGTAAGCAGCTGAAAACTAAGTAATTTCTCATTAGGACATTCTTCTGCTCTTTCGTGAGTTTTTTCTTTTCAACTTACCAGGCATGATAATATTGGAGAAACCTAGTTTCCTTGTTATGGACACTCCATGGGTAAACATGGATGTATACTCTCTCCTAATTTGTTCTATGTCTCCATGAAGCAACTGAAGAGAAACTGCCAGACCTGAAAATGAAAAGAAAAATATAGGAAAATAAGACATTTAAAGAAATTATGGTCATCACTACTTATTAAAAATTATATATACTTGCAAATGTGTACATATTCCTTAGAACTCAGAAAATTGAGAAGGAGTTCAATAATACCAAGCCAACCCATCCAAAATTTGTCATGTATTTCGGAAAGGTACCAATATACAGAAATCAATAAAGACTTGTAAACAGCTACCCATGACAAAGCATTAGCAAATTATTACTCATGTGTAATTGAACTACAGTGACACATAAAAATTATCTCAGTAGGGATGGACTGAGGCCTTAACTGGAAAAATAATTAGAAAATAATTAGAAAAATGTTAGTTGGAAGAAATGCCAATCAGTAATATTTGCTACCATTTCAATTTTTCACTTCCTTCAACACATGGAAGGTGTTGTCTTCATTGTTATGCAAGAAAAGGTGCAAACAGAATGGTCCCCTTCTTTGGGAGAAACATGGAAGTCTCATTACAATGCATCCCTTAACCTGACACAAAGTTATTCAAGTTGTTAATCCAAAATCAGAAGCAACAAATTCTAATAAACCAATATAGCATAATATTTTTTACTCCGGTATGGTAATTTCATAATGACTGAAAGTACAACTTTTTTCAATAATCATCAGGTTTAATCAACCATGCTCTTTCTAATGCTTGCTACAAGACATGCAAAATGCACGGGTGCCCATAAAATGGCTATTTTATGGGCACCCAAGAAAGAATAACTTCTCTACTATAGAACCAAGAAAGAATAACTTTCTCTACTATATGTGCAGTATACAAATAAATTGCAAACAGTACACATCAATATTGGAGGTTGGATTAGATACTCTTTAAAGATCCCCTCCAAGCCAAACCATTCTATGATTCTATAACAGCTGAGATTAACAAACAGAACAGGCATGTCTTTCAGTTATTTCAAATATAATCACTGAGGCAAGTGTCAGGATGATAAAGCTTGTAACGATTAATCTTCCCTGACCTTCAACATTACTACAGCCTATCACGTTTCAACATGAAGATCAAGGAGAAGATAAGAGCAAACTCCTCACATACACTGAACAACTGGAGATAGACAACTTGGGAGAGTCATAATTAACTTTAGATTAACCTTAAGTAAATAACAGGTACACACAGGCTGAACAACAAAGTCCATCAGTCCTTTGGAAGTGCTTTGGAAGAAACTTTCCCTACAGCCATGTCGCTATTTAACCAAACAGCTTTACTTGAAGTTTGATGGGTCTTAAACCAGAGCTTGAAAAATCTGTCCTAAGCACTGCACTAAAGAGATCCGAGATCTAATTAGCATGACAACTTTTATCTTTTTCCTCTTACCTGTATTTACATTTTATTATTTTGGCAACTGCAGAGAATGTGATAATCTGATCAGTCTTCCATTCTCACCTAGACATCTCCAACTGAGTAAATAAACATATCTTACAGGGAAGGATATTCAGTGAAGTCTATACTAAGGACTGTACTTGATGCCATGGACATTCATTATTTTGTTAATGGGAATTTGTTCTGTGCTTATCCAATTAACAACTTTCAGGGAGTAGTGACAATTATTATTGGTGTAGATGAGAAAACAAACCACACTGTGGTCAGCTGATGGTGCAGAAGGTTGGTAAGAAGTCATACAGGCAAGATTCAGACTCTTTTACAACAGGTGAGAAGTTTTTCATAGCTCACTTACAAATACAGATATTTAGCCCACTTCCAGTCTTGCTTCTTTTATATTTTAAGAAATTGTTATATTGACATATGTATATTAATATCCCTGTATGCCCCTACTGCACTGTTTCCTTGGAAACCTACACAGACATTTGCTATTGCTCCAGATCACATCAATCACAACAGCATTTATCAGATACTGTACATCTCCTGGTGCTGAGTAAAATTATTGTGTTTTTTTTTAAAAAAAAACACGTTGAAGACCTCAAACCCAATTGTGCTACAGTTTTCCTTGTGTACATATTTCACATATTTCCTTGAAGAATTTTATTTAGCTAAAAAATGAGGTAAGTATCAAAAAAGCTCAGCAAAGGCAGAGTAGTTTTAACTTGAGAAATAAGCTGCCTGGCAAGAAAGGTATTATAACTCTGTTTCATAGCATTCAATGTTAGAAAATGAAGAGTTGTCTTTTTATAACCAAAAGCATCAAGAAAAATCTCACAGTGAACACCTTTAAAACATGGTTTAGTCGTTTAATCTATAGTTTAAATACATCTTTGGAATATAAATGTTATGCATTCCACAACTCTTCAGAATCATGAAGAATATTGGACTAAAGATAGCGAAGTTACTTTAAAATGTTGTAAGGATTAAACATTACAGCACAAAGAAAAGAGTGAAACTGAATCAGAATGGAAACAGAGGAAAGATGCACAGGGAAGGAAGTCTGAAGAACATCTGAAAACCAAGGTTTCAAGTTAACAATCTTGCCACTAAGGATCCAGCTACAAAATGAAAAAGGAACTGACAAGAAAGGAAGGAGATGATCTGATAAATCCGGTAAAAATGCTAAAGTTATGAGTATACGGACTTTATATAATTAATTAAAAGAAGGCGATCCCCTGTCAATTGTTCTGATTGCACTCTCAAAGCTCCGCTAATTTTGCAAGGAAACTAGGGCCCCCTGAATCAAGGACCCAAAACCAGAAGTTGCATACTGTTACTGAGGTGTGACACACAAGCTGCAGAATAGGTTGCTTAAATTCCCCTTCATTTTTTACATTTGCCCATCTTGAGCTGGGCAAGAGGGACACATTGTGTATGGAAAGCCAGGAACTGACAATTTTCACTAAGACTAAAAATAACAGTCTAATATAGTAAAATAGTTATTATTCGTCCATTTACAGTGATACTAACATGCTCCAAAGAAAAGACTATTAAAATTACATATATTCACACAATCTTTCCAGTATCTACCCCCTGCTTACCCTTTCACTACCCCTCTGGAGTCATAAGGTCAATGGTTGCAATCTGGGAAGGTAGTAGTGTATGATGTCCAAGTTACCAGCATTCCCAGTCCTTTGCAATGAGCAGTAGGATGATTCCTGCTTTCTTCTCTCTCTCTAAGCTCCTCTTGGACTAATTTTTATGTTTGTTAATGTGCTTTACATATTATTTCCTCATTGGTCTGCAAGTCTGCACTACATCTTAATTCATCACTTACAAACAACATGTTTTATATATGCCACATATCTCTTCCTCTCGTTTTTTTATTCTGGGTTTATTCTGTTCTCAAGGTTGCACTATTTTATGACCAGTAATTGGTCACTGATCAGTTTTTCATAGCACTGGGGCTCCTAGTATCATTCTATGCCAGCACTTTCAAGGCCTCAGTTACGGTCACATGTCTTCACTCTTCTATGTTCCATTTTAGTGTAGGGTTATAGATAGCTGTCTCTACACAGAGTAACTACATAAGTATCTATTCAAAACAAATATACCAAAGTGTGTTATACCACTGAGACAGCTGTACATAGACAAAGCAAAATAGAAAACTGCAACACGCCACCATACACTGCATCTGCCCGTGGTTGATATACTCATTAAACCATCTCTAAGACTTAGAATCTATCCAAAACTTCATAACTACAAATGTTTCGTTTCTAGAATATTAGGAGCTAAAACATAACAATGAATATTATTATCCAGTTTCTGAAGGAATGGCACATTTTCTTTAATGAGGTACACAGTGTAGCTTTGTCTCCTCTGAAAAAACATTAAATTACTTCCCTAGTGGTAATTAAAACCTCTTGTGTTAGCATCTAGTCTAACCTCCTTAGACTGGCAATAAAGGTCTCAGCAATAATCCAATTCTTACCTTGGAAAGCCCTTTGATAGCCTTTTCTGTTAACAATATGCACAGCATCTCTATACCCATTTCCACACTGCATTGTTATAATGCAAAGATGAATCACCTTGCTCAAAAATTTTTACAATTACATTTTTACATTGTGTTTTGTTAACTAGAATATTAGGCAGTGCACAAAATACACAACTTTATAATTACAAGTCTTTTATATTGTTTCCAATGCAAATAACAGACAAAAGGTTCCAGGGAAACACCTGTTATTTTCTCCTTCATAAACTGCAGCTCTTTCACTCAAACAGCTTTCACACCATGGTATTAGGAATTTAGCTACTTCCATTCCAATTACATTACTTATTCCAAATCCAAAAACAGTCAATGATTAACTGGGACCTAAAGAAAGTGTTAAAAAACAGATCCCCACCAACATAAAAGCCCAGATAACATTTGTAATGAATTTGTAAATATAACCCTTGACAGAGCTAAAATCACGCATATATGTCCTATAATTTATCAACTGAAGTAGTCTTAAGACTTTTTATTCTTACAGTAGATAAAGGAACTCAACAACACTATTTAATAGTAACAAGCAGAATGTATTTTTGGAAAAGGTTTATAAAAACCTCACTGCTAATCCAATTCCAATATGGAAATATAAGCCTGCTATTCTCATTATGTATCCTTAGCTAGGAATTTCCAGGTTTCAACTGGGTTCCATTTCAATCACATGCATAATCACAGCATTGGGATGAACAGCAAGTCTTTAGCTTCTACTGGATATAAGAGCTCCCTGACATGACCATTTTTTCATTCTTCTCTAACAAGTCTTTTAGCAACACTCAAAAGCACCATATGAATTTAACTTTATTAGAGCCCTCATCTCCAGCACAGTCTAAAAGTCGTGGTATAGGATGGATCCTTACAGATAACTACACTAAAAATCTACCTTAAACTTGATTTTTGAAGTCCTTACAGCAAAGCTAGAACTTTCACAGACAACAGCACAACCTTTGAACTGCTGTAGAAATGTACAACATTACATCTGACTGGTCTGTAAGTCTGTCATCTCTAAGGATTAGTATCTTTCCTCAAAACTACCATACTTAATTTTACATGCTAGATTAGGCTACTAATTTTAAAAAATTGATTACTCCTAAATTTGCGAGTATATGCTGAATGCCACAAGAAGGACACTGAGGTGCTGGAGTGTGTCCAAAGAAGGACTATAAAGCTGGTGAAGAGTGTGGAGCACCAGTCATAGGAGGAGCATCTGAAGGAACTGAGGTTGTTAAGTCTGGAGAAAAGGAGGCTGAGGGGACACGTAATTGCCCTCTACGACTACCTGAAATGAGGTTGTATCCAGGTGGGTGTAGGTCTCTTGTCCCAAATAACAAGTGACAGAACAAGAGGAAATAGCCTCAAGTTGTGCCAGGGGACATTTAGATTGGAAATGAGGAAGTATTTCTTCACTGAAAGGGTTGTCAAGCATTGGAACAGGCTGTTCAGGGATGTGGTAGAGTCACCATGATTCCTGGAGGTATTTAAAAGACATACAGATGTGGTGTTTAGGGACATGGTTTGATGGTAGCCTTGGCAGTGTTAGGTTAACAGTTGGACTGGATGATCTTAAAGGTCTTTTCTAAAAATCTGCTCAAAATTCCCCCTTTTTATCTGCCAATGTTGTCATTCAGAGGCAAATGATCTTGAGCAACAAATCATGTGCAAAAGCCTCTATATATTTAATCCTTCAGCTTTAGCATTCGTTGAGAACAAAAAGGAAAGCCCTAAATCATTGTGTATTTAGCGAAGCACATAAGAACTAGTCTTATTTTAAAGATAATCCAAGTAGCAGCCTTCAGTGACAACTAATTCTTAAACACATAAAAATGGAATACACAATGTCCTTGTCACAAAATGCAACAAAGATTAAAACTGACAGATTAATAAAATGTCATAGAACTAGAGTAAATAAACAAATGCACTTGCTGTTTAAATGTTAGTGGTGTATAGATACAAAATACATTTCAGTGCACCACTGACATATCTGTGAACCCTGCTGAGAACAGAAAAACACCAGAGATCTTCTCTTCTCAGCTGAATACAGAGAGGGTCATTTGATATGATTAATGAAGAAACCAGTAGTTACCTAAAAATTACTTTGTTCTGATCTGTTCTGTCAGTCCAGTATGTTTCCAGTCCTGCTCTTGTTCTTCCTCATTTTCTACCAGTCATTGCTCAACTCATCTCTGCTGGGAGCCTACACCTCCTCCTTTTTGTGGCCAACAGCTATAGCTGCTCCCAGCAGGGAATGCACATTTTTTTCCCCATCCTACACTGCTGATTCACAGGAAGAAGCTCTACTTGCAACAATGCTGAGGGGACTAATGCTGGGAACTGCTGAGGAACTGTCACACAAACACAGTCCCACTACTTCTTGTATCTAGAAATTACTGTGAGCTACCACAGCTCGGTGCAATATTGCACTATCTAAACTTACACTGGCCTACCAATTCCTTGCTGTATTTGATCTCTTGTAGTTTTTCATCACACAAAATGTGGAAAGTGTGGAATGATGCTCCTCAGTTTCATCACTTCGCAGGGCCTCTGCAGTTTCTCCACTGCAAGGTAAATAATGACTCTTACAGGCTTCCCCTTCTGCATCAAGGAATTTGTAAGGCAAAACTTACTTTCTATGAAATAGGAGGTGGAACAGCTACAGTATATGGTTTTCCACCTGTTTTTTTCCAATTTCTAAGTGTTTTGACAGTAACCATGGAGAAACGGTATTATAACAGTGCCAGGAGGCTGTTAAATGCAGGTAAATTGACATTGGAAGACATGCACTGCCTCATTCATTTGAAAAACCTACCTGTGCATCTTTCTCTTTTCAAGAAAGAAATTAACAGTTTGTGGCTGACAGACTTAAGAGCATCTTCTACAAAACAAACTACAACTGGATTTGTCTTGAAAACAGCTTCCCTATTCAGGTCTTCCCTCCATCATACTTAAAAATTCATGTTCCTGTCAGCTACTAGATACAGTACAATAATTTCTGACTTTATTCTTTTTATGACCCAAACTGTATGCAAGAGCATATGATTTATGTAGATTTTTCAAGAGCTGTATTTTAACCCACTATGCAAGTTAAGAAAGTAACATTGCCACCATAATAAAAAAATAAAAATAGAAGAAATCATGCTTGAGTTAAAAGTGGCAAGAGAAATCCCAGCATTTTGAATGTTTCCTCTAAAGCTTAAGGTTCTCCCATCAATTTAAGTATAATTGTTTTCAATAGAGTTATAGTGTAGGTTTGGTATTGCTACCAGAGAATACATCACATGGTGTTCAGTAAACATGCAATTAGGTTACATCACTCTTGTCTGTTTTGTCAGAGCATTCCAAGATAATAGCACAGAAAAGACATCACACTACATTTGCTATTTTCGTGGAATTCACGTAAGAGTCCAAAGCTACAAAGCAGCTACATACATTTGTAATTTCTTAGACCAGTAATTTAGTCTCTTTAGGATTTGAAAGTACTTCACCTCCTTTGCTGTAACAACTAAAAGGCATGTGTATCCTTGTCTCAGCTCTCAAGAATTACTGCATCAGGCACGTGCAGCTTTTCAAGACTTATAAAGACAACCCAAGTTGGCATTTAGAGAACATCTTACATGTGAGAAAGTCAGGAACCTAAAGTAAAAAGCGGAGCAAAAAGGAAAGTCTTGCCTTAATACTAAGCTAATCCAGTCTTTCTTCTCAAAGGAGGGTATAGAAAGAGGAAACTGTAGTGCATTTTTAATCAATTTTTTAATGTGCTTCTTGTAAGATAACTCATTGGGGAGAATATTCACATGTAACATGAAACCGAGGTTTAAATCCCTCTACAGGACTTGCTAAGAGGACATGAATACAAGATCAAGATGCTAAGAGGACATGAATACAGATCACACTTAGGAAAATCATGCACTACTTGGCAGGCTTTAGAGCCCTTTTCACTTTCCCCATGGTATAACGAGTATTTTCTGGTTGTATACAAAGTTGAATAGTTGCTGCAGGCAAGTCTGAGAAGCCAAGTGATTAGCATACTCATCTGGGACATACGAAACACTCTGAAAATCCTTTTCTAAATCAGACTCTGAACCAAGACATTTTCTGTCTTTGAAGAATGTCTCAAATACTGAAATACAAAAATTCTATGGTAAACCCAGTTAATATTTATATATTCCCTGAAATAGCATGGGCACAAGAGTCACAGCATTTATCTCCAGCATCTTTTTTCAGTCTAATGCTCAGGAAGTTAAATGAAGCCCACCTGTATCCTGACAATGCAAGTGCCCTGCTGTGCCCAGCTACTCACCTGTGCTCAATGACAAGCAGTGGTGGAAATGAAAGCTACCTTAGCTTTAGGTGCCTGCAGGAAGATCTTGTGCCTAAAGAGGTACTCGGAAGCTGCTGATGGTATTTAAATAGGGATTATGGTAAGAACCATCACTGTTTAAGTGTGAAATTTGCTCACAGTTTTAAGTGGGTAATTTTTGTTAACAAGAACCCTCTAGCTTCAGAGCCCAAAGGAATGCTCCAAACACTAGACATGAAAGACTGCTCCAATTAGTAGATATTCCTTCCATCATCATGTGCTGTATTAAACACATCACATTTAAACTTCTGAAAGTCTAAAGAACTAGAGAGGGAATAAAAAAGGCAATGTCATAGGTAAGAATATAAAGTTGAATGTGATAAATTTCATAATAAGAAACAGAAGAAAAACAGCAATCCATTACTCTGCATAACAGTACAATTGGAGTCACATTCTCTGATTTTTATTTATTTACTTTTGTGTAAGAACATGTTTTATGACAACCAGAGTTGGCCTTGTTCTTTTACCCCTTGTCCTAAAATGCACTTCAAACCATTTTAAAAATCAACAGATTCACTCATGGCACATTAATTCTGTGGGCAAATGAAGAAGCTATTATACAATTAGTATCAGTTTACAAGGCATTTTGTGCATTAGTGCCTGCTTTAATAAAGCAAAAAGCAGATCACATCCAATATTATTTGATTACTGTAGTTCCAAGAAAGGTCCAGACTGTAGTTTCACAGTCACACCCAAAGAACAAGATCTGCAACTATGATCCACACTGCAAACCCTACAAAGACATTTAAACACTGGACAGAAGCCCAAGTTTTCATATGAAAATGATGACTTTGGCTAGGCTTCACTATCTAAAATACACTACATGGGGATAAAGGATGATTTTATATGATTTGAGATAAGCCAGTAACTGTTTTCTGTATCTCTAGTATCAATTTCACTGATCTCTGGTCCTACAAATACAGAAAAAAGAAATACATTATTTTCCACGAGAGACTGAAGTAATTAGGTGTGAGCTCTATGCAGGAATATTCATTTTTCCACAATTTTTTGCATTAAGAAAAAAAGGAACTGGCTTCTAATTCTAAGAAAAAAATATTATAGGAAAAATACTCTTCATTGCCAGCTCCACACCGTTACTGAAACTTAGATTGTTTAATAATTAAGAAATCATCTAGATCTAATAGTACTTATTCTACATATACTACAAACTGCATGTAAGAAATAACAATGCTATTAAATGCAGTAAAGGTTGTACAATTTGGCCTTTCCATTTATGGTTTGATCTTCTACACTAGGCAACCAGGTGTTTTCCAGTAAGCTGATAACTGACACCAGCTGCAAAGACTAGTGGAAATTTGATCCACTACCTGCTATACTAGTCTCATGCTGGAAATTCCTGCAGAAAACACATTCCAGTTCCCAGTCCATCAAATGATAATAAATTACCCATGAAACTGAGACCTTCCATTCCTGCATTCACTGAGAAGAGGGAAGGGGATGAAGATCTGTCCCCTGCTCCTTTCTGGGCTGTTATTAAGTGACAGTGATTTGCCTCTGTTTGGTCTTTTTCAGACACAAGCTGAGAATAAGATGCAAGAGGATTCTGTACTTAAGAATTATCATGAGTTGAAGCAGAAGTACTTTTCTGGGGAATGGAGCTTTGAATGCTAAATACAAATGCTACAGTCTGGCAATGTATGTTTTACATGCAAGACACTGAAAGTACATTTTGAGTACCATTTCTGTTTTTCCCAGAAAACCAGAGTATTTTTATTTTCTTCTGAAGAATATTATGAATTCTCTGATAAATTATTTAAGCAGTGGGACATAAAAATTCATGGAAACTAAAGACCTTGTGTGAAAATCTCCTGAGCTGAAAGAAACTGTACAGGACAATCAGAAGAGGGAACAATCCTAGAGAGGACAGACAATAGTTTGAAGCACCTTTGATGTTGTTTTTTGATAGTGTTTCCTTTCAAGTATTTTTAGCATGACTTGAAAGGAACAAGTCCAGTATTAACCTCAAATTCAAGTACTCCTGTACTTGGGTCCTACCTACAATGGTCCCTAAGAGAGAGAAAATAAACGTCTCCTGAAATGCAGGATGGTTTCTCCTTTTTTGACAACTGTAAGGTGGCAGATAAGGCTAATGAGGCTTCAGAAACAGTCATTCAATACCATTGAAGAAAAAGACAGCAAAGGAAAAATACAAGCTAGTGTAACAACAATATTTTCCATGAGGTGTCAGCAGAAGTATCTGAACATACTGCTAAAGCCTTGCAAGTGCTTTTTCAGGCTACTAAGCAGCCACAGAGGAACAAATTTCATGTGTGTGATGTAAATAACATTTTGTATTTTACCTTTTAGTTTCTCGGTACCCCAAGGGACATTACTGCTCACTTTCTCCTTCCCTCTCTACTTTTGCATGCACTACTGGCATTCTGTGCTGCTCTTCTCTTGCCTCCCTCCCTCTGAAAACACCTTTCAAAACGTAATTCAACTTCAATTTGCCAGCTTTAGCTTCCAGCCTCCTGTAACCTGGAAAAAATTTCATGTCCCACATGTCTTTCACGTTGAATATTGACACAATTAAGAGTATTCAAATTTATCCAGTGTCTCCTAGGACTACTGGTTATTTAACTGTGAACTGTAATTTCATAAGAATGGAATAGGGTAAGCCATGTATCACAGAGTAAGCAGGTATGGCATGGACAGACAGAATGACCAAGAGCAAAGCTGTTCTTGATGAATATGATTAACACATTTAAGAAGTCCAACATTATATTTACTAAGAAATGTGCTCTTTTATTTTCACTACCTGATTTTTATATTTATTGTCCAATACGACAAATCACATTCTGATCCTTAAATACACATACACAGGTGGCTACACTTCTATGCGAAAAGATACTAATAGAAATTGTTAAATATATAACTTCAGTCTTGATACGCAACAGTAGCTTTTATGTGCTTCTCCGTTACCCATTAAAGATCATTTAACATACACTTTCAAGATAATCATTACACTTGAAATCAAGTTAAAGGAGCATGAAGTCTACTACATGAAAGGGATTACAATTAAAGTACAACCTGGGAAATTAGTCCCTATGAGATTTCTAGATAGCAGTATTTCACATAATTAATGTTTCACCAGGGACAAAACAGTATTTGAATGCAAGGACAATAGACTCATGAGCTTCCATTTCAGGTTGCCTTTCAAATTTGACTGCATCCCTGGATGACAACAGCATTCAGAAAAAGTTAACATGTAAGGAAGATATTCTTCACTGTGAGGGTGGTGAGACACTGGAACAGGTTGCCCAGACAGATGGTAGATGCCCCATCTCTGGAAACACTCAAGATCAGGTTGGATGGGGCTCTGAGCAACGTGATCTAGTTGAAGATGTCCCTGCTCATTGCAGGTGATTGGACTAGATAACCTTTAAAGGTCCATCCCAACCCAAACAATTCTACAATTCCATGATCAAGTCTGCATCTTGCTCAACTGGCCAGTAGGAACACAGAGTGTCCTGGTAGCTCCCGTTTAATGTTCTTCTGAAGTAAATAGCATATTATTATTATTGTTATTATTATTATTTGCAAATAGAAAATTTTATATTCCTGATATAAATGGGAAGCAGAACTGTCAAGCAATACCCATCAACAATTTGATCAGCCCCATGTGTGGAGGGAACTCCACAGCAAATTCTTGCTTTTCAGCATAGAAAAAAATGACATAGCTCGTTGAAAATTTTTTTTTCTAAGTGTGCACATGAAGGGCAATATCATACATTTACACTGAATATGAATATTATTACCAGTGTGAAAAAGTATTTATTTCAGAGCCATTAGGATTTCTAAAACAGAGCTACTTCATTTGCAAACCATGAAAACCCTAAGAATGCAAATGGAAATGTGGCAACTTACCTGCATTGGAGCCTGTCAAATTGTAACGTGCATTCAGCTTTTTGATTATATTTTCATGGATCTGGTACCAGTCACTCTCTGTGTTGCACCTAGAAAAAAAAGTTAACTTTCTTAACTCTGAAACAGGAGCACAAGATTTTCAGACCAGCTTCACCACATATCTCTAAACAAGTTCTCTTATTCACAGCATTATAAGAACACAACAGGAGCTAATAAAGCCCCATGAAACTGCTTGTCTCAATGGAAAGAGTGAAAGTGCTCTTAACATTTGAGAAAGGAACCATGGAAATATCTGCCTTGTGTGTCAAAGAGTGGGAGAAATACCAGCAGTTATGCTCAGGAACTCAGCTGTGACCAAGTTCATCATCTGAATAGATCTATCCTTCAGCACTAAACCACACAGAAATCTATCTTGTGACACTCCAGAGGAGACACAGGACTCAGAGCTGGTCTTAGCAGACAGAAACATCTCTGCTGTACACTTCAAAGTCATTTAAAACAGGATATGATATGATCTTCAGTGAAAGTCAAATTACATTCCACTTTACATATAGAAAATAGCTGCTTTTCCATAAGGAAAAACTGACCATGTTCTAGTAATCATTTTTCTTGCTTTGGACTGGAGTTAGTCTAGGCATCAACTTTGCTTTTAAGTGATGTTTCTTCCCTCATTCTTTTTGTTATTTCAAAACACACCGGCAAGACTTTTTGCAGACAAAGCTATTAACTTGTTAACCAAGAGCATCCACTTGTTTGACTTTAACATCCTGGAAGTCTGGGAACCCTGGAAAAGGGTACTTGAAAGACTTTAATGCCTTCAGATTTGCATGCTAACCCTGGGAGGGGCAGAACTTCTTCACTCATGTGCACAACATGTGCCCCATAGGTTTATGTACTTATAATAGACCACTGCACAAAATAGTTCTTACTGTAATGTCCATGATCAGCTGAAAATTACATGTACTGTGTTGCTACAATTAGAAAACTGAACTTTCTTCCCATTATTATCAGCCGAAATCCACTATTTAATCAATGATTAGTTTTAAAATCTAGTTGTGATTTTTCATTCTCCAGTACTAACTTTCCTTTTATACTTTTCTTATTCATTACATAATTTCTTCACTGCACAAAAAGATACTCTGTCAACTTTTTCTGTAGCTATGAAGGACTTCCCACTAGCTGCCTAGGCAGCACAATACACTTAAAAAATCCTAAAAACACTTCACGTTGCTGTAAAAAGAGAGCTCTAGAAGATCTTATAAGGATGTGAAAAATGCTGAAACATACACAAAAATAAAAAAAATATGTAACCTTTATCTTTAATATTATCCCACTTATATAAACATGTCTGTAGAACTATGCCAAATTAACAAACTTTGACACAAAAAAACCCCAACAAACAAACAAACAAAAAAAAAGGATAAATTAGCTACTACACTTTCAGGGAACTGAAAGGAGCTACAGCTACTTACTTGCACTGCCTTTACCACCACTACTTCTGATGCATACTGACTGGAAGGTACTTCTAAAAATTAGGAAAAAAGCATTCCTTACATGTATACTTTTAAGATGAGGTCATCCTTTGAATCTCCTGCCAGCAAATCTGCAATACTGAGGACTGCACAGCCAAAGGGCCTTCTATATTGTACATTGCAGGCATTTTTCTTTTCTCCAGCTCCCATTCGTCCTGCCAAATAAAATACATATTTGATGCATAATCCATGGAACTGTCTCTTAAAAATCACAGAAGGGAGGCAGAGAGCAATCCAGCTCAGTACGGTGACAGGTTTGAGCAGACAATGCCAAGTGCACTCACTGCAAATCTGGTCCATCTTTATGCTACTTTATGACAACCAATAGTACAGGAGGTTCACCAAATATGTGATGATCTTGAAAGGTCTCATACCAGAGGTACTGCTCATCCTCTCATGACCTCTGCTCAAGACACTTTCTGATACCTGCTGATAGCACATTCATGACACCACCAAACTGCATTTAGAGTTCAGACATGAAGGGTATTCAACATTTGCTGTCCAATAGGAATTATTTTACTGTGGTTGTTGTTATGTATGATTTCCACAAGAGATGTTGTGATTGAGCCATTGCAATTTAGAAATCAAATGCTACTTCCAAATACAGAACTGGCTAGCAAAGGGATAATTGACCAGCTGCAGAAAAATCAAGCAGAGATGAAACACAGGGAGGAAAGATGACAAAGGGCAGCGGAACAATTTATGATAAGGAAAGAAAGAAGGCAGCCAAGAAAAACAGATTTGAGTAAAAATATTTTTCCTAGTCTTTTCTATTTGATTTTTAAAAAATTGATCAATCTTCTCACTGTGTTCCTGGCATTTGAAACGGCCCCCTTTCTAACCATTTTAATTCAATTATGCACTGGCAGCTATGTATCTTTCCCACCAAGTCTTAATTCCTGACAAGAAAAGCCTATGGTTGTAGTCGCTGCAGGGCAATGTCTCCTCCAAATATTCCCATGCATCACAGGAGCTAGAATAGTAATTGGTCATTTTCACACAATGCAGCATATAAATCCTATTTTAACTTTTTACTATGTCATTGGTTCATTTATAAACTTGACTGAGAATATATTTAAAAACAATAGGAAAAATTCTACTCCTTTTTCTTCTTTAGACCATTTATTCTTACCAAACATATTTATATTCCATCAGAGTTTACCACACATTTTCCGAATACTTGTCAATGAAAACAAAACCCAACTTTTTTTCATGTTCTCATCAAACATTAAAACAATATGAAAATGCAAGGAAGAATTATTCCTCAAAGCTGTAAAATAGTGTTTAGTGTTTAACAAGTTGCTTCTGAACTCAGCAGAAGTTAGAGCAACCGCATATCAAACCAAAATATCTTTCAAAAATAGGAAAGCTATATTTAGGGCTGCACTGATGCAAATACAGAGACAATATCCAGGAAGTCAGAAGCAGACCAAAAGATTATTGCTTCACATCAGTACAGCCCAGAGGACAACTTCCTAAAATGAATACATAACACAAACATATGCTTTCATTCTCTTCCACTTTCTTCTAGAGGACTTGATATTTGCCTGTAACACCATGGATTAAAATTATTATAAGACTTTCTCCACTTCATTCCCTCTCCCCCTTTTTAAGGAGGTCAGGGAGAAGAAAAAATTAATGTGATTCATTTCAGATATACATCAGATATTATATACTAATTAGGTACATTCAATTTCCAGGCAATTTTTTCTATGAACAAAGGATGCTTGAAATTACTCTCTTTGGAGCAAGAATGGACTCCCTAATGACAACTTCATCATCTTAACAGAGTTCATATTTAAAATTTTAATTTTGTTTTGTAATAGAAACAAAATATCCTGCCGTCTAAACTCAGCAGTACACTTGAAAAATAACACAAAACAATTATGAGAAATCCAAAGCAAATTTTTTATCAAAAACCAGGCATTTTCTCTTCTAAAAATGTATTCAAAGGCCTAGCTAATCTAGTAAACCCCAAGCAATTTTCTTGTATTTAGTCTCATATGTCTAACAAACATAATATTTCTACTCACAGATTATTATACCTACCTATTCGGATGATGTGCACAGTGATATAGATGTCTTTTCTTAGCTCACTGCTACCCAAATCCTGCACAAGATCAGAACCTCGTTATTTCTGGCTCCTGATTAAAATGTGACATTTTAAGAGATCTTTATACACTGCTTTCACTGCCAGTGAAATTGATCAATTAACAGTGAATTCATTTATACAGCTTTAACAAATTATCCCTTTAACACTTTAAATTGGCAGTCATGCACTCAAAAAGATTGTCCTAAAATATCATGGGCTAAAATATGCTGTAATGCAGCAAAATCAGTGGGAGGACACAAGAGACTCACTGTGTACCTTGAACAGCAGGAATGTATTTGTGCAATTCCTAATCTTCTGAAAATAAAGAGACTGCTGCACAGTCTTTTGGGTTAAAATGCACAAAGAGGAAAAATACTGGTCCTTGTTTCAGGGAGAAAGACTGGTTCATATGCCCATGTGGAATTTTAGAGGAGTGTCCATGTACTGCCAGAAAATATTCAAGCTGGGCATTCAGCAATACACTTCAACACACCTGTAGAGCTGATGTTCATGACATCATTATATAAAAGTTTAGGGAGCAGTTCTGAGTCAGCCACAGAACAATTTAACCCAACTTCTATTTTCAATATCCCAGCACAAAGATTGAGAGAATAGGAAGAACTCACCACAAAGAGAGAACAGTGTCTTTCAGGCTTTTCTGGACATTTTGGCAAACCATTTCTATTCAGTCTTAAAAAAAATCTTTCACTGTAAGAAAACAAATATAACAGATATGTTGAACAACACTCCAGCAAAGTACATCTCATTTTCATCTTATTTCCAGAGGCAACCTTCCTCCAGATAGAATGAAATATTTTTAAAAGTCTCAGCTGTATCAATAGTAAAGGAGAGACTAGTGAAGTGATTTACTCAATCACTTAACAAAATTACTAAAAACTCAATACAAAACAGAAGACTGACTGTCATTTGGAAGAATGATATTGTATATTATAGCACACAGAGAAACACAAGTAACAGAATTAATTTATCCTAGTATGACATCAGATGTGTAGTATGTTGGTACTGACTCTTGCTAAACAAATGTCAACATTGTCATGCTTGTACTCAACCAATATACTTTTTCATAGATAGGAAGACAATCTTAGGAGACATTTCTCCTACTTAACTCTATCAAAATCTCTCCATAGTACACTGATTTTTAGCAGTCTTTTAACAATCTTACAAGTTCCAGCAGGGCAATTTTTATTTTCAGAATTCTGTTTTGCAGTCTACTGTGTTGTGTTAAATGCTGCAGCTGATTTAAGTAGTCATATTGCTAGTAGGGAGATACAGAGAATTCTTATCACAAAATGGAAGAGGGCAGTAAGACCCCACTGAAAGATAAATTACTTTTTGAAAACATTCCTAGTTGATAGTCAGTCCATTATCTGCAATCTTTGAGCAATCCTGACAATTCAAGCATGGAAAGCTTATGAAAAAACAAACTTTCCATGCTTTGGACAGTTTTCTCCAAGATACAGCCTCATAAGAAACACAGATACCATATTTCTGCAGTGAGAAATGTGGAAGACGGGAAAAGCAAAGAAGCCAGAAGTGTTATATACATTTCTCTCTTCACCCTGTCACCCCAAGCCCCAGCTGGCCAGACATTTGAGCCTGGATGCCCTGTAATGCTCAAATCGGAACCAAAATTTCCACAGCACAACTAGTTTTTTTCTCATCTGTATCCACCTTTTTGGCTTACTCAGGAGGCTAAATACGGTTTAACTACTGCTCTATACCATCCATCCACAGCTTTTCCAAATGCAGCTGGAAAATCACTAGGAATATGATGGATAAGATCCAACTCAAGAGACTAATTACATTTTTATTGCAGTAGCACTTGCCTTGTAGAAAATCTTCATCGATCATTCACAGAATCAGTCATTCACACTGAAAGAGACCTCAAAGAGCCCCAAAGACCAACCTCCTGCTCAAAGCAGGGTCAGTTATAAGGTCAGGTTAGCTTGCTCAGAGCCAGTAATGTATTGAAAATGTTCAATTACTGAGACCTCACAGCAACTCTGGAAAACCCATTCCAGTGTCTGACTGTCCTCAATTTTTTCTTTATATCCAGATGGATCTTGCCTTGTTTCAATTAATATTGCTTGTCTCTCACTATCCCACCATACACCACTGATGTTACCAATCCTCTTGTCTTCATGCACAGGTGACTTGCCTCCTGTCAAAACCACTTCTGCTCAGCTTGGACAAGCCCCACTGCCTCAGCCTGACCACACATGGCAGGAAATCCTGCCCACAAACAACATGAGGCCTTCTGCTGAATTCACTTCATTAATACTGGTTTTGCACCAGAGGGCCCAAACTGGCACGTCCTAGCCAACGCTGAGCAAGGGATGGTCACTTCCCATAAGCAACTGGCTATGTTTTTATTGATATAGCCCAGGATACTGTTATACAAAAGAGCACTTTTCTTAAGAGCTGTCTGGAGAATGCTTTATTTTTTTATGTGCCAGCTATCCAGGCTGAACCTACGAACACTTAGACTTCTTCACTGTGATCATTTGAAAACATTTGTGCAAATCTCAGCTATGCAGCTTTTTTACCAGGCAGCATAAAAGGCAGAACCTAAGAATAGTAGAGTTGAACTCAAATACCTCAAAGTGCACGAAAATTCTGTTTTCTCAGAAACACTCATGTTTTATGACACAGCCAACTTCTGCCGCTTAGGTCTCCATGGAAACTTTAAAACTGAGTTTTAAAGACTATTTATGTGAGTATATTTTTACAGAGAAACAACTTGGTATTTTGCTGTTGATTTAAAAATGGTTTTCAAAATAATTTTGCCCTTTCATTTAGGTTTGCAATATTGGAAAATACACTTAAAAAAGTGCAGAGCTTTCTTATAAGTCTCACACAAAGTACATTAAGCAAGAATTATTATTTATATTGCCAAAGCAGCTAAAGCTTTAGGACCCTATTATGTTGAGCATCATGCAAAACTGAATTTAGAAGATGTCTCTGTTCAAGCAGCAACAATACAGCTTCTGTGCACTAAATCCTGCAGAGCACTGGTGTCAGGACAAATTTGGCTCACACAAGGTGAGTCTGAATGTCACCACCTTATCTCCAGTCCATAGAACTGTAATACATACATACGCACCACATTTCACTACATGCTTTTTTTTTTTAAAGCAATCATTAGACTTGTTGGTTCAAAGAAAAATACCACTCCAAATGAAACAGTCTTACTCTGGATAAGCTATCTCCACAGCTTAACTATGAACTGGCAAATACCAGATTTAACTGGGAGCATATTCTGTATTTATTGAAGCTTACAACTTGCAGAAACAAAGGCACATCTTTTGAAAGCTTCCTACTCACTATCCACTATGATATGAAATTTTCAAGCTCTGCTTATACTCATAGACCATGAGATTATGATTCAGAACACAATTAAAAGCCAGGGACTTCTGTCATGCCACAAAGAAATGCACTAATTGCAACAGACATGTAATGGTTATGCAGATCTAATTTCCTCATTTGCATTTGAAATTTTGTTTGACTGAAGCATAGGACCCAGTAGCAATGAAAAAAGCAAACTGAAAACAACAAATAAAAAAAAAATAAAAACATTAATCCCTGTTCAGTGCTTTGATACATTTTCTTGCTTGAAACACATCACAGTACCAGTTACAGCTCAGATCAAAATGGTTATCGTTGAACATTACCAGGAAGCAAATGCAAGCAGTTAGACTTGTAAGATTAAGAGAAAGAAACTGCAATGCTATATCTAAGTACAGAGAGCGTGTGCATTTATCTACACCGTTTCAAAGGATTTCTACAGAGACAAACAGATTTGAGAATAGCTGAGGAAAGTAAACAGCCTTTCTAAAGCAAAATAAAGACAGAACTCCCAAGATCTGAAAGGCTGGCTTCAAACAGCAGCAAAAACTCCAGAGGGTTAAATCCAGGGCCAGTATCTTATTGCACAGCTGTTTTCTCAGCAGGCAGTTCCACATACATATACATGGCAAATACACACAGCAGCTCCCCAAAGCAGAAATACCTTTCCTTTCATTAAGGCGGTTTGATTCTAGCTTAGACTGCAATGAATTTTTTATGAGCACCAATCTCACCACTTAAACATGCCGAACACATTTAAACTCTGTCTTCCCACTGAAAATAAGGAAATAACTAATGCTGGAGAGATTAATTTAAGAAGGTCAACAAGGGATTTTTGTACTGTAACTTCCCGTGTATTAGCAAAGTAACAATGTGCTCCAAATCTACAGGCTTCATGCATACATTTAAAAGAAACTGCCACAAACTGTGACCCCTATTTCCTTACTATTAGCAGGAAAATGTTACCAGTCACGTGTTAGCAGTCTAGACAGATTGCTTGTTCTATGATTTATAAGCACACCATCAAAAAAACCCCACAAAACCCCAAAAAAAACCACCACCAAAAACCAGCCAGATACATCCCACATGGCTCATCAAATAGTCATAGTTCTTGGTAGAGCTCCACTTTCAGACATCTTTACAAATGCCCTCTACTTAAATATAGGTTACAGTGATTTCTAAAGCAAATAATGAAAGACGATAAAAGATTCTTGCCACATGATTCCCCAGCTCAAGTTTATCACATTCCAACACCGTTAATGGACAGATTGTCATTATAACTTGAATCTGAATTGACTTAATTTACAGCTAAAGGATCGCTGAATTCAGAAAACCAAGATCAGATGCCAAAAATCAGTGGTGAAATGCAGAGAAATTAAGTAGAACATGTCTTAAGTCACTGAAGCAAAGATAATAAAGCCTTAAAAGAATATTCTTAATCAGAGAATAATTGAATGATAAATGTGTCAACATGACTTAGAAATACAAGCTGTTCCACAGTAAGTCAGGCCCTGTATTTTATCTCTGTTAAATGCACTTATGAAAACCACAGCCAAATTTTTAACTGTAAACTAAGTAGCAATCGGCAAAGGGGGGAAGGAAGAATGAGTACTATAAAAACAAGATTTCAGCCAATTTCAGATACAGATCAAAGCATTAAGACTAACAAAAATAAATCAAACAAAACAATATTATGATTTGGTATCGAAGCTTATCTTCATGTCTCCTAGCCATGCTGATAAAATGGCGGAAGAAGATGAAAAACATTTTCAAGTGCTAGCTTTGTGTTGTTAGCAAAAGCCAACTGCCCTTGCTTAGCTGTACAGGTAACAAGGAAAAAAGGAAAAGGGAAAGCAGAAAGGAAGACAGGGCACCTTTCTTACCTCTCTTTATTAACTGAAGACAGCCCTGAGAAATTCATTTTTATGAACACACCCTATATTATTTCAGATATTTTCATCTGTTTTTTAACTGAAAGCTGGCAACACACATTTCTCAAAAAAAACCTAGAAAGCAATAATTTTAAATTATTTTTTTACGAGGTATCAGGAGGCAGATGAAGACAATACAGTTTTAAAAGGCAGACAGCATACTGGAAGCTATCTGCAGGTATTTACAACTAAAGAAGCAACCTACACCAGAAGCTGGAGATCTCACTAACAGTGAGCTTAGTCTGCCACCATGGATAAACATTTTGCAGCACAGCATTATCAGTGCACAGAACTGCAGATCCTTTAAGCTGAATTACAGTCTTGATTATTATCCTAGTTGCTGACTGAGGTAACAGCACAGATACAAGCAGATTTGCTGTGTCTTTTCCAAAAGACAGAAATTAATCTTGAAGAGAGCAGGAGCAATTGTTAAAGCAAAGGGAAACAACAGCATTTAAGAAAATTCCCCTTCCTCCAACAACACCTGAGCTCCTATGTATTAACCACCATTCGGGGGTTTACAAACAGCAAGTCTGTATTTTTGTGCTGACTCTTAACATGCCTTTTGCCAGTACCAATGCAACTGCAACATGTTCTCAGTAGGATGACCTGTAAGCCCACCAGAAAACCACTGGTGTTGAATATATCTCATCGTTACCTATATCTGTCACAACTATCATAGCTGGTGCACATATCCCTATTCTAACACTGCATTCATTTCTGAATGTAACTAATTGTTCAAGCTCCACCAGCTACAAGACAGGTCACCTCTTGCAGTTTTTCCATCATTGCAATTAAAAACAATTATTTCTCCTGCTGCTCTTCCATTTTTACAATACAAAGAGAGTGTTTTTAATGCATATGGGGGACCTAAATTGCTAACACAGGTTTCTCTTTCTTGGGTTGGTTTATCTGCTTTAAACAAGCATCTTTCTACAGAAGATCAGACTGAAGATCTATAGAAGCTACCACCTTTACTCCAACCATAGCAAACAGAAGATACTTGAGAAAGAATCTTCAAACAGTTAAGAGGTAGGCACATTTACTTCACTGAATATGGGTATCTGAGAGGAACTGAGCTGCATCTTGAAATACAAGCAATTTCAAACACACCCTCACACATCAGAATAACACGTGTTGATTTGAGGGTATATGGAATATATTATTAAAAACAGGCTCTGTCTCCCCATAAAATACAAAACCAAAGCCTTTCAAAAGTATTTCCTTGCTATACTCATGCCTTTTTTTAGAAATTCATTCCTACCATATATACCTCATTTTACTTGTCCACAAATGCAGTTATTTTGCTTAAAAGTCACATGCAGCAGCTCCCACACAACTGCTGAATAGGACAGTTTGGGCAGTCAGGCAAATGCAAGTAGACTTGTTGAAATGCCAGCTCCTCAAAAAATACTTGGAACCTACCCTGAGGTAAAATGTAACTCTCCTGCAACTGAAGAATAGTTATTATTTAAAGAGCAATTTATAAAAAATGTCTCATTAATGACAGCACATTATATAGCATTGCACAAAGTCAGATTAAATCAATGATTTATAAAATGCATTATTAAAACACTAAATCTCTTAAAGCCAGGATGAACCCTTTTGATCACCTGGCAACAAAGGGCAACAAAATCTGTAGAAAAGACATTTATTACAGAAACTATCACAAGTCCAAAACATTTGGCAGGAGAATGCAGATGTGCTAAACAGTCTTTATATATTCATTCTTCCCACTACATAGATAATATCTGCTTATACTATTGCTATTGATAAGTATTTAAACTTGAGATCCTAAAAAATTACTTTCTTGTAGGGGATAAGTAAAATATATTTTTTGCTATTTATATCTGAAAGCTAAAAAAATATTAATAAGTACAAGGGAGAAAGAGCCAGACCTAATAGAAATCTTTGTGAGGTACCAACTTGATTTTGAAATTTCTCATTGGTCATAGTATATTCCTGTGAAGAGTTTCTAAATCCAGAACAATTTTCAGGTCATAAACAGACTTTGGGGGAAAAAAACCAAAACAACCTTCTCACACCATAACTAAAGTGTCTCACGGGGTACCTAAGAGGCTCACACTCCAGTGTTTGATTATTGTATGCTGAGTACTTTTTCGGTGAGGCTACTAGTTACAGGGAGTGTCTTTTACTCTACTTTTGGAACTATTTTACTTTGTAAAACAACAAATGAAAACGTAATTAATAGGGCACGCTGACTGGGCCAGCATTTTCGTGCTCTTACCTCTGGTGTGGAAGAACTCCGAAGCAGGGAGTTAAGTCAGTATTCTCAAGCAGAAAGTATTATTCACTTGAAGCATATCTTTCACATTTCCAGTCTGACTGGGACCAAGAGAAAACTTCTTTGCTAATCTCCTGTGACAATTCCTACTCCAGAATTTCTCCTCATCTAGGATCCAAACAGAGGAAAAGCCCTATGACTTTTACTACTTCCCTATTCCAGCCAATAAAAGGCTGACTGACAGTAAGTCCTAACTATATTCCTGCATGTATCTTTCTGCTCACAATGAATTGCTGGAAAAAGTGAGACAAACTTTCTGAAGGGAAGATTTTGAAGTTTCTAGAACTTCAGGTTTTTCTTTTAAGCTGCTTTTTATATACTACACTTCCAGTTACAATCACACCAAACACATACTTGTCCACAAGGGCAAATTACTGGAGTCTTAATACAAAGCCAATAATGAAATAGTTAAGCCTGCTTATATAGAGTGTGTGTGTATGTATCTCAATATAAAGGATGACACAATTTTTTTTAAAATACTTGTAAGCACATTTGCAAATATACATACTGAGTTACCTATCTAAAGAGGTATTTTTATTCCAAATGAATAAAGGATTGTTAATCAACCAGTGGCTGCTCTCTTGCCAAAGTGACCTATAAGTTTCCTTCAAGGTGTTTCAACCTTTCTGCTAAAATCCTGAATGTGCAGGAAGTAAATAAAACCAGGCTGGTTCTGTTTTATCTTGCTTTTGAGAAGGGACAAAACAGAGTAGTAAGTGACTGAACTAGAATGGAGGGCTCTTAAAAGTCTGCTAGCCAGAAAAACCAAGATGCTTCATCTCTCCTGCATCTAAAAGATATATATATATTCATGCATTGATTTTGTGCAATTCACTGCAGCACGGTTTAATACTGTGCAAGATGAGATATTTTTGTGCATGCTGCATAGGAAATTGAAAGTAACACTGAGCTAAAGAGCAGATTATGCTTTTGTGGAAATACTATAAATACTGTAAAGGAAAAGTAGCCCTGAGCTAGTTCATGCTTTCTGGCTCCCAAGGGCTGCTCCTTCTACCAGAAACTCTGCCAACTCCTTTAGCTCAGATCCCTGCCCTGTGTAGCAGGCACATTTGCATGGAGAAAGTCATGATCCAAGACTTGCTTCAAGACAAAAACCATCCATGGATAATGTGGAGGTATCTGAGCAAAAATGTCCAAGGAAAATTATTTATGACGTGAAGGTTACACGCATTAAAAATTAGTATTTTAAGGAGAAAAGGCAGAGTAGCCTATCATCTAATGATAGATTAAAAATTATAAGGAGCACCTAGATTGTGTGTAGCATATGATATGGCATTGTACTGAGCACACTTTCATGAATATACATTTTTCCTTTACAAAAATTCTGTGTTGCTGAAAAATGACAACAATGTCCAATCTGGACTCTGCCTCTCTAATCAGTGTTCACTGCTCTCAGAAATTCTGACTAATTTAGTCTGAAGTACAGTTAAAACATATCCTTAGACAACTGGAAAAAAAGACACAAACCTTTTTTTCCAGAATTATATTAATCTCATAGCTTATAGTTGAAAAACAAACAAACAAACAAACAACAAACAACCCCCTCTTTATGCAGAATTATTTATTAATAAAGATTCATTCAGAAACATGCTATGAAAAGAACAATAAAGAAGTGGAAATTAGTTATTCTGAAATGAACCTTCTTGACAAACTTGATAAAATTCTACAATGAAATGAATGGCCTGGTAGATGAGGGGACAGCAGTGGATAGTGTCTATGTGGATTTATGTAAGGTGTTTTACACTGTCTCCCATATGATCCTCTAAGAGAAACTCAGAGGAAAAGATTGCTTTGGGCAACCTGGTCTAGCAGCAGGTGTCCCTGCCCATGGCAGAGGGGTTGGAACTAGGTGATCTTTGAGGTCCCTTCCAACCCAAACCATTCTACAACTCTAAGCTGTTGATGTGTAGGCTGGATAGCAACATGGCTTAAAAACTGGCTGAATGGCCAGGTCCAAAGGGTGGTGATCTGTGGCACAAAGACTAGTTGGAGGCCAGTGACTAGCAGTTTACCCTAGGGGTCAATCAATACCGGGTCCAATCTTGTTTAATGACTTCATTAATGATCTGGATTATAGGTCTGAGTGTCCCTTCAGCAAGTTTGCTGATGATGCAAAACTGGAAGAAGTGCCTTGTATACCAGAGGGACGTGCTGCCATTTAGAGGGACCTCAACAGGCTGAAGAAATGGGCTGAAAGGAACCTCCAAAGGTTAAACCAGAGGAAGTGCCAAGTCCTACACTTAGGGAGGAACAATCTCATCCACCAGGACATGCTGGGCACTACACATCTGGAAAGCAGCTTGGCAGAAAAGAACCTAGAGGTCCCGGTGGACACCAAGCTGAACATGAGCCAGCCCTTGTGACAAAGGAGGCCAATGGTATCTTGGGCTCCATTAGACAAATTATTGCCAGAAGAGTGAGGGAGGAGGCACATGGTGTAATTCTTGGGGTGCCCTACACAGGGACAGGAGTTGGACTCAATTATCCTGATGGGTCCCTTCCAACTCAGCATATTCCATGATCCATGACCCCTCTTCCCCCTACTCAGCAGTGATTACACCTCACCTGTAGCACTGTGTCCCATTCTGGGCTCCACCGTGCAGGAGAGAAATACCGGAGAGAGTTCAAGAAAGGCCATTATGATGATTAAGGGACTGGAAGGAAAGACTGAGAGAGCTGGGATTGTTTAGCTTTGAGAACAGAAGGCTCAGAGTTGGTCTTTTTAACTTATTAAGATATAAAAATACCTGAAAGGAGGGTGTAAAGAGGATGCAGCTGGGCTCCTTTCAGTGGTGCCCAGCCACAGGACAATGGACACTAATTAAAACACAGGAGGTTCTCTCTGATCTTCAAGAAACAATTTCTTTGCTGTGAGGTTGTTTGACCACTTGCAGAGGTTGCACAGGGAGGCTGGGGAGTTTCCACCCTTGGAGACATTTAAAAGCAATCTGGACATGGTCCTGGCCAACCAGCACTACAAGATGACTTCTGGAGTTCACTTCAATCTTCAACCATTCTGTGACTTCTTAAATATATGTAAGTACAACATGAAAGCAGCACAGATAGAGTACTGGGTCATTTGGGTCTCTAGAGAAATCACAGAATGGTAGGGGTTGGAAGGGACCTCCAGAGATCATCAGGTTCAACTCCCCTGCCAGAGCAGGACCACCACAGAATCTAGAGCAGGTCACACAGAAACACATCCAGAGAGATCTCAAAAGTCTCCAGAGAAGGAGGCTCCACAATCTCACTGGGCAGCCTGTTCCAGTGCTCCATAACCCTCACAGTGAAGAAGTTTTGCCTCATGTTGAGGTGAAACTTCCTGTGTTCTAGTTTGCATCCATTGCCCCTCATCCTGTCACAGGACATAACTGAAAAGAGATTGGCCACTCCTTCTTGACACCCAACCTTCAGATATTTATATGCATTAATAAGATCCCCTCTCAGTCTTCTCAAGACGAAACAGCCCCAGGTCTCTCAGCCTTTCCTCATATGAGAGGTGTTCCAGTCCCTTAATCATCCTCATACCCCTCCATTGGACTTTCTCAAGTAAATTCCTGTCCCTCTTGAACTAGGGAGCCCAGAACTGGACCAACTACCTCCCTCTACCTTCTGGACACACTCTTCTTAATGCATAAATACAGTTCTTTACACATCCTTCTCCATGTTCTACCTTTGTGAGCTAATAATTGCTATGCTTCAACACTACCATTTGTCTTTACCTACCCTGAAATTCCAAATGTATGTAATTAATGAACTGTTGCCCACAACAACATGTGAAATCTCCATCAGCCAGAAGGACAACCATACAGTATTCTTCTGTATTTTTTAAATGAATTCCGTAGCCTTGCACTGAGTGCACATGCTACAGCTTCACAAAAATATTCTTCATCTCCTTTGTGGTCTAATGTTCAATACTGTTTAGAAACAAAGGACTTAGCTGTTTGAGTCTCCTGCATTTGGAGTGCTGATGTCTGGATCACTGGTGCTAAGTAAACTATATATTGAAACTCCAATGTTACCTACTTAAATGCTTGAAGTAATATTGAGTCTTTGAGCTCTTGCTCAAGAGAGGCCACAGGGATATCTCAGAAGAAAGACATCTTGGGTTCTCCATAGTGAGTCTTCTGGGCAATGGAAATGTATTATCAGCTTGATTCAGAGGTAAACAAAGCCCTTCCTTGCTGTCATTCTGTTAACAATTAATGACAGTTGTGCAAACTTTATTTAGAGGGACAATTAAAAGTAGAGTTCTTTGAGCTGTGTTAGAACCAAGCAGATCTGAAGTTTGAAGGTGCTAAGGCTGCAAAAAATGCCTTTAAACATACTATACAAAAATACTTTAAGATTTTCACAGACTAAGGAGGCTGTGGAATATTTGTTCCTTAAAGGGAGAAAACTGGACACAATAGCTTTCTTTCTGAAAAAAGCAAAAACATAAGTTGTAATATAAAGTAGTAAATATTTTGTCCAACAAAATGTGGATTTCCACTTTCAGCCAATGATATAAGGTAATAACAGAAAATAGGCATAAAAATATTGATAATGTGTATGAATGTCACTAAAAAGGTGAGCTTGAGAGTGGAACAAAGGAAAGGTAATCTTCTTATATGGTCTGGAGTTTACACAATCATTAAGCATATAATCAAAAGCTCATGAAATAGAAAGCGCAGTTTGCTTTCATTGGCCTTGAATAAACAGCCTGTTCCTCTTTGTGCTGCTTGAAGAACCTGTGCTCATTTGAGTGCACTATGACAGTTACAAACAAGGTTGTTCAAGGTGATACGAAAAGGAGGATTAGCATGCCAACTTATCTCTGCTCCTCACACAGATGGGGCCAGAGGCATCAATCATTTGTGATTAGATGTTCATATCATATTGACACAGACGCAAAGCGTATATCAATGAAAGGAAATCTTACCACGCTCCATCTTCCTGAAGTGCTGCCTTGAAATTGCCCTACTAATTGCACCGCTATTTATACAAAAATATAACATTAAGGAAATGGTTTAGAGAGGATAATGCTACACAAAAATTGTGTGTCACATAGATTTAAAAAAGTAATTTCTACAGTGGCATATTGGCATAACACAGAGCCACAAACTCCACATAAATATAAAGGTCAGCAAAGCAACTGGGACTTTGGGCTGGAGATGAAGTGTTCTTATGCATATTCATCAACAGCAGTAACAGGGTCCACAGTTTGAATTGAACAAATGCAGGCAGCAGACTTAATACCTGCCACTCCCATTTCATAATACACTGCATAATGTTGTTGGAGTTTTCAAAATTCTGCTAAAAATAAACAGGCAGAATCTCTGGATAGCAATGTGCTATAAACATAAACATGAACTTAGAGTATATAAACACTGGAAAGGTAGGTATTTCAAAGGATATTGGGATTTTTTTTACTTTTCTAGTTTTGCTTTGTTTGATTGCTTTTTCCTTTTATTTGGTTTTGTTTGGGTGTTTTGTTGTTTGTTTTTTTTTTTAACACAGCCATAGAGTAAAGATTCTCTTTGGGGTTTTGTTTTTCGTGTTGATTTTTTTGGAAGAAGAATATTCTTGTGGCAAGGAATAAAGTTAACAGTCTCAACGGATAATGCACATTGGAAAACAGCAAAACTGTTACTGTGCTCCTTGCAACTTGTTAAACTATTAAAAGCTGGTGAGATCTTTCCAGGATCTGATTAAAAAAAAAAATCAATGTATTTTTTATTAAAGGATTAGTGTTGTTAGAACCCTAGTGTAAATGGACCCTCTGCCTACACAAAGGTCATCACTGCTGCAACAAACTGCTGTACAGGGTAAATGATATGAGAACACACGGGAGAAAAACATACTATCATCAGATGTGTTATTTCCCTCAAAATCTTCCCCTACAAAACTGTTAACTACATAATCTTTTGAAGTACATACTATTGGCTTTGTAAGGGTAATTCAGTTGCAGGAAAAGAGGTCCGTTTCATCAACTTTTGTGCTGGTAAAAGAATATACACCTCCCAAGCAAATAAACATCACCACGCTCTTCTGTACTCAAAACGTTGGGAATCTAAGGGTCTTCGTATTCCAGCTTCACAGAACAGAAGCCACTGATAGTTTAGTAGGAACAGAAAACCTCAAAAAATTCACAAATCTTATAAATGACCACATATCACAATAGATTTAGAAAACAGCTAATGAAGAGCATCAGAACAAAGGATCATTGCAGTCTACTGAAGTGAAGAAAACAGTTCCAGTCTTTCTTTGGAGCTTTAACAATGTCTTATCTTTTACCTAATGTTTAAACTTCAGTTGTTTTCTCCTAAGAGCATCATACATTAAATCAATTGCATTCAGGTGTCTATTATCCATTTAACTCTGAAATCCTTTTGTCGTAAGACTATAATAGCTAAAAAAACCCCAGTTAACTCCCGAAGTAAAAAATTACATAAGTACAGCTGAGTTACTCTATATTTTACAGGATTTTCCCCCATCCAAACTATGATCCTGAAGCATCCATTTGACATACGCTACTCCATGATTTCCATGATCGAGGCAGTTTGAATCAGGTGTTCGCTTTTGAAGAAAATCTTTTATTGTCTCCAGGTTTTGATTCACAATCCAGAACAGTCTTAACTACTGAACTGGATTCTTCAGCATAAAACTGAACTGGAACATAAGCTCTTGCCACTCAGTCCACACAACAATAGAGTTAGTGCAAAACAAAAGTCTTGAAACATTTACACATGTTAACATTAGGTTCTTAGCATGAACTGCTGCTCTACAAATCCATCCTACTGGCTGAGGGAGACAGCAGTCTTAGACTTTCAAACCTTTCATCTAGTTATAACAAAATTAGATTACATAAAACCACAAAAGTCCTTTTGATTTTGCTTTTCTCATTTGTTGATTATGCCAGATTCAAAGCACCCATTTTATAAAAGCATCCCTTAACACTATCAAGTAAACTACTGTCTGGACTCCCAATGGATCTAGGTAGAGTATGTTTGAAATAATATACTTTAGAAACAGATTAAGATGTTGTACAATGCTAAGTAGCCAGTAAAAGCTCAACAATGGCCAAGAAGACAGGACAGCACTGAGACACACAAAAGGTTAGGGAGATGTGATCATGGACCTCTTTCCACATACAGTAACAACACTACTCTAACAACTGTGCATGATAAATTTTTCCTGTATATTAGGATTCTAATAGTGTAATTATTTCTACAAATTATGATGCCATCAAGATAGTTTTTTACTTTCTTAAACAACAAAAAATGAAGAATACACAAACACAGGGCTTCTGACCTTAACAGATATAAAAGAGGAAGAGGAAGGTTAGAAGATGTAATAGTGCATTAAACAAATAATTTTACTGGGACAAGCTCTATGTGCCATGTTAAAGCAGTACCATTCACACACCTGCCTTCTCCCACTCAGGGGCTGTCACCCTTCTAAGAAAGAAAACTGCTAAGCAGAAAGAAGAAATGGATCAAGATACAAGAACACACCAGGGAAAACTCTAGGAATCCCCAGGGGGTGACTTCAGGTGTTGATTGGTAATTTAAGAGAGAGCAAAAATTATCCCTAGCAGCTAGTTTGATTAGAAAACATGGAGATATATGTGTGTGTATATATATATATATATATGCATACAGAGTCAAGTGAAATTAGTATGCACCAATTAAGTAGAAAACTACTTGACTTGGAACTGTATGTCTTAATGCATCAAATAGCCTAAGTATGTAATCACTCAGACTTAAATACTTGACTACCAAGAGTCAACTTCTACAATTTTCTTGCTTCCATACAGAAAGTAGAATATTCATATCCAAAACAAGTCTTTTAAAGTGTGAAGACACACATTAGGCAATTACATCAATATATAAATAGTCTGATAAGTAACATTTATTATTGCTGTTTATTAACAACAATAATAAAGTAATATATTAACCTATTTTTATTATTATATCTATCTTAATACAGAATAATTGATGTTATTGTGGATGCCAACACAATCAGAAAAAGTTAATTTTAATAGCAATTGCCAGCAACAAAAAAAGCCTGAAGAAAACTAGTCGCATACTGTCCTAAACAAATGGCAAGTGATACAAAAGAACATTTAACTCTAACTTACTTTAGTTGCCAGAAAAAATTCCTATTGCCCACAGTGGGTGCTGATCACACAACCAATCTAAAGAAATCTTTAATTAGTAAGTCTGAAGGTCAAAAAGAACCTGAAGCACCACAGTGATATTTGGGTCACTATCTGACATCAGATTTCTTCTCTGGGCAAGTCACTAATTCATTTCCACATCACAGTTTCTCACGCTGAACCTGGAGAACGTATTATCTAATTCTTAGTACATGTTGGGAAAATTACAAGCATTTATGCATGCTGCTAAGATGAAAAAATATTTAATTGAGAATACTTTAGTTATAAATTTATCTAATTTTCCTTTATAAAAGCACTAAAATTATACACTAAACACATTCTCAAAACCACAATAATGGCTTAATGGCTTTAATTTTCATCTCTTATTTTTAGAGGTGCTATTAAGAAGTTTCATGTATTAATTGCATTTTTCTACTGGACCAGAAGACAGCAACTTTGGAAATCAACGGAAAAACGATGCAGCTAGGTTGTCACTTCAGATGTTGTCACATACAAGTTTTGACCTGCTTTTCCATCAGCAAAGAGCAGAACAGTCTGTATATCCAGGCTCCACAACTTTGGCACCATTGCAGGGTGTGAACTGCAGTAGCTGAGGAGCACAGACACTGTCTCCTCTCATACTTCAGCCTTCTAAGGGAGACCGTTCATTTCATGCATGTATCAGCCAGGGCCTAAAGACCTCTGAAATATCCTACCAATTTGTACTGAACAAAAATTATACAAAATACCATACTTGTGTGCACCAAGAACAACCAACTATCTTTGGTTTAACTCCATGATGACCTGGTTATGTCACTTCCAGGTCTGTCCAGAAAGACCATAAAAATCTCCAGCTTGAACACCTCTGCTTTCCAGAGTTCATTATGTGATACAGATACACCTTGCATTTAATCTGTTCTTATGAAAACTCTCTCGGTTTCAGCTTTTTCAAGAGGCTTTTGTTTGTTTCTTGGGAAGGTTTTTTATTGTGATTTTGCTGTTGTGGAGGTGTATGTTTGTTTGCTTTGCAGATGGTTGCAAACTACCTTCATCTTCTCATTCCCCCATGCCCTAGAAGGCTGTTTGGATTCCTGATAACAGGCTTCTTCAAGGTTTGCCAGTAATAGGATGAGGAAGTTGACACATAATAAAACAGCTGCAAACAGACACTGGAGTCAGGAATCAATAACTAAAGGTCAGATCACAGCAAGCATGTGACAAACAGCTCTAGAATTTATGCTTTCATGTGAACATGAAATCCAATCCATTTGCTTTCATACCACCACTACTGCCATAATCTTGTTTTCAGCAATCCGTAACACCCAAATTGTTTTCTGTCAAAGTCTGAAGCTGTCTCCTAAATCTATCACCTGCTGTGACATTCACTGGAGTGAACACAAAAGATGGGACCTGATGCACATTTAATTCCCAGAAATGACAATGAATTGTATTTTGGTTACTAACATCCAAAGTGCAGACCAGAAGGAAGTATCAGTACTTAGCAGCTAACACTATAACAATAGTTGCTTATATGTGATTTCATTAAAAACAAATGTATTCAGTATAATCTTGTCTCAAACACTGGTTAGTTATCTTAGCCAATTACAGAGCACAGACAATTTTATAAAATTCAGCCCAAATTCCATGTGGTTTCCCAAAGTCCTATTGCCGTAAGATAACTAGTTCACAGTAATGGCTTTGTACACATTTTGAGTAACACTTTCTACTCTATTAACTGGCTTAAAGCAGTAGCTTACATTTCTTTTTGTGTATTTGTGAGCTGTCTGATTTAAGCAGTTTTTGTTTTGAAGTCTGGTCATTCCTTCTCTAGTGGTGAGTCTTAAAGCACATGATGTTTGTTACCTCTTTCTACCATGAGGAGAGCAGAGAAGAATAGAATGGCCAACAACCAGCACCAAATTATGAAGGGGAGCCTGCTGGATAGAAGGTGATCTCCCAGTGTATTGGGTTTACATGGCAAGGTTTTGGTAGCAGGAAGGGCTACATGGGTGGCTTTGGTGAGAAGACATCAGAAGCTGTCCAAACGTCACACAGAGCTAATGCCAGCCAACTCCAAGATGAATCCACTGTTGGCCAAGGAAGTTTGGACCAGGAAGAAGGGAGGAGTAGAAATAAGGTGTTTTAAGATTTGGTTTTATTTATAATTGTCTTTTCAGATTTCATTACTAATAAATTAAATCATTTTTCTCCAAGTCGAGTCTGTTTTGCCCGTAATGGGAGAGTGATCTCTCCATGTCCTTACATCGACCCATGAGCCTTTCATTTTTCTCTCCCTTGTTCAGCTGAGGAGAGGAATGATAGAGTGGCTTTAGTGGGCACCCAGTGTCCAGCCAGGGTCAACCCATCATCACTGCAGAAGCATTTAATGGCTCAATTGTCCAGATGCTTCAATCTTCAAAATTCCTCAAACAGAACTTAGAAGACTCTTGCACTAACTCTCCTTTCCTCCTATCCTCACATTTATTAAATGCATACTGGTTCTGCTACTGCTTACTTCCACGCTCTCTCTGTTGGCCAGAAATGTGCTGGGAGTAGAAATAAATACAGAATATTTAAAAATTCAAAGTTTACCAGGGTTCTCACAGAACTTACGCTCTGTTTCAAACAGAAAAGGAATGGCTACAAGATCAGCTCCCAGCTGAAAAATGAGGCCAAACAAACCCTAAGTGGATGGGAGATTGGTTATGAATATTTCACTGAAGACCAGGCACCTCCTCATTAGGGCAGAGGTTCTTTTTACAAAAAGACTCTTAATGAACTGACTAAGGAAAGCTCTCCCCTCTCATGTACCTTGGAGAATTAATCTCATAAACATTACAGAGCAAGCAACAGTTCTGTTTTGAATGTGCACTGATTAAGAGAAAGGGAAAAAGATACTGAAAGAGGAACTTTAAGTCAGATAACTCTGTATGCATATATGTATATATGTTCCTCCACCAACAAAACCAACGGAACACTGACATATGTAAACAAAACAGAAAAATACCTTTAAACCTAAAACAACACTAGAAACTTTTGAGTACAGAAAGTGAATTTCAAAACGAAACAAAAAATTATTCTGAATCAAGACTACCTTATGCTTGCTTCTAGTGTGAAATTTGTTAACTGGATAAAAACATACAGTATCTATAGACAAAACTTATGTAAAATCAGGATTCTAGAGAAAAACCATGTGGTACCTGATGGGCCGATTTTCTTTACTATCAAAGAGTGAGAAGATTACTTCCAGTTCTTCTCCCAGATTGGAGCACATTAGACTCTTCATCTGAACAAAAAGATGGTGGCTGCTTGCTGGTACTGGTGTGTCTTTTTTTCGATGACGATGTTCCATCTAAAAACACCATAAGCAACACAGCAGACCGTTTGAATTAATCATAAAAATCTTAAACCAAAAATATGTAGAAAAACATAACACTGAACTATTTTCTTAATCCAAATTTTTATTTTTCTTGTATTAACTTGTAATAGCTTTTTTCTTTTTTTTTTGTATCTGAGAAGGAGAACACAAAGAAGTGGCTCTCCCAGTGTTGCACTGCATCATAATTATCTCTAGAAGTGTGCTGGTTTGTTACAGTGGGATTTTTTGGTAGTGGGGGAAGGGCCCTAGGGGTGGCTCCTGTGAGAAGCTGAGCAGCTACCCCTGCTCCAAAACCAGGAAGCCAAGGAGCTATTAAGACAGACAATAGATGCAACTCAGTGATTATCATATGAAAGAATGGAGATAACACCTGAGCAGAGGGAGGACTGTAAAGTAGAGCTGTGCTGGAGAAGTGAAAGGAAGTGCTGGGGTGAAGATCCGGGTGGTTGGTGAGGAAGGAGAAGGTGCCCAAGCATAACTATCCCTGCAACCCATGGCGAGATGGCAGCTGTCCCCCTGCATTCATGGAGAAACATGGTGGAACATTCCCTGAAGGCACCAGGAGGGGTGAACTTGGCCACTGGACTTGGATTTTACAGCCAGTGGACTTGGATTTCCTGCCAGTGGACTTGGATTATGCAGCTGTGGAAGATCCCGGAGCCAGGGGAGGTGACTGTTCCCAAAGCAGCCCGTGACTCTGTGAGAAGCCCACATTGGAGCATCTTGTTCCGGACCTCATGGGAAGGACTCATGAAGGAGAGATTCATGGAGGACTCTCTCCCATGAGAGGGACCCTCAGGGAAGCAGGGAAGGACTGTAAGGAATCCTTCCTGAGGAAAAAGGAGCAGCAGGAAGCACCAGCCTGTGAACTGACTCTAAACCCCATCCCCTGTCCCCCTGTGCCGCTGGGGGAAGGAGGGAGAGAAACCGGGAGCAAAGTGATTTTGGCCCGGGAAGAAGGGAGGGGCGGGGAAACATATGCAAGCCCTGCTCTTTGTGTTGTCTGTGTCCTGTGTGTGTTTGATTAGTGTGAAATTAAATGATTATTTTTTCCCCAAGTTGAGTCTGTTTTGCCCGGGACCTTAATCAGTGAAGAACCCTCCTTGTCCTTTGTCTCGACCCAGGAGCTTCTAGTTGGCCTTTGTCCTCCTCATCCCAGAGTGTGTAAGTGGGGCAGGGAGGGGGGAAAGCTGAGTGAGCGGCCACATGGCTGGTTCTTTTTTGTTGTGTTGGGCCCAAAACCACAAAAAGAAGAAAAACAGTAACCTCTAGAAGCTTAACTTTTTCTACTCTGAAAATTCTAAGCCACTTTAAAGCTTTGTGCTCTAGCAAGAGAGTATTTCATAGCCAGTTTATATAGTTAATGATCTGATATTCTAGTATCAATACAATTCAAATACACAAAAAATACTTTTGTAAAAGACTAAATACCAGTATTTTTAAATGGAAAAAAACCCCACATACATATTTTATACTCTTTAGCAGACTGCTATATAGAAGCTACTAAATCATCTTGGTTTGACTTTACACTTCATACTTTTACCATTTTAATCATCCATTAAGAGTAGGACATTAAGTTCTACTATTTCTCTCTGAAATTGAAGCAAAATAATTTTAAAGAGCAGTCCAAGTTACGTAGCCTTCAAACTGAAGCTATCATAGGCTTTTTTTTCCTCTTTAGATTTGAAAGGGCAATTCATGAGTTCCATTACTAGTTTTCTGAGACGTTCTTCTTATGATTAATGGTTCCTCACTGTATTTCATCTAGATTATGTGACTTTGAAGTGGCCCGAAGGTATACCAAAATTCTAGCATGAAGGCTTGACATTACAAGTTATAAACAGAAGTAATTAAGAATTATCAAAAATACATTCTAATTTCAGCTCCAGACAAAATCATAGCAAATACATTTTTCTTTATTCTACCTTTAAATACAGAAGTTAACATGAATAAAATTTAGTTTTAATAAAAGCTTAGCCTTAAGCAAGTAAGGCTCAGAACTGTATATCTGTAATAGCTGCAGTACTTAAACATGAGCCAAAGCCCACATAAATGAATTGGCAAGTTTTCTTAGACCTCACTGGAGAATAAATCAGAGAAAGAAATATCAGTGCTAGTTTTAGTGAATCAAGATCAGCTTTTATACCCAAAGGAGACCTTTTCCATGCAGTTTAATTGCTATTTACAATAATATATTAGAAAAAAAATCAATAACCCAGAATGATAAATTGTGGCAATAGTTGTACCATGAGTGTATTTTTATATTTCCATAAATCTGATCTAGCAGGGCTCAAGGGCCAGGTAAAGCTCTTATGAAACCAAGTCTTGCAAGCTTTCATTCATGGTTAAGATTAATGTTAACAGCCACAAGTTCAGTAATATATCAGAAAACAAAAGTTTCAAGAAATAGCATGTAAAATGAGCATGTGTGCACACGCAAATTTGATATCACATCAAAGTGACTCATACAGGTGCAGAGATGACATAAATGATCAAAAGAAAACTTCCTTCCTCATAATGAAACTCATTACATTATAAACCACCAGTTTATTTGATTAAAAAAAAGTACTTTCAGTTAAGTAGAGGAAACCTGCCATAAAAACATCAGCATGTCACTTGATAGCAGAAGTACTGATTATTACATTCACATACCAGCCTGTAGAGCTCTGTAATGCTGATCTCTTCAGGATCCACCATAGCATATTCTTTTCTTGGTACTAAGTCAAGTCCCAGCTGCCTGTATGAGAAAAGGAGTAAGAGTAAGTAGCTTCTGCATACAAAGGAAACAGATTAACTCATTGCTTCCATTTGCGTTTAGTAGAAACATTCCTACAAACAATGCACATATTAACAGGTACTCTACAATTGGCTTTGGTTTTAATATATTTTGGGTCTGCATTCACCATTTACAGATTATTCCTCCCTTTTCTTCACTTTGTAACATTATTATAATAGGCTTTTCCACAATTCTTAAATCTGTTTCACATTGTGGACAACATACAATGGATACTCTCCTTTGCACTACTGTGCACATTGCACAACATGAATAGCACTCCTACTGTCCATGTGAATGACAACTGTGGAAAAGGAGATAGAAAGAAAATCCAGCAAATGCCAAAATATCAGCTTATTTTTCACTTGGACTGGATGGCATCAAAGCTGCTTGGCTGTATCCCCTGAACAAAATAATGAAGTGGACTTGAATCACCAGAAATAAAACTTATTCTCAGCATAGCAGCAAACAATAAAGATTAAGAACACATAAGGGGCAGTCATGCTGAATTTAGAAAAACTTGAAAGATTAGGAAGTTTTTTTTAAAAAAATCTCTTTTTAAAGATTAGGAACCGACTACTTCAAAAACCATCACAACTCCATTTGGTTAGCACAAAATTCTAAGCAGACAATTAATCATGCACAGTTAATCACAGTTCTTACACTGTATTAGGTATTTAGGCTTTCATACAGCAGTAGTTGCAGAAACACTGAAATTCAGTTCATTCTACTGTGGAATATTGCTGCATTTGGTAAGTCGTGGGGAACAGGGGAGGTGCCTGAAGACTGGAGGAAAGCAAATGTCATTCCAGTCTTCAAAATGGGTAAGGAGGAGGACCCGGGTAACTATAGACTGATCAGTCTCACCTCCATCCCTGGAAAGGTGATGGAACAACTTATCCTCAGTGCTGTCTCTAGGCATATCAAGGATAAGAGGGTCATTAGGAGCGGTCAACATAGTTTTACCAAGGGGAAGTCCTGTTTAACCAACCTGATAGCCTTTTATGAGGATATAACCAGGTGGAGAGGTGATGGTAGAGCAGTGGATGTGGTTTATCTTGATTTCAGTAAAGCATTTGACACCATCTCCCACAGCATCCTCGCAGCTAAACGGAGGAAGTGTGGTCTGGATGATTGGGTAGCGAGCTGGATTGTGAACTGGTTCAAGGAAAGAAGTCAGACAGCTATGGTCAATGGGACAGAGTCTAGTTGGAGGCTTGTATCTAGTGGAGTCCATCAGGGGTCAGTACTGGGACTGGTACTATTAAATATCTTAATCAACAACCTGGATGAGGGAATAGAGTGTGCCCTCAGCAAGTTTGTTGATGACACTAAACTGGGAGGTGTAGTTGACACACCAGAAAGCTGTGCTGCCATTCAGAGAGACCTGGATAGGCTGGAGAGCTGGGCAGGGAGAAATTTAATCAAATACAACAAGGGCAAGTGTAGAGTCTTGCATCTGGGGAAGAACAAGCCCATGTACCAGTACAGGTTGGGGGCTGACCTGCTGGAGAGCAGTGTGGGTGAAAGGGATCTGGGGGTCCTGGTGGACAGGAGGATGACCATGGGCCAGCAATGTGCCCTTGTGGCCAAGAAGGCCAATGGCATCCTGGGGTGCATTAGAAAGGGTGTGGTTAGTAGGTCAAGAGAGGTTCTCCTCCCCCTCTATTCTGTCTTGGTGAGGCTGCATCTGGAATATTGTGTCCAGTTCTGGGCCCCTCAGTTCAAGAAGGACAGGGAACTGCTTGAAAGAGTCCAACACAGAGCCACAAAGATGATGGAGTGGAACATCTCCCTTATGAGGAAAGGCTGAGGGAGCTGGGTCTCTTTAGCTTGGAGAAGAGGAGACTGAGGGGTGACCTCATCAATGTTTATGAATACATTAAGGGCGAGTGTCAGGACAGAGCCAGGCTCTTCTCAGTGATGTCCAACAACAGGACAAGGGGCAATGGGTGCAAGTTGGAGCATAAGAAGTTCCACATAAAAATGAGGAAAACCTTTTTCTCTGTGAGGGTGACAGAGCCCTGGAACAGGCTGCCCCAGAGAGGTTATGGATTGTCCTTCTCTGGAGACATTCATAACCCACGTGGGTGTGTTCCTGTGTGATCTACTCTAGGGAATCCTGCTATGGCAGAGGGGTTGGACTAGATTATCTTTCGAGGTGCCTTCCAACCCCTGAGATTCTGTGATTCAGTGAATAAACACAGGCTAAAGAAAAGACTTTGGAAACAGCACCCAGATGCTAAAAGATGTTTTAACCATTTTTTTTTCTTTTTTAAATAAGATAATACCATTTGTGTTAGCTCTTATTAGCTATTCAGAAGAAATAGCATAGTAGCAACATGTATGTTAGAGGTGCCAAAGTAGGAACCAAATTGTGTGACAAAAGTAAAAAAGGAAACTGTGTCAGCTGATATAGTTTCAGTTCAGACAACAGAGCTATGCTAACTGTGGCACACAAAAATCTAGCCAGATATGTTTAAAAACAGATGCAAAACGATGCAATGCAATTCCCTTGCGGACATACCACTGCTACATAAATAAGCTGAGAGAAACAACCAAAATAAAATGACAAGGCACTTCTCCCTGTTACAACACAGTGCACAGAAAAACAATGAAGCAAAAGTTAATTAAAAAAAGGTGATGTCAGAAATGTGTTCCTTATTTCAACATTCTACAATAAGTCTAAGGCTGTGGCATTATAATTAGGTTACATTCTTTTAACTCATGATTATATTTACTCACTCATTGCCCCAGTCCAGCCGAGCAGTGATGTGCCGCTTGACATCCTTCATTCGATCATGGGTGAGGTGGCCAACCAGGACCTGCCTTCGCAGGTCTAGGATTTCATTCATTATGTGCCACAGTCGGTGAAAGAGATCCCCCTCATTCCTCTGTGAGATAAAAATATAGTTGTCTCTACATCTCCTTTATAAGCTGACAATCCTAATAAATGGGAAATGAAACTCTCTCCTTATTCCCCTAGTCTTTTTTCTCCCCTTCATACTATGACCATTTACCTCCGTGCACATTTGTGTGTGTTTATGCATGTATAAAAATCATTTCAGAGCTTATCACAGATTCTGTCTTTGCACTACACTCATTCCAAAATTTCACTCCACCTCCTAATGCCTCATTTTAACACAGTCTACTTATGTGATGGATATGACAAAAATAATTTTAAAAACCCCAATTATTTCATGTCATAGGACTGTTTCAGTCCAAGAGCATATTTCATTCTGTGCTGGTGTCTCCTCCAAACTGAGTATGTCACCATGTAATTCAAGACTATTTGACCTCATACACAGAGGGGATGAAAAGGCATAGCTCCTAGCATACAAAACCTGAACCATAAAGTGTTCATGTTCTTCTATTTTTTTCTTTCATGGATATAACTGTACATACTATGTGTCTAACCATAAATAAATAGCATTACATAGAATCTTGTTCAGACAGTTGTTCTTCATCTAACTGTAAAGCAGGAGAAATTACATGAATATGATTGCTTTTTGAACCACATCCTTCTACTCGAATTATATACCAGTTAAGCACATAAACCATTTCCCATAACGGTCTCCTCCCAAAGAGAAGTTCTTTTAACTCTTCCTTCACCAATTCTAAGTAGTTTCACTTGATACAGTTTTTCTGAGAAACAGGAGCTTGAGAAAATTCTTGCACCCTTCCTTTAAGTGATGCATCACACAAAGTTCAAAAAACCTTCCTATGCAGTTTTGTTCTGCTAATTCTTGGGAAAAAAAAAAAAGAAAGAAAAAAAATCAAAACCATGTCCACTTCCCCTTTTCTTCTTCCTATGAACAAACAGCATAAAAACACAGTTCAGCTTGTTCTGCTGCATAATTGCCATGAAAAGCTAAAAATCACTTAGAGGAACCATTACTCTGTCAGTAACTTTTATATTCCAAGGCCTCCGACAAACTGCTGTTTGACAAATCTACTCTTTTTATTTCACATTCATTCACTTCATAAGCTCACTCAAGTGGGCATTAATTTTTTTTTGTCTTGGCTTTCTGTCTGGAAAAAAAGAAAGCCAGAGTATTTTTAACATGCAAAAACAACAGCAGTGAAGAAAAAAACTGCTGAAAAAGAAAAAAACTTTAGTAAGAATAATAGGAATATATGAACGTTCTAAGTAAAAGAAAACCAAGAAAAAGATCAACTATCCCTTGAATTAGGAGCAAGAGACTAAAAGGACTTTGTAGGAATGTTACAGAGAACGAGGCTGACAGTATGTTTTCAGTTTTCCATCAGACAATATTGTATTAAGATTTCATTTCTACTGTTAAAAAACCCCCACAAATCCAAAAAAACACTAACTCAGGTGCACCCCTGGTTTTTCGTATCTGATGAAAAGCTCTACTTAAGTATACTATTGTTGTGCATACAAGAGACACTTCAATGTTTAACTACACTATGAAGCTCAAAATAGCATTTTCAGGTATCCTTTCTCTTCCAGTGAAACAAAACAATTGCTACCTATGGTTGTAGCCAATTCAGAGGACAAAACAGCAGGAATTCTGTCAGAGAAAAATTAAGTCACTGGTCTGAAACCTCTCAAGAGAATGGGAAAGGTTCACAGGAGACATGTGAGTGAAAAACAGTCTAGGGAGCTTGTATGCAAGATTCCATTGATACTGCACAATGTTTCAAGTTGAATAATCCCACATCTGTATAATTTATATAATGTTTAAATGACTGGTGACTTAAAACAAGACTATAAAAAGGAAAGCATCAGTTGAATGAGTTTGGAAAAGTTTTCTCTATGCAAAAAAAAAGTTTGCCTACCCTAATTAAAAAACAAACAAACAAAACCACCACAATATTTGTATTGATATAATCTGTGCTTCAACTGAAATTTTTAAGGGAGGTGATGACAGAATGGGAGAGGCTACACTGGCAGAATTAGAAGAACAGAGCAATGGAATGACAGATGGAAATTTTAGAAATAAAACACACCACGGGTGTTCTTTGAGAAAGAAGGAATAGTTGTTTATTGCTACTTTGGTTTAGTGCTTACACAACTGCTACTGGAATACTATATCCAGTTCTTAGTTGAGAAATGCAAAAGAAAATGCATCATGGGTTCAGAAAACAGGAATGGCTAAGGCTTAAAAAAAACACATTATTCAAATTGAAATTTGAGAAGATGTGAATCCATTAGGATAATTAAACAGAAAGCTAAAACTGTAATATCTATTAAAGTGGAACAACTCCATAGATGGGCATTCTGTAGGGATTTCTAACAGAACTACTAAAGGACTAGTATGAATGAATATGAAAATGTATACACAAGTATGAGAAGAAATGAAAGAACAAGGAACACTGGGCAGTATGAACAAAAGAACACCAGAAATGTGATTTCATTCCAACAAGGAGAGAAACAAACTGACCTAAAGATGTCAGGGAGGAGGATAAAAAGAGCAGAGCCACAGAATATCCAAATAAGGAAAACAAGAGAACTGTGAAACATGGGACTTTTTGTAAAACTTATGAAGCATCCCCCCAGCCTTCCTCAGTAATTAGGACTCAACAGCGGGTATCCCTTGATCTCGGTGTCATATACAAGAGATTCTGGTCATATAACATGGACACATCTCAGTGCTCATCAGTGGATGTGAAAGGAAATAAAAATCTATGAGAAATACCAAATAGTTGGCTGAGAGATTTTCCATTATATACTGCGTGTTATTTGTTAATAAAATACCAATATTGTTTATTACACTTATTTCCAACACTTCAGTTTAGCAGACAAAGGAATCCTTAGAGCCAATGGCTACACAATGAAGTTGGACAAGGCATTATCAGTAAGCTGCTCATGTTTAGCAGCAGCAGGAGTCAATTACTGAAGAAAATTAAGAGATGCATTTAGTCCATAATTAGAAAAGCCAAACTGAATGCTTTTTCTGAAATATATACTTAAACTAAGCTACAGCATCTAAACAACAGTGTGACTTTTGAGTTGGTATGAAATTAAAGCATCATTATTCAGGATACTTGCCACATAGAGTTGTTTCCACATTGTTCCCCAGTCTCTTAAAGTTGATGTCATTTCTGTAATAACAGAATCTTCTGTTGGAATAACCATTTCAAATTGTCTGTAACATGCAGAAGAACACATGATATTACACAAGCATCGCAAATCCCATTACAGTTACTAACACACAGACTTCCTAGTGCCAACAGTGATATCTGTCAGCGTACATGGGTCTTTCAGCCCATAACAGATTTTATTTGTAAATTTCATTTACAACCCATGGAAAAGTCTTTAGTGAATAATTAAATCCCCATAGAAAGTCCTGGTCCTAGCGAAGTCAAAAGGACTACTACTTTGGGATAAGCATGTAAAAAACTATTTTCACAGCAGAGTAATTCCCACAGCTTCCAAAGGGATCTTGAAGCTTTAGTTATACTCCAAACCAGTGATTGTTTCCACCCTTTTTTACATCCCTGTTTAAAGAAATAAGACAGAAAATGCCATTTCTTCATCTGAAAGAGGATATAAAACTAAAAAGAAACACACTAGTACAGTGTGAGTGAGTTCCTGCTATTTGATGCTGGCCAAGAAAAAGCTGAGCTGGTGTGGTCAAGACCAAACTCTCCACCATACCATCACTTTACACACTATTGCCACTACCACTTCATTTTCACACAAAGTACATTTCAAAGGTTTGCATTCATGCCTGGATTACTTTTCTCATTATATCATTTCTTTCTTATCAAATTAACATAACAATGTGAGAGCCCCTGGCCACGATGTACTGTATGGCCTGAATAGCACATACAGACTAAGATAACCGAGGCAACAAAGACTGAACTCCCTGCAAATACTGTCATGGTGTTTGCAAAAATTAAAGATGGTGTAAGTTTTGTTTTATTATGACAGTTGACAACTTTATTTCTCTGAACCTTCAGTATTATCTACAACCAACTTTAAAGGAGAACGGACTTTGGGGCAAGGCTAAACATATGTGGCTTGAACTCCACAGCAAACAATGAAGTGTTTACCAGCAACATGAAGCCATTTCCACCTGCAGGAATGAGACTTTTAAAAAAAAAGTATGATTACAGTCTTCATGATCATTTTTGCCCGTCATGAATCACGGACCTTCTACTCACTCATTCAAGCTCCCAAAGTAAAGGTCACCTATACAACTTATGTTTAGGCATCCATCTATTATGATAAGAAATGTCTTTACCTAAACAGGTTTCAAATTGTTATGTATCAGATCTCAATAAATATAAATAAATGACACAATGTGAACACTCCCAAATTAAGTCAAATTTTGGAAAAAACTGTTGACATAACATCACTGACAATTTTATTTTTAAAGTGATGCTGCCAAGGTAAGTATTATATATTTTTAAAAAATAAAATCAGAATTTCCTTTATTCGTAACATTTGAGTTCCAAAACAAAATTTTAAAACTAATTTCAACCAATTGTTGTTTTTTATTTACTAACTCTTCTAAAAACGGAGAGGTCAACTAGTGTACAAAATAAATATTGGCTTTTCATCTCCTAAAGAAAAGAAGGAAAAAAATATATATTAATTTATAGTTTTTAGAGAAATATTTTACCGTGGAACTGATACATTGTTTTACCCTTAAGGCAATACCTTTTTCAAGCCAAAAAACAACAGGAAATGAAAGCATGCAATCATTTTCTCTTTCCTCTATAAAATACAGACTGATATCCCCAGTTGTGCTCCATGTATTTTCTGAATACATCACTCCAATTTTATCATCATGCAAGAGCACCACGTTAGCTAAGGACAACCATTTCCAGTCCTGTGGCAGTAAGCTGAAGCTAAGATACTGTAAATTAAAAAATATTACCACCTTATTAGCAAAGAACTTTGGTAAAAGTAAATTACCATGTTTAAATATTTGAATCCAGAACATTTCACCTACCCTTTGTTCTTAACACACGCATTTTTCAAATGAATGTAGTTGGATGGAAATATGCCCTGAAAAATAAAATAGTTTAGGTAAAACAAAAATAAAACCCCTCCCCTTACATAAGCCTGGAATACCATTAAGTATCATTAATACGCAAATGAGTGATGAATTAAAAGTACTCAAAATAATTACCAAAAAACACACAAAAAAAGAATGCAATATATACTCAGTATAGATCTAAATGGAAACTAAAATGCCCTTTTCAGTACAGTTTAAATTCTTCAATGCTTCAGAAAGTTAGAAGATAAACAAGCATAGAACATGAAGAAGACTGCTTGAAAGCTAAAGTATTTTAGATAGTTTTTATTAATTATTCCTGCCTTGAAAAGAAACAGATCAGCAGTGGGAGTTAATGTCTTACCAACAGCATCTTAAAAATACTATGTTCATATAGGGATGTTCAAAATAAAGCAAAATAAATAAAGGTTAATAAAAATAGATAAAAATAAAGCTAAGTTAATAAAGAAAGCAAAAATAAATTTTTATTTGGTGGCTACTATGCCCTGTAGTGCATGGGAAAGCTGTGGTAGATGCCTACCAAAGACCCTCAGTGTCCTGACAAGGTAGGTCCTTTTCTAGTTCTTTAAGTGCTCTCCACTGTTTTTTTGAGTGCACAGAATTGTTGCAACAGTCACACTAACACTCATAAATCAGAGCAATAAGCAACATGAAGCAACAGGCTTCAAGCTTCTGGCTGGGAACATAATAGGCTACAGCCCGTTACAGAAGACAGTGAGGGAAAACACATATATGTGCTTATTATAAAAGGACCAGCTGCATACAGCTTTCCTTTGTGATAATGCTGCCACATTTTCTTTTAACAGACATGAAACTGCTGACAAAAACATCTACTATGTAGAGTCAACTGCTCTTGTGAATGCTTCTGCTTCTCAGTAATGTTAAGTATTTCAGAAGAGCATCTCCCAAGGACACAAAAATGTATGGCCTCCCACTTTTAATGAGGTGCCAGAAAACAGGATGGCTGCATATGCACACTCACTGTGGAGCAGCTGCCACAGATAATTTGAGTGTCAAAGCTGGCAGAATAACAGGGGAAAAATCTTGACAGAGCAATACCAATAACAGGCAGAGTTACGGGTTCTCTTTATTATTTTACTTCCTGACAGACTCCCTTCTAAAATCCAATTCAGAAAACTGTTTGCATTCACATTAAGAAAGCAGAAAATATATATATCTCATTTCTTCACACATCAACTCATGTTTAGAAAACCTATTCATAACTTCTATCAACACATCTGACAGACTACAAAGCAAGACTGACAGCAAGCATGTGGTGAAAACTGCAACAAAACACACAGAAGATACAATAACAAATCCCAACTGCTCATGTCTTATAAATCATATTGTAATATATATCAATGAGGTCAAAGTAGTAAACAACAGATTAAACTCTGTGGCTAAAATGGTTGTTCACATTGACCTTCCACAAAGCAAAGGATGTGAGCATAGACTGCCAATGTAGACACAAAAGGCCAGTGACTTATGACAGAAATCCCTAGAAACTTCTGAAATCATCGTATATGTGCTCTGTCTTTGCAGCTGAAGTGGCTTGGAAACAAAGAGGAAAGAAAAAAAACAAAAACCAAAAAGAGTGAAGCTTACAAGGTGGGTTAAAGGAGCAACAGGTGATTCAAGATCTATCTTCAGTGGCTTTAAAAAGACTAAAAATTCTATTAGTGTTGAGAAAAAAAAAAATGAAATCTTGAAATGGTTTTCCATATGAAAAACCAAATCTTTACAGAGGCAAGTCTACAGGACAGACTAACAAAACAGAAAGACAAATAAGACAGGTAAAGCTTAAAGACACCTAACATGAACAACTGTTGAAAGATTAATTTAATAGTCTGAATGCAGGGAAAAAATTCAGTGAGGCCTGGTTTACAGTAGTATGAGCTATACTACCATGGAAATCAAAGACTGTGCCCCAAACACAAATAAAGTGAACCATGTATTTTACATGATGATGCATACCTTTCATTCAATTGATACTCTGCTGGCTGCTCTAAATTAATTACTAGCCTCAAGAAAAATAGGCACAGTTTAACCAACTTTTCCAACAGTATTTACAATTTGTATTCTCAGTAGTCTTTCCCCTTCAACTTAGCTTCGTCTGAGTTCAATAATCCAAAAATCATAAATAAAAGAAAATTCACCAAAGCCTCAGGTTTGTAAAGTGTATCATCCTAATACATACGACCATTTCAGAAGTGTAATCCATGTCCAAATCAAATTAAAGCACTACCAGTAATATACTCAACATGAAGTTCTAGGGTTTTTTTTTAGAGTAAATATCATATACTTATATGGAGACTATAAACTTTTAAAACGTAAATATACATTTTTGCCAAAGAACACAAAACTGCAATTGACTTTTACCTTAACATTGGGGTTTTTTAAGGCAAATCCTCTGTACCACCCTGTGAAGAAAGAACATTTTGCTTTTTAAAGTATGCAAATCATTTCCAGATGTAAAACAGATTTCGTCTTTCCCTTTTGGAGAGATATGACAGTACTGTCAGACTGCACTCATTTAAAAGACTTTCCACACAATGAAAGGTACTTCATTTACATCAGCTCATTTTCAGGTAACTTAATTCACATTATTTCAGGAATTACTCTTTAACACCAAGTGCTCCTAACAACATAACCCTGGTACAGTTTGCACTAGACAGCACACCAAGGAAAATGGAAATGGTTTCATATTCACCATAAATATTTAAAAATAATTTTTGGACTTCCTGCTCTAAACCTATCAACCACATTACTATCCAAAATTCATAATACACCTGATTCGAAAGAACAAATCCTATGCCTTCTGTAAGATGGGTAACAGAAAATAAGCTTGATATGAAAACAAAAAATACCTACATAACCCTAAATTATCAAAAAATCATACTGACAGACAAGCCTTAGGTAACGTATTAAGGAGGCAGATTATGAAAAAATACAACTTTATTTCTCTTACAGTAGTAACAGACATTTTCTAAAATCTTATTTGCATTCTCTACCTCAGAACAAAGACAGAAGAGAATGTTTACACTTCTTTGAGATTTAAACTTATTATTTTGAATTCATTTGAAAGAGTTTTGATGGCAGTCAGGCTTCCCTTGCAAATGCCATGATAGCAGAAGAAAAATAACAAGAACTCCTTGCTGTTTTAACTGTTATCGCCTACAAATGTTCATGAAACAGAGATTAAACAAAAAGAATGAACGGCAAATTAATTATTACAGGGATTAGAGCTCATTGGAATTGTGAAAAAAATGAAGAGGCTAAAATGTGTTATATTATTGACTTCAAAAAAGTGTAATTTAAGAAAATAAATAGTAATGAAGCTCAAATCAAGAGTATACAAAAACCCCATTACCACTGGAATTCCAACCTGTGAACTCACCATCACATTTCTCTAATATCTGAACGGTGTCTCCAATCTCCAGTGATAGGCCATGTGGGACTGTCCCTCGAAAACCAGCTATTACTGAAAAACATAATAAGTTTTTATTATTTGCAACATTAAAATATAAATTATTATTTCTTGTTAACAAAAATCGTCTATTAACAGGCAGAGCCATGTTTTAGAACAGAATTTACTGGAATTTAATTTCAGAATTTACTGAAATTTAATAAGCTGTACAAAAAAAAATAAGAGGTTACACCACTTTTATAAGCAGAAAAGTTAAAATACAGGACTTGGAAAAAACCCAAAATGCTTACAGACCCACTATACATGATTTAAAAGCTTGTACTGGAGAACACTGTTAGACTGTTACTACTCTGAAGGACAGAAACTGTTTTATTCCAAATGCTTGCACTAACACATTTCAGACCTCAGAATTTTGCAAGCTGAAAGCACCAATATTTTTGTTGCCATCTATAGCACCCACACACCACAAAAGGATAACCTTATTTCACATTCAGTTAATAGATGTTACAGACTCAATGCTCAATCCCAAATATGAGGAAATGGTTAGGGGGTGGAAGCCAGCAAGCATGCTGTTCACTAAAATATGTGAAGTGCACACACAGTCCCCTGCAGCTTCCCTGAAGCCAGTGAAGCCCAGAGAAGCTCCGGCTCATGACCTACAACAGCTACAGAAATGGGCTTCCCTCAATGAAGATAAAAAATGACTAAGAAACAAAATATAAACCAGAACAGCGATGATCCCAAATACTTAACAATGTTCACATTTTAAGTCATACATTGTTAGTGCTAAAAAAAAAAAGCTAGCTACTTTTTTTTTTACTCAGAACCCTACTATAATACTCAAAAGCCACTAAAAATGTTCATGCCTATAAATGCTAAAAATCCATGAACATGTTAGATGGGTAGCAATTCAGCAATTGAACCCTGTGCTTATTGTATTTGAAATTCTGAATTAAAATATTGCCCAATTCAGGCCATGAGACCAAGCCAATAGTGGTTTTGATTCTCTGTTTGGTAATATTATTTTGGAGGTGAATTTTGAAGTCAAAGAGGAAAATGGCCTTCTACCAATGTCAGCAGGGCACAATTCACAAAATCACTTAGTAGCCTAACAGCAGTTTTGCTGCTATCAATTTTCTACCCATCTAGATAGGAAAATGTAAATTTCACAGCCAAGTAAAAAGCCCACCAACTCAGAGGTGTGAGAACAAATCCTTACATGTATAAGCCAGAAGGAAACCCCATGGGTGCAAATATGCATAGAAAGAAGCTACTCTTCCACCAAAGGACCTGCAAGATTTTGAGGCACAATGATCCATTTTGGTGGGTCCTGCCTGCTGCCAGAGGTCCATTCCATCCTGCCACAGGCAGCCACTATGCTCAAGTACAATATAACCTGTCACCCACTGCCTGTGCTTGTCACACTGTTCATCAAAGGCAGCAGGAGAGATTAGCAGTCAGCAACCACAAAACCTGAAAAATTCATTTATGAATCTTTGCCAGAAAGTTCCAGGTATGGGAGTAAATCAACAGGATATAGTTTATACTATAGGATGGCATGCATAAAGATGTATCAAAAATACATTTTGGACAAATCTTTCTTTAGAATCTTAAGGCTTCAAAACTCATTTAATTCAATCATCACTTCAATGATAGTTAAATCACCACTGTGCTTAACCCATGTTCTTATTTAGCCCTCTGAAAAAAGCCTGTGAGATTATGTGCTTGGGTAGTCCCTAAAAGTTTGATATAACACGTGACCAGTAATTGTAGCATTGAGTTTCCCCCTCCCTGCAAGGCATGTGTATTGAATAAATCCCTTTTCATTTTGGTGCTCCTCCTACTCTAAGGCAGAGAACTACAATACCCAGAGATAAGCATTATGAAGAAAAAAGAGCTCATTTTTTTCCCCCAACCTTAATCAAGTACACCATTTTTAAGAGGGTTAGCTGCAAGACAGCATTTGCATATTGAAAAAGTTTGTCTAAGAGTTGAAAAATGAGAATTTTTCAATTGATTCTTGTACAAAGATCCAAAAAGTATAACATCTTATTAACTATAAACAGATTAAAATAAAAACAAAACTCCCTGAGTATTAATACAATGTATATATCTCAATTCCTTTGTGGCAATGGAGTGAAAGGAGTCATTCTGGTCACCTTTCCAGCTTGAAAGAAGCAAAAGTGATACACAAAGGCTGTCAAAATAGCACCTACAGCCACTGAAATCAAGTTCAGGAATTAACAGAGGTGGCATGCAAAGCCAAAGCAAACCAAACCCTTGTGTGTTGTCTTATTTTTAAACTCCATGAGATAAAAAGAATTACAGTAATTTTCTCCTCAAGAGCCAATATATCCTGTCACATTGTTATGATCTGACTTTGCTCTGACATTCAGCTTTTATTAGTTTTATTACCTTTTTAGTCACTAGATCTGTTAAAGATTATTTTTTTCTTTTTTTTAGGAGATTTTTTTTTAAAAAAAACTTTTTAAAACATAAAAAGATTGAAATCTGACACATGTAGGAAATAGCTAGAATTCATTGTAGAGCATGTATCTTGAAATATCTTCAAGAAGGACAGCCTGCAGAGTTCAAGGAAAGGAAAAGAAAAGAGGGCACCATCCTGTACCTCAGGGTAGCCCTGAGCCAGCACATTCACTTGATCTACTTGCAAAACTCTGGCTGGATTCTTGCAGAAGTCTTACAGAGAGGTCAAGCTCAAAACAGGCAGTCTGTGCTCTTTAGCAATGCCAATCAAGATAGAAGAAAGTGCATTGCACAGCAGCTGAGAATTTACTGCAAAGCACAGGAATCGACAGAAAAACTTAACACACAAATGTTTACTCAACTAACCTGTTGGGGTACTTTTTTAGTTTATCTGTGGGGTATATACATAAGTAGACTACAGGAAGGGTAACAATGAAGTCATGAAGGAGGTAGCTACAGTTCCACCAGAGAAAATCCCAGGGTACAGAGCCAGGACCCAGGGTTCTTAACCAAGCCATTACTTAAGTTTGATGTATTGAATCTCTTGCCCTTTCCTACAATGACTAAATATTTTGGCAACACTTTGCAGATGCTCCTTAATTCTTTCTCTTAGTAGTGGTAAATACAGTGAAATCACTCATGGGTAACCAGGGCTTACGCTGTTCTCAACCTAACTTGAGGCTGACACATTTATCATACTTATAGAACTGGACTGTTTATATAAACAGGATTCACTAAGAAATGTGTATCAAATATTCACCATTTTCATTCTCATAACAACAGCAGCTGGTGTGGTTAACACCTTCTCTCACTGCCATTACAACTGGATAGCAGAGACCTCAAGAAAGGAAGACAGGCAGGAGAAAAGAAATCCACTCTGAATACAGGTCACCTATCAATATCTGCAGTCTTTGCAAATGGGCTGTTCACATGTGTGTCCCCAAGAAGCTCAGTAACAAAAACACATCTATACACAGTTTTTCATCACTGTAGTATCTGAAAGTCTTAAAAATGCCCTGTTTGCGTTTCAAGCACAGGCACAGTGACTGATGACCTCTACAATCACCTCTCAGCCACAAAAGAAATGTGGAGCTCCGCAATCTAAGTTCGTAGGAGGACACATTCCCAGAAGTGTTTCAAACACCAAGTACAGCAGGTGCTTGGAATTATTATTTTCTTGCTGCCCAAGGGTACTTGGTGAATGAGAAAGCAAGACAACAACACGGGACAAAAACATAGTCCATACAGGTGAAATCATATTGTGAGAACTACAGTGACATGGAACACTAATGCAGCTTTGTGTTTGATGCCAAGCTTAAAAAGAGTATTGCAGGTGCAGCAAATCCCAGGTTATGAAACAACTCATTTCTGTGAGAACTATAGAGACAAAATCAGAAAGAGAAAAACCTTTATGAGATAACCAGTTAAGTTACCTGTCTGGTTACTTCTAGCTGTTAGTCACAAATGTGTTCATATTTTCTTAACATTTTTCTTCTACATTTCAATAGAACAGTCTGTTCCATCAATAATGTGACCTAAGATCTTACGTTACACTTTTTCTGTGTGTTTCAAAGTTTTTCACTACAAGGACGTTTGTGAATAAATAGGAAGAGGTTTTCAATCCTTACCTTCATATCAGACCACCAGTGCAATTAGGAAAATGAGAAAAGAGAAGGATGGAGCTCTTGTGCTCAGCTTCTCAAAAAAACCCAAGCAAACCACAAACCAAAAAAACCCAAACAACAACCAAAAAAACCCAAACAAAAAACCCCACAAAAACCCAAACAATTTCATCTTTCTACTCTCATCCAAAAGTCATTATGTGTCTGTGCTCACTGTTGAACAGTTCTACATGTGCAAGTGCCTGGTATACAAAAAGGTCTTCATTAAAGCCTAAACTAATCTTTTATTTATTTTTGGTGTGGAAACTCACCTGCTGCTCCTCTAGAGCACAGATAACATTGCTGTTCCAAGAAATAAGATTATTTCCTAATTTTAACTACTGCATTCAAATCTTAAATGTTAGCTAGCATTATAAAGACACATTTGAGACTCCACAAGAGCATGCTGGGTTTCATGGCTGGCTTGACCTTTTGTTTATAAGATGAAAATGTCTCATGACAAAGGCTGCAATGTGACATGGTGCTCAAAATGCCCCCATTACAAGTTAAAATTAAGTTCACCACTAGGAAAGGAGACATGCAGTACATTCCAGTTCCAGGACATACTACCCCATACATCTAGGAACCAATAGCTGTAGAAGCAACATCTACAGCAACTAGTCATACCTCAAAAATGAGCATTTGTACCACAATAGCAGGCTCAGGTTTCACATAATAAGAAAGTCCTTCAACTGAAGAAAGAGGAGGGGAGAAGGAATGTGGGTAGAAAAATGTAGATTTTAATAATTACTTGGCCATTACTTGCATGCTAAATGCTGGAGTAAAAAATAGACTCCAGTTCAATGTCACAAATCATGATGCCTCAACTACCAGAGGCAGCATATGAAGCAGACAGAAATGTGGTAAAAATGCACTAGAAAAGAACATATATAGAGGATGGGAACACTGTGTCAGAGGGACTGGTTTTGACAGGGAGCAAGATTCTCTAATAGAAAAGGAATTGATAAGCTGGTAACAGGGGTGGATGGCCCACTTCTAAGTTTTGCTTGGGTAAGAGTCTTAAAATTTTTATGCCTGAAATAACTGGAGATCTGCAGGAAAGAACTAATAAGGCAGACATTGTTCCTTTCCTTCTAACAGATGACCAGAAACTATTATTGATTCCAAAGATTATCTGCCATAAGTGAAATCAGGTCCTCTCAGTGGTAAATGCAATTTTTGAAATTTTTGTTCTGGACATAAAGTGCCATTCTTTTACCAGAATGAGACTTCCAGGTACAACCATTTCAAGGGTTGTTTTGGTTTGTTTGGGTTTTTTTTCTATTAAATAGTTTAAAAAAATACTCATAAAGCTGTAATCAATTAAATCAGGACCTTCTGACATTATAAAGTCATTATATTAGTTAAAGCAATTATTTACTGTTTCCATTTTCCTTTATGATGGAAAATGGAGTTTGTTTTCATGCATTATTTTAGCTGATGAGTAATGATGCATATATATTACATTTGAAAGTCTTCAATTCTGTGGTCTTTATTGCAGAAATGTAAAAATCTATCATTTTATATGCACTAACAGATAGTAAATACAGTAGATATCTGGCACTCTAAGCAGTTGCAGAAGATGAGACATTAGGGAGAGCAGTATTATCACCAGGACAGCCATTGGAAACAAAACAAACAAACAAAAAAAAATCAGACCAATTACTCTAACCAGGATACTGTTTGTCAAGTCATGTCTGAGGCTGCTGACCACTGGCAAACAATGCCAGTTTCTGTGTTCAACAACCGACAATGGATTTTTCTTCTATGAATTTGCCTTTAAACGTATCCTAATCTCAGTGTCCACAGACTCACAGTAAGCCTTCCAGTTTAAATATAAGTCACAGAAAAAAAGTCTCCCTTTGTTTTACAGTGCTACTTAAAATTTCATGTTCCCTTATTCTTGTGGGAAAGTTTGAATAAGCAACCTCTTGTCACTCTCTCTGCACCTTGGCTATACCTTTTCCAGGATGAAGCTTTTTCTCCTCAAAAGAAACTGAAGAACCTTTTTAGATTTCTAACTAGGCAGAATTTTTAGAAGCACTAACACACAGGGGCATACAACTTTGCTAATGCAGAATGGCCAGAGCTCACTGTAAAAGGCCATCATGTGCACTGAGCTTTGGAATTGATCCGGATAAAGAGGCAGGACAGCACAGCTACATGCTTGTGCTTCTAATGCACAAGTTAATTCAGGCATCTGTTCAGTAATGCACCGTGTTGCCTACAGACACACTAGAAGGCTTGCTGCAAACCAAAAACAAGCTAATGAATATAGTGATAGAAAACCAGGGGGGTATAGGGGTGGGGGTGGGGGGGGTCATGCAGGAATCAATATCTCCTTTCAATAAACACAATATATATGAATGTTAGCTTCAATAACTGAAGGGATCCTTAAATCTTGCAGATTACTGAGGATAAACACTCTCTAATTTATATTGCAATGAAAGAATGTGAGTTCTCTCATCACCTGTGTATGCACACCACAACTAAAAGAATCAAACACACAGCTCAGATGATGACAGTCCAGGACTCCTGACACACTTGCACCTTTTGCATTTCTCAAGTGCTGTTCTCGTGCAGCAGTCGGTTGTTCTTAAGAGATGAGTGCTTGCATGGAATTTTCCTAATAAGAACAATTACTGAATAACTATTCATGAAAATACCAGAAAGCACACCAAAAGGTTTGTATCAAGCTTTGAAAATGCTAAAATATTTATATACAACATTCTTCTTTTGTCTAAAAAAAAACAACCAACAAACAAACAAAACCAAACCCTATGGAATTCCTACTGCTAATAGCACCAGGTACCTATAAAGATACAGCAAATGCCAAGACCGAAACACACAAAGGGCACTGAGCTGCAGCAGGTCGTATTCCCCTGTCCTTGTCTGTACATTTATTTCAGCAACCCCAATTACAATGCTACCAAGAACCACAAGACAATTCTAACATATATAATCAGTTTAGTGCGGCTGTCAAGTTCTTCTCATCCTACATCTCTGCTACAGGCAGGAACTTTTTAATCTCTGATAATAGCATGATTGGCTCTCCCAACACCTGCAAATATTTTTGCTAACTCTTTCCTTTAGGTACCCTAGCTAGCAGGCACTGTATCTTAGAAAAGTGCACTAAAAAGTGCTGACACCTGTTTGCTGTTGAGAATGGCTACCAATCTAGAACACCAAAACTGCAATAGTTCAGCAGATAACACCAGAGTCACTGTCTTTGCAGGCATGAGATTTCATTCGTTTCTCTTCTATCAAATAGCTAGTTAAGCCCTTTATATTCATAGAATCATAGAATCCTAGGGGTTGGAAGGGACCTCGAAAGATCATTTTGTGACATCTGTATCTTGTCCCTGCTAAGAGCAATTTATTGCATTAGTTCTGGAACCAGGAAAAGTAAAAAGAAAACTAACGGGTCTTTACTAGACTAGAAAATCTAGTACACCTTAGAGTCTAGTAATAGATGACACAGCTCCTCCTTATGAATTTGTTCAGAAGTGTCCTCTGCAGAGAAGAAATGTCATTGTAAAACCTGTCAGAGAATCACAGTAGAAGGTGAGATGAACTGCATACAGTTAGGTATAGATTTCATGCTTTCAATCAAGTATCATAAAGGAACTCATCTAAAAGCAGTTGAGCCAGCTGGTCTGACAGTTCTAATGCAGAGCTACAGACACAGCATTGATGCACTAAGACTGCCATCTTGGCCAGAAAGTGTGGATTTAAGGGTCATTTCCCTACATTAACAACAGCTTAAAAATCCAGCTAGCAGAAAGAAATGGATTATGTTAAGATGCCATTATCTGAGAACAACCTTCTTTAGTTAAAAATAACCATGTTACTCACTATGATTTTATTAAGAATAAGTTTTTCCTAAGTTCAAAGCATTTTCAAACTTTGTTAAGTAATTGCCTTAATTTTTAATAGCCTGATCGAGGAAAAGATTTATTGCCATTTAACTTTAATTTGAAAAAGTTTTCATGTTTCATTTACAGCTTTTGGGGAACCAAAATTTGATTAAAAAACCAAACAAAACACAGAGGGTTTTTTTTTTTTCTAACTACCTGTAAGTATCAGGTATGGTAAAGAAGGGAAGTTAATATATTCACAGCACAAGTACATCATCTGAGGTCCATCAAATCCAACAAAGCCCTGTGATAGCAAATACCAGATGTCAGGACAACTCTTCAGTGCATGTTGGACCATCATTAAAGCATGAGGTGGTGCTCACCAAAACCTCAAAAAATTTATATTTAAGAGACACAAAAAGTTCTACATTATTTCAAATCCAGATCTATAATTCTCTTTAGAAATGAACTCTCAGTATCAGAAAAACTCCTGAAGGACAGGACAGTTTAGCAAAGTGTGGAATTAAGCACAACTAAGGAATAAGGATTGCAGATCACTTACAAGTAGCCTGGCACATGTTTTTTTATCTTAAATGAGGCTGAACTTTCTTGATATAGTATAATTGAGAGGTGTTTCAAATACACTGGAATACAGCTATAAAGACTAGTAAAGCAAAACTACTTTGTCCTGTGAAAATCCTCAGAGACTGCCAAATGCAGTTTAAACATCCCACTCTGGTTTTAAGCTGGTTTATTAGGTTTAATGGCTGGAAATAACCACTGCATTTCTCAGCCTGATTTCAACACTTGAGCCAGTTGAACTCAGTGTATCTAGCCCTGCAGAGTTTCATTGCTAATCCATAATCTCAAATTAAAATTTCAGGGATATTTAATGTAATCCCACAAGGATCTTATAAATTAGGACCAAACAAAATGTAACAAGTGCATACACTTTTTTCCTAATCAAAGCTCTGAAAAATAAAAAAGAATACCTGGGGTGCATACTTCTAACAGTATCTGTAGTGTTACAGTGCACTTTCAGAGGTGCAACTGTAGGATCCTCTTAAAAAAATCAGAACCTTCACATTCTGCTTATGTTCACCTGTTCCTCCAAAATCAAGGGTGAAAAGAGTTTAGGTTCAGTTTGCAGCTGTTGATAAGAGTGCACAAGCATTAGAAAAACGTAACTGAAAAGTATATGCAACCAATTAGGATAATGAAGATTGCTGACAAGAGAGCAATTATTCTGTTTGATGTGATGAGGGAAGGAAATGTATGAGCAAACTGCCCTCTTCAAATGTTTGTATTACCATTCACTGGTGTATTTGAACATTTATAATTTTCTGTTTGAGTATTTTAAGAGAGAAAATTATTATTTTGGTTTTTAACACTTTGGGAGAGTCCCTAAAACTAACTGCCACTGTAACAGTCTTACACTTTCCTCTAGATTTGGTACAGAAGCCTAGAAATACATTTGGGATACCACAAGTCCCAGAAAGCATGGATAATAGTGATGCATTTCTGAGAAACTGCCTGGTTCAGGGAGACACACACTACCATACTGTAGCACCATGAAATGCTTCCTGAGCTAAGACCTTGACAAGCAACTGGAAAGTCCCAGGTGAACCAGACACTGATACTATAGTAAAAGTAGTACCTAAGACTTGTCCCATGATTTTTCAGAGAAATAAATTACAGGACTTTTTCCTGAAGTTCTTAAAAACCCCACAAGAAGTAAAAATTCTGTTTCATAAATAACAAAAATGAGCAGAGACAGGTAGAAGACTTGTGTCAGCCTGGTGTCTGCCAGCAGTTTAGGAACAAAGCTGAAATAAGCTAACTCAGATCAAGCAGGTTTGCAATCTATCCATTTGGCTACTGTCCAGGACATTAAGCCACATTATGTACTTGTTCTGCACTGAACAGCAGTACAAAACTCAGACTTAAAGTAAAGAAGCTGCAAAACTTTGCTTGAAAGGGGCACAGATATGGCAGGGAATTAAGGGAAACGAAAGTCAAGGCAAAACCAGCAGTAAAGAAGAATAGAGCCACCTTCCAGGAAACTGCTGTGCTGGAAGGGACCACTCCCAGGGAGGGCAGCAATTCCAGGGCTAGATTTGGCTATAGTGCCACAATTCATCAAGAGGGATAACACATCACACACAACTGATGTAATTACTATACTAATTTAAAATTATTCATTTCCTTAAATACTGTTGTTTGGGTTTTTTTCCCTACTATTAATAGCCTCCTGGGGATCTACACAGAGTAACAGAGGCCTCATGGGATTAGTTCAGCATCTGAGGTAAGGAGAGGACAAGTTGTATTTTCTTCCTCTGGCTGAACAGCCCTTCTGAAACACAAATACAGAACTTGAGCAGAAGACTCCTACCAAAAAGAGATTCTAGAAATAAGTAAATTTTATTCAAATGAACACTTACCAAGCTTTAAAAAAAACCTGTATGTCATTTTAGTTGATGCAGTACTTCTGCATTATTCCCTTTCCATCTCTCAAAAAATCATTGGCCTGAGATCTCTGAATTTAAGTAGCTGAGATATCAGCTCAAACATAGAATCACTGGGAGCATCTCACAAGAATAAAGCAGCAGGGTTTTTTATTCATACACACTAATTAAAACTATTACAGGTGTGTAAATTATCAATAACACACCTAGCCTGTAATGACTTTATTCTTCCTTACAACAAATTGAAGATAAAAATATGAAGAAAAACTACATTTTAAGGAGTAGCAAAGTATTTGCAACCCATTACACTTTTAAACTTGGGAAGAGGAAAGTAAGCAGTATAACAATACTTGCAACATTGATTCTAACTTCTTAAACAATTTAAATACAGTAACTTAAAAAACTAACTTATAAAAAGATATGCAGTTTATTAACTCTAAAATTACCATTTTAATTAAAAGGAACCTTTTTTCCACTTCACAAGTATTACCCGAAAGGTCAGCCAACAATCACTGCTGGGCTCACACGGAAATTCATTAGTTCCAACCAGCAGCAATGTTATGATAATTACACTCACTGGTGGTTTGGTTACTTGTGCCAGAAAGAGATACCATTATGTGACCAACATAATCCTACCTAATCCTTGGAGGCTTGCATGTAAACCACTCAAGTGTCCCAGAAAGGAAATTACATCTAGCAAAATCAGTGAAGTAGTGTATTATGACTTTTCAGACTTACTTTCTATTGTACAGAAATTAGACTATTTTATGCTTTTGGTGTCCAAGAGAACTTGAGGTCTCAAGTGAGCCAAAACAGCCCATCTTGTAGAATTTGCAGCCTTTATATTTCAGCTGAATTAGATGAAACAAACTATGAATTTTACTTGGAAATACCCCTACCAACACCTTTTCAGAAAAAAATGTTAGCATACAGACTATGAATAATTAGATATGTTTATGTTCATGTTTATGGTCTCAAGTTACACCAAGGGAGGTTTAGAGTAGATATTAAGAAGAATTTCCTTACTGAAATAGTAGTCAAGCACTGGAACAGGCTGCCCAGGGAGGTGGTGGAGTCACCATCTCTGGCAGTATTTTAAAACTGTGTAGATGAGGCACATCAGAACATGCTCTAATGGGTTTTTTTGGGGGGTGGGTGTGGGACAGGGGTGCGGGGGGGTGGTAGTGGCAATCTTAGAGGTCTTTTCCAACTGTGACAATTCTGTGACTCTGATCTGCCCTATTGCTTCTACTTCACTGCTTAAATCTATTCCCCTCCTTTTATCTTTTTAAGGACTGAAGCAACCACCAACATTGGCACAGAGCAAGCAACAATGAGTAAAAGGAGAGATCAAACACTGATGGATAAACTAGAATTAAAAGTTAAACTGAAGAGGTCTTTAATTTGTGCCAATTGTAAAGGCAGCACAGTATTACCCAGGATACAGAATGAGCCTGGAAGTAAGAGTGGACATCAGTTTCCATTACACCAAAACGCGAAACCGATTAACAAAATGATTGTAACATAGGGCAACTACATGCCAAATCAAGACAAAAATACCATCTTTATGATTTAACCTTGCAACTTGCTTTGCCCAGGTAGACTTTTGAGCTATGAACATACTCCATCACAACAGGAGATTTACATAAAATATTCAGGGTTGACATGGTGTCATCAACGTTATCCCTATTTAAAACTTGAACAGCTAGGAACGGGAAGCAGAATTAGGTGACAGCACAACAGTCCTCTGGCTTTCATGTTTAGGATAGGGTTTTTTTCTTTAATAGTTGTTAAAGTATATTTAATTTATTCCAAAATTAATGAAAAAAATGAAAGGTGTCTGGTTTTAGAAACACAAAAGCTAACAAAACTGTGGTAGAACAAAAATTGGACCAAGTCAGATATGTGTATTTTATCCATTCTGAATTTTGGGCAGTAGTGAATTGAAAACATGCTTTCTAGTTTTGACTCTTATTAAAAAACCCTCATCTTTAGGGGTGTATCTTTTGCAATTTAGAATTTCATACTTAATTCCTTTTTTTTTTTTTCAACTGTAAAATTATAAATGCACAGGAGCTGATAATTTAAGCTTTTCAAAATTCTGGGTTATTCATAAATTACAACACAGGGCCCATGTAAAATTACATATGCCAATTTCTAGTGAAGTAGCTTGAAGTAGCAGCACAAGTGGCAGAATAGCCACCAACATACCCATCTCTCAGCAGACTAATTAACTCATGCTTAATCACCATAAAAAGGTATCTAGACCTCATTCTAGTATCCAAGACAGATCTTTCCGATTCACTTCGCTATCTCTGCAAGAAACTACATTCCAACACAGACATACGAATACCCCAATGTCAGAGGGGCTACTGTTCACGTGCGTGCGTTTTGCTTTTCTCATATTTCTAGTATAACTAAGATGAGAACAGCAAAGACACTACCAGACAGTCACAGCTGTGGTGACAGAAAGAATACTCTGGCAATGACTTAAAAATTTAGGGACAGGGCAAAGGTTTCCAGTTGAGTTTAGCCTGGAATTCATAAAGCTGACTGCCAGAAATGATAGCGGGATCATGCAGCCACAATATCTTGCCTGATATAATTTGGAAACTCAAACCCACCAAAACAAGACAGCATTCTCTTCAATAACCATTAAAAACAAAAAAGCCCCCAAGAACCAAACCAAACATCAAAGAAGAAAAGCAGGAATCAGTAGAAGAAACTGAATCAAGGATCAAGAAATTAGTTAAAGGTTTACGATGAGAAACTGTGTATTATTCCCAGAAGAAAAAAAAAAAAAAGTAGTAATATAAGTGCTAAAATTATTGTAGCCCGTGACACAGATTGAGAAATCCAGAGAAATTCTCATCATAAGATTCTAAAGTAGTTCACAACAAGCTTAACAAAATTTGACAGAAAGGAAAGACTAAGGGGTACTAGCATGTAAAGCACCTCCCTGGCAAAGTTGATAATTCTTTCCCTGCCCCAACTTGGTTTTGACCAAGCTTCAACTACAAAAGAAACCACTGTCTCTGCAAACAGAGGAATATTAATCTACACACCTTTAAAAATACATACAAAACATGTGCTCTTAGATCCCTCTTAATCGATAGAAAATTCTTTCAGTATTTATTTTTTCTTCAGGAGTGATTTACAACTGCTTCATGTTATCTTAAAGTGCTATGATTAAAAGGTATTAAAAGAGACTGAATACATTAGAGATCCTTCTTCAAAATATTCATGTATTTATAAACTTTTTAAAAATAATATTATACTCTCAGAACTCAGACTTACCAGAGAATTTAGTCAAATTTTGCACAGAAGTATTATAGAACAAGTTTCAATTAAATTATGTACTTGTGCAAGGTAAAGAGGAAAAAAACACATTACTTTGTGAACAACATTTTAACCAAAAATTTACCATGGAATGCCAGGTTGGAAGGGACCTCAAGGATCATCTAGTCCAACCTTTCTAGGTAATACCACAGTTTATATGAGATGGCTCAGCACCCTGTCAAGCTGAAACTTAAAACTGTCCAACGTGGAGGAATCTTCCACTTCACTTGGGAGACTATTCCAATGTTTTACTCTCCCCATGGTGAAAAATTTACCTGATGTCCAATCAGAATCTCCCCAGGAACAACTTGGTTTTGCCATCTGATTCCTTGTAAATAGGAAGTCTGCATCTTCTTGGTAGTCACCCTTTAAGTACTGGAACATGCTAATAAGGTCTCCTCTAAGCCTTCTCTTCTCAAGGCTGAACAAACCTAGTTTTCTCAGCCTCTCCTCATATGGCAGGTCCTCCAGTCCTCTGATCATCCTTGTGGCCCTTCTCTGGATCCTCTCCAGCCTGTCCACATCCTTTTTGTAGAGTGGGAACCAAAACTGAATGCAATACCCCAGGTGTGGTCAGACAAGCTCCGAGCAGAACAGGATGGTAACTTCTTTATCTCTGCTGGTGATGCCCTTGTTGATGCAGCCCAGCACCCTGTTGGCTTCCTTTGCCCCCGGAGCACACTGTTAGCTCATGTTGAGCCTGTTATCCACCAAGAACTGCAGGTCCCTTTCCACAGGGCTGCTCTCCTGCCAGGTGGATCCCAGTCTGAACTACACTCCTGGGTTACATGTTCCCAGGTGCAAGACCTCACACTTCTCAACATTGAACTTCATAAGATTTCTGCTAGCCCACTCCTCCAGTCTGTCCAGGTCATCCTGGAGGGTGGCTCTCCCTTCTGGAGTGTCAACCTCTCCACTTATCTTGGTGTCACTAGCAAATTTCATCAGGGTGCTCTTGATCCCAACATCCAGGTCACTTATGAAGATGTTAAACAGCATTGGGCCCAATATTGATCCCTGGGGGACCCCACTTTTGACCAGTTGCCAGTTTGAGGAAAAACTATTTACTAACAACCTCTAGTGTCTATCAGCCAGTTCCCCACCAGCCACACAGACCACTTGTCAAGGCTGTAACAAGTCAGTTTCTCCAGGAGAAGGCTGTGGGGGATCCTATCAAAAGCCTTGGAGAAGTCCAGGTAGACAATGTCCATCACTTGCCCTGCATCAACTGAGCAGGTTACTTTGTTGTAGACAGTGATCAGGTTTGCCAAGCACGATTTGCCCCTGGGAAATGCAGGTTGACTTTTCCCAATCATATACATCAGTTGACTTGTGACTGTCCTCAGCAGGATTTGCTCCATCACTTTCCCAGGGACTGAAGTGAGGTCTATAATTACCCGGGTCCTCCATTGGATCCTTCTTACAGATGAGAGTGGCATTAGCCTTCCTCCAGACCTCAGGGACATCTCCTGATTTCCATGACTTCTCAAAGATTATGGAGAGTGGCTTTGCAATGACATCAGCCAGTTCTCTCAGCACCCAAGGGTGGATGGCATCTGGACCCATACATTCGTACAGGTTGAGCTCCTGTAATAGCTGACACACCATTTCTTCCTTCACTGATGGTGGATCAGTGTCTGCATCAACCTGGACTTTTCTTCCTATGGCCTGGGACCCAACAGCCCTGGTAAAGACACAGGTGAAGAAGGTGTTGAGGACCTCTGCCTTTTCAGCATTTTTGGTGACTAGTTCACCTCTCCTGTTTAATAGTGGACCAATATTATTCCTCTGTTTCTGCTTGTGGTTACAGTATCTGACAAATCCTTTCTTGAAGGTTTTTACATCTCTGGCCAATGTCAGCTCAAGCTGAGCTTTTATTTTCCCAACTGCATCTCTGCATACCCTAGTAATTTCCAACCAGTAATGTTCCACTTTTCCACCTCTGATACATTTCTCTTTCGGATCTGATCAGACCCAGAAGCTCACAGTTAAGCCAAGGGGGTCTCTTGCTCCACCTACTTCTCCTGCCTTTAGAGGGGACGAACTGGTTTTCCTTACCTAGGAGAGTGTTCTTGAAAAACTCCCAGCTTGGAGTGAGCTGAAGTTTCTCTTTTAAAATCTAAACCCCTTGTCTTAGAATTAACCTTCATTGTGCTCAGCAGTACCCCAAACTCCACAATGTTATGGTCACTGCAGCCAAGTCTGTCACCAACCAAGATATTACAGACCAGGTTTTCTTGGTTAGTGAGTAGTAAGCTCAGCTGTACCCTATTCCTGGGTGGCACATCCAACATTTGTGTGAGGAAGCAGTCCTCTACATATCCCAGGAACTTAATGGATGTCAGGTGAACTGCAATGTTGTTCTTCCAGCAAACGTCTGGGAAGTTAAAGTTTCCCATAAGGACCAGGTTTTGCTGACCCAAAGCTTGCCTGAGCAACTTGAGTATTTCTGCATTGGTCACGTCGTCTTTGTTTGGGGGTTGGTAATAGATGCCTCCTGCAAGGTCTCCCTTGGAGACTACCCCTCTGATTTTGACCCAGAGGAATTCAATAGGGCTACCAGAATTACCATAGTTGAATTTTATACATTCAAGGTTTTCCTTAACACAGAGCATGACTCCTCCACCTCTTCTCCCCTGCCTGTCTTTATGGAACAGCCTGTAGCCATTGATCATGGTCCTCCAGTCATGTGAACTGTCCCACCATGTTTCAGTTATTCCTACGATATCCTAACTATCTGACTAGACATGGACCTCCAGTTCCTCCTGTGTATTTGCCAGACTGCGTGCATTTTTTTATTATGTGGTAATTTGTCTTCAGACGATGTGATTAAGACCAGAAGAGTCAGTCCATATAAGCCATTAAACAAGTAGCAGATTGCTATGATGTCTCGATTACATGGACCATTTCTAAGGTGAATGCCTCTTCCGACCAGACATCAGCATCCCTTCCTATATTAGAGTATTTTTAATGTCTCTTGTTTAGGCATAGAAAAAAAAAGACAGTCAACATTTCATGTGATGAGAAAGGACTTCAGTATGAAGTAACTCGATACCAATTATGGTGCATGACAGCCTGAGTGTTGTGATTTATCACAACAAAAGCACTGCAATAAAAACAATTGTGATGGAGTTTGGATGGATAACACAAATGTTTGCAGCTGCTGATAGCTGATGAACTGGCTAGTTTACAGCTGTACAAAGCCAAAATTCAGTAAGAAGCAAGACAGCCTACAGAATCTGTATTTACAAAAATAGATTAATTAAGAAGATTAATTAACATTCTGATGTGTCAGATAAAGTAAACTGTCAGGCAAGAACAGAGTAGAAAAAATGTAAAAGGTAAGAACTAATGTGTCTAGAAAAAATTAATTAGCAGTCAATTTATCATATAGCAACTACCAACCAATTTAACATCCTGAGAGGGTTTCTGACAAGCTAGAATGGGAATATTAAAGAAATTGTCTGAAACAGATCTAGGGCAGTATTCTAGGTCAGTGTGCCACAACTGGCAGTACTGCAGAGGGCTGGACAGCAGTGGCTCTGCAATCTCACAGCTGTCAATGGAAGTTGCTATAGGCACAAATCCCACAAAGGAAGCAAGATAGGAATCCAGCTCTTTCAGCACACTGACCTCAGTGGCAGAACAACCCATCCTGTCTTCTGGGATTCATCCAAGCTGAACACAAGGGCACTAGATTCCCCCATAGACTCATTTTTCCAACCACAGCTGTAATACGACGGTTATTTTTAGATAAAAACTTACACAATCACAGAGATACTGTGGAAAAAAAATGGATATTGATTCTTCTACATGAAGAAAAGTTGTAGCTGGGATTCTCTTTCCAATGAGCAGGAACATGCTTACTATCTTCTGTGAAGTAACTGGTTTTTAGCACATTAGTGCCAACAACCTGGAGGTGAGACAAAGCTCTGCTTTGACTACTTGAGCCCATCATGACAAGCCTGCTCTCAGCAGTTACCATGTTACTCCATCCTATTCTAACATTGGTGGTGGGACTTGGCCCTCTTACTTCAGAATAACCAATTAGAAAAACAAGGCAAATCAAGTATTCTAGAAAGACAATCAAGGTAACTGTAGTGTAACTGGCTGGAGAGGGGAATAGAAAACAAAACAACCAGAAACCAACAACAATAAAAAACCAACAACCAACCAACATACCCAAACTCCAAGATTTGCATTAATTTCTCAGTCCCAAAGGATTACAACATGTTTCTTCAATTACCTGCCCCTTCCCTTTTCTAAGAACCTGTAAAATAAGTTTTTCAGTTTACACTATATCTTAAAGTCAACATGACTGAACCAATGATGCTGTCATAAATATATCTGTCAGAGGTAGCTAGGCAATCCCAAACTGTTGCTTTCCAAACTAAAAAACTGCAATTCACCCTAGGGATCACACTAGACATGCCAGAGTAAATTACAAATATATGTAGGCCAGAACAAACATTCAAAAAATGTCCAAACTAGCAATTACCTAATAATTAACTGCTTCATTTCAATGGACAGCAATCACCTAGCATCTACAAAGGTAAGGTATTTATTAAGCAAGCCTTTAGTTACAACAAGCCCAAAGAAATGGTTCTAACACCTAGAAGACACTAGTCAAGAGCACAATATGCATAGCACAGGAGTACAAGGTGGTTTTGGTTTATGTTTATAAAAATGTATCTGAAGAGCTTTAAAAGTTTAAGAAGGTAAAAGAGAAATCTGAATTAATTTCAGGAGTGGCTGCTCATTCTCTTAATGGAGCTCAAAGTGTTTGCTTATATAGAAATACAGTGTTTGAACAGCAGAAAAAAAAACCACGAGTCTCTAAAATCCCTATTTTTTTCATTCATCTGATGGACCTGCAACAAAGCATCCTTTTTTAGTTGCTATACCTGGAGCAAACAAGAAGCACAGTCACTACCTATGGAATTCATGTCCACAGTCTAAGCAGACAATGTGAGATCAAATGAATAAAGCATTTAATATTTTTACATTAGTTTACAAGTATTTTTTGCTATTATACATCATGTCAGTGGCTACAGTTTTTCACCCAGCTGTACCACTTTTGAACAAACTTTAAACATTCTGGAAGTTTGCCAACTAATTTAAAATAAGAGACATAAACATGGGGATACGATAGGCAAACCAAATCATTTTTCTTCCTAATATACAGCTTTGGCTTATTTGCCAGTCTCTCCATTTAATTTTGATACCACACCCAGCACCAATCTTCTAAGTCTGAAAACCTAAATGAAAGATGGAAAGTGAACCTATATACAAATAAAGAGAAGTCTAAAAGTTACCTGTTTATATATTTTGACAGAAACACAAGTGGGTTACATGTTTTGTATTTCACAGCATATCAACAGTATCAGAACATAGATGCACATCTCTTCATCCTCATGCTTGAAGATGGGAGCCTCAATATAGTACATGGGCCATCCCCCCCAAAGGCCCACCTTTGTTATCCACTGGCTCTCTGCACACTTGGCATTGCAGGCATTGGTGCTCACCTGGTTGCAGAAGCAAAGATCCCACAAAGCCCAACTTTAAAAGTTTCATTTAATTCTTTCTTGTTAAATTGGCCAGGGTATTCATGGCAAGTTCCTACTTCAAATACCTTGCACACCCTGTAGTTACTAGTAAACTAAGATGTAGCTATTGAAATAATCAATTTAATGCTCTTGAGATCAAAGAAATGGGGAATTCCTCACTTAATACTTCAACTTCATAACTACCTTATTCATGAAACATTAAGTTCCTCTGCTGCACTATAAAGGACCAAGAAATCAAACATGGACAGAAACCTGAACTATTTCACTCTACAGTTCTTCTCATGTCTCAAAATTCACCACCTTCCCTAAGAAAACAAAAATTTGAGGTCTGGCAAGAGAACACCATTAAGAGCCACCAAGAAGCATCACAGTTGCTTAAAATATGCAACTATGATATATCCTTTACATCACATGCTTCATTATATGGACTATACATCTCAATTATAGCAAGACACCCACAAACTCCTAGTGCAAACACGTATCAAACCTATCAAACACCTTCAGTAACAGTCAAAAGATGAAAACTGGGAGGTACAAAGCAGAGTTCAACAAGTGGAAGACCAGTCTGCACCATTATTAACAATAAAGGAACAAAAGCACACATTGCCTATTCAAAACCTCAAAATTACATGGAAGTACAAAGGGACTTTCTTCACTTCTTAAAATTTATTAAAGGCTTTTGCAGAACAGGAGTGGGGATAAGCATATTACCTCCAGCCTCAGAAATCGCTGCACACACAGAACAATCTGTTACAAAACTAGAAATACAGAGCAGCAAATGTTTATCTGCAGCTAAAGCACATAAGTATCAGCCTAGAACAAAAGGTTTCTTTTTAAAACAGCTTGTCAACACCTCTGTGATTCAACAGAGTAAATCCTGTGTTTATAAGGACATGGTTGCATGCATGCTTTCCACTTAGCACCATGGCAATTTTTCCCTGTTCTAAAGTTCAGTACTTTTTACTTTGTTGAACATTTTTCCTTTCTGTATGCACTTCTAACCGCATAGTGTTTTCTCCAAGCTGTTTTAAACATAAATTTCAGTCTGAAAATTGTGAGAAAGGGAACAATGTATTTCATATGCTACATATCAATAAAGCTGAAGACACCTGCCTCCACTGCAAAGCTGCTCAGTTTAGGTGACTGGTGAAATTGAAAATTTTTCATGTTACATCCAAAATTGTCTTCAATTTCAAGGTAAAGTTGGGTTGTTTTTGTTTGTTGGCTGGTTTGTTGGGGTTTTTTTTGCTTCTAACTAGTAAGCAAGCCATCCAAATGCACCAAATCTAAATATTCTTTAAAAGTGGTAGTATTTATACAGCTTCCAACTGAGGATAACAAGTATTTTTATGAACATTTGAGATTAAGTCTCCTGCTTTCCACAGAGTGAACCAGTAAAATTTAACTCTCCATTCTGCTCTTCATACCATCCACTGGTTTCCAGTAACCCTTTGTTGGCTTGTTTGTTTTTTTGAAAAAGTTGTATGCAGAACATTCCAGTTGCATAACTTCCTTGTTCCTTTTTTCTCAGCTAGGAAATTTAAGCTTCAATTCCCAATTCAATGACTTATGTAACTAAATATTAATTGCCACATGCATTTAATTTGTGTATTCCAGATAACAGGAAAAATGTATGATTACTCCAATTTTAATAGTTCTACACCCTCAGAAAGAAAGCTTTTCATCTGTATTCAGTACTATTACCCCAAATATTACCCTGACCTTTGCTAGGGATAAAAAGATTAAAAGCAGCTATTCTTTATGCTAACAGATTTGTAGGAAAGAACAAAGTAGAAAAAATTATGTTCATATAACAAGTTTATTCATAATTTACTACACCATGAGGAGGACAGCAGGTTACTCATTACATTTGCCTTTTAAAAAAGCAGATACCATTTTTTCCTCAGTGTATTGAACTGTATTAAACAATTTGTGAGCTGATTTTTTATGAAAGACTTTTTAATATATCAAACCACTTCTGTAGGTGACATTGTATTAACTATTTTTGAATTTTCTGATTCTAGATTTCTGGACTATCTCCAGATTTTCTTTCTAGTTAGACAACACAATCAGCAAGCACCTTATCTAAAGCACTATCTACACATTCGGGTAATAAACTGCCTTTCCATTTCCAATTATTTCTTGACTTCTGTCACTTCATTGTCCAGCTAATAGACCTGTAAATAAACATTTTCACTTGTGATCTGTCCTAAGTGTTCCTGCTGCAGCAGGCGGGGTTGGACTCGATCTTCAGAGGTCCCTTCCAACCCCTAGCATTCTATGATTCTGACTAATTCTCCATTCACTAATTCTGCCTACTACAGTTTTAGAGGTGACACTAGAACTGAACACTACTCTGTCTGAAAGTACATCACCATTTCAATTGATGTATTTTCCATATTTTTCCTATATGTTTTCAAAACAGCTGCAAAACCCTATTTGCTTTAAATTCCTCTTTTGAACAGGACATGTCACTAAGCTGCCAAAATTTCCTAATATCATTCTCCCAGCCTCCAAATAAGCAATCTGTAAGACAGAAAAGTATATTAATAAATTGTTTTTTTCATAATACAACTTACTAGTGCAAGATAATTTGTGTTTTCTGCCTGGTTCTACTGATCTGAGACTCTGGTTGTAATAATTCATTTCTTTTTTATTAATATGAACAGCATTGTGTCACCACTATGTCAGGCCATGTCATCTTACTTGTACAGCCTTCCACTACTTCATGGATGAAAGTAGGTATTAACATTGATTGCAGAACTGCTCCCTTGAGATATCAGCTTATTGACTTTATGTCCAGAGGAACTCTATATACCATACAATCAGTTTTAAAATGCATTAGACTTCAGACATAAAATCCACAGTCTCTTTTTTCAAGTCTTTAAAGGCAGATCTAAACCTTTTATTATCCAAATAATCCACTGAACTCCATGTAATCATCTTCTGAAACCTCTTGCATACTTCAGTATTTTTTTTGTTAGACTGAATTCCTGATTTTACAAATATTATTCTAGCAAAAACCAGTATTACTTTATAAAATATTCTCTAGATGCAGAAATGAGGTTCAGCTCTGGGATATTATTAGAAAAAAACATTTTAATCAAATTAACTTACCAAAATTTTAACACAGCAAATCGGAAAAAAACAACACAACACCAAAAAACCCCACACACAAACAAACAAAAAAAAACACCAGAAAAATTATGTTGTTACAGTTTTGCTACAGAACAAGTCCGTGGAATCTAAGATTTTTTAAACTTCTGAAAAAAAAGTTCATTACCTCATAGTTTCTGGCAGTTTACATCATTCAAACACACTATTTATGTGTATTATGCTGTCTTTAAACAGAAAAGGAATTTGCAAAATAACCTAGCATAATTCCTTTACTTACCATCTAGACAGGCTTTGACTGTCAAGGATGCAATAAGTTTTAATACAATGCTACTAGTAAAGCATTCTTTCCTTTAATTTCCTTTTGTGGTTACTTTTGTCATAATCTTTACAAACTTTCAAAGACATGATTGTGTGACATTCAAAGGAAATGGATAGATCAAATCAGTGACACTAGGAGAGGCAGTAGTGCTGAGGTTCAAGTAGAGGCAAGATAACAGAAAAAGGTTACAAATAAAATGAATGGAGGTAGGAAACATGAGACAGATTCCTTCCTCCTCCTTTTAAAGTCCTTTACTTTTTATATTTGGCTTCTGAGTGGATACAAGGAAAAAAAATACCTCACGATGAGGTAGTCCAGCAATGCAAAAGGTTGCTCAAGAAGGTTGTGCAGTCTCAATAACTCTTAAGTTTTCAAGGCTAGTGCTGAGTAACCTGATCTCATCTCACTGCTGACCCTGATTCAAGCAGAAAGTTGGACCAGAGAGTTTCTGAGGCCACTTCCCCCCTGAATATGCTGTTCTTTACTCTGAGTTCTCAAGTTGAATTCTAAACAATGCATGAAAGGAAAGGACACAAAAACCAACCTAAAACTATGAAGTAAATTCTGAAGAGCCCTTTTACTATGTTTACAGTCTTCCTGCCTGTTGTCATGTTCAGAAGCAACATCAAGGGTAATGTTTGATCTTCAAAAGGAGAAAGAAAATCTATTATTCTGTATTCCATCAAAACGTTTCTTTTAAAAGCCATGTAATTGTACATTTTGTACCCAGCTCAGATGAGTCTACAGTGAATACAACTTCTATTTAAATGAAGACAGACTTGTCTAAATAAAGCCTGAAACTCTTGTATTCTTCAGAACAGTCCTTTGCCTGAGCTCTGCTCTCAGAGAGAAAGGGGGATTTCTGATGAGCCACACTAGGATTACCAGCACTCCCAGATGTCACCCAAGTACATCTACCTGGACTGTAGATTCCACTGCTGGCAGTAGTATTGGTATCCAAAATTACAAGGATATAACAGCAGTCTAACTACTGACGGCTAGCTAGGAAACCATAAAGATATGCCCACAACAATTCCCCCTCACCCTCCACAAGGTAAAATCAAAATACAAACAGTACAGAGGTTTTCTGTGCAGAGAAAAAGAAAACTGTGGGAAAAGCCCCTAAAAAAAAAGGGAAGTGGATAAAACCATTGCTACATTAAAAGTAGAAGACTGAATGACAAGCCAGTAGCATGTATTGGATCTAAAACCAGACATCTGGACTCCAGATTTCAGCTTTACATGACAACCAAAAAGAACCACCTTGTCCTCACTGCACTATAGTTATAAGTGCACTCTCTCTCCTGCAAGACTAAACATTTAAATAAAAGTAACAAAAAGGGAGACTGCACCTAGTACCTTTAGGAGCTGATGGGAGAAAATACATGAACATAACGCCTATCCCCTAAAAAAGATCAACAGAACCAAAATATCAAACAAACAGTGAGTAGAAGGCAGAAGGTCCTTCACTTCTGCCTTTATCAGATACATGTAAATATTTATACCATTTTAACAACAGGCTGAGTCTGGAGAAGTTGCAAGATTAAAGCAACACACCCATTCACTAGGAGATTGACAGAAAATAAGCCCATTATGTATTAAGTTTCATTCAAGTTTAACTTCTCTTTCAAAACCCCCCACAAACATTAAAGAAAAAACACCTCAAACCCCAACAACCTTTCCCTTCCCCTCCCCCCCCCCATTACACAATCAGCAAGTCTTATCTATGAAAAGGTAGGAAGCAAAAAACAAACAAACAAAAAATGACAGGATGGTAACAAGATGTTTCCACAGAGCTGGACATTGAGGAGCCAAACCTTTTGTTAGCATACTAAGACTTCATTTTGCAGTGCTTACTGATAAAGCTCTACAAAGACTGAGCTGCTACCCAGCCCAGCAGTGATAATGAAGTCAGGAGGAAGAAAAAAAAAAAAGTCTTGCTTTCTTTTCTACCCAAACTACTCCTCTGTGAAAAGATTAACATTCTAGGCCTGCATTTTATGTGAATTATAATTAGAAATAAAAACCATCTATTGAGTCATTAGGGAATTCCTCTAACAATGCAAAATTACATCTTACAGTACACAACAGTGTTTTATCAGTCTCATTAAGAGACCAGTCAATAGCAGCGTCCAGGGATGATTGATTGCCTATATCCCACTGGAAAGAGCTGTGCTGTGTAGTCCAAATATTCTGTATTTAATTTCTAGACATCAGTGGCAGGGGAAAACTCTCAACAGATAGTTTTGTTCTTTGTAGCACCTTAGATGTTTCTTCTTGTTTCATGCTGCCAGCCATCTTTCAACAACCTCCACCACCCCCCAGGTGAAATTCTCTCTCCCAATCTTTTTTTCTCTCTCTCGAACGAAGTATCTGGAGAGAGGGCAGATGAAAGCTGCACATGCTCATGCAGCACTTTCCCCTACAGCAGTTCTATCAAATATTGATTAAATACAGCCCATGCAAAGCAGGAGACAATTCTAGAGGCCACCATTTCATGAGACTTGGGAGTCTTGGAGAGGCTGGTAACACTAGTTACAGGCAATCGCAGGAAGACAAACAGAATGAGCAACTGATACAACAAATAGCTCAGGAAACAAACAAAAAAATAGGGTTTACAGACAGTTCACAAAAAACCCTGAAAAGACTTATGTAAACTTAATATACCTCAGTTAAATCCTACTTACAGCTTCTCCACACCTTCAATTCCAAGGCTTTCATTACCTGTACATCACAACTTCTGTCACTGTGCTGGGTTTTCACTAGACTGCTCTTCACCATAAACAAAAGGCATCCATAAACCCACAAGCTTCAGACCTCCAGCAGACCTCTGCCCTCATCCCATGTGATGGGGAAGGTTAGCCTCAATTTTAACGTGCATTTTTAGTGCTTTAACATCACTCCTTTCAACTGAACATTACTTGCAGGCCCACACACATCAGTGTGTTGTAAGCAACAGTGTTTACTTCGGTTGGGTACTTGATGGCACCTCCTGAGCAAATGGATTTCAGAGGTAACTGGCACTGCACAAACTCCCTGCAGTGTCTGGTGCTTAGCAGAACTGTACAAAATAAACCAAAAAACAAAAAACCAAATTGTCAACCTGCTCAGAAAGAACCCATGCCCTTGGGATCAAGGTGAGGCATAAGCAGACTAATAGAGGCTTGTACCATCACTATCTTACATTGAAACAATAGACCTAACTTACTAAGATTAACTTTCAGAACAAAACCACGAGGTTTAAACAATATATGGAAATTGCCTGTGAATATGCAAATTTATCTATTATGAGATTTGCATAAACTCTCAAGGAGAAAATCTATGAAGCATTTGGCACTTGAGCTCTAATCCTCACACTGTCTCCCCTGGCGGGAAGAGAAAAGGCTCTCTCCAAACGATCACAAAGCTCAGCATTATTAACAGGCACCTGCCTTAGATTCAGTTCTGTGCAGAGTGTTTCCATTGCTAACATTAATATCTATGCAGCAAATCATTTTTATTTCATTTTTCTAGTGCAGTAAACCCCAATGCCTCAATTACAATTGTTTCACAATACTGAAAGTCTTATGTTGTCCAATATCTCATAGAAAAGAAATAAAAAAGGAAAGACAAGGGAGTGTAGGAGAGAAGACATTTATTCCTGAAGTGACTTATTTCTATGCGCTTTTACAACATTTAGCTGAGTGGGACATGCATCTTTAACTGATAATGTAACGCCAATACCGAAAGTCATAAAAGCACTTCTGTTACTCTTAGTTCTGCCTGAACAGCCACAAGAAAAACAAGTTTCTAGTATTAGAGATATTTATTTTTAGACTACCAAGTCTGCTTGTCCCAAACTAAAAAGTAAAAGTATTCTTACCTCTAACTTTACTTTCCCATGTGGATACATGTGATGGAAAAAGTTCTCCCTGAGAAAGAATACAAAGTCTACAAAAAAAATTCCCTGATGTGGTTAAATCGAAGTAAAATAAATCAGTGTTTCTCTGAACAGAGAGGCCTTTTCTATATCAATAGCATTAAAACTTAAGTAACACATCTTTCTTCAATGTTTAGGGGTGTGTGTGTCTCACTAAGAAGTTGTGTTTTTTCAGCCATTAAACATACACAGAGCAAGTAAGCTCTTGGCATTGCCAGGGAGTTTTCCCATATCAGACAAATCTAGCAGAAATGCTTGTATTGCAGCAAGTATTTATTTGCCCTGTGCATAATGAAATAAAATTTTCAGTTATTTAAATCTCCAGCAAATAGAAAATAAGAGACTCACACAAAACCTAAGAAAACAATAAAGATAAAATGGACAGTAATTAAAAAAAATTTATTAAGATCTAAATGTGCAAATCTTTAAAGTCTTTTTTTTAATATAACGTAGAAGCATTCAACCAAAGGATCAGAGGACACGATTTAAAATCTGTGACCTATATTGCTGAATACCTATGCTTCTGATTTTGAACACAATGAAATGCAAAGAGCACTCTTCCTAGGAAAAACTATATTATTTCCTGCAGTTGAAGAACAGAAATCAAAATAAATGAGAAATCTAGTACTGAAATATAACTCTACCAGTTGATTTCTTGAAGTACCGAACAAATCTTTGAAATGTTAGGTATTTTTCTGATTTGATAAATGGGCCTTGGACATTGCACATACCTTTGACTTTGCTGAAAGTGAAATTTCTCAGGGAAGAAGTGGTGAATGCAATCAATAGCCCAGTGAGAGAAATGATCAGCACTACAGAACTCTGTCCCACTTTCCAGCCGAATTAGGTTAGCTCAGCTGACAGCCAAACAACCAGGCCCTTTCAGGGAGATTCTCTGGCACACTAAATGGTCCTCACCTGTCTTAAAAGATGTAACAGCCAAACTAAAATTCCCTAAATTAAAGCCCTGATAGTACTAAAAATAGTATTTTTAACACTATGGCTAATAGTGCTAGCATCTTGTGAAATACTTGAAAAGCATTTTGATGTGTCCTCCTAACCAACAGTGGCAACAAAAAGCCAATGAGAAAGACAGATTTGCACAAAATGCATTTAGTATTTAATATATCATTTAAATGAGTCAATTTCAGGCAGAAAAAAAAATATTTTTAAATCTAGAAATCTGGTTGTACTAGCAGAAAGTTTTTACTGTAGCAGAAACTCTTGGAATGCCGATGAAGTGTTACACACTACAAACTAGTGATACTGAGCAGGTACCTCACTGCCTGCAGGTTGTCAGTATTACTGCATCATCTTCAGTCTTCAAATCCTACCATGACTAAAATACAATTTTCAATTCTGCTCACAAACAAACAAATCTGCATCCGTTTATATCAATCTCTAAAGGCAGGAATAAGACATGAAGTACTTGATGTTGCACAACATTTGAGTCTTTCTAATAAGAGAAATCAGTTTACTAATCCTAGAAAAATGGAAACAGCTGCAGCACAGGCAGCATGGCTCTGCCATTTCCTACTACATAGCAGAGGCCTATGAAAGATTTTTGTCAATACAGTGCTGCTTCAGACCCCAAATACCTGGGGGGGGAAAAATAAATCACCTGGGTTAAGCCTAAGCTTTCAGGTCAAGTCCAGTCATTCAATGTAGAAACACATAAGCTTAAAAATAACTAATGAGTGCCACAGGAGGTTTGACAGGCATTGGGCAGTCTCTATTTAATAATCTAAAAAACTGCATACACCTTCTTTTCAACAATACATGCATAGGAGAGACTAGTAAACTACCTAATTCAGCAGAAAGCTAAATATGTTTGCTACACTGCTTTTCAGTACCAGATGCACATAGCACACATCATACTATTTGCAATTATCTATTCCACATCACCCCTAGAGTAAAAACACAAAGAGCAAAAGAGATTGCCTAAGTAATAAAGCTTGCCTGGGAATATCACAATTCATGGCATATTTAATAATTTAAACGATTTGATACATTAAAGAATAAAACTAAGACTGGAGTTTATTTTCAAGTAAGAAATTACCAGAAATACCTGACAAAAGTTTATAAAGAAGGCTTACAAATCTCACACACACTAACCAGGTCTGTTTCCTATCTGCCATTGATGCACTGTGGTCTACATGCCAGGGGTGGAACAGGAAACCACACATAGTGGTGTTCCCAAATCAAAGTGTCACAAAAAAGATTTTTTCATTAGACAGGGAGAAATTCTGAAGCCTCAAAGCATTTACCAGTCAAAAAATTTCTAATAACAGTTAATCTACATGCTGTTCCACCTACTTATGCACTTATTTCCATATCTTTCCTCACATTATACAACAAGATTTTAATCTAAAGGGAATCCTGATTTTCACTAAGTGCTGATCCATCAAGCTTTAATAGTTAGGACTTTCTTTAGAAGTTTCAAAGCAGCACTCAAAATTCCCTAATTGGTCTGGAAAATCATGATTTTTTTTTTTTTTTATGTATCCATTACTATTTATAAGTAGTATGCAAACAGCATAAGACAAATATGTATAGAGCACATTAAACATGTTAGCATAAGTATTAAAATAGTATTTTTTTATGTTTCTACATGTTTATTTTAACTACTTTTTTTGTTATTTACTACCAATGCTTTCAAAAAACCTAAGTACACATGAATACAATTATCATCTTCCTTGATAGAGACATATCCCTACGAAAACTTCCTTTGGGGACTTCCCAGTGCCTAATCAATAAAGAATGGTAATGCATTCCCTCCAGCCACCAGACCATAAACTCATAGTAGTACACCTGTACCTGTAGAGAGGGCAAGCAATGTTAGAAAGTAGTTTCTCAGATGATAACCCAACAGTCCTAGTAAACACCAGGTTTGCTGCGAAGAACACCTATAGTGTCCTGGACTGCATTAGGAAGATCATTGTTAGCAAGTCAAGGGAGGTGAAACACAACTGGACTGGGAGAGGAGAATGAGTATTTCAGTCGGAAGGGACCTACATTGATCATCTAGTCCAACCACCACTTGGCTTCTCCAGAGATATGGAGCTCCTGAAGTGAATCCATTAGAAGGCCAGGAAGATGAAGGGCTTGAAGCACCTGAAAAATGTGGAGAGGCAGAGAGAGCTAGGACTATTTAGCCTAGATGCTCAGAGGGGGATCTCATTAATGTGTACAAACATCCAGTTGTACAAACATCCAGTTTTGCAGTAGTGCATACAGATGACAGAGTCAGACCCTTCTCAGTGGTTCCCAGTGACAGGTAAAACACTAGGACAACTTCCCATGTCCTACTCTCCACGAACAACTCTATGCAGGCCAGCAGATGCCACCAGTCCTCCACAACACATGGCAAGGTCCACAAAGACCTTGGACATAGACAGGGATGCTGCTTGGCACTGTGGGGAACCCTGAGCACCTAGGAGTAAGTGGTCTGTCACAGGAGATAGAGAGGGGAAAGCCTGCAAGCTTATTCCTGCAGTATGCAGGGGGGAGGAAGAGGAGGCATGCAGGCCTTGACTAATTAACAACTAATTCACAATTAGTAAACAATGAGATAAAGGCAACTACATCAAATATGAAATACAAGAAATTAACACAGTTGGCCATAGAGAGCTGTCCCATGGAGAGCTGACTCATTCCAGGAACAGGCAATGGGAACAAACCGAAACACACACATGGAAACATTTTGCTGTTAAATCAGCTAAAAACTGGAACAGACTGCTCAGCAAGGCTAGGTAGTCCCCATACTTAGAAATGCTCAAAACTCTACATGCCACAGCCCTGAGCAACATGCCATAGCTGACTCTGCCTTGAGCAGAAGGATTGGACTAGATAATCTCCAGAGGTGTCTTTCAGATTCTGCTTTCCTCTGATTCTGTGATACTTGAAGACAGTACGAGAAGTCAGAAAGCCATATAATTCTGTACAGACAGGCTCCTTTTATCAAATTGTATACTCATTCCAAAGCAGATGAAGATAAGGTAAATATGAGTGACTTTAGTATGAGAGGAACAAATAATGTACATTGAAGGGAAACGGCAGGCCACGATTTTATTTAATCACAGCATAAGAAGCCAGGTCACAGCTACAGTATTCCTAGCATAACATCTCCTAAGGGCAACATTCTTTTGACCCAGTCAGGGAAAGTTTATGCCTGTTGACACATGGTGCATTAACAGTTTGCACAAACCACAGTAGAATATACAGCTATCACAGGAACAAAATCAGAATAAACCCAACTTCTAATAAAATACACTTCTGAGACAAATAAAACAGCTGCTGTCTCAATTTTTGTTATCAGGAAGATTTATTGACCAAATGAAGCACATTATTACTTAATCCACAGAATAAGCATGCATGCATTCAGCTACACTGTAGCAAAAGAAGACAGACAGTCCTGCAATATCTCTTTTTTTTTTTGTCCTGAGAAGGCACGATGCCTGGAGCACAAGTTGGAAGGATGCTTTTCAAGGGATGGCCACTAGTGGCCACACTAAACAGTGATCCTGGTTCTGGTGATGACACCAATAACTTACATTCTCTCCTTCCCCCTACATGTTTTGTACACTTATATTTGGTCAGCAGTCTTGCTTCTCTGCTAAGTGTTTCAAAAGGACAAGAAGCTGAGTAAGAAACATCAATGGACTATTCCTGCTCACTATGGACAGGATATCATGGAGGCATTCCCAAACCTACTCCTCTTTAAGCATACAACCTATTGTTTTGAGAGGCTTTTAATGGAAAGCTGTATTTTCTGTCTTAAAACATTAAATCAGAAAGGCAAAGGAGAACAAAAGAAAGTAATCTGAATAAGTAACTACAAGTTGCTGGGAGACTAATAATTTTTTATTCAAGTTAAATTCAAACCCATTTGTTAAATGCATCCATTACTGCAATGTGATTCACCTGCATTTTGAAATGTTCTAGCACTAGTCTCCACTGCCTAGTAATGAGTGATAGCAATTTACAGCTGATTACATTTATGTAATTTTCAGAATTCTTGAAGATTTTCCTAACAGTAAAAAAGGTTGCTTGTCTTACATCAACCTCTTAATGATGAAAGAGTCTAATTTAAAGCAATTATTTGATAACTAGAGAATACCAAGAACAGAGCATATATGCTTGCCAACAGCATTAAAGACTACTACCATGCTAAAAATGAGCCCTGTAAGACTCCTGTACTCCCTTTAAATACACATTTGACAAATATTAAACCAGCATCAGATCTGTGACAACTATTGCTATACAGTCATTATAAGCTTTTATAAAATACAAGAGCAAAACATTGCAGTCCTGGTCTTAATACTACAGATTCTGCCTGGTTTCTCTAGTTAGTATCCATCTGAATTCCTTCAGTATTTAAGTCATCTGCAAAGAGAAACAAAACCTAAGAAAAAAAGCTTCTGTTGCAACACTGGTTAAAACAATGCTGTGTTCTTGTACCATCCTTTATCCAAACTCTTGTTGACAGATGAAGAGGGAAAGGTTGACATATGAAGATGCCACAGCTTAAAAGAGATTTTTTTCATTTCTTAACTGCCTACATCCTACTGCTGCTTAATCCACAGCAAAAGGCAGCTGGCACTCTGTTCTGCTGTCTCTGGCCAGAAAAGTTCATAGGAACCTCTCCCCTGACAGCTAATAGTGTTATTACAGTAACCAAACAGCCCACCTAGACTTCATGGAAGAGGCTCCCTGCTCTCTCCTAATCAATTACCATTGGTCAACTCTTTATCAGAAATCACAGTAGACTCCTCAAACCTGTTTCAGAGTGCAAAGAGAAGGTAGTATTTTACCAGAATCAAAGAAAAAAATCTTGCATGCAAGAGTTGTAAGACATGCTCAAAACTCTATTAGATTAAATACCACATGTAGTCTACCTAGTAAACCTAGTACAGAGTAACTGGAATTTTCAAATGCAAAACAATAGTAATACTTTGGTACAAGGAGGGAGTGGAAATATCACCTACAACTCTTTTGGTAGAAGTCACTAAATCCTATGCCTAAATATCTCAGCCTGTTTACACTCTTATTGCTGAGGATTCATTAAAAAACAACGACAACAACAACAACAAAAACTACCCAAACAAAAAACACCTAAACCAGTCAGCCAGGCAGAGGGCATGGGCATACTTTTAAAAAACAGCAAACAGCATTTAGTTTTTGCTACCTCCTAGATTGTCAGGGATGATTTCAGACATTTGCATGAATACTACAGATATGATCATAAATTTAATGAAACATAAGGGTAGAAAGCGTAAGAAGACTTGCACATGTTTTGCAGTGCTATTCTCCCATTCATTTCTCCCACATCAATTCCTGTCCTTTTCAACAGAACACTAAGCAAGTTCAAACATCCCATTCACTTACTACTCAGTAGAAATAACATACTCCGTAGTTCACTACCATCAATCTCTTATAGTTTAAATAAACAGTCAGAATGCAATTAATGGAAAACCTGATATATTTACACTGGAGTAGTGAGCAATGATGGCTTCCAGTTTGACCTTTGGTATACTCCAACAGTTCTAAGAATCAGAGTAATTTGCTGTAGGATTAGTGTGCATTCACTGGCCTTGACAGCCAGCAGTGGTGCAGTTTTATGAGAGATGCTTTACAAGCAGCAGAGGTTTGTTTACATTAATTAATCACTTTTGTAGCATTACAGTATGTGATACTTTCAAGTAATGTTTGAAACAAAAGTGTCCAAGTTTGCCACTCCGAGAACTAAGCCAAGAGCAGCAAGTTGCTTTTGCATAATTCTGCTGAGTTCTCATTTTGATTTATCTGTTCTGCATGGAGATATGTAAAGCAGGGTACAGACTACACATTTTTTACCTTCTCTCATCAGCGTTAATTACCCCCATGTGCTGGCAGTGACAGTAGCTGGAGCAATTAAATGATCATGACAGTGGCAGTAGCAGCTGCAGACATGGCACCAATTTCCTGTTCTTATTTTCCTCCTCTCCTTCCAGAAAGGAGCCAAGTGATGGGAGGGAAAAGCCCTTTAACTCCCATTTCACAGAGGAGGTTGATGATCCTGTTCTTATTGCTTTTTGTCCCCAGAGGGTTCCACAGCAAGGACAGTTCCAGACCCCATCCTGTAAAATTAAAAGCTCTACTAGGACTCAATCCATAGAGCTGCAGAATAAATGTATGCAAAACAGAGGAGCTGGAGAATACACCTAAACAAATGGAAGGGGAGTGAAAAGGACAGTGCAGTGAAGAATTTCTGGTGGGAGGGTCATTGTGTTGTTTTTATTAAAGAAAAAAGAACCCATGAGTATAAAAAAAAGGGATACAGACTAACTCTGAAAGCACCCACCAGTTTCTGAAGAAATGCTGTGAGCTAGTGCAAACTTCTAAAGCATTTCCTACCCAGATACCTGATTAATATTTGAGAGCAGTCACAGGCCATGTGGTTACCGCAAAACCTACTTTTCATGTTTCGTCATCTAGCCATAGAAATCTGGTTCAGTTGACAAAAAAAAAATATGGAGTGTGAAATACTGGGCAAATTGAAAGTGCCCGAGTCCTTGTGTACTCCTCCTGTGTACTTCACAGGAGAAGGCCCCCACAGCACCCAAATTATATATAGCCTCAGGTATGAACTGAAGTACACCAGGGACAACAGCATCCTCTCTTTACATAGTGATTGTGAGCAGAGTGGTTGGGGAGCAAAGGCATCCTGATTACCTCCTGTCTTTACCCCACAACTCCAGGAATCTTTCAATGAATAATCCATCTTTTACCTGCAAACAATGCTATTAAAATTAATAACTCAATGAGAAATACCAAATTATTAAACATTTACACCTCCTCAGGCAAAGAAGAGATGCAGAGCACTTCATGGAAAGCAATTCTAAAAATAGGATTTGAGAAGGCCGTTAGAAAGTATGTCTATTATGCTCTATTACAATCAATGGATGACTTCAACAAACTAAATTTATGTTGAGTGTCTAAGCATTACTTGGACGATTACCCTATTGCACATTACTTCAGTTTCTTTAAAGCAACAAATGACTTCGGGTTTAGGGGGCTTTGTTGGGATTTTTTATCAACATGTTTGTTTAGGATATGTTGTGTTTTGGGGTTGGTGTTAAGGGTTTTTTAAGTTTACTACAGAGGAGCATCCAAACTTAACAGCTGCTATCAGTTATTGGAAGTGTACTGTAGCATTCAACAACAAACTCTTCTACCCAAGAGGAAGAAAGACACCTCTCCTCATGTCTTAACTGAAGAACAAAGAACTGTAATAACTCAGCTGACTTCACTTTAACTGAAGTTAATTACTTGTTGAAATGTTTCATAGATTGTCTAACACAGCAGTATTGGTTCTCCACAACTGATCTCCATCTCAATTGCCTCGTGTCTGAGGACTGACAAATTAATGGCAGTAGATTTTCTTTTCCTTTGAGGATTTCTGGGTTTTTCAGCCTGATGGTAAAGGAATCCCCTATCTACACTGTTCTGCAAAGCCTTATTGACTGAAAAGCCTCATAAGGCACTGGGCTCTCTACTAAGGACAGGAATGGTAAGCATTACTTATTTAATAATGCAGTAGGAAGGGCAGCAAACATACTGTCTACCATATTTCCATTTTCTCCAATTGGTTATGTTACAGGCACATTTAAAAATGGCTTGTAGATCATAGTAATTAGGTGATACTTATGGATGTTTTCTACATGAAACTTACAGGGCTATACCTGAATTTTTTTCCCCTTTAAAACAGAGTGAGGACTAAAACATCCAGAAAGTTTTGCTTTAACTGCAAGCAGATCTAGTGAAACAGTCACACCCAGTATGAGAAAGATTTTATATAAAAGCATACATACACACAAAGAACAAAGTGGGATCAAAGTAAATACATTACTACAGAGTTTGCAGTTTACATGCATTTCAAAATATTGAAATGTGTGTACTCAATCTCTAAGTACTGAACTGCTAATACTGGAATATTATTTCAGAAATTATTATTCCCTAAACACTCTAGTTAGAAGGTGAAATAAATTTCAAGGATTTTATTCTACACCTCTAGGCTCATGACCAATAAAAAGTGGCAAAGCAGCTCATGTTAATAGGTCCTTAATTAGTCTGGGATGCACAAAAGAAATTTAACGAATGAGTAACTTCTAATTCTAAACTTTAAGCACCAGAGAGAGAGCTTCTCAACACAGCAGCAGGAATGTCTGTTCCAGTGTCACAGTACATATGAAAGCTGAAGACCTAAAGTTGTAACTGTGGAGTTCTCTTTCTTTTGCAGGAAAGGCAAACTAACTTCAAAAAACAGAACACCAACTCCATGTTATAAACCAAATGTAAAAGTAAAACACTTTGCCAGTATTTGCAAAAAAAAAAATTAAATCAGGTATATATATTAATTTAGCTATGTTTTAAAAATATAAACAAAAAACCCTTAAATTTGTCCACCCATCAAAACAGGGAACAGTAGGTCCCATTATTGCCCCATAAGCCAAAAAAAAAAAAAAAAGGCAGCAAGTGTCTGAATATGGCTGCAGAGTAAACCAGAACTGCCCCCACTTCTCACTGCAGCAGACCAGAAGTACTATCACATGCCATGTTTCAGCCTGGAACAGATGGGAGCACATTCTCACAACTATTCATTTGATAACTTACAGTCATCTGAGCATGTTTTAACATAAGAATTTGAAATAAAAATTTAGGACCACAAACAAGCATATCCATGACAAATTTTGGTACACCAAAATATCACACAAAAAGAAGCCTCCTCCACAAACTGTACCATAGTCTTGAGAAGGATACATGATCCCCTACAAATGTAAACTGTAGTTATCTTTAACACTCTCTTGTGCTAAAAGGAGATCTTTTATGGTAGCAAGCATGACCTTTTACATACCACGATTCCAGCTTTAGCCTCCATGAACAAACCAGAGCATTCTTATGGTTAATTACACTGTCTTTGAGATCAGTGACTAATGATTAAGGGAGGTCTTCTTGTTTGGACACAAGTATCTCAGCTCATCAGTTTTGTTATAACCAGTCTGGCTTAAAGAGACACAGGAGAATGAAGAAACACTTCTTCTCTAGGAACGAGACAAGAAGGAACAGAAGTCAGCAACACACAGAACATTTTCTTGGTAAGTCTTACTGAGAGGAACTGGCAAAGACTTGAAAAAGACTGTTCTGCTCTAAGAGCCAAGGGGAGGGCATAGCAGTCATGTGCTAGCTAACCTACTGCCCAGCGCAGCTCAGGGCAGCATGTCTCTCTGCAACAGTAGATTAAAAACAAACAAACAAACAACAACAAAAAACAGTACTGCTGCGGTTCAAATTAGACTGGTATCTTACAGAAAAAAAGCAAATTAATATGAAAGCCTTTAAAGAAGTCGGGGCTACTAGTTAAAAGTTTTAAAGAGTAAGTTAAACAATGCAACAGTGTTATTTTTACTAATTTTTTTTTTGGCTTAGCAGGAAATAACCTTTTCCCATATATGCATTTTTTCTTCTTTTATATGTACAGATCAAAAACAAAGATTTTGCATGCGGAATCAATCAGAATGGCTTTCAAAGCAGGGGCAGAAACTAAGTTACAGGCAGCTGTAATTAAGTCTTGACAACTTTGATGACATTCAAATATGAATAAATTAATCTCTTTCTCCCATGGGCTGTTTAGATTACATGTGTGCATGTTCACATTTAAGGCAGCCTGGTCAAAGCTGTGAAATCTATTTAAAAACAAAGACTTTGTCAAGTATTTAATGATATTTTGGTGGATCCTAAGGACAGCTCAGTTCTTATAATCCTGACTAAACACAAGTTTGCTTATTGGTGGCAACCAAGACAACTTAGCTTAAATGAGCCTTTACTTAGGCTATTCCTTGTATCCAATGAGGCTGACTTGAAGCTAGTCATACCTGCAAGATCTCTACAACAGCAATGCACCCACTAGCAAGTTTCCCACTAAGATTTCACCTCTCAGTTTTAATTTTACTGAATTTGTTTTGTACTTATTTAGTTTACAAATCTCAAAGTGTTATATCAAATAATAATGGGATTCATACAGGCAGCGTGGTCAGATAGATGAAGAAGAGAAAGTAAGTTCTGCATACTTCATGAAAACTGAAATGTAAGAATTTCTAGCAGCTTAACAGAGAGAACTCGGATGAAAAAAGTAAAAGCCCAGGGCAGAGCAAAACTGAAGGGGACACAAACAGCGCAGAAAGTAGTACAGATCAGTAGGCATAAACAACTTAATTTTTTTTTTCTTAATGCTTTGAACAAAATGTTATCACAAAATGCAGACTCTGATGTTATTTAAGGAGAACTGGTAATTTTTCCTCAGACTGATATAAATGAAGTTGAAATTACTAGAGAGGAAACAGTAGTCTCAATTCTCATTAAAGCCAGAAGGCTTTGAACAGCTGAAGAGCTACAGAGAGCAATGCTGAAAATTGCTGATGCAGTTCTAAAGATAATTTCAAGCAAAGGTGTATGCAGGTATAAAAAGCATTCTATGATAAAATTAAAAATGCTGAAATGAAAAAAGGGACTTAATTCCTCTGTTCTTTTAATAACTCAGAAACTTGTCCTTTACTGATAGCTCAAGATCCTATAATCAAGAATTGGTTTTAACTTCCAAGTATTTATATCAGCTTATAACCAAACATTATTTAAAAAATACTAGTCCAAATACTGTTTAAATATAATTCACCTGATAAAATTATGTGTCATCAAGACATTTAAATCAGCATTAACAGGAACAAGGGACCAGCACCCAGCTATCCTTTTTCTTATGACCTCTCTCAAAGTTCAATTTGTAAAATGTTTTCAAAGATACAGCTAAAAGTAAGTTTATTATATTCAAAACTACCATGGCTAGATCTCAAAATAAGCGATGGCAAAGGTGGCTGAAAAGTCTACAGCACAAAAGACACCTAACCAGAAACAGCACAGGTTTATAGCAGTAGCTTATGAAACTGTATTTATTCCAAATATTTTTGTTAATGTTACCAAAACTCCCCAAGTCTAAATTAAAGCAGTAGAATTACTTAACAAACCCATACAATTCTACAAAAGGGTAAGATATTAAATCAGATGTCCATATTTATTAACACTAATTACACAAGTCATCTAGTCATGAATGCAAGACTCAACTGTGCATCTGTTCCTTGCAGAACCAACTTAACCTAGGCTCTTCTATTTGGTTTGTCCTGTCAGGCTTGCCCAAACTTCCCATAAACTAAAAACCATAACCTGAACATGCTGAATGCACTACTGAAGTATTGAGAGATTTTAATGTAGTGGTTTTCAATCATGCAGAATTTCCAAGCTGCACCAAGTACAAATCCAGATATAATAAAAAACTACCAAAAAAGTGAAAGAGTCAACAACTCTTAAGTTCCTATTTACATGGGGTAACAATTTACAAGGAGTTTCATGAAGAACATGAGCTAACAGATAAAACTGCTTTTCCTCTTCACAGAAATACAACTCACTACAGCAAGTCTCCCAACTGTAACTAAAACCAAATTCAGCAAGATTTTCGCATCAGCAGCATGTGAAAGATAGTTAAAACACAATCTGACTCTTAAATGTGTCATAGAAGTTCATAATATGCTTCAAGATTTGTTTTTATCTGCAATATCACACACAGAGGAAAAAAAAAAACAGGTACAGCTGCAATGATGGAAAACAAGGCCAATTCTTAAAAGTATTAGGATAATTTACGTGGTATTTTTGTAGTCCTTTCCCCAATATATAAATAATGGGAATACAATCATGTATTTTATTGCCAACAAGACAGCAGCATAAGTGTTATCACAGAAGTGTTGGAACTACACCTAAGATCCTACATCAATTGCTTATTCATTTTTAACAAAACTGACAATGCCAGAGGCTAGTCCTCCAGCTCTCACTTAATTGGGAAAGGGAAAACACGCAAATATATATTAATGAGACTGTAGATTGTCTATCAAATATATACTGATGTAGACTGTAGATTAGAAAAAAATTGAGAAGCTTGTTTACTTAGAACAGTAGCTGAAGACTAGATGGTTCTAAAGAAAATTAATATAATGGAGAAGTAGCTTTACAAAGGCTGATAGCACTCAAGAAGCTTCTCTTATGTCTCTTTTTAGACATTTTTAGTCTGAAGTGCACCTTCAAAACAAAGAGAAGTAGGTAGAAATTGGAAAAAAATGACATCTAGCATAGCTCTGTCATATGTACTTGAATCCATGCAACAACTATCTGACAAAAGGCTTTTTGCAGGGAACATTAAATACAACCCAAGACCAGTTTTCCATTTAATCTACCTATGTTTCAAAAGTTGGAATTGCTGCTTTTCTCCCCCATTCACTTGCATTTGTGGTTCCTGTTCCATGCCAAAATTCAGCAACGGTCTTAAGTGCACAAGTATTATTTAAGTATTGTGCTGAATCAGGTCTCTAAAAGCTGGAATTACAGATGAAAGGGCAGGGGTATAATCCACAACTTGCATAAGTAACCATAAAAAAAACTGAACATGCTTCGATGTCAAGATCTGATAGAACACAATCAAGCCTGTAGGGAAGTAGAATGCAGTCTCAAAACACAAGTGCTTTGGATAGCCTACAAAATTAAATACTTTGTGAACCAAGCAAGGAGCTGGATGGGACATTGTGGAAAGAAGAGACATAGAAACAAAAAAGAAAATGTGAACAATGCAATGAGTTACTGCTGGAGAAGACAGAAAATCCTGAAGAGAATTCTCATACAATGGCAGCAGCTGGGAAGCAGCAGGGATGAAAGAAAAGGAGTAGAACCAATTACAATTTATTACAGGTCTTCTGGTTTTGGTTGGGCTGTTTTGTTTTTTAAGAGACCTGCCTCAGCTGTTTATTAGGACAGCTATTTAATCCTTGAGGTTTCTGTTGCATACTTGTGTAGTATTTCTATTATATTTGTCCTTTTAATATTTCTGTTACTCTAATATTCTAAGTCACCAAACAAAGGATAGTCTTGGCATGCTGGGTACTGTACAAATAAGTAATGAGGGAAAGTTACTACCTATACTTTAGTATATATATACTATTATACTTTACAATGTAAACAAAGGGAAAAGAAGAAAGGAGACTTCAGCAAGGTTCTCACCAGTACCAGAAGGATGAAAGTCTTTCCAATTTTTGGCCACGTCTTATTTAAAGTTATTTAAAGTATAAACAACTCTGCTTCTCCCTATCAGTACTAAAATTTTTCTGCAAACCAGACACTTAATTTATCTGTTCTAGAAACATACATAATGCTAATATCCACATCAACCCAATATTAAGCTGTTTTTACACTTGGTTGAACTGAGAGCATCTGAATTATGATTTAATGTTTACATGCATTTCAGTATGCAAACATACTAGATGTTCCTCAAATGCCACCCGTGACAATGTTTTATAAGATCTAATTCAAGTAACTATCACAATACACCCACTGGTTGAAACAACCATAATACAAATAATGGAGAACAGCAGGACACAAGTGTTAAAGTTTTCAAATTTTTATTACTTTTTATTAGTCTTTATTCAGCACTGAAGAAATTTCCTGTTTTAAATTCCAGCTCAAATTCCATAGACATCATGAGAATCTGACAGATTCCTGTGGCAGAATAACCATTTACAGAAATTACATAAAGCAATTCTAATTATCTCAAATTTTAAGACAAGCACCAACAGTTCTTTTAAAGAAAAATACTTTAGCAAGCAAGTAAAAAATTAAGGCTGAATTATTTAGGATCCATGTGCAGGACTAAACAGCAAGCTGAGATATTTATGATTTCAATTTTTTCTTCTTAAATTTTGGAAGAAAGCTGATGAAAAGGCTAGAGAAATTATTCAAACACAGCCAGGTTTAAAGCACCCATGATAAGTTTTCCTATTACAAAGCAATAATGACAAGGGAGGCAAAGACAAGAATGATCACAGGACTGGCTAAACAGCTGTTAACACTTCCAGCACCATCATGAATCTGAAAAAGTTACTACCCACTTTGGCTATAAAGTAGATCTACTTCTATGCTGAACCAATCCAGGCGCATTAATACCATAACCCTTGAATTATGACCAGCGTGGGCAACATTCTGCAGAATCGCTCAGTTCTCACATTCCAGCCAAGCATAGCTGAGGCTTGTGAACTCCAAGGCACACAAGTTTCAATACAGCTTTGTGCTGCATCCTCCAGTTCTGTGAATTCTGGGAAGATTTATTCACCAGGGCATTGTGCCAGGTTCCCTACTGGCCCCATACACTTGCTGCACCCATGCAGAACCTGAGCACTGCAACAATGCTTGTGTGGTTTTAGAGTCACTTCAGGTCCTGCAAGGCTAATGCTAAGCCAAGGTCAATACACCCTGCTAAAAACAAGGCAACTATTGCAGAGTCATTGAAGTGTTCTTGTCCTATGTTCCCAGTGCTATCAAAATTCTTCCCCTTCTTTGGGAAAGGGAAGAATAACATTTTACCCACTCCATTTAAAATAAACAATTATAGAAATACTTCCCTGTCTGGAGTCTTTACTTAAGGGAGAATGATACTATTTCAAGGCAAGATACAGAGCTGTCTGAAGCTCAAGTCACAACCAATTACCCCAAGGCATTTCACAGCCTGCCTTTGAGGTCTAACAAGTACTGCTGTTCAGCAACCTCCTTTTTCTTAGGAGCTGCAGAGCAGAAAACTTCACATGGCCACAGCTACCTGCCTAAAAAAAAAATTTCAAGTGAAGGAAGGAGTTTAAAGAGAAGGCTTTATCATATTAACAAATTGGGTGGGGGCTTTTATTACTATTTACAAATATTATCAGTATCTTCATCTGACATTGAGAAAACTTGTTTTCATTAAGACATATCTGAGATTTATATTAGAATCTTCAGCTAGAAGAAACTTAATACAGTTTAATTTTTCATATATTAAAAGTGTAAGAAGTTTCTTTTTCAAGCTTTTCCTATCAGCTGTAGACATGAACACATAAAGGAATTAGTGTCCAAAGGGCCTCGGCAGAATTAGGTTACATTAGTATGTATCTGTATAAGTATACCATAACATCTGCTCCAGATTTATACATCGGCAAAGCAAGACAACTATGTAAATGATGAGAACATAACACATATGCATTCAGGCAACTGGAAGGAAATATTTCTCCGATGTCTTTCATTCTTCCATTAAAACAATCTACTTCAGGAACGTACTACCATGTAACAAGAAAGCCACAAGCTTAAGTAGTGTTGATTTCAGTACAGTACATACATAAGCAGCTCAACAGTTAACCACAAAGAAGCAGCAGTTTGGGTTCCCAAAAGCATGAAGAGAATCAGCTTTGAGGTAAAAAGTGGATTTTCCACCATAAGTTTGTGCTTCTTCCATAATCCCAAATATTTATATTAAGAACAATAAATAACCATTTCTTGACATTTTCTAAAGCATACAAAGCACTCTGGGTAAAGGTTTGGAGATGTGTACATCTCCAAGATCAAGACAGTAAATATTTCACACCTGTTAACAGCCTCCTCAAAATTTCTACTCATTAAACAACATTGTTTATTCATAGAAGTTGAAAAAGCTACACGAGGAACACTAAGCACACCAAATTTTGTATCCATGTATGTATGGCCAGGCTCAGTATTCAGATTTCACTATCCCTTAATTCAGACAGGGGATGGACCACCTCTTAATTCAGAGTTGCCTAGTCTGCCTCTCATGGTACCCTGAAATGCCCCAGCACAAAACCTACCTTGCAGGATTTATCAGTGTTTTATCATGCGGAAGGATAGTTCCTTATTCTAGGCTTTTTCTAAGTAATTTGATAGCAGCTTTCAGAGCCAGCTGACACACCCAGTTGCAGTGGGTGTCCATGCTGAGGTGCTGTCTGCGGGGCAGATCTGGGCTGGACACAGCAGGTTCCAGCTGGCTCCGACCAACCCACTGCAGACACCCCTGAGACCATCAGGCAAGATGGTGGGTGGGGTCTCATGGAAAGAAAACTTAAGAAAGAGTAAAACTGCCTGACAGCGAGAGAAAAGGGAAACAAAAAAGGACTAAGAAAGAGCCTGGCAGACACCCCGGTCAGTGAGGGAGGGGGAGGAGGCACTGCAGATGCTAGAGCAGATTCCCTTGCAGCCCATGAAGAAGACCATGGTGAGGCAGGTCATCCCCCTGCAGCCCATGGAGGGCTCCGCACTGGAGCAGGTAGGCATATCCTGAAGGAAGCTTCCATACACACAGGAACAGGTTTTCTGTAGCCTGTGGGATGGACCTACAACTGGACCAGTTCTTGAAGGTCTGTAGCCTGGGGGGTGGAACCCACACTGGACCAAAGAAAAAGTATAAGAAAGAAGGAATTGGAGATAAACTGTTGTGGACTGACCACAACCCCCCAGTTCCCCATTCCTCTGCACTGCTTAGGCAGGTAGAGGAGTTGAGAATGAAGTTGAGCCTAGGAAGAGAGATGTCTGGGATGAGGTGGTTCAGCTTTTATTATTTTTCCCTCACCATCCTACTCTGTTTTTAATTGGCAATAAATAATTTTGTCTGAGCCAAGCCTGTTTTGTCTGTGACAGGAATTGCTAAGTGATCTTTGTCTTCATCCACAGACTTCTGCATCTTACTTTCCCTCTGTCCTGCAGAAGGAAAGGAAGTGAGAGCAGCTAGAGGAACATCTGACAACCAACCATGGTCAACCCACCACACCTATATGTATGCTTATTCATAGTATCAATTTTCTTGAAATTACAATTCCTTCAGTATGGCCTACCTGAACCAGTGATTAAGCTGCTTCCATCTGGTATCTATATAGAACCACTAAGATTTTTCTTCATTTCTTCCCATTGCAGAGGATAACAAAGAATAGCAGTTTTTAATTGTAATGGACATATAATTTTTAAATAATACAATAGGAAGTATTATTCAGGGTTACAGGCTATGTTTTTACTTCACATAAATGGCTCAAAGCAGCTATCATGTAACTTTCTATAGAACTTATGTGCTTGGTTAATACTCGAAGGAGCCACTTCCTTTTAGTCTCTCTTTTATTCCTTCTCCATTATGGAAATTATGTTGAACAGTCAGTTTAGACAAGTTAGCCATGCTTATTCATTTAAATTCTTTTAGCTCAAAATAGTACGGAACTTTGTGATAAGCATAAAAGCCTAGTCAGAGACCCATTTCATCTCTAATAACCATTTTTAACATCTTTACATCAAGTGCTTTCTGGCTTACAACCTGCAGTAATCTGGCCAGCATTTTCCTCTGAATATCCCTTGTGCTTGTGGATGTACCAGACAACCATATTCCCACTCAAAGACAGGAGAGACAGGGAAGACATCCTCCCCAGCTTCTAGGTACATGAACATACATGTCACACCACAGACAATGCTTGTGCAGAACATCACTGTATTAGAAAAGCCAAACTGCAAAAGGAGAATGAACTTGCATCTATGTAATGTGTGGAATTTTCAGGAGAAAAGGCATGTGCCCACAATGTTTCCATCATTTTTAAATGTCTGTTTCAAAGCCAAGTTTCCTTCCAATGCATTCCTAATATTTTATTCTTTAATCTAGCTAGCAGTCCAGCAAGAATAGGAAAATGTTATCCAGCTTCAATTTAACAGATACATTTGATTGTAAACAAATTTTTAAGAGGCAATTTTTTCATAATGTATAAAAATGTGATAGAAAATGGAGGAAGCACTTTGGAACAGCAAGTATCAAGCTTGTAACAAGATTTAATTCAGATTTACAGATTCAGAGCAGGAGTTTCCTACCAGTGGCCATTTGTATTTTCAAAACAACTATTTTAGACATTATAGGAGCTTCCAGTGAGGATCAAAATAATTGCCCATTGAAGAAAAAGGTTCAAAACAATCATCTATTAAGGCAATTCCTTAATAAACTTTCAGAATTAGCTGTACATATGTAACTTCCTGATACACAACACACAAACTCCCCCCAAGGAGGCAAAGAACAAAGATAAGATCAGCATGACAACCTGCGGCTTATTCCAAATCAAGATTCTAGAAGCACAGTGAAAACCTCTGAAAAAGTCAGTTGCAGCAAGCATAGGAATTGTTGCATGCTTACTTTTTTTTGTTCCTCTTTTTCAACCAGTTTCTGTTCCGAGTATCTTCCACTTCAAAGTTACAGTTACGTCATCAACTGTGCATTAGTGTGGGGCCAATATCCTAGTTTTCTTTCTCAAATGAAATCTTAAGCCAAGGAAAGCCTTTCTGGTGTTTTTCAGCTTTAAGAAGTTCTCTTAATTTCTAGAGTATACTTGATAACTGACATTTCTTTGGAAATAAATAGATAGATTCATTATAGTTCTCCTTCAGCATTTTGGCAGTTGTAAATAACTAAGAACACCCATAGTCTTATTTTTCTTTCCAAAGCCTTTATTCAATTCTCTTCCCACATCACATGAAGTGTCCTTTCTTTGCATTTTGATTTAGCTGAAGTATTTTTAAAAATGTTTGACTTCAAGCCAAAGTTCTATCTATACCTCATCAATTCTTTGAATCAAATTTCTTAATTCTTCTAAAGAGAAATTTTTATTAATGTTAATTTCCAACTCTTAGATGTTCAGTTTGCCATGTTAGAGTTTCTCTCTCATTTGCCAACAATTAGTTCAGCCTTTTCCCCATTTCTGAATTTGCAGAAACTTTTTGCCCCAAAAGACTAACTTCTGAAACACTGGACATGCAATTATTACCCAAGGAGAAAAAAAAAATAAAAATCCAATTTCAGAGACAGAAACCAAGTATGTCAGAGAACAGTGAACCAGATTTTTCAGATTGTGACAGTGTTTCCCCTTGTGCAACATTCAGAGCTGCTTTGAACTGCAGGTATCTGACTGCTCAGCAATTGGTGCATCACTCAAGGCCACTGATACTCCAATACACAGCTCATCACAAAGGTATCTCAGAAGACAATGAAAAAACTGTCTCACAAGACTAGTACATTCTATACAGACAGCCAGTAAGTACATACTCATTCTGTATTTTAAGTCTATCATTCATCTTGTGAGTATTAGGACTATTCTGATAACAGTAACTCCACATTAAGTGAGAAACTGAACATTTAAGGGGGCAGAGGGGAAGTATCATAGGCATGATGAACATGAACAACTTTGTTATTTCCTGTGCTTCCAGGTTCACTCTGCATGGAAGAAGTAACTGCATTTTTCAGAGATTTTCTTTAGACTCTAACCACTGACTCAAGCTGCAGACTGGCTCTAAGCAAGTTGAGGAGTTTTGTGCTTATGTACACACTTTTTACATTTTGCCTCATTTCTTTTTCATATGCACAATTATTCTGAATTTGTATATTAATCAACACCTTATTGTAAAAAGCAGCCCTGGTAGCGATAGAATGAGTTCTGTCCCAACATCTTTAGCTTTTCCAGATTTCAGAGATCATCTTCTACAGGAAACAAAATATAGGCAGTAATGCATTTTTTTTAAAAAGATAACCCACTTGCTTTCTCCTTACCCCCCATTTTAAGGTTATTTTCCACAGCTCTAAAAATATTTAAAAGATTCCAGTGCATATAAACAGTTACATGTTTCAAAACGGACAGGCAACATTCAAAGAAAACAAGAGAAAAGTGGTTTCTAAAAATATTTCTCTGGTTTCAAACCATGGCATGATAGAAAAAAGAGGAACCAGCACTATCAGTATCACTCTCTGTGAGGGACTAGGAATACAAAAGAAATATTTCACAACCACGAGAGAAGCTCATTACAGCTGGGGGTTGAGCTGTATCCCCAACTTCTCTGCTTTCTTTTGTGGAACCATATTAAATGACAGCCCTATAGCTGCATTCTCTACAGCATGAAATTCACATTTCACCCAATTTCAAACTAGATCCCTGCACTATGACATCCCATTTCCTAGCATCCTGTCATGATTACAGAGCAGATAACTTGCACTGCTTTGCAATCTCACACACCAGGATAGGTTTCCATTATGCCTACCTGTCTCCTCCCAAAGTAGTAACAGAAGGCAACCAAATAATGAGAATCTGAGATACCTAACAAACATCCACTGAAACAGTGACTTAAAAATTAGAGTGAGTCAGTGACTGAATAAGATTCATATACACTAACCCATCTGCAGGAAAGGAAAAGTAATTTTACAACCAATCCTGTAGTCACACAGCTCAGCCAGCCACTGTCAAAAAAATAGATCGTCCAAAGAACTGAAGTAGTAGTTGAAATAGAGTAAACAGTTGCTCTGAATGAACCACCACATTCAACATTAGCCATTGTTTAAGACCAATCCAAGTGCCCCCATTTCCTAGTTGTGAACAGCTGTTTGAAGAAGCAGAAAGAAGTTTTTGCATCCTTAACCCTTCTACTGCAGTAAACTCATGAAATAAGGAAAACAGTTACAAAGTCAGAGCATGCTGTGATTTTTAGGTATGACTGATCTTACCTTGAGGGCGTAAGGACAATTGCACACATGTAATTTAGTATCTAAATACAGGAAAGCTCATTCCTCTGCCCTGGAAAAAAAAAATCTTTATCTTGCCAGAGGGTGTGAGAAACAGTAGTAAAGTGTCTGGAAATAAGAGAATCCACCTACAGCAAGGTACTCCATCTCATAACGGCAGTGTGTTTTGTCAGCGAAATATGAAAAAGGCAGAAGAGAAAATTTCCCTGGGGAAAACAGCTCCGTGCAAAAGCTTTCTTACAAATAACAGAAAAAGGAAAGAATTTTCACTTTGAGGATTAGCAGTACGGAAACCACAGCTTCTTAATTTTGCCAAAGCAAATTAAGATTAAAGTAGTAGGAATACATCCTAATGAAGGGATATTAGAAGGAGTTGTTCCCCCTGAAAAACAGGGTCCCTAAAGGGGCAACATGGTAGAGATATACTGGTTAATGAGCAGCACAGAGAAAGTAGGTCAGGATCTATTCAACCTTTCTCATGAAATTACAAGTAGACAATGCAACTGAAAGGCCACTGAATTAAAACTGGTAACAAAAAACTTCTGATATAGAAATTCTTGTTTATACAGTAATTACTGTGTCTAATTACAACAGGAAACAGAAGGCAAGTGCTTGGTACAACTGGCAGAAAAAAAATGGATATTTGCAAGCATTCCCAACACCATTAGAAGCATTATTTAAAAATATGAGCTGTTTTGAACAGCACAAACCCAGAGGCTCTAGGTGATACCCACTGCCCTGTAATCAAGAGGAGCCCTTCCCTGTTCACGGGTTTTGTGGCTCCCAAGCAGCTCTTTTCACACCTCCCACTGAAACAGACCCCAGCCTCTTGGAAATGAATCACTACTCCAATTACAAATGCAGTTCCTGCATTCTTATAAGAAAGGCTACATGATCCATCTGCAAGAGATTTTTCCATTTTACAATTTAGCTGTGTGCAAAAAAATGCTCATTTATTTTTAAGCACAGGTGGTCATTCTATTCCAGCCCAACTGACAGTCACTAGTAGTATTATAAGTAATGCAGAACTGTTGCATTCGTATTTTACTTCTCAACTCCCATTTCTTGTCAAAGCACATAGGTAGGGAATTCAACTTTATTTTTTCTTTGTGGCTATGTAAAAGAAAAAATTGAATAATTATCTAATCACAGATTATTAAACTGGGGGAGTGGGCTGGGGTGTTAGGTATCACAAACAGTAAGTAGCCATTCCATTTTCCCTCATTTACTAGAAAACGTACACTAATCTATATACATGTAGGTATAGTAATTTGACTTGCAATGTAGTTTCATTAATAGTGTTCTGAACTTTCAGGGAAGCTAAAAAACAAAGCAAGAACAGGTGTACAAGTCAGTCCTCCTAAACTTTCAGCCTTACATGCTTGATGTTTTGGACACTAATGCAACTGTTCAGTGTTTTCTACATTTACATTTAGAAGTGAAGCAGTATGTCTGTAAAACACTGATGGATTATTTATTTCCTGAACCCCTCCTAAATCCTCCTTGGTTGATTTCAAGCAATTTACCATTGTTCCAATACCCCAAACATTCAGCCCAAGAGTAGCACAGGAAGGAGTTATGGCCAAGCACTTAAAACTCAGAGGCAATGCTAACTTACCTGAAGGAAGTTAATTTGAATTAATAGATTGTAGTCAAGTTAAGTTCCTTGTATCAAACAAAATAAACTGAACAACAGTTGGAAAACATTCAGGAGCAGCAGAATATTGTAAAAAATAAAAATAAAAATAAAATAAAATATTAATTCAGGAGAGTTATGTGCTGAGATTCATTTCACTTACCATTTTCATAAGACCCAGAGTTACATATTTAACATGACACAACTCAAAGTGTTCACTAGTGAGATTTGATATAAACCCCCAGAAAACTACCTCCTCAACACATTTTACCATACTTTGCTGCAGTCCAGTTTGTATTAGCCACTGTTGTCATGGTTATCAGTTCCATCCAAATCCATAAGCAAGTTCCTCATTTCCTATTTCCACACACACCATGAATAATACCAGCTATCTATTCCACAAAGTTCATACCTTACATTCGTATTGCTTGGCTTAATCTTTGCCACATTGCAAACTGGTTTTGTATATCTGTTTTTAAAACATTAAAAACATGCCCAATATCATGAGAAATACTGCAAGCTAGAAGAGCTGCATTCAAAAAATGATACGCTGGAAAAACTGTAGAGGAAGCAAGAAAATTATGCTCTCATTTCAAAGTGTCATCCTTGTAGAAACTACAGAGCCAGTGTCCACAGCATTAATAGTATAAATAGCCCCACAGTTCCCAGGTCACCTAATCATTCAGAGAATCTGCTGTCTCAGGAAATGTCAGTGAGAAAGTCTCTCATTAATGCAGAATTCAGATGTTAATGTGCTCAGTTTGCCATGGGGACTGTATGAAGTTGGTACAGGATTAAAACAACAAAAAACATTAAGGCCTCTAAAACAACCTACTTCTGCTGTTCAGGGGCAGCAGAAAGCTGAAATTCTGTAACTTGTTTGCAGGATGGAGACAATTATTTTGTATGTGGTTGGTTTTCTGGTTTTTAGAGGAGTTTTTGTTTTTGTTTGTTTGGGGTTTGGTCTTTTTTTTGTTTGGGGTTTTGTGGATTTTTTGTTGTTTTCTTGGTGGCGGAGTTTTTTGAGAGTATTTTGATAAGTCTGCATTGAGATCCTAGAATTAAGCCTTCACTCAACAGAATAGTAAGGCCTCTAAACCTATATCACATGAAAAGCACAACTGAAAGCAGTTCTTTACAACACACTACCACTCACCAGCTCCACACTCCATCTCTTCCACCCTGTCCTATGCAAAAGACAAAAGCAGCAGGGACACACTATGGCTAGAACTGCATGCAAAGAAAGGCACAGTAAGAAGTTACTGGTATGGCTATAGAGCGGATTTTAGCATTTTACACTTTTCCTAAAAGGCACAGAATAGAATAGCATCTGTCTCATCACCTGTAAATCAGGTTTCCTTTCTAAAACAGCCCTTCTAAAAAGTGATCTGCTTCATCTGCAAGTAATTATCTTAATGTCCTACCTGTGCTTGTCCTTACTGTTCTATTTCTCAAGGCAATTTGTTCATGCAAAGACTTTAGACAATTATTTCCTTAAGCTGTACATTGAATCAATACTTGAGTGGCCACATACTTCCTACCAAGCTTGGTCACAGCTCAGACAAGACAGAAACAAGCTCAGTTCCTAGGGGGAACTGAAAGCAGCAGCCACAGTAACTGGGTAGAGTTAGGACATCCAACTGCTCAGTCCTGTGAATTGTTACCAGCAATTTAAGAATTCCGTTGCTGGAATAATATTTCCAAGTTGCAAGTGCAGTTTTTTTGTTGTGTGTGGTTCTTTGTGGTGTGGTTTTGTGGGTTTTTTTTGTTTGTTTGTTTTTCCAGAGCAGGAAAAAAGTGAAATACTGTGTGTCTGAGAACCCATATTAGAGACTGCAACAAGCTTTAAGTAATCCATCTCAACCTTCTGCTACTGCTCATTGTGTTTGATTTTTCTTTTTTCCTTGTGTGCAGACTGTGTGAATGCAAAAGTAAATCTAAGTTAAAGTAGCTGTATGCTAAGTGATTGCTTCATGAATACATGTAAAAGACATGCTGAGCTTTAGTATAAGCTTAATGGGAGGGAAACAGTGAAGTTTCACCCAGAAAAGTCATACAGAAGCAGTCAAAAAAACAGCGGATGAGATGTTTTACTTTCAAAGATCTCTAGTACAGTAAGTGTCCCTTTCAATTTTAATTAAGTTTAGCAGCTTTTGAAAAAGTATATCCCACTTAATAGTCTTGGAATGAAATCAGCTATTTAAGTCTTTAAGTATTTCTTCCCACTCTTGATACTGCATTCTTTGAATTACGACATGGCAAAAGAGTCCATATTTTGTTCAACTCTTAACTCAATGTCCTAGAAACTGCTTGGTGATAAAACCTGAAATACCTTCTTTCCAAGAATAACATTTGCCACAGCAATTCTTTAAAAAATCCCCAAGGGGTAATACTTCTGTCAGATACATGCACAATTCACTAGCACCACAGGACACTGTTTGATGTTATGAATATAACAGATCTCTAGAACTATATAATAAAAAACCCACACATTATTTCTATGGTTGAAAAATAAGTCTTAATATTGTACAGTAGTTCATTATATGTTATAAACCCAAGACAGTGTTTAACTACAAGGTAAGTTCCGCATTTGCAACCAAATTCATCCTACATAAGACATTTCTAATTTCCAAAAGACAAAACAAAACCAAAATGGCCAGGTATTTGTAAGCAGGTTGCATATGAAGATTGTTTAAAGTACAAACAACAGGAAAATAATGTAGTGTGCTTTTTCCTAATCTAATTAAAAATTTAAGTATGAAGCTGTATTAGGAATTCTGCTGATATCAACCTAGTGACATCCTGACCTATGTATCTCAGTTGAAAAACTAAAACTCTGCTGAATATCCTGTTTTATACAGAAATAAGGGAATGGCTCCTGACACAGCAAACTAAAAGTAAATTTAATTACCATATTTATTTACTTTTCTTATCACTTGACAATTACTTTCTTTATTTCAGACATTAGTTCCAAGTATGAAGTCTACTTAAATTTAGTCAAAGCCATTGACTTTTTTCCCCAAAGTGTTATGAAATCATGATTCAAGAATTGCTTTGTTCTAGGCACAATTAAAAAAAAGCACGAGGGGAAGTTTGTTAGACAAATCATCACCTGAAGTTATACAGTCTTTAAAATATCTGACTCCAGCCTTTATTTCATTCTGCTCTTACTAGCAGAAGCAAGCTTAGAGAGTGGAGCAACACCTTTGAACTGTACAATTTTAACTTTTACATGCTGATAGTTTGTATTTGTTTTAACATGAATAATCATTCAGTCACCATTCAGTTGGACGTAGCCAACAACCTTTGACATGTGCTGAAACACGCTGGTTTGCCTTAGTGGAGCCAAGGAAAGTGAGTATTCTCCATGTGAGGAGGTATGGATCTGTTGCTCAGCTAAACCACAGAAACTATGAGATCAAATTCGGAGCCATTTGTTCTCCCCAACTCCACTTCTTGTGGAAGTCTCAGGAAAGAGGAAACAAAAAGCCATTGAGCAATGAGAAAATTGCCTACTCCTTCCTCACATTTAAGGGTACCACTGAAAAATGGAGGTTGGCAGAGAAGACTCTGTGACTGGGTCAGGCAAAATGTATGCACAGCTGATACATTTAAATGGATTTTACCTGTGATGCAAGTGGCCACATTAAGAATTCCCCACCCTCACCCCCATTCATCAAATATTCAACAGCTTCAAATACGAAAAAAAAAAATCCCCAGTTTGTTATGGTTTAAGGGGGCCCAGGCTAATTTTATGGTACCAAATATGAGGACCTAGAGAGTCTTTAGAACCCTGAGGGATCCAAAGACCAAAACAGAGACGGGTAAGTATTCCCTTCCGTTTCCTGCCATACTCAATACAACTCAGGAGGACTGGAAGTGTCCCCCCTTCCTGCTCCCTTGTTCCTTGCTGCTTCACTGTGCTTGGAGGTCTTGGAGAGAGGCTCCTGCTCTTTGTCATCAGCTTGCCACAAGCTCCGCAGTATCTCAATCTATCAGTTCCTGGGAAGAGCCATGGACCATTTTCCCAAGTCAGTTCTGCCACAAGAGACCTTAAGACACCTTAATCAGACATTCTCAAGATCAGGTTTTGTATATATCTGTTCCTCATCCCAGGTTTTACAATCACTTCCCTGTTCTAGTAAACCTGTTCTAGTTTTAACTTCCAACCTTGGAAGTCTCCCTTCTTTATTACTCTTTTATCTTTCCCTGGGAGGGTGGAAGGGGGTAACAGCAATTCAGTTCTCCAGACTTTGCTTTGCCCTGAACACTAAACCAAGACACCAGTTCTATGCAGAGAAGCATCAACATCCTTGCTCAATCCTTTTAAAACCCAGAAAGCATTAGGGCCATAAATTTTTATGGTAAGTTTGCCACAGGAGAAATTTCGGTTAATGGAATTGTGCCTTATGTAGCAGCCAAGAGGTTGACTCCAATTAACTCTGCTACTTCAAAATATGTCTTTAGAAAAAAGAATTACCATGTAAATACAATGAGTGCTTGTTATCAACATACAGCTAGGGTCTACTAATGGCAATCATTTCCATATTATAGACTCCCTAGGTAAACATTAATATAGTGTATTTTATGCAGTGATCTGCATGCTCTGTAAGTACTTTTGACAGATGACAGCTCTTCCCTGTGACCCAGGCTCCACAACATTACAACAAATCTCCTCCTGTTGTTCTGACCAAAATAATTCAATTTCTTCTAAGCAAATGTGAAATTAAAGCCTTGCACTGGAACCACTGCAGTATACTTAAATATACTCCTTCCATTATGCCCCAGTATCATATCTTATGCTTTAAAAATCAATAAAAACAGAGAAAGCCTGCAACTTAGCAGTTCATCTCCAAAGAATTACAACCTATCTTGTGAATATAACATTTTACCAAATCTGCTTTTCAATTAATTGTGATGCGATTGAGTTATCAAGCTTTACTTTTTCTTGGAGGCATGTTGTCTCCAGCTCTTCCAGGAACAACCAGAGCACATCACAGATGTGAGTGCATACAGATAAATAAACTTAGTACCAAGAATTTTTTGTATTTATTTTACTTCTATATTGGGGAAAAAAAAAATAATAAAAATAAAACACAACCCAAAACTAACAGGTACCAAATAATGTCTAGTATTTTGATTATTTGGCAAGCGTAGCTACTTCCACATACAATGACATTTCAAAACTTCATTGTACATGTTATTTACATTTGTCTCAATCATGATATCCTGTAACTCTGGAACTCCCTTTTAAATAGAAATATACAAATTAAGAAGGTTTAGGTTTTTTTACTTTCCTCTGAACTCTAATAGAAATAAAGACACTTAAGTATTTTAAAGTGATTAAATATAGACTACACATCAATTGTCTGAAGCACCTTCAAATATTTCAAAGAATAATTTTCTTCCTAGGCTTAACAAATGAGCATTTGAAGAGGTTTGGTGATTTGCTGCATGCCATAAAACAAAATGGGAGAACAGAGAGAAACAGAACAGCTTCCTTACTCCCAGCCCAGGCCCTGTATATTATTGCATAGTTACTATGGCTAAATCTATACTGCAAGAAACTTGTGGCTGACAGAAGCCACAAGGTAATTAAAGGACATAAATGAACAATGCAAATCCCACAGTTGAAGTCCTTAAAATACTCTTTTTATAATCCCTAAAGAAACCTATTTAGGTTTTGTTAAAATTAAAAAGGCAGCTAGAGTTTTTGCCTCTATTAAATATTGAAACAAGAAACCTGTAATAAGGACTTCAACATTTAAATATTAATAATACATTAGCTGATTCTGTACTTGGTCTACAGTTACTAGGAGCCCTAGAGCAGCTCCAGGTACCTCCCCCAAATCAGCTCTATAAGCTTTCTGTTCATAAAGTGGAATGATTTCAAACCATACCAAAACCCAAGCCTTAAATATTGTACAGATATTTAAGACACATGCACACCAACCCACTTCCTTCCTGGGCCTTTGCTTTAACTACAGTGATGTCTAATAGGATCCTGTCTTTTCCTCAGACCTGTCCTTCAGGAGCTCTGAGAATGGATATTCAGACAACTCATGCTCTTCTTAGCCCACTGTAGATATAAGGAGTGTGGAAGGAGCAAGTTTGTCAGGGCATTCCTGAAAGCAAAGATTGGCTAAAGCAGTATTGAAGAAAGCATCTGTCCCACTGCATCTTCTACACTATGATTCTTGGCTGCAACATCTACTCAAGACATTATGGTTAGGATAAAAAGCAATATACTCCCTCCCATTAACATGAATCACTAGGAAAAAAAAAAATCATTGTTTATCATTACAGAAAATGCTTGTTCTCTTCTGCTCTTGATTCTACTAAGGAAAGCTTCTTGACTGTACAAACATTATGCTTTTGTCAAGTGTGCCATCAGCAAAGTGCCTCGAAATTTGTAAGTGAATTAAGAAATTTGCCTTTATTTCCTTCTATGAAATCAAGGATACTAGATGTGCCTGATGACTAGCCCTTAGGAACTAGCTCAGACAAATGTGACTTCGAGGTTCTGTATCTCTGCTGTGGAAGATGTCACCGTGTGTCACAGACCAATATTTACAGCTTAGCAAACTCACCTGCAAATGCAAAAAGCATTCATTTATACATTATAATGTGAATATTCCACAACTACCTGAATCTTTAAGTGGTGCCTCATGTCCTTCCACTTAGTTATAAACCCAGTAGCTCACTGCTGTGACAAAATGAAGATATCTAACCTAGAACATTTTAAATTAAGGTTCCTAGTTTAGCAAGTTCTCCTTAGCTTTACTTCTACAAATTCAGGTAAGAGACAAGCAGAACCTCTCAAATAAACAAAGCTCATAATATGAAGTGACTCAAGAAAAGTAATTGAATGCTCTATTGAACATGGTACAAACTCATCCAAAGGACTAGAGCTTTTCTTTGGCACTCATTTCTGTAACTTCAGAAAAAGCAGGCAACCACTCACCAGAGCAGAAACCCATGTCCTATCTGACAAGTATAACAGAAATTCAGTGTAAAAATATCATAACACCAGCTCTCTCATTCTAAAGATTTACACAAGAGTGCTTAAGCAAGAGGTTTAAGGTTACTCCTACAATTTAGTTACCATTACTATTGCTGCTATTGAAACCTCTTCAACTTTGAAATGAACTTTAGGGCTTTCCAACCCAAACCATTACACAATTCTAAATTTGTACAGAAAACATCCATGTCTAAAACAATACAGTGGAAAGTTAGTTTCCATGGCAACCTGGCATTTGTGAGACACTTTAGGAGGGTTGCTTTTAACAGACAAAAAAATATAATGCTGTCCCCAAGCTTAAATTTCATTTCAGAGTTGCTTATATTAAGCCTTCAGACAGAAGTCTGTGGTAGAACTTTCTGTAATTTTGTCTTTGAGTTGAACAGTGTAAGGCTTATCAGATAAGTTCAACCATGTAAGATCAGGCTAAGCAGAGATAGCTACAGTAGATCATTCCATAGTTGCTTTTAATGAACTGTCTTTAAAAAAAAATATCTGGAAACAAAGTTCCAAAGCTCTGAAGTTTAGCCTGAAATATATCACTAAGATACTCCACAATTAATAAAATATATTATTTTCAATTAGCATAGCACTAGTTGTTTATCTTAAACAAAATAATTCCTAGCTTCAAGTGTGGAAGCCTAGGAAGAGATTTATGGTCTCTTTAGTACAGATTTTAAAGAAAACCCAGTGAGAACATCACCTCAGGAGTTACAAGTTAAACAGGCATTTGTATGAACACATAACTACATGGTATCCCACAATGAAGTGGCTGCCCAGTAGACAAGGGAGAAGCAGTGGGCAGTATCTAACTGGACTTCAGGAAGACCTTTGACACTGTCTTCCTTAAGACTGTCCCAGAGAAGCTATTTGATGAAGTACAGGCAGGATGAGCAGATAGTGAGGTGGCTGAAAACTAGCTGAATGGCCAACTCCAGAGGGTGGTGATCAGTGGCACAAAATCTAGTTGGAGGTCAGTAACTAGCAGTGTACCCTAAGGGTCAATACTACAATCAATCCTTTTCAGAGGCAGAGTGTCCCATCAGCAAGTTTGATGGTAACACAAAACTGGGAGGAGTGCCTTGTATGCCAGAGGGTTGTGCTACCATTCAGAGGAACCTCAACAGGCTGGAGAAATGGGGTAACAGGACTCCCCCTAAGGTTCAACCAGGGAAAGTGCAAAATTCTGCACCTGGGGAGGAACAATCCCAGGCACCAGCACATGCTCCAGGCCACCAAGCTGGAAAGCAGCTTTGCAGAAAAGGACCTGGGGGTCCTGGTGGACACCACATGAGCCAGCAATGTGTCTGGGTAGCAAAGGAGGCCAGTGGTATCCTGGGCTGCATTAGATAAATTATTGCTAATAGGCTGAGGGTGGTGATCCTTCCCTTCAGCACAGGGAGAGGCCCCACCTGAAACCTAGGTCTGTATCTAGTTCTGGGCTCACCAGTGCAAGAGACACGGACATTCTGGAAAGAGTCAAAAAAAGGACCACAAAGATGATAAAGAGACTGTCAGGAAGAGCTGAAGAAAACTTGCAGCAAAAAGCATTGGCAAGCAAGGTGTGGTAACTGCATATTTTACCAGCTTTGCATAATAAAAAGCTTGTCAATATTCATTGAGCATAAAGCTTTACACAACATAGAAAATGAAAGAAAATAAAAAGTCCATTGAAGTCATACCTATGCTTGCAGAAAGTACCAGGGAAAATAAATTAAGACAACGGAAGTAGTTACTACATTTCTTAAAGGATATCCTATATATTTGCTGGAGTAAGTGGCTACTTTAAACATGTAAGTTGTACTATGGCTCTGAAAAAGAGGGAAGTACCTATCACTTTTATTGTAGAGTAGCTACATTTAGGACAGCTTCCATGTCTCATGAAGGAAAGTTATAGATCATTACATTGAGCACAGTCCATCTACTGTAACAGAAAAATTCTGCTCTGCATAGAATTTATAAAAAACAGAGAATGGCATTTACTCCTCCACAAGATAAAGGCTCTTTCTTATCTTAGAGAAATACTGGCACAGATTAATAACCCAGACAGGGCAGATAAAGAGCTCATCTCTATCAGAGTTTCTATTTCTCAAACACAAAGACTCTACTTCATTTTGTCAATCATTTGAATCATCATACACACAGGACAAACAAGTCCAGTACAAGGGAAATGACAGTACTATACGTACATTGACACAGCAAGAAATGCCAGACCCACTGGAAAAAAATTCACAACTGGTTTTGAAAACTAGCACATAGCAGTTTATTCTGTGCAAAAAAAAGAAATGCAGGCACAGTTTATTTTTTTAAAACAAATCTCAAAGCTCTTTTTAACAATTGCTTCTAAAACTCCTGAAAATTAACTGAGAAGCCACAGTATTTCCCCACGTCTTCGTAGCTCTCAGTGATTATTTCTTTTCATTAACCTGCTTTTAAGAGTTAGAGTGGTTCTGATTAACATTACATTAATTAATATCAAAAAAGCAATTTCTGCAGGGAAGAAATTGCCTGCTAATTACCAGAGAAGCTGCCAATCATATAATATTTCATCAAAATTAAGTGTTAAAACAATGTATCTTCTTGTAATGACAGCGATTTTTTCCAAAGATCCAATTTTGTCATGCTTTTATTTCTATGAATTATTACAAATAAATATCACCTTTTTATTTTAAAAGTTTGTCTTTTTTGTTGTTTTTGGTGGGTTTTTTGTTTGTTTGTTAGGTGTTGGTTTTTTTTTTTACTGTAAAAAGCCAAGTTATCCCCTTTTCCTCTGGCTTAGGTAAGATCAAGTATCTTCACCAGTGTTGCTTCAGATTTACACATCATTAATAAAGAACAAAATTCACTCCATTATGTCTACTTCCATATTTATTTAGACTAGCCAAAAATTTTAAGTGTTTCAAATCTTGCAAGACATGGAAAGGTGATCACTTCTTAACTGAGTGAGATGACCCATATTAAGTCTTGATTCCTCACGTCAGATTGCATGAGGCTTGACCAGGGCCCTAACCTACTAAATTCCTACCTACCCCAACACAGCCATCTTCCAACATTTACACTGCATGACACACAAACCTCAGCCTACATATGCAGTTATTAGACTGTATAGCCAAGCATGCAGTGAAGGTTAGTTGAGAATTACTTATATGTAGCTTGTACAAGTGCTTTGACAGCATAACAACATACTCTCAAGTTCAAGTCTTAAGTTCTAGTTCTCTCATGTCATGACTCAAATGATTTATTTTTCTAAACTTTCTCACCATTTACCTGGTGTAGCCTTAGACCAGACTATCCACATTGGCATTTGTTTATGGACAGAGTTGAGGTAGCTCTCCAAGTATGTTCTACACCAATCTGCTTATGTTTTGTGACTGTAGGTACAACGAGCTTTTACCTAAGATATGCTGTTGGGTTTAATGAATACAAGTTGGGTATGGATGAGAGCGGAGATCTCTAGACTGCAACAGGGATCATTATTTCTATTACAGTAGAACATAAAGGCCTCAGGACTCCAGCATGCTAGAGACTAAGTATATTTAATGATAGCTTTTAAGCCACTGCTATTGATGCCCTCCGAGAACTCTAAAAACTATAATATTAAAATAATATGCTATATTTTACTTAATAATTTGAAGTCTTCCCCATACCTTTTTAATCAAAAGCTGGTACCAAGAGGGGCCTGAGGGAAGGCAGGCACACATGTATCTTGGCACTTGCCAGGTGAAGCAACAGGAGTACATTTGCATCAGACCTGAGCTCTTGTACACACACCGGAATAGAGTGAGCATGTGAACAAAAAAACCTCAAGTTAGCACAAGCAGTCCTGGACAGGCATCTGTCAGTGATTTGTCTGTTTTCACTTCCCCTCCTGCAGCTCCTGCCTAAGATGCTTCCACTTTCACAACTCCAAGCTTGAACTTCCCCAAATCAGTCCCAGCACATTAGTGGGGAATTAACTGAAGAAGAGGTTACAAGAGGGCTGAGCACACCTGCTCAGCTTAGGCTACAAAGGGCAGTGGTAACCCAGGGCATCAGCAGCACACAAAGTGTATGCATAGAGAATGAACCAGAGCACGTGCATTCCCAGTCAGTCCATGCCAGCTGAACAGACTGGATGTTGCTTCCCTCTGTGAAAAGGGAAAAAAACATCTCATCTCCACTGTCCAGTACTTTCTGATAGCTAATGAAGAGGCTGCTGCTAAACCACAGACAACAGGTAATGCTTTTGATTCCTTGATTTTCCCACATTTGTAAGCCTAAGCAGATTGTGACAACTGCTGGAAGCCAAGTTCCACTATGCCCCTTCTTCACAAAGCCTCCTTCCACCGCCTCCAAGTCTCCTCTCTCCAATATTTCCCTGGAGAGTTTCAAGCCCTCTGTCCTAAATGTCTGCTCTCTGGCTTCATCTTACCAAATTCAGATTTTTTTTCCACCACTTATCCTTTCTTGTCTGCTCCCACTTCGTACCTCCAAACTACGTACAGAGAAGAACTGGTAAGTCATGGATGCAGCTGAGGAGGAAATTTCAACAGAGGTGAAATACCAACTCTTGAAGAGTGGTCTTCAAGGTCTCCTTTCTTTTGATACATTGGCACCAGAAATAACTTAGTTACAAGAAATAATTGTTGAGTTTTGCTCAAAACCAATAGACCTTTTGTTTTTCTATAACTATAGGGAACATCTCTAATTTCCAGGTCAACTTGGAGACCTAACAAGTTGTCCATATAAACCTGAAGGATACAGATAACCCCAGTGCTATCTGGAACATAAGGTGATGTTGACACCCTAATAAACATGAAGAAAATTAACAATTTAAAAATAAATTTTAATATTTAAGGAAAACAATTCATCTTATAAAAGCAGCTGTTTCTACAGGAGAACTATACATGCTGGAGTCCAAAAAAATCTTCTACATGTCCTGTGCCCAACCCATAAATAAAAGTATTGTAAAAAAATATTCTGGTCTTGCTTAAAGTGTTAGTCCCAATCCTGTATTACAGATGCTACCAAAGTCTTCATATCAAGCAGGAATACCAACAGGAAATAAAAGCATTTAAGGAATACCTTAAGTTACTGAACATTTTTTAAGAAACTCCAATTTTACATTGTCTATTTCCCCTTCCCTTCTGCTCGCTCCTCTCTCCAGGCAGCTGGAAAGCTTCTAGTCTTACAGACAGAAATGGGTTTGGTTTTGTTTAGGTACTTCAGATCTGACTGTCATCAAGTCTGCTTTTGATAACAAGCTTAAATAGTGACCTCAAAAATTTATTTTTTGGCAGCACCATTTCCTGTTTATGCATCAAGTATTGTCAAACTCCTCTCCATCAGTCTCCATTTCCTCCCACCCCAGCAAATCACTGGCCATTCACACTGAATACTGTTTCTCACATTAAGCCAATACAATGATGATTTAGTCACATACTTGAAGACTCTGCTGGGCACAACAGTTTGAGAATCAAGACCACTCTCTCCAGCCTACACAAAACTTATCAATAGCTCATGTGTGGCACATTCACATTATTTTCAATGTGGCATAACAAAGTCAGCTGTCAAACCCTGAAGCTGGTCTTAAGTCTTTCTCCAGTGGCAATGTCTGGAAAACAGCAAAGAGAACATTGATCCTGTTTCTTCTCTCAGTAACCTAACAAGGTAGGGCAAACAAATGGTCAGTTCTCAACCCAACTGTTACTACTCCTAACTGCTTTTGACATTGATAGCACCTCTTACCTGAACCCCTATGACTGAAAAACTATGACTAGACAAAACCATGAACTGCAAAGAACTTCCAGTTTTCTGCATTTACTTTGAGAAACAAGGCCCTATATTTTAGCCACAAAAAAACCCAAACAACATAACTGGGCTTTATGTTGATTACTTACAATTACAAATAAAGTTTTATTTCTTTCCTCATCACCTTTTTAAATTTTCCTAGGAGAAACATGTGGCAAAAACCTACAGAAACTAGAGCCCAGATATGCTGAGTACACAGCCAGTTATAAAAGAAAGTAAACAAATAAATCTCTGGTGAGCTTGGATGGTTTAACAGCTCTCTCTTTACAGTATTCAAGAAAAGCTTTTATTTGTTATCTTAATCCAGAGGCTACTACTTCTAACTTGCAGTGGCATATTGGTGACACATAGCAATCCACTACTTGGTGACACAGTTTGTACACTATTATGAACAAAAAAAACAAATCTTCATTTGATACTAGAAATGAGCTGACAACATGCGATTTCCACAAGACACTAATGGCAAATGGTTTAGAGAGAAAATGTTTTTCTTAACTGATCTTTATAAAATAAAATGATTATACAATATTTTGCCACTTGAGAAGTAGAAACTTTATAAGCAGGACACAGCACAAGAAATCTTCCTCTGTATCAGATGGCACCAAGCGAGGCTTTTTTTTGTCCCCACTTGACTCTGAATGCTCAACCCTGTTAATAGTCTCTGTGCCTCACAGGCCAAAGTTCCCAATTCAGCACTGCTAAGTCACTATAATCTGTATAACAAGCAATAGAGCCAACTAACAACATTGCCCTCACCCAGACAGTGTTGCAAGTATGTGCATAGTTGATTATATTTAGATCACCCACAGCCAGTTCCTGCTCAGCCTGCTTTCTTCTCCTGCCCAAACAACCACCAGAACATAGTCCAAGTAGTCAAGCCACCTTCTGAAAGATGCCATTTCTTGCAAGCATTACAGAAAGTGCTGGAACCAAACACCAAAATGAAGTGCTATTCAGGCACCTGCTGCACAGCTTCTACAGTACCTCTCTAACTCAAGTAGACAAAGCCTGTGAGAACACCAAATACTACTGGTGTCCAGCAACAGACAGATAGTGAAACTGAAAAATCTGAGACCCACTTTCACTCTAAGGTGATGGTGAGTTACACTAAACAACACGTATTTATATGGATGGCAGTGCCAGGTACAGATGCATGCTGGGCAGCATGCACCACTGGCCATTTGAGGAGATGCTACGTGGCTTCACACAACTGATGCTATGAGCACTCACTACAACATGGGTACCATCAGGATGGGCTGGAAGTGTGCCATGGCCTTGTGGACTCAGTTTTTCATAATACTGTTTCCCCAGGGTAGCCTTCAGATGCAATGACAAAAAAAAGACAACTTTTTCGTCCACATGATACACACTTTTTTTTTTTTTAAGTACCAAGGTAAAAAAAAAAAATCTACTGGCATTTGTAGTGATACCAGTTTAAAATCGAGTGCCTTAATCTCCATGTGCACCCAAATCATAGTGGTTCTATCTGTTGCCAAAATGGGACAACCTTTTAAAAAGCATAGTAGTGTTTAAACACAGTAAGAAGTCACAGAACAAGCCAACCCTTTTTCCTTTAGTTTTCATCGACCAAGCACAGACTAACTCCTGAACTATCTCAGCTATGTCAGAGAATACAAGCACACAAGCCTTCAGTCAGCAGCGACAGCCTGCTTTTCAGCATGCTGCTTTACAATCCAGGCACTGAGGTCATGTAATCATAGTCAGTGAGCAGATCAGTAGTAGGTGTGGGAATTGAACTTGTTACTGCAGACTCCCCATTCAGCACTCCAACCATGTTGGGCTGTTAAGGGATTCATACTTAGAGATATTTACCATTATGTCTCAAAGTCAGATTTATGATGTGTTTACTTCAAACAAGAAAAATTGAGCAAAAAAGGATACGAACAGAAACAAAAAGAACTGAAGCTGCATATTTTGACAGTTTAAGGAATACCATCACTCCAACAGGATGCTAGTGCTCTCTGCATGTTTCCCACTGGGGATAACCACCAAGATCTCATGCAGAACAGAAAAGCTACAGTGTGACTGAGCAGAACTACACCACTATCTCAGTCTGAAGCATTCAAGCCTGGTTGGGGAAAGCAAGTGTGAAGATGCAGAAGCCATCATTCTCTTTTCCAACAAGTACATACTTGAATGGCTAATGAAAACTCAAATGACTACAAGAACCACAAAGAACCCCAGGCAGTCTACAGCATAGACCTTACCTATGTGATTTAATGTCTTTTTTACAAAAGAAAACACTGAGATGCCAGAACATGAACAAAACCTACATTTGCAAAGGGAATGGAAAAACAGAGGCAGGTGGTCAAGTAGCTAAGCTGGCAGAGCATTTGGACAGTAGCCGAATGGCCTGAATTCAGTATTTAGTAAGGTCACCGGTGTCTCCCACAACACACACAGCTGCATTATTTGAAAACTTAAATTGTATTTGTGATAAGAAAACAGCACTTTCAAATACACAATTAAGACTACAGAAGTGAACTACAGAGGGAATAGGCATTTAAAACATTTTAAGATTATACATTGTGATTGAACACTAAAAAGGCCACTTCACAAGTGTTACAGGCATTCACTGTACTTCTGCTGCACAGTTTGTGCTAATGCAGGTTCAGCTCCTATCAGTCCTTTGTGATGGCATTTTGAGCAGTACTAGCATGCATGCACTTCCAAACTCACCCTGTTTTCTAACTAGAAGTCCCTGCCAACAGCCCCAGAACACTCACTCTAAGCAGCAGCCTGAAGGGAAAAAAAAAGTCTGAGTGTGCAATCAACCTTAGTTCAACAAAATCACACTCATTCATCACTCTCTACACTTCTGAACAAATACATACACCTCATTTTATTTAACAAATGGTAGTTTTGGTACACAAGTTGTGCTAGTCTCTGCATTTCACCAAGGTGAAATGAGGTGGCACAGACAATACAGAAAACGCTAATGTTTTGTATAGTGAACAAAGAGTTTCTTTTAAAGCCAAGTGAACATGTAATTTAATCAAGACTGCTTTTGCCACTTGAAAGTTCACTTACAAATTAAATACAAACTTGATTTCCATAAGCAACAGGACACTGAAAGAACCCATTATCTTGGCGAAGCTGCTTTAAGGGTAACATCTTACTGGTATCATCTGTAGTGTCAACATTTTTCAACATCAACCACTGTTTCCTGTCATCTGTATGTGACATAAGCAACAGAATGCTTAGGTTGCAGCTAAATACTGCCTATTCCTAACTAATATGCTAGTGACTCAATAGCTAGAGCCCATAATACAGGAAATGGTATTACCCCATGAGCTCTCAATTCAAGCACTCTTCTTTGGTCACAACTAAACATCTCGTCAAAACTTTCAAAGCAGCCCTCAGGAAGTCTGAAATTATGCACATTCAGGAACAGCTCGTTCAGAGAGCAGCAAGCCCTTAGCACAACAAGACAAGGACTTCTGATTAGCCCAAAGCTCATTAGCAACATTCAAGAATCTCAAGAGTCATTATCTAGCAAACTAAAACCTCCATGACCTACAAACTACAATAAATACAATGATTATAGAAAGCTCAAATCTGAGGTCCTTACCTAAAACCACATAATGAAACAAGATACCATGAAAATCCAAGCTGAATCAAGCACTCCAAAATCTTTACATGGTCATATTTCTAAACTGCTTTAACAAGATTCAGTTAGCCCCACGTTATATATCCTTTCCAAACCATAACCCCTGACAGCACATTGTCCAGAAACTACTGCCCAGAAGATCTGCTTCCCCAACAGTGTTTATTCCACAAGTTTTACAGCAAACATTAATTGCAGCTTCACTACTGGACAGGCAGACAGCAGATGCCACAAAGAGGCCATCAATGAAGCAAAAAGAAAGCTTCCCACTTCCCACACTTTTACGTTTTGCTGCCTTTCATTACAGTTATAACTCCTTCACATGCTCTCTGTGCCTGACTCCCAGCTTTCCCTCTGTCATTTCACTAGTAAATCCTTTTGCAAGTCCCACTTCAGGACCTAACAAAACCACAGGGCAATTCTGACCTCTCTGCCCCTGCCTGTCACCTCACTTAGGCTCCATAATCCCTCTCCCAAGCTCTTCTTCACAAACGCAGTACTGACCATCCTCCACTGGGTTTACCAACTCTTAACTTCCTAGGCACATCTGTTCAAGTCTCCATTTCTGACTGAAGCTGCTGCAACAACCTGCAAGCTTCCGTATTTTAAGAAAAAAAAACTCCAGAAAATTACAAATAAAAATACATACTTAAGTGTTTTCAGTTCACTTCATGATTTATAGCAATTCACCTTTGCACTATTAACAAAGGAAATAGTTTCTGGGTTAAAAGTTTAAGTAAGCACAAAACAACTTGCATAAAATCGTTGCATATATCTCTACACAACTGTACTGATAACTTTCTTTCAAATTATCAGAAAAATAAAGTAGTTTAGCCTGAAACTAGCATTGTACAGAAAGGATCATGTTATTTGGGAGAAGCACTTGTGTAATTTAAGTAGGGGAATGGGCATAAGTTCTGGTTCTAAATCATTATTGTAGGAGATGATAGAAGAGCCAAGTGCCAGAAAAGCCTGCCAAGTGCTATTCACCCACACACACACAAGTGTAAAACACTCACTTGAAGGGAGCTCAATATGAGATTACAAAGCAAATTACATGAAATCCTGCTCCATCTCTAAGCTTGGAGAATTCAGGGTATTTAAATAGGGTATGCTGTACTGTTTATGTGCTGCAACATTTTACACTAGCAGTGTCAGAGTTCCAGTGGGACATCTGAAGCCACAACATTCCTCTTGCCTCCCAAGGGCCTGCAGGACATACCACAGGCTGCAGGAATGCCTCCGCACATTCATTCACTCCACATCCATACATAACAGACATTTCCTTTTTGCTAGCTCGTAGTAACATATACTAGGGAAAAAAGTTAATGTTTATGACTGAATACTACACTGAGATATTTCTAGAGCTTAGATCCTCTACAGAGAAAGAAAAAGTAATACATGATAGAATTCAGTACCCAGCCTTTTGAGATGAAATAGAATCAAAGACAGACCTGCCCAAACAACTTTCCTATTAAATATAGATCTAAGGAGACCAAGCTGTTCTTTTCCAAATCATGCATGTGTCTTATAATTAAATTGTCTTTGTATCTATGCATGGTATCACTCAAAGCACTTTTTCCAAACTGATACTGTAGATTTGTAAAAAATAACAAAACACCAAGTAGCATGTACGCAGATGTGAAGACTAAGGGTTATCCAAACTGTCTTCACAAAAAGCAACAGTAATACCAATGCCTGATAACTATATGCCCTTTAAATTTTAAAGGTACTTCAAGGACTTGAGACTTCAGGGGAAAAAGTAAATATTGACATTTTCAGACAAATAACATTTTAAGATCATGCTATGGAACTCTTCATCAAGCAAATCCTGGATCTGAGTCATCTCAATGATTACCAGACATATGACAGCTTTTTTCTCTCCTTCACCTCCATGGTCATTGTAAGGGCTGAACAGAAGGGACACACAAATTCAAAACCTGGTGTGAAAACTGGTTGAAAACACACTCAATTCAAAGTGTGTCACAAGCAAGGCAACTGCCAACTTGAAGAAACTTGGGAAAAACACACATACAGGTTAGCATGTTACCACATTCCAGTCCCTGTTCTTATATTTTTTACATCAAGCACATCACCACACACTCTAAGGGGGTGATGTACACAAAAACGGCTTTGAACACAGTAAAGAGTCAGTTCCCAAGTACTCTAATTAAAAAGAGGGAAAAAAACAAATAAAATACCTCCAATAGGAGGAATATTAAAAAGTGTAACCCCCTAGCTTTATATCTACCATACCAGAGAAGTCCTAAGGATGCTCTTTCACATTTAACAAACACTGAAGAGTCTGATACCCCATAGAGAACTCCTCCTGTGCTAAAAGGTGCTTGTTATGTGTCCAAAATCCATTTTGGTACAAAACAAACATTGCATAATTAACAAAAGAGTACTTTCTCTAAGCTTGAGTCCCAGCTTCTGGACCAAAAGACAATCCAGATGGAAGTCAGGCAAAGGAGCTGGGTGACAAGGGACAAGAGCCAGAAGAAGGGAAGGTGACTGTGGCAGTGCAGGATGACCAAGCACTTCACTGAGGGTTCCCAGGAGGGCTATCACAGAGACATCTCCAGCAAAGAAGAAAACGGGATAAGACCAGCAGTGATAGTTGGAAGGATCAACTGCCAAGGCTTTTTCCTCAGGATTATTCCCAGAACTTCCCTGACTGAAGAGGCAATGGCAATGCTTAGGAGCCATCATTTTATGAGAAGCAGCAGCTCTCATAAATCTGAGGGTATTCAAGTTACATCAGCCACATTACTACAGATTTTATAATGATAAACTGTTTTGGCACTATCAGGAGGAAGTGTTTCTTTTCTCTTCCCATATTACTACATTGAAAGGACTCCAAGACCACCTTTTGAAGTTCTGGATGCAGCAATGAGACACAGACCCCTCAAAATAATGTTATATTACATACACGTGTTCTTTTTATCTTATAACTTGCATCTCACTGAACTCCTGCTGTACATACCAGTTCTTTGTTCTACCTTTTTTCAAAAGGGTTGCTCCGTGTCAAAATTTTACATCCAAAGAAGTGAAATTGCACCTTTAAAGTTCTAATCTTGTGACACTCAAACTACTTTCGCAGTTTGCTCAGCATTGAAAAGAACCAATCCCAACTTATTGTCCAGAATATGTATTTGGACAGTTCCGACTGTTGCATGTGGAGACAGACTGAGATACCAAGGACAGGTAATTAGTTACTAAGAAGCCTCTTGAATACAAAAGCATTTACTGCCATGCTAGTCAGTGCTCAAAGACTTACCTGAACAGCACTGAAAAACAGGTGTAACCTAAAGCTAGTAGAAGTTTTAGAACTAACAGCGAGTACAGTAAGCAGCACACTCATGAATCCCAGACCAAACATCTAGACGAGAAGACATGCAATTAAACTATCTATTTCAGATGACTGCTCCTGCCACGTGAGAAGAGCCATATATTCTTAAAGCCTCGCATTAGGCGGTAGCTTTCTATTGCACCTCATCTGATGTGCCTGCGGGTCTGACCGAGCAAGGCAGCTTCCTTTGCAGAGCTCGCAGCTGCAAGGCAGCAAGACAGCCAGGGAAGCCGGTGTCTTCAGAGCCACAGAGCCCGCGGGCTCGCCCCGCGACCAGCTGCGGGTCGAAGCAGACCAGCCCCGCTGCCCCGCAGCGCCCGCACAGGTCCCGGGAGCACCAGGTCCCTGCAGCTGCCGGGCACTCTGAGCGAGACTCCTGAGCAGCGCTGGGGTCCTGCCATCCCTCAGCTGCACCCTCCCTTGCCTCCCCCATGCTGGCACACAACCTTTGGCAGACAATCTGAGCCGAGCTAGAGGTGCTGATCCAGTTGAAGTCCCTCCCTGCCAAAAATGCGTTCTCAGCCAAATCAGCTCTTCTCAACTGTTGATCACAGAAGCCGCTGCAGGGGAGCAGGGAGGAACACTGGGCCAGAGCTGGGCAAGCACCAGAGCTGGCCTGGACAGGGTCATACTGATCCCCAGACAATTGCATTCTGTTTGCCAAAGTTTCCCCACATGCATACTCAAGACAATGCTATTCCAAGCTTTCTCAATTACTTTAACATATGGCACTGTAGCTGTGCCTATTCCTATCCTACACAAACCCCATATTTTTACATGAAGCCTGGTACTTGTACTCTTCAGAGTGCTTTTGAAGTTTTGCATAAGGTATGTAAAAACATAAATGGCATTTTACAGAGGTTATTAAAAAAAACAAACTTAGGGCAGTTCTACAAATAATAAATCGACTTCATAGGTTAACCAAAAGATTCTAAGTTGCTAGTTTAAAAGAGAGTTCATTCAACACTTAGCAGCTAAATATGTTAATTCTGGACCTCTGCTTCTGTAAAAGCAATCACATCCTCATCAGTCCAGTCCCTTTCTACTTGGTCATTACTTCTGCTGAGGGACCCACAAACATAAGCCAAGCACACTGATAAAACACCACAGATCTCTATCAGCTGTACAACCACATTTATACCTCAATAATGATGCTGTTAACTGCCTCTCAGAAAGAGAGCTAGAGGCAATATCTACCAATAAAAACTCAAACAGATCTTTTAAGAATCATAATGAAAACCTATGCAATTTCTCTAATGTTAGAGTTGCACTTTTTTGTTTACTGGTTACATTTTTCTGATTACACTGGGAAAGGACAAAACCATATAATTTGTGCCTGCTCGATATGACAACTAACCTCTGCACTTTATCTCAGCCATCTGTAAAACTAGTATATTTTAATAAACCAATTAAATACACATTTTCAGAGGCATTGCTGTTCAAGCCCCAGCCTATTCAGTAGAACAGAGTATTTGCGTACATACAAAGAAACACTTTCCTTTGCAAGCCGATTATTTTCAGTCCTAATGGCTTCCCAGTGAATTTTCTGCATGTACATAAGCATGACCACACTTAAGCTTACAGATACAAAGGCAGTGGATGAGGTCTAACAGACCAACAGCTAGCTGAGGCAAGGATGACACTACTCATCCTTCACATTGCCAGGAAGCCAAGGCTTTTCATCAAGGGAAAAAGTTCTAAATGCTACTTCTTAAAGCATATTGTAATTGCTCGGGTTGAGATAAAGTTATTATTTACATTTTTTAAAACCCACAAAACAGTAGTATTTTCCAGAAACAGCCACTTACAGCAGCTTAGAACAAAACACAGAAAACTGTGTTTGGAGTACACAGTTTCCATATTAAACCTCTGAAGTTGGAGAGCCCATTACCTCCAATTTCACTGAATATTGTTTGTTTACCATGTTGCATCTCCAAATACCATCTCCCAAGACTAAACTCTAAAACCAACAGTTGCCTTACATACAAAAGCATCACACATTTGCCTGGAAAAACACATTTTTCTGATATTTTTACCTATTTTCAGTATCTTTTACTATGCTTTTTCAATTAATTCAATTAATTGGTAGAAAGAGATTGATCAAAGTCTTTGGATAACTAAAGCATTACAAAAAGCCTAACTGGTAGGCAGAAAAGACACCAGACAAGTCTCTTCCAGTCTGATTTGAAAAAACCTCCAGTTTTTACATTAATGAATTCAGCTTTCCAGCTATGTAAGCAACTGGAGAATCCGTAACTCATGATGCTTACTATTATCATTGACATATTTTCCCAAGACAAATACAATGACAAAATATGAGCAGGCAGATATCTCCACCCTTACTTCACCTACTAAACCTGGAAAGCAACAAGAACAAGCCTATTTGTTCAACACAGATGAGCACTAGGACCCATATCTGGCCCAATTAGAAGATTTTTAGCTTTTAGGTCTTGTTATTCCAAGTGGAAGAATGGATAACATGAAGTAATATCATTTTGACCTGAGTTATAAATAGCTATTCAATTTTTTTTCTGATATGGGTGGGTGGAGGAAGATAAGTAAGTATAGCTACAGTCATGAACTCTGTACAGAGCTGACATGTGCTCTCTTATAGCAAAACACAAGAGAAGGGATCTTCTGTTTTCCACCTTAGGATTTCCTCTTTTTTTGTCTGAAGCTTACAGACAAAAAAAAAGGAAGGAAGCTGGGGGCAGAGGGAGAAGGTAGAGGAATAGGGAAGAGACAGATAAGTGAAGAATGTTTAAGAAGTTTCCATTATTAACCATGAATAAAAGCAGCTCTGCCAGCTGTTGTCCAATAAATGCTATTTCATATCAGTACAACTATTTCATACTTATATAGTCTACAACACATCTAATGCCTGATTAAGGATCAAGCTGTTGCCCATTGCTGTCTGTATAATACAATAATGAAATAATACAATTTTTGCAGCTAATCTGCGTTTAGCTTATGCAACAAAACAAGGCATCAGAAGTACTGACATCCCCCCCAACATCTCATACATGCTTAGCTGACTACACTGGAGAAAAATTAATATAAGCCTTCATGAAGTAATAATTTGCTTTCTGCAATGCAACATGTAATTTGAAAGAATTTTTTTAAAATGGAACATTATCCTATTACATGTGGTCAATGATTTATGATGGCAAAAGTAAACACTTTGTTTTAAAAACAACTAAATGGAAATCAGTAACTTCTGTAATTGAAGAGCCCCTACTGTGCAGTTGGTGCTCACCCCTTATCCACAGCATGTACAGATTCCCATACACTCAAGGCAGATTATTAACTCTAAAGATCACAGAATATTAGAGGTTGGAAGGGACCTCAAAAGATCACCTAGTCCAACCCCCCTGCCAGAGCAGGATCACCTAGAGCACATCACAGAGGAACGTGTCCAGGTGGGTTTTGAATGTCTCCAGCGAAGGAGACTCCACCACCTCTCTGGGCAGCCTGTTCCAGGGCTCTGTCACTCTCACAGTAAAAAAGTTTTTTCTGATGTTCACGTGGAACCTCCTATGTTCCAGTTTGCACCCATTGCCCCTTGTCCTATCACTGGACATCACTGAAAAAAGCCTGGCTCTGTCCTCCAGACACTCATGTTTATAAACATTGATGAGGTCACCCCTCAGTCTCCTCCAAGCTAAAGAGACCCAGCTCCCTTGGTCTTTCCTCATAAGGGAGATGTTCCACTCCCTTAATCATAATAAACATGGGTAACATTCATTAAGAACTCATTTTGCATTTCTAAGTAAAACTCAGAAATCATAAGTTCAGTGCAAGCTACAATAAAACCAAGAAATCCCAGGCAATGGATTTGAAATTACTCTTCATTTCTTCTCTGCTGCAGAAAGGACTGAACAAGTTCATCATTCAGCTACTGATTGCTTAAGAGCAGCCATTGCCTGCTTCCAGACCCCTGAAAGGACACACACACTTGAAATCCAGTAGCACAGAAAGCAAAACTGAAATAAATTTAAGATATTCCTCAAATGCCTTATTGTGACTTCTGCTAATTAACCACCTCATTTTAGGTTTTATTACTTCATCTACCATTTGTGTTTTTCTACACAAACTAGCAAGAAAACAAAGCTCAACATACTAGAGGATTATGTTACTCACTTTCAGCTGTAATTGTTAACAGCAACAGCTTAAATTAAGTAGATAAAGAATTGCATGTGAATCTGAAAAAATAACTTTACTTGATTCTTAACTGCAGAAAGATCAAAGGTGCAATCAGTATCAGTGGGGTTTTTTCCCTTATATTAGCTTCAACATAAGTACTTTTGCCTCATCTCATAAGACTGTCTTGGGGTTTTTAATCTGCAGAACTGATTTTATTTTATCCTCTTTTCTTACTCAAAACAAAAAAATCTGCAAGCACAAAGCATTACAAATTGCAAAATCCAAGCTTCTTTCTTTGTCTCTATAGCACAGGTGACTTTCAGAGCTGCAGTGTTTGCAGCTCTCCGATCCACCCTTAAGCATCTGGAAGTTACATCAGCATTATTTTCAAACAAAACATTTCAGGTGCCCAAGAATGTAAAGTTGACAAGTTATCGTATCTTTAAACTATATAACTGGGAACATGCATTCTGAATAACTAGAAACATGCATTATGAAAACATCATAAAAAACAGCTATTACTTCAGTCTCTTGTCATTGTAAAGATCTGAAAAATACACTCCTTTAAACATACGAGGCAAACTAACGGCAAATCATTGTGGCATCTAAGTGTCTTAGTTGTTCATCATTCATTGTTTCTACTAACAAGCTTCACTTCTGTTAGGAATTTCCTACATTGCATCTCTCACAACAAAGCTGTCAGACAAGGTGCTTCCAACAGGCTATGTGAGAAAGGAAATCTGGGAGCCAGTGTGGCTGATGAAAGGGAGAAGTAGTATGGAAAAGAGGTGCCATGCACTAAGGACACACAAGCAGAAATAATCTGCTGACGAATACAGCATGGAAGAATGATTGTCTAGACAACAGTACTCTGGAAAAGGATCTGAATGATTGATTAGTGGTTCCCAAATGAACATGAACTATTGCAAAAGAAACAAACATCACACCAGGAGCGACAAGCAGACATTGCCTAAAGCACACACTAAGATTCTCTAGCTTTACCTGATAGAGCTTTCCTGTCCAGTTCCAAACATTGGTCAGATTGGTCAAAAACAAGAACACCATTGTCTACAAGGAACGGATTAAATAACTGGAGCTATTTCATACAAGGTAAAGGCAAGCCTTCGTATACACAATGATACATGCAAGAGGAAAACTACTCCAGTGCTAAACACTTCTCAGTAATAACACCGCTAAGTACTGACTACAGAAGTTGCATATGCTCTATGATCAATATTTTAAAGCACATGCTAGCAAACACCCTTCAGAAGTGACAGGTAGAGTTGACTTGGCCTTGAAGAAGTAGTACAGATTAAGTTTTGAGAAACTCTAAACTTATTTTTCCTATGTTTCTACTGAGTATCTCTGAAACAGAATCAATCCTTTCTATTACACAACATTAGGGACACTTACAACAAATTAAATGCATGTGACTAATAGAAACTAATAGAAACATCTCCCTCCAGGTTAGTCTCCTGACTTCCAAATCACTAGGAAGGGGACACTGGTCACCTCAAAGGCATTCTGCCTAGCTCCTTACAAAAGGACGAATAGCAAGAAAATGAGGAAAAGCAAGACAAAGGGTTACTCAATATTGTACACAGTATCGTGCAAAAAAACCCACAGAAGAAAAAAATTCCAAGCTGAAAGTTCACCCTTCAGTGCAGAACCAAAGACAGGCTCAAAAGGACTCTGAGGGGTTACCTGTTTTGTTCCTCTGTACCTTCAGAAAAGCAACTACAAATTTAGTAGTAAAACACCCATGCACAACATTCGGTCTCAAAACTGAAGAAATTAAGCAACACATCTCCCAGGGGTGCAAACTCTCTGCTGAAAGTGCCTTGTCTCAGTTGCTGAATACATTCAAGTGTCACAAATGATCCAAGCAGTCAAAATGCTCTCAGGATTTTTCCTGATCCCAAGACTACTATTACAGAGAGCTTCACAGACCAATTCACTATACATAGTGAACAACACTCAGAAGTGAACTGGAAACTATGTAATGTGGTAGATAACATGTTCACCTCAAACCAGGCTTAAAGTGTGAAAACCTATTTTATTCTGAAGTTTCATTTCTGGGAAATAGATTAGGGAAGCAAAGATGTGTCAGAAGCAGACACTCTTGCAAGCAGCACAAAAGTTGCTGGTATCTGCATGGTAGGACTAAAATAACCAAATACAGCTCCCTTGACAGAGTAGTTACTGACTCCGTCACACGGTGTCTGAGCTCCCAGAAGCAATCACAGACTACACTAACCTATGCTAGATAACAAAAAAGCATTCTCCCTCTCATCAAGGAGACCACATTCTCACCTTCACTTATTTAATTCATCCTTGTTGCATCACCTTTTTGCAAAATCTGACCCAGCTAGTAGCCACACAAGTCCAACACCGAGACATAAAAACCCTCACTATAGGGAAAGAGGAAGAAAAACAATCAGCTAACCATGAAATAACATCAACTTTGAAAAATCTTTGCCAGTAGGTCCAGATAGGAAGCAAATAGGAAAAATGAGATCTCTGAAGGGTACTATGTAAGAAGCTGTCAATGAACCAACCAGCTCTGGGTTGTCCTTCAGAGATGATAAAGACATTCAAAACATTACATCCATACTAGAGACTCTAGACTTTTGGAGACAGCTGCTAAAAAAAATAATTCTATTTTAAAATTTTGATATCTTCTTTTAAGACAATTTCACCACTTTCTCTGCACCTAAGTTAGGCTAGTCTTATGACCAAAATGACTTAAAAATCTAAATCTTCAAATTCTGCTCTCCAACAGAATATAATCTTTTTTTTTTTGTCAAAAAGCTTTGATTTGAGATCATTCAATTTTTTAAATACACTGAAAGTTATCTTTATCTGACCAACATCCTAAACTGATGTAAAAGCCTCCATGACAATGTATCACGTCTCAAAAATCTTCCTACAGCAAAGAGAGACATTTTCCATCTCAGATACCTAGAACTCCAAGTATTTCATAAAATGAGAACGGGGTCCTATCACCCCAGTGAAGTGAAGGGAACACATATCCTGTCAGCTTCACTTTCGTTGCCCCATGGCACCTTACTCTCACCTACTTGCAGGTGACGAGCCCTACAGTCAGAAGCTGTAACAAGAAAAGTAAACCATCATTCAAGTGCTTATTAGCCAAATGGGCTTCACGAGCCCCCAGAAAGCACTATGTTCTGTCCTGGTTCACTCCTACACAGTTTTAAAGCAGCTTGACAGAACTTTTGGATACAAATCGTAATCAGTGATTCTATTACTATAAAGCAAAAATGCAAACTGAAGTCCACATAATGCGTGGCAAAGTCAACAACAGAGAATGGAAGAAGATCAAAGGCTTCATTTGTGCTATTTGGGGATGGACTAGGAGAAGCTGATGAGGTGTTTTTGTTTAACAAGTCACGTGATACTAGAAGTCTAGCACAGTTATTGACAGAGATATAATGTGACATTTAACCACAGAGTCTTTGTCTTTTTGTCATTGAACTAAAGAAACCAAGCTCATTTACTGTAAAGTTAGCCTGCAGTCCGAAAAATGATTACAGGATGAAGATAAAGATGTCTTAGCTGTCTTTCAAGAGAATTGCTAGAAAGACTAGTCTGGCTGCAACACAGAAGAAAAGGACACAAGTCAATTGATTTGACTTTTGTCTGTGCTAGTCAATAGTGTTCCTGTGATCAACTAATACACCCCTGTCTTCCTACTCCTATAAGCCCCAACCTACAGAACAAAGTAATTTGATCCTTCCATTTCTCCAACTGTAAAATAGAAGATGGCCATACTTCCCTCAGGAAGGCAGATTATGGCTTATCCACACTAAAAATACCAAACACTATTTAAACTTGTCTGAGTTAAGCTGGTATATTTTGCTGTATGGAATGATTCAGTATCTTCAATACCATTATGCTTCTAAATGAGATTATGAATTCAACAACTGTTTTTAATTATTCTCCTTAAATAATATTTCCATCCTAATCCAAAAAAATGCCTTCCTGAGAAAGCTGAGAAGCTTTGTGCTCAGAAGAAAAAAGGCAAATCACCCACATTCCAGAAAGCATAACTGCATCCTTACAGATTCAGGTAAATCAGCCTATCTGATGAGACAAACAAAAGCTGATCCTCTGGATTCAGGCTAACAGAACTTGTATCTTTACTCCAAACAGCAGCTACAAGATAATTCCGTAGTCCTGCAATTTATTACAACCGAAAGTTTCCAGTTTGCCTCAGCTGGTAAGAGTCACCTTTGAAAGGAACACTTAGTTTGCTGCCTGCAGAGCATCCACAGCTATTCAGTCTTAAATAACTCATTTTAACAAAGGATTTGGTTTTTGTTCTAAACAATATTGTTCTGTTAGGTTCTAAATTCATATGACATGGCACACAGCATTTATGTCAGCCACCTCAGTTTGACATCTACCAGATTTAGATACTATTAACAGCAAAAAATTGTACCTTTTCTGCCCTTAGGTCTGCACACTGTGTTAAATATTCCACATAACTGACCACTGGCCTCTCTGTGCAGTGCCATCACTAGCTTCACACAACAGCTGAAGGTGTGATTCAAAACATAGAATTTGAAAGTGAAATACAGAAGTTTAATCTTCTGTTCTGAAAATAAAGGTAACAAAACCCAGACAAAGCAAACTTTCTCAGAAACAGAAATGTTTCTATGCTTATTTCATGTTCAGCATCCTGAGGGATAACACATAACTGATGAAAATCTATAGCCTTAGAAATAAAAACACAAAACTGCAGTACAAAGGGTGGCACGTGTAATAATGTTCTTCATTATGGCATGTCTATCTACTAGGAAATTAACTAGTCAGTATATTTGCCTACTAATAAACTAACTCAGGGTAAAGCAACCTGCTCAGTAAAAAGCAATTAAGACATTATCAGTGGGAAGGAGGCAGAAGTTGAAAAATTTGAAAATAAGATTGTTACTTGTATTAACTACCTCTCAAAGTGGAAATCAGTCAGGCTGCTCAAATAAGCAACAGCCACCTGGTTACCAGCAACCCTTCAGTGCAACCAGGTGGCTGTTGCCTGGTTGTTCATCTATTTTGGCATGTCACAGTAGAAATGTGCAGAACACAGCATGTGCTGCAAAATTCAGATTGAAAATGCAGATGAGGTCTGATGCCGATGCAAGCCCTGAGCTCTTTATGCAAAGGATACATATGCTTGGCACAACTAATCAGGATACTCAAGGGGGGTTTTATCATACACCCAATTTTGCCAGGGCAGATAAATACATCAGTATTCAAAAAATAAATGTTTGGAAACATAATAATGCCATCATCAAAAAAAAAACAAAACCACAATAATAATACATATGCAGGTCTGTGATGAAAAAGGCAAGTTTGATCTGTGAAATACACTTGAAATTAAGTTTAAAGAGTCATACAGCAAGATACAACTCCTTCTCCTGCCTCCCCTACCAGTGCCATAGAGCACAATATCTTAGATGCAATAACTGGGTGTGAAGATTTTGCAGGCAGCACTCAGCATGCAGGTGAGTGGGCACTCAGCAAAAAAATGCAGTCCAAGAAAAAGATTACTTTAAGTTAGTATTGGAACATTTTGCAATGGTCATATGAACTGAGACATCACCCCCATCCTAGGGGTGACAGAACCCAAATTGAACAGTGGCTTTTTGTTACAATCTTGAATAGCCTCTGGAAGGCAAATCACAGAAAATCATGGAATGAATTTAAATAAGAATAAGCATCTTTATGTGACTATATTATATCTACACAAATAAAGACGACCTTTGTAGTGAACTACATTTTCTGGCTGATCCATAAGAAGCCCACTATTGAAAAAATCACAACTGTGTGTCTTTAGCAAGCATAAAATTTCGGTGTCACCAGCCCTGGTAAGTGAGAAACTGCTGGATAGTGATCCATGTACAAGTACCTGAAAAGGTTTGCTAAACACAGAAAGTCTTGTTTAAGGAATATCACTTAATTGTTTAGCAACAAAGAGGTAGCTATTCAAATGGGAGGAACTGTGTTTGGTTGTATGTCTTCAGTAATAAAAAAGATACTCCGTGGTGACTTTTAGCTCATAAATTGGGGGGTGGGGAAATGCTTCCGTTGTGAAATAGTATACTATGCTCAAAACCAAAAATAATTAAAAACAACAACCGATTGGAAGACCGCAGCTTGAAATATTTAAGTGCTAATATCCAGCATGCCTTTCCAGGGAGTCCCAGAGTGGTTTTTAAGCCTCTGCCCATCCTCGTAAAGAAAGGAGGGTGGCAGGACTAATCAATATCTTGCAACCCAGCTGTGACCTGACAAATAAAGAAGTCAAGAAAATAAATCCCGTCGATGATCTCCATAATTTTACGTTCGGAGGACGGCAACATCTGGGACGAACTCCGAACGGGACGGAGCGCAGGGCACGGAGCAGAGCGCTGCTAAACACACACACTCTCACACAAAGGAGGCTCCGCGCTCCTCCTGCTTTTCCCGTCACACACACAGCTCCGCGTTGAAACGCGACGTAAACAGACGGAAAGCTGCTTACTACGCTAGTAGGTCTGTGTAACAGTTCAGCTGCATCTGTGTCATATGGGGCTATTGTCCGGGACGAGACACCAGAGCTCACCGAGTGCTGCCGGTTTTAAGAGGCGGTGTCAAAAAAAGAAAAATCAGTGAGCTTCCCTGATCACTTCCTAAGTCAATCAATGGGCTCCAGAGCACTGCACCGGACAAAGTTGAATAAATAGGAAAGGAAGCGCGACTCCCAGAAGCGATACTTTGTCCTGGTTCCACAGCAGCAGCGACGAAGCCCCCGACGCGCGAACAATGCCCGCGGCCCCGCTCGGGCGCCCGCTCCTCCCCGCGGCGCCGCCGGACACCGCTTCCCGGCCAGGTCGCCGCTCCTGGCGGTGTTTTTTTAAGGCAGCCTTTCCACCCAGCGCCGGCGGGAAGAAGCCGAGCGCCTGCCTCGGCGGGCCGGCCCCGTCCCCCGGCAGCGGCGGGAGGCGCGGAGCCGCGGCTCAGGCATCGCCCGCCCTTTGTTACGCCCCTGGGGAAGGGAGCGCTCCCCCCGCGCCCGGGACCCCCCGACCCTCGCCACGCAGAGGGCGACGCGGCCGCTCACTTAGGCGAGCGCTGCCCCCGCTCCCGCGGGAGAAGGCAGCTGCCCACGCCAGCCCGCTCCGCCGCGGGATGCGCTCCCCGTCCGCGCTCGCTCTCTCTCTCTCACTCACCCACGCCGTACTTCTCGTGCTCCGTGGGTATCCACATGCTGGCGGCGTGCGCCTGCCCGCCCGCCCCCCGCCAGCCCCTCCGCTGGGAGCAGCGGTGGCCGGCGAGCGCGACCGCTGCCCGGCTGCTGCCGCGCCTCAGCCGCGGCTGCCCGACCCCGGCGCCGAAGGCATTGTTCTGCCGGGCGGGCGGACTGACTGAAGCGCTCTCGTCGCCAGCCACTTATATGCCCCGTCCCGCTGCACGCCGGGGAACGTAGTGCCTCGGCGCGGCCGCGCCCCTCGTCGCCCGCGGCCGGGAGAGAGACTACGAACCCCGGCTGGCCCCGCGTTCCCCGCCGGGGCGGAGCGGGGCGGAGCTCGGCCCCCGGAGGCCGCCTGACGCCGGGGCGGGCGGAGCGGCGGGGCGGCATGGCAGCGTCCCGCGGGGCCGGTGAGTGCGCTGCGGGGGGGACCCCGCTCCCCGGCGGCTCCCTGGGCGCTGGCGGGCGGCCGGGCTGGGGGCCGGGGCGCCGGGGGGACGCGTGTGGCACGGCCGGGAGCCGTCAGGGCCCGGCGCGGCAGGGACCCCGCCGGTCGCCCGTCAGAGCGGGCTTCCGGGGAAGGGCCCGGGCAGCCCCGTCCGTGCCTCTCGGTGGTTACAAGGCTTGAGTCCTTCTGATCCTGCTTAGTGCCATTCCTGTTAGGCAAGCCCCGAGTTTGGCACATGAGGCTGAGGGGACCAGGAGAGATTTTGACAGTGAGATGTGCTGGAGCAGGAACTGGTGCCGGTGTGTCTGGCAGTCTGGGTGGCTTTTTGACTTCTCACATGAACCCGCATCTCGGCACATACATGCGCAGAGGTAAAGCAAAGCAGATGGTGTTCAGAGAGGAGCACACATGGGCCATTGGGGGTGACAGCCAGGGATAAGTCACCTTAAGCAGCAAGAACAGCGAGGTCTCCATCCTGGTTGAAAGGCCTGTATATCTGTGGCCTTCTAGAAGCAGAGCTCACCTTAGCTAAACTGCGGGAAATCCTCAGGCTGAACAGATCCGTGTTAGAGAAACTCGGTCATTGTGAGGCAGGAGCAAGAGCTTGAGTTACATCTGCTGGTCCTGGGGGAAGGAACAGATGGAAAAAAGGGGGGAAACTCAAGTGTTACTGTGCTGCTCTGCAGACCTCACTGGGTACAGGCTGTCTCTAAGATGAGTACATCTGGTTTTAAAAAAATATTCTCCAAACAGATCATTACTCTGATGTGATAACTAGAAATGTTAAGGCATGATTCAGTTTGAGCTGAACAAAATACCTAGTTTAATGTTTTCACAATTAAGAGAGGAAAGTAGCTCAACATTTTTTCAGTTAAGGTTGTCTTTTAGCTTCTACTGTCAAGTTATGTTGAGTTTTTTAATTGCCAATAGTGTGAAGGACACAGCATAAGGAAAAGTCATGTGCAAGGTGGCAGTTTCAAACCTGGAGTTAGAATGCACTTAGTCAGTGTTTATCCTTCTAATTGTCAGATTTGGATGGTGAGTGATCTTTTAAGTGACCTTTGTGTTGCTTCTCTAATAGGTACTCTGCTTCTGTTCATACAAATATTATCACTTTATTTATGCTAGTAGGTAAAGAAGTACTCTCACTTTATGTCTTGCAGTATGTTAGCATGAACTTCTCCTACAGGAAAAGCCAAACCCTTCTAAAGCACTTCCACACTAGTATAATTGCACCCAGAGGCAAAGATGTTTCTTTTTAACTGTTGAAAAGGAGGATTACTTTTGTCTGTGCAAGTCTTCTGTGTGAAACAGTGTATAGCTGTTTCATGAGGTGACCATGAGGTTTGTCCAGGTAGCTCTTGTAAACAGACCTTGGCACCTGTATGAAAAAAGTTTGTTCCACCATAATTCAGAGACCTACGCTGTTTTCCTGTTACTGAGCTCCAACACTCATTGAAAGAATCAGTGAGCTTGCGGTGTCTTTGCTCCCAAACCTGCTTTACATTCCCTGGCAGATCCATTGGAGTCCCTAAGTGATGTGATGTGATGTGATGCACAAAAGTCACTATTGAAAATCAAAGTAGTAGGTGCCAGACTAAATTAACTTCCACCCCAACCTACAGACTTCCACGTACATCCAACCTATCCCTGTCTCCATTAGAGAGGGCTGCCAGCCTGCTGGCTGAGAGCCATGAAATTCTGCTGTAGCCTGTTTACCGCTCTCTGTCGTGTTAACCGTGACTGACTACAGCGTGTCTGTATGAGGCTCAGAGCCCACCTTTCTTCATCCCTTGAACAAAGACAGGACTACCCAACAGCTGAAATAGCCTTTTCAAAATTATTCATTTAGAGCCCAGTAATTTAAGGTGAACTGATCTTGCACTATGCCTCACATCTGTGGGCAAAGAAAATATTTCACCCTAATACTTCCCTGTCTCTGAGCAAAATCCTTATTCTCTCAGAGGTATCATTTCTACCAGGCTATTTGCTCCAGCAACATCTTGTACTGCGTGTGGGTCTGAGAAGGTGTGTCACTTCTTTGGAGACAGTATCTAGGAAAATTAAATTAAATAAAATACTTTTCCCCATCTTGCTGTTTCCTATCTACAGGGAACTCTGCACTTATATATTCTAATCCAGGACTGTGTTGCTTTCTAGTTAATTCCCTCCAGCAGGCTTCACTGAGTGGCTTGTAATAAACACATCACTGTTCACCATACAATTTGTTCAGTCTACATTAATTATGCTACATATCAACATTTCTTACAGCATCTGTCAGTGGATTTTAAAATGAGGTTTCTTCTGGAATTGTGTCTTTCATAGTTTCATTGACAGTCTGACAGTTACATTTTCCTACTCAGGGTCTTAGTGTGCTCAAATGCTTTTTAATACCATGCTGCTGGAGTGTACCATGCCAGAACACAGCATGTTATTCTTACTCCTTCCATGTCTGTCTTTTGTATCTCAATTTTAAGGATATTCAGTTAATGTGGAAAACTAAGTTTTGTCTGGTCTTGCACAAATCTACCTTTTTTCATTGCTACCTAGAGGATACTTTAGTGAAAGATGTTTTGTTCCTGATACATCACTTCTTTAGCTCTATTCTGAGTGCTCTCTGTTAAGGATGCTATGAAGGCTGTTCAACCCAATGGACTCTGGTATCCAGAGGTTCCTCTTTCCTGGTCACTGAAAGCCAGCTCCTTGTATTCTCAGACCTGAGAGATACCTCCATCTGGGTTGATGGATGCAGCTGCTGCTGTTCTGCAGGTCTAGCCAGTAGCAAGGCTGAGTATGCATTCGAGAGGCCTGCACAAACATGAAACCGAAATTGTTGGTCACACAGGCATCCACAGAGCAACATGCCCATGTGAGCACCGACAGTACTCCCATGAACAAGAATAGGGATAGCCCAGTCCTGTTCCTCCCCTCTGTTTGATCAGGATTGATGTTCACTAAGGAAAACGCAATACCTCTTTAGAGCAGTGCCCTTGAGTACAAATATGGGCTCTAAGTCTATTTGATATTTGTAGACCAAGGACACCTTACCCAGCCACTCGCTCAGACCCTGAGTTTTTCCACGTCAGGGTCTCTTCCTGCTCACCAACTGCTCAAGCTTGACAATTGCACCTAATGCACAGCCAGATCGGTTCTTTCTGAGGTTCTTACCTGGGCCATCTCAGCCTCACACAGTATCACTGATACAGTTACCATGGCCCTGTGTGCCTTTCAGGATTTCACTCCATAGCAGGTCCCAACACCACCTTTACCAAGCTTTTGTGAGACCCGGCCACATCTCGACTACCTGAAAGCCAGCCCTTCCTCACTATACTCTTGGCAACTTTTTCCAGCTTCTCACTCTGTTCTTTATGTTCAGCCATTTCATGTGTCCTGCCCAGTAGTTTGTCATGTTAGCTAAACCTTGGGCAAAGGTGCAGTAATTGGCCTGCGTATCGTAGAACCTTTTCTGCCTCATTTTTGGTTTTGGCTGCCAGAAATTGGGTTTGCCATCTCATTGCCACACCCTCGAGATGTCCCCTCTGTTGCCCTGGCCTCTGTCAGCCTGAGGTTTTTATGGGCATTTTAGCTTCCATCCCCTCTCACCATACCACTCCTGGCTCTCCACAAGCGTGATCTCTCATCATAGTTCCTGCATCTTCTTCCTTAGGCTCCATTAGGCCCAATGAAGTCTCAACAGCATGAAAGGTTGTGAGGCAAAGCATGTCAAAGCACCACTGCCATGTGAGGTAGCTGTTTTTCAGCAGTGTCATGATATCTGCCCTTAAGCAGGAGCAAATTAGAAGTCAGAAAAATTAAGTTTCTCTGTAGCTCTCCTGCTTACTGAGCTTGGCAACTAAAAGTCAACCCAAAACTCCTCAGGAGTGGGGGAAGCAAGGAACTTATTGGCTCCCATGTGCTAAAACACAGGTGGTATTTGGCCTCCATGTTGCTGCTTCACTTCTCTTTTGGAAACTGGGAAGTGAGGACAGGATTGGATGAGTGTTTCCCTTTTCCCAGTCTTAAGATGTGTCGCCAGGTTATTGGTAACTTGTAATGTCAGCTTCCTTCAAGTTTGCTACTCCAAGCTATGTTAGAGTATGTGCTTCAGGGTACCTTAGCATGTATCACAGTGGCCCTGCTGTAGCCTTTTAACTACAGATGTCAAACTGCTAAACAGTCTGGCTAGGTAATTTGTGGGTGTGCAAGCAGTTTTCCTCAGTAAAAATAGGCCAGATACTACTACATAAGAGTACAAGTGGCTATTTATTTAAGTACATGTGGCTATTTATGCAATACAATTTCATGTTGGGGAGCTTCTCTGTCCTGCTTGGTTATGCAGTAGGTTTATGCTTCTGTAGTATAAGCAGTAACACCTTTTTGCAATTCAGATGTTGAGTGCTCAAACTACTTTGTACAGAAATAGTACCTATGTTTAATATTATGATATGGAGCCAGGAGCACTGAACTGGAGAATGTTTTGATTTTTCAAAATTTGCTACATTTTATGGCAGTCAAATTATAATTATGAAGTAAATGAAAAGGTCATTGTGTTTTGCTTGAGATTATTATGTGATCATAAAGCATTTTAGGTCATCAGTGCACAGTGGTAACTGTCAACTTGTAATGTTTTGGCACTATAGGTAACAGTAGAGTTGGAAGTCTGATGTCTGATCATTGGTATCAAGGCTTGGTTTCCCAGAAGGTTCACTGCTTTTTTGCCACTCTATCCTTTCTACAGTAGACCTGTGAATGAGAAATTATAGTAGATGTTTTGCCAGTGGCTTCAGTGGTCCAAAACTCTCAGACAGAAACCCATCTGTTCTTAGTAATGTATTACTAATATATACTAATACGCTAATATATACTAATACGGTAATAATAACTGGGTTTATTGAACTTGCCTTTTGATTTATTTGCCTCATGTTTTCACTGGACTATCTTTTCCAAATGATCTTTTTTCCCCTTCCTTATATTTTTCTCTGATTTTTGTGAGTGACAGACCAGTGTGAAATTACCCAGCTACTTCTTTTTGATCCTTGCTCATTGGGATGTCATCCTCCCATTTGTCATCAGTGGCTCCATCGCCAAGGAGTAGGTGCTTCTGTTTCTTGCCCTCTGTAGTAGTAGCAGGTTGAAAGCTTTCTCTTTATCCCTCTGGTACAGAAACTTTGTTACTAGATATGCCATCTGTTTCAACCTCACAAGCTGGTGTGGTATGGCATGGCTCTGTCTATGTGAAAAATAATAAGGCACAGTAGAGAAAGGCAATCAGTGCTGCAGTCCCCGCAACTATATTGCATGATGTGACACTTTTGCTTTAAATTGCATGTAGTCAGCCGTGACACACCAAACAGCCTCAATGTGCTGGTGTTTCAAAGCTGTCTGAAGGAGCAGCCCTTGGTTTAGACCCAGATGTCTCTGTTAGGGGTTGGGAGGCATTTTTTACATGTCTGGACTCCAGATGAAGCTGGTCCACATGCACCAAAACTGTTCTTTAAACCCAGATAATGTGCAAAGCATCAGGAGGATCATGAGAGACTGCAGGAGTTTTGTGGGTCAGAGCTATCCTGAGAGGTGCAAGAAGGAGGATAAGGTCAGTTGGGTAGTGCGGGGAAGCACGGCACAGTGTACTGCAATTCAAAACCGCTGCCAGAGTTTGAAGCACGTGTCCCAAGACAGCCCTGGAAGTCCCATGGTGGGAGTGCACGAGACTCACAACATGAAAATAGGAATGGTTATGAAACAAATGTGTGCAATGTTAAGTGATACTGCTGTCACCAGAGCATTTTGCTAGCATTTGTCTTGACCAGTGTGCCAGCAATGAATTTTATTCTGACTCAGTAATGCATGAATAAATGAGGTAGAGCTTTTTCTCTGAAGGCTGGTATGTAACAGAAAACATCCTGCTTGAGTTTTTAATTTGATTTTGTCTTACATGGGATGAAAACATGCAGCATGTGTTATTACTGTACTAATTTAATGTTCAGGAGTCTGTATGTATTTATACAGCTAGCAAAATGTTGCCTGAAAAACATAAACAGCTTGGATCGCTAACTCTAACATTCTAATTCTGTTTCTTGAGGAAATTAACTTCAATTATTTTATAATCCATGTCCATGTGCTACATTAGCAGTATCAGTTAGTAAGTGTATACCATACTTAAGAAATCAAAATTCTTGTCATAAGTTTAATGTGTGAAGGACAAGAAAATTAAGTCCAGAGTCATAAAAATACTCATTTCAAACCCTAGGACAAAGTCAGAATATGCTCATAGAAATCTGATATAGCCTGCTGTGAGATCTTTCTTTGATGTGTAAGCCATTAGTATTTCAGCTCTGACTTTAAAATACTTTCTTCTGAAATTAATTTTCAAAAATTAATTTATAAAGTGCATAAATAGTGGATTATTTGAAATGCAGGCTGAGCTTTGTTTTCTTGAGCTAAGATATCAATTAGGCTGAACTATGTTGATCCACATCATTGCACGCTATAATGAACTGTCCTTTTCAGCCTTTGTTTTTTCCAGTTTGAATACCAATTTATGGATGTTTAATTCCAAAAGTAGAAACAACTCTTTCGCTACTCTTCATCTGGAAAAACTCCAGTTCACTGAGAAAGAAGCAACAGACCACATAGCTTCTAACCCTACAGGGCCTTTTCCTTGTACTGATTCTTTATTAAGTACAAAATTCAGTTAAAGGTTTGATTCAACCTTGAAGGCTTTCTCTGTATCGGGAAGCTCCATCAGAATACCTGAGAGAAATTTCAACCTGTTCTGTCAGTATGAAACCCACCTACATTAAATTCCCATAAAATAGGACTTCTCAGGATGCACTTTGGGGTTAGTTCTAATTTACATGAACATTTCACACTACTTTTCATTGTTTTTCTCCAATAGTTGCCTTATTCAAGGAATGTCTACCAGTGAAAAAGAGTTAGAAACCGATGTAAACATTTTAGTGAAGAGCATCGTAAAAATTCCTGTCACAATGACATGGGGGTGTCTCATAGGAATGGCTAAAGCAGGCTTTAGGTTTTTAAAGGAAAATCACACAGCCTTTCTTTCAGCTACTGAATGTAAAGCAATCATTTTAAAACTCCATTAGGCAATCCTTTAACATCAAGAGGGTAAACGTGCTTGGAAATTGAATCCTGTTGGGGGAAAAGGACAGGTGACAAGAGAAAAGATAAGGAAAATCCTTGTAATAAGGAATTATTGATCACTACTAAATAATGATAACAAGAAGTAAACTAATTAACACATTTTATGTAGCAATGCTGGCAAAAAAGATACTAGGCTTAGCACAGTAGTTATTAAAAGCACCACAAAGATAAATTGTAGCAATGGGAAGTATTACTATCTTTATTAAATGCACTGTTAAGACCACTTCTTTGTGGAAAAGCTTAGGTCACAGTAAATGGAAAGTAAGACATGCCTATTTCCAGCTTGCTAATGTTTGCAGAGGAATCTGAGGAACAGTGGCCATGGTAACATACACAAGTACTAAACTGAGAGCAAGTTTCCCAGTGACACCGAGCTGGGTGGTGCCGTCGATATGCCAGAGAGACCTGGACAAGCTGGAGAAGTGGACCCAGGTGAATCTAACGAGGTTGAACAAGGCCAAGTCCTGTACCTGGGTTGGGGCAACCAGAACTATGAATACAGGCTGGGAGAAGAAATGCTAGAGAGCAGCCCTGTGGAAAAAGACCTGGGGGTACTAGTGTATCAAAAGCTGCACATGAGCCACCAATGTGCACTTGCAGCCCAGAAGGCCAACTCCATCCTGGGCTGTATCAAATGAAGTATGGCCAGCAGAGGGAGAGGTGATTCTGCCCCTCCACTTCTGCCCTGGTGAGACCTCACCTAGAATACTGCGTCCAGCACTGGTGCCCCCAGCACAAGAAAGATGTGGACCTGTTGGAGCGTGTCCAGAGAAGGGCCACAAAAATGATCAGAGGGCTGGAGCACCTCTCTTAAGAGGACAGGCTGAGGGAGTTGGGGTTGTTCAGCCTGAAGAAGACTCCAGGGGAACCTTATAGCGACCTTCCACTACCTGAAAGGAGCCTATAAGAAGGCTGGGGAAGACCTGTTCACTAGGGCATGTAACGATAGGACAAGGGGTAACGGTTTTAAGCTAGAAAAGAGTAGATTTAGGTTGGACTTTAGGGAAAAAGTTATTTAATATGAGGGTGATGGATCACTGGAACAGGTTGCCTAGAGAGGTGGTGGAGGCCCCGTCCCAGGAGACATTCAAGGTCAGGTTTGATGGGGCTCTGAGCGATCTGGTCTACTTGGAGATGTCCCTGCTTATTGTATGGGGGTTGGACTAGATGACCTTTATAGGTCACTTCCAACCCAATACATTCTATCATTCTATGATGAATTCCCACACATGACTTTATTAGTGACATCTGCCACCACCATATTTTGATAAGTTTTAAAATTACGGATTAGCTTCACAAAAATTGTGGCCTTTTTTTTTTTTTAAGTAGTTAGTTTTCATGTGAAAGTAGCAGAAATTTAGTCTGCTAAACAGCATTGTTTATGATTTATTGTGATGCCTTTGATATGCTTATGTATTAAGAAGCAAGGTAAACAATAAAACCTACTAATTTTGTATATGTTAGATTTGAGTAGTAAATACAAAGAACCTTAATGTTCACTCCTGTCCTTCCATTTCAAATTCTTGTGTTAGATATTTTCTTTCTCTTCTTTGTACATAAACATTCTGAGTTTCAGGCTACATAATTACCTTGTTAATCTTTTCAAATAATAAGGTAATCATGGCTTCTTAAGCCCTGATTTTAGTACATAACATGGATCTCAACTCTCCACATCTACTATGTTATGTGATGACACTAAACAAGAAAAAGTTGATGTTGTTTTCTTCAAAAATATCTTCTATTGTTGGAGTGTCTTTTTTTTCTGGACATCAGTATAATGATTCATACAAGCCTAACTGATTCATAAGTATCAATTTTTTAAATTAAACACTTAAGCTCAGAGAAGATGTCAGGGAAGAACACTGAGTATTAAGTACCACTTCAGAGTCATCTTGATTTGCTTTATTTCATTTCTATTTTAAAAATTAAGTGTAGACAGATGTAGTTCATTAGAGATTTTCTGTGAGACAGCCTCCATGTATTTATGATCTACAGTTCTCATCTTGCAAGTACATTGGAGGTGGATAGCAAGTTAAGTAGCCCAGTGAACTGAGCAAGATTGTTCACAAAAGTAACATCTTTGTACCAGTAAATGTTTATAGAACTGACCATGGAAATTGCAAGGAAAACTGCATCCAAAGCCAAAATTCAGAAAAGGAAAAGCTTTGGGAAGATCGTATGACAAAGGTAAAGATAAACAAGTGTTCTTGGAAGGAGAGAGCTTGGGAATGAAGGGAGACTGATGGCTGGTGATACCTTATACACATGCCGTGTTTGTTCTGCATGGGTTTGGGAAGCAGGCAGGGAACAGAGGGAGGGATAGAAGGAAACAAGAAGTAAGTTTTATGGAAAACTGCGTAATTAAATGAACTTGGCTTCCTGATTGTTCTCACATCTATGAGTAGATTCAAGTGCTGAAAGTGTTCAGAAGGGGAAAATTGTGGTAAAAGCATCCTGCAGGAGCAGGCACAGCGGGGTTAGAAAGGAACCTATAGCCACAGGTATGGAAGACTGGCATGCTGAAGCTAGAGAATGTGTTTTGGCCATGGGAATAATTAAAAACTGCATACTCATCACAGTGCAGCTTGTAGGAAACAGACACTGATCTGTCCTGCGAGCCCAGAGCAGCTGCTGTACGGGATGGAAGCAACACAAGTAAATCTTAAGGCACCTCCAAAGAAATCAGGAGGAATTTACTGACAGTCAAAAGTGTGGATGTATTAAGACTCAAGAGATACTTTGAAGATGTTGGCGAATTTTTTTATTTTGAAGATGTTGCTGTTCAGCCTGGAAAAGAGGAAGCTGAGGGAAAACCTCATGGCTCTCTACAACTACCTGGGAGGAGGTTGTAGGGAGGTGGGTGTTGGCCTCTTCTCCCTGGTGGCTAGTGATAGGACAAGAGGAAGGGGAGCTTCATATTGGATATTAGGAAAAATTTCTTCACAGAAAGTGGTGAGGCATTGGAACAGGCTGCCCAGGGAGGTAGTGGAGGCACCATCCCTGGAGTTGTTCAAAAAACAGGTAGACATGGTGCTTTGGGTGATGGTTTAGTGGTCATGGAGGTGTAGGGCTGACAGTTGAACTTGATGATCTTGAAAGCCTTTTCCAACCTTCTGTTGATTCTACGAAATCAAGGAAGTACCTGCTGCAGGTATAATCCAAGCTACAGCCTTTACTGTTTAATGAAACAGCAAAGCAGAAGTTCTGCTATTAGTCAATCATCACACGGATTTTGACTTGTGGGAATTACCACTGCTGTGCATTTTTTAATTCCAACTTTTGGACAAAGAAGGTGGGGAAAAATGGGTAAATATACATGGTTTTGGTAATTAGGGTAAGACATGTTTTCCAGGTTTTGCTAAGAGTAGGAATTGACTGTATTTTGAGTACAACACAGCCCTGTGATACTGCCATTTCACCCTTTAGGTGTTCTGTAATCAGAAATTGTTTTGATGGAACAGCAGTCATGAGAAATTGAAGTGGCTCTAAACAGTGTCATTAAATTACTGACATTTCTTACTAAATTAGATAAATACCATTTCATGTTTGTGACCAAGATATCAAACCCTGTGTTTAGTTATGCTAATGTGAGTCCCTTCCATTTACCCAGAAATGGGGTGTTTTGTGGCTCTGAGGTTGCACAGAACCTGTCTGTAGTTTGTTAAATATTTATAATTTGCACATTAGCGTCAGCACTTAAATATTGTTATGAATACTTATTAGGGTCACTTTCATCAGTGTGTGTCCTTCCCTCTGCATGTGAGAGCAGTGGTTTTGCTTTGGTCTTTATTGATGTAGGGTTTTGTCTTTATGGGCTTATGTAGAAAGATGAAGAGCAGTGGCACATACCTGCTGGTGAACTGGGCAATAATGCAGTCCATTATTTAAACATGATCTTATTGGCAAGCACATTAGTTTTGTTTTATTAAAATTCCAACACTTAACATTTTTATTAATCATTTTCCCACTCCTTCTATTCACTTCTATTCTGATGCCTGTGCTCTGGTACCCATAGCAACACTTGTTAATGCTAATGAAACTGCAACATCCTAAGCTCCCCGACAGAGCAGCCCTGTTAAATATGGCTATTAAGCACAGTTGTATTTCTGTTAGTTCCAGCTCCCAGCAGACACCTGCTCTATAGAAACTCTGTCCTCAGATATTAGGATTTAGTAACTCACAGCTTTTCTTAAAACTGTCATTTGACTGGAGCAAAATTCTCATATTCCCAGACAGTGGATGCTCCAAAATATGTACAGTTTCTGTAAAACTAGCAAGGTTTAACTGTAGGATTAAGTACTCTTTTGAAGTGTTAATTTGCATTCAATGAAAAACTGGGCAGTGTTGAGACTGACTGGTCTTGGGGGAAGCTACAGGATGTGTTGTCTCCTAAAGCTCATGAACATTTTAACAAAATATTGTCCATAATGTGTTAACAAGCAGAAGTTATAGCGAAATAATTCCTCATTAACTCAGACTCAATGATAATTCAATTTAATAGAAGTACTTGAGTGCTCTAATATATAGAGCTAGAAAATTGTTACGTACATTGATTCTTCCTTCACTAAGAAACGTATTTGCTTGTAGTATTAGTGAAGATGATGACAGGGTGTTTTATTTCCATTATTTGGAGTTTTGTTTTTGAATACTGTTTGTTTGGCAAGTCATTAGTCATCCATCTTTCATACTCGAGAAAACAAAGGAAAAATCCTGTAATCAGTATAAAATTTCTTCCAAGAATATGACCACAAATTAGGGGATGCTGCCGTGCCAACAAATAGATGCTGCAGTGCCAAGGCTGCAGAACAGGGAAGCTGTCATGTGTATTTCAAGTGTCAAGCCAGTGCTTGATATTCTTTTTCACTATAGCTCAAAAAACTTGAACACTAGACACAGCTTTTAAACAACTCATATCCCAAAGAGCTGTAAATGCAGCAGTCTTTTGTGCAGAATTATAGAAATGCAGCTTGGTTCCCTAATATACCATGTCTGGGGGCTTGGTCATTTTAATAACTGGTTTTGGCATGTAATCAGTGTGAGCTTGGGGGAGGGTGTTCAGCTTTTCTGTTTTCTGGGCGGCATCTGTTATGCTATTAGTGCGGAGTGCCAGGTTTGCTAGGTGTCTTTGTCTTCCAATCATTATTTCTCCCTTTTGTTCTCTATGTGTCTAAAAACCCCAGTCTTTAATTCTTTGTTTAGACTTCTTTATTTGCGTGTGTATTTTTGTTGCATTTATTTTTGTTTTAGGATCATTTCAAGTTCTTGTGCTAATCTCCTCATAATATTAACCAGCTGTATTAATGAGATAATAAACCAGACTTGTTAGTAATGAATTGATTCATTCAACTACTGGATTTAATTAGAAAGATACTTAACATTCCAGCAGATGTTCTTATTTTGTTTCATTATCCTTGTGTTACCAACAGTATGCTTATAAATATATACTCTGCATGTCTATATTTATACAATACACTCTTCAACCCAAAGCCTTGCTGTGCCACAAACTACAAAAAATTGCGTGAAACCTGTAAATATGTATCTTAAGCCAATTTTTATTAATTCCTCTTTCATAATTTCATTTATCAGACTACGTGCAGTCTTGAATTTTAAAAGTATTTTTCATCTGATAATAAAATATTTAATCTTTGTCAAACTAGTTAGATTTCTTCTTCCCAGTTAAACAGTCTTGTCTTTGCACTTAGATTATTTTCTTTCCTTCTTGTCTTGTGACTCTCATTCCTTTTAATCTGGTGGCAGAGCTTCAAAAAGATGGATGCAAGGGCCTCTCTCCTCAGGATTCCCTGCAGGCTGATTCAGGGAGACCCTCACTCAGCTTACCTGCTGGAGGGGTTTGCTTCTCCCTGAACTCTGGTGCCTGAGTCACACCCACAGGTTGTACCCCAGGGCCAAACCACGTGAGTTAGGAGCTGTACCCATGATGTTATTTCATTAATCTGAACCCCAGTACCTCCACTTTCCAGTTAGAGAGTATAGTTTATGCAGCAGCGTTCAGCTTGTCCCCAGGTCTAGTCAGAGCACGTAGTTCAAATATGCAACCAAGAAGAACTGAGCACAACAGCTCTTCCCGCGTTTAGTGTTACATGTGCCTACGCTGGCAACAGTGGGTATTGATAACTGAAGCCAGCCTATGTTTGATGTCCTTGTTAAGAAGCACAATGATAAAATCTTAGCTTTTTTTTTCCTTTGTGTGTAATGCTTTTGAAGGAACCTTGCATGCTTCAGAAGGAATGCTTATGGTAAAATTACATGAAACAGCTGAGAGGAAAAGAGGAAGGTCCCATTTCATCTTGCTTCTTCTGGCTGTGCACTCTTTGGTTTGCTCTTGCTCTTGGTAGACTCTTCTTTGAGCATTTTCAACATTATTGAGCAAAGTAAGTGAGTAGTTCTGTCTGGTTAAAGAGCTGAATCAACTCATCAAAGGATTTGGCAAGCATAGAAGCCACCACAAGCAGAAGGGCAATAGTGGATAGTTGGGAATTGTGAGGTAAGGTGGAGAAAGACATGGTAACTAGACATCGCTTCTTGGTGGCAGCAAGCTACACTGGCTGAACTGTCTCTCAGAACTTTGCCTTTCACAATTTACCTTCAGATGCTGAAACTTTCCTTCCTTTTCTTTCTGTTACTCACATCTATTGTATTGGCCATTAAATTGCATGGTATATTACTTTGTGATAATTACATGTGTGATTTTGCAGGTAGAATACATTGCCTGCACTGCTATACTCTGCATAACTGTGTGGGTGTAACATTTGCTTAATGTGCAAGCTAACATTAGTTTTGCGTTGAGAACGATTATATTTGAAACTAAAAATGTTCCAGTAAGGAAAATTAATCCCTTTTGAGCCTGTTGCTTCATTGGCTTTTAAGATTAGCTAGTTTATATTATAACAACACTTAAAATAAAGGCACACAGTTTCTGTAACTAGCAGCCTTTTTTCATTTTCTTGTATTGCCATTGTAATGGTGTGTAGAGTTCTGGTACAGGGATCAGGATTCTGTTACACCAAGTATCCTATGAGTGCTTATAAAAAAAAAATAGTTCTTATTTTAGTTTTGAAAGTCATTTGTGTAACCCAGACCTTTTTCTGTGCCATCTCATTGTCATATGTCTTCAAAGTATTCTGTTTCCCCCTGAAGAATTTGGTATACTTCTTAGTCTTTGTTTTCAAAGAATATATTCCTGTAGTCTCTTCTACTAATCTACATTTTTCAGCTCTGAATTAGCTGTAAAAGACCACAATTTTATCTACCCTGTTAGAGGTTGAACAACATAGTGTCAATTGTCAATTTTGTGAATGAGACGGATTTTCTTGGTTCCTGAGCTCAGTGGGATTTCTGTGAAGCCTTTGGGATATCTGTTTGCATAACATTCATGCTGTTTTTCTGTTAGGCAGAGGAGGAAAACTCAGTGGTGACAGGATAATTTGGCAGAAACTTGATGGATGAGTTTTATAGGGCTCTGTTCTCATGGGGAGCTGGGTCCTGTGCTGTTCACCACAGACAAAAAGAGGAAATGGGTTAGGTGATAAATTTTGCTCTTAATACACATTTCTTTTCCCAAGTAGTAAGCAGGAGGGCCAACTGAAGCATTGCAGAAGAATTTTGTGATAATTAAGTGAATTGGACAAAAAAAGTGCTGTTCAGTGTTAACAAATGCAGAGAAACACAAAGAATAGACCCACTGGCTTGTACATTAACACCTGATTCGCAACTTCTCTGAGTGTTTGAAATCCCTTTAAATAATTCAGTGGCTAAATCAGTGACGCTAAAAGCAAGCAAAATACTAGGAATAAAAAAATCAATAGATAAGAGATTGAGGAAAAACTGTGATGATTTAGAAATCCATTTTTTTCCAAACTTGGGACATTTTCAAACCACCCTGTACTTCAGCACATGAAGAAGGCTAGAGTAGACCCAGCCAAGAGCTCAACAAGGGCAAACAAGGAATGAAGGACCTTTAGGAGAAAGTGAAATGTTGCTGCAGGGATGTTAAAGACCAACAATTTCAAACAGTGCTGAAACAAATCAATGGAAAAAAAAGAAAACCATAAAATGCTGTTAAACTGAGTGTACAGCGTATGACCAACTCTCCATGCTCAGATTTCTGGAAGACTGTGCTGTTTGGGTGATTACCTGTTTTTATACACTTCCCTAAGTAATTGCTTCTTGCCACTGTCAGCCAGGGTAATTGCACTAGATGGATGTTTAATCTGACCCTGACAAGTCACTCATGTGACATCAGATTTAAGGGAAAAGCTTGGTGCTTTTCCCTCAGTTTCAAATGCCTCTGCATGTGGGAGTGTTAGTAGAGTCCAAGAACTCAATCTAAGTGTTTTTATTTTGCTGTTAGCTCTTAACTATGCTTTAGTTAACAGCTTTTCTTCAGTGCTTGTGGCTACTCTGCTCCAAATATATCATCAAAATTAGCTGCTTTTGAACATATTTCAAGAATATGCTTAGCTTTATTTGTACCATTTTGATGTTTGTGTTATGGGTTAGTCCATTAAGTGCTATGCTGAAGGCTGTGCATCTTTGTTCAGCTCTGTGCATTTATTCTCTTGTTCAGTGTTTTTTGCAGCAGATGAGTACATAGATATTTTCATAGATTCTTTTTTCCCTCACCTCCTCCTTGAAGTGCCTTTGAAATAAATTGCGTAAGCTTCTGCAATTGTTTGGTTGAGTAGTGTATTTTTAAGTTTTTCTCTTTTAGTATTAGCTACTCTCTATGGGCAGCAAAAAAAAAAAAAAAAAATCAAAATCTTCACCCCAGTTTTTTCCTTTCTGCAACTCACTACAGTTAAAGATTAACAGTTCTGTTTTTCCAAACCCAGACAATTGCTATTCTCAAGTACTCATTCTAAATAACTGTATCAGCTGCTTGTCTATGTTGCATAGCCTATCTTCTGGAAGTTGGTTTGTTGAGGCAGAGAGGAACTTGGTTATTTTGACTTCTAAATGTTTAAACAAGTCATTGCTAGAAACCTAAACCAAAAATGAACAAAAAGAAGCATAGCTGCTTACTGGGCACAGCTGAACTGGCTGACAGATTATCATCTTAGTTCTCTTGCCATCAGCAATTGCAAAGGAAATTAAGTTGCTGTACTTTTCCTAGTAAACATGTTTTAATGATTCTTTAGGCTACAAGCTTATACTGACTGTAAGGATGCACAAATCTAGAGTCTTGCAAGGAACATCACTTCTTCCTGGGAGAGCTGACCCTTTCCTGAGAATTGCTCTGGCACTTTGTGTAGAAGCTGCTGTTCTTGATGTAGGAAAAAATAGAAAAACTTGTGCAATGCCAGTTTAATAAAGAAATGTTTGGGGAAAGGGAAAGGGTTGAAGTGCAGGTAAAATTATGAGAGGAAAAGTGTTAGATTATCAACAGAAATTATAATGCTCCAGGTAATACCTTGCTCTCTACACTGCCCTATCTCCATGCTGCTTAGTTTTGGGATAAACTGAATTCAGTGTAACCTGACCATCAGTCTTCAGCCAAGTCTCTGCCTTTCCAATAAGTTTTATTTTTCAAATGTCAGAAGTGGAAGCCTCAACAGTTGTACAGGGCAGCTGTGTTGTTCCAGGAACAGCATGGAACTGATGAAGCTGTACTTCCTATGGTTTGTACCCTTTCCCACCTGTGGCTCCCAATAGCTCTGTCCCCTGCGCACCCTCATAGGGCAGCCATTGACACATGCTGTGCCTGCTTTGGAGCACTAGATGTCCACACTGGATGGCCAGCTGCTGCTGAACAGCATGTGTGGTGGGTGGTAGAGCCCTATTCCCCTCTCTGTGCCTCATCCTTTACCTCAAATTTATCACAGAACTTTTAGTAATTTCCCAGGTCCATCTCTGCAACTGCAACATCTGTACAGTTAGGAAGTATTTTAGTGGGCATAAGCTTCCCTGTGGCAGTAATCCTTATCAAGGATAGTCTTCCTTTATCACAAAACAGTAAGTCAGATGCTAATGGGAAAAAAAGGCAAGACAAATACATGCAGACCCTTCAGGAATCAATCACTAAGTACTAGAGGTATTGTGCAATAAATAAAAGTGTAATTAGGAGAAACTGATGTACAAAACAATTTGTGCTGTACAGTCTGCTGCCTTCCTGATAGTCTGGGGATTGTGTGGAGAGTAGCTTGATTCATATTGAAAGGTAGACTTGATAATGAGAGGAAGAAAAGCAAGTATCTCATCATTAAGCTTCCTTGAGTAATAAGGAGAGCACTTAGGTCTGTTTGATTTGGTGTCAGCTGGGAGTTTCAGTTGGAGCGGATACTTGAGAACTGTCCTGTGCCAACCTCCCACTGTCCATCTTGGAAATAATGCAGTCCACTTGCTTCCAAGTACTTTGTTGCTGGAATGATCCATGCAACAAACTGAGACCCAACAAAACAGATTTTACATGTACTGCCTAAAAGTGCTCCAAGTGATGTAGATTTATTCATTTAGTAAAGATCAATTATTCATTAATAATTTTGTATTTATTTTAGATACAGAGTGTATTTTGGAGCCTCTGTCTCTGCCGGAAAGTCCAGGTGGTGCTGCTGCTATAGAAAATTCTCCCTACGTGCCTTGTATTTTCTGCAAAGAATGCTATCTTACAGCAGAACAAAGCCAGCTCCTGAAGCACATGATTATTGAACACAAGCTCGTCATAGCAGATATGAAACTGGTTGCAGATTTTAGAAGGTAAGAGTTGTATTGTTTAAAATGACTGTGTATCTGTGCAGATATTCTAGAAAGCATCAGAAAACTAGACATCATCTTTTTAAAATACTTTAAAATGCAGCCAGGTATTGTGGGAGGATTTTTATTACTTTTTTAATGAGCTCTTTGTTGCTGGGTTGTAAGGTTATTTTGCCATCCCACTCCCCAGCCATAAATATTACTCGTACCGGGAATCTTGAGATTATAATACACGGCAGTTCCTGTGTTAGACATTCTTTGACATATCCTAGGAACTTCCCAGGTCTTGTCGCTAATCAACAGGTTGCATACAAGCTAGAAAACTGTTTATTTCATAAAGCACAGTCTAGATGATCAGCTCTCCTAATTTTGGGTTTTATTTGTATAGGATGAGACAATATCTACCACTGTACAGTGTTGTAAAGCTGTTTATTGTATGCAGAAGCTGCTTAGTACAGGATCTCACATACTGGACTGTAACTCATTTACCCTATTTTGAGGATGCCAGTATTTCCCCACAGAAATCACATTTAAACCTTAACTATAAAATACTGTGATCTTCATACAACTGTGTCTCCTTTTACAGCTGTGTCATTGATCATCTCAGCGGGGTCACATTTGGCTTTCTCCCTCGTAACTTCCTGCAGTTGCTGGCATGGCCCCAGCTGGCTTGCTACTTCAGAGACTAGGGTCCTGCTTGGCATTTTGCTCTCATACACAGCAATGTATGGGCCAGGCAGTAGGCTAGACAATACCTGCCAGTTTGTAAATTGTTCCATTGCAGTGTTTAAATGTTATCTGGATAATTTCTCAAGTAAAAGGAGTTTTCTGGTAGGTCTTCTGTCATTAGTTGCTCAGCCACAGCCAATAACTTGTGTCTATCAAGATTAAAAAAAAAAAAAAAAATAAGATGAAATTTAGGAAATGTAAGCTATATAAATCCTTACTCAGATGTGTGAGCTTAACATTGCTTAAAATTGAAAACTGATACTTGTTTTTGTTTGGTTTTATGTTGAAAGCAGGCAGAACAAGAATGCCATGTTCTTTGGAGATAATGCTAATTTCCTCAGATAGATAAAGGGATCAGAGCTGCTCAGTCATGGACTGCCAGTTTAAGTGTCCTTGGGGGATTATTCTGCATTAATAGAAATGTATTTTTAAATCACCTTTAAAAAAATTGTCCATTTAAATTCTTTTTGCTGCTAATGCAATTGGAAGGTAGACAAATCTTACAGAAAGTGGCCCCAGGATGTGAAATGATAGAATTGTTACTCTGAAGTGTGCCTTCTCTTACTTACTGTGCAGAGTATCAGTAAAATAGTCTAATACTATGCACAAAAAAAAGAAGTGTAATCTGAGGTGTTAAACAGAAGTGTGGGGAAAAAAAGGGAAATAACTACGAAAACACATAGTATTTTTTTTACAGTTATCAGTGAGTTACAGTCCGTCTTTGGAATACATTTCTTGACAGAACTACAAGATGTGGAGAATCCAGAGAAGAGCAATGCTTTTTTTTTTTTTTTAACTTAGAAGAATAAAGAAAAGTTGGCATTAGGGCAAGGGGAAGAAATAAGGAGAATAAGCTTCCACTGCATGACTAGACATGATCAGTCATGGACACTAATCACTCATTCTTTCTCCCTGAAAGTATGACAAGGCTTTGGCTTTATTTGATCATTGATTATTTGGGTTAAGTCTTATGATAGTAAATCCTTTAACAGTAAGTTTCATGGTGCAGGCAGTTATGGTTAGGTGAGTTTGGCTGAATGGTTTTCATTTATTTCAGTGCAGGGGACAGACAAAATGACATCCTGAAATCCCTTCATTTGCACATTTCTGTCCTAAAAGCTCAAGGATGACTTATTCTGGAAGACTTGATGTTCCATGTTGCAGCAAAACTGGTTCATCATGCATTATAAACAGTGGAGTAGGTGGGGGAGAACAACATGCTCACCTCTCACTTACTGACATCTCATGACACCCCTGGATGAGCTTCAGCCACGCATGCTGATTTCACTGTGTTTAGCTGTCTGCTGTACTGGAGGTCAATCCTCCCCATGTCAAAATTAGCAGAAGCAAGTATGTGCTGATTCCTTGGCTGCTGCAGTTAAGGTTCTTGTATAGTAAGCTAGATGATAATTAGAGGTAAAATGAGCCACCATGGGATATGATAGCTGTGGCAAGTAAACTTTTGGATTGCACAAGTTTTAAGAGTTACAACTATTTAGAAATGTCCTCATAATAATGATATCTGCTTTTTTTATTACTCTTTTTTGAATTTGATGGCATCTAAATAGGAAGCTGTCGATGAATAGTTAGCCAGTATCTTAACAATGCTCACAATTTATATCACACATATACTTGTGACTAATTAGCATAAGGTTTGCTTCATTCTCTTCATCATATAATGGAAGGTGATAATTTCTTCTTGGTTAGACTGTAGCTTCTAGTTCAGAGGAAACCTAATCTCAGTTGGGGTCTGTTAGTGCTGTTATATTACAATAGTCCAATAAAGTTTCTAAACAGCTGTAGTTGATGGGTTAAATCTTCAAGATGCATTTCGGACTGTCCTTATTCTGTCTGCTATCCCACCCCTAAGTGTTTGGGGACTTCGGGTTTTTTGACTTTCTAGTTGTCTGCCAAGTTACAGCTTTTACTGTGACTCCACAGGAGACCTGCCCAAACCTCACTTTTGACAAGTTGATGTGTTCACCGAGTTTCAGATTCCTCCCTGCATCTTCCAGAACACAGACCACAGTATTTTGGGAATTAGAGAGTACTCTGTAGTGTATCTTTTTAGTAAAGATGCATCTGATCGGCACTTCTGTCTGAAGATGTGAATAGGTCACTTTGTTTATGTGAAGAAGCTTAATGCAAATCTGTCTTACTGAGTTATTCACTTTGACAGGAAGCTTAGACCTAGTTTTAATGAAGCTGAATGAATTTAATGAATTGGAAAACTAGATTAAAGGCAGAAAAAACAGAGATGGGAATTAAAAAAAAAAAATAACAAACACAAAATACTCTTGAAGAATTTAGAGGATGGAAAAAATGAAGGCTGATCAACTGCTTATTAAACTTTTTTGTTGTTTCCTTTTTCACTAATCATCTCCCGCTTGTTTTTAAAGATACATCTTGTACTGGAAGAGGAGGTTTGCCGAGCAGCCCATCACAGACTTTTGTAGTGTGATAAGAACAAATACGGAAGCTCCATTAGGTAAGTATGCTGCTTGCTTACTCTCTGTTGGCTGCATCATGTGATAATTTCTGGCATATACTGCTGCCAAGTGTAAAGTAATCTGACACTAAGTCAGAACACCACAGAAGTAATGTTTAACTCTTAACCACATATATAAACTTATCTTTTCAAAGGATTGCAACATGTGCTTCAGCAATATCATCAAGGTATGGTTACAAAGACTGCCATTTTCTGGGATCCAACACAAAGCTGTGCTGTGTTGGCACAATGGGACTTTCCATCATAAGGACAGTGATGACTGCAAAGGAAGTGTTTTTCTCAGAAGTACCTGATGCAATCCTTTGGCTTCCCCTTTTCTAACAGAAAAATATAGTTTGCCTGGAAGCAGGTAGGAGAATGTTAGGTCTTTCTTGCATCCTTAATTCTCCATGGAGAGCTTAAAAAAGAGGAAGAAATGCCAGTGTCAGAGATAGCTAGAAGATGAAAACTGAGTACAAAATTTATCTAAACAAATTATTTTAATTATTCTAATTAATTTCAAGACAAATAATCCTAGAAAACACGCAAATTACTCCAAAGGCCATAATTGCAGTTCTTTTACATATGTATGAGTTTGCTTCTGAAAATTTAACACCACTCAGTCTGAAAATTGCAAATCAAGCACCTGAATACCAGAGCTTACCAGAATTAAAAATCATCAATGGCCCTTCCAGAGGGCCATAGCTGATAACTATGTTTCTGATAGCTCAGAAATCAGAGGGTTTCTCTTCTTCACACAGGCTTCTGTGTGATAAGATGGGAATGGCAGAAATCCAGCAAGTTTAAAATTGTAAAAGTCTTAACAGTTCACCAACCTCATAACCCTTTGATTTTTATTTTCTTACATGTTGAGCAATTTTAAGGTAATTCATTTAAGTAATATTTGTTTTATCATTAAATTTGATATGAACAGAAATATTTTTTACTGGTTAGTAAACATAAAACACATAAGTAGAAATATAAATAAGGCAAGTCTCATTGTTTCTATAGATGGAATGAGATCTTATGGTAAGGCTATACCAAATTATGATAACTACTGAAAACTGATGATTACTTAGGGAAAAAACTAAAAATCAAACATGCAAGATAAAATGAACAATGATTTCATGCTTCTTTAATGCTGACTTTATACTGTGACCAATATGAATAATTAAAATAGTTTTGTGTCTCCAGAAGAATCATCTTAAAAAAGAGTAAAGCTGGTAGTGAGGCAAACCTGTACAAGACTTTTGCCTTTAGACTGCAATATAAATTATGTAAAGGTCTTATAAATTTGTATATACAAATACTTAAGCATGTTTAATTACATTATGATATTAAAATAACTGACTTTTATAAATTAAAAAACACATTCCCACATTCTTAGCACATTCCAAAGGTTTAGCAAATTATGTGCCGGAAATAATAAAAGCAGCTGCAAATTCCCATTTCCTTACCCACACTTCCTAATCTCTTAACAGAAGAACAGGATAATTATTTTCTTCTGTGTGATGTTTTACCAGAAGACAGATTACTTAGAGAACAGCTTCAGCAAAAGAGACTGGTAAGCAATTACATTTGTTTCACTGTTCACTGTTCAGGTGAACAGTTCCACGGTATGATAATGGAACTCAGGGAGCATTTTAAGTGAAGGCAGTTTTTGCTAGACTGCAAAATTCTTATAATTTTTTTTAAGCTCCTTTCCCTAGCTGCTGCAGAAAAATACACAAACTCCTTGTTTATAGATTTTTTTCCTTGGAATAAATTTACAGGTTGATTTTCAGTGTTCCATACAAGTGGAAAGTATGCCTAGAGAACTGAAAAAGGCTGAGTGTGCTGGGCATTTTTCTTCTTGCAAGAATCTCCAATGCATTGTCGCACTATCTTCTGTGTAATAATAATATATCTAGGGAAATTAGCAAAATAAAACTCAGTCTGCAATACTGTGAAAAGAGGTTATACTTATTTACAAAATCTTCAAGCAAGTTGTTTTTGTGCTTTCGCACTCTCTCACCCAGATTTCCTTAATTCATACTTGCATACTCAGAAACACTATGGTGTGTGAATGGAGTAAGTCTGGCTACTGTTATTTCTGTGAGATGGAAAGGACAAGAAATGCCAGCTGCTGAGTCCTCATGAACCCCTCTGGTTCTTCTTGCTTTGTGAAAGCAACCTGGTGCTTTGGACAAACTTCTCATATCTTTTCAGAGTTACCAGTTCTGAATGGATGGTCCCTCACATTAAGCTCTTGCTGACTTCATCTTCTATGAGATTTGGTCCATGTTGCTGGCCACTGGGTGGGGTTTTTTTGTTCTGCTTTGTTTTCTTGTTTGAAATATACATCTTGAGTCTTTTTGCTGTTGGGCTAATTCAGAAATTAATGTTATGGAACATGTAGCAACCTTGTTGTCAATTTCCTCATGTTAGGAGGCAGGGTCTTCTGCTAACAAGTCATCTGTACTGTGAGCTGTTTGTGAGTGCAGGGCTTTTGGTCATGACATAAATATGCCCCTTAGCTTACTGGTGGCAGCTATGCCCTGGGAATTGTCAATATTGGCCTTTTAATCCTTTGTTATGATGTTTCTTCTTATATTTCTATTACAAGTCTGTACATGCAGCATGCAGTTAAAGACACCTTAAATCATAAGCATTCAGAATTAAGGAGATGCATACAAAGAACAAATTCTAGTCCCAAGAAAAACTGGAATTGGCAGGCAAAATCCATTTGGTTCAACTACATTGCAACTGCTGTTAAAATCATGTCAAAGTCATGTGCTGCAGCTCAAGACAGACGACTAACAAATCCCCAAAACCTATGCAGTACATAGAGGTCTTGCACAGCTCTCCATAGGATCCCAGCTCCTGCAAAGGAGAGTTGTGGTGGTTTTGCCACTTAGGATTTCCTAGAAAAAAGCATCTGATGCACTCATGCCTAGAATGCTTCTCTTACAATTTATGCTATGGAAAGCCATCCTAGATTGGTAAAAAGGTTGGTCTAAATGAGTATCTTATCCTTGTCAACAGCAAAGTGTCTATGGTATTTGCCCTCTTCTGCTCTGGTGGTGATTTTTTCTCAAAATATTTTCCTAGACTTCAGCAATTGGCAGCTCACAGATTTCTAATTTCAGCAGCATTGTGTCTCTGATTCTTAACACAATAGATTTTTCTTTCATGAATCTGCAACTCTGGACCCACACAAACTTACAGTATCCACTGCTTACTGCAGCAGTGGGTTGCACAGCTTAACTACACACTGGGAGAGAACCATTTTTGGGAGAGCCCTTTTGAATCACACCAGCCTCACCTGATTTTTTTTTTGTATTAGGAAAGGTGGTGAACAATCCATCCTTTATCTTACCCGAACCATTCATTATTTGTCTCCTGATTTACTTACATTTTGTCTTTCTTTAGTCATGTGCTGCAGTGTACCCTCAGAGCAAAGACAGCCAGCAGCCTCCTGGGCTGCATTAAGAAGAGTTTTGCCAGCAGGTCAAGGGAGGTGATCCTTCCCCGCTACTCAGTACTAGAAAGACCAGTTCTGGAGTGCTAAGTCAAGTGCTGGGCTCCCCAGCACAAGAAAAATAAGGACTTACTTGAGCAAGTCCAGTCCAGGGTCACAATGATGATTAAGGGAGTGTAATATCCTTCATGTAAGGGAGGCTGAGAGAACTTGGAACTGTCAAGCCTGGAAGACAAGGCTCAGAGGGATCTTATAAATGTGCATTGGAATGAAGAACACAGACTCAGATTCTTCTTAGCAGAGCCCACCAACAGAACAAGTAGCAATAGACGTGAATTAAAAATCAGGAAATTCCCTCTGAAAGCAAGAAAACACTTTTACTTTGAGTGTGGTCAAACACTAGAAGAAGTTGCCCAGAGGGATTGCAGAGTTTTCATCTGTGGAGATATTTGAAACACAACTAGACACTCTCCTGGGCAACCATGTCTAGGTGACCCAGCTTGGGAATGGGAGTTGGACTAGTTGCTCTCAACAGGGCAAGATAGCAGATGAGATGTATAGGCATGAAACCAGATTTATTGCAGAGTACCGGGGTCTTAACAATTGAACTAACAAGGCATAAATTGGAGTGTTAAGATAATTGGGATAACAAAACAGGTAATGAAACAAAAAGGTATCTTAACAATAAAATGCACAATAGTCAGTTAGCTGGCAGCTGCTGCATACAGGTTAACCCTCTGACTACTAGCAACTCAGTTATTAACAGGCCTTGCGATAACACGATTGCAATCTTTTAAAAGGATCCTAAAGTCTTTAAGTTCCAAAGCTTAAAAATTAAAGCTTTTATTAAGATTTAAAGCTAGCTAATGAAGACATGAACAAGAATTCATATATAGGGCTTTGATATCTCCTACCCTTTATTTTATTTCATTCGGGTGTGCTTTTCTCTCAACCTCTTGAGGAGTAACCACTCAAGCAGGCATCCCCACTGGAAGGAAGAAGGTCCAGCTCAGCTCCTAGAGAAAATGTACAGGAGTCTTTCTGAACAAAGATGGGACGAGGCTTTTATAGAATAAAGTGATTGGCTGCTATCATTTAACTACTTAGACATACTTCCAAAATAAACTATTGGAGAGCAAAAGGAAAACTTGGGGGGGGGGAACAAGAAAGCCTTTTTTTTCCACCAAGCAAACTCTTTTATCTGTTCATTCTTGCTTTGTTTGTGGTTTGGCATAGCTATGCAGGAGAGCAGATGACATTACAGACATCAACGTGGCCTTCTCTTTGTACTTCCAAGGTTGTTACCAGTTCAGAGTTTGTCATCGCCTTTCCTTTCCCATTGGAATATTTCCACTCCAGGCCAGGGATAGTGAAACTGAGAGGCAGAGAGCAATAGAATCACAAAGGGAAATTGAGGCAGGCGCACTGAGGTAGAGTGTCCTGCTACAGTGGTTCAGTGATTTGAGGCTAAGGATGCTATTTGATGGTTCTTCACTGTGCATCATTGTTGCACTTCTGTGTACCTTTTCCAGGTTCCTGTGATCTCTTTGTGGTTATGAAAACATCTTGACTATTGCATGTGGGCAGAAAGTGTCATAACAACGTTCATTTCCCTATCTTAGATCATATTTGTGGCTGTGAGGAAGGGAAGATGTTTGTGATTGAGCATGCAGCTAATGTTTTCATAGAACTGTCTGTTGTAATAGTAACTCCTGACTCCTACACATTGGATTACTAGGCATTCATTTCTGGTTCTGTGGTGTTTTGTGCTATGCAGTCCTATTCCCACAAGGCTTTCTCTTCACTGCCAGTGTCAAGGGCGTACTGAGTCCTTTGGCCAGGTGAGCCGCCTCTTCTTCTCTGCTAATAGATGTTTCCTCAAATTCAGAAGAGTGCAGGGTTTAGACAAATGCAAATGCTGGTTTTGTTTAAATAGTAATTAAGTTAGAAAATAAAGAGGTATACATTCTTATTTTGGTGTGAAAGCAGCCTTTGCTATTAACACTCTTTTCAATATCAGAATTGTATCTTCAGTTTTTAAAGAAGGATTTTGTGAAATCAAGCTGCAGCTGTAGTTGGGGCTGATGGAGTCACTACTTTAGTCACAGCAATAAAGTCTGTTTAGTTTTTTATTTCCTTTTGCTGCAATCCGAGTGTCGACTTGCAAGTTAAATAGTTATTTTGCTTTGTAATGTCTTTTACCTTCAGACAAGTCCAGCATTTAAGAGTGAGCTGGCAAGTGGACTCATGTGAGTTGTGCCGAATTAAAGACCAGAACTATAGAACTTTAGGTGTTTTTTCTGCAGAAATCTAACTGCCATCTCCAACAGCAAGCCCAATGAAGGACAAATGTTGTCTTTAAAATGTGCTAGCTGAAGCATTTCATTTTGCAGTTTTGAAACTCCAGTTTAGCAGTTTCAAGCACAGCAGCAGGGGAGCTAGCCGAGGTGGGTGTCGTGCAGACACATTATGGTGACTGTGATGTATTGAGAGAGGCCAAGGAATGAGTCTGAACTAGGTTAGAGAGCACTGCTTGCTGAAATAGCTGACAAGACTGTGTAATACAAAAGAGATACAATCTTTTGGAAAAACACAGGCTTAACAAAGAATTCCTAGTTGTGAAGCAGTGGAACCAGGCAGGGAAGTCCAGGCAGCAAAACTCATGTTAGAAGAGGCAGTGTCAGTATAAGCCATTTGGTCTTTAAGATGGTTCTGAAAAAGGTAAAAACCCCAAACCTATTATTTGAAAATACACACTTCCTAACATGGCATTGACCTTCTCTTGCTCTCAGGTTTACAGCTATTCTCCTGTCATGTGACTGGTAGTTTTAGATTAAGAGGCTACTACTGAAGAGGAGTCTTCATCAAAACTGGAAAAGAGACAAGGGATGTTACTGGTTTCCCAGGATGATCTGTTTGTACAATGCCCAGTTTGCCATGAGCTTAAGCTGAAACAAGGTTCAAGAAGCTGAAGCTGTGCATTGCAAGGGATAGAGATGCTAGCCTAATTTCACATAATGCAGTATCTGAAGTGCTTACAGTGTATCTTAAAATGTTAGCATGCTAATACATACATCTGAAATTCTATATGTCCTTTTTTCGCTATATCTGCTACTTAATTGCTTTTCTCGAGCACTCTGGAACATTACCCATCCTCCATGGGTGTTTGAAGAGTTGTTACCCCTTCTTTTGTCTGTTTTTGGTCTCTTCCTACATTAAGTAGGATTCTTCATCATTTCTTTCTAATGTGTTTGAAGGCAGGAGAAGGTTGGTTTTTGCTCTTCTGTTTTACTGTGTTAGTCTGTCTCCATCTTCTTTTGGTTGTCTTAGAGCAAAAAAGCTTCACTTGTCTCCCACTTCAACTTGGCAGCCCACTGTACATGTCTACAGTAATTTCAATCCTTTTTCTTTTCATGCATCTTCACAGTTAGAGTTTTCATCACATCTTGAAGCTCTTCCTCAATTTTTAAATTGACTCAGCTTCCTGAACAAACTGTAGGAATGTCTTCTACATCAGTGTTACAGTACCCTTCAATAACACTGATTACACAATTCAAAGGTGGTTTTTATTCTCTAGGCAAGAGGCAAGAGAGTACTGCTTGAAGTAGGAGAACTGAATACAGTGATCAGTAAGGAGAGAAGCTGGATATAAAAGTTAGTAGACAAGCTGTTGATATACAGATAAGATTGCAGGTGTTTACAGAGACATGTAGTTTCTTATATCATGATTCTTTATAAATATTTTTTTCCTATTCAGCAGCTGCAGACATAATCTAAAGTTCATCAGCCAATATTTAAGGAAACTGTAGACACAAAATGAAATGTTATTTTATTTCACTCTAATAGTAGTTTATCCTAATGATGTATATAAGTGTCAAATAAATAATGTGCTTGGCAACTTTTTCAAGACTGTAGTGCATCTTACGTACCAGCAATCCTGGTCTTTGTCTCAGTGTACTGTAGTGGTTTGTTTTATTGCCAGTAAATTGTGTAAGCAGCTTCTTGCTGTGATCTGTCAGCAAGATTTTTTTTGTTTTGAGGGGTTTTTTAACCAGAATCTGCTCACTAGCCTACAGCAAAAGCTATTTTCTGTGAGCACTCAGCAGGGGAATGTAACTCTTATTTTAACTGGAAGAAACTACAACTAAAGATAGACACTGTGTGTTAGAGGCATCACCTAGGAGAGCTTGATAAAATATATTTTGTTATTGTGAGCTTGCTATCTAAAATTATTTCCATGCAAATTCACACTCAAGTTACTGTCTCTGGTAGTACCTTATTTCCTAGGCAGACACTCTGATTTCAGTAGCATTAATGAGTCCATTATCATAACAGAAGGAATGTGGTCTGTGATCATGCACTCTTCACAACAGTGTGACTGAGTGCTCAGATACTTGAGTCCTTTGCACTGTAACAGTTGTGAAATTTCCCCTTCAAAGGAGCATCTTTAAGCACACTACCTCCCCAGAGCATAGAGCACCATTTGTAAAATGCTTTCATTTGAAGTTCTCTGAAGTGATCGTTTGTATAACATGCTGTCTTTCTAGTCTCTTTCCTAGATAAGATGAGAGTGAAGGACCAGAACTGGCAAAGTAGATGCACACAAGAACCCCAAACTACAATACGCTCTTGCCCCAATCCAGCCCAGTACTGAAATACTTGAAGTTGAGACTACTTGTATGCTTAAGTCTTTGGACTAGAGGCTTTGGACTTTGCCTTGTTAGGGCTTCTGACAGTATTTTATTTTTTTTTTTTTGGTCGTGAACATCTTATAAAAGATACTGTTGTTAGCTCTGTTTTACAGACTTAACTGCAGAACCCATCCTCCGCTGCACAAATGGACTGAGGAATGATAAATTAAAGTCTCACTGCAGTCAAAGTCTCTGCATGATCTTGTCCCAAACTGCACTGTGTGATCTGCCTCCATGCCTGGATTCCTTATGTATCAGAAGTGGTGTGATTATAAAGAGACAAATTTTGGAAAAAGGAGTAATGTGTTTTTGTTGGACCAACTGATATAATTGGTAAAAGCAAGCAAACTTTTGACCACCAATTCTTTCTTCAGATTGGAATCAAAAGCAGCAAAACCTGCACTGAGTACTGTTTGTGAATGGCTGATTGTCTTGGATAATCAGTCATACACAGTCATGCATTTAAATAGCTATGTAAATTACTTATTGGCCTTGTTAGTAAAGGAGTTAGGATTTTTAAAAAGCAGTGATTTGAGAGCAATAAAGATGGAAAATTTAGCACCTGGCATACAGTGTCTGTTGGAGGGAAGGGCAGCAGGAATTACAGTATGTCCTGTCCCATTCACTGGGTTTCAAGGGATGTGAATCTTTTTTATACGCTAAAAAGTGCGCAAGTGCCGTCTCGGTGGCGTTGTCTGGTGATAAAAGAAGCGACGTCAAATGGCCTAGAGGAACCACAACAAATGCTTTATTAAGAGCTCATTAGTTAGATATTAATGGCAAGCAACAGCAAAGTTGTTGACACACAATGACTACTCCTGTAACCAGTGAATGGATCGAACTAGGGAAAACGGCTAGGATGTTGTAACCCTTTAACTAGTAGAAGAAAAGGAGAAGAAAGAAAGACTGAAAGATGGATGAGAAGATAGGACAGATATTACCACCCTTCCTTCTAGCGAGGTCTTTTCCAGCGTGTTATCCAGCTCTGCCAGCCTCCAGCTGCACAGACATTCCAGAGACTTCTGTGAATGGGACTGGGGAAGGGGGCTTCTTCCAAGGCGAGCCCAGGTGGTCAGTGCAGGTGCAGAGCAGTGGCTGGAAATTTTCCAGGGAAGGCAAGCCAGAGAGGAGCAGGGGGGAGGGATAGCCTGCAATCCTGCCTGTGCTGCTCATGCTTGCCTTGTTTAAGACTCAGCCAGGGATGTTCCACATACCCTTGCAGGTCACCGAACAGTCTCTTGACACAGTATCAGAAATTCTAATATGCCATAAAACCACCTGTCCAAAGTCCATAGTTTTTGGTATTCAATGGAGTTAGTTTCTGGTTTTACCTTTTGAAGGTATTTTGTATATCTTGAATGTCTCGTGAACTATATACCAGAGACAAAGTAATTGTTTAGGGAAAAGTGCTTACTAGCTGCAAGTACGCATTTTTCATCTTTTAGTGATTATCAGTGTGGATTCTTGCTGACACGCGTAGTGCTTAAGTGCTTCTGGAAAAAACAAAAAACAACCAACAAAAAACACCAACAAGTAATTTCTTCCAAAATATTGCTTCCTAGGAGAAGAATAGGCACTTTTTTTTTCCAGGCACATTTTAAATTAACATGTCCTAGGAGAAAATCTGAACTCCTCACAACCCTAAACTGAGAATCATGAACATGCAGGGCATTTTTCTAGACTCCAAATTACAAGTTGTCATGCAATTGATCAAATTTCCTTTCTATTAGCAGTTTAGTGTGCTGATATATTTAAAGATGGGCATCCTGGTATAAACACTTGCACATCCTTACCACGTTTTGTTTCTTTGTTTGTTTTATTATTTAAAACACAGGATGGATAGTATTTTGTAATTAGTTTGAATTTTCTTATAGTAGATCACCTATATAGTAGAAAGTGTACAACTAACAACTATAGAAGAGGTTTTTTCCCAACAGAAAGAAGGGGAATTGGATTAAAACTGAATGTTACTTTATTGACTACATTAAGTATTCCTGCAAAACAACTGCATTTTTGTTGCATGTACGTATTATCAGTAGTATCCAGCTTCCATTTGCTGTGTTTAAAAGGGATCAAGCACTATGTCCTATAGAGTTTTCCTAAAGCTAGGAGGTTGCTAACTGCCAGAGTCATATCTTCCGCTTATTTGAGCTAGGCTCTGTCTAAATATGTGCTTCCAAGAACTTGTCATCTAGCAGTATGTATTTTGACAATGCCTCGTTGATCCCGTAAGCTTCATGTGGCTTGTAGAGACAAAGAGTTAACACTAAAAGGCTCTGTAATTTACGTTGGACTTTGTATCAGTGGGGATATCCATCCTGTCAATATTTGTTTCACAACTAATTTGGCAGTCTTCATGACAGTAAAGGGGTTTGTGGGTTGTTTTGGTTTTTTTAGCAAATCATAGAATACTGCAGAAAGAGTGGTGGTCAAATAGCTGACAGAACTTCTCACAAAAGATAAAAAGAATGGAGGTCAGGAAGTATTCAACAAACTGTATTGAAATTGTAATTAAATGCCAATATCACGCTATGGCATTTGTGTCACTTTTATAGTGTTTACCTTTTCTGTCTATGCTCAATTATTTTATTAATTGTGGGAAAAGGTAACTAAAATGTGTGTTTTGTGATGTTTGCTTTTTCATCAAGTAACTTTGCCCTCTCATTCTCTGACACTTTAATATTCTATGATTCTATGATATGACACATTATCCTGAAAAAGTTTTGGAAATTTTTGATGGCTGAAATGTTTTTTATTTTTATCCTAGTATCAACAATGAGTTGATACTAACAGCTCCCATAACTTGAAGGGGCTGGAAACTCCATTCAGAAAAATCTCAAAAGTGTATGCAATCTATTGTATTTGCTGTTTTCCCTTCAGATTCCCAGCAATGGAGAGGAGGTAGACAGGTATTTGGGAGTGCCTGCAGGGAGGGAGAGCAGACCTTTTGCATTTGCTGTACTTGACTTGAACTAGTGCTTTTGATTCCTCACCTGTGCAAATACCAAATTTGCGTGTGTGCTCAGAACATTCCATTTAGCAATGAATTATGCCTACATTTGATAAAAAGAGCATCTGCCTCAGAAAATACTTTTTCAACTTTGTTGAGTAAATTGATAAAGCTGCGATGCTGGCTTAGTCAGAGCTTCTCAGCTGCCACGCATGCTGGTGTAGGGGCAATCAAGGAGGGCGAGAGAGCAGAGTAGCAGGAGCACTGGCTGTCTGGAGGAAAACATATGCTTCTCCTTCCCCCTCAGGCATAACTGGGAGTAGCAGCTCATCAGAGCTCCCATAAGCAATTTGTATGAGGGGGGAAGCTGGAGTTAGGCAGCCCAATACTCCAGAACAGTTGTTTTTTTTCCTCTTGGTAGAGTACAATTAGGAAGCTACACTGGAATAACAGTAATGAGAGGGTAGGAGTGTTTAAACCTTTGCTGTCTTAGTGTTTTAATTGTACAAGGTATCTTTTCATTTCCTTTTGGATTGTTTCTGGTGTGTTTTACAAAGTATGTAAACTATGTGCAGTGTTCTTCAAATTCAAGGTTATCTAAACCACATCAGACGTGCTGCTGGGTGGAGAGAGGTGACAGCTACAAGTACCAGAGAGAACCCTGACTCTTACTGACATGCTGTGGATGTTCACTGGCCATGTGGAGCAGACAGATATCCTGCCTTAATTGGGTCTCTGCTGAAGGGCTCTCACAAGACATGTTATGCTCCATTTATCTCTTTCAGGAGTCAGTGCTGAAAAACAGGAATTTATATTTCTTTAAGTTGACACACTGCATAATGCAGCGGATATGAACTGAAATTTGAGTAGGTGCTGCTGAGCATGACTCCAGCCTTCCCCAGGATCTGCGTTTTCAGGGTTACAGACCCTTAGCTGATGTGCAACAGCCACAGCTCCCAAACCATGTGGTTGAACCCGGGCCCTGGCATGGGCTGTGGTGCAGAGCCCTCACCCCCCGCAGCAGCCGCTGGCCCTAGGGCAGGTGTCACTCAGGTGTGGCTCACTCTTGTGCTCTCAGGCAGGCTTTTGGGGCTTGGGGGTTTTCCCCCATTTATTTTTTCTTTTTACATTTTTCCCCTTTTTTCTTTTCCTTTTCTTTCTTTTCTTCCTGCTCTAGATTTTATCAAACAGGTGTAGCTGAGTGTGAATTCAGATGTAGACAGGTACATTCGGGCCTTAAATTTGTAGATGGGTGAATTTGGGCCTTAATCCACACAAAAGAAACAATAAAAGAAGAAGGCAGAAGCACCAAGCTCCACTGCTTCAGGCTCTTAAGAAGATAAAGAGATTGAGAAAATCCCCGATGAAATTCAGTCAGGATCCCAAGTGTCAAAAAGCAGACGGCAACACCTTTGTGTTGCACAGAAATTAAATCCTTTACCAGTTATCAGGACTTAAAGCACAAGTCCAGGGTAGTGTACTGCCAGCCTGAAAATATGCTAAATTTTAATCCAAACACCGACTTTCCCATGTCCCAGGTGATCATAGCCTTTCCACCTGAAAGGTGTAGTAACTTCTCAGCATAACTACACTGCTGCTTTTACAACACCTGAGGAAATTGCCTGCTGCTTGATCTCGTTGTTAGGAAAATTGTGACCAAGTGTCACAAAGCGTCTAGCTTTGTCTGTTGCTCTAAATTGAACAGCACCAGTGGTAAAGGCAATCAGTTTCTTTTCCATGAGTTTATTATGTGCCATAGCTCCTTGCATAAGTTGCCAGGGTTCATGCCATCAGTTCCGTATTACAAAGAAGTGTTCTAGATTGCCTGTGATTAGACACATTAAATTGATTTTATCATTCCACTGGGTGTTATATGGTTACCCATAAACTTGCTCACTAATACCAGAGGTAAATCAGTACCTAAGCAGAAACAATAAACTGATGATATGTAATATACAGAATCATTTAAACAGCTACATAAGATCTCACTGTGGATTGTATTTCTTTCCATGCACCATGTACAATATTATGAGAATTTTAATGGAACTCGACTGCAGCATATACTGCCTTTGAAAAAACGTGATTTTTGTGATAACTCACCCTCAAAAAATATTAACTTCTGGTTTATGTGAGTAGCACATATCAGTTTTGTATATTGACTGTTACCAGTAAGGATAAGGAGGTATAGTAAGCTTATATGATGTAATCATTGTTACTATTTTTTATCTGAATAACTGTATCTCTTTATTTAATAGAGAGAAATTCTAGAACAGCAACAGCGAGAGAGATACGATACAAGTTTTCATGGCATATGTATGTTCTGTGACCAAGAATTCACAGGAAACAGGTGTGCTTACTGACTTCTTTGCTTTTGTTTTATTTTTTCGTATCACCTCAGCATCTTTGTTTATGGTTTTTAATGCCATTGAGCCTAATGGTAGGACTGGGAATATAAAATTAATTTTAAGGTATAGTTTAAGTTTTTATTTCAACTGCAGTGCCATTTTAAATAGACCCCCTCCCACTTCTCAATCCTTTATTTATTGCCATACAACTTTTTATACTACACATTAAACTGCAGTTGGGAGCTGAACTATTTTAAATGGAGACTGTTTTTCAGCTGTTGTTTTAGTGGGAAGAAGAGCTGTTTAAGCTAATATGGCTGTTGAAAAATATTTTATCCAGTTACACATTTTCCTATAGGGGGGAGAATTAGAGTGATAAGGGTCCTTTGCAGCATCAGTCATGTGTGAGCAGGAGTTGCATTCAAGTGCTTGCTCCAGTGAAAATTTGGTTTTACACAGTACATCTGCTACTCTGTAGTTCTGCTGCTCTGGAAAGGTAGAACAACCTGGGGTGATGACCCTGCATGTCATCCCAATGTTGTGTGAGTGTAATGAAATTCACCTCATTCAGCTGCCAAGAGCTTCATTCTCTGTTTTCTCTTGTGTCTCACAGAATATGTGATTTTAAAATTGTGCCTGCACGTGGTAAAAGCAAGGCTCACCAGATTTAACACTTGGATGTTTCTTTTGTTCTTACGTTCAGAAGTTGAGGCATATAGAGATGTTAAGCACTGAAGGAATTTACCACTATACCTCTGCTAGAAAATTAACTTACTTAAACATCCATTAGGTTTGTTCATGCATATTTTTGAGTGCTGTTTGTGTTGCTAGTGCTGTGTCAGCTATATTACTGAACCAATATTGATATAAATGCATATCACACTGAAGAATTTCTGCTTTGTTAACCAGCATAGAGAAAACTGACAAATAGCTTTTTAGAATGTTTCTCAAGATGGTTGTTTAAAACATGTGATTTGCTTATTCAAGTTAATAAATGAGCCTTACTAACAGTGAGGATCAAAATAAACTAAATTGTAATTTTTGTTTAAAAGATTATGTTTCGTGCATGCAGATTAAGCAGTTGAAATGTTACTGAATGTTCAGCAGGGCTGAAACTGAAAGATTCCAATTTCAATGAAGTTGCATTCTTTATTACTAGCAGTGGCAGTAGCTGTTATTTATTTACTGTTGGCTTTATTGTATTTTTAGAGCAATCGGTGTATTTCGAGTCACTAATTGAATAGTTTTCATATGTGTTAAAAAATATGTAATGTTCTTTTTGAATGCCTTTTGTAGGTCTGTCCTTCTCAATCATATGGCAAGAGAGCATGCTTTTAACATTGGGCTGCCAGATAACATTGTGAATTGCTGTGAATTTCTGGCTGTATTACAGGAGAAGCTCGACAAGCAAGTAGTTTTTTTTTTTGTTGTTTTTTTATTTAATGGACTTAGGTCGTATTTCTTTTAAGGAAATAAGCCGGGTGAAAATTCAACATTCATGGTTAGTTAAGAAGAAGCAAAGAGAAATTGTAAGTTTATTGTGAGTGCTCTTAGAAGGCTTTTTGTTGACTAATTGAGAGCTAATTCATAACAATTTGTAGTATGTGTTTGCTGGAGAAATGGAGTCATGCAGTGCTGCAGTTGTTATGCATTGTACAGTTTCCACTGACATCAGTAATAGCACATCCCTTTTTCTCATGACTGTTAATGTTCTTGTTTCTCATTATAAAAATCCTTTTGGTAAACATCTTTTTAATCACTGAACACAAAGCTCTTATGCCAGTCTTCATTTGCTTCTCTGTGTATTGATAATGTGGGATGTTTGGTCTTTCCATGCCCTGCTGCTTACAAGGCTACTACATCCCAGAGCAGAAGGAGAAAGCCAGTATATATGCTGCCTCAGAAACATGTAAAGCTGAGATGGCTGATGAAGTTAAAATGGAACTTGGAAGAAGAACTTGGGTAGCAAAGAGCAGGAACTCTTCACTTTGAGTTTCTTTTACAAGTATCTAAGTGCCCTTTATGGATCTCGTAAGTGGAACAATATGAAGTATGCAGCAAATATAAATTGGACTCTAGCAGAAAATGTACTTCCTTAAGAGTGAAACTGTAGCTTTAACAAGTATATTAGATTTTAATACAATCTGTAATTAAGACAGTAGGAGAAATCTGTCTAAATCTTTGGCTTAGTTATGAAAAGCCACAGAACACTGAAATTTGTGAAAACAGGGATATGGAAATTAGATTAAATATCCTTCCAAGTAAACTTAGGATCCATTAGTTTGTACATCTGAGGAAAAAAAAAAAAAAAAAAAAGGAAATTCTAGGGATGCAAAAGCCAGCAGTGCTCACTAATTTTGTCTTTGGCTTGACAATGAATATGCAGTCAAATAGATACAGGTTACACTTTTCCAGAAATTTATATGTATTAAGCATGCCTTTTATGTTATCATTGGTATTGCCTAATGCACTGAGTTACCTTGCTCACTGATAAATTGCAGCTTTACTATTAAGTTATAACCTGGGGGGTTTGTTTAAATGGAGGTTTCTCAAAGCCAATCCTCACTGTAGTTAATACACATGCTGAAATTGCTTCCAAAGTAGTGAAAGGCCACTCCTCCTAATGCTGAGAACAGACTTAATAACTATGCTAGTAGAATAGTACCTAGAAGTATTATTAGGAGGAGAAAAGTCTTATTTCAGGCAAATATCATGACTACATTGTGTATGCTGAGGAAAAGTATTACATATGCTTCCTGGAAATGTCTTTCACAAGTAGAGCAAACGCTTTGCTGTTACCAGGTGGAGCAAAGCAGATATTTAAATTCATAGACATATTCTGATGTTGAACTTAAGATTAACCAACAAGGCAATATTTAGATACTGAGGCTGAAAGCACAAGGAAAACTCAACATTTCCTCAACAGTAAGCCTAAATGTTACAACAGGTCTTGGAAGGCAAAACGATACTGCGAATCCTAAATTGATGCTCCACACACACAAGATGAGAGGAATCTGGGTGCAACCTTTGCTGAAAGAGTATGAGGGTTTTCATGGTGTATGTACAGACCTTCTAAGCATGATATTAATGGGTTTTGTAGGGACAAACACTTGAATAAGAAAATATCTATACTCTAAACCCCGGGGAAATCACGGGAAGACCAGACACTGTTAAAATTCTTCCTGACTATACACACTCAAGCAGGCTTTCACCTGTGAGGGGAAAAAAAAAAAAAAAAAAAAAAAAAAAAAAAAAAAAAAAAAAAAAGTGGTCATTTTAATTCAGAGCCCTGCATTTTTTTATAATATTAGTATTTTTTTGTGTCTTTAAGAGCTGTCATTTTTTCTATCCATCATTTTTTTTCCTGCTAGCCAGCATCTCCAATACAAAGATACAATGCCACAGGTGCAGAGTTTTGTTTCTTGAGAATTTATTTTTTAAGGGGTTTCCCCATCACCCTTCTGAGATAATTTTTCAAACAGCTCAGGAAACTCTCTCCATCTTGATAGGGCATGTAAGCCATCAAAATGTTTTAGCACCTTGGCGAGCTAGAGTCTCAAGACCTGCATCCATTAAACAAATATGTTGCTGTAAGCTCAGGTTTCTGCTAAGTCTCTGCCAGAAAAAACATGACTGTCTATTTCAGGGAGAATCACCCATTTGGGCTGACATGCAGATTACTGTTCTCATTACTGTCTGAGTCAAGATATGTGACAATGCTTTATAGGCTCAACTTGCAGGTGTTAGTTGAGGTGTTAGTTCTCTACCCTGTAGTGGAGAGATAAATAACAAAAAATTATTTTATAATGCTTGTAGTAGAGAATTTAAGACAGCGTGTGTACTTCTGTTCTCTTTGAATTGCTCTGGAAGACATACTGTGGTAAAATTCTTATCTGGTAATGAATGTTTTCACCTCTCAAGTAATGTCTGCATATATATAATAATTCATTTTTATATACGTATGTACATATGTGTATACATTAATTATTATATATAGGTGTATGTGTATATTAATTACTGTGTTGAATTTGATTTCTCAGGATTTCAAAACCCATTTTTCACTCTGGCAAACTTTCACTTAGCCTCCCTGTTGAGCTAGAAGTATAAAACTTTCTGTTTAGCTGATTTAAATTGTTTTTAAATACATATATAGCAGATTCACATTTTGGTTTTTTCACTTTAAATTAAAAGAATCAGTTATTTATGGGTTGGGTACCAGTGTAAGTGCATACTAAGTTACAAGTTCATATGCTGACCAATCAGCAGTGCTTCCATGCCCCTAGTAGGAAAATTTTGGGCAATCAGACTTTTCTCCCACTTTGCATGAGCAGCAAACAGCAAACTTTCTTATTATCTGTATTTTCATTTAATGTCATTTTTGTCATCTCTGTGTTTGATTGACTCAACTGTGATCTAAAATTGTCCTGTACTTTTTTTTTTTTTTCAGATAAACTTTATTTTTATTTTGCTTGCTCTCACATACTTAGGATTGATCTCACTGTGTATATCTACAGCTATTTTAAGGATATTATCTTGTGCTATTTTCCTTTTAATATGTTGGTCTGTTTACCTTTGTATCTTAGATTGCAGTGTTTATACTGTGAAAAAGTCTTCAGAGACAAAAACACACTTAAAGATCACATGAGAAAGAAGCAGCATCGCCGAATCAATGCCAAAAACAAAGAATATGACAAATTTTATATCATTAATTACTTGGTAAGTGGTTCTATGAATAATTAGTAAATTTACTGAAGAGATACAGACAATATCTTGTTAAAAGTGAGTAATTCCAAACCAGCAATTAGGACAAAGGTCAAAAATTGAGTGAAGGACTCTTAAGAAATACGCTCATTTGTGGTATGATATTCTGGATAATTGTTAAACTAAGGATTAGTAAACATTTGTTCTTGAGAATTGATTTTGAGAGATGCAAGAAGGCAGCTTGAAGAGACACTAATCATCATGTCATCAGTGCTCAGTCTCTGCCTGAATAACTAGAAGAGAAAATGAGATAAAGTAATGAAGTACATGGAAGTCTGACTTGATTGCTATTGGCTTTGAGCTTGTTTTCTAAAACCTTAAGGTGGAAGTGCACTACAGTGTATAAACTGAATGCAAAGATGAGGAAAATGAAGGATACATAGATGAAAAAAAAAGTGGTTTTAGCCTCCAGGTATGTGTACATTGGTAGGCATTAATATTCTTTATCTCAGACCTTTGGTAGTGTGTATGCATATGTGTGTAGCTGTTTTGCACTTACTGTCTTCAACTCACAAATATAGGAGCTACTTGAAAAGCTGCTACATTCTGTGCCAAAATTAACTATATTTTACCTGAACTAGTCTTCGTGCCATCTACATGTGTTAATATCCAGATTATAAATAGGCATCCTGTGTTGTTTTACCTGCTCTTTAATTTCTCTCCCTGGGTTTTACTCTACTACTAAGAACAAAAAGTTGTATGTTTAATGCTCTGACAAGTCCCTTCTACCCAAGATGGAGTGAATTCCCACTGTGATCTTGTATACTTCCCCTCCAAAGATCAATGACCTGAGGTCTGTATTTTCTTTTCTAGATATTCAGGTATCACTGCTTTAAAAACTGACCTATACTTTCTGTACAGTGGGGAGAAAGTTGTGAAGTTCTGCAGGGTAGATGGTTTCAGCTTCTCAACAGAACTGAGCATTCACTTCTTCCTTGCAAGTTGACAGACTTGAATGTAATGTAATTGCTTTAAGTTATTTTAATAGTTTCATTTTTTTCTGCTAGTCCTGCAGGTATTTTTATGTTTTCAGAACATGGCATCCTTTTAAAATTACCTTTGTCTCTAATTTGCATTCATTGTTCAGATTTTAATCTGTTCCAGCTTTAATCAGGAGACTGAGCTAGTTGACTGCCTGGAAGCACAGAGAACCATGTGATATTTCTTAAGAACTTTTAGAGAAATGCAGGGAGGTTATAGCATCACTGCAGACACAGTGGCTCAGTCATGATAATAAGCACAATATGCCAAGATAAATATAACACCAAGACTAATACTCATATACCTAGCCTCTTTTGTCACTGAGTGTAGCTGCTTCAAAACTGGTGGCCTTGCCCCTGCTGTCTGCTGAGAATGATCCATGACCTCTACACTCCCTAAACCATGTCCAGCATTGTCTGGGTCGTGCTGTTGGTATGACCATGGAGCATGGAAACTGCTAAACAGTGTGGGCAGTCACAGGACAGTGCTCAAGTCAGTGCCTTGGTCCTCTTTAGTTATTACTGGCATTCTGGGCAGAACTTTGCAGAGTAACTTCTTATGCCAGCCTGAACCAATTCAGGTATGAATCACTTAGCAGCTTCACTTAGAGATGTATATTTCAGTCCTTGCTATTACAGACAGAGAATGGTAAATATAATTCAAATGAGATATGTCAAACCACCAAAATGTTTAAAATTGGGCAGGGGGTTCTGCATGTGCAAGGTCTGTACCAATGTGCTGCCAGTGCTTCTTCTGGGTCATTTCTTTGTTGGCTCTATTTGCTCTTCTACAGCCATGTTTGCTTTCCACATATTTTCAGTTGTCTTACACTATATTCTACCCAGTGGGCTGTTTCTACTCAGTCTTTCTGATCCCTCAAACTATATCCATGTCAGAACTTCTGACATTTCCTCTTTAAAGAGAGGATTTTTTTGAATAAAGAATTAAAAACAGACTAAAAGCTCTGTCTTAAACACTTATAAAATAGTTTGTTATAAAAAGTGTATTTGCACGCTAATGTTGCATAAGACAAAATTTTTCATTAACGTAAAATCTTTAGGATAGTTCCTACACAGTAGAAAGCGTGTGCTTTCAAAGTACCCTTTGGAAAACGTTTTATTTTTATACAAAGGAGAAGAAGTTTAAAAGGAGGTACTTTAATTTGTTCACTAGGGCTTCAACAGATTGGCCTTTACATGTAAGGAGAAGTAACATTATTCTTTACTGCACGTATTTAGTCTACAGTAGTTTATATTAATATGATAGAATATATTTTTTTAGCTGAGTCCGTATTCAGTGAATTCTAGATGTTACATGATGTCTGCTTTCTGTAATGACTTGATGTAGTGATTTTGCTTCCTCTCCCCCAGCACTTCACAATTTACTAGAGGTTTGTTTTCTTTTAATGTGTGCTATCAAGCTTTACTGACTTCTCAATCAGTCAGTAAAAGAGCTTTGCTTTGCGTTGCTCTAAATATCCAGGGGAGTTACACAATTTCACAGGCAGACATGGATTAGAAATCTTACCTGAAAATGACAGATGTACTGTTTCAAAATTTACTACTGAATTCATTGTGACCTAAATATGTCAGCATAAAATTTATCTATTTTATATATGTTCTCACGGGAAATTTTGAATTTTGAGAAAGTAACAAAGATAGTTCTATTTCCCATGTTTGATCCAGTTTGTTTCTATCATAAAGAGACTTTACTATAAGACTAAGTAGGTTTCTAATTATAAACATCAATATTATCACAGTCTTATCCACTTTACTTTTAGGATGTGCACCATAAAGTTTTTCTATCAGTTAATGGATCTTAAGCTAGTTAAATGGATAGTTCTTTAGTACAACCATCTTATAGACATTATTGCCCTTTCTTTATAATTTTCCATTACATGTTACCTTCACCAAGCACCATGTAAAATAGTTGTATTAAGCTGAAACTGGCAGTTCCTTTATTTTGTGGCTTTTGAACTGAGACATTTTAAGGTCTTTTTGTTCAGTTATCCTGAGACTGCTGAATTGCATCTTGATCTTCTGGCCAATTCTTATTTCTGTTTTTAAGCTGATGGTAGAGCTCCCATTGGTTTAACTTAGAGCACTAGGCTTGCCTGCTTTCTTCTTTTCCCTCCATTCTGCTTCTAGTGTCACTTGTGATTTTAGTGTAGTTGTGAGAGTCTGTTTTCATAATTTAAGGTACACTTTTATGTCTGCGTGTTGATAATTCCCCCCACTAAATTTCCAGTTCACCATAGATAGCAATGAGCTATGTGAGTGCAAAATTATTTGGAAATATTTTAGTATTTTGAGGCTTCTTACGACTTCTGTCATGACCTACAAGCTGCTTTGATATGTCTGTCTCCATATTATTGACATGCTCTTTTGCTTACAGCTTAGTGTTAAGACTAGTATGCGTGGTCTTTAGTAGGCATGAAAGGTTTTTTGTCATGTGTAACATTTTTTTCATAGGTAAGTATCAAAAGTTTATTCTTAGATACTGTTATGGTTTCTTGTCTCTCTCCTGGCTGGCTCTCCAATAATGTCGTGGTTTGAACCCAGCACAACACCAAAGGAACAGCCCCATGGCTGCTCACTCAACTCCCCCACTCACACACACACTCTGGGATGAGGAGGACAAAGCTCATGGGTTGAGACAAAGGACAAGGAGGGTTCTTCACCAATTAAGGTGCAAAGCAGACTCAACTTGGGGAAAAAAAATAATAATTTAATTTCACGCTAATCAAACACACACAGGACACAGACAACACAAAGAGCAGGGCTTGCATATGTTACCCCACCCCTCCCTTCTTCCCCGGCCCAAATCACTTTGTTCCCGGTTTCTCTCCCTCCTTCCCCCCAGCAGCACAGGGGGACAGGGGATGGGGTTTAGAGTCAGTTCATGGGCTGGTGGTTCTTGCTGCTCCTTCCTCCTCAGGAAGAAGGATTCCTTACAGTCCTTCCCTGCTTCCCCACGGGGTCCCTCCCATGGGAGAGAGTCCTCCGCAAACCTCTCCTTCTTTAATCCTTGCCAACGAGGTCCAGAGCTGCTCCAGCCTGGGCTTCTCACAGAGTCACGGCTGCTTTGAGAACAGCCAGCTCCCCTGGTGCCAGGGTCTTCCAAAGCTACATAATCAGAGTCCACAGGCAGCAAATCCACTGGCCACAAAATCCAGGTCCACTGCTGAAGTTCACCCCTCCTGATACATTCAAGGAACGTTCCATCACGTTTCTCCATGAATGCAGGGGGACAGCTGCCATCTCGCCATGGGTTGCAGGGAAACTTCTGCTTGGGCACCTTCTTCCCCTTCTTCCTCACCAACAACCAGCACCAGCACAGCTCTTCTTTTTCTTTAAGTGCTCCTCTGCTCAGGTGTTATATCAGTTCTTTCGTATGTTAATCGCAGAGGCGCATCTATTGTCCCTCTAATGGCTCCTTGGCTGGCTTTGGAGCAGGGGGAGCTTCTCAGCTTCTTACCAGAGCCACTCCTGTGGCCCTTCCCCCACTACCAAAAATCCCAGCAAACCAGCACAGATACTTACATTAAATTAGAGAAGGAGTTTTACAATTATGCAGATGACTGGAGAGGCAGTGGGGTCACTTCTCCAATTAATTTGGAGATCTTTTGTCAGCACTGTGTAAGTATTGAAGATGACATCAATCCTGTTCAGAAAGACTTGAAGTATAAATTGAAAAAGACCAGCTCACGCTAGGGGTTGAAGAACTGAGCAACAACACATGCAAGATACATATGTAGGTTACCTTACTACTTTTTTCTCCAAAATAATTTCCAACCTAATTTTCTTGTTTCTGTTCCTGTGTTGGCATGGCGCCCCATGACTCACCTTGCACAAAGAGTCAATAAAAATGGGGAGGAAAGAACTCTTTTGTCTGTGGTGCCTGCTGGAAGCTATATTCCCAGCCCAGGGAACAGCGGTGGATCCAGACTGACAGGGCCTTTCTGAGTTCACCAGTTTGTTACCAGCAGCACTTTAAATACAGAGTAAGCTTTGTCATAAACACAGATTTCCAAATTGACTAATGGCATATACCTGTAGTAATGTAACATCACTATAATGAATGTGCTTATGACAAAGCTAGACAGCTGAAAATGGTACCTGTTACTTACTAGAAAACTTGTTTCATAAAACCTTTACTTTTCCACAAAGATAAAAAGATGTTTTCTCCTTACTGCCAAGCCCTGAATCATCTTTATTACGTGTTGGGAGCTTGAGGGATATTTTTTCTTATAGGGCCTACTATTTAGATTTAGCATTTTTTTTATATAGGCAGGGTATATTTAGTAAAATAGTAAAGGAAAATCTTTCATCAATTGGTGATAGTTCAAGACTTAATAAAATCCCCCAAGTGGCAGAATACTTAATCTTAGAATTCATCGAAGATGTCTTAACTACTGTTGCAGTAAGACGATCTCTTCTATGTGATAAAACATCTCTTAAGTTCTGCAGCAATATAAAACAATTTGGATAATTGCAGTAATGCAGATAAGAAGGGTGAAAGAAAATTTACAGGGGAAAGCAGCATCTGTTTGGAGTTTCTGAGCATGTAGTTCAGTAACTGCTCTTTTGGGAAAACTGCTTGAGATACCAGCTGTTGTTTCTAGTTTCTCCCATATCAGCACTTCTTCTGAAGTTGGGATATGTTGCCTCAGTGAAGCATGCAGACCTTCCTGTAGAACCCTTAAAACTGTGCTCAAGGTGAAAAGATATATTGTCTGTGAATCAGTTAATCTCTGTGCATATAGATGTCATTCTGGAAAAGGCAATCAAACCACACACATTTGCATGCTCTCCTCACTTTTCTGTAAGAACCTCCTCTCTGTGAGGTACAGAGGAAGAATGTTCAAGTTGGTTTTCCTTGGTTGTATATCAAGGCCTGGAGATTTGGGTTTTTTTAATCATGCATTTGCTACTATTTGAACTATTAACAATGCGAAGTCTAGTTTTTCTTCTGTTTTTGTTAAGAATTTCTTGCGAGTCTCTAGAGATGATTGCTAGGAGCCCTTGCATCTTGGATGAAAGAGAAAGGGAAGTTGAATACCTAACAAAGGCACCCTTAATCCCAGATGCCCATCAAGCTGTAGGACTGGAATAGTGTTTTTTAAAAAAAGAAAATTTAAAACAAAACAAAAAAAAACCAAACAGAAAGACCTTAAAGAATGTTTTGAATAACTCTTTCCAACCCAGTTGATCAGCTTCAGTCTCTTGGCACTTTCATCATGCTAGTTATCCATTTGCTGAGCAATTTTCTAGTGATTCAAGGCATTATTAGCTTTTTGCTTTTTTGTTGTTTTTTTTTTCTCCACTGAATATAAATAGGTGAGGGAAACAGAGGCTTCTTACAAAGGTGTTTCTCTGCCTTACCCACAGCAACACCATACAGAAACAGCAACAGCAACAAAGCTTGTGCCTGGTTTTCCCCTTTCACCATTAATTAAAAGGTGAAGCTTAATATTGGCTGCTGTTGTGAACATGCTCTTTTGTGCACATATACTTCAAGCTGGTAAGGGGAAAAATTATGAGCATCTGTCTTCATTTTGCAGTGGTTGTGTGCTGCTATCCTCTCATTAAGGTGTTAGCATTAGCAGAGCGGTAGGAAACTAGTGTGCAGCTGGGGGAACATGTGGTGAGATGTGTTAATGGCTTCATGTTACCTCATAGTAATGGTGACATTAATGAGTCTCCCCCTATAACTCGAAGAGTTTACACACCACCATGTAGCATCACTGAAATAATTACTGAATTTTCTTTCTGTGATATACGATGACATTATGTTTAGAGCTGCCTGGAGACATTTGTTTATCATTTACCTGATAGACAGTAACAGCTCTGAAAATTCTCATTAAATTGTTCAGTGATGGATATATTTTCCTTCTTTTTCCAAACAACCATAAAGACAATAATAGCTCTTGTTCCTAAAGATGTTATTAAATGTATTTATCAGAAGGAATAGCTGAATGAAATAAATGAAAGTGATCTTTTTATTAGCTACCTTTTTTTTTAATGGAGACAAGATTGTCAGCTATGATCTTTGTGAATCCTTCACAGCCATCAGAAGTCTGAGTTCAAAAATACTATTTTGATTACTGCTTAGTTTGCTCTAGTTTATTTTTAAAGGTAGGAAGAATGAGAGAAAAGAAGAACACTAGCTAAAGATCACTGTTGGTATTTCAGTAGAGCACTTCAGCTTTTTATTGCCTGTTATTTATATCACAGTCACGCTGGGAGTGCTTCCCTTTGTGCTGAATGTTGCACAAATGTATTGTGATATTCTTTGTGTTCAAGGTCTTTAAGATATAAATAAACTAAACAAAATAGTAAAAAGAAGAACAGACACCATGAATAGATGTGATTACATGTATGTTTGAGAACAGAATGGAAGAGAAACTGGAGTCTAGCTCAGAGGTCTGTGCTGTGGCTCATACTGCCTTCCTGGAGTACTCTCTAGTTAGATGTACACCATGTTGTTTTGCTGACATAACCTTGTACAAGGTATGAATGCTGGCTGGTGTAACTATACCAGCTAAAGTCTCAGGTGTGATATCTGAATTGTTTAAGCAGCACATGCTGCATGAAGAGCAAGGTAGTCAGATTGGATTGATGGCAAACTCGAGACAATGATAACATACCCACCTCAGGAACGCCTTAGTAGTGTTGCAACACTCTATTTGTACACAGAGCTCAGACATGTTTCTTGAGATCTGTGTGCCAAATCATCTTCTTCCCAGACATAGGGTGGAGAATGCCCCATTAAGAGACAAAATTAATTGTTATTTTAAAAATTATTACCAAGCAGTGTGGTATGACTAACTTTAACTCACAGAAATACCATTGTGATCCAAAAAAAGATGTTTATTGTGACTTCCCAGATGTTTATTCAGATGATATATTAAATGTGATGTAAATCAGGAATTTTTTTTTTTCTTTTATTTTTCTCCCCAGGAATTTGGAAAGTCCTGGGAGGAAGTGCAGTCAGAAGATGACCGGGAATTACTAGATAACCTAGAAGAGTAAGAGTAACTTATGTGCCCGTTATGAAGACTTGCAAGATCATTATTGTTGAAAGCAGCTAGGGGAAAATGCTGTGCATAGCTAGCACACAGTTAAAATTCATTTAAGCCAGTCACATCAACTCCAAATTGTTCTCATGAAAGACACTTTTCCACAAGGAGGGCTGTAAATTTCATATTTCAACCACAAGCCTATTTTTTATTGCACGTAGTTCAAACAAGGGCCTTTTGGGTTTGTTATAATGTACGCAAAACATTTTTTTTACTAAATTGCACTTAAAATTGGTTGAATTTGTTTTATTCAAATTTAAAAATCAAGAGTAAGTATAAAAAATATCAGCATGTGAAATAGGTGGCATTAAAAAGTAAACAGGTAAAAAGGCAAAAACTAGAGATTAAAACAGGATTTTGCCCAGGGAGGCTGTGGAAGCCCCATCGCTGGAAGTGATAAAAGTCAGATTGGATGGGGCTTTGAACAACCTGGTTTAGTGGGAGGTGTCCCTGCCCATGGCAGGGGGGTTGGAACTAGATGATCTTTAAGGCCCCTTCCAACCCAAACCATACTATGATTCTGTGATTTTGAAGGAAACTTCTCAGTGGTGCTGATTTAGGGTGGTATCTGCTTTTCCTCTGTGGTCAGCTGTAGTCCAGGCCTTCAGATCACTGCAGGGGTGGCTTCCTGGGCCATAGAGAATTAAATAAGCAAGCAGTAATTAGTGAGTGTCAGGGCCCTGACCTTCCTGGTTCTGTCTGTAACTTGAGCTTAATTTTACTTGTTTACACCTGGTTGCAATAATAATTCTATTTCTCAGTGTATTATGGATCTAAATGGATGTGTTAGTAAAGTATTTATTCTCTGAGTGCATGTCTAAATGTAGCATGAGTGTTTTTTTCAGGAATAATATTTTATAAGTAAATAACACTTAGAATTAACTCGGTCTGATGATTATGTCTTTGGCTGGTGTTTTGAAAGAAAAGAAATGTATAAAAGAATTTTAAAAGACCTTATAAAAATAAACACCAAACACAATCTTTGATGACTTGCCAAACTGGACAGAAAGTCAAGTTAAGATCCTGTTGATTAGTGCAGGCAAATTCAAGTAGGACTTAACTGCCTGTCTGCACAAGAATTACCCAGCAGCATCTTCTGAGTTTTTCCTGAATTAGCGTGGGTTTTTTTTTAGACTGTAAACCAGATTCTAATGATATTTCCTGCTATAAATCCACACTGTCTCTTCTATTCCTTTAAAGTATTCTTTTTCTCTGGATTTATTTCTGGTGCTGTGAGTGCAGAATCTGAAGTGCCCTTTCACAAAATGTCTCTTCTCTTTTCCACAATTAAATGAATCTTTTTGACTCTTGATCATAAGAGATTGGTCTGACTGGGAAGAGCATCCTGTGTGTGCAGTTTGCCTGTTCTGTGAACAACAAGCAGACACCACAGAAAAATTGTATCTTCACATGCAGGTAAGACTTGCTTAAGTATCAGTTCTTTCATCACTTGGGAATTAACAAGTCAGATTGTAGCATTCTTGTTAAGATCAAGACTGCTGCTGCATTAAAACGTCCTGTTTAGTGCAGAGCTAAAGTACCGGATGCATCTCCAGCATCTGTTGTCTAAAATATGCAATGGAGTCAAGTTTTACATTGGGAGTACAACTTGCTCTTGTGAGTGTACAGGCAATAAAGAGGTAGCATCTTTAATTTTGTAATCACTTCATGAATTAATACATTTGATAGCATCTGTGTTTCAGTTTTGGTAAACTATTTAACAGGAGGGTTGCAGTTTAACAGAATATGAAAGTTTCTGATGAAACAAAACTTTTGGGGGTTTGCTTCATATATTAGTGTTTGCATGTCTATATGCATATGTCTGTGTCAGTCTATGAAAAGCTGAGCTGTTTTAACTTGGAATAGTATAAGTAGTGGAAATAAGCTATTTTATTTTTTCCTTTTTTACCTCCCCCCTCCAGAAATCACATGGATTTGACTTTCCTAAAATAAAATCAGATCATGGTGAGTAAGAGATGCTGCAATTGTCAGCATTTGGCGCTAGTGTGGAGAAAACCACATCATAAGGATACTGGAAAACAACTGTATCAATTTGATTTTTTGTTCAGGCATTTAACTTTCTCATTATGGAAACTGTTTCTGCCAGCTCTACAAAAGAACACAAGAAACACTTTATTTTTCTGGAATTGTTGTTAGTGCCAAAGACATGTGCTATTTTCTTTAAAACCATTGGATTCTTTTGCAGAGTGGTTTCTACAAATGCCCACTCTGTGAGTCCCAGGTCTGGCTGTTGGGGCCCTGGAAAAAATAATAATTTACCAACAACAATAATATTGATAATTAGTATTATTTTGTTGGTGCTGTTGTTGTTATGCCTGTTAGGACTTGCTTGCAACTTAGAAGGTTGTGCTCTAAGCTGTGTTTGGCCAATGTTTGCTTTCTGCTGCAGCTTTGAGAGGAAGGAAGGTGTTTGCATTTTTTACATTGAAAGAAGGGCTACTTCCCCTGCAGCTGGGAAAAAGCATTTGTTCAGTTAATGTTGCTAAGTTACAGCATTCATTGCTGGTCTTCAATAAACCCTTATCAATCTTTATGCTTAATCCAAGAAAGAATTTGTAAATCTCGTGTACTTCAAGTGCTTGTTCTCTACCATCTCTCCCAGGTATGAACTTTTATCAGCAAGTGAAGCTACTGAACTTCATCAGAAGAGAAATCCATCATGGTCGTTGTTACAACTGCCAGGAGAAATTTCAGTCTAAAGGAGGATTGATAAGTCATATGGAAGAAACCAAGCACATTACATTCTTGCCAGCCAGGTCTACATGGGATCAACCACAGTAAGGGCAAACAAGTTTCTTACGGCATTGTACTGTTACTTGATAATGTCTGTAAAACTAAGTTGAAACTTTCGGTTTTTGCCAGTGCAGCAGTGCTCTGAGCTTCCCAACTCTGCTGGCCTAGATAAAATAATAACTGGTCTCAAAACTACTCAAGAATTATAAATTCCTGTGCTGTCTGAAGCTAAAATGAACACATGACACTGCTCTTCTAGTTAGATCCAGAATGCTCTGTCCCCATAAATTATGTCTGCACTGCCAAATTAGTATGCTGAAGAACTCATTGTTGCAAAATTGTCTTTTGCCTGTATTTGCAGTTGTGCAGTGAATGGTGAAAAGTGCACTCAGAACATTTTCCCTCCTCGTGGAACCGAGGTTGAATCTGTTTACCAAAGTGATATCTCAGATGCCTCACTTGGAGCCACAGAGTTCTTCCAATCATTAGCTCTCTATGCGGATGCAGATCGTGCCTGGGATGGACACCTGGCACATACTTCACTGCTAGTAAAGATATGCTCTGGGCATATGGTTCTAGAACCAAACCAAACCACTTCTTTTGCATATCTAATATAGATACATGCATAATGACTACCTCACTGTAGGAATCAAAACAAGTCAGTTGTTTACCCTTATTTTTCTCCATAGCAAACAGAGAGGGCATGACATAACAGTGATGCAGATTGTAAGTAGGTTCAATAGGCCTGGGGGATGATGCCACAGGCAGTGAAGCACAGGGCGTGTTCTACCTCAGACATCTCAGTTTGGCGTTTGTTGTGAAACAAACCTGGATCTGCGGCCTTGGTTGTCACAACGTACAGATGAAGAAATACCTGGAGGTATTTAATACTCTTCTGTATGGCTCTTTAAGAAGTACATGCCAATTGATTTTTTTGGGTGTGCTGCTTACTGTCATTTCAGACAACTAAACTTTCTCATTTTTACTTTTTAAAAATCTATTCTTGTACAATATGCTCAATCCCTTCCAAAGAGTGTGACTACCTGGTAATTATGCCTTGTTGCTTGCAGGTATTATTTTCCTACCTATGAAAATGATACACTTCTGTGTACTCTGTCAGACAGTGAGGATCTGATGACTGAGGATCAAAGTGAAGATGTCCCTGTTCTAAGTGAAGATATATCCAATTTAAAAGCTCTCAAACAAAGCAGTGTTTTAAACCAGCTCCTGTATGAAGAGAACAAGAGTCAGGAGGAATTTTGACCTTGAATTACCATTGCTGACCTTTGTGTGTTTCTTCTGCAAGACAAAAAAAGATACATTTTTTCACTAATACTGGAACAGAGTTTCACTCGTAGATATTATCACTGGGCACATGTTATATGAAAGTGAATGCTAAATAAAATTTAAGTGTAAACTTTTTTTGTTTCTCTTCTTTAAATTCTAGCTTTGTTTTAAAATGAAATGCTGGATTTTCTGCTTGGCCATCCAAATACTTTTAGTATTATTTACAAATTGAATGTTTCATCTTTTTTTTTTTTTGTCTGAATAAATCTGAATTGAAGTTCTATTTTAAGGCCATCTTCTGAAAGGCATAAACAGTTGAGACAATGTGTCTTGATATGTGAGCCAATGAGTGAATCTTCTGTGTGTTAAGGCTGTTAGAGAGCATACAGAAAAAAGCTTGAATTTAATTCTTGGTCTGTTATGTAAAGAAAATGTTGCTATTTTTAACCTTAGACATTCTGTAAAATGAAAACAGATCTCTATATCTCTATTATTCATCATCAATATGTAAGATATATGGTGTTTGTTCTGAAAACTGGCTCAGAGACATCAGTAGAGCTCTGTCAGGTCCATGGGTATCTGACTGCATGGAAAGCTGCCAGTCCCAAGCCTAAAAAAAGCATAGGAACAATTGCAATCTTGGTTGCATCAAAGATCCAAAGAATTTAAAGTAGACTTCTTGTATGGTCATGAACTGAGATGCAAAATTACTTAGGGGACTGAAGACACATAAATCCAAAGTAAATTCTCAAAATCTCAACTGAGCTGTCCATTAAAGTTACCATATTTCCTTTAATATTGAACTTTACAGTTCCCAAAGTAACAGAACATCTTCAGCATGTCCAGAAAGCACCTCAGTCTAGATAGGACAAAGCAGCTCAGAGCATAGGTCCTGATAGGATGATCCAAACCAGGTTGTCCTGCCTCTCTTTCATTTTCGAAACTTGACAAAGTAGTTCCACAGTTCAGGTTTGGCTTTCCATAATATGTGTAACTGCTTTAAAAACTGGCAGCACATTCTGTTTTTCTTCTTTAGGTCAGTATTAGAGCACTCGCTCAAAGTGTGGGAGTCATTGCCCTTCCCTGTCTGGAAAGATTCAAAGCTGTAGCTTTGCCTTTGCACAGCCCTCTGCCTGAAATAGATTGCTGTCAGTAAACTGTTGTTTGTAATCATATGGTGATGGAGAATTATATAGCAGTCCCTGGGAGCTGGGGCTAAAGTTCAAGTCTTTTCCCATATTCCGTTAAGCTTCCATATCCAGCTTCATCCAACGATATATTTCCAAGAGTTTCTTTTAATTTGCATTGAACTTGCTTTCTCCTGGCATTACCCATCACCCACTAGCACCTCTCTTTGCTCCCTTCTTATTTTCTCTTGGGCTCAGGTGCTCTGGAGATAAGTTAGAACAACAGGATGCTGAAAGTGTCCTGATGAGGACAGATCAGCCACTTCACTGCAGAATGAAACAAAGACAGAAGCAGTATCTGACTCTGTCAAGAGGAAATGGGACAGAAGTAGTTCAGCAGATGCTGAGGATACAGACAAAAGAAGGGGACAGGTGTAGTCACATGTTGTGCATTGACTCTGATTAAACTGGTATGCAAATTTAGGAGTAACAACCCCAATAATTTTGAACTACAACATCTTACCATCTTAAATAAGCTATAGTCTGTACTTCTTACATTTGTAAATTTCTTAATTTCCCACAGTAGTTGACACAACTGTTGCTGTTGATTATTTTTTCCCTCTTAAATAATTTTCTTCCCAAGCAGTTATTTTCTTCCTAAATTAGAAATTGATTCTAGTCTTTGCTTTTCAGTCAGATTCTTAGCTGAGGTGAGAGTAAGAGCTGATGGGGTTTACATTAATGATAAGTGTCTTTAACAATGGAAAAAAAACCCACAAGAAAACTGTGTCTAAATCAGTAGCACATGAATGAGTTTTATGGCAAGCCCCTCTCAGAAGGACACATTAAGGGAAAGATAAAATTTTATTGATATATTGTAAAGCGAAACTGCAAAACGTTTCCTAATCATGAGGGATGTGATGCTGAGTCACTCAAATCCCTACAAAATTAAACCAAGGGTGTTAACATCAGCAATATAGAATGACTGTTGTTCCTCATTCTAACAGAAATTTGAAATCGCAATTTATCAGTGTAGAACTAAGATAATATCTAGAGAGAAAATGTATAAATAACATGGATTGGTTGGTTCTTTCTGAGTAAAGAGGAAAAGGTACTTAGAAAAATTTATCAGTAGTGTATAACTGTTCACTGAAAATACAAGGCACATGAGGTGCCAGATTAGGGCAGACCTTGATTCAAATACCAACAGCAAGCAACAAATTAAGTTTTAAAACTCAATAGGTTCACAGAGAGATTTGGGATACTGTTTCTAGAGTAAAAATTGAGTATCTTCATTTAGTGGAATACTTCTAATTGACATATTGCTGAAGCATAACATATTTGCTTGCATAATTTTTCCTAGACATTCTTATTCTTGTCCTCTATCTAAAGCAAAGCCAACGTCCGTGTCTGTCACAAGTATTGGACACAGCTATGACTGCATACAGTGTATAGGCTCAGCTATTGTATGAGCAAATATGTTCGTGTAACAGCAGAACATTTTTTGAAGCATTACAACAAAAATAGTGATGCCACAAGCCATAGAATGGACTGAGTTGGGGTTGGCAAATGCTGTTGAGAGAGTCAGATCAGGAGAATGAGTGGTGCTAATTGGTATGAAAAAAACAACACTCAAAAAGCTGAACTCAGAAGCAATGATGGCACTGAGAGAGTCCAATGCACATTTCTTACAGTAATATTTCCTCTTAGCCTAGATCTTGACTTCTTAAACACACTCGCTTTGCTTTATCTGAAGCCATTTAGAAGAACCTGGGTAAAAGGAGGAAAAGGGTTGTGTCCTGGTGACCAGTAATTCCTCCTGTCCTTTTTACAAATACCTTTAATTATGTCTTTGATACTCCTCAACACACAGTTTATTCTGACAATTCTGTGCAGACTTAATCTGACTTAGTGAGTTAATGGTCATTGACTTTCACTTAAGAGGCTTACTGTGTTCAGTTTCTCTATGACATTTGTCTGGCACGCTGTGAGAGCTGTCAGTGGCTGCTCTGGGCTGGCTAAATGGTAACTGATCTGTGAAAGACCAAAGTAAGTCCCTGAAAAGCCTCTCTTCTATTGTCATCTCTAAGTGCCATCACTGCTTCTGAGTTCAGCTTAGATCTCTACTCCTGAGTAGATGTTTGTTACAGTATCTTTCTCCCATTTTACAGCCTAGTTGACCTATATCTGGTATCAGAAACTGAAATGTGAACAGAAGCACAATCACTTCCCAGGTTACCAGTCTCCATGCTCAAATTCAAGTCCAGAGTGGACACTGGACATAGATCTTGGCAACATCTACCATCCATTGCCATTGAGCAACAGCAAATTTCACAGCCTTGCTTATGAATTGTTGCTGTAGTAATAATCTTACATTAATGATCTTGCATTATTTGCATTTTCTTTATATGTATACAGAGACAAAAGAGAATCAGAGGTCCCTGGAGAAAAGATGTTTTTGACAGGGCAAGTTGGAAAATATTTTATTTTCCCTAGGAGTTTTTGTTAACTTATGATGCTTTCTGGGTTTTGCTTACAATAGAACAAGGGAAGTGTCTGTGGTCAAATTGTGCCCTCATCTATCTCTGCCAGCTACATCAACCTGGGTCAGATAACAACTGTCACACAAACAGGTATTTGTAACCCTGGAACAAATTGCTGCTTCCATGTAACAGTCATTAGAATCAGAAATACTACAGGCAACAGTGGTTGCATGAAGAACATAGTTCATGTAAAATTAATTCCTTTTCTCCATGAGCACCAAATGTGTGCTGTTCTCCCCAGTGCTTGGGTTTTGTTTTTTCTTACTGGAAATTTTCTGCTACTAAGTCACACTTAATTTTACTTCTTCCACCAGTGAAATTTTTAATTGTTTCTCGAATTTGAGTTTACAGCTTTTCCCAGACTTTTGCTCATGAAGATACAGATAAAGTAACTGTTTTAGAAATTATCATGTAAGCCCTTAGTTGAACTCACATTTGGTATCTTACATCCCTGAGAAATTCACTGTCTATAGGAAGAGCTCAGAAATTTAGGATATTTACAACTAAAAATGCATCAGTCATCTTTGCATAAATTTAAATAGAAATAAAAGCATTTTTCTGCCACAAATGTTCCCTGGAATACGGTTCTTTCCATCTGGTTTACCATCCTGAGACAAGGAAGCTGCCTGTGTGTAAATTACATATGAGCCTAATGTCTGAGCTTCCATTATAATCAATAGATGCCATCTATGGATCCTAGACATATTCAGCTCACCTTAAAGTAAACACCTAAAACTTTACTCAGTTTCTTGCCCATTGACATTTAGGGTCATCTGAGATGCTTGAAAATTCCTGGTCTCCAGCTGCTTCTCTTGAAGGAGGCTGATCTCTTAGAGGTCTTGTGTCTGTTCTGCCAACCACACGTGAATGTTTCAGACGCCATGCTGCATCAAAGATGGCATTGAGGCGTACATAAGCAGGTCAATCCAGCACCTTTGGCTGGTAGCCAAATATTAACTATAAGGGAAACTTAACACCTGGGTAACATCTATTCCTCTATATCTGGACTCCTAAATTTAGTTACATTATTTTAGAGCTGAATTCAACCCTACTATTAAAGAATTTATTTAATCTGAAGATAGATACCTACATGGATCGGGTTATTTGCCTTCTGGAATGGAGAAATAGCTTTGGTAGCTACATTGGAAATATCTAAAATGAGTCTGCTCTGTTCTCGTAACAGCTTTGGGGACAGGAGGGCAACTGGTTACTTTTTGGCACATGCAGTCACAGGTTAAGTTATAAGCATGGACCTAAGTATAGAAACCACTAAGACATAGCAGAAGTACTCTAAAAAATATACATTATATATGTACTTCCCTGACTTGAGAAATCTCAATTGTAACCTGCTGGTGAGTTGGTGCATGTTTAATAGGAATAGTAAAAAAGCTGGACAAGTTCTGTAGATGCTTTGTGATATCTTCGTTATTCCTGTCTGTGAACTATTATTGTGTCTGTGTTTTTTGTTTGGGAGAGCCTCCCGAGACTGAACATGGGTGAAAAAGATGGTAATAGAAGTCCACAGACCACAAGGGGGAATGTGACTAAAACGCAAGTATTCCGCTTCAGCCCTTCTAACCACATTCCAGGTTTTGCATTAATATCTCAAAAATTTTTTTGCTTATAAGCATTTTGGATCGAGAACTATATTTTTTTCTTTTTTAAATTTTTGAGTATCTAGCATACATGGCCTAACTAGGTTGAGACCAGCAGGCATTATTACAAAGCAAGGTCATGTTTAGACTTATGTGGGGAAGAAAAGTTTCCCACACACTGTAATGACATCCTAAAGAAAACTCAACTGTAATCTGAAAAAATAGCTATGGTTTATGATGATTAATTTAACCTGGCCCTTGACATGACTTATAACAATCTCTGTATCAACTCTTCAGAGAAGAAAGCATTAGATAGCACTTAAAATGGTACATATGCCCTCAGGGTGCCTTTGCAAAGGAAAGTTTGTAGCTCTGCACAAAACTAGGACTGTCACTTCCTCTGCCAGCTTATACCTTTTAGTACCAACATAAACCAGGAAACCAGAACATCACAAGGACTTAGGTGTGAATTCAAACGAGAGGGGCTGCTGCTAGGTGAGAAACCTACACAGATATTAGTCACTGCTAATTATTATTTTTTAGACCTACGGGCTGGTTGTTCTTTTTACAAATTGTATATCTGACTATACTGCAAAGGAAGTATGTGGAGTAGAAGGAACCTCATCGCAAGAAGGCAAAGCACACTGCTCTGTGTCTGGACTTGCTGCTCCAGCGTGCACATGTGCTGTCTCTTACCAGAAACCTTCGGAGTTTCTTTCAGGGGTATCCCTGCTGGTATTATTAATCAGACAAGAGGCATTCCAGAAACCCTTGTTTTTCCCCTTAGCACCACGAGGAGCCAGGGAAATGCCAGTGGCAGCCCTCTAGTATTACTGTCAAGCACCTGAACACTGGTAAGTTCCAAATGTGACTCTGTGATATAAACTAACACTTCAAAATTTCAAACTCTGGAGAGGGTTGTACAAGGCATTTTTGTATCACGTCACATAAGGATGTAGTGAAATCCCTTGGAAGAATTACAGGCAGACTTTTAGCATCAGCTCAAGCCACAGCTCCATTGAGCATTAGGAGATTTTTATAATTATTATTATTTCTATGTTCTCTGGAAATACCAGAACAATACAGAAATAAATAATGCAGGAATTGCTGATTGCTCATTAGAGAGTCTGGCTTTGTAAACTGCCTTCTGCAGATTTGCAGAGCTGAGGTCTGCTTTAACCTTACGGTAGTTTTAGCTTTAAACTTCTAGTTGTATTGTGGTCGGTTTGTTACCTTCTGCTGCACATCTGTCTTCACACCATTTACAGAAATATTGCTGTGAGTCTTCACAAATATTTGACCGATTTTAATAAGCTGCCTGATATTTTTGTTTGAATCTAGATGAAATAAAGAGCAAATAAGCAAGGACAGGGCTTAGCATTTGTGAAGATCATGAATGTGTGACAATGCTGGCCTCCTCTGTTTTTTACAGACAGGGCCTTACCATGCATCCTTTGATAAATATTGTTACTTCCCTGTGCCCCACGTTCCTAAACAGCAAGATTGTGATTATATAATAACAACTACCAGGAAAAAAAAGGCACATATCAGGTGGGACTCTAATGTATACATGCAACTTAGTCAGGTTTTCATATTTAAAATATAATTTTAAAAGGTGACTAGATCACAGTGAAAATACTCATTCAAAAAGTGGGAACTATTTTTGGTGTGCATTCTCATATGGAAAAAAAAAAGTTAAATATTTTGAAAATGACATCTTTTTTAAGAAAGGGTTAACCTCTGGATCGGATTTTTAGAATATACCTAATTTGCAGTCCCTCTTTTTAAGTAGAGAGTTGATACTACGTAAAAGATTCTGTGTATTCAGTCACACTACAGGCCTCCCAAGCATTCAGTTGCATACTAAGGAAGACCAATTTTTATAAGAAAAAAATGTCTGCATATTGCAGGGTAGCCTTTCTTCCTTTCTTTCCTTTCTTTCCTTTCTTTCCTTTCCTTTCTTTCTTTCTCAAAAAAAACTGGGGATCCACTAAAGAGTCTTTAGTGAAAGATATCTTTTGTCTGAGCATGGTTGCACTGGGGCTGGAAAAAATCTTTTGGAGATTTTCACCAAATGGCTGCTAACACCTGTGGCAGTCCCAGAGTGCTCTCCAAAATATCTCATCCTCTAAGAGTAGTAGGAAGGCAGGTGAAAGCAGCACCTCCAGTTTTCAGCAGGATGCTGGGATCCATGCTGCAATGGAACAGCACCAACCAGTTTCCCACTGATGTTGGACTGCCCTCAGTGGCCTTTAAAGATCAAGGAGATGGAGTTCTTGGTGCTTCCTTCTGGACTTTGGTGCCACTGGGAAAGTTGTCTAATTGTCCCTAGTGACCGATTTGAAACCAGTTGAATTAGATATTCCAATGAATATCTAAATGGAATGTCAGCATCTTGCCAAGCCAGGACTTTCTGCTGCTTAGTTTTGTTTCCATCTGAAAAAAAAAAGAAAAAAAAGAAAAAAAAAAGAATGCCTTAATATGTTTGACAGTGTTTATCCACTAAATGTCTTTTGGGCTTTGTGCTGATTAAAAGTGGTGCAGTCAGAGGCTTTGGTGTCTCTTGTTCCCACTATTTTATTCCTCATGTCTGCCTCTGCCATCACCCCTCTTGTTTCACCCAGCCACCTCCCACTCCTCTGCCTTGCAGGCTCACAGGAGTCATCCACGGCGTAAGCTCAGACTCTGGTTCTCCTCCCATGGGAAGACAAGGTCCAATAAGACTCTAGCAGCAGCTGAAAGCTGACCTGAAAAGAAATAAAGGGCTTTGGGACTAAGGGAAGGGAATCTGTAAAAATAATGCTCCAAGTACCAAGTTAAAATGAAAGAGAAAATTGGATAATAAGCTGTGCAGAAATCACAGGAGAATCTGGGCTCTCTTGGAACTTACCTTGACTTCCAGAGTGATAACAATGGCTGGAAGGAAAAAAGTTAAGAAAGATGACAAGACTGCTACCAAACACTTTCTATTAGAATAAAAATATTGAGTAAAAAGTATCAGCCCAACATTGGCCAAAAATATAGCTGAGAAAACCAAAGCATCAAACTGTCATCTACGTGGAAGCAACAGAGTGGCAGATGAAGCCACGTAGCTTAGTGAGGTATTGGTATATCATCTGGAAGCTAGACTAAATATTCTTTCAGGTAGCTACGGGTTTAACAGAGCTTAGTACACAGACAGGATGCCCCCACACAGACTTAGGGCTTTGCAAAGGCAGGGGAAAATAGTAAGTTCTGTTAAATGTTGTTGGTGGGCTGTGGTCATTAAGTAAAAGGCAAGAACTCATTTTCTGCACTTATAAGGGATGATCCATATAAAAATCAGTGGTTATGCGATCTTGCAAAAAGGCTTTTATAAATCAATAATCATAAAGTATGTACTAATCTATTGGACGTAACAATATTTGAGAGTAATATAAACAAATGACTGGTATCATCTGTTGTGCAGGCTGTGAATTAATGTCCTGGCGGATACAAAATAATAAAAGGAATCTGGATTTTTGTCTGATTTCAAAGAACAAGTCAATATTTCATCATTTTAGTTAACAAAGTTTTTTATGTCAGCCTGTGAGAGGGCTATATCTATCCAAAAGCTCTGATCTTTTTCCCCAGGTGTTTGGAGTGGCCACTGCTTGCTCTTCTATTTTTTAACTCTTTTCCCTTCCAAATTTAGATAGCAATTGAAACAGTCTTAGCCTAGGCTTGTGGTGATAAGGCAGACATCTGTTTAAAAGGAGTCCAATAAATCTCATTTTCAGTCATTGACTTAAAATACCCTGTAGCTTTATCTCCTTTCACTTAATTAATTTGTTTTATTTATTATTTTTAATTTACATTGTTTTTGTCTCACATGACGTGGAAAACAGGAGGCTTAGAGTCTTTAAACTGAAACTAAAGAAAAGGCAGAAACCATGTAATGGTGGTACACCTTGAGATGCAGGATTCCCAAAAATGTAAAAGGTATGCCAATAAATGCATTTTCCCCCCAGAATAATCAGAAATATTGCAAAAATCTAAAATAATTTTTAGAAATATTTTCTGAAATTAAACTTATTTTTTCATGAATAGGAGACATGGAGAATACTTAACACAGAGAAAGTATCAGAAGGCATATTTATAAAGTGTAACTTGTTTACCCTTGAATACCAAGGAATGGACAGAACAGCAGAGGTAGAACTACACTACCCTAAAGAATCCTTCCTAGAGATTTTCCTTCCCCTCCCACCCTCTAATGAATCTTAGTGTCTCAAACCTCCTGTGAGGTTTTGAGGTTCCTTGGTTCCCCCTAATTTCAGTGGGAGCTGCCAATAGTAGGCAGCTTACATGTTCAGTCACCAAATGAATTCACTCCTGTTGCTGACTGCTGCAACCAGCAACTGCAATGTCACACTATAATATATTTTTTCAGTGAGCAGCACTTATTTTTATGACAGAGTCATGTAAACGCTTGCAAAGACAGCAAAGAAGGGAAAGACACCTCTTCATTATCTTGCCTCCCTTCTCCAGTCTCTGGGTGACACCACTGCTCCCATCCTACACCTGTCCTGCAGCCAACTGCCTTAATCTCATGGCAACTTGCCCTGGGTGAAATTCTCCTTTTCCAGTGGTGGTGGTGGAAAGTTATGGCTTCTCCATTGTCTAAAGAGAGACAGAGGAGTGAGAAACCCTTTTGACTCCTCCTTTCAAGAGTACATTGCTTATATTCACCCTTCTCCACTCTGGGGTGGAGCATAGAATTTTATTCCTGCCTCAGCCAGTTCATATAGGGGGTTGCAGGCAGTTCACTGCAGGTTCACTGTCAGGCCTTGGGTTCCTTAATTTCTCCTAGCCTTGAGGGCAATAGCTAATACGCCAGCTACAAATACAACTAGAGCACTACTTGCTCAATTTCCCTTGCCCATGGCCTGCTGATATGGAAGTTCATATTTGTGCACAGGTTTTCAGTGAAATCTCTGAATTTCCTGGCTAAATCTAAGGAAGGACTTAGGTGCTTTTAAATTGAGTTAAGCAGAATGGTCCCAGTTCCCATGACTGTTTTTCCCCTCAGTGACTGCTTGTCTGGGAATTTGATGCTGTTCTCCCAGTGATCATCCCTCTGACTGACCACTCTCAGCACCAGGCTGTAGACTTGTGCTTGTTTTGTTCCTTCACTGACCTTTATCACCTGTGGCAAGAGATCTATGAGACTGAAAAACGTGAAGGGGAGTCTGCCTGTGCAGGAGATACTTGAAACCGTTTTAGGGGGAGGAAGGGACAGGACCAAATCCTCACTCCTGTGCAGGTGTACTGACTAGGGCTTACATGGCAATTCTACACCCAGCATGAAAGCAAGCAGTGACCACCCTTCGGTAACTTAAAACTAGATGAAAACAACCTCCAGGGAGACTGCAGGCTCCATATCTGACCTAGGGAAAATGTCTGCATCCTTCATACATGCTAGCAAACAAAGGGCTTTTGGATGCAAACTTCTTTGTCCTTTTCTGCTGGCTCCTTCATTCCTACAGTGACTGATCTGGGCTTCATTTTGGGATGCTTGGCCCTGGGGACTAGAGAGGGAACACGAGTACCAACTCAGGGCTCTGTATTTCATGGCAAGGGCAGATCTGTAAGAATTGCTGTACAGTGTCTGAGCTACTCATAAAGGCACCAGCAGTTCCTACACATGTGTAGAGTTGGGTCCTAAGCAAAAGGATAGGTCAGCATAGAGAAACTGCAGCACCAAGGAGTGACCAGAGCTGACTTGCTTTAACACTAGCTTGGTTACAGCACTATACTACTACAGTGTGCTAATAAGACAGTCTGGGGCTCAAGGCAGCTCTCTCTTGTCAATACAGTCTTACAGGTAATTGCTGCAAAAGTGAAAAGCACACGTGCAGTAACAACCGCCACAAGTTTGCCATTATTTGATTAACAAACTGCGGAGATCTCTCCAGTCGTTTTCTACACAGTGTTTCTGTTACTATTTGAAATTGGTTTTGTCACTAGTGACAGCTTGCAAACTATCTTACCTTTAGAAAGTTGACTGCTTTAGGTTCTGTATCCATTACTGTCATTTAACACGCTGGAAGAAATGTAGAAACAACTGCTGCTTCCACACAGTGTGCTACAGGCTTCTTAGGAAAAAATCAGATGTGATGTTTTGACAGGGAACATTGCTTACTGTGCAAGGCTTCTGAAATTAGCCACTTAATATGCTGGAGTCAGTGGACAACCTACAAATAGCTGCCTGCTTTCTCAAAACATTGAGTAATTTCAGTTCACAAATTCACTTTCACTAATCTTTAGAGAGAATAAAAGTGAGTTTGTGCCATTTAGGCCAAAAAATAAAGGGTCTGTTTTAGATAGGAAACTCCACTGTTACTGAAGAAGAAAGAGTCAAGTGTGGCAATGTCCTGGGATTACACAGGAATAGCAGAGAGCAGGAATATTCAACCCTGTGTTTTCAGGAGGCCCAGACCCCTCAAAAGCTTGTGGCACAGGCAGAGTCACACACTCAGGAGAGGAATTTGCTTGTTTAGTCACTTTGGAAGCAGCCTCTGCAATGCCTGGTTGGAAACTACAGACATAAGACTTCCAGAAGAAAGGAAGGAAGGGATTAAGGGTGTCCCACTTTTTAGTTAGTGGGAGTTAGTATGCTTTATGGAAAGATACATTCTATGATGTAAAAGTTATGTATAAACTGCAATAGGTAGATGTCTGACCTGAAAGGACAAAAAGGGTGGTTGGGCTGAGAGCAGCTGTATCCAGCTGTGCAGTGCTTCATCTTCCCATTTCTGCTGCATGGCCTTTTTCTTTTAATGAAGTAAACATTCATAGAGATACCATTCTGAGTCACCAAACTCAAATCATTCCTCAAGCAGTTCAGTCCAGAAATGTTAAAGAAGAGCTCAAGAGATTTTGAATCATTGATATACCTGATGATCTTTTATTCATTATTTTCTGTGTATTATTGATTGTATCTTTTTCTTGTTCACTCAAAGGGAGTTCAATTGCATTCAAAAGCTGAAACCTTACAGCATCTGATAGTTGGTCTGGAGGCATCTCCTGGCCTCCAGGAGATTAATTTCAGAACCTTAATCACTGTGCACATTCACTGGTTTTCAGTAATGAGCCAACATCTGTAAGATAAGACGTGGAATCTAAACTACCCCCTCCCCCAGATTTCTTCAGGCAACAAGGGCAGAGAGAGCATGTAGGTGTTCATCACAAGTGCAGGCTTGTTGAGGGAGGCATTTGGAGCTTGTGCCATCAGCCAAGCTCCTTTTAGTGTAAAATATTTTTATATTTTGCACTTAATTTCCAGGGAAGAAATTATTGTCTTTCTGACTCTATCCAAAATGTTTTCTTAAAAGGAAATTGTTGATCTGGGGATTTTAAAGTGCTTTTAGCAAATATTTATATTTTTACTCAGATTATTAAGTCAAGCACATGTTATTATCTGCTGGTAGTTCTTTTTCCTTCAACAGCCTCATGGACCATGCATCTTATTTTTGTGAGGACGTATCAGGCAGCCTCTCTCCAACTGACTTGAGCATAATGCAATTTAATGCAGGTCATGCAATCTAAGAGGAGCATACAAGGCCAAGCAGCTGCATTTGCTGTTATGACTAACACTGACAAGGCCTCTTAAGATAAGGGAATTGAAAATTTCTTATGAAGTTTGTGCCTTTTCATTGCAAAAGCAGTTTATTCCAGCCTCAGCAGTTTGCCACCCACAACACTGTGTTATCACTTGGGGTCTTGTAGGGAAAGGAGTGAGAGGAAAAAAGAAAGCATAAATGCAATTGTGTTAGAGAAAACTGCCAGTAGAAGGGCAAAAGCAGCCTAACACGTTGTAGAGTAACACTGTTGTCTTTGCTGGGCAATTTACAGAAAAATGCTGAAATGGAGTTCCTAGTCCAGCATAGTGTCTTCATTTATCAATATGACTTTTCTTCCTGCTTTGAGGCAATTTGACAAACATTTTCTTGCAGAAAAAATTTTGAGAGTTTCAAAAATACAAAACCTATTTATCAGCTTAATCTATTTGTATTTTTCTAAAGACCCTTTTTGTACAGTGTTCAGCTGTTTCTTTTGATTCAAAAAGGCTTATCCTCTCCTAATCAGGTTTTCTGTACGTACAACTTGGCAAGTATTTTATATTAAGGGATAAATTAACCAGCAAACATGAAGTAGTATGTCCACTTCTATAGAGAGCTCAATGAATGTATCTCAACTGTTGGAAAAGAAGATTAATAATAGCCTATTTTTCTACACTTGAATGTTAAGAAGCTGAATTTATTTATAGGACCATTTGTTTATGAAGAAGGAAGTATTGGGAAAAGGATACTTCAAAAAGAAGAAGAGTATTTTTTTCTATTTGTTTTTGCGTATTAACTTCCCAATACATTTTTGCTTGTTTTGCAAGTGTCCTGTGACTCCATAGCAATGTTCTTCATTCCACACTGATAAGCATCCCCCTATGCTGAAGAGTTCTCTTGTGGGTGCCATGTTCTTGAGGAAGAGACAAGATCTCTGGGGACCAGAGCCCAAAAATACCCTGCGTGTATGAGCAGTGATTGTCCAGATTTCCTGTTTCAGATAGAGAAATATGTAAATCAGATGGAAGTGTTAAAAAGTAGATAAAAACTCTGTTTGTGTTTGATTCCTAAGTCCTTGTTTTATAAGTTATTTTCTTGGACGAGGTAGGACAACTGTTCAATGATTCAGTAGATGCTCACTGAAAATATTTGGAAGTCTTTATATTACATTAGCCACTACAAACAACATTATTACTGTCTTGCTGCTGCTTCCCTCTCCTCTGTCACATTGTAATCCTATTTCAGTCTTGGTCTCTGAGCATCAGGAATATGTATTTGCGGAGTGCCAAAATATCACAAGGTCCTTTTCTGCTTTGATTTAAGTTTTGCCATAATATAAAAAAGTAATGACAGTACTAGCTCCCAGTTTCTTCCTTCAAGCATCGGGTAGGTGCATTTTCTTGTCCTCTGTGGGCATTTAGCATCCATTTATAACTGGGTTCAGCTGCTTCACTGTAAGATTTTATACAACTTTCCAGCTGGCAAATAACCAATACTTTCTTAATATTCTCAGAAACACCTTTCCCTCCCTGAGACATTTCATTAATGTATTACCCTTATGTCTTCTAGGATAGTACAGTTCTACACTTTTATGTTTATGGAAGTTGTTGGATTCATCTAGAGCAGGGGACTTAAAAGACAGTGGAACTGCAATGTGAAGGTCTAGCTGTTACATGCTGAAGTGTTAAAATCAGTAAAAATTCGAGCGCAGATATGCCCTTGTAAGGAAAGTTGTTTTCCAGAATTACCTGGAAGTCAGTAAGGCACTTCACTGTTGTCAAAGAGAGAGGCTAGTGCTATTCTCCTCACAATTTCCAGCATTCACACTTGGGTGAACCTGAGCAATGAGCCAGCTCTGCTAGTTGTGCTGATTAAAGCCATTTTGAAGCATTAAGCTGCATTTTTTCAGATCTTTGAACTAAATATGCTAAACTACTCAAATATAATGTACAGTAAAGCAACACATACCATAGGTATATGGGAAGAGGGAAAGATACTGTGCACTATCATACAAGAATCCCACACCTACCTTACAGGGCCGGGCTGCACCTGCATGCCTTTTTTGCTCACTATGTAATTGCTTACAGCGATTGTTTTTAGGATATTATACTGAAAACATGTTCCTATTTCCAAACCACATTCATTTGTATTCACATGGGACCACGCTCTGCACTTGTTACTAACTGGGTGCTGAATAGTATCTTCCTTTTTCAAATAGAGGTATTGCTCAACAGGAGCAAAGGAATTTGAATACAAACCCATAATTACCCAGCAGGAACGAGGAATTATTTCTTATTGTCTCTCTCCATTTTTTACTTTGGTGAAACACACAGGGTCTTGTGTGTAACTTCCATTATCTCTGCAGGGAACGTTTTTCCTACTTTTTGGTAATTGTGTTATTCTGCTATGAGAGCTGCGAGAGCATGGCTTTATTTGTAGGCTTTTTAGACAAGTATTTTTTCTGACTTGATCCAGGTCTGCTTTGAGTTTAAGTTGAAAACCTTTCCAGCTCAAAACTTGTGAGGGTACTTTTCTCTGTCATGAGGCAATTCTGTAGGGAAACACTAAGCTACTTCCAAATAAGTATTATAGGGTATGGTATGATGCCTTGTAGACATTCTCAAGCTGTGCCAATTTTTGCATGGTGATGGCATGTTACAAAGATTGTGCATATTATACCTGGGTTGGCTGTTAAAAAGATCTCTGTGTTAGTGAGAGAACAAGGTAAGGTCTGCTAGAAGTTTTGCCAATTAACCATCCTTGCTTGAAATCTTCGTTCACAATAAGAGGGTGTGCAAGGGACATTAAAAAAATAACCCCTCTGGTCTCACTGGACCTATGCACAGGGAGGCACAGGTTAAACCTTAGCTCATCAAGACCTTTTTAAGAATCAGTCATATACTAATCCCATTGAGCAGCCTGCTATGGTTGGAGATGTGAAATGATACACAGTCATGAGGAAAAGCCCTGACACCTGCCCAAGAAGGCACTCAAACATTCATGTACAACAGCAAGGCTCAGTTAAATGCTCAATTACTGTCAATACCCTGAAAACTCTGGCATTTTCAGTGATCAGACATGCAAGTTAGGTGCTCCACACAGCCTCTTGCAGACTGCTGCTTTGCAAATCAGGCTTTACAGGCTCGAAGCAAGTCAGGAAAACAAGTGAGGCAAGGGGCAGCGTGGATGACTACTTGTGAAATCCTTCTGCTGGAAACAGGCCCTGTGCCAGCTTTTCCTTTTCTATGATGTTTTCTTTTCAGGTTTGGGTCCACTGTCTACCTCTGCCTCTTTTGAAGATTTTTTTCCTCTGAACATTGCATTCTTGCTTCACAGGGAAGCAGAGCCATGGGAACACTAGCAAAAAAAAAGCATTTGTAGCTCCAGTATCCAGAGTTCTGGCCTCTCACTTCATTTGATTTGAGCTTCTCACACATATTCAAACCCCGTATAACCCCAGTCACTGCTGGCAGCAGTGGGTTTGCTAGTTCCCAGTTTCTCTGAGCATTAGAGGTATTATTAGGGCATCACCTACTTCTGCAAGAGAGAAATTACTTGGAAACCTATGTAGCAACTGGAATGTAACTTCCTTAAAAAGATGGAGAGACTTTTTTTTCTTTAAAAAATAGGATCCCAGCTTGATAATGCCTAAGAAATCTCTGAAACCCTTTCTGAGCTGGTTGAAATACATAAGCCAAATAAGCCATAAATCGGATTCTCTGCAGGTGGTTACAGAAACTTCAGTCTGGAATATTGATCAATCCTTGTGTTGCATTGGTGATAAAATACAAGGAGGGAACACCACAAAAATTTACTACAAACTGTTATAAAAAATCTGATAAAATGAACATGCTTTTATTTGCCTGCTTAATACTCTAACAAGAACCTGTTCTAAGTTATTATTTTGCTCTAGTGACACAGCTATCTCAGGGGTTAAATGGCTCCTGAAAGGTGAATTTGAGGAGTTGAGTGATGAGTTTAAATACCTCAAAGGCAGATCACAGCCAGCCACCCCTTGTGTTTTTTCCTTGGATTCTCTGTACTTTTATCCCTCTCTGAAAGTGAAAAAAAAAAAGCAGCAGTTCTCCATTTCATAGGGACTTTATGCTGTACTTGGGAATTTCAGAGAAGTAGAACAGATTTGCTGGACTCTTCCTGGCAGGAGATATTCATGCCATCAGTATACAGCCGTGACACACAGGGAAACTCTTCTAAGACTGCTGACTCTGTTGGGAGACCTAGCTAGTGATTTCAATTTGTGGCAACTATGACATTGTGCAAATTATTTTGCTTGCATGGGAGAAAATTAAAGATTAAATAAAATTAAAATTAAATTGTTTTTATTATTGTTTTGGACAGCTGGATACATTTTGGTTTCATCTTTTTATCTTGAAGTTGCAATTGAATAAATCACAATAAAGACAAACTGACAATTGGTTATTGAAAACTTTGTTGCTGTCCATTTGAATAATACCAGTGGGCCATTAATGGACCAGTTTGCACTTTGGCCGAGAACTGGTATCTGGTTTAGTTACAGAAATATACTACTATTTAAAAAAGAAAGGTACTTCAAAAGAGGAAGACAAAATATTCTGTGGAAAATCAAGATCTTTCCCTGTGGGACTGGGGGAAAAAGCTAGTCTGCTTTTTCAGCAAAGGAATATAGTGCTGGAAAGCCTGTGAGCAGCTCTTTTAAAATAATGAAGGGGATGAACCTAACGTAACACATGTCTATCACGGGTTCTCTGATTAATGCTGTAAGATGAGTGGAAATTCACCAGCTGATTTACACACAGTACAGGATCCTTTGTGTCTCACAAAGCAAACAAAAATGTTAACCTACTATAGTACCCTTAACGATCTGGTTCCTGTCTGTTCTGCCCTTCCAGGTGGACCAGTTTCTTTGTAAAATGAGATATTTTAACCATCATCACAGAGAAAACCACACAGACAACTGATCATAGTTTTAATGTCTGCAGCATAATCTCATTCCCACAGGGAGATCTAATATAGTAAACTAAGAGATCTCTCAATTTGTCTGCTGATGTGATTATTACCCTGTGCTGGACAGGCCACTTGAGAAATCTTAAATGAAAAAATCTCATCCTCCATGCCACTTGACTGACTTTGCTGCACAAACTGTAACGCTGATGGAAACCAAGAGAAGAATTCAGACAGGCTTTAAATACATGAGGCTCATTCCTTCTGCTCTGCCAAGTCATCAAAAGAGGAACATGCAGACACATAAAATGATTCATGCAGGAAATCCAGAATTGTGCAGAATTCATCCCTCTCCTGTGACACGCTCATTTTAGTTTCATGTATTTTATTTCCAATGCAAATAACTTTCAAGAGAAGACACTGCTTCCATCTTTCATCCAGGCTCCTTGGGATGTAGTGCAAGTGACATGCCTTGACACAGGCAAGAATTAATAAATACAGCACAGCGTTTCATTAATTCAGGGATTCTGCATTACAAACCCTCAGGCTGGAGATGTCAGTGCGGCAGACACTGTTTACACAGGAGTCAGGATTAAGTCAAAGAAGCTTCTTCCTGAAGGACTACTGGACTGGAGTCAAAGGTTAAGCAGTGCAAAAGGAAGAATTTCTTATAAGCTTGGTACCTCACTGGTTTTCAACCTGCCCTGATAATTTGTATTGTTCCTGCAGTCACTGTGCCGGTAGTGCCCTGAAAGCCCCCTTTGTGTATTGACAGTTTTGAGCGAGATCCTGGGAACAAAGCGGGAGATCAGAGCGCTCTGTGCCCCGCACCCCGACGCTGCCGGGCAGCCCGCAGGGGCGGGCAGGGCTTCCCGGGGTGCAGCGCAGGGGCGGGACAAGGCACGTCCCGGAGTCCTCCCTCCCTGCAGTAACAGGCAAATAACATGAAGCATAGCTCATCCTTTTCAGGCCACAGGCATCTTGGAGGCCTCTCAACGGCCTCATCATGGCAGGGTCTTCTCCTGGGCACGCCCTGCTGAGGGTCTCACCTGTCCCTGCTGACCCGTGGGGTCGGAACTCCCCGGGCTGGCCCAGCGCTCTGTGCTGACACTTTTCAGAAAAAGTATAAAGGCTTTTAAAAGGCTTTCAGAGCCTTTTAATCCTACTTTTGTGTTCTGACAATCTTCTGCAATTAAATACTTCATCAACATCAAAGATGCCCTTGGCACTGACGGGAGTTCTGTGGCACTCCTCAGAACCACGGAGGTCTTGCTGCATCTTTGGGTGAGCTTCTCTGCCAGATCCCATGGGTTTGTTCAGAGGGGGAGCGAGGTGTGAGCAACAGGCCTGGGTTTTGTTTCTTTTCGCTTTTTCAGGCATCAGGACACCCCATGGATAATTCTATCTGTAGATTTTGGGCTCCCCAGTCCTTCTCCCCTTTGACTGATGCTCACTGGCATTTCTCACCATCACTGCTACTTGCACCTGTGCTATCTACAGTCAGTTTGATAAACAAACTTCCTAATGCTGCCAACAGGGATTTTTTTAATAAAATGCTCATTTCCCTCTTTTAGTCACAGAATTACAGAATTTTTTTTAGTTGGAAAGGACCTTAAAGATCATCAAGTTCCAACTCCCCAGCATGGGCAAGGACACCTTCCACTAGACCAGGCTGCTCAGAGCCCCATCCAACCTGCCCTTGAACACTTCCAGGGATGGAGCCCCCACAACATCTCTGGGCAGCCTGTTCCAGTGTCTCACCACCCTTACACTGAAGACTTTACACCTAATCTCTAACCTAAATCTCTTTTCTTTCAGCTTAAAGCCATTACCCCTTGTCCTCTCACTGCAAGCCCCTGTAAAAAGTCCCTCTCCAGCTTTCCTGTAGACCCCCTTCAGGTACTGGAAGGCCACTATGAGGTTCCCCCCTAGAACCTTCTCTTCTTCAGACTGAACAACCCAAACTTCCTCAGCCTGTCATCATAAGAGAGGTGCTCCAGCCCTCTGATCATTTTTGTGGCCTTCTCTGGACACATTCCAACAGGTCCACATTTTTCTTATGCTGGGGGCAGCAGAGCTAGACACAGTAAAGGGGCAGAATCACCTCTCTTGATCTGCTGGCCACACTTCTTTTGATACAGCCCAGGATGGAGTTGGCCTTCTGGGCTGCACTGCACATTTGTGGCTCATGTCCAGCTTTTGATCCACTAGTACCCCCAGGTCCTTTTCCACAGGGCTGCTCTCAAGTGTGACCTCCCTCAGCCTGTATTCATATCTTGGGTTACCTCAGCCCAGGTGCAGGACCCTGCACTTGGCCTTGTTGAACTCATGAGGTTCCCACAGCAAGTTTTGCTGACTGTAGTCTATATTGTACAGTAGGGCTAAAAATGGTAGGAAAGGTCTGTGACCCCAGGAGATAGAGGCAGAGACAGCAGTAACTCTTCTACATCACTTATTTCTGCTTCAGGCAGTGCAGAGCCACTGGGCAAATGAGCAGCTGAAGATAAGTTAGAGGAGAAAAGGAAGACAGATTACAGAAATAAAGGCAGTTTCTCCTTGGTGATGATCTCATATCTGAAGAACTGAACTCTCACTTCCTTGTCCTTTGTCTTCTACTTGTTGTTACCAATGTTGTCACACAGATGTAAGGAAGGAAACAGAACAAAACAATTTTAGGGAGATAATGTTATTTGCAAATACCCAAGAATGCTACTAGGAATCACTGCTCTCCTTCTCTCTTACAAGGTTTTTGACAGTATTTTCTTAGCATAACCTAAAAATGAAGGAAATACATGAGGAAGGTTGGGTTCCTTGTGGTTGTTTAAAATTATCAGCTCTGTTGATTGACTCATCTCAGAGCAGCCATTTAAGTAGGTCTGACTTCGCACAAAGGAGAGGCCTTTCAGCTTCTGTCAAAACCAGCCCTAAACCCACAGATTTAGGACTGTTTGCTCAAGACTTGGTTCGTGCAGCTTGCTTTGACTACAGTGGTACCTGAATAGCTACACTCCACCACTGGCTCCCCAAGCCCCTCTGCAGGTATGAGCAGTGACAAAAGTGGACTGTGCAAGGGGAGGGCTGAACTCCAGCACCTGTGCACAACCCAAACACACCAACTGCTGGAAAAGCAGTGGTAGAAGATCTCCTCCTTCAAAGGTAGAAAACTTTGTAGCAAAAAAAAAATCTCTCGAAAACTCTTTCAGTTTGAAACCATTGTTCCTTTCATCCTGTCACTACATGCCATTGTAAAATGGGGCCTTGAGAGATGCTAAAGTATTTAATGAGAGTCAGATTCTAGATAACTCACACACAGGTTTGCTCTGAATGTCAGGGGAAACTGAAATAACTTCAAATTGAAAACTAAATAATCAGGCCTTGGCAAGCAGGTTATAGTGTGACCATAAACAGAGCACAGTGCTTTGGTTTACAGGGTCTGTGCCATTTCAGAGAAGTCAAAGACTCTGCTCCACAGTACCCTGTAATGCAAATGACAAGCAAAGGCTTCCAGCTCCTCTAATTTTCATTCAGCCTTATTAGCCAAGCTGGGAGATTGAAATGGCAAGCCATGAGTGAAATTAGTGTACTGTGTTAAAGGAAGAGCATTCAGGCTGACTGCAAGTGCTGTGCACAAGTAAGACACCATCCTATCTCTTCTGTTTAGCAGTTCTTTTTCTTTATACTCCATTTACACTATATTAACTATTTATAAGGGATCACTTTAAATCCCCTTTGCAATCAGCATGTGTGCATTTTATCTGAAGACTCACGGCTATTTGTTGAGGCTCCACAGCCATGAAGACAAACTCTAGGTATTTGTTACGGTGAGGGTTTTGACTGAACAGGTAACAAGTGTTTGTTTCAAGTAGCTTTAAAAAAAGTCATTTTTTTTACACCTGCCGTGTCTTATTTATGTGCAATCCAAATTAATTTAGGTAAGAATGCTAACATGTGCTCAAGAAATAGATGTTGAGCTAAGGACAACCATCTAAATTTCACAGTTTGGAGATGGAAAATTACTTTTTGCCCATAGAAAGAGATCATGTGCGTGCTGTGTCTGCAAGGAGCAGCGTGCAGTGTGGTACTGCTCCCTGTTGGTCTGTGGCGTTATCGAAGCCCAAGTGAATTCTCAGTACAAAGCAAGGCAATTTCTTTTATATTAAAGCCTTCTTTCAGCCAAGCTGTCTCCAGCTGCAACGTGGAGACAGGTGGGAAAGACCAAGAAAGAAACTCACATCCTTGCAGAGAGAGTGTGTGACCTACAAAGGTGAGAAGAAAACGCTGGATTAGAAAAGCAGCCAAGATGTAAGTGTTCTCACTCATGAGTTAGTAGGTGGAAGCAACAGAGACAATAATGAGCAAGCAAGGAAAAGGGAAGAAGTTTTTCATGCCACTTGTATGGAAGCAAGAGGAACATTTTAAATCAGTAGAAAAGAACAATTAAAAAACGTGACTGACATGGTCCAGAGATCTACAAAAGAGCGTGTTCAGGAGAAGCTGAAAAACATTTTGGGAACTTGGTACCAAAATTCACATTCCAGAAAAGGTGATAAAGAAGATGTCTGATGAATAAGGTGTCTGATTCAGTCTTGTTGCCTGAGTACTTGGCCACTGAACTCCTTTTAACTCAGAAAAAAACAGCAGAGCAGTCTCCCAGCAAAGTGGGGACTCCCTTCCTGGAAGGGAGCCAAGTTGATGGATGCAAGTGTGGAGCAGTTGGCAGGCTGTAGAAGGTTTGTATACAGGATCAGAGTGTCATCATGAAGTGGACAGTGGGATGAGAGAGATCACACATCTTACAAAACAAACCAGGCAGCGAGGTTCAGAGGCATCTCCTCAGTTAGGACAGTTGTCTCCAGAGGAGCTTTGCCAGCACAAGCCACTGATCATTTGGTCATATGCTCCTATGCCATTAACTCTACTTTCTAGCAGGGGCAGGGAACAGAGCATACTCATTGCGTAGTCTTTGTCCAAGCAGTCTGTAAAAATAAACTCACCTGGGTGGAGCCATTGATTCAGTGATGGCACAGAATGTAACTTCATACACATGCTGGTCTTAACGGCTCTTTCCCAATCCACTTCTACTGGTTATCTGTGTTGTGCCACTGCCTGCTCAGTGGGGTCCTCACAGTCATTAGGAGATCAGCCAGTGGTTGTTATGTCCTTGCTTGCTCCCACCCTCCCCACCTACAGAGAACTATCTGAGCTCCTGGTCTTGCATGGCCTGTGCTTTTAATCAGTCTTGGCCTGAATGACTTAACCTAAGGCTAAATAGGATAAAAATAAATGCCAAAGACAAGCAGCTAACTCTGGCCACTTCTGGACTAGCACCTTAAGGCAATGGCTTTTAGGATGTTCGTTGGGTGAAACCTCAGTATTTTAGTAGTTGCTGACACTGGTAGTTTAAATCTGCTGCACCGTAGCAATATCAGAAAGGACTTGGAGAGGGGATTGTTGTTTTGTTCCTCTTAAGACACAAGTTTCAGTGACTCTTTGTCTCATAACTTACTTGGAATTTAAACTAGGACACCGTACTAGCTGTGCTTGCTTCTCACTTAAGTGCGTGATTTATGATGATCTGCTGTGACTTAGTTCATGCATGAGATTAAATCAAAGGTGAACTGCTGTGAAGAAAGGAGGAATGGGGTAAGATAGTGTGGGGTGGAACAGCATGAAGGAATAGCTGCCACTGAAATGGCATTGATATTGATGCTTAAGCAGGGTTTTCAGGTATAACATGGCAGCTTTTCCCACGGCTAACAATGTAAAACGTTTAGGTTACACGTTTGAGGGTCATGGGGGTTGTTAACTAATGGACTCAGGAGCACCTTTGAGTTTCTGCATTAACAACACAGTCTCTTTCCTGAGATTTGCTTTGTTTACAGCTTCAAATCCTTTTTTAATTTATATACACAACAACAGCTGCCATGGTTTTCTCTCACCATCACACTGCTCCTCTGGCTGAAGCCTTTTCCTCCTTCCTCCACCACTGCACACTTACCTGTGACTGGTGCCCAGCTACACCCTGCTGGGGCTCAGGTTTCCTTTTCTTCTCTCTGCACCTTGGAGAGGCAAAGCAGTCCCCAGACTAAGCAGCTTTACAGAGTTTAAACCAGCCTGGAAGAGTGTTTTGTGTTAGCAGCTGTGATCTGCCATCCTCTACAGGCTGACAGAGCTCAGCACCTGCATACAGGCAGAAGCCATGCCTCTGTCAGCCTCAAAGACTGTTTAATTACTAATGTCTGTGAGAAACATCAGCATTTTCTTGCTCTCATTTTCTCTGGCTCTTGTGCATAGCCACTGGCAGAGAAGATGGCTTTACCCCAGCAGCCATTTGTCACACAACAAAAGAGAGAACTGCCACTACCTCAGACAAGTGGTGAGGAGGTGAGAGCAAAACACCCACCCCAGCCCTGGCTCCACACACCTGGTGACAGCGACTCACTTGAGAACACTGCAAGCAATACACAAAGAAAGCCAGCACAGCAATAAGGCCACAGATGTTGGTACAGCCTTTGGTATCAACCCATTTATATCTGCAAAATCAGAGTGAGGTAGAGCAACCCATAGCAAGGTCAGCTCATGCTTCCAGGCCAGGAGGGCACCACAGCCACCCAAGGAAGCAGGATGCCACAGCTCAACCTGCAGCTCCAGAGATGAAGCACCCCAATGGCTCACCTGACAAAGCAGCACTGGCTGAAGGCTGCTGGATACCACTATGTGCTGCAAGTGGAGACTGTCAGGCAGACAGGAGTATGAGGAGAGCAGGTAGCTGGGTGGCCACACCACAGCAGTGCTTCTGGGCAGCCCCATGGGCTACTGAGCTCTCATATCAGCCTGATAAAACCCTATACCTCCTCCTCCCCACAAGGCCTGTTGAATTACCAGGGACAGAAACACAGAGCCTTCCTTCCACTCAATACCCCAGGGGCCACACGACGACCCTCCTCCTTCTGCCTGCACCCAGCAGGCTCCAGCTGGCCTCCCAGAAAGCAAAAGCAACCATGGCTGCCAGGCCCAACCCAGAGCAACCAGCACTGCTTTCGAGCGTGCTCCCCTTTGCCTTCGCAGCCCTCACCTTTGCGTCCCTCTGCTGCCTGCAGCTGTGCCTGCTGGGCAGGCAGTCTGCCCGTGTGCAGCCTGTGTGGTGGAAGTGAAGCACATCTGGAAAGTCTCTTGAGAAGTCCCTCTTGTCCACCAACAGCAAAGAGCAAGGCAGCTCTTCCCACCTTCTGTAATTAACATACTTCACGTCTTCCAGCACAAGAAGCCATCTCAAGGCAGAACTTCACCACCTTCCTGGGGTCATGTGTAGAAGTGACTTTCCTTATGGGGTTCCAGCTAACCCCAGGGCAGCGTCAGCATTCAAGGAATCTCTGTTTTGAGGGATATCTTTAACAGGGCCAGTGCTGCCTAATGTTGTGCAGTTAAATGGCTGAACCCTTGGCCCCTTTATCCTGTGTTATCTACTTATGTCCCCTTGCCAAACATTGCATTTATTAGGTTCAAACTAAGGGCAACAGCAGGTATCCAAAGTACATAAAAACAGAAACAGAACTTCGGGTAAACTCCTCACCTCCAGTTTGCTGCTGCTTTAAGCAGGTGCTAAAACTTGCCGGTATTCTTCATTGCCTGGGGGCTGGATTGCAAGCACAGCCAAACAACGGTTGGGTGGATTTGAAGAGTGCAGGGAGCAGGCAAGACATTCAAGACAGGAATACAAGAGTGGAAATGATGATCCAGCATCACTTAGCTCTTGCCCACTCCTTATGAAAAAGAAAATGTTTATTTTCATTTGACTAGCCACCTGAGACAGGAAAATTTGATGCATATCCTGCAGGACAGTGATCATAAATATTGCCATATTTCAAACCAGTGAGAGCAGGCTTACTCCTATCTGGTTTTGGTATTTTTCATGTATTCATCTTGGTTAGCTATTTAATAATGCCATTTCTTCCTGTGTGAGCTAACCTGCATCTTTCTGGTCCCCTCATAACATGCTTTGATCACTACACCTTGCTTCAGACCATCCCAGAGATGTTAATAGAGCACTATGAACACACCTTCTCTCACTTTATTACTTTATTATAACTCTTAACGTGGCCAGTGTAGCCAGCCAGCAGGTGACCTTGTGTGATTAGCTTGCAGATTTGCAGGGCAATCTGGACAAACCCTGATGTTTTTAAGAATCCAGAGTTGCTTCCCTGCCCCATGTGATGTCCCAGTGGTGCCAGCAAACTCTATGAGCTGTGTGGCAGGCAGACCTTGTTGGGGGCCATGCTCCTTGAGGTGCAATTTTGCTCAAGACTTGTCACTCAGATAGCTGAGAGAGGCACACTCCCCCAGGAGCGCTGGCCCAAGTCTCCATGACAACAGTTTTGGGATGGAGACCTGGCATACTGAAGTGCCAGAAGGTCACAGTGGCAATAAAAAAATAATGTATGGGGTGGGGGGAAGAAAGAGCAGCTGGGAAAGAGGTCAAGGGCCAGTTTACAGCACCTTCAATCATACTGAAGTTTGAGGTCACTGGCTCCATATGCTGGGGCTTTTAAAACAATTTTGTTTTAAAACAAATTGCCATAGAGAATGAATCTAGTCAAATCTTGTGCATAATCTATCTGTTACTAATTTTTATTACTCTAATGGAGAACACAGCAGAAATACACATCCTGTGATAAAGCATGCAATTTTTTGCCCCATGGACCTTAAGATCTAAATTCAGGATGAGACATGAGAAGAAATCTGGTAGACAGACAAAAGGTGAAGGTAATGAGCCCAGCTCCTTAGGATCCCTTTTCCAATGTAATTCATTTTTAGCTCAGTTTTCTAAGGAATTGGAGCTGTGCAATTGCAGCAGCTGCCTGTCCTCCTGTCTGCCTCCCTGTCCCACAAAGACTCCTGAAGCTGTCAGGCTATTTTTATCAAATCTGCTAAAGAAGTAGCAGTCTCAAAGATATTTAACTCCTACAAGGATCACAAAATGCCAGTGACTGGGTAGAGTAGAGCATACAGAGGGAGTGCCCTGAAGGAGGAGAGGAAAGGGTAGCTCAGCCCTCCCTCCGCTGTGAGAACAGCACGTGCACCCTGGCAACTGGGCAACCCGCACGTAGCTCTGAACCCGCTGGAGCATATGTTGCTGCTGGAGCTGCCAAAAATATAGAGGCATAAAAGGAAGATGAAGCACCGCAGTGAGGAATTAGTGAGAACATGATGTACAGCTGAAGGAAATGGGGGAAAAAGTAAGGGAGACAGGAGATCTGGCCAGTGTTACGTGAGAGTGGGTGCAGAGATTGTGAGGAGGCAACCAGGATGATCATGTGTGGAAGGATGTGGGGGGAACATGTGAAATTATCTGTGAGGAACCAGGCTTTGTCCACAGAAATGTACTTGGACTTAACTCCTGTGTGTGCAACATAAGCGTGCCTGGGAAAGCTGCTGGACTTGAAAACACAGCCCCCCCTGGTCCTTGATTTAGGCAGAGAAGAGGCACAACAGAGCCAACAGCAATTCAACATCTGCCCCATTAGAAATACCTTCAAGGAGAGGCAAGTTCACTGCGACTCTCAGCCTCCTGTTTCCCTCCTGGGGTCAATGATAAAACTGCTGAGCACTGTAAGTGCAGAGGAAGCACTTGGAAAGGGCTCTTTGCTCCACCTGCTACACCTGAATATGTGAGCTTCCAGCTTTCCTCCTGCCCCCCGTGCCCACACACAGCTCACTGAAATGCTTCATTCAGGCTGTTACCTGCCTGCAAATGCTCCCAGGCATCTGCTGCTGCCAAAGATAAGGGGAATTTTCCCACAGGTATGCCTGCCTCATATACTCGTTATGAAAAGACAAATACACCATAAATATTTTATATTGTCTTCTATGCACTTTCATTCCTCACCCATTCTGTGGGAAAGCAATAAGTCTGATGTTCTTTGCTGTAAGCAGCCTTGAATCATACCAGACACCTGCCCCCACCACCGGGTATGGGGAATTCCTCATTTGGTGGCACTTGTCTCTCATTAGTGCTGGTTCGTTTTCTTTAACACACGTTCTTAATGTGACACATGAACTAGGAAAGCCATAAGAACAGCAAAGAGAACTGCATCTTTGGTTAGTTTATTCTGAACAGCAGTGATACATACAAAGTCAGTCCAAACTCTGATCATGATTATTTTTGAGCAATTTCATAAGAGCCAGTTGTATTTCACACCAGTAATTGATAGTGGGATTAAAAAATAGAGAATAAGAGGTAAAAATTACTTAGTGGATTGCATGGGATGGGTGTTCATATAGAACATTTTATTTAAGACTATTACTTTACTCAACCATGCAAGAAAAATAGCTCTGCCTAACATTAGGTTTTACATTTTTGGGGTTTATATATTTTATATGTAAAATGTTTGTCAAGCGCAAATGACTATGCTCCAGAGGCTTCTGTGCCCTGCCAAATCATTTATTACCCCAAAATAATTTCATCTGATCATATGGAAACCATGCTGAGCTCCAGAAACCTGGATTCCATGTGGGCAGGCTGCCAGCCAGGGCAAACCAAAGGCATTCTGTCTTTGGGGTGGGAAAGGTACACGGTTGGCAACAGCTCTTAAAAAAACCCAACCCAACAACAACAACAACAAAAACAACAACCAGCATCAGGAAGTATCTTGGCCAAGAGGAACTTGGCAGAGCAGTATTTTAGCTTTGCTGAGGGACTGTGTGTGCCCATTGACAGGGTAACATCTGTGGAGGAAGGGCAGAGCCGGGTACAATGCAGTTCTATGGCAGCACTGCTTAGTCAGGGAAAGGGGCTCCCTGGGGAGCCGGTGCAGCCAGCTGGCTGCTGAACGGAGGCACCACTGTGGAAGAGATCAAAAAGCTAACGAGTGCTCTACCAACCCCCATAACGGCAGCAGGACGAACTGCTGAGGATTGGTGAGGCTTGCAGTTGAACCCACCTATATAGGTGGGATTTCAGGAAATAGTGAGCACTCTTTGTATTCTTAAATCACCAAAAATTAATTTGAGCTCATGAGCAAGCCAATGCAATCACAAAACTCAAAAAAATCCGAAATTCAACAAACGGGAACGGAATACAGGGAGAATAGTGTGCTTTTTGTTACAAAAGGAGGGCAGAAATTAAATGTATTTTGTATTGGTATGGTGAGCTCCCCCTGGATTCAGCAGTGCACCTCATGGAGCTGGTTTTTGCTCTGAAATGTGATGTGCAGCAAAAATAGTTCTTAATGATACTTATTTATTTTTGCTCAGGTTACTGTACTGATTTTTTATTTTGCTTTTACTGAACTCTAGGAAATTTTTTTTTGTTGTTGTTGTTCATTTGCCACAGTTACCAAACCACAGTAACTATAGAGACGTTGCCAGCTGATCAGGAAATTAAAGTAATTTCTAACCCTGCACCTCTGTTTGAACTTTCCTGGGTAATTTCCATTGTTTCACATTTACCTGCTTCAAAACCAAAATGATGTTCTTCTTCTTTTTCCCCACTCTGAAAGAGCCATAGAAACAGCAGGGAAATGGCTTCAGTAAAGCCATAAAATTGACTGCAGAGCCGCTAGATCAAATGCCTTCCAAGACACACAGAAATACTTTTTTTTCCCTCCCCCCTCAGGGGCGTTATATCAGCACCACAACAACGGGCAAGGCAGTTCCAGGGAGCATTGCAATTTTCAGCTGGCAATCATCCTTCTGGTGTGTATTACCATTTAAGATGCTTTCCTGACAGCTAACAGCTGCCTTCAGGAAGATTTACTGCTATTTTAGTTTAATTTCTCTTCACTGTTCATGTGCCTTTGTTACTGCCATGCGGAGTTCATTAACCGCACCAGAAGATGGCAGCAATGGAAACCACTTTCGTGCCCTCCATTCATAAATTACGTTTCGTGCTGAGCGGCAATCAGTGATACGAGAAGAGCAATCAGCGTTTAAAAATTGATCTTAAACACCAAGAAAAGCATTCTTCACAGTTGTAGACACTGAAAGATATTAACAAAGTTGTGAAATGTAGAACTACAGGCTCCCTTTCCAGGATCTGAAGGCCAGTTTTTCAAAGCCTAAGTTGCAAAGACCAGCAATAGGGATGTCAGCAAATAAAACTGCCAGAAGGAATGACTTTCCCAGGCTACCATGACCAAAAAAGACAAAAGTAGCCTTAATTCATTTGATCTTCATGGCATGCAACAAAAAGCATTTCACTCTGGAGTGGAGTAGGATACAGGAGATTTGGCAGAGAAATCACAAAGATCAGAGATATGTTTTGGGGCTGCTGGACATTGAGTCCTGTCACTGATTCAGTGAGAAGAGGCACTGGGAGTTAGCTGTTTATTTAGCTGTTTTATAAAAAACATGTGAAGGAACACACAGAGCCAGGAAGAGCATTTCCTTAGGAGGAAGGAGTGTTTACACAGGCAAATTAACATACATATTTCCCACAGGAGGCAAGCGTTATTAGACCTATTATGAGCTTTGTCAGCAACCACTGAGGAAAAAAAGAATCTTATTTACCCTTCTAAATACGGACCAGTCTTCAGGGCAATACACCAGCTAAACTTACAGACACGGGTGCTTGTGTTACAGCCAGGATTTGTCATGCATGACAAATGCGTAATTGCCTCAGCTTCAGTTACAAGCTTTTGCACCCAGAATCATCTTTATTTTGTTTATTTATTGTCAAGAATAAAGAGCACATGGGGAAAATGAGCTTTGCCACTAAGGGCAGGGTTTGAGCAGAAGGAGCAGTGAAGCTGAGAGCCCTAGTGAAGCCCCGGTGTTGCCCTGGGCTCTGCAGGGCAGCGATGGCAGCGGCCGCAGTGGGGCACTCTGGCTGGCACAGATGCTCTAATACATCCATGGCTTTCAGGACAGCTGGGGTAACTCCAGGCACACGTCCCCATGAAAGGTTAGGAAGCAAGGTTGCTGGTTATGTGCTCTCTTGAAAGGGTATTTGAGTGGGAATAAAAGGCACAGACAGTCCCTCATTATGTGTCTTGTTGAATTTGGGGATGTAAGTTGTCTTGCTGCCTTTATGGCTGAACAGGAACTCCTGTCCTGGAGAAACATCTGCTTTTATCATCAATGTATCCTGACAGAAAAGTACAGAACACCGAAAGCTTTGGTAATTTCTTGGTTTAATGAGACAGATAAAGTGAATAATGTTTATGGAAATAAATCTGTCCTGCATCCACTTTTTTCATTAGTGAGAAATTAGTTGTTACTGCTGGAAACAGATGATGTTACGAGGTTTTATGGGGCTTGCTTGAGTCACAAAGGCTAACACTGCCAGAAGGAATACATGAGTTTTGTAGCTACAAGCCACTTCAATCATGGCAGAGACTTCCGAGCAGTTTTGCCTTCTGAAAATTAAATATCCACAAACCTCAAGGTGTAAAGAGCTCTACTGCAAGAAAATCTCACTACTACTGCTTGGAGATGTCCTGTGTGCAAACCAGATCAGTGACTATTTTGATGGAAAGCAACCTGATCTAAAAGAAGTACAGATCAAAAGAAGCTTCTTTTACTTATACCAGAAACCTGTAATTATGAGGTTAGTTAATTTGCAGAACAAAAGATCACAACCTCTGGGTTTGTTCAAAGTTTAATATATTCTGAGAGTGCATGAGGAAAATGGACTTTGCACTTCTAATTGTTCCAGTGGTTAGTCTGTATGAGAAGTGCCTTCTCTCAAACACCTCAAATGTAATTATGTCCTATTACTATCCATGTCAAAAATGTTATTACAAGCTACAGTGAGTATTCATCCTACCTGGGTCAATAACAGTCTATTATGTAAATCTGTCTTTTCCTTATTTCTAGCTACTCAACTGCATCAAAATGAGCCACGTTTACATTTTCAGCATATTATTCTACTGCTCCTGGGATGTTTTCAAATAAAAAATGGAAGAGATGGTACATGCAGCACTACTGGTATGTTGTTAATACCCCATTTGTATTAACAAATTATTAAGGTATTAACAACCCCTGTTGTTTTCATACCCTGTAAGGTATGCCTCATTCCTCCAGCCCTTATTTACATAACATATAAATAGACTGGAGAGATTTAAAGATATTTTAATAATCTTAGGTACAATCTCGAATAGACAAATTCTGTGATGCAGGAAGAGGGAAGCAGTGTCTTACTGTCCTCTGAGCAGATTTTCAGAATACTGTCAAAAAGGGCAGGCAGTGGTGTGGTATCACACAGAAGTGTGGAGGACCTGGGCAGCAGCAGCCAGCAGGGGCCTGCTCTGGTTTTTTTGCCCTGTAGGTTTTGCCCTGCAGTAGGAGGAAAGGGCACACGAAGAGTGAGGTCCGTCTCTCTCCCTGCTGCAGACTGGGAGCTGACTGCCCTTTCAAGCTGCAGCACAGAGCTTCACTGTGAGCCTCCTCTAAAAATGAGATGCCCTCTGAAAATACCTGAGTTTATAGATGCCCTATACAGGCTGGGACAATGATTAGGTCTTGCCAATACCACCAGACAAAAGGGAGCTTTCTCTAGGTCTCGTGGAATCTCAAAAACAAACCCCAACAACCAACACCAAAAACCACACAAATTGAAAACAACCCAATAGAATTACCTTGCCCTTTCTTGTCACTTGATCAACATAGAGCTCTCATACCACAGCAGCAATACCACATGCAACACTACACTGCATTGCCTTGTATTGTATCTTGTGGTATCTCTTCCATTGCAGCCTTGCTCATACTGTTTTTCATCCTGAGCCCCCTGACTCTGTCCTAGAAATTTCAGAGAGACTAGTGGAGTGAAGCTGCCAGATGTCAGGAGACCCCTCATCGTGCCTGATCCTGACCTCTGCCCACATGTGGGTGGATGTCCCAACCTGATCTTGGCCTGTCTCCATCCCCGTGGAGATGGGGCTGCCAAAATAGGCAGTAAAGGACTAAACAGGGCTTTGGTGCCAACTGCTTGGAGGTGAGGATTTGGCTTTTAATGACTTTACTGGCAGGTGTGGCGAGGTGCTGGCATCAGTCTAACTGGTTTGGGATGCTGACCTCAAGGCAGAGGAATGCTGCCTGCACTACACGTTGTGATTATCACCTCCAACAAGCCAGCTCACGAGGCATTGCCTCTGTGGGTGTTTCCACTGCGTCTCTGCTACAATAGTCACAAAGGTCCCATTACAGGGCATTTCCAACCCCCTCAGGGCTGGGGGGCAATCTCTCTGAGCTGCTGCCTGCAGGGACAGCCATCAGAGCGGGTGGCTGCAGGGGAATCTGTGGGTCTGCAGACACATCGTCTGTTTGAGAGATGCTGTGACCATGTTCCTCAGTGCACGATGTGGGTCCAGCAGGTAGTATTTTCCATATTTTTCTCTCTTATGTGAAAAAGCAAGATGCAGGGGGAAATGTCCTGTGTGGAGTCTTCTATATCCAACCACTCAATATGAAACTGATGCGGGGTCACATATTTTCTTAACTATTTTTTTTTGTTTTAAGCATAGTTTATTCCTCCCCTTTCTGAAGGTCCTTTTGCTGGGAATACTCAAATATCAGGAAGACAGCATGTTTTAACTCACAGACCTCACGTAAAATGGGACTATGTCTTTCCAACAGGACACATCTGTCTCTTTTCCAACTGTTTCTCTTGGGGATGGGAATTTACACAACACTTCTCATGACCAAATTCCACTTTTGTTAAACAGTCTGCAAAAATTGCTTGCATGCCATAGGAAAACCTTGAAAGGATGGGAGGAGCAGATGCCCAGTGAGACTAAGAGCTTCTAGTGCTGCATCCTCAGGGCGAGCTGAGTGGCAGCTGGGCAGGTCCGTGTGACAGGGCTGCTGAGCACAGACCCACACAAAGGTGACAGAGTTGGGACAGGCAGCATAGGTTACTGACGTGGCTGAAGTATTGTGGCTTGTCACGTGTCACTGAGTAGCTGGTTGTGAAAGACACTGTTTAAATAAATGTTGTGTACATTTCCATGCCAGTACCTGTCAGCCCAGATTTTTATTTTCAAAGTGCAGCTCTTGAGTGTATTTGAATGAGTCATTATTTTTGGCCACCATTGACAGCAACTGGAAAATATAAACAATATTTCCCTGTACATCCTCTGCACTCCAGAGATTACACAGGACTTTTCTATACGGGGTTGCATCCTATTTTTGCTCTGTTCACACCCTCTTTTCTCTATTTTCATCTGAGAACATTATTGTTCTGCCAGGAAGGGCTCTCCAATTCCTGCTGGACACATATGCTTCTCCCCTTGGTGCAAGAGCACCTCTGTATAGTTGCTTTATTGAGCAAATGTTGAATACTCAGCACTAGCAATTTCATTTTGTTAATTTTATACAGCAGTGCTTAAAACAGTAATGGCGCTTTTGCATCCAGGAGTGAGTCCTCACTTTTGAGAGTTGAAGCCAGGACACACAAAAACCTTCCTACCCATAACTGCTTATTTGTGTTTGTCTGTAATAGGGTAACTGCACAACATTTCATTCACCCATTTCCAGAACACTGGAGGAATGTTACGGATATTCTTGGGCAGAAACTGCCTGATTATTGCACCAGTCAACCAGACAGTAGGGGTTGGAGCCTCTAGTTAGCATGTCCAGCACTTCCAACAACAGTTGGAACTGCCTACCTGTCTGAACATAAGTTGATAAAATCTTCCAGCATTGCAAAGATCTCAGCTCTTCTTAAGTCCAAAGTGTTTAAGTCTGTGAGAGGGAAGGGGAGAAGGACAAGAGAGAGCGGGGGATCATGGTGACCATGGTGAAGGAAAAGGAAACAAGGGACTCTGAACCCCTTGATGGATGAAAAGTGTACCCAGACAGAGGTGATGCAGAAGCCCTGGAGTGAGGCAGGACTTGGAGATGGTGAATAGAGAGAGATGGGAAGGGAGAGCAGAGTCATTCTATGGGGAAGAGAAAGGCAGGAATGCAGAAGTATCTGGGACTTTGACCTTGAAGTACTACACTGCGTACTGCCTGCTATTTCTTTGCTTTAACTTCAGCAGAATAAAAGCCACATAGCTATTGGCTTTCTTGATACCAAACAGAAAGACCAACTGTCCCTTCTTTGGAAATTACCTTTTCCACTCCTCTCCCTATCCCGCTGAAATCCAGCAGCTGAAACAACCTTTCCCCTCCAACAGTGAACCACTCTTCATATTGCCAGTTTTCTGTGTAAAGAGAAGTATGAAGTCTGCATATCATTCAGGCTGTGGACCACAGGCCTCAGCTGCTCCCAGCAGCTCCAGTGTGACTTGCAGTGAGAAATCACCTTTCAAGTAAGCACCAATCAAGCAGCAATCAAATAATCATCTTTCAACTAAGAAGCAGTTTCCACTGACGGAATGGAAATAGGGCTGCAATTACATGATAGCTGATAACAGCTTTCTTGTTACACTTCCTTCCATTTCAAGAACAAATTTATTATTGAGAAATGACACCTTTCAACATTCACTATTTGAGTAGCTGGGCAAATGTATAAGCAACAAGCGGGTGAGTATTCAACACAAAATGCAGACTCCCAACAGGAATTTCTTGTTCTTGGGAGCAAGCCACCTAATGCTGCCACTAATGACCAGGACACCAGAAATGAGGGGATGTTAATGGAATTTAAAATTGCCATGTAAAGTGGGAAGTAATGCCTTTATAAAGGAGGCTTTAAATATTGCCTGGGAAGAACTGATGAGGTCTGGGCTAACAGAAATAAAATAAAATAATCCATGGTGAAAGATTATGGACTTCAGGACTGACACAAATTTTAGGTCCAAACTACGGAATTAATGAACTGTAAATCACAGGGAGGAAGGAAATACAGTACAGAATTCAGGCCTGTTTAAAGTAAGCATCATGGCAAACTATTTCAGACAAGGTAATTCCAGTTGACAGGGAAGCAGGAAAGCTGTCAATTACAGTGATGAGACTTCATCTGGAATACTGGTTGGTCATCTATGTTTGAGAAAGATAAATTCCCAAGGACATAAGTGCAGAGAAGGACTTCAAGACTGATCAGGAGATAAAAAACAATAGCATTAAAACCTGGATTCATGCTGCCCAACTTCAGGCACTTGACAAAGATGTGTAAATTAGGAGCATAGTCACCAAGGACTCCTGTAGTCAATGGAAAAAGATGGGCATATCCAGTCATTCAGCCTACCTAAGTTCTGACTTGGCTCCTAAATTAGATGTTTTATTTAAATAGTTTAAGCTACATAGGAAGAATATTGCCCTAGGGAATTTGCATGGCATCCTCAAAAACAAAAGCCGAGAAAGGAACCAGCTGCTCCCAGAAACATAAACACCAGAGAAGAGGTGAAGGTCAGGTTTATCGGCAGGACAAACTGATAAATGCTGGTCACAAATAAATTGTTCTGATAAACAGAAGGCCAGTCTTTGAAACCAGCCTTCCACGTATAGATGAAAGAATTGGAAACTTGACTAGAATTAAATTGCAGCTGAATGAGTTCATTTAAGAGGTTACGTGATGAACATACCTGGAAGAGCAAATATTTGGACTGGCAGATACAAAAAGATCCCTTCTGCTCTTTTGTGCTGTTTTATTTGGATTTTTGTTACTGAATACAAAGAGGACAAATCCTTTACATCTGCATCAAAATGGACGTCTTGCAAAATTATTTGTGTTTTGGCAAAGAATTATTGGAAGGTGCTGCTGCCATCTGCATCAAGGGGAGGGACGATAAAATCTGTTCCCTGGGACCAGAACTGCTCAAGAGGAAAACAACTAAGGACAAGGACATCTACAGCCCTGAGCACCTGTGCTATTCCTGAGTTGTATATCCCAGCAAACTGAGGGAAATGCTTGTGCTGCCCAACGTGAGGGAGGCCACGCTCCTAAGTGATGGGCAAATGCACCTCAAGGTGCTATTCAGAAGGAAGAGAAGCACTATGAACATCCTTCCAGTTGTCACTGGCATACATGGCACATGCAGTAGGGTACACAACGGATGGCAAGTTAGGCCAATTTAGTGTCCTTCCATTACATGGCTGTTGCAGTAATGGAAAATCACTGCCCATGGGCCAGCTCCACATGCAAGGGGCTGGGAGTGAAAAGTGACCCAGCAAACGCAAACATGAACTATCAATTGCCAAATGAGGCAGCAGTGCACAGCCAAGTGCCTGACAAATGGCTAGAACAGGGGACGGCAATGTGAGCAGGAAGCCCTTTTGGCTAAAGCATTGACAGAAATTAGATTTGGAGTATTGTCTCCTGCTCTTTAACCCTTCCTATTTTTCAGTGGAGTAAGCCTCTATACACACTGCCTGAAAATAGTGGGGCAGAAACAAGAGTACTATCTGATTTCTCTACAAATGACACTGAATATTGGCTAACCAGTTGGGTTAACAGAGTTATAATGCAATAGAAACATGTTTGTTAAGGGGAACAAGATGTGTACTCCTGACTATTGTTATCACATACTAGGGGAAGGGCTGTGCCACAGTCCTCTAATTCTATCGAGCCCTGATACCTTGAAACTAATTTGAGGAGATGGAAGTCATTAAGGTTTAAACTTGAACCTGGATTGAAAAAATCCACAACAAAACAAAAAACCTCAAGCAACAAAAAATCCCCTTCATTTCAGAATGGCAGAAAATTGCTGGTTTTCCTCAGTAATACTTATTATCAGCTTAGTGGTTGATATTAGGAAACCCAAAATTTGCAAAACAGGCAGAGACCCAAGTGAAGCAAGGCACTAACAACATAAAAGGCCTTAAGAGGCATGAAATACTTGCTTTTACAACACAGTTTCACAACAGCACTGACATTCGTTACTCAGAATTGTTTGTTCACTAAAGCTCCACAAGAAACAATAAACTAGAGATAAATCCAGGGTCCTGTAGATTTTTTGTTAATTCTTTTTGCTTATCCTAGCAGAACCCTATCAGCTATTACAAAATGCTTGCAAGGATTTTACGTTTGAGAGTCTTAGATTTCTTTTTCCATGGGGCACAGTTGCTCTGTAATGCTGTTATTGTTACGGATAATGTTTGTGGTCAGTTGCTATTGACAGTGACAGTTGAAGTTCAGGAGGCCAAATTTAGACATGAAATTAATAATGACATATGTACCAGAGAGCTTAAGTATGCATTGCTTCTTCATGACTTTCCAGGAAAAATTCTTTCTGAGGTCCAAGAAAGTTAAGCATGAACAAGTTATAAATATGGAGCGAAGGATCTGCCTCAAGAAAAGGAGGTATTAGTATAATATAGATTAAACCTGCCAAAATATCTGGAGTATGAATGCAGCAGAACACCCATGCCTTGGAAAGGCAGGGTAGTGTGTGACTGAGGATGTGCTCAACTACGTAAACTGTAGTGTTTGATAAACACCACACATATTGTACTGCAGAAACTGCTAATGTAGAGAGAATTGTAAATTTGAAAGAGCATGAGCCATCTTTTTATGTGCAAAGTGCAATATATGCCTCAAGCACTGTATATATAATATAAACACCATGAGGGCTGTGAAAAGATGGTATCTGTGACCGTTAACCACTTAGTTGATTTGCATGGTCATGCCTCTGTTTCAGCAGGCTTGCTAAATCCATCTGCTCACCATAAATAATTTAACTTCTTCTCCAATTGCTTGCTTTTCCCTTAAAAACATCCTGTATGTGTCCATATACACAGGACTGCCAAAATACGGGAAGAGTATGGGCTGCTTTTGCATCACCTTCAGTCAGCTGTAGTCATCAGGAGCTTCCTACAGTGTCTGCAGTTACTTCTTCAGCTAAGGACAAAACTCCCTCAGGCTCTAGTAACAGTGATTCCAATAGTTAGCCTACTCTCACATTTAATTTTATTCTGAAGTTGGGGTTCTTCATTGTACTTGGACCACAACTGGTCAGGCTTCCAAAACATAAGTAATAAGACAGGAGGTAGACGATGTAAGGACTCTCAACCTGAATGCTGTACAGCTTTTACTGTAAAGTAATACCCCTGAAATACTGCCGCAGGAACTGTTCATGCCTCCTATGTGTGTTCCAGCACTCGAAGGGGAAAAACAGCAGCTCTTGGCTTTCCCCATCTGTACTTTTATTTGAAGTTTGTATCTTACCATTGGCCACTAAAAATTCATTGGAGCATTAAGTGTTCTAGAGCGAGAACCATGGAACTCCTAACAGGTTCCCACTGAAGGCCTGACAGTCCTGGTATGTCACTAGAAACACAGGCATTTTGGAGTCTTGTCTGCCTTAGCACAGCCTATCTCCAGCTCTGAAATGTTTTATTTGCTCTGAGATTTGTTACAATTGTTAGAAGGTTCACTGTGCAATACAAGACACCCAGCATGAGCCTGGAATTTCTCTCTTATGTCTGAAGGGAGTCATAACCTAAGTAACAGCAGAAAGAAAAAGGAAAATTTAAAGGATTTTGTCTGCAAAGACAGCAGAAGTATCAGGTCAAAAGAGGAGGAAACCAGATACATCTGAAAAAAGGATCCATATGATCCCTCATTTCTGACTTCTTTACTGCATTTAATGGTGTAAAGAAAGTATGTCAGGCCACGCCTCCAACTCTTCATAAATGATGCTGGTTTATATGTCTCTAGAGTGAACTCTGGCATTCAAATACTTACTAAGCCACGTAATACTGAGTCACCTACCTACATCCCTCAGCTGGGCCGAAGTTCTTCATTAGACCTTTTCTTGGGGCCTTTGTCAGCGTTAAGCTGCCTGTGCTTGAAGGCAGCTCTGTGTGTGGCCTTGGATCAGACTGCAGCATGAGGAGCAGCTGTAAGCAGCGAGGGCTGCTCACCTTTTGTTCAGGAGCTCCACTTACACTGAAGCACTCTCCCTCAGTCCTCAAATGAGCTATGTCACAGATAGGTGGTTTCCTGGCCACAGAGGCACTGGCTGATGCTGAACCATCTAGACTGATCTCAGATCCTTCCCGTCACTGCTGGTCACCACTGCACTGGTGGCTAGCTGGCCCTGGTTATTGTCACTGAAGACAATTCTGACCCTGACATGCTGATTTAGCTTTCTGGCTTGACCTCAGACCTCCTTGTCACTATGGTCACTTGGATCGTCACTGGCAATCTGTATCTTAGCTGAGACTTGTAACCACCACCAGACCTGCTTTGCTCTTCTCGTTTGGGTGCTGTGGGGCTGCTCCTGTTTGATAGTGAAGCCATTGCCATGCCTGCCTTGCTGTCACCCTCTGCTCCCAGCTTGCCTTGCCACTTCATAAAACACGTTTCTCCAACGGGTGCCACCTCTCACCTATTGTTTTGTGTCATTGGTGCCAGTGGGACTGTGACACCCCGACACCAGCAGCTCCAGCACAAACCAGACAACGGGAATACAGAGCACCAACACCACATGACTCTGCGTTGGCAAAGATTTTTGTTAGAAAGTTGTCTTGAGCCAGCCTACTGGTGCCACGTGTTGCTGCCAACAGGATAAATCAAGATAGTGGGCAAGAAGTCAGCAATGGAGACAAAGAGTCTGTTCTGTCACACACAGACAGCAAAGCTAAGCAGCAATATGCAACTCCTCCTGTGCGACCTCACCCAACTGCTGGTCAGACAACCAGGAAACTCAGTAACCTGAGTACTCTGTATTTCAGAAGCCCAAGTAAAATTCAAAGTGGTCACATACCGAAGTAGTAAAAATTCGTTTTTGTCACCTTCTGTAACTTATTTTGGTCGTCAGAGTCTAGCACCCTTTTGTAGCTTAGCAGTTGCTTTTCCCACCTCAGATGCAACACTTTCTCCTCTCCCTCTCCAGGGCTTTACCTCCACTGGCCCTGGTGAGACCATCTTCAAATGTCCAAGGGCTATGACACTTCTTTCTTCCAATTCTACCATGAAGTACTACAGAACACCTGGACTACCATGTGTACAAACACAGTTCTGCTGTGTTCAGATTCCCTCTGTCACACCTGCAAGATCACATGTAGTTCTCACCAGCAGCCTCAGACAACACTGCTGTGAGACGGGGCTGTGGACAGTAAGGTAAGATCTCACTCTAGGCCAGCCAGCCAGCGCCTCCGAGGTCAATCTATATATATTAAGGCCAGCACGCAGGAGATGGTTAGGACATGGCTGACCTCACTCACATGGCATTGGCATCTTGCATCTCTAACACTCCCACTGCCCATGTTTGCCTGGCTGCTATTCAGTGCTGCAGGTTATCCAGCACTGCTTGTTCTACTGTTGGGCTCTGTGTACCCAAGGGCACAGTTATGCCTCCTGCAGTTAATTGCAGCTCCTCTGCCTGCTTACCTGGAAGGCTGTCCTCTGCTCTAACACTTCATCCGGAAAACTGGTACCTCTGAGACTCTTGTGCTGTCCTGTAGACATGCAGAATGTCCTGACTTGTCTCTTTTCTGCTCTTCCTAAATAGGATGCTAAAGGAACTGGCTGTAACTTTTCAGCAACTTGACTTTCCTGTGCCCGAGGAACTGTTCACCAGGAGGCAAACACTGCACAGCAGTGCAAAACACTGAGCTCTGCCAGCACCCACAGGTACCACAACTGACAGCTACAATTTTCTAGGAGCAGGCACTACCAGCATTTCCCTATTCAACGTGCACAACCACGTCACTAAACCATGCTTCCTTTATTTTTCATGGAGCATTTACACAGAACTGTTGTGAAAGCTTACCCTTCTGGAAGTCAGTGTAAACTCTGTATGCAAAGGAAGACAAATAGTGTAATCATTGCTGTGTCTTACATAACCTCCCAGCGTGTTCTGCAAAACTGCCTTCCCTCCCTCAAACACTGCAGTGCTGCCACTGCCCCTCACTAAGATTTCATGCACATTTGCATCTCAGAAACAGAGCAGCCCAGTCTCTTTCTGGTGGATAGGAATGCCATCCTATTTTTCTGTATTCTACGTTCAGCAGAAAGCAAACAAATACATCTGACTTAACACCAGAACCATTCAGTGTGTCTCTGCGCTGGAAGATATGATTGGCAAGAAACGGGACAGCAAAAAAACATGGAGGGAAAAAAAAAAAAAGAAAAAAAGTTTTGAAAAAGCTGCCTATCCTGTATATGCCCGTTTCTACAGCAGCAGCACAGACTCGAACCCTTCTGGCATTTCCCTCGATGCGGACACGGAAACCGCCGCAGAAGACGTTCCCGCACACGGACAACGCTTCGTGTGACAAGGCCTGTGCCAGGTTTCCCACTGCCAGCGAGCAGCCGGCTGCCCAGGCCGGCAGGCAGCCCTGTGCGCGGACACACCGCGCTGCTCCCCGCCCCCGCCGGCCTCAGATGCCCCGGCGCGGCGCCAGCAGCCCCGCCACCGGAGCCGCGCTGTTCTCAGGCTCCCTGCGGAGGCCCCACCAGTGAGGGCCGCCAGGGCGGGGCCGCCAGCCCCCGCCCCCCGCCCGGCCCGGCCCGGCCCGGCCCGGCCGCCGCACCCAGCGTGCCCCGCGGCGTGGCGCGCCAAACGCCTGTGACGTCCCCGCGCCGCCGCTGGGGAGCAGCGCGCTCGCGTCACGGGCTCGCGCGGCCGCAGCGCCCCGCCATTGGTGGCGGCAACGGCGCGTGGCGTGGCCCCGCCCCCGCAGCGCGGCCGGCTATAAAAGCGGCGCCGGCGTCTCCTCCGCGCCTTTCGCCCCGGGTGTCTGAGAGGAGAAAGATGCATCGACTCCGCTCACGGGCCTCCACGGGGATTTCTGCCTTCACCGCCGGTTCGTCCTCCGCCTGCTTCCGCCAATCACCTCCGCTGCCCCGGTCAGGGAAGTCAGCCTCGCAGAGGCGTTGGAATAAAAAGCGCTCTTGCTCTTCCATCGGCTGATTGTCGCTGATTCCCGGGCCGGGGGGAGCAGAGAGACCGAGACCCGGAGAGGGGCCGCGGAAGCCGAGCCGAGTGCCGCTGCGACCATGCCCAAGCCTAAGAAGCGCGGGAGCAACCACCAGCGCGGAGCCGGTGAGCCCGGGGGGCGGCTGGGGGCGGGCGGCCCTGCGCAGGTCAGCCTGCGTTCACCGCAGCGGTCGGAGCCGCCGCCGCGGGGGCGGCCTTGGCCGGCCGGAGGCCGCAGCCATCCGGGCCGCCCTCGGCGGTAGCGCCCGGCGCCCTGCGAGGCTCGTGGTGTAGGAGAAGGACGGGCGTGGGCGGCCGCAGCGCTCCCGGCGGTGCGGGCCGGGCCGGGCGGGGGCCGCGGGGCTGACGGGACCGGCCCCAAAACCGCCACCTCACGCCGCTTGCGCGCATGCGCGCGGGGCCGGGGGGGCGGCGGGCGGGGGCCGTGCCTGGCGCCGCCGCAGCGCCCCGGGGCAGGGGCAGGGGCAGGGCCCGCCCGGCGCCGGCCCCGCCGGGGCTGCCTGCCCGCCCGCCGCGCTGGCGGTGCCGCCCGGCTGGCCCTGGGGGCGGCAGGGGGAGCCGGGCCCGGGAGGTGTTAAGGGCGCCGGGGCGCGCCCTCGGCACGCACGGCCTGCGGTGCCCGCTGCGCTGCCGGCAGTGGCCTTTCCCGGGCGGGCGGCCGGCTATTGCTGTCAGTCCCGTGTCTCGGGTGGCTGTTTGGCTGTGCATCTCCGTACGGATCCACCACAATGTGTGTGGCTGAGGTGCTGATGCCTGGTAGGATGGAGGCTTTGTGGGGTAGTGAGAAATTTCACTTCAGGCTACGGTAGCTGAGAGCAGAGTCTGTCTCTAGTTATCACATGTTCAGGAAGCGACCAATTACAGACTCTTCCTGCAGCTGCTTTTTAGTTTGCGAAGGGCTTGCAGTCATTTGTGCCATTTGTGCCATTGAACTGTTCTGCTTGACACCACTAGGAGCAAAAAGGTGGTCGTGCCTGGGCTCTGAGCTTCCAAGTTTCTTGGCCTTTGCATTGGCTGATGTTTGTCCTTTCTAACAATAGGGAAGATCAAAGGTTGTGGTCAGTGATGCAAGTAGATGGCTTGCAGCTAAGGGCTGCAAAACCTCTGAAAGAGGAAATTTAGTTTATGAGAAAGTGCTGTGATGGTGATCAACTCAAGGTTGACTCTGCTCAGATAAAAATGCTTCTCAGGGGTCTTGGCAGTCAGGAAGCTTGCCTGAAGCTGGCAAGCACTGTGCATTGCCTACTTAATTAAATTGGTTTCACTTGTACCACAAAAAATAAGTGGAAGAGGAGGATTTTGAGTTATGTAAATGACATTTAAGACCTGTTGGAGAAATAACGGTGTAATAATTCTTTTGTTAATCACCTTTAGTAGTTGCAAATTAAGGGCTAGGATAGGATAGTGGTAGAAAATACAGTGAGACCAGGTGAAACTGTTAACAACTCAGTGCTGTAACAATAAGATACAGGCATCAAAAGTTGTAGAGAGGAACACTGATGAAAATATTGCTTTATTCAAAAAGGGTGAAGTTACTATACTGAAGCCTTCTGGATCCTGAAAGGGAAAACTTTGTTCACCTGTCGAAGCAGTTGATGTTCTGGCTTGCATTTGTAATTCAGTGTTAAAATAGGGTTGGACATTGCTGATGCACCACATACTGTGCTTAATCCTGTAAATCCTGCATTGAACAGGGCCATGAATGTTTACCTAAATGTATAACTTATGCAGGCTTTTGAAGTCCTTAAAAATTGAAAAATAAAGATGGTATGGCAATTTTTTTAGGTAACTTGTCCCAACAGTTGAATTAATAAACAGCTGTTTTTAAAGCAGTCACAGGAAGCTGCATTAACTTGAGCTTGATGGTAGAAAAATCCTAGATCTAGAGTTAAGAATTCTTGTAAATAGGTGGGCTTGTAAATAGGGAATACTTGTAAAAGTAGATGGGCTTTTTCCCACCATTTACAAATGACCTTCCAGAACAGAGCCAACTAAGTCTTCAAAACGGGTGGGAGTAAAGGAGCCAGCAGAGAAAGGAAATGTGCTCTCTTGAGTCAAGGAGAGAATCGTTGGGAGGGTTAAATTCTACTTTTGGTGTTCACATCTTCCTTTTGCATATGAGAAGTGACTAAACTTTTGTATTCCTCTTTCCTTAAGGTGGTCAGCCCAGAAATGTGCAGCCTTTTAGTGATGAAGATGCTTCAATAGAAACTATGAGCCACTGCAGTGGCTTCAGTGATCCTGCTAGCTTCACTGAGGATGGTAAATCTGTTAATCTTTTTGAAAACATAAAACCTGAGTTGACCTAGGAGTTTAAGTACTAGACTGTAAGTAGCAGTAGCAAAACAATGACACTCTGTTGAACACAATGATTGTTAATCTAGTGTCTGTTGTTTTGTTTGCTAAGAATATAATCCCAGGTTTTATGAGCCTCTTGCAGAACTACTAGACTTCTTTCCATTAGAATTATACAATGCTAACTTTTGGAGATGGTAAGAATTTTAAGGTATATTATAAGATATAGATTTTCATAGCATATAGTGGAGATGGTAAAAACTGTGGAAGAGTTTGGGATGGAATAAATCACATTTGCCTCTTGAACTAGGTTTGTGATTTGTCTCTGTTAACATCTTTGTGACCTGGGCTGCTCTGGCATTTTTTGTTTGGAGAAGGGCACCTGAAAGCCTGCTAGAGGTGGATAGGACAGGGAGCCTTCCCTAAGAATACTTGTGGCTCTTAAGTGAGCTGCTGTTGCAGAGATATCTGAAGTGATGCCAGACAGGAGATGCTGCGTAGGCAGTACTCACTGCATCAATAGTGAACGCCCTGCTGTATTCCAGGGGTAGATGTAGTGGGCTGGATGAAAATGTGCTGCTGACAGGATTGGCTGGTGGGCCTCAGTTGTAGCAAATTTATACAAAACTCGGTCATTCTTGGCACATGTAAGAAGCAGGAATAGAAACAGCACAGATGTATCAATAGATCAATTTTTATAAAAGTATTTTAAGGGACAGTTTGATGTGGTAGGCTTAACACCATACTGTTGTTGTAATACTAAATAATTCTGTAGCTGTTTATGTTAAACTGCTTTCTTACTAGTACTGAAATGTTAAGTGTTGACTACTAATGTGTCTGCTAATAAAATGTGTATCAGGAAGACTGATTTATTTCCTTTGGATTAGGGCCTGAAGTTGATGAAGAAGCCACTCAAGAAGACTTAGAATACAAATTGAAAGGATTTATTGATCTTACATTGGACAAGAGGTATAGTATGCTTTGAAGAAATGCATTCATACGTTGTTTTCTGGCTTTTGGTTTTCTGATACAAGAAGGGAAATATGCATCAAACTTCTTAATATGCCTACTGAAATCAGAATTATTCCATAGTGGGGAAGACTTTTTTTTTCTTCTGGATCTGAAAAGACCTTTCTCCCTGTACCAGGTTTTTGGAAAAGTGAGAGTCAGACTTTCCTAGTAGGTTGAAGTAGAATGACCTAATATCTAGCTGGATGTACTATTGTGAACTCAGTGTATCTCCAGCCTAAGTTTTTCTGTCCTTGAGAAAGGAGGCAATTCATAGCTTTTCATTCTTTGTAGTTCTGCTGTGGGTTACTCTTCTGTTGGGTGCAGACAAACTACCATAAAAACAAAGGCTGAGTGTAACTGATGTGTGCTAACTTCAGGAGGTCTTGCTTTTCTCTCTTAACAGTGCAAAGACAAGACAAGCAGCTCTTGAAAGTCTGAAAAGTGCTTTTTCCTCTAAAATACTCTATGAATTTATCATGGAAAGGAGAATGACACTAACTGATAGCATTGAACGCTGCATAAAGAAAGGTAATTAACATGCTTGCTATTAGAAAGCAATAATCCCCATAAAGTAGCTTAGTGTTTTAAAAGGAATTAAGACTGATCCTTCTCTAGTATTTTACAGAGTGCTTAATTTAGTTAGCTTGACAACATTCCTTTTTCAAATTTAGATGTTATGATTTCACTGACCTAGAAGATTCACTGAAATTATCTTCTGTCTATTGGTTTCCCAATTTCCACTTGCAAGTTTTCAGGCTAATTATTTTTAAAGGAAGTAATACACAAGGTGATCACTCATCATAGCGTGTTCATGTCTAGGTAAGAGTGATGAACAGCGTGCAGCGGCCGGACTGGCGTGTCTTCTGTGTGTGCAGATGGGGTCAGGAATTGAAAGTGAAGAGATTTTTAAGACCCTTGGTCCAGTTCTGAAGAAGATTGTCTGTGATGGAACAGCCAGTATCCAAGCCAGACAGGCTGTAAGTATAAAATGTTTGTGTCAGGCAAGGACAGAGGGCAGTTTAACCAGCTCACTCTTGAGTAATCCAGAACTAAAGGTTACTGCACTGGTGTAAACTCGTGATGTTGACATATGCTGTGAATGATGCACAGCAGTTTTCACTGGTTTAAGAAGTTCCACCTAAAGCTTAAATGTAATTCTCCTCTTATACCTAGGAGCTTCCTTAAAGAGCTGTTAGATCTAGTACTTTGTCAAGTGTCTTAACTCTCTACATTGCAGTCTCCTTGCTGCAGTTTTGACGGCTGTTGTTCAGGTCTTATAGGAAAAAAAAACCTTTCCCACTGACTGGCACATCCTTCCTGCTTTAGTTTTAACATTTTTAATAGCAGAGGAATTTTAGTTATGTAAACATATATAAATATGATAAAATTACATATAACAGATGAAGAACTACATACTTGATACATTCATACTCCCAGAAGTATGTTAAATTTTTTGCCCAGTCATCTCACGTATACATCAGGGCTATATTGTAAATATTGACTGACAACAGTCTAAAGCTCTTGCCAAGAGTTTGTTGTTTTCTTTTTTTAAATTTCAGAGTTTTAACTAATACTCTCCAACTTGCCTTTATGATTATATAGCTGGCTATTTCTCCTATTTTACTTAAGCTATATTGCAACAGATACTCTCAGCTGGAAGAGGAGGTAGTATTAGTTCAACAGCAGTGTTGTCTACAAATAAACAAAAGCTGTTAAAGCTTGTCCTGTTTAAAGTGTAGTTTTGAGTCCTGTCTGGTTAGTGCAAACATGCACTCTTGAAGAATACAGGGAGAGGGAAGAGTCAAAGTTGGAAAGTGCAAGAAAGGTTCTTGAAGTCCAGTGTTCTCATGCTGTTTAATTGTAATGATGGGCAGAGAGGGAAAAATAGTTCCCACAGCTGTGAATCAATATAATCCATCACTGTTTATCAGCATAATTTCTGCTGGTGAATCCTAGTGAGATTTAAAATAACTGGATGAAAGGAATGCTACATGTAGCTTTCTGGAGGGGCTTTGTATTAAATATAGCATGAAAAATGAAGGCTTGTGAGTAGCATATGTAGTAAAATCATGCTGAGAGTAGACAGGAACTGAGAGCTACTGTTACAAAGTAGCTGAATCAAACAGTGCTGAAGACTTCTGCTATTCTATGGTTTTAATCTCAAATTTCCTGTAGTCCAGATGTTGAATTTCAGAGGTCAAAGTTTTAAGATTTTGTCAACAGGAACATTAATGCCAAATACTGACACTGTTTTCTTTTACTTCTAGTGTGCAACCTGTTTAGGAATTTGCTGTTTCATTGTCACTGATGACATTACGGTGAGAATAAATAAATAATGCTTTTTAAAAAAAATAAATTGGCGATAAGAAAATGTGTGACTCTTAAGCCACCTGTGATTTTTTTTTTTTCCTCCTGTTCAGGAACTGTACTCTACTATGGAATGCCTGGAGAATATCTTCACAAAGGCCTATCAGCGAGATAGAGACACTAATGGTGTACCGAGTACCCATAATACTGTGCTTCACATCAGTGCTCTCTTGGCATGGACACTGTTGTTGACCATTTGTCCAGTGAATGAAGTGAAGAAAAAAATTGAAATGTGAGTATCTTCTTGGAAAACAAAATGTGTTATGACTGTTTTTATATGCAATAGAGCAATGTCAACAAAATTTGCATCTTAATCAAATGTGACTTAATCCTTAGGCACTTGCATAAACTGCCAAGTCTGCTGTCTTGTGATGATCTCAACATGAGAATAGCTGCTGGAGAAACACTAGCCCTTCTGTTTGAACTGGCACGTGAAACAGACGCTGTAAGTAGATGTTGGCAGCTACATTTTCTTGCAGTGGAATGATGACATGACAAATCATTATACTTGGGTTTCATAGCACCCTGGATCTCTCCAAGTGGGAGGTAATTTGATGGGTGAAGGTCTTTGCAGTGAGTCTGCCCCAATCTAAGAGGGCATTAGCAAAGATTCACAACAATTTAGTTATCATTTTTACACATTTCCATATTGCAAAACAGGACTAGTGTAACAAAATGCATTAATATAGTGTGCAAGCTTTAAAATCTAAATCCAAGATCAGCTTTAAAAAAAATAATCCCTTGAGACTCCAGGATAAAACAGGATTGTTTGCTGTAGTGGGAACGCTCATTAGATACTTATGGAGGCAAGTTCCAGTGATTCACAACTTGCACAATTCTGCTCTCAAGTAAAACTGTCCTTTGTTAGAAACTGTTGACTTCGTATTGTTTTCACAGTATCCTTGTTTTGGTGCGTTGAGAAGGATAACGAGTATTGCATAATGGTTTCACAGCATTTGTGACTGTTAGTCAGCTGGGGACTAGTCAGTCAACTTCAGGGGGGATATTTTGGAAGGATTTGTGCAAATTCTGCACAGCAACCCGTGTTGCTTCATTTGGTGAGATTTTTTGGGGTTTGCTTTTGAGTTGGGTTTAGATGCGAGCTTCTCAGTACTATCTCATATGCAGCTAAGCTTTCCTTTACATTCTTCATAGTGCCTTGTCAGTTCCTGAAAAGTTTTATTGACAGCCCTGAAGGAAACGGTCTGCTTACCCATGGCACAGTTCAAGAGAGAGCTGTCTGGATGGGTCCTAGCTTGGTCAAGGCTTCTGTGCCTTGCCAGAACACTGTCCAAAGTGAAAACTCCGAGTCAGGATAATAACACATTTCACACTGCATAATATGGAATAGTATTTTGAAACTTCAGTGTAGTTGCAAAGAGTAGGGATTTGAGTCTATTGGCTATGGAAGCCAACTTTGAAACAGGGACTGAAACTTGACCGTTTACTTGGTCAAACTGGCTGCAGGTAATTAAAATCTTAAAATATGTTACAGAATGAGACTATTCAATAACACATTCTGTTCCATTGAGGAAATACCCTTTTAATCATCACAAGTTTTTCTCTTAGGATCCTTAACAGTCAGTGCAGATTAAAAATGCTTACTGTGTTTTGCCTCTGACATTTTTTTTCAAGAAGCATGCAGTAAACTCGGCATAATCAGTCAACATGACAAAACCATTCAGATGAAAAAAAACCCCAACAAAACCCTCAAACTTGTGTTTATGTAAATTTACATACATTCTTACTCCTTCAGTTACCACTGAAATAGTAAATGGAGGGGAGAAAATACTTTCTGCTAAGTAACTATGAGTTAAAGTTTACTTGGAGTGTTTTGTTAAGCATTTTTTTAAAACAGCTTTCTAATTTTCCACCCCATACAAGACTTATGACTAAATATTCCATTATGTCAGTCTAATGGTATCTCATGATCCGTCTCCAACAGCGTGAATTCTGTGCTATTAACCTGAAAGTTCCCTCAGCTTGTCGACGGGAGTGGCAGCCAGGTTCAGCAGATGAGTTAGGCAGTTTGAGTCCCTTGGAGTTATGGAGCAGAACAGATTGACAGGTATATGCACACACACTGAAGGAGCTGTACTGATTCATGTGGCTCTGACTACCAGAATGCAGTCTTGCTTGGGCAAACTGGATGCTAGGACTTTGTTGGTAATTGGCTTAAATGTTGCAAATGGAACTACAGGAAATTACATCTGTCTCTTTGAACAAAGTAACAGGTTGTTGAGGTCTACCTGCCCAGAATTTGGAGAGCCCCATTTTCTATTTGCAGGGAAAGAAGTAAAGGCAAGAAACTGAAATTCTTTTCTTCTAGGATTTCTTTTATGAAGATATGGAACTTCTAACAGAGAAACTAAGAGCTCTGGCTACTGATGGAAACAAGCACCGAGCCAAAGTAGATAAAAGAAAGCAGCGATCAGTCTTCAGAGACATCCTACGAGCTGTTGAGGTGAATCTTTTGTTTGAGTGTCTGGATTGTAACTTACATAGTGTACAACAGAATCAAAATAGTTTTATTACTAAATAGAATCACTGTTTCAGTGAAAGCAACAGGAAAAAAATTTTAAATGAGATTTCAAATTATGATTGCTGATGCAAAATAAAACTGCTTTTTTAGGAATGTAGAACAAATAAAGTCAAGCTTTTTTTTTCTCTGAATTTGGCTTCCATATCAGAGTATACTTTTTTCTGTAAAGAAGGCTAAACATTGCACTGTAAATACTAAATTATTTTTATTTTATACCACGAGCAGCTTTTTTCATAGAAAACTTCATAGGGCACCCAAGTTAGTGTCCTGAATTCTATGAGAAGGTTTTTTGTAAAATGTGTTGGAACTGCTGTGCATAGCAAACAGAAAGCAACTTAAGATAAATTTCCAAATGGCACTTCCATGGAGGGCAGTTGTTGTCTTAATTGTTCTGCTGTGATCTTTCGGTTTTCAATATCCAGATTAAAAGAACAATACACAAAGCGGGACTTGAAAAATACTTGTTTAGTGACATAACTTCTGAGTAAAGCCTCTAAGACAAATGTCAGACTTTTGCCACTCTAATGGGTTATTTATTATCTTGCACTTCTCAAACTATAGATTTTTTTTTTTACTTGTCAGATAATTACCTTTGATGTTGCTGTATGGGTAAGGCCAACTAAAGATTAGTTGACATTCAGAACAGTTAAACATCTTGGAAGCTAAGAAGAAGGCCTTGAAGTGATTTGAAGTCACCTTTGAGGTTTTACCTGTAGAAGAATCTGAGTCACTTACTAGGAGTTGTTACATTCCATTGTCACAAATGTAGCTCACCACACTCGAAAGGTGGGGACTGAATGAGGCTTAGAAGCTGACTGAAAGGTGACTCCTGCACTCAGAACTGTTTTTTTCTGGAGACAACTTTAAAGTAACTTTAGGAATTGAACTTGTGTTGCTTTTTTAATTCTTCCTTACTTGAAAAGTATCAGCTTCAAGTCTTACATGAGATTCAACTTTAGGTGAGAATCAGTTTATGAGCAAATACAATCTTCAGTATATGTGTGTTATGTTATTTGGAAGGTTTTGGTGTGCCAAATTTATTTTAAAAATAAAGTTCACAGAGATATACAATTCGTAATAAGAAAAATGTTAAAATTGCATATGCTGTTTCCTTTAATTTTGGATAGGAGCGTGACTTTCCTACAGAGATGGTAAAGTTTGGACCGGAGCGCATGTATATTGACTGCTGGGTTAAAAAACAAACCTATGATACCTTCAAGGAGATTCTGGGGTCAGGGATGCAGTATCACTTGCAGGTGAGCTGCTGTTTGATACATGTTTAGACTATTGTTCCCTGTCTTTTTTGTAGTAACTCAGTCTGAATTATGAAATCAGTAGAACTTGGTGACATGATGGGCTTTGCATCAGAAGTGTTAAAAGACAGCACTTACAAGATGAACTGCAGTGAGCTAGAATTGTCTGAGTGAGCTGCTTCTGAGTGCTAGGCTGCGTGTGCAGGCTTAGCAATTAGAAGACTTCTCCAAGAAGAGATTCAAGTTGAATATCTTAGCTTCAGGATTTTTCCTGAATCCTTATGCTGTCTTTCAGCAGAATGATGTAGTCAGCTGCCTAGTATAAAGCTGTATGCCTCCACCCTTCTGCTGTAGCCTGTAAAAAGGAATGCAAAGTTGTAGTAAAAACATAAGAAATGCTAATTGCAGCCCCATGATGACAGCCTTCCAGAAGGGAAGGGGTAAGTCCTTATCTCTTCTAGGAAGTGTTTGTCCAGTAACATGTTTAGATACGTAGCAGTAGAAACTGTAGGTTAGGACTATAGGCTTTCAAATTGCTATTTTAATTATGTATTAAAATTCCCAGTTCAGTGTCAATTGCATTTTTATATGACTGAGGGAGCCCAGTCATACAGCAGCTTTTTCAGATTTTTCAAATACTACTTTTACAGTCAGATGTTTTAAAATTGGTGTGTTGTGAAACCATACAGATCTCTGCCCAGCGGCCTGTAACAGAACAGAGTCTTAATTTGCTGGGACAAAAAAAACCCAACAACTGGGAGGGGGAACTTTTCTGTTTAAGAGGAGTATTTTAGTTCTCAGCCCTATTTTGATAAAAGGAAGAAGTGTTCCCTGGCTTAATTGCAAAAGATACTATGATTGGTGTTAAATTGGTACTATTTCTTACTGGATTACTTGATGTCAACAGTAGCCAACTTTGGAAACTTGATAGTCAGAGCAGAAACTGATTATTGGATGTTTCTTGTTTAGTCAAATGACTTTCTTCGGAATGTGTTTGAGCTTGGCCCACCAGTGATGCTAGATGCTGCAACTCTTAAAACAATGAAGATATCCCGTTTTGAAAGGGTAGGTTATTGCACCTTATTGTATTTTCTTTCACAGACAAATATATTTCTCCTGAATTAAATGGCATTCCAAATGTGCACTTTAAAAACTGTTGTCTTTAAGATTGTCACTTCTAACAGTGGCCCATATTATCACTGAGTGAATCCAAATCTTTACTTGCATGTGCATCTTTTAGTCTTTGCTGTACATTTTTCCACTCGGCCTGTGCCTGCTACTGCTGTTCTCCCAGGGGGTCTGAGGGTTAACTTTGGTGGTGGTTGGTACCAGATTCATGCTCTTACAAGAGCTATAGGTTTTTGAGTAGCAACCTACAGGAAACCATAGAAACCAAGTTTGTAAAAAGACAGTATCCTGAACTCTACAGTGTGAAATGGGCACTAGGAGGATGACTTTTCTGTTTGTGAATGTACTCTTCATATTTGTGAACAATTTGTGGAGTTCTGTTACGAAGTTTAATCCAGGGGGCAAACTTAATCTACATATTCTGTATGATGTTCATGTTGCTCCTAGCTCAGCCTTTCTTATACAGTCCAAGTTTCCTTTAAAATGTATAAATATTAAAATGAATCAGTCTTTTGCAAAGACACCATAGCAGAGATTTCAGAGGCCTACCAATTTACTTCAAAGATTAAAAAAGATATTTTCAGGTGTTTTTTAACATAAGAAATTTTATAAAGGACATAAGCCTGTTGACCATCTGTGATTAATTTTTCCTTTTATTTTGTAGCACTTGTACAACTCTGCAGCGTTCAAGGCTCGGACAAAGGCTAGAAGTAAATGTCGTGATAAAAGAGCAGATGTGGGGGAATTTTTCTAGATCTTTTTTTCCATGGGGTTCAATTTTAATAATTAAAACAGATTTGTAATCTTTAATTTTTAAATTTCTGTAGTAAGTTTGCACTTGTGCACAGGGATGTTGTATAGAGTCTGTAAATACAATGCATGTTGTTGCTTAGTTGTATACTCTCTGTATATATATAGTTAAAAGATTGGCTGCAGGTATACCTTGTAACACTTAAAGATGCAACTTTCTCCAGAGGTCAAGTATTGTAACTGAATTGTTGAGTGGGCTGGATAACTGTAGTCAAATGCTGTGTGTCAGATTGGATTCCTAACTTTATATAAGGTATATTACATTAAGTCATTGACTAAGTGTTTTAAAAATATGAACTTGTTGATGTGAAATTATTTCAGCAACTTTTTAAACTCTTCAATGGCAATTGGACAAAAATTTCTGGAAGGAGACTGAAGTTCAGTTACCTTCACTTACAGTGAAGTAGTGAATGGCAGATACTTGCCTCAATGTAAAAAAAATATTCTTGTGTTCTGGAATTGGATGTTTAATTTTTTGAATAAATATGATTCTCACTGCTTGCTTTGTGTACAAGTGATTTCTGTATGAATGGAAAGCTGGAACACCAATAAAATATTCAGAGAGGTGCTTGGGTTGTAGATGCTACGTGAAACTCTACCTTGCTTTGCTTTCAAGGTACATATTTACAGATGTGTTGCACACCAGCCTCCTGCTTGTTTGTCTTCACTTTTGTAATGGTCAAATGTTTCCTAGTTCTCTTAATGCAAAACAAGTTCTCCCTTATCTTTCTGGAGCCCCTCCAACTGCCCTGTTTTCATCATGCTGGAAACTCGCCCTACCCTCAGTTTCTGACTCTAGAGGACTGAACTTTGCCAGTAACAGACCTGTCCTTCTCTGGGACTATGAGTTTTATACAATAAAAACATTAAAAGCTAGATAGCTGGAGTAAAAGTGCTTAGTAGCCTAAATGTTCTTAAACCTGTAGCTGCTTAAAGCAGAGAAAGTAAACATTACACCCCAAGAGAACCCCACACCCTGAAAACTGCTTGCTTTGATAAGGGAGAGTTCTGGGTTTGGGTTGGTGTGTTTGGGTGGTTGTTGTTGTTGTTTGGGGTTTTTTTTTTTAGTTACAGATTATAGCAGAACCTATTCTAAAAAAACAGTAACTTTGGAGAAAGCCTTTAACATCAAATCCAACCATTACTATAGCACACTGCCATAGTAGTGCTACCACTAAACCATGTCCCAAAGCATGATATCTATATGTCTCTTAAATACCACTAGATACAGCAATTCCACCACTTCCCTGGGTAGACTGTTTCTGTGCGTGACAACCCTTTCAGTGAAGAAATTTTTCCTAGTATCTAAATCTGTGGCATAACTTGAGACCATTTCCTCTTGTCCTATTGTTTGTTACTTGGGAGAAGAGACTGGTGCCTACCTTGCTACACCTATACATGCTAATCAGAGTACCTTTGAGCTTTATTCTCAAATAATGCATTATGTAATAATTTATTTGGCTTATGAAAATGTTTACTTAGACTACAACAAGGCCTTCAACTGAAATCTGTGCTATTATTGATGTGTGTTGTTGGTGTTTGTCACAAAAGTGGAGAAGAAACTTCTGACCCTGGAACTAGGTGCAGCTGTCTACCTGTGTTTGCCTAGCCCAAGATGTTGCCTCCCTTGGCCTAAACTGTTCCCACAAGCCTGCTGGTCCTTCCCATGGCTTCTGGGCAGTCACCTTAGGCAGGCTTTGCTAGTGTAATGTAGCACTTTTGGTAGCTTCCTGTTCTGCCAGTATCCTGCAAAATCGATTTCACAGCACCTCCTGGCAGGTGGCCAAGCATGTGGTTGCCTTTTTCCCCATTACACTGTAACTGCCAACCACAGAGACCAGGAAGGCTTCCAAGGCTTTTTGAGGGCAGACATGCAGTCTTCCTGCCCTGCAGAGATCTGATGAGTTTGTAGACCTTTTCAAGCTTAGAACAGGGTAGGCCTCAGTCCTTGTCTTCCAGTTAGGATGGTGTCCGGAATCTTCTAGGGATGGAGGTGAGATTTTTCTTCTGGTTTGCCCATCCTTGTTTGGAGGGAGGCCTTTGAGGACACCCCTGCAGAAAGGGAGCAAGCTTGTTACATCTGCATTACTGACCCAGCTACTTGGACTGGGCAGTGGCAGAGCTCATCAGCTGAGGGTGGGAAACTGAGTCAGAACATGTATTCTCTCTTCTGTTTCCTGAAAGAAAAATACATTTTCAGTTTAAAGGGGTTCACAATTTTAGACATACAGAATGGTTTCAGAATTTGTTGTTTTGAGGTGTGATCCCTCTGTATGTCAGTTGCCTGTCATTTGATGTGCTGTGACATTACATTCTGCCATGTTGGCAAAAAAACACTAGCAATCAAGAGAGCTGTGCAAAGGCACAGTTACCAGAACTCAAACAATTCCTCAGAATGTATTTTTTAAGCAGCAAAGGATGGCAGGAAAACTAGTCCATCCCATAATATTGTTCCACTTGAATTTTTAAGTGTGCGGGATAAGGAAGAAAATACCCTGTGCTGGTTTTTTTCTGGTCTATGCCTTTAAAGTACTCAGAGCTGCAATACTATAGATATGACTCTTCTGCGTAGCAAGCTGGTTACTCATAGCTACAGTATTGTAGATATGACTCTTCTGCATAGCAAATGAGTTACAAAAAAGCATCATAAACCAAAAGGTTAATGAAATCATAATTAGTATAATTAGATCATCAGTAACAAACCTCATTCTCCATGATAGGTTATTACTGCAATGATTCCAATATCATATACTGTATATCTGCTGATTTATTTTTAAACAGGTTAATATTGTGAAGTCAGTACACTTGGCCAAGATAAAGTCTAAAAATAGACTGGAAGTGACAGTCTGGTAGCTGCCTTCATGGGTCCTGCAGGATCTGACAGGTTCCTATGGGTCTAAAGGTAGAGAGAGGAGTTTTCTTTGGGTGATTTTCACTGGCTGATTTCTTCCATACTGACCTATTACCTGAAGGCGTTTACATTGTAAGTAATATTTCATTCTCCAATTTTTATTCCCTTTTAGACTTCATTGTTTTCCTTTTTTCTGTGAAGAATTTTCAATGTGTTTTCACAGTAAGTTCTAATTTTACCACAACAACTTCAGGAGAAATTTAAAAGCTGAGAGGGAAAAAAGGTCTTCAAGCAAGGCTGAAGTACAAGTGGAGTGACTCCAAAACCCACAAAGTTTAGATTATTTACTGGGAAATGAATCAATACTTCTGGTCAGTGACACGGATGTCTCTGTTGTTTGGCATGTCAATGGAAATGAATAAATGTAATGTAGACTTTGCTGAATAAATAATAATTACTATCTCTACTGCAGTTACATGCACAATGAAGAAACAGGTTTTAAATAATTAATAATGAATGCAGAGACATATCATCAATAATATTAATGAGTCAAAGGTACTCACATTTATTACAGCTCAAGCTGTTAAGAATGAGTCTTCCCTGAAGTTGCGGGGAGACACTAATCAAAATACCCATGAGAAACAACTGCTCTTTGGAAGCTAAAAATAACCAAAAGCCTGTGCACGAGGCAGTAACTTTTAGCAGGCTGCAGTGGCAGCGCAGGGCTGGGTAAGGCCTGCACCTGCTGGGGCTGGGCTGGTGGGGAGGCAGCAGAGCCAGCGCTGGCCAGGACTGAGGATTGGCTGGCAGGCTGTGTGCCTGGCACCACCACACATCCCAGGGAAGGGCAGTGGACACAGCCACCTGACCTGCGCTCACTGCTGCACACCTAAAAGTCATTTGCTAGGTAAGGGCAAGCACTGCTATGCCAGCTTTTCTGCCTTATCTTTGAGTTTGCAGCAGCAATTCCGAGGAGAGAAAAAAAAAAAAAAAGCTGTAATCTTGTTTTACATCCTGTTAAATAGAAGTATAAAAGCAGGCTGCTCAGTCCCTGCTGTAAGGAGAATGAGCCCATTGTCAGGAGCGATTTAAGCACTTAGTCTTCTGACTTACTGAAGCTCAGTATTTATTCAGCAAAAAAATGTATCTCAGAATAAGAGAAATGTTACCTGGAGGTATGGTTTCTTTCTTCAATAATTACAGAGGGAGTTTTCAGTGATCAGTGTAGTGATCTAAGATGCCTAGTTAGAGAATCTGCATCTCCTTATTGCCAGGACTGTTAAGGAATAATGTGCAATTCACAGAGGAGCCTGCTTTACATATTGCTTCTTCTTTATATATAATTTCTCCTCAGAACTTACTTTATACAAACAATGAGTTCATGCACCCAGACTTTGCAGAGAAGCTGCTGACTGGGCATCACCAAGTGCTGTTTTTTGAATCAAGGAGTACTAGTCAAAGAAAAGGCTTTGCCATCAGGCTTTAATTTGTCCAAAACTCGAGTTTATGCAGAGTAGAACCACATTAGAAGATAATGTTTTGCTCCATTTTTTACAAACAATAACTTCATAGTGATATCCTAAGGTGTATAAGCAGACTCATATTCTTGCTGCTAATCTCCTACATCTGTACCTGCTTTTTCTGTCCTATCTCTGAATTTTTTGTTGCTGAAAGCAGAGGACCTGAGTGACATCCTTCCTGGTAGTGTTAGTGAAGGTTTGCTCTCACTGTGACCAGGATATCACCCATCATCTTACCAAGTACTCGCCAAACAGAAAGGGTTGTACGACTAAATAACTAACATTCAAATAAATGCTGGAGCTGGTCAAACAGATTTTTCTTTATCTCTTTCTCCACACACACATGCACATGCACAAACATAATGTAGAAATGAAATCTTATACTCAAAGATCTCCAAGAAGAAACAGGTGCAATGTACTGAGTTACCCTTGCCTTCAAGATCTAGTAAATACGCTGGTCCTTCCGATCCCTTTATTTTAAAGGTAGTTAAGGCTGCTCAGCACTTCCTTGGAACAGGACACCAACTGTTGCCACTTATTTCCTGTATCCATGTTTTAATTTACCTTTTTAATTATTAGTTCTTTTAGATATAATGGAGAGGCCTTCCTTGGAAATTAACCTGCCGGATAATCATGAAGAAGGAAAACTTTATGTAGTTGACTCCTTAAACAACTTGAACAAACTGAATGTTTGTCCAGATGAATCCCAGCATGTGCTAGGTACGTACAAGAGCATTGTGATTTTCTCTAGATACAACAGGCTGTCACAGAAGAGTTGTGTATGGCATTTGAAAAGACCACATAGTGTTGCACTCATGTTAGCAGCCCAGTGTGTATGGCCCATGTGTGTATGTCAAGCTCTGTACTGAAAACTACAAGGAAAAGATTGAAAATGGCATGGTTTAGACAGATGAATGGTTTAGCTGGTCCTGCTGAATATTTCAGTTAGCAGGTTCCTGAATGTCTTGGCATTTGGCTAGGAATTCAGTCAAGCATGAACTTAACTTCTGTTTTCATTGGGATCCATGAGGTGACCCTTTGCAGGATAACATCTCTAGTAATGCTCAATATACACCTACTACCCGAATAGCACTGGAACACTTCACAAGCACTAACATTCACACATGGCAATAGAGGCACCAGAGAATTATATTTTCATTCTTTTAAGACACATACCCTAAGGACTCAAACCAGTTACCTGAAATATTCCATGAGACTTTTAGGCATTTTAATTTGCAGATTCTCTTTACTTACATTTTCAGATAAAGGCTCTCACTCTTCAACTGATTTATGCAGCTTTTATCTTTGATTTCTCATGGCAACAAGAATATTTTCACCCAGTGATAGCTACAATATATTTGAGTTGTGACCTGAAAACATCTTAAGACCTGGAGTTCTTCAGCAGCATTCCACATAACAATACTTGAATCTGCTTTGATTTCCCTTACTAGAATGGCAAATTTGACTCAAGAAAAACTATAAAACAGCTATAGTTTCAAATGCCCATAACTTAATCATGCTTCTAGTTACAGGACTTAAATGTCTTTCCATTACTTCTGTTTCTGAGTCTTCTAACTGTTCCTAATTCAACTAACTGGAGTGGTGCTGGTTTCTATATTTGACACAAAGACGTAAACGTAAGCTACTTGAATTTCATTTGTAGATTATCTTGATATTGTCACTTTTACAAGTACAAAATGAGACAGTGGGATAAATCAGTTATAACAGCAAAAACTTTTTGCAGTGTGACTGTCTTGCTTTCTTTTGTGATATTTACTGGACAATATTGTTTACTTTCCAGTTAAATATACAGGGTTCTGTGGAATAATCACATGCCTCCCTACCTTTAAGCAGTAAATAAAGGTAGCCTAATACGTATTTTATGCATCACTTTGTAAAGTGCTTTGGCTCCTTCTAGGGTTATTTTCTAAAATAAATATATATTTTTAATTTTTTTTTAACTTGGAGATTGTGTAGATACCTTATCCCATCAGTTAAATATCTAAAATTAACTTTTGACAGTCTTTAGCTGCCTTACTCAGCAGTATAAAATTCTGCTTCTCTTGCCAGAAAATCAGTGAGAGCTATGGAGTATTTTTCAACTCCTGATAAACACTAAAATCTTATGAATGATCTATTAGTAATACAGCAGATTCCCAATTTGGTTTAAAAATTGTGTTTAGAGAGCATTGCAGTACACAGCAATCTTTTCGTTCATTGGCTTAATATGACCTGGCATAATCAAACACACTAGCAAACATGTTAAAAGCTATTTAAAATTTATATACTTTTTAATTGCTTTGGTAGCAGCCAAACAGCAATGTCTTTATGTTTTAGATGATGAAATGGTCCCACTGTTTACAGCTTGGCAAGAATCTGTGTTCACTGATTCCTCACACCACTGCTATCTGGCATGTTCAGCCAGCTGAAATAGTAAGAAGCATTCATTAGGCAGAGCAAGCACAAACCACTTTTGAGACCTCTATTGATAGCTTAGTATGCTTGAGAGACAGCAGTAGCAGGCCTTGCCATCCTTATAAGTCTGATTAGGAAGCAATATTGATGTAGGCACTTAGTATATGATGCATTTATTACGAATGCTAACGGAATAAAAATAATTCCCCAGACCCCAAATATTAAAAGGTTACAGCTTCCCCATGGGCAGGGGTGTGTTAAATGCAGTGAAGAAAAGCAGAGCTATTCCCAGAGATTTCCTGATAGCTCAGTGAGTTGGTCAGCCCCAGCTTGGTTCATTATTAAAGTGCTGTAATGACATACGCAGCTTTATCACTACAGGCTCAGTTGCAAAGACTTCAAAGATTTCTACCAGCTACAAGAAGAACATGATCTAGAAATATATTTTTCACAGCTGCACAGGCTACTCTCCCTTTCAGAATGCCAAAAGTGCTATTACAGGATGAGGAATTACACTAACTTGCATGTAATGTTAGTATGTATTTGACACCAAAATGAAATGAGATTAGCTCCTGGCTCTCTCCAAAATATAAAATAGAACCAAACCTTAGTAAGTAGTTAAAGTAGTATGCAAATCTGGGATTAAACAAATCTGGCTCAAGTATGATTTTTTTTTAATATTCACACGAATTTTCTCATGGCACTCACTTGACTTTACCTATTATCTTTAAGGCTGATGGCCACCTCTCTTTTAATTGCAGCTCTTTCTATGAGAGAAACTACTGACTTTCCCTATATGCAACACATTCTTAAAAAAGTAATAAACTGGCTTGCCATGCTCATTCAAGGGCAGCATAGCAACTATTTGTCCTTTTTTCCTCCTCATTCTTCATGTGCTTGAAGGACAACCTATGTAGGCCATGTGAGAGTCCATTCAATTTTTGGCAATTTGGGAGGATATGTACCTCATTTTTTATCGGAATGAAACAAAACCTTAAGAAGAATACTGAGAAAAATTGTTTTAATATAAACATTCATCCTATCCAACATCAGGAGTTTAACTGAGGTACTTAATATGGTAAATTAATAATCCCAAGGAATACTTCTATTGTCAAACAGAAGAAGAAACAAAGTTAGTGAATGAATATATATACGCAAAACTGAGCTGTAAAGAAGTTATGTTATGATATATTGTGCATCATTTCATGGAGCCAGAAGCATTTTGTCATGTTTATCCTAACCAACCTTCACAAACTTTATCACTAAATTATTTGTCATCTCATGACAGATGAGGAAGAGAGCACTGGTGGTACTGGAGAAAACACAGCAGGGAGCAACCTAAGAAAACAGCGCTTATTCTTCACCACTTTTATTCTTACTTTGATCGTCAGTTTGGCACTTGTTTCATTTGTAATATTCTTAATAAGTAAGTAAACCAAAGAGTGGTTCTTAAAGGTAGGGTCAGTTGGAATAAGAACTTTGCTGAAATGTGTCATGCTACCTTATGACATGCTGCTGCTCTATTTGCATGGTCAAAGGCAGTGCACCTTGGTCCTCTACTTTCTGAGCTAAAAGGCACAATTTTCTTCTCAGAGCTAAGGTTTTGTGAGCTTCTGTGAAGACTTTAGCTCAGCAGCGTTATATACTGTGCTGCTTAAAATGGCATCTGGAAATTAAGTTAAAGATGACTGTATGGCAGTGAGATACTTTGACAACATACCATCCATTCCACTCCAGATAAAACTCAGTATTGGTGTCATTCCACTGAAACTGGAATTACACCCAGGCTAACACTTCCATCAGGCTACTTGAAGAAAAACATGAAGGTTTCCAGCTAAGTACTGGCTGGAAATTGGTTTGGAAATAAGAAAATATCAAACATAAGAAACAAAAAATCAGATAAGATACATCAACACTAGCACGTAGCATTGACCCTGTAGACATAGTTACTGTTCTGTTTTGGCTGCCTTAGTTAAACACCTGGCTACTGGTGACCCTGATTCAGGGAGTCCTTGCCAGCTTGGGGTTTTCAGGGCTAATGGTATCAAGCAGAGTACAAAGTGCATTATTTTAACTTACAAGTCCATTTTGAATGAATTGTAATCCATGTAAAATCAGGATTTCTTTTAAGGAATCTGCTGGAACATAGGAAAAATCCTCATCTTCCTTTTTGAAGAGGAAATCCTAACCTTCGAGTGAATTTGCCCACAAGTGCTTAAAGAACAGAGTATCAGACAAGTAAAGAACACAAAGGGAATTTTCAGTGGCATGACTGTGAAACCCTGATTAAAGTATCTCATTCTTGATTTCTAGTCTTCCTTAATAGAGAGTTGCTAAAAGTAGAACCCTGGTATAGAAAATGAGTAATATGCCCCTCTAGTGGAAAAATGGTAAAGTAATAGTGAAACAGCTACTTACAGGGATTAAAGGAATTTCCTTGGGCTCAGGCTGGTGGAGGCTTGTGGTTTTTGAAACTGATTTCCAGCACTGTTTCAGATTCAATCCAGAGACATAGATTTGTTTACCATTGGCACTATTAGACTTAAACTTCAAAACCCATGGGTAAATTTTGTTAACTTCAGAAAGCCAAAATAAAAATAGCTCCAGAAGTGTATGTGACAGATACTGCATACTGGTGTTGCAGAGGAAACTGGCCTCCAAATGCCAATATATGCAAGAATTTTCAAGTAATCTAAATGCTTTCGGAAATGTGATGTGACTGTAGTCTGCTGTGTGTTACAGTAATTGTACTTTTAGAAAAATACAGCTGCATAGAATCATAGAATCACTAAGGTTGGAAGGGATCTTAAAGATCATCAAGTTCAACCCCCCTGCCATAAGCAGGGAACCCTACCACTAGATCAGGTTGCACAAAAATCTTGTCCAACCTGGCCTTAAAAACTTCCATGGACAGGGCACCAACAACCTCCCTGGGCAACCCATTCCAGTTCCTCACCACCCTTATAGTGAAGAATTTCTTCCTAATACCTAGCCTAAATCTCCCCTCTCTCAGTTTAAAACCATTACCCCCTGTCCTATCACTATCTTGTCTGATGAAAAGCCCCTCCCCAGCTTTCCTGTAGGCCCCTTCAGGTACTGGAAGGCTTCTATAAGGTCTCCCCGGAGCCTTCTCTTCTGTAGGCTGAACAGCCCAAACTCTCTCAGCCTGCCTTCATAGCAGAGGTGCTCCAGGCCTTTGATCATCTTGGTGGCCCTCTCTGGACCCTCTCCAACAGGTCTATATCTTTCTTGTGCTGAGGGCCCCAGAACTGTACACAGTATTCCAGGTGGGGTATCACCAGAGCAGAGTAGAGGGGCAGAATCACCTCCCTGGCCCTGCTGGCCACACTTCTTTTGATGCAGCCCAGGATGCAGTTGGCCCTCTGGGCTCCAGAGCAAACTGGTGGCTCATGTTGAGCTTCTCATCTACCACCTCCCCCATGTCCTTCTCCTCAGCACTGATCTCCAGCCATTCTTCCCCCAGCCTGTATTTGTGCCTGGGGTTGCACCAGCCCAGGTGCAGGACCCTGCATTTGGCCTTGTTGAACTTCATGAGGTTGGCACTGGCCCACCTCTCCAGCCTGTCAAGGTCCCTCTGGATGGCGTCCCTTCCCTCTTGGGTGTCAACCACACCACACAGATTGGTATCCTGACTTGCCCTTAGTGAAGCCATGTTGGCTGTCACCAGTCACCTCTTTATTTTCCATGTGCCTTAGCAGACTTTACAGGAGGATCTGTTCCATGACCCTGCCAGGCACAGAGGTGAGACTGACCGGCCTGTAGTTCCCTGGGTCTTCCTTTTTCACCTTTTTGAAAATAGGGACTATGTTCCCTTTTTTCCAATCAGTGGGAACCTCACCAGACTGCCATGACCTCTCAAATATGATGGATAGAGGCTTAGCAATTTCATTTGCCAGCTCCCTCAGGACCCGTGTGTGAATCCCATCAGGTCCCATAGATTTATGCACCTTCAGATTCTTTAGATGGTCACAAACCTGCTCTACACCTACACTGGGGAGTAATTAATTCTCCAAGTCCCTGGTTTCACCTTCTGTGGCCTTTGTGTTGAGGTTGGAGCACTTGCCAGAGAAGACTGAAGCAAAGAAGCCATTGAGGACTTCAGCCTTCTCATTATCCGGTGTTGCTACCTTGCCCGTTCCCTTCAGGAGAGGGCCTACACTCTCCTTGGATGTCCTTTTCTCCCCAGCATACCTAAAGAAGCTTTTTTTATTGTTCTTAACATCCCTGGCAAGATTTAATTCTAGCAGGGATTTGGCTCTCCTAACCTGATCCCTAGCTGCTTGGACAACCTCTCTGTAATCTTCCCAGGATACCTGCCCTAGCTTCCACCCCCTGTATGCCTCCTTCTTCAGTTTGAGCTTTTCTAGGAGCTGCTTACTCATCCATGCCACCCTCTTGGAGTTTCTGCTTGACTTCCTCTTAGTTGGGATGCAATGCTCTTGGGCCTGAGGAAGGTGATCCTTAAATATCAGCCAGCTTCATGGGCCCCTCTACCCTCTAGGATGTTATACCAAGACACTCTCTTGAGCAGATCCCTGAAGAAGCTGAAATCTGCCCTTCTGAAGTCAAGGGTAGTAAGCTTGCTGTGAGCCCTCCTTGCTGCCCTAAAGATCTTGCACTCCACCATTTCGTGGTCACTACAACCTAGGCTGCCCTTGAGCTTGACATCCCTCACCAGCCCTTCCTCATTGGTGAGGACAAGATCCAGCATAGCACCTCTCCTTGTTGGTTCCTTGATTACTTGGAAAAGGAAGTTACCATCTTTGCACTCTAGGAACCTCCTAGATTGTTTGTGTTTAGCAGAGTTGTTCTTCCAACAGATGTCAGGGTGGTTGAAGTCTCCCATGAGGACCATGGCTGCATGCTGTTCAGAAATAGGATCTTGGAGCCCTAGAAGAGACATTTTCCTGTGGACATTAACAGAACAGATGCAGACCTGAATACTGCAAAATTTGACATTGCCATAGTTGATTTTATCACACTACACTAACATGCATAAAAAGAGAAAATAAGCAATTAAAGAATGTAGTGAGTAGGTAAATCCACCAGATGCAGCACTTCCTATCATTAGGTTCTGCAGTTGTTTTCCTGATTAATATATTTATTCATCGTAATTCCCATGGGAATGCAAGAGAGGGTAGTGATTCTCTTGACTTAAATGTTGCCAATTAATGCAGTACAATTTTCATTTCAAGTTCAAACTAGAAACCAGATGGACCAAATATCAAGCAGACTGATATCTGAAAAGAAGAACATAGAAGAGCTTAAGAAAATGAACAATATTATATTAAAGCATCTAAATCAACCAGGGATTAAGGAAAAGGGGAGATACCTCTTCACACAGTCTCCTAACCTTCATGAGGACCCCATGCTGAGCTGAAAGTCCCTGGAGAAAAGATCTGCTTTGGAATGAGATTCAGCATATTCATGTATTCATATTTTCACATATGGCATACGGGTTACTTAAACATTCTGATATGGTCACTGGAGCATTGGAAAATCCAGCTGAATGAACAATCTTTAAAAACATTATTTTATCCTGTTTTATGTGAATATAGGTTTTGAAAACTAAGTCCATCTGATTTACAATAAACAATGGATTGTCAAGAATTTTGGGCATGAGTTCCAGATTCTCTATGCATTGTAAATTGCAGGACTAAGGTCTTAGTTTTACTTTAAATGTGAGTGAAAAATCACAGAAAATAGTGATTTCTATTCATATGATTCCAGCATGACTTTGTTCACTTAGTCATTCTCCTGTTCCTTTGGAACAAGTTTTGTGTTTGCTTCTCTATTATTTGTATTTAAGGATAACTTTAGATTCCATAACTTATAAATAAATCCAGTTCTACCACGGAGTTTGTTGGTTTTCCTTTCTGTGCGTTTAAATTGACTTACTACTTCTTTTGTGAAAAAATAAACTTCAGTAAAAAACCCCTCTTCTGTAATATGCCATACTCAGCCCAAATTTGTTCCAACTGAAAGTAGGTGTCCTGTTGTCTTACATGGCAAGTGGGTTTAGAGGACTCCGTCTGGTAATACCCATCTCATAGCAATGCCAGTACATTGTACTCAGTATCTGCTGCCATTATCTGGGTGAAGGCCAAGTGTCTATAAAGTGATGTGAGGAAAATACTACATGTTCTTGTACTCTTTGCTATAGTTGCTGTTGGCCACTATCAGAGAAGGACCAGGTGAAATCTGGTCTGGACCTTCACGTTTTTAAAATGGAACTTGTCAGATGGTGAAAGCAGAAGGTAACACCTTCTCACTCTGACTTTCCACAGCTGTGGAGACTGAGAACCAAAAGTGTGATCACATAAGGCACTGGTGGGAAGCTTTGTAATGTTAGTATTCAAAACCTTCCACTTGTACATGTTAAAAGGCCATCTCCATTATCAATAAATAAATTGGCTACTCCCATCACAACAGTGCAATGGCAGCTAACATTATGGAGTATCTCCAACATCTTCTCTTTTACTTTGAGTTCCCTCTCTCATCCAATGCTTTCTTATCTCTTCTGGACAATTTTACAGAAAAAAGTAATAAAAGTCGAAGATGTGCATTGTAGTCTCCTTTTGCAGAATGAATGATCCTCTCTGTCCTTTCTGTGTTGACTACTTCATTGTCTGCAACAGAGTGAAGAAGTAGGTCCACAAATCTTTATTAGTATTGCTCTACTTGGATTCACCCACCAGTTCTGTTCCTGCTATTAGGAGTGCTTTGCTTTACACCTGTGTTTTATACCTTCTTTCTATTTCTTGATTTTTCTTTTCCTGATATATTACTGTCAAGTCATTCACATAAAAATTGTCATGTTGGTCTTCAGAATTTATTACTCCTACTGTTAATTCCCAGCTGCAGTTGTAATTATCTCCTCTAAACATCACAAGTGGCAATTACAAAGATGACTTTAATATAACTAACAGGGAATGATAAAAGTAAGTGTAGGATAAGCTCTAAGGAAAGAAAGCCTAAAAGCCCAACCCAAGTATCTTTCTGTAAATGCTGTTAAATGATGAAAGAAAAAAATATCACAAGACTAAAAACATGACACTCGCAGAGTAGTTCCTCTATTCTTCTCCAAGCTGTCAGCTGCTTTTTAGTGACAGTGTTAAGCTCTCAACTCTCCCACTCATCTTGTAGCTACTGTAACTGCTTTGAAGCTCCTGTGGTGCACACACACATCTGTACTTGTTAGCCAGGGAGAAACAACTCTAGTACTTGGCACTCTGTACATCTCAACCACATGGATTTGTACAACTCTTGTTGTAATTGCAGTTATCAGAGCAGTCTGTGCTCCAATAAAAACTGGCACCAATAGTCAATTTTTACAGCAGGAGACCGTAAACAAAATCTGTGCTACAGCAACAGTCCCCAAATAAATTAAAGCTTCCTCATCTATCTCATCTCGTCCTGCATATCTCTTGATCTAGTTATTCAATCAGTACACATAAGGAACCCACCTTTTTTGTCCCTAATCTTGATTAGAAGTGTTGGGGTTTTTTTCACTCCATGCTTTAAACCTGCAAGGTGCCAAGTACCCTCAGCTGTCACAGACTTCAGACCAGCTGGGGCCTAACAATGTGCAGGTGTGCTCAGTATCACACAGGACTGAGGCCCTGAGTCATCCTTTTCACATTGAATCACTTCTTCACTTCTAGTGATCAATAACTAAGGTCAGTGACTGAAAAAGTGCAAAGGTCCAAAGGCCTTTGCTCCTTAGGCCCATGCTTTTAGCACTGCTGACTCATGGGGCAGCACTGCAAATGGCTGCTTATGGCTTCTCAGCTCAAGTTACCAATGTTGACTTACAGCGCTTAGAACTGCTGCCCTGTGAGACCAGAGCAGGGCTGAGAGGGCTGCTTTGACAGCAGAGTGCTACAACCAATTCACCCCCACTTTCTGGAGTACCTCCCTAAACAGAAGCAAGCACCATCTACTTCAGGGGAACATTTATTTCTAATATGCTGACAGTGAAATAGTCCCAAACAAACCAATACTTGACTCTTGAAATCTTCTACAAGCTTGACCGTAAAGTGAATTTCAGCTCATTTCAGAGCTCCATTATCTTCCTTTTAAATAAACAGCTAAGTGACTAGTAAACTCCAAGCTCCAACCGCATGTGGCATAATCTCTGTGCTGTACCTGGATGTTCCAATGTCTCCTCTAAACATGGGTAAGATCTCTGTTCTTGTATGGCTGCACATCTCAGGACCCTGTGCAATGCCTGGTACCACAATAAACAAGAGAAGGAAGGTGATTTGATAGTCATAGCTTCTTCTTACAGTAGTCACAGCCATTCTCCTCAGTAGTACTGCTTCACAGAAGCACAGAGTGGTCCAGGTTGGAAGGGACCTCTGAAGATCATCTAGTCCACCCCCCCTGCTAGAGATTCCTTCCTTTTACTTGCAGGCTATAGAGGTATTTCTCCAAAGGAATTTGCTTTTTTTGCTCTGAGTCTACTGTAAATAAAAATGATGCAAAAGGGTTCAGACTTAACATGCCATTGACACTCCTCTCTCTCAACAGCTGCAACTACTATCATTACTGAAATGACAGCTTGACTTCAGATCTTCTGCTGAATAAATATGGAAAATATTAGAGAGATCCTAGTAAGCAAGGAGAAACACCTAGAAGATTTAACCAAGAAATTATCGTCAGCGTCCATCAAAGGCATCATGGTGCCAGCCTGCCAGTCCCTGCAATGTTGGCTGAATCTTTAGGTCATTAGGTAACATCAACAGACAAAACAGTCTTTTCCTCTGGTTGCTAAGAATTTCACTCCTTTGTTCCAGATATTCACAACAGTCCATGTTCTTGTTAAGCCAAAACCATCAAACTGTATCTGACTGTGAAACTAGTCAGTAAAGGGGGATTTTGAGAGGCAATCAAATCCATGCTTTTTTTACTGAAACTGACAAATGCTTGGCCATTCAGATTCTAAAATATTTAAATGAGGGACCTTACACAAATCTAGTGCTTAACTAATCACATGGTTATTTTTTTTCTTGAAAGCTAAATAAATTTTCCCTATTAAAATTTAAGCCCATTGTTACCTTCCAGTTTTCCAGTTATTTTATATTACACTAACCCTGCAAAGCAATTTTACCCTTAAGAATGATTTTTCACCCTCTGAGATACCTGGAATTTTAATACAACGCTTACTCTTAAACTCCAGTAAGAGTTCAGTTCATGTGTGTCATTCACTGGTAACAAAACAATGCTGAGCACAGGGAAAAAACAATAATGATGTGTTTATTCTGAATTTGGAAAAAAGAGAAAATTCCTGAAGTGGCAAAAGGATTGTCACAAGTTTTGTTAGACCACATGCTCTCAAAGGTGATGAGCTGTGTGTTGCCTACAATCCATGCTGTTCAGGAACACTAAATGCGATGTCAAGGTATTTGCAAAATGAGCGGAGTGGAACAGCATTGAACAAAGCAGGAGTACTGTCAGAACTAGAATTATCTGAAAAACAAAATCCCATTTCATGGGGTTTTGAAGTCTTTGAAGACCCAATATTTACTTTCGTTCTACAGATGCATTGTCTTGTAGAATTACACATGAAAATGCCTATAAATACACATTTTCTGACACAAAAGTCCAAGTTTTCTTATTAATTTCACCTCTATCACTGGAGTTTCTGCTCTGGGATTCAGAACCTACCCCACTGGAAATGGCAGCAAAGCAATGTGCTCCATGAAAGCATTAGCCCTTCGAAAGTGTTTATTTAGACAAAAAAATCTCAGCCAGCTCTAATTAGAACTCTGATTAAGCAACATCTAGATAGAACAAATGCCAAATAGCAACTAAAAATTGGATTTATATTTTGACTTGTAACTGAAAATCATCTGTCTGAGAAGATGCTTAACTTGATCTTCTTATAGGTTGTTACTGTAATTTAGCTTGGAAGATGTTGGTGCATAATGAAAGTTGGATCCAAACCTTAGATCTCAGCCCAGTGCCACTGGGATTAAGGGAACTGTTCAATTAAGAAAAAGCCCATTTGGTTCATGTTGCTGTTCTTATTTTCCTGACAGATTAACAAGAATACTGAGATTTAAAGAGAGGGACAGAGAGAATGAATGTACTGTCATTGCCTCTGGGATACGTAAGAAACAGTAACACTATATCCAAAGAGGTTAGTCTATTTGAGAAAAAGTTCAATCGTAGAATTCAATAAAAGGTTTTTACAGACTGTTTCCTATCCTTTCTCTGGTTTCTGGGCCACTCTTCAGCAATCAAAATGCTGTCCACGACTCACTGATCAGCCAGCAAAACCCTTGAATGGTAATGAGAACCTTCCAGTAGAGACAGTCACAGCACAGTGCTGCTGCTAATTTATCACTGTGAGGCAAACTGCATCACACACAAGGGTGAAAGGACAATTTAAAAATCGATTGCCTGCCAATTTAAAAATCTATTAATGATTATGGGTTTGCTTTTTAAGTTCTGCACTGCTCATTTAATCTTAATATCTTCTTCACCACATAAATGACTTTGGAAAATGGAGCTTGTCTACAAGGTGACACAAAATTTTGAAACTCACAGACACCCTTTGCTCCTCAGCAAAAGTTCCAATAGTGCTTTAGTGTTTTGGGTTTTTTTGTGGTTTTTATTATTTTTTTTTTCCTGAGAGGAACATGAAGCATTTTCTTTAGAAGACCTCTCCCTGAGTACTCAAAATCACATAGGTAGATATGTAGGTGATAATATATATTTTTTTATTATTATTTTTCAACAGATGATGTGACATGGATTCTAGTTCTTTTTGTGTGTCATCAGTCACTGTCTGACTTCCATCCTGGAGCAAGCTTAAATAACTAGATAATGGAGAAAAAATTTGCTCCCCGTAAACTAGAAATAAAAAGGACAGAATTTAATTATATTATTTTAAATAGAATTTTAGGAGTTTTTTGTTTTGCTTTTTAAAAAAACAGATAGTCAACCAACCTATGGTAGAGTCGAAAGAAACCTTCCTTGGAAATGCTTCTTGTAGATGCTCACCTGTAAGATTTTGTTCAGATTGGTTTGCCTGAGCTGCTATGTTGATCCCAAGCAGCTCGTTACACTTCTTGTTTGGCACAGATATTTTAAGTGAATGTAGTCAAGTGACTTTAAAAAAGAACTCCCTGAGGCCCTTGTTTTTAGGGGCAGTTTTGAACTACATTCAGCTTCAGAAAAAAAGTCCTCAGCAGCAGGAGGATCCCTTGCAATCTACAGCAAGTGAGTCAGCTCGCTGAACTGCAGGGGGAGTGAATGAAATCTACCGAACTGATTCAGCATCTATAAATACAGACTGACTGACTCACTTATGCCTCCTCCTTGAGAAACAGTGGTCATAACAAGACATCAAGGTAAGCCATAAAACAGCAAACGTCCCCGTGTTTTGCTGAATACTCTTCATGTTTTTGTGTCTTCCCCAGTAACTTACCACCAGTCTGAGAGGGTGCTTCAAGGTCTTTACTCAAGCACCTCGGCCGAGGGAAGCAGAAACCACCAGTCAGTTTGGACATACCCTGGCCGGCCTGTTGAAAACATGTCACCTTCCTACTTCTATGTTCACAGTGCTTGCCCAGGGCCTGAGAATGTGAAGCTATTTTTGCTGCCAACACCAGAGAGAGCTGCCATTTACTAAAACTTTGCAGCCTCTGCAGTGAAGGGAAGCCTGCTGGCAATGGACAACAGGCCGTAGCAAACCAGAAGGTGGCTGTTCCTATAAAACGCAGCTTGATTTCCACAGGCTGCGTTCTAGGCGGCTGGCACCGCTCTCTTTTCACCTCTCACCTTTTGCTGCCGCCGCTCACACCGCCCCGCGGCCTCCCCGCCTGGCCCGGCCCAACCTGGGCCTGCCCTGCCTGGGCCTGCCCGCCCGGGCCTCCCCGCCGGGCCGAGGCCGCCCCCGGGCTCCGCCGGGCCGAGGGTGACCCCTGGCGGCCGCCGCCCGCACCCGAGGGCCCGCCCGGCAGCGGGGGTAGGCGGGCGGGCCTGGCGGCCACGGGGAGGAAGGGGAGCGGCGCTGGGGGCAAGTCCCTTGAGAAGGAGGGTCCCCGGCAGCGCAGCTGCTGCCCGGCGAGCCCTGGGCACCGCAGCAGGGTGGTGCGAGGGGAAAGAGCGCGGAGGGAGGCGGTACAAATTCAGAGACCCAAATTCAGAGAGCGTTGCTCGCCGGGCTGGGAAGGGCGGGGCAGGGGCAGGGGCAGGGCTGGGAAGGGCAGGGCTGGGAAGGGCAGGGCTGGGAAGGGCAGGGCAGGGCAGGGCCCGGCAGGGCAGGGCCCGGCAGGGGCGGCCCACGGGCACGGGCGGTACCTCCCAAGTGTCGGGTGTGGAGATGCATGAAACGCCTCCGTGTGCTTAAGCTTTTCCAAAGGGCACTGCTGCTCCAAGTTGGCTGTCGGAAAAGCTTGGTTTTCTTCAATGGCTCTCTTTTTTCCTCTACTTTTTAATTTATTTATTCCCTCTGCCAGGACAGCAGTCATGCCATTTTAACGCGGTTTTATTTTATATGTTGCTATTTTGATGAAAATTGTTGTGTACTTGCTAGGCTTACATACGGAGAAAGAACAAGGAAGTCTGGCAAAAGAAGCTGATCAAAAGCATTAATTCAAAAAAGAAGTATGAATGTAGTAGTGAAACATTTCCTATTAGTATTTCCAGTCCAGCCCTACTGTCTCTATTATCCTCGGTCTGCCAAGCTACTTTGCTGTGTACTACAACGGTACACCCAGGGGCTCCTGATAAAATCAAGTATAAAAAGGAATTAACATAAGCATCTTTTGAAGTGTTCCTGAGTGTTTCAGTGTCCCCTTTCACTGCAAACGTGGCAGCCTTTCAGGAGAAGAGGGAAGACCAACCACCAAGTTGAAGTCGTAACTCTTCTGCCCTGGGGAGGGAAGGAAGGGACAATGGGCGCATGAGGCCTCTGCCAGAGGAGGAAGATAGATGGGGTGGGGATGTCTGACAAGTCAGCCCCAAAACATGGACCTCTTAAAGATCTGCCGATGTAGGGCAGAGCTGGGTTGGGGACTGTCACAGAGGAACTTTAGCCCATCTTGGAGGTGGGAGGGTGGGCCATTTTCAGGTCAGTGGAACCTGTTGTGAGCATTCCTGGGGAAGGGTCAGTGGTGGCCCCTGTGAACCTGTGAAATGCAGCCCCTGCCTGGGGGTAAATGAGGCAGGAGCCAGGGAGACCTGTGTTCAGCATGTGGCATTTGCCACGCTTGGGAGCTGGGGTTTTCTGAGCAGCTGTTTTCTGAGAGGTGGTTAACATGGATCTCGTTAGTCTGTTCAGCATCATTTTTTCTTCCTTCAGCTCTGTGATACAATGACATTTTGCCAGTGACTAGAATGGCCATTCACATGCTGATGAAGAACTTATTGTTAAGCCTATTAGAGGATCATTGACATGGATCATTGACACACTCAAGACATTACTTGGCCAAGGGTTAGGCATATGCATTAATTTGAGGGAGATGTAGGTCTTCTTAAAAGTTATTACAGTGCAAGGGACGATTTTATATCTGTGTTCTGTTCACTCATTTTGAGATGGAGAATTTCTTACTCCACTTGAAGAAGCCTTCCTAATACTCTGCAGGGCTAGTAAAGATGAAGCCATTTATTTGAATAAAAGTCCTCTATTATGCCTTATGGACCAACATTTCCCTTTCCATAAGAACCTGAGATTTGTAGTTTGAATTTCTGTAATCCTACAGAAGTAGCTACAGTAGCTGTCCCAATATGATGTTATTATGCACTATTTCCAATCCCAAAGTAGCCCTCGAACTGCCTCTTTCTGCCCTTGCTGGGAGCAGTTAAATACTCCAGAGTGAACTCTGTGTATTCAAAATTAGTTGGATCTCTCATCACTGAGAGACTGCAGTCTCCTCTCTATTCAGATTTCCTTCTGGGAGACCTCTGGTCTGGGCCCTGTCCTTGCAGGACAGCTGATGACTGATTGTTCTGAGTGGTGGTCACCTGTTGCAGTTTAAGGCATTTCAAGACAAAGTCTTATCTCCTTAAAGCTGTTGTTCTGATAGATAAGAAATTTTGACTGGTATTTATACTCAATTTAGCTATCAGTCTTGGCAGAAAATGAAGCATCTTATGGTAGTTTCCAACAATTTGTGTTGTATAGATTAGTTCTGTTTCTTTCTTAGGTATCTATAAAGCAGTAGGGTTTCTAATTTTGAAATAATTTGCCTCCTGGGGGGATTCTTTTATGGGTACCACAGGCCATACTTCTCACCTGCTGTTAATTTCTTGCCAGCTAATCATGCACTATATTTTCTTATTCCTTCTGCAAAAACATAAACTTCATATGAAAGTCCTAACTCCTGAAAGGTTTACTTGAAACCTTTCCTTTCTCAAGGAAACCTTTCCTTTACCATTTCATGGAAATAGTACAGCTTTAACAAGTGGCACTGAGAGCTACATTTAAATGCCCTGTTATTTGAGAGCTACAGCCCTCACCTGGGAAACAGGAAGCAATAGCTGAAATTTGCTTAAGCTGGCCACATGATATCTGAGTGATTGGACAAAGCAGGAGAGGTGAACTAACTCTGCCATTGCCTTTTTTATCCTGTGAAGACCATGATTCATCATATGTGCTCTAGAAAAAGTGGGCACTGGAGGAGAGACATAAAACCAGCTCATTTCTGGATCCTGACAGGTCGTGACTGTGAACTAGGTGCTAATAGATCATCATTGCCAGGAGAAGGTATTTAGATGTTCAGAGAAATTTTCTGGTGCCAAGATGTGTCTGCATGCTTCCAATGTTACATGGCAAATTAGATGGAGTTTTGAAGATCTCATTTTGGAGCAAAGATGAATGAAGTGACAGTTAGCTGGAAAAAAGGTGCTGGAAAAAGCTGTTTCCTCAAACTCAGTCCAAAGGATTAGGAAAATAACAAAACAGGAGAAGGGTCTCTCAGGATCTCTGTAGCACTTAAATTCCAGTAACTCCCGAAGGTATTATTAAGCCTCTAACTCCTAAAGGTGACTAATTGTCATGATGACAGCCTTTTGTAAAGCTACACCTTAATCTCTCCAAGTGTGAAGTGGAGAGAGTAACATTTTCCTGATTCAGAGAACCATTATGGGGATAAACTAAATACCATGAGTCATCTAATGATAAGAACAAGATAATGACTCTTTTTTTTTCCCTCAGGGAAAAAAAGGCACAGGATTATCTTCAGTGTCATCATTCCACCTGGACAATGTCAAAGGAGAGCTTCTTACCCTGTTGGTCTTACCCCTGGCAGTTCACGCTCAGAGCTGGATCTGAAAAGTAATTTATTATTTTCTGATGCCAAAGGAGGCATCGCTTGCTCACTTTGGAACAAGTGGGAAGGGAGAGGATGCTCCACTGGTGTGCAAGGGGTAGAGACTTTCCTGGCAGGAAACTCTCAAGGAAGAGGTGACAATGGCACCACTTACATTTACCTTTATTTAAACTTCTCCTTTCTGGAAGTTTCCCCCTGACCGGGTTTGGCATTTCAGTTTTGGCACCCAAATTATAGAGCATCCTGGCAGAGAACATTGCATGAACAAATTTGGTGGGCTTTAGCATAGTTTGCACTGGAATGTGCACTTGAGTGGGGATCTGGGCTTCTCACAAAACAGATGGTCTGGAGCTGATGTTCATTGGCAGATCTTGCTCCATTTTTTAAGCTTTTCAATTTCCCTTTCACATTACAAATGACTGACTTATAAAAAAAAACAAATCAACACACAGACATACAATTCCTGTACATTGAGAAAACTTCTTCAGTAATGAGTGCTGGCAAAAATGAGCTTACATTGGGGAGGTTTAGAACAGGCAGTAGAGAGAAATCTGAACAGCTTTTCAGGAGACAATGCAGACTTTTTCCACTAGGTGGTGGAAATCTGCCACCATCCAGAGGTTTAAAAAAAAACAAACAAACGGGAGAAAACCCACATAATTATGAAGGGCAGGCTGAATTAAGATAGAAAATAGCTGTAATAACAGCTTACGATGTATCGATTAAAATGAGTTCTCTGCCTGTCGAAGAGAAAATCATAGAAAATTATTTTTAATGCTATCCCTGACACAGAGGCAAAAATGTCAGTTAGGGAGGTTTTCTGATGTTTTAGAAAAGGAAATGAAAGGATAATTTAATCTAAATTAATTCTCTCACCCTCTACCGAAGGACTGTCGTGTGTAATTTCAGACCATAGCAACTCAGGAAACAAATCTCTCGTGCATTTATTTATCTTTGACTGCCAAAATACATTTTTTAAATTAGTAATTGCAATTAACATGCTTCATAGATATCCCACAGCCCAAGACTCACTGCCATGTAAGCATTGTTTCTAAAGGTGTCCTCATGGTGGCAGCAAAATGATCAATTATTTAACAACAACAGATTTGAAAATGACACAATTTTCTATTGTTCTTGGCGTAATTCATGGCTGGAACAGCAGAGACAGAGCACATGCTCTGGTGCCAACATCACAGAAGGAACAAAAATTTGCAAAGTCACTTGCTGCTTCTAATACAGCACCAAACAACCACTGTGGACTGTATTATACCTTTCTTCCTTCAGAGCTACTCCCAAGATATAACTGATATATGATTCATATTTTAAGATGAAAGCAACTATCATGGATAGTTTTCAAAGATACTGAGGACCTAGTCTTTTCACTGAAATTCATGGTTGTTATCTCAGTAGCAATTCACACAACCCATAGAATGAAGTCATCAACAAGCCGTCATTTTGAAAAGAGAAAGAAAAGAAGAGATGGTGATATACCTGGTTTGAAGAAGCTGTCATTTTGATGAAGTAAGCTTGCCCCTCATTTATTGAACAGGATACAATAAATCATGTTCTTGTTATTGTCATTCTGAGCATGCTGGGTTCACTTCCTGATCCATTTTATTGACCCTATCTTGCAAACATCCAGTTTTATAAATTATATCCAATGTTTACATCTCGTGTCCTGGAAAAGTATCGAACCCAAACACAGCCCTAATATGCTTCTGCCCAGCCCAATCCATGTGAATCTTGAGTTCTTCTCATTGTACAGAAATCTTTCTTCATTTATGCATAGATGGACCTCAGTGCTGCTGTCGAATGGCTTGATTTCTTCTTGGTATCTATTGGAAAAGCGGCTCATGGTGGGGTTAAAAGGCTGAACTCTTTAGAGGAGTGGGATGAACTTTCAGTTAATGAGTTGCAGCTAATCCGTGCTCTTCTGGTCCTGTCAATGAGGGTCACAGAAACTCTACTTTCATCTTTTGTGTCATTGCCAGGGAGTAAGTTCTTTCCATTTGATGTCTTTCCTTAGCCTGTCTGATGTCTGAGCAGACTACATATCACATGGGTACCCCACTGAACTGCACAATAGCCGTGGTACTTGCTCTTTCTGCCAAAGAGATCTTGCATTCCAAAGTACAATCAGCACAGTTTCCCCTGCCAGCTTCAGAAATACCTGTCTGAACTGTGCCTCTTCTTATCTACCTCTCTCCTTTCCTCCCCAGCTCAGACACCAGTTTCTGACTGTGGTCATACAGCAATGTTGCAAGCTAGGGGACTGTGCAGAACTAGGCTAGCTTCATCCCTAGTAACCTTGATGCCAGCCCTGCTGGCCAGATGGGTATTTTCGTTTGAGCAGTATTATTTGCTGGGTTCTTGGACTTAGTTATGGCAGTATCATCTTCTTTCTGCTGCTTCTCCTACTTTGTGCGGTCAGGGACTGGATTGGGATAAATCTTAAGTAAATATATTTACTAAATTACAGTATCTACTACGTTTGTCATTTCCAGAACATCAAAACATTTCTCTTCCTGCTCTCACAGTCTTCTGTGCATGTATCACATTTAGTTAAAATTTACCTTCAGCATTGCTGTTGATAGGATGAATCGTGACTGAAAGCAGTCTAATGACAAGCTTGCCTCTGCATTCCTGTGCTCAGCAGGACAGAGTGGGAATGCTCTGTGTGGCCTAAAATGCTAACGTGTCATTTTACCTCTGCTGTACATTTGCTGCTAGAGACATGTTCACAGGCCACAACCAACAGCCAACAACTTGTTGTGTCCTTCTTCATCCCATAAACATGCTCTTGCTGTGCAGCAGAGAGATCTGTGAAGTTTCTAGCTGGCAAAATAATTAAAAATATGCATAACAAATGCTAGAAATAGCAGGGTTTCTTTATATATATTTATGTACACTTATGTATAAAACCAGTTTTTTCTTTATGAAGGCCATTTTCTTGCCTTTATGATTCTCTTTAACAGCCCTTCTCACCACTTTTCCTTTCCTGGATAAAATTATTGTAGCAGGAAACATGGTTATACTTATCTCCAGCCTGATAGCCAAAAAATGATTGAGCATACAGTGGTTATTCTGAAATTAGTGTATAATGCTGTTCCATGAATGAGCCACTCTTGTACTTGGGTGACTACTGAAGCCAGTGCACTTTTTCTGGGTTTTTTTGAGACGAATATCTAGTTGCTGCTTAGCTGAAATCATGCTGGCTACATACATATTACAATGGGAAGTCCAGATCAGAACTGAAATACAGTGCTATAGGGATGATTGACAGAATATCTGAAGTTAGCCAGCAATGCTCAGAGAGATATAGCCATAACTAGATTAGTTTTCTCTATTAATTAAAAGTTCTATTCTTTTTCCTGGGTGTTTTTTCAGACCACTTGTAACTTCAGCAAGTGATATTGTGGTGGAAATGCTAATAAAGGAGGGGTAATTCCCTTTATATTCGATTTCTTGAGTATCATTCAAAAAGTTAAGCTGTTTGAAGAGCTGAAGACAGCCTCTTTTTTTGTCCTGCCTAAGCATAAGGAGTTGAAGCTCTGCATTCCACAGATACTCTTTAATAATTTCCAGAAATCCATTATTCTTTAAATGTTACACCTAATTTTAGGTCTCTCATTTTGCAGTGTTATCCTTTACCCTCAAAAATGTAGTATCACTTTCATAAAGATTATTTTAGAGGCTTCTATTACACAGAATCACATTAGCAATACAAACCATTTCTTATCTGTGCACAGACTTCCAGCCAGGACAATATTATTAAAATGCAGAAGTTATAGTACTTCTTTTCAACTTTATTTGCCTTTTAACAGTCCTGGTAAAGTACTGCTTCAATTGCAAATGCTTCCCAGCATGAAATGGAATATATCAACACTGAACTGTCTTGTCTCAGCTGGCTTGCAGCAACATCTATCTCAGATTGTAGTGCTCACCCAAGGCAGTAAGCAGCACAGGGGCAGGCCTGTGCTGAGTGTTATACTGCAGCAGTTACATTTCTCTCAGGACTACATTATGTAGCTCTAAGTAAGGGTTCACACAGCTTTCTGAATCAGGCATTTGTCTGCAGAAAAGACAAGCTTCATAGTTGATAATGCTAGCTGCAACATTGTGGTTATCATCTCAGGGTTCAGGACAAATTCAGTTGCAAGTAATGGCATTATGCCTAGCAGCCTACAGGTTATTTTATAAATCAGTAAACATACGTGAAAACATTTACACCCTTTGTTACATAACTTCTCTGTCAAATATAATGTATGCTTACTCAGCACTTGTTAGACCATACCTAGATACTGCCCTCAACACAAGAACCCTGATACAGTAGAGGTAGTTCAGCAGAAGGTCACCAGGACACTCAGTGGCTGGAGCACCTGCCCTGTGAGGAGAAGCTGAGAGAAACAGGCTTCTTCAGTTTGCAGGAGAGATGGCTTTGGAGGCACCTAACAGCATCCTGCCAGTACCTACAGGGAAGGTATCAAGAAGATGGAGCCAGACTCTTCAAAGCAGTGCATGGCAGAAAGATGAGAGACAGGGAATATAAACTGAAACAAGGGAGGTTCTGACTGGATATAAGGTACATTTTTTTTCCCATGAGGACAGTCAGGCACTGGAACAGGCTGCTTAGGAAAGGTGTGATATCTCAGCCTTGAAGCTTGTCAAGAACCAACAGGTTAAATCCTTGAGTAAGCTGGTCTGAGCTTCCTGGTGACCCTTCTTTGAGCAGAAGGTTGGACTGTAAACCTCCTAAAGCCTCTTCCAATCTGAGTTATCCTGTGATCGTTTTTGTTCACGTTTACTGAAATTATTAATTCCTATATGTATCATAAGGCAAGTGAAGTGGTCTTGAGTTTGGTCCACCACTGAGAGGCAACGCCATTGCCCAATAAGCCTGGTGGACTGAGGTCAGTTTGCCAGGATGGAAGATTCTCAGAAGACTGTGGATCACAGTCTCCTCACTGAATGCATCATGGCATTAGGTGTTTTTTTTGAAAGTCTTAGGGATTCCTCTGGCACACAGTGCTGTACCGTTGGAACTGCTTCTCTGGTGAGAAACACAGCAACAGCAAACTGAATAAATGGTGGTTTTTTTTCATTCATGCTTATCTGATGTGATTAGGTAGCTTAAAATGTTGCTTAAGCAACTGATTCTCAGATCATACATACCTTCCCTTTTCCTGTGCCTATTTTAGGTGTAAGGTCTTTGCAGGAGGGGCTATTTGTAATATTTTGTTTGTATTTTGTCTAGAACAAAGCAAATTCAAATCCAGTTGGTCATAGGGGTCATAATAAACCCAACAAACGATACTCAAGTCAGGAGGATGTACAACACACCTGTGTCATAGTGGTAACTGGATGCTGTTCCAATTCCCTCAGTGCAAGAAGGAAAAAGAGATCAAGGTAAGCAAGATGCCTGGATGACAGAGCACTTCCTATATTAGAGTGCTACAAAGCAAATCATCCAGGCTGGCTGCTACAGAGCTGTGGTTTTTGTAATATATACCACTATGGCAAAAGAGGAATTTCACCTCTGAGCTATGAAAGGGGGAGATGATCAAAGGATAGGTGGAAAGTGAGAAGGCAGCTTGGTGGAGGAATACTTGTACTCTTCTCATTCCTGAATTCTAAATGGCTATCCATGTTTGAAACAGACAATGGTAACACCAGTTCAAAAAAGAGTATGAATGTGGAATGGAAGATGAAAGTATGAAATGGGTCAATAATAATGATAAAATTGTATAATTTGTGTGTGCACATATGTTTTCTTAGAGGCTGATAATGAAGCGTCAGCATATGCATGAGTGGAATTACTAGGTATGTGTATGTGTCTATGTAGAGCATTGTGATGCTTTGGTAGTTGCAGAAATAACATTTAAAAATGGAAAAAATATCTATTGTACTCTTATCTCTGGATAAGGGAGCCAATGATGGTGCAGTGGCAGCTTTCATTCTAGCATTTTCTAATTTCTGAGTATCTGAAATTGCAAACTGAATCACAGAATCACAGAATCTTAGAGCTTGGAAGGGACCTCGAAAGATCATCTAGTCCAACCCCCTGCCAGAGCAGGAAATACAACACATAAAATAATAATCACAATAGAAAAAAATTATCACCTCTCCAAAATGTCTTTGATCTTACAGATACAGTGACAAAACCAGACAAAAGAATCCAGAAGTGTAGGTTACATAACATTAAAACTTACCATGTATTTTTTTAGGAAAAGTGATCACATTTAATCTTTATTAAAAAATGCTTCTATCCAATAGGGGCAATTTTGCAATAGTAAAGTAAGCATGGTAAGTATGAAACAAATTTGAACTGAACATATTATAGGAACAATTTTCTTACATTTCAAGGTTGAGAATCCCATAAATCTGGTATCAGGCTTCCTAAATTAATGACTACAAGAAGGTATTTCTGCTGTTCTTGTACTGAAAATAACTCCTCTTCCAATTTCTATCAATTTTCTCACTCTGTCACAAAACCAATTTTTATTCCCTCCACCCCCCCCAATGTCATAGCTCTCCTGGTTGTAATCTCACCATGCAAATGAAGAGAAACATCTGTACCCACAGACAGTGAGGATGACTTTAACCTGTGTACAGGTAGGCCGTTGGATTTTCTGGCTTGATCTATCAATTCTCAACCAAAACCAACAATAATTTTGGATTTTTTGTATAGATAGCTATTATGTGTAAGATGACAGCCACCAACCATCATGCAAAGCCAGAACAGACATAACTCCTGATACGAGTTGCTTAAATATTGAGTGCAAGATTGCATCAATACTGCTGTAGATTTCTCTGGTAGTGCGAATGATTATTTTTGCTTCCCTTGCATCTGCCTCTGCGTTAGTAAAAACCTGTACTCATCTGAGCACATTGCTTCCTTCAGGGAACTCTTGGCCCTAATGGTTGCAGTGGGAGTTTTGAGACTGACACAGAGATTTCCAGCCCGTTCTGTATAGAACAAGGTGCAGATCTATCCGTGCACAATCTGGGAAACTTGCCCACTGACTGAAGCTGGATCTATTCCTTCTGTGCCTCCTAGGGATGTTTGTTCTGTCTGAAATACTGTATTCCCTAAATGGCACAGGAAAATGTCAGCTGAGGCAGTGTATATAAACAGCCTTGATTAGGAGCATGGATTTAGAGCTGGATCTTCCGTGTCCTCTTAGGAGTGCTCTAGGTTGCTTGTTTTATATGTTCTTTTCAGTCTTACATGTTGAATTTGTATTTGAGTCATTAAATATTCACTCTTGGTATGCAGTATCCAGCTTCAACAAAAAAGATGGAGAATGTTCTTTTGTGCAGATTACGTGTAGCCCTGAGAAGACAGCACTTGCTTGTATGTGGGCTTCAGACCCCATGAAGCCAAGTGCTGCTGCCTTAGGGACACGCATTGGGGTGAGTGGTCTGCCCAGTGTCGTGGCCAGGGAGTAAGGTTCCTAGGGTTACCCCGTAAACCTCTGGCCTCAGAGCTGCTATGGGGAGGTATGAATAGTATTGTGGATCACTGTCCTCAGCTGACATTTACATGCTCTTAAGATGCCCTATGGCATGAGGGCTATAAAAAAAAGAATGGTGTTAGAGGAAAAGGGAGAAAGAAAATGGGTCCAACAGAAAAGGTGAAATGAGGAGTACGACTGGGTCAAGCATGTGAAACAGAAGAACAGAGAATTGCAGTGAAGTCCAAATTGTTTTATGCACTGTCAGCACTCATCTGGGATATTAGTATCATTCACTCTTGAGAAGAAAACTGGGATAAGCAGGAGGATTCATTGTGTGAACAGACTTTAAACAAACTTTGCAGTAGTTTCTCAGTGAACCCACTCATCTACTAAAAATATTTTGCAAAGCCTTGAAGTTTTGGAAGACTTCCAAGTCACTTTTGATGTGATTTTTGGTAAAGTTTTAATGATAAATAATATTTTGATACTATAAATAAAATTGTTATTGAGATCTGAGGTTTGAATCTTTGCCCTTTTTCTGTTGTTTTGAAATCCAGAGAATGTTAAAAATGTATTATAAGGTTCAGTGCTGTGGAGAATATTTTTGCATCCTAAAATCTCACTTGGTGTACTTTCAGTGTTTCATTTTATTGTTATTTTGCCAAAAACTATTTATGATGATTTTTAAATGTTTGGAATATCCATCTTTATATATGAATGTGAATGAGTTGTATACTGACAGTCCTGGGAATTACATGAAGTAATTAATCAATTTAAAACCAAACCAAACCAAAACAAAAAGGCAAGCTGAGACTGATTCTGCTTTTTCAAATCTACTTTTAAAATATTGCTGGTTTTGTATGATGGGATTTTTATTCAAAACTGAATTATAATTTTTGTTTACAAGTGATAAAGTGTATTTATATTAGAATAGGATGTTGCATCAGTCACAATGTGTGAACTGTTATAAAAGAGAGAAAATTAATATATTAAGGATAAGTTAGCTGCAGGTTATTGCTTTACAGTGTTCTTCCATCTATGCCTTTTTATGTAGAAATAATAAGGAGCTCAATCACTGTAAGCTTAGGAATGCCTTTTGAATTTTAAAAAAACCAAAGAAATTAGCTGATTCAGTTTTATGTTTTTATTATTTCATGCCAACTATTTTTAAACTGGCAGTTTGAAGGGTCTGTGAATGTCATACATATCCAACATCCTGAGCCATCTCAGTCTGGATGCAAATGGCACAGTTTAACAGAAATTCCATTTTTCCTGCTTCCTAACAAATGTTATAAGAAAAAGATGTCCTTTAATACGAGAGCTGCTTTCTTTTTGATATATCCTCTGACTTCAGTGGCCATTAGATGGTAAGTGTCCAAGGCCAAAGTTGTTCTTTCTCAAAGACTTCTATTGAGTACAATTTGTGCAGAGCAGCTGTGGAGATGCCTGTTGAGTTCCAGAGGATATTGCTGGATGAAAGGTTTTACATCCTTGGAAACTCCCACTTTGGGAAGACAAAGCAGACATAAACTACCAGTTAAGCAGGGTTCCCTAATGATGTGTGTCATCCCAGTGACACAAAGCAACTGGAATGATCTGCTGTGTCTTTTCAAGCGTAAAATAATGGGCTCTATTCACTTTAACCCAGGAGCACCAAGTGTAATTACACTTTTATAGGCTGAACTACTGGAGTTGCAATGAAACAGAATGAGAGTAACAGAAGACAACTGGGCACTGTGCTTTTGATGCCTTCGGAAGAACTAGATTTGAACAGAGAGGCTACAGCCAAAAGTGATCACTGTTGTATTAATATGCAACGTTGTGTGTGTTTTCAGTCTAAAAAGTTTGGGAAGGGTTATATTGTGATTAATATAAAATGAGGCATATTCTTCACTGCCCTGTGTAAACTGTAGTAATTTGGTCAGTACTAAATGGATGTTGATTGTTACCGTTTTGTTGTTACTATTTTATGCTCACAGCACTCAGGTCACCTTGGGAAATTCAGAGGTGTAAAGGGTAATGTAAGTAAACTACATATCAGCAAGGGAGAAGGGAAGGCCCTATAATAAAGGAAATATCTTCATATTATAATATGTGTCTGAAGTTCAGTTTTGCCATTCTTTTCCAGGAAAACATTGATTCAATCCTATTTTTGTAAGCAAGGAGGACAGAATACAACCCATCAACTTGTTTTCTAAATTTTATTGGACACCTCATCAGTAAACTTAGGAGCTGATCCCCAGTCATTTCCCAGTGCCCTTTATATTCCAGTATTTGAAAGACAAGGATATTTAGGAAAAAAAAGAAAAAAGAAAAAAGAAAACAGAAAAAAACCCCCATGGTATTTTTCTGTTAGAGGTCTGCAGTGTTTAATAACAGGAAATCCGTTAAAATTCATGGCCATCTTAACAGATGCATAGGTAACAGCTGCTGTCCCCCACACTTCTCAGACCTGTGTGAGAAAAATATAAGTCTATCTAGTAGCAAGTAATTGTTATTATGCTGAGATTTTTTCTGCTTGGAGTTACACGCTTTTTCTACCAAAATCTTCCAGTGGCTGTGAAATTACCGTCTCTTTCCTGCATGTATATAAACATTAATTTTCTATGTTTACATTCAATATGATATGTTAATAAATAAATTTTAGGAATGATTGAGGAATGTATGCTCTTTTTCTTTTTTTCTGTTACTTATTTTTTTTACGTGAGAAATATTTGTGGCTTTGAAATATATCTGTAAATCAGGATAACTGTTTCTGTATTTGTAATTCTAGAGAACAAAGCACAATCGCTTGTTTGTGTGTAATGAACAAATTTCCACAGAGATAGAAAGAAACAGTTTTAAGTATAAAATAAACCCTTTCAATGTAAAAAAGGGTCTGTGTCAGTATACTGAGCTACTGGATTTACACTTAACAGATATTTTAAACTCGGATTATAGTATTAAATTAATATTAAAACATTTTTTTATTTCCTCTGAGTGTCAGTCTACAGCTGTCAAGTTACACTTTGGAAACAATACAGATCTAAATATTACTTAGACAAGAGTGCAAAGACTACATGAGTAAGCAAGTACTAGTGACACAGAATCAGCAACAAGTGATGTCCAGGGCACATCCCAAGAATAGCAGGTAAGTTAGATCCCGTCATCTCCATGGCTTGTAGGGGCCATGCTAGAGCAGCTCAGGCTCAACCTGATGCATACCTGAGTAGATGCAGCACTCTAGTCATCTTAGTCACAACTATAAGTTTAGGTGTCCAATGACATGTATCTGGCGTGTCACTGAACACAAAAAACCAGAAGCCTCTGGCAACATTATATTAAAGCAGCACCTTGAGAATCCTTCCTTTTGTGCTCTGCCAGTTAAGCTTTAAAAGAAGTATCTGCCATGTTGGAAGGGATGCAGTCCAGTTGTCCCAGTTTAGCTCCAGAAGGTGGTATAAGGACGTACAGCTGCATCCTCTCCTTGGCCAAATGCAGCACAGTTTCAGACACTGCTTCCTTTGCTGGGCCTTTCTGGATACTGATTCAAGGAGTTCACAAAGAGGAACAGTCTTCTTTTTCTTTATTTTTCTGCATGATCTGAACTGGCTTCCAGACTATTCAGTTATCTTTTTAGTCACCTACTTAAAACAAAAGTTAAATGCCTGTTTGGCCTCGTGCACTGGCAGACTGCCCTTTTAGCCAAGAACACATGGGACAGTCCTATACTCACTGAGATTCTTTTTGATTTTTACCTTTACCATGCTTTGTCCACGTTACTTGTGTCCTTCTGGACACTGATTTGAGAAGGCAGGGGAGGACAACAGTGACAGCTTGTGGTTAAAGCTTTAGTACAAAGTATGAGGCAAAGCTGGATGCTTCTGGTTGTCATCCAGAAGATGACGATCCATACTTGCATGGGCAGTTCAGCAGGCAGAGTCAGAAAGCAGCATTTGTCTTTAAGCATCAGGAAGAGGCTGCAGAAAGGAACTGCTATCAGAGGAGCAATCTAATATTGAAGGAAGAAGTTTCATAAGACCAGGTGCTCCAGCACTGAAAACCAATCAATACCAGAATGAAAACTGGAGGTTATCTTAGCTTTTCTCTCCTATTTTGTATGTACTTGTTTTGGTTTATGTTCACAAACCAACATCAGATTTCAATAGCAATAGCAGCTGCTGCAACTGCAGTCCCTGTAACTTTTCCTTTTTGACTCTCAGGTGGAACAACCGCTGCACTCTAAAAGGCAACTAAAAAAAGAGCCTGTAATTAATGCTTAATACTTTCAGCTGCTTGTGCATTCAATTCACCCCTTTGCTGTCTGGGCTTTTGATAAAGAACAAAAGATCTTTAATGGTAGTCAACAGTATGCAGGCTTCAGTACTAAAAATGACAGATTATATACAACTATTGAATTTCATATTGTGTCAGAGCTGCATTAACACTTTTAATTCTCAAAGTCTGTGCATTGCATCAAAATTAATCCATCATCTCTAAAAGACAAATATGTTCCCTTCCAGTGCTGAAGGGAATTTTGGTCTATATACTTCAGTAATATTCTGACTGTATCTATCCAACTATCACCAAACTTTTAAAGTGCTTTTCCAGCTTACATTCTCTGCAGTCTTGTGCTTCTATGCTCCCTATACATTCCATCACAACAGTAGTCCTGTTACAGCTGGGAAGCCTAACCATGTAAGGTACACAAGACTTGCAGGGAAAGGTGACATCTTTTACCAAAAAAAATGGATGCAGCTGGAACAGCTGAGAGTGCAACAACTGAATCTAGGAAAGTCTGTGTGATGATCTAAAGGAATTCCAACTGAGAGAGATGACCTAATCTGAACACCCTGAACACTGTTAAACTGAACACAAAACGAGGCTTTAGAGTGATGCCCTTCTACACTTTTAACCTACACAGAGAAGAACTTCAACCTGGAGTTATGCACTTAAGTTCTCTTAATGGTATGGAGAAAAAGTCTTGGTAGGTGTCCCACATCCTAGTAGTGTGTTCAACCCATTGAAGTCCTGTATCTTCAACCTTGTGTTGACTTGGCAGCTGTGGTCAAGAATGTTCACCAAGTCATCTCATGAACAGCAGGGAAGAAATGCCTGGTCTCTGGGTGCCCAAAAGGTGGGAACTTCACAGATCTATCAAAATTAAGACACATTTCAGCCTGTCCAGAAACAGGCATTAAAGTATCCTGGAGACATTACTGTAGAAAAGCTTTTTCTTATAATCTTGTGGCTACTGTGGCAACTTTGCAGAGAGATTAAGAGAAGAAGAAATCACACATTCTCCTGATCTTGAACTTTAACCGTAAAGCAGTTTTGCTGTTCTTAAATATCTCTTTGCAAAATACTGAAATAGTTAGAAAACAGTATTGTTCAAAGATTAATTTGCTGCTGAGATTGTTTATGCAAACTGTATCTTCTGTTGAGTACTTTAATGTTTTAGTGAGTCATATTGCAATTACATTTTCCCCCTTAGTTAGATGACAGTAATTAGCTATGCTACAGGAAATTGCCTAAATGGAAAATTTTATGTAAGCTTCCTACAAATTTATAGAATATATCATAGAAATGGTTTTCCTATGCAGCTTAGAGATGTAACTCTTCTACTTCACCCCAGTTTATCTGTTGACTTCAAGAGAGTTATGCATGATTTACCCCAAAATGGCTTTTATATACAAATGAGAACAGAATCAGGTTCCTGAATCTATATCAGAACCAGTAATGAGGCACCATGTTGCTTTCTTTGCTCTTTTTTAAAAAAAATGTTAACACAGTTGCTTGTGACTCAGTAGAATAAAAGCATTAGTACACATGGAGTCTGATCTACCATCTATGTGGGGTCTTTGGATCTCATCTGTTTAGTCCATTGAGCATTATCTTGTCCATTTACTTGTCCTAGACAGATACAGAGGGTCAAGTGTCTTGCTTATATCTTCATTTCTAAACACACTCTTGAAAGGACAAGAGAAAACACATGCTTTAGTGCTGTCTCCACTGCTGTTCTGGCCCCACACCTATATACCTTTTAAAGTTACCACTTTTTACATTTTATCTTAGGTCAAAATACTTCCATTCTGTTAACAGAATTGTTGGAGCTTGAAGAACATAAACTCATGTCACTAGCAATCACATTTCAGCAATGCCAACTTCACATCATCTGAATGATGAAAAGGTCCCAGATGGTCAGAATAACTGTATGTTATCATTTTAGGTCACTTACTGAAATTTCTTTTTATTTAAAGCTAAATATTGTTCTTTTTTTAATAAAGACCTTCTAATACTGATAACATAATGCAAAATCTAAGTTTGCCTCTATTAAGTAGAAGATATTTTCTGTGTGATGTATCTGCCTCTCAACAAGGATAGCAGTCTCTATAGCTTACTGTTTTCTGAGGAAGAAACTGCAACATGTAGATTATGAAATGCAGTACTTTCAGATTTTCAGCATTATCTTGTACATACCACTGAAAATAATGCAAACAATAAAGTTACTGTTTTTATGATGCACAGATGTGCTTTGAGCCTTGTTCAGTATATCTAACTTTACTAATTGCATTCCTTCTGCAATGCTTGTTATCTAAATGTTTTCTCTGTTCACTACAAGACCATGGGTTTTGATAAAACTACTCCTAGTGCGAGAGCACCATTTCTAATTAGTTAGTCTTTAGCACTGTATCTTTTTACAGTGTTTTTTTACAGATCATTATACAATTCATTACAATGTTGATATTTCTTGTCTTGGAATAATTAAATTTGTTCAGTGAGAGCTAGCTCTAAGTTCTGCCTGGACAGAGGCATGAGAAATAGCCAGACATTCTTCATAAATACATATACCAGTCTCTACCCACAAGGAGACACATAGTCTACCTAGCATTTTGATAATTTATTACTGGGCCCCATAACATATATATTTGAAGAAAATCTAGTGCTGTGTGCTGCTTGAAATTATTTTCTGGGTTACTTTTGTTTGCACATGATGTTATCTCTGGATCTAACTAATTAATTTTGAGTGACTAACTTATTAAACTTTTTGCATTTAAAAGCAGATAGTTTAGAAGGGGAAAAGCAACTTTAAAAAAATTATTAAATTATGTTATTTGTCAACTACTCATGAAAAGCATCTAGAGCACTAGAAGTCTGATTTGCTGGCTGCAAAGCATCCATCTATTCTTATGATATGCAGCCCCACTATGATATTGGAGCTTGGCAAGAGATTAAATGATTTATGAGAAGAGAACAATTCAATGAAAGCAGACCTATAAACATAACCCCACTGCTGAAAACAACAGTGATACTGATCAGTGAATTGCAGCAGAAATTCTGAGTACACTGAAAAGATAAAGTGCTTTCTTTTCTTGGGCGAATAGGTTTCTTAAAACAACAGTGACTATTCCAACAACGGATAATGGATATAGAATTGCCTTATTTAGATCTTAGCTAGGCCTCAATGTTCCCCATCTTACATCACATACTGTTTTAATTATGGGAGGGAGAAATTACGTGGGAGAAAGAAAGAAACCTTTATGTGGCTTTTTTTGGTAGTAAGTGGCATCTGTTTGAACAAATAATGATTTTGAATGCTATAATTAGTAGTAATGGAAAGATACTGATGCAGAAAATTAAGCAAGGTTGGTAGCAGTTCCAGTGACTATAACTATATAGGGCTTTCAAGGTTAAGATCCAAACTATTTGCTGCAGTTTTCCCAAACTTTAAATGCTGTGCTGAAAATTGTCCTTTCAGCTGTCTGATTCACACAGGATTTGCGCTTTCCCTGCTCCACCCTTTCGTGTCTAAAGTTTCAGCTGTTTCTGAGAATGAGACAAAAGGAAAGTATATTAAAAAGATTTTTGGCAAATTTTTCTTCTGACCAGGTCTTGCATCTGAAGTTTTGAGTAGGACTTGGAATGGGACAGTAGGCAGTGTTTGTGGCCAGAACGGCCTTGCGCAGTGCCATGCCACCGCAGATCAATCCTCTTTCCGAAATGTCTCAGTTTGTATCTGCTCGGCAGAAACTTGGAGAGCCAAAACTTCTCAATAGAACAGTCTACACAAATCCTGTCTGATCAGAGTCCATAAGCACCTACATTTACCTGTAAGATTTTCTTGTTCCTAAATTTCTGCTACTGCACATTTTCCGCCTGGGGCTCACCTCCTGCCTAAGACCGCACACGATACACAGACTAAGCATCAGCAGGCCCGGTTCCTATGGGAGGCATGAAGTCCAGCATCTGTCCCCACACCTGTTCACACAATTTTACGGACAACTTGCAGCACAAACATCCCCAGAGCCCTGGTCTTCCTTGATGTGCTACAAGACAGACTACTCACCAGGAAAGTACTCGAAACATTCAATATAATGTAGCGTTATGGGTCCATGTCCCGTTGGTAATGACAGGCAGCGTGAGGGAGGAAGAGAAGATGACCTTCCCTTCCTGTCCTGCTGCTCGGCCACTGCCACCCAGGTGCTGGGAGTGGTGCTGAGGAGGGAGTAATGGGTGGCTTATTGTGGTCATGACTGTGAGAGGCTGTGTTGGTGTGCTGAAACTAATGTGGTGTGATCTGCTGGAACACATGGTGATGTATATAATAGGAAAAGACATTCCCCCGATGTTGCCTTGTGCCATGGCTTGTTCCTGCTACGCTACCCTGCACATGGCTGTATGTTGCATGATGTAATGAGAAAAAAAGTGCTGCAAGTTTACTTTCTGGGTTAATTTCAAAAGCAAGTAAAAATGGGTGCAGAAGCACTCTATATTGCTGTGGTATTAACTGACTGTTGCATCTTTTTTTCCTGTGTTCAGTTCTCTAATTCCTTTCTATCCATTTTCACATCAAAGAACAGTTCCGAAGATAAGAAGCTAAGTTTATATAGGTTTTTTTCCAGTTTGGTTGTTATTTGTGTATTTGGTGAAGTCTCCATTTGTTTCTTTCATTCATACATTCATTTATTCATTCTCTCATTAATTTTTCCATTGCAAAGACAGGTCCACCTGAAAAGTCCAGACATGTGGTAATAATCTGTTTTTAGAATAATTTATAAATTGTAAGCTCCCATTTCCATTGGCTTTTCTGTCCAAAGCCTCCTTGGACAGAGGTGACCACTCCTTTCCTTGTTGTTTAGGCTACTATAGTTTAAAGGGGGAAAACTCTGTTTGTATTTTGTGGTATTCTAGAAATTTTTGTAATATTTTTTTATACAATTCATTCTGATTTAATATCTATTACAAAACTGTGACTGTTTTCTTAAAGTTGTCCAATTCTGAAATTCTTGTAGAGCAGCAAGGTGTGTGTGTGAGAGAAGCAGCATGCATTGCTGGGATTGCAAATTACATGTGGGTATAATACAATTACTTAATCCTCTGGTTTTTTTATAGAAGGTATGCTGTGAAAGGCAGAAGCTCACAGCTTGGGCTGCCTGCCAGCCCCCAAGGACTCTCTTTCCTCCATGGGTGTGTGCCCTGACTTCAGTGGAACTAATAGCATTACACTAGAAAAATACGTACTGGTGTGAGAAAAATTCAAAAATTCATAATTATCATGTGTCTCTTAGCAAGGTAGAAATTTATGTATAATTATAGACTGCATAATTCCACTATGGTTCATCTAAACATACTGGGAAAAAAATTAATGAGAATGGTCCTTTGGAAGAATCATGCAGTCATTGCATGGTGAGTATTTCTGCAGTGGTCCCCACAAGCTCTCAGGTCATTTGCTTTAGCTACTTTTGGAGGCTATTTGGGAGCTGCTCCAAATCAGAAGATTGCAGAGATAGAGATTAAACAGAGGTTTTCTGAGGAAAAAAAAAAAAAAAAAAGGAATTAGCATAGAGAATCTGGGATCATTCCTGTTCAACTGTTAGAAAATGGGTTCGTACACATCAAAGGGCAACAATAATATATTTTTTTTAATGATAAAGACAAAATGCCAGAAGTAATACATTATTTAGTTTTCTGGTGGTTCATCTTGCATTGGAAGACAGTGATAAAAATGGAGCCATGCTAAAACAGACTGTTGGCAAAAAGCAGTGTTTTAGATTGTAAATGCTTAGGAATTAGGTACTAAAATGCTGAATATTTATTGCTACTGCTGCTAGTGGCTGAATGCTTATTTTTCTTTCTGTATGCCCAAACAACAACAATAACAACAAGAAGACAACTGTCTTCAAAGAATGTCTGTTTTCCTGTGATTTATACTTCCAGGGATTAAAACTGCATGGAGATCATGGTTCTCAGGTGGACAGACTGGTCTTCTGTAAAGGCATATGACTGACTTTCTACCCTTTTCATAACATTAGCTCTGTAAGATAAGACTTGTGCATTGATCTTTTTACTTACATAGATCTTTCTCAAAATGTAGGTATGCTAGAAACAGAGAAATATATTCCATGCAGTATGCTGGAATGGAAATGATTTTGCATTTTTATTCTTGTCTACATTGAATTGAGAATTATGACTTGGCTGACTTACATATTTGTTTTGTAGTGTTTTGTTTGTGTTCACTTACACAGGTTGGTCATCAAGAATGGAAGTCCTGGAGAGGAGAGGAGAGGAGAGGACAGAAAAAGGGGCAATCAGAGTTCTAAAAGAAAACTGCTGTGCATCATTGCAGAATTTCCTCTCAGAGACTAAATGTTTTCTGAGTAAGTCTTTAAAATATTAATCTTCTATAGGTAGACAATACATCTTCAAAAAGTTTTCTGACTACTTAAATATTTGAGAGGCAACTTTAAGTTTGAGCCATGTTAATCTAGATGGCAATACAAATGACCAAAAATTACGAAACAGCTGTTCTCAAAATGTCAAGGTTAAGATTTATTTGAAGAGAGACAATCTTGTGATACAATGTCCTTGGAGAAATAATAGTAGAGATGTGTCATGAAGCAAGAATCTTGTATATGACCAAATATTTACCTACAGATGGCACTTGGAATCAAGAAAGAATTAGCGTTTGGGAGCAGGGAGTACCCTCATGAGCTCAAGGCCATTAAAAGTTTGAAATTTTTTGTTAGTGCATCAAGGCAATTGTAGTCTGGAATTATAGATAACTAAGCTCACAGGCAAGTGAATCATTACACTTGATCTAAACTTCGAGTATTTAACACTTTGGAATCTAGTCTAGAAGTAATCTAATCTGTTCTACATTTAATTACATACCAATGCTTTGGAAAGATGAGAGCTTTTTACAATTTAACATTATGAAAGTCTATCAGTTTGAAATTCAGCATGTGTTTTTCCCATCTTACACTCTTCAAGAAGAAAAAGAATCTCCGATCCTAGAAACCGACCTGAAAGGAAAGAAGCACAGTATTAATGCCATTGCTATCCTGATGTTTCTGAATGACTTTTTGACTGGAATGCAATGCCAACATGTATGCTTGCTTTCCTAGCTGTCTAATCAATAGTTTTCTACACTTTTTCCTTCTTTTATCAGCTAATTGTGCTTAACTATTTTCAAACTTTAGTAACTACTGCAGTGTGTGGCTGAAACACTTAATCTTCCATTTTTCATTAGAGAAGGTAGCCAGTACTGGAAGTGAGTGGTTAATGTTTTCTTCATAAGGCATTATATAATATTATACTACTGTTGCTATTAATAATTTTATCTATTACCTGTTTTTGACCAGGACAGAGCTGGGAAGCAGTTGGATGCAGTTCAATACTGTAGACTGAGGCAACGGTACGAGGCTGAGGAAACCTGCTGGAAGCCATGGAAAAGAATACATCTGCATTTAAAAATTCTGTGGCTGACAGCTGTAATTAAAGCTCAAATGTATTGATCAGATATTGTGCTGGGAGTTTGCTACAGACCACCCAACCAGGACAAGGTGAAGTATTCTGCAAGTGGCTGGCTGGATCAATGGGCCAAGGCCAATTGCATGAGGTTCAATAAGGCCAAGTGCCGGGTCCCGAATTTCAGTCACAACAACCCCAGGCAATGCTAAAGGCTTGGGGAAGAGTAGCTGGAAATGGCTGGAAAGCTGCCTGTCAGAAAAGGACCCAGGTGTGCTGGTTGACAGCCGGATGAACATGAGCCAGCAGTGTGCCCAGGTGACCAAGAAGGCCAGTGGCATCCTGGCCTGTATCAGGAATAGGATGGCCAGCAGGAGTAGGGAATCATGTCCCTGTGCTCAGAACTGGTGAGGCTGCACCTCGAGTGCTGTGTTCAGTTCTGAGCCTCTCTCTACAGGAAGGACATTTTGGTGCTGGAGTGTGTCCAGAGAAGAGCTACCAAGCTGGTGAAGAGTCCAGAGAATAAGTGGCTGAAGGAACTGGGGATGTTTAGTTTGGAGAAGAGGAGACTGAGGGAAGACCTCATTGCCCTCTACAACTACCTGAAAGGAGGTTATAGTGAGGTGGGTGTTGGCCTCTTCTACTGAGTGGGTGAGAGGAAATGGCCTGAAGTTGTGGCAGGGGAGGTTTAGATTGGATATTAGGAAGAATTTCTATACTGAAAGACTGGCCACACACTGGAACAGCCAGCCCAGTGAGGCAGGTGGTTGAGTCACCATCACTGGAGGTATTAAAAAACATGTGTGGATGTGGCACTTCAGGGCATGTTCTAGTGGCCGAGGTTGTGTTGATGGTTGGACTCAATCTCAGAGGTCCTTTCCAAGCATGATGATTCTGTGATTCTGTGAGAAGTGCATATTGCTTGCTGCTCTTAGCTAAGCACGGCAGGTTGTATGTAGGATTTCTCTGTTTCTGCTGTTCAGTAAGATATGAATATTTAGTTTGAAGGAGGACATGGGTGCCTAACTCTAACATTAGCTACTGATGTGTGGTGGTTTTTTTACCGTATTGTCTTGAAAAAGATAGTGACATATTGTGGAGAAATGAGCAACCTACCTTTTTCCAAGAGCATACAACAAAAGTACTTCACAATGCATAACGTACATTTCTTTCCACACAGAGTTTGAGACTTTTGCTTTGTTCTGAAAAAATTCCTGAGTCAGCTTGTGACTTTTCTTAGTGTCCTTATGCAACTACTGGAATGGCTGTGACAGTGAGGGCACTACAAGTGTAACTGCAGTTGTCCAAAACCACAAAGAACTGCCAGCTGAGAGTTTTGTGCAAAGGTCTCTCAAATTTACAATCTGATTCTTTCCTTTATCAATAGGGATTCATTTAGGGAAGCAAAAGACTGACATCCAGTGCCTATTAATGGTGGAGAGAAAGGTCTATTAGTTCAGCATTAGGCTTTTGCTCCTTGATAATGGGATGAGAGATAAATGTTTTCCCCATCTTTTCATGTGATTCCTTTGCTATAAGGCAAGGGAGTCTGGAGCCTACAACAGTACCTCTTGTATCCTCTAATTCTGAGTAAAGAAAGTATGTTCGGAGCAGCTGTGTCGAGACACAAGGTCTCTGGACAGATGGCTTTTGCCTCTCCCAGCATTTCCAAGGTCTATGTGGATAAAGGCAATCTGAAAACTCTTCTGCATTTGTTTTGTTTTGTTTTGTTTTGTTTTGTTTTTTTTGTTGTTTTGTTTTTCCCCCCCAAGGAGAGTGAAGGAATTAAAAGTTTATTGTGTATTGTTGGGTGAGAGCTGTGAGAGCATTTTCCCTACTCTTGCAGTTATAATTCATACAGAAAATAAGGTAGGCATCATGTTCACCACACCCCAGACCAGACTTCTATAAATCAGTGGCACCTGCTACGCAAATCTATTTTGAAAGCTGACAAGGAGGCATATCGAATCACATCATGTAGTAGTAGAAGGTGCTTATTTTCTTTAAAGCAAAAGCATGTAATGCCTGATATTGGATTGTTCTGTACCATATCTCTCAAAATGATGTAGGTACTAATTTCCAGTTTCCTAGATTAACTGTCTACTCTCCCTGCTATGAATTCAATTTTTTTAGTCCATTTTATATGACAGACCACTATTAAATTGCTTAAAATTTAATAGGAGAACATGCTGCTCCATAGAAAGGAACTTAAGGCCCCACTGTGCTGTTTTATCAAGCAGATTATGAGTTAGGCTTTTTTTTTTTTTCCTGGTACATTCTTGTGTTATCTGGATTCTGTGTCCAAGGCCCAATTATCTTAATTCTTCTAGGGAAGGAAGAGGGAGGATGCTGCACACAGCTGATCAGAGATCCTCAAATTTTAGCTGAACTGTAGGATCAACTGTAAGACTTAAAATATTTTGATTTTTTAAGTAAAAGCATTCTATAATTTTAAAGAAGGATTTTATAATTAAAAAAACCAAACAAACCTCAATGTCATGAACTTATGCTTGCTAATATTCCCTCCCCTTACTTGGAACTGTGAGTTTTAAATATTCATTCCATTTAAGCCATGTCTTTGCTTAGGTACTGGAAGCACTGATCACAGAATATTGCAAAAAAACATAAAACATTTGGACTTGCCTGTTTCCCCTTGTTCCCTGTAGGAACAATATGAATGGAGTACAGAAAGGATAATTCAAAGAACATAGCAATAGTTTTTTTTCAGTATCCTGAAGTATAGTTCAGATCTCAGAGTCTCTCTCAACCATGCTTTAACTTCTATTTTTTTTTTTCTTTAACTTAATCACATCTTCAGTCACACAGACACAAAATGGACTGTCATTACTGGCTACCATTTTTGCTCCAAGGCAAATTGCTTCCATGTTTTATAGCAACCTGTTTCTGTGCTCTCAGGACCTACATTACAATTTGGGGGAAGGTGACTCTCCCAAAGGTCTTGGTTTTGGCACAGGCAAAAGGATTCGAATCTGTTAAATAGCTGCTGAACACAACTGCTCACTTTTTATTTACTCTGTTTGAACTATCTCTTCTGTGAGTAATTCTAGCACCTGTGGACAGGAAAATTAAAGACATGAAGGTTATTTTTCATACAATGGCATTTTGTTATGAGTTAGCCTTCCATGTATTCTACAGCACAAATTTGAAAGGACTAGTATTTTGCCATTTCAGTGGTATTATTCAGAACCTAAATGGGCTAATAGTTTCAAACTGGTTTGTTGTTTATAATAGTTGCTAGTCTGGCCAAATGTGGGACGGCAAGTAAGTTATAAGCTGTAGATGCTCGGCTCTGATTCTGCTCTGAACAGGTATTGATGGAGAGGAACTATTTTACAAAATTGAAGATGTAGTCTGAACCTCTTCCTGCTCAAAAGGGATTTTCACATACTACAGGCCCACTTTTGCTAATAAATATCTCTCACTGTGGTTTAAAAATAAAATAAAATAGTAAGCCTTGCTCTGTTTGTGGTAATAACATTTGTAAGTGCCAGCTCTTAGGAGAATGCTTTAGCCTCTGCTCCTGTACAGATGAAAGCTAGTTCAGGAACATAAACTCTGCAGAGGTAATAAGATTTTGAATTTCCTAGTCTTCATTTACACTTTCCTGTTAGTGTTAGATGCTCTGTTGCTTCCAGGGTGGTATTACACTACGGCTAAACTGAACCAGATGCTGCAAAAAATGGACAGCTGTTTTCCAACTCTTTTCCCTTCTTTAATCTGTGTGCTCCAGTTGTCTCTCTTGTGTTGGCACTAGTGCTTGTTGTTCAGCTCTTCTGGCAAGCTGGCTCCAAAATGGAGAAATGGTATTTCTTTATATCCTTCTAACCTCTTGACATCCTCACTGCAGAGAAATGTTGAGCTTTTAAAACTTTTAAAATAAAATAAAGATATTTTGAAGTATTTATGATTAAGCAAATATAACCTACTGTAGCAATCTAAAATAAATTTTTAAACTATAGCGTGTGCCCTTTAATTTATCCAGACATTTAAATTATCTATGTCTCCATGCTAAAATGTGCTGTTTATTTTTTTAAATGAAAGCTAGATGTCAGGAATCTGCAAATCTGCATGGTTAACACCAAAAACTGTATTTTCCAAGGAGTGGAGTGGTGCTCATAAATGGATTTAACTTTTAAAACTGATTTGGGAAGAAATGAAAATCCTGTTATGAGAAGACTGGGATAAATATAAGATCTGTTTCATTCACATGATTTACCTGGTTTCTTCCTAAGGAAGGTAACATCGCCAGCAGATCAACATATGCATAATGTTCTTTTTGTGCCATTTATTGGTATTGTGCTGTTTTTTCAGTTTTCTTAAGGTAGGACAGTGCCTAGTCTGAAATGGCCACAGATCTCAGGGATGCTTATGGCTCCTCAGAAGGACAGCTGTATACAAGCCAAATTTTTAATCCGACTTCAGAAAGCAACTGTGCAGCAAGAAAAAACTTGGATTTCCTCCAATACCAGCCCATAGCAACCAAAACACAGTTCTTTTCCTCCTGCCTTCTGCTTGATGATGCTTCTCATGCTGCCCTTCTTTATTGCCTACCTTGTAAGGTCTAGGGTTACTCCTTCAGTGGTCACTTCTACCCCTGTTCGCTGAAGGTCCCACAAAAACCTAAGTGCATCAACCACGAGACTGGATGTGTTGATAAAACAACATTATTTTGCAAAGGCAGTGTCAAAATTATGCCTTTTTACATCAAATACCATTTTTAGAACTATTAAATGGCAGTGCATAATTTTTAAAGCCTGGAACATTTATTGTGTTTTCAGGTACATGAGTACATGGATTAACTTCATTTAATTTAATCATTACAGTAGCAATAATATATTAATTTATTCAAGCACATCTATTAAATCATAGGAAGAGGAGTAACAGTTAAAGAAGATTGTTCAAAATTTTTCACTTCTGCTTTGCGTGATGAGAGACAAGTTTATGTCTGGCTTTCTGGCTGCTCAGGATTGCACGGCTACTGTGGAGGCTGTGGGATGAGGTTCCCCATGACTTTGGGCAGGATGGTGGCTAAACACACGACTTGGAATTGGTTTCACAGAGGACAAGTGGGAGCCCAGAGCTCCTAGCTTCAGCCCCCGGTACTATGGGCTTGCATGAAAAAGGCAGCTATTTTTGTATAAAATCTCAAAGTTCCTCAGTATGATGTTCCCCAAATTCTGGCCGCCTCAAAAACCAAGCAAAAAACCACCAATAACATTAAAGTGGCATCTGGAGACTCTAAAACCCATAAGGTGGAAAATATTCTTGACTTTTTTGTGAAGTCTGGAAGTCTTAAATTACATGTTGTTGAAGGATGGAAGCTGACAGGTGATTCTGGAGTCTGAATGGAAAATACTGAGCAAGTGGTATTTCATAGAATACTCGCACTGTCCTGGAGAGCTGCTAGGATATTTGGAAGGTCGTATGGTGGGGTCAGCAGAAGAAAAGGAGGAAAACATCAGCCTGACTGATGAATATCAATTCAGGATCATATGTCCAGCACCAATGTCAAAGTTACTGTCCCTGAGGTTGGTATAACTGGGCAGGACACACCTCCTGTGCACAAGAGAAAGTTCTTACGAAAGGCTTGGCTACCAGTGTAAAGAGCACGAAGACTAATTTCCATGTTATTTCTCAGATTTCCCTCAAGTCTTCACCATCCTTACTCCTCCATCTTTTAAAAGGTGTTAATATCTGATTACATTGCAGTCAATAGCTAAGCTCCAGCTACTGGTGATCCTGTTCCTGAGGGAGTTAATTATATTTATTTGTTTTAATTTTGCAGTAAGTGTAAAACATGGAACACTTGAATCTCCTGTCTTAGCTGCAGTTCCCACTAGCACATTTTGCAGTTGCTACAGTGTCTGTACTTGCAGGGTTGTTTGGCTCTAGGACAAAATCTTCAGGTAACTTCTTCTGCAGTATGTTATCTGGATTTTCCAGATTTCCTAGTTCTAGAGTGGCTGCTTAAATTAAATACTTTGTACTGAAAAAAACGATATTATCTGATTAAACTATTTTTTTGGTAATACAGTTTTGGATCAGCTACACTTCTTTTTATTTCCCAGGTGCCAAAATTTAACCACAACAATATCCCTGTTTACCTAAGCAGTTCAATTTGTAGTATATGTGTTGTTTGATATTGGGATTGAAAGTATCTTTTTTTTTTTTCTTTTGCAAGCCTGAAATAGAGAGATTTTATGACTTACTGTTTGTCAAATTTACAAAACATCTCCTTTCTTTTTAGAAGGACTGTAGGTTTTGTAATGTGAAATAATACAGTTCTCACAGCAGCAGCAAGTTTCATTGTTCTAGTTAGTGACTGAAGTGTTAGATCTTTAGCTGCTGCAAAGTGGCATCTTTACATTTAATCCTGTAAAGCAGAGTGTTTTGCAGAAGCTGAGTCTGTCCTGAGATAGGCACAAGCTGGGAGTACCTTAGAGGAGACGTATGAAGTTGGGAGATGCTTGGATATGATGGCTACACAGGAAAAAGAGTAAAACTAGGTCTCATTAGGGTAAAGTGAACTTCAGCAAGACTAAACCTGCAAAACCTAATTTGTGATTCTGATAATTTAGCTGTAGCCTCACAAAAGAAGAATCACCATAAAGAGGCTTTGGGTGAACTCACTACAGGAACAGAAGTTTTACCCGTCCCGAAGGTACATCTGCAGTGGGATTTATGGTATGTATGTTGCATAGTAGCTCTGTTGTGTGGAGAATAATACCCTTTTTTTAGTGAGCTGGTACATTTGCAATAACAGAGTATAGCAGAATAGTGTTTTTAATATTTGTTGTCGTGTTTCAGTCTTGTAGGTTTTTAATTACACTAAATTTGTCCTGGTGTGATTGACAGCTGCATCTTAGGAATATAACTCAGTACAGCAAAATTAGATCAGAGAATATAATAAACAATACTGAATTTAGAGGCTCAGATCATACTGAGCTACAAGCAATCTATTTTATGAAGATATTAGATTACCTTATACTTGCACATTGTATCAAGCATACTAAAAACTGACTTGTGAGGTTTTTTTAAATAAAATGAGATATTTTGGTAGGTAATAGAAAGGAAAGGCTGAAGTTCCCCAGATTTTTACCCAGTTTTTTACCCACATAACCCTTATCAATAGATTTTACCCTCAGTGATCAGTGTTTCTGAAATAATTAGTTACTTCTAGATCCATGCAGTATACTTGGAATCTTTAAAATTATGTAATTATGAAATTATGTCTGCCACTAATGTTAGGCTGATATTACAAGAGTCTGAGAACTATTAAATCTATTGTGCATTTACAGAATTTGGGGTGCTTGGCACTTTCTCAAATTGAATCTTCTCAGTGAAATCATGTTCTTCCTACTCTTTGTGACCAGTCTACTAATGTCAATAAAATAATAAATGTGGAAATGGATTCCTGCTCATGTTTTCATTTCCAGAATCTATCTGTGATCCATTTACAGTTATTGACCCAACACTCTTAAAACAGTAGGTTTGCATTGGCTTTGCAGTTCTTCTGTAATCTTACTAACTTTTTTTAAAATGTTTTTTCCCTCCAAGGGAGTAAATTGATTTATATGAGCATGCTGTTAATATTATAACTCCTTGTCTAGCCCCTTGGGTTCTAATGTTTTTTAAACACAGTACAATTATGGGAAACATTATATTGAAATGACAACATAAATCATCCCCACAGGAGTCTGAGCAGTCTGGGGAGTAATCATATAGAGTCCTGCTGAGGTAAATAAGAAGAGTAATCTGAAATAAATAAAAGACCAATGGTTCTAATGTGTATGTCTCAAGAATATCATACATTTGTAATGACAGTGTTTACTTGGTGTAATGATATTGGATGTAGTGTAATGTTGTTGCTTAAATCATACTTTATAGTTCATGATCCCATCTCTTCAGAGATTATGTCAGGTTGGCTGTGTTTCCACATCTATCCTCCAAACACCAGCATTTTTTGGAAGAGCATAAGCACATGTGAAATGTGGTAAGATTCTCTAGAACTTTGGTTAAATTTAGTCAACAAATATTGAAATTCCAGGTACAAAAATATGCTTATGGGGATGATTTTGTTCTTTTTTTTCCTTTTTATTACCATAGTCAGAATGTTAGAAAGAGCAGGGAAACTGGGTAATAAAAATACTTTCATTTTCATGTTAATCTACACACAGCAGTCGTGTTGTTTGGGTCCAAAAGGGGTCTTAGACCACTTTGCACTTATGCACAGTGGGAAACTGGCAGCTGGGCAGCCTAGTGGGCTTCCTCTCTTTTGCAATAACTTCCTTACAGTACTTCATTCTCATTGATACTCCAAGATATTGTTCCTCCCTTGACCTGCTGGGGAAATAAAATATGAGTTTAAGGTACCAAATGAAAACAGTTAATCTGAAAAGGAACTACTCTCAGGATTTTTGTCAAATTATATATTTTCAACATGTACAAATTACATAGTAGAAAATAGTTTAAAAATATGATATTTTCATAGAAAATTTATTCCCCTAGACCAAATTCAGAAATATTATGTAAATAAAATTATAATAAAATAGATCTTTTAAAAAGAAAATACATTTTAAAGTAGAAATTAATCTTCCATGAGATTTTATGGCAGATGCTGGGGAACATGCATGTAAAGCAATTTGTGTAATTGAAAGCATGCTGTGTTTATGCACAAAATGAAAGCAAGACATTCATTGCATAAATACAGCCAAATCTTTAAAACACATTTTTAAAATGTTAATGGCATTAACTTTTAAAATAATTTCTGACACAATCTTGGAGCAAGATTAGGCTTCATACAGTCTACCACAGATTTCTGTGCTTGAAGTGTAAATACGACACTACTTTTCAGTGATAGGTCTAAAAGTTTCTGGGATAAATGCTTCCGACATCAGGGAATTCAGTGCAGCTTGGACAAGTCAAATTGGCATGGGTGCCTTTCGAAAATAAAAGTCACTTGCACTTGGTTTTGCTATTTGTTTTTAAACACCAATAGAACTTTAAAATACTTTCTATGAGAAACTTGTTGAACAGATGTTTTATAAGTTATGTTTTAAAATGTTAATCATGGATTATAAAGGAGAATTAAAGAAATCAAGGATGTCTCCAGAAAAAGCACACAAGCTTTCAGTCTGTCTCTGACCTCATCCCCCCTTACAGGTATAACCTTTTGATACACTGTATGTCCATAGCAGCTGTTTTATGAAATATCTTGTGGAAATATTGACTGACTGATTGCATACAGCTTTTTCTCATTTGTAAAGACAATCATTGCATTTATCAAAAGTGGTTACAAGTAGCAAAACATTTTCCTTAGTGTCTACTTTAGATTTTGAGTGAGTTCTGCTCTCTTCTCTCTGAATACGTGTATAACAATGCAGTTTGATTTTGAAATACCAAAGTAAAGATTGTCTGTCTCATTCAGGATGTAGATAATGCTATAGATTTGATTTTGAGACACAGTTTTCCATGTCTTCCAATGAGGTCAAGTGGATTTTAAAAGTCTCGGCTTTAAATACTCATATATTCAGGCTATACAGTAATGCCTGCATGTGATTGGAATTCCTGCTTGTGCTTTCAGGACTCAAAACTACAGATATGAAAACAAAACTAGCATTTGCAGTCATAGGTAATCTTGTTAAGATTATTTATTTGGCTGGCTCCAGATATTAATTTGCAAGATTATTTAGGTCAGAGGGTCGATGCAAATGAAGCATTTTGTGCTTTTCACAAAACCTTTGATGTTACAGTGGTCTATCAGTATTCATACATTAGTGTTTCCTGCAGATAGCAGTCCATTTCAGAAAGGCATTATGTGACTTTATGACTAAACTGTGCAAATAATTTACTAAAAATGTCTGCATTTTAATATTTCTTTCATATTGTTTCATAATCAAATATATTTGTTATAGGTGTATTTGCTCTGTTTGATAATATATTCATATAACAGATCTTAGATTTTATCTTAATTTTATTCATTATTTAATGTTTGCTGACCATATTCAGCATGTCATTCAGATGCTTTTAATTAAATTAAAATACTGTATAAATCTACCTGTCTTTTTATGAATTGCATTTTAAAAATCTAAAACAATTAGTAATGGCAGTAGTATCTGGTAAAACCAGGTACAGGAGAAAATGAAATATGAGATTTGTGGTATAGTTTGGCTTTATAAGTCATGGCAGGTGTGCAGAGGGTGCAAAGAGAGAGAGAAGGGAGTACTCACCCTTTCAGAAAGGTATCAGTAACTAGATAGGTGGTCAGGGACAACCATGCATCAGTAAAAATACTCCATTGCAACACCAGCCATTCTTTCCAAAGACTTGGAACTCTGGGCTTTTAAGTTCTGCACCTGGGTTTGTTTCAATTTGTTTTCTGACCATGAAGGTGTAGCTGCATTTCCTGGGTCTCTTGTTTTATTTCCAGCTGTCTGCTTTTTGTATTTGAACTGTAAGCTCTAGTGGTAAGAATGATGTGCATTTTCACTGTGTGTTTTCCCATAACTTTGATGCAGTGGACCAAGTATTTATTTAGCCACACTGGTAGCTGGAGGTCACAACTAATTAAAAAACTGCAGTTTATAAGTTTGGCTCAAACATGCCCGATTTTTTACTTCTGGATTTTACTGTACAGTGAGCAAATCCACCGTGAATATTGTCTAGGAAGTATTATTTGAAATATTAATTCAGTAATAATTTGCTGTGAGTGTATATAATGCCATCTTGTTGGAGCCACGGTATGTCTGATGGGGGTACCAGTGAAAATTGGACATCTTCTGTTCTAGCATGTACAAGTTCTGCTGTGGGCTGTTCTGTCAATGTTGTACGTAAGCTGGTACCAATATTGCAGAAGGTAGCATGACTGAAGTCTGTCACTCATGATTAACTCATTTTCTGTCTCCTTAGGCTACCTGCAGCTTTTCCAAAAGGAAAAGCAGCTTGTGCAATTACACTTCAGATCTCACTCCAGATCAAGTTGACAAAGTCAGTGTCAGAAACTCAGAGATACTCAGTTCCCAAAAATTTTATGAAAATAGGCTGGTAGAATTAAAAGGGACCCCAAGGCAGCGATGTCAGTGTAACCTTTGTTACGCATGGAAGAAAGACATGAGTACCTAACTTCAACAGAAATTGCACTGCAGAGTTTGGATTTTGCACACCATAAAATCTATCTTTCAGCCAAAACTTGATTTCTGTGTGGATCTTCTGCTGTCTAACATGGTCCAAGCTATGGTTGCAACGTTTCCTACATTTGTAATATCACTTCTCAGTCTGGGACTTCCTATTGTCTTTTAAGGATTAAACTCAGCAGACTTGGTAAGCTTCAGTTAAAGTCAACCAGTTGCAAGAGACGAGTTAACTGGAGATCAGGTATGGAAGTGAAAGAATGTGATGAGAACGGGACCTTGCTTGTTGGTGACAGCAAATTTTTAAGTCATTTGGAATCTACTGTACAACTTAAAGTTTGGGTGAGGAAATGTCATCTGAAAGGACTCTGTTAGACACTAGCTGGGAGTGTCTTAGAGGAGGCACTTGAAATAGACAGATATTTAGATACAATGGCTGCACAAGAAAAAGCAGAAAAGTAATTTCCATTAGGGTAAAGCAAACAAGATTTTCAGAAGAGGACTACCAAGAAAATATTATTGTAAAAACTGGGTATTGCATACTCATTCTATATGTAGTAAATGCTCTGATTTCATTGTGAAAAGCATCTAATCATATGAAAAATGTCCACGGTTTTGTTTCTTTCTCTCACTTAATCTTCCTTGGTGACAGGAACTTGGAAAGAAGCAATAGGTGATGATCATAAGGCTGTCCAGTTGGACCCTGCAAAACCTGCAAGTAATCATGGTATGAATTGTATGTTCTAACATTTAATTTCTATTAGTGCTTGAGTTTATTCATATAGCTATTACTGATTTCCTAGATATTACTGATGTAGTCTGCTATATTTGTTGTAAGAGAGCACCACTTCAACTAGCATTCAAATAGTGGCACTCTAATAAAAATAAGCCTAGTGATATTAATGTAAAATATTTTATGATGTAAAATATTTTATGATGTAAGATATTTTGAAGTGGGGAAAATGTGGTGGGTTTTTTTTTTTTTTCATAGAGAAATATTTGCAGATTTAAATTCTTATATTTCTCATTTTCTGTGTAAATGGAAGATTTTCCTCTTACATATATCAACATGGTTATGTAGTGTAGATCTGTCAAAGCCACCTTCAAACTACTGAGCTGGGTACTGGAAAAGACATGAAAATCCAAGGTTTAACATAGGCTCAGAAGATTAGTATATTTTTGTATCACCAGCCTATGCTGAGCTCTTCCAGTACTGGAGGAACCCGGAGACGTATGTGTACAAAGTCATAAAAGAGTTTGTGGTGCAGACATACTTCGAGTGACACCATCATGTAAGAAATGGGCTTAGGGATGTAGATTTATAGTGGCTCAGTCTCATAGCAGGCATGATAAATATATGAAACACACTAAAGGAAAATCTGGTAAGTCCCTCAGGAAAATTTCAAGCCAGTTTTCTGAAGATTACACTTCTTTTACTACATGAATAACTGATTTTTTAAATAGTTTTATAAGCAGACCTTTTTGGTGAAACTGTGATAAAAAATATCTTCTAAGAGCAAGTAGATATTCATGATGAAGCAATGAATCAAAGGGGTAGAAACCTAGCTCTATATGACTGTCATCAACTCCAGTGGAAGTGGATATTCTGTTAATTGTTTCTGAGCTGACATACAGTAACTTCTCAAAATTTCTTCTGTCCCTGAAAAAGATTAATGTCACTTCTGAATTAGTAGTATCCTTTACCTAACTTCAGCTTTATGCTGCTATATTTTTTCAAAGCTTTTTGAAAAGTACCAGTCCCATCAAATCTGATTTTATTCCAAAGATATGAAAATACATGCTATAATCAGGAACTAAATTTAAAAAAAAACTGTCTTGGATGTCATAATAAGTGATGTCTGTTTTAATTATAAAAGTTTTCATTTGAACTTACCACCTGTGAGCTGATGTGATGAATTTTTCTAACACTGATGTGGTTATATCGAGATGTGTGTTGGCTTGATTTTTTTTGTTTGCTTCTTAAGGAATTTGACCCATCACATACATGCATTGTGATAAGAAATACAAAAAAAGAAGGATGAGAAAAACTAAGTTGCTGGTCTGCTAATAGCCTGCTGCTTTTTCCATGTGGCTGCACTCTGCACTTCGATAATCTCGCTCAGACCATTAGATAAACAAATGTAGTAAGTACTGAAATAACTGATGCTGTCAGCATCTTCAGTTCTTCTAACAGGCCAGAACTGATCTTGCAGTTTCTGAGTTACTGAGTCCTGATTCAGAGACAGGCTTCTATATAGCTGGCTAGCTTGGTAAAACGCATTATTTCTTTGAGAACAAGCACACTCTTTGACTAAAAGCTGCTTAATCTGTGTAAATAGAAGTTCAGTAAGGGAATTATTGTTAATAGTCCTGTAACTCCTTTGTTGTGCTAAAAGGCCATAAATGAGACTGCAAAAATGGACCAATGGATAGTTTTGATCTCCCATAAGAATAGTGCTATGAAAAAAGCCAGGCCAGGCTGTTATACTAGCAGGGTTTTAAGAACCCATTGGTCTTTTGCTTATGTCAAAGAGTAATAAAAGTAATTTTATAAAGGTAGGTAATAATACTGTTGTTTTGTGCCTTGAGTACAGTCTTGGAGGCTCTTCTGTTTAAGATGAAAAATTTCTGATCAGGAAACTGAATGTTTAGAATAAAACTGCATCTACCACTGTGTTGTCCTTAAACATAGTCATATGTCACTGAAATTGAAATTGCAGCACTTGTTTATTGAGAGCAGAAGTAGGTAAAACCAGTTTTGTTTTATGGGTTTTTAAAAATATATAGCCACACTGAGGTTGAGTTAGTATCTCTTATTTTATGTATATTTGACAGTGTTTTTACGTAAGTAAAATTACTTTTTAGTAAAACAGTCTCTTGGTGGAGACAGATGCTGTTTTGTCCTGCAGGGAAGCTCTGTACTTCAGCTGTTACCCTTTATTGCTGAGTGTTCTCAGGTCTAAATTTTGATTATCAAAGCAATGTGTTGCAACAGTTCCTTACACATAAAACATAATCTGCTGAGGTCATGCATATGAATTTATCTTCTCAGTATGACAAATTTTATGCATGAATATTCCTCTATTGTTTTTTCTTAGCTCTATCCTAATTTTTTTGTATATGGTGGATGGATTTAATACTGATTTCTATCTGATACACAGTATGTATTACTATGGCTACCACTTTATCTAGAAAATATTGCAAGATTGTGAACAATTAAAATAAACCTAAATTAGGAACGCGTAATCTGTGGTTTTAATTTTGATCTAAATAAGTACACTTTTTTCTCTCCCTATATTTGAGAAGATCTTATAAATAATGCTCTTCTGAAAAAAAAAAAAAAGCAACGTGGGATCACCATCATTAACACACAATTCACGCTGTATTTTGCAAAACATCATACAATAAATATGAAAGCCTGGAATACTCCTCTTTCACAGTTTAGCTGTACCAATATGTGACTCATCTCTATTACTTAGGTATTGATCTCATGGTTTACCATAAGATTCTTGCAGTAGTTATGGCACAAATGTTTTGTGCTATTAATAAAATATATACAGCGACTTGGTAATTATTTCTTGACATAGAACCTCGGAGAGTGCTCTCCTCTTGCTTGACTTTGAACTCACAGATAACACATTTACTCAGTGCTGGCTCCAGTGAATGCTGGGTCTTTACACACTTACAGAAGAATCTCCTAGTCCCTTTGAATTCAAAACTTGGAGGCAGATGCAGATTGCCCAAATGCCTTTTGTATCTTGCTTGTATTTTACTGTTAGAAGGTCAAGCCTCAGACTGATTGACTGACTGTTCTCTGGCATTGCCTGACTACGGAAACAAATGAAATTAAGTATTTTCATTCCTCTACCTTGGTTTACAAAGTTTCAGCGCCAGGGGATAGCTGCTAGAGTAAGCTTAGAGGCATTCTGATGCAGGAAGCAGTGACACAGGTCCTCTCTAAGATCTCATATGATTTAATAACAGGCAGCAAAACAACTGAATTCCACCTAAATGGTTAATTCAATCTAAAACCATTAGTCAGCTCAGTCCACTTCTTGCTTAGAGTGCATTGACATCAGTGCAAACCTCATCAGTCTTGATGGCTTTTAAAAGGAAACAATTCTGTGGCCTTGAGGTAAGGTTACTCATGCTGAGAAGGAGTATCTCTAAGGTGTTTCTCCTGTGTGTTCTAAAGAGGCTGCTCATGAATTTTTCCATTTAATAGCCATGGGAATCAAGGACCCAACCCTGACCCTGGGATTCTTCCTTCAAATTCTTCCTTCTTTTCCAGCCGTAACAAAAAATCACTCATTGGCCTCAACTGCTTGATTTTCACAAGTACTGAATTAAGATACACGCAACAGGGGAATATATGGAGTGCCATATTAAACAAATAGCACATCAAAGGCATTTTAGTTAACATTCAACTTCAGGACCAATGCATACTGTCAGATAAGACATATTCTTTTTGATCTTCATGCTATCACTTTGGAGGTTATGTTCAATGCTTCTGATGCATTTTTAGTTACAGCTGGAGAAATACCCAGCAGTAGGCCATTCAGGATCTAGTGATTTAGTTATTTCATTAAGTGTGGAAAAATTTCTACAGGGGCCTTGTCTGTTGTTTTCACAACTAATTTGAATCAGTTTATGATGTTCAATGTACCTTGAGGTTTTTGACATACTGTAGATTTTATGTTGCAAATGACTAACTGTAGTAACACCGTTATCAGCCAGAGATGAAGACTGGGCAGGTTGGCTAGGGATGGTTTTTGTCTTCTGGGTAGGTGGGAGTAAGAAACAGTGGTTGTGCCACTAAACTTCAGCACTAATTAGATACTTGCTAAAAGTTATCAATCATGAAACAATTAAAAATATTGATACTGAAATTGCCATCTCTGATGATGGTTCTGTCCTTTAATGCATTTTCAAACTTACAGCATTTCTACTGTGCGTATCCACGGTGTGTTCATACGTGGCTCATGAAAGCTATGGATATTTTTTTCTTTTTAGTGAAGGAAACTTAGTCATGTGTCAGCTCTGTGGTAGGTTCCATGTCCATGAAATAGGCCCTCTATGTGCAGCAAACAGATTTCGTACAAGTGAGATTATATATCTGATGCTTTTAAGTTATGGTACTCACATGAAAGCCTAGATTGATGATGTTTTCAGAGTTGATATAGGAAAGACGTAATGAAGTCAGATACAAAAGCAGTGCTAACACATTTCTGATACCCCTCTTAGAATATAAAGGCATGGTGTCTTCCAGTTTAAATTTCTATGCTCATTTTAGTTATGAAAAAATATTAATCAAGAGTGTGCTGTTGTAACCTTAGCTGTTCTATTGCAGAACCTTTTCAATAAAGACCCCTTAAAAGAAAGAACTTGTGATCCAGAATTTACAGGTACTCTAATGAAACTAAAAGAAAATGAGACAGGCAAGCATGGGTTCTGCTGTTTGTGCATGTCTATACTTCCTACGTGTTTTACATCTAATTGGGGCCTTAATTTTGAATTATCTGATTTTGTTTATATTAATTTGTCTACCTACCAGTTTCCTACTTTTTAATCTTTAAACCACTGATTTCACTGCTAGTCTAGCTATAGGTTAATGTTTTAGCTTTAGGGATTAAGAATAATTAATGATATCTTCTGTTTATTCAACTTAGCCTTTGAATTAAAAGCATACATAAACATTTTCTTCTGGGAGGATCCTATAAGCAGAGATTGATTAAAGTGAATATTCAGGACAAAGAATTGTAGCATTTGGCATAAACAGATGGAATTCTTCAAATGCAGAAATGTCTATAGGTACATACTTTGTATCTTGATCTTGTTTTGCATTGAGTAAGTTAATTTGCCAATTAAGTTTTAGGAAAATACTGCTTTGTTTTGCACATCTGAGATGAGCAAAATCTGCTTCTAATAAAAATCTGCTTCTAATAAAGTCACTAAAATATTGTAACACTGGCATACAGAGATTGGCTATGGGAAATGTAACCTAATATACAGTGCATGCAAGTATATTTTAGAAATTTACATCATAGACCTGTGGCTTATCAGGCAGAGAACCCCTAAGAAAATACATGTGTTTTATCCTGACAACCTAATAAAGAAGGAGAGGCAGAGTACTGGCATCCTTTTTTCATTTGGTACTTATTAATACCTTTTTATAAGTAAGAAGGAAATGAAAAGAGAACAAACCTATGGTCTTAAAGCCTTATCCATGAGTGAATATAAAACTAAAATATTTGTTAATACCAAGTATGATTAATTTTGATTTTCTGATTGCAGCACTTTTTCAAAGAAGAAGGACTAATTTCTCTCTAAAGAATGAATTAGAATGCAGTAAAAAGAATAATTCTGTTTAGGGAAAGATGTCTGAAGAATGGCAAGGAATGGAATCCTCATGATTAATAAGTAATGTTTTCAGTGGCTTTTCTTTTTCTCAGATACTTGTAGTCACTAAGTGTACCTCACACAATTATGGAAACCAGCTGAACTGGACACCCCAATGCTTGTTGGCTGGACAGTCATTTATTATTTATTGTTGGCTGGACAGTAATTTATTCCACAGTCATCATTCTTTTCTAAGAATTGTTTATTTTTGTGTGCTATCTTCTGTAATCTCCCTTTGTCTGCCTAGAATCAGTGAATTGTTTAGAATACTATGAAACATTTTATGTTTTTAAACAGCTCATGTTTACTAATTTCCGCCCCCCAACATAACTGAAAAATATGAAGTGCAGTTTCAATCCATGTTTACAGTGGTTATAATCCAGATTATAGGTTCCATTCACATTATAAATGTATAGTGGCAAAAAGGAAAAAAAAAAAGAATTTTCTTTACTTTTACTGTACTGGAGATTTAGTAATTTAACAGCTTAATTATAATGATACTTTTTGTTGTTGCTTAGATAAGATCTTCAACAAGAGTGATAGTCTGATCAGCAATGTTTCTCATAGTATAGATCATTATAGTTACTCATAGTCAATACTGCAATAAAATTATTTTGTCCTGCAAATACTAAGTCTTTAGGAAGAGCTGCAACTTCTTATCCCAATGAAAAAAACCTACTTTTCAATTGCCTTCATTGAAACTTAGGAATACTGAGGGATATTAATTTCTAGACCTGTACAAGCTGCTCTGGGGAAATGTGATACATTCCTTGCACAGTCCTCAGCATGCTGTCACTGCAAAACTCCTGTCCTGTGCTAGTCCAGACCACAAGGCTATGTCTGTATTACTAAATAAAATACACCTGAACTTCTTCTCTGGCTCTTAAGAAAGTGTCACGTTATGACTTACATTCACATGACCAACCTTTCTCTTCTTCATCTACAGTAAACGTGGCCATATCAGACAGTCTGTTGGGAATATGTCCCTGGCTCACGCTATCCTAGGAATATGGCATGACTTGGGAGAGTGGTGGCTGACACAGTAAAGCCATAGCAAAGGAGCATACTCAACGATAAATATGTTAAACAGTGTGAAGAACTGCAAGACAGTGCTTGAGCCTGTCCAGGCCCTGTCTAATTCTCTAACATAGACTGAGCTTTTGAAACTTTCTCTTAGTCAGAGAATGCTGGCTGGTAATAAAGCTTATGTGCATTCTCAGACTTCACCATAAGGTACTGATTACAAATAACATAAATATGGACTTAATCAGACCGTTTTTTCCTAATTCTTTCAATGTTGTTATTACTTAAAATGGCAAAATATTCTGCATAGATTATTAACTTTGACTTTAATAAATCATTCAATCAGTTCTTTTTCTTCCACTGAAGCAGTAGAGCTGGTTCCTCTGCCCCCTCTCCTAGGATACAGGATATATGGCTTACAAATAAAGCAGAAATCATTTAAATATTCCTTTCAAAAAAACAACCACAATAAATAGTCATTTCCTGACCTTCCCTTTCCTTTTTAGGACCTTCTTTTCCTTTAAGCCAAAGGCAAAAATTGCTGTGTATGCCTTGTGATTTTTAACACCAGATACTATAAAATTTAGAGGAGCAAGTTAGACTGATTTTGCAAAGCTTGGGTTTTTTGTTTGTTTGACCATGAAATAGAATCAGATACTGTAAAAATATGAACTTAAGACTGGAGGGGGATGTCTTGGGTCTTTGAATCAGGATCCTTGCAATTACAAGTGTCCATGTCATGTAACTTTGTGGCTTGTCTCAAAATTTTTTGGCAGGCCTCAAAATAGAGATTTTTTTTAAAAAAGATTATTTTAAAGAAGAATAGCTTCCTTCCTTTGAAGGTAAACCTCCTTTTTTTATTTTATTTTATTATTTTCCCCCCCTCTCTCTAGAGAACACCCCCTCAATACTTTAAATTCAGTATTTCTACTGTGTATAGGTGGACCTCATTATCACAACTAGGTTGTGCACTGTACTTGTAGACCCCTTATTGTGTAAGTTACCTTTCTTCTGTGATTGCAGAGTCACTCTGTTCAGGCACCTTTTACCATGAGCTAAGAGCATGCTGCATATAGAACAGCTCCAAGTCAAATGCAGAAATCAGTTTCTTACTGGCTAAAACACACAAAAGATCACTAGGACAGCATTTGCTGGCCAGGCAGGTGTCAGTCAAGTTGGGGAAAGTTGACTTCTGCTTCTTCTTGGAACAGATCCTTGATGGTGCTGAATTGTTATCCTATGATTTCCTTTTTTTTCCTGAAATTTTTTGTACCTTTCTATGTTGTTTTTCTTTTTGCCTTAGACTGTGAAGTTTCCCTATATCAGCAGTCCTCTGTTTGCACTTTTACCTTTTTTATCTTGCTTGACTTTGTAGATCTTCTCATTGCTTTCTAACCTTGTAATTTGCTTAGCAGTCAGAGCTAAGGTTACACAACTGGCTGTATCAGAGCTGGGCCTTGGACCCTTGTCATAGGCAGCTCTCAAGGTAGGAGAAGGCCTTCAGGAATGGCTAGAGAGGGAGACTGACTACTATACCTGTATAAATACAATTTATTTACATTAATTAATATTTCCATACATACCAGTGTATTTAAGTTCCCAGCTCTACCAGTATTTACATACAGGCCATTGTTCTGAACACATGAAAGATTTTGTTACATACTTTTAATGAAACATGTTTCTGACCCGTGAAACTTTCTCTACTAAAATATTGAAATAGTTTCAATTTTGAGAAAGTCTGTTTTCTTTCAACGCAGTATTAAGGAAAGAGCATGAAACTGAATCACTTCCACATTAAAAAGTGCAGCCATTGTGGTGTGGTACTCCAACTCAATATCCAGAAAACACTGCCTTTTTAAGGAGGGTATGAAATGTGGACACAATGAAGGAGCTGGATGCAGTATCAGAAGTTAACAGTGTATCTGTTCTTATTGACCAAAAATCTATCCCAGAGTTGTTCTTCTCATTCTAGAATGTTTTTGTTTTGCAGAGTGACTTTTCAGCAAGTTTGCTGATGACACGAAGCTGGGAGGACTGGCTGATCCACCTGAAGGCTGTGTGGCTATTCAGTGAGATTTGGACAGGCTGGAGAGCTGGGCAAAGAGGAACCTAATGAGATTCAACAAGAGCAAGTGCAGAGTCCTGCACCTGGGAAGGAACAACAAAATGCACCAGTACAGGCTAGGAGGTGATGTGCTAGAGAGCAGCTCTGTGGAGAACGACCTTAACATGAGGAAGAACTTCTTTACTGTGAGGGTTACAGAGCACTGGAACAGGCTCCTCAGAGAGGTTGTGGAGTCTCCTTCTCTGGAGACTTTCAAGACCTGTCTGGATGCCTTTCTGAGTAATCTGCCCTAGTTGTGTGTGGTTTTTTTGGTCCTGCTCCTGCAGAGGGTTTGGACTCAATGATCTTCAGAGGTCCCTTCCAACCCCAAACATTCTGTGATTCTGTGATTTTTATTTTTATTGAGAAACATTTTTATGGAAATATAGAAGTACACAGTTATTTTATGGAACAAAAAGCAGATTTCTGCTTAGTCCTTACTCAAATTATGGGCTGTTTTTTGTTTGTGTGTTGTCTTGATAGTGTTTGGGTTTTTTGTTTGGTTGGTGTTTTGTTTGTTTTTAACTGGCAATATGGAAAAAAATTGACAGGTTAAGAATGAATGGTGTAGAGTGATGGAGTTTGAAGATGGGTAGGTAGATTACATTTGCTGATTAATCTGTAAAACATAATACATGCAAAACTATTTTAAATAAAATAATTGCAGGGAAATGACCAAGTTATGACTTCTTAAATCTAGGCATAGATTTTTATTTTATTGTTAGAAATGCCTAATTAATGCTTTTCAGCAATACTTGCCAGTGATACTATGTTGCTGACTAGAAGGGGCAGAGGTTCTTATTAAGTATCTGAGAATTTTTTTTTCCTTGAACATGTCAAATTGATTAAACTGAATTAAAACATTTAAAGAATAGTAACACTTTTTTTTTAGCTACAGGGACAAGGAAGAAGTATTATGCCTGCAGGGAAGGTTCAAAATAGGTTTTTATTTTTGAAAAAAAAAAAAATAGAGAGTATATTTGCATGTGTAGGTCAAGCAACACAGGGAAAAATTAAAAACTAATTGCAGTGCAAATGCAAACACATTTCTGGTTGTTTTTTCAGGGAAGATCCTGTGAATCACCAAAACTGCTTTGGAATGGCCAGGAGAGAAGGAAGCATTTAGCTCCAAGAAGAAAAAAACCAGATGGTAACAGCAGTAGAAGTGTCATCTCAGGGATAAAGTACCAGTTATTCTGCATGGCAGACATTAGTTCCAGTTCTGTGAAGCAAATAGTGAATCGTTATATTGTGGTGGTGAGTGTGTATATCTATGTGTGTGTATACATATATATACACACACACACACGCACATACATATGTGTGTAGGGACAAATTTGTGTTGCTTCACCGACAAGGAAAAAGCCCCACCCCAGAAGAAAGAAGATTTAAAAATTCATAAGCCAGACAAGTGATGGCAAAACATTGGTGCTTGTGCTACTGTCAGTAGTGACAGATTTTGGTTGTCGCCAACAGCTGTGAGCTACATGCTTTTTAATAATACTTTTGACCCAGAAATCAGAAAGAGCTTCTTGATTTTAAACTTACTATTAATCTTCTGTACCTCTTCCAGCCATGGTACACACTTGAATGGAAAGAAACCAAATGAGGATGGTTTTGCAACTTTTTAACACTAGTGAAGGAGCTGGAAGCTAATTAGAATATAATTTTTATGAAATACCTCCTGTGAATCTTCTCTGTGTAGTGCATTTCAGTTTATTATTTTTTGTATTTGCAAAATAGGTAAAAGTCAAAACACATTCTCCCTCGTGTCTTCAACCCATCCTTTTTTTTGGCAGAGATATTGCAGAGTTCAGAAGCTGCATTGTCAAATCCTGCCTGATTGTTGCAGCCCTTAACTTTACTGGTTATTGTTAAGAGCACAGGTGCCAAACAGCAGAGAAAATGAAACACCTTAGAAGTGATTTCAAAGAAGCTGCAAAGATGAGTGGAGAAATGTAGTGGAGAGAAATATGGCCTGAATTCCATTTCTCAAATGTGCTTGCCTCTGATTTGGCTTCTTAGATCTCAGCTTTCTCTCTGCTGAAGTAGCTTCATTTTGGTATAGCTGAAAAAACGGAAAGGTATCTCTGAAGGTGGCACTGGTTTAGTTACAATTTGCTGTGTAATGCAAACTGCAGTTCATTTTCTCTAGTTAAAAAGTAAATAAAAGGACTTGGTATTTCTCCAAGGGCAAGCATGTTCAAGAATATGTGCTGGTTTTCAGTTTTTCACATGGAATCATAACATTATTTGTTGGAATGCATCTTTGTAAGTCCAGCCTCCTACTTGTAGCAAGACTGTTGCTGAAACTTACTAGCTCCCTTTCAGTTAGTCCTTTTAGGCTGCAGCTTGTTCCTCTCAGCTTTCATCTCCTTGTCAAACTTAACAAGACCTTTCCCCTCATCCTCTTCTTTTAGGCCATCTGTCCTCTGCCTCAAGAGCCCTCTCCTGTATTTTGTCCAGCTATCTTTTTTCTGCTCAAACTAGGTGGCACAAACCTAGATACTCTACTCCACTTGCCCATCACCAATGCTAAGTAGAAAGAGTCGTAGTAACTTCCTGCAGTTTGCTGGCCATAACTCTCCTGATGTATGTGTTGTTTTTTTATATGAGGGCACTTTCTTGGCTAATATGCAACCTGAGCTTCTCCATGACGATCCCAGAAGCTTTTCAGCAGGGTTGCTTTTCAGCCTGTTGGGTCCCAGTCTGTCACAATGCATCAGAGTTTTCTGCCTCAGGTGCTGAATTTTGCACTTCTCACAGACTTCACTAAGTTTCTGTTGGCTTGATCCCAAATATCTTGTTGAACTGGAAGTGATATTTTTCAGAACTGAGTTTTTCATTCAGTGACTGTAACACTGCAGAATTAATCCGGTGTGATACTCGAAAAGTTTCGAATACTTCAGTGGCAAATAACTTTGTAATAAGCATTTGGAAACAAAATCTTTGGTCAGAATGTGCCACTTTGTTGTAATTGTTTTATTGCTGTAGAAGTTAGCCAGGTTTCATTTGCAGAAAGGTGTAATGTAGGAATGAACAAAACCTGCGCCTTCCCTGTAACCTTGTATTCTCTAATCTTTGAGCCACTGGGTTTAAATTAGCTTGCGGTCTAATTTTATAGCAGATATGAGGGATCCTAAAATAAATTTTTAAGAGACCTGAATTGGCTCAAGGTGCCTCAGGGTGAGACCTGGAATTGTTAATAGTGACAGATGTTTGCAGATCCCTGAAGGGAGTCTATATAAACCGAGAACATCTACATTCAGATCTGCAAATTAAATCTCTGTTCATTCCATGTGGGTTCAACTACTTGAGGAGGGGAGAATAATATAACCCTATCCCTTGTTTAGGAGTGTACCAATACTGATCGAATTATACCTTTATTGCAATCAAATGCTGTTTACTAGCTGGTAGGATAGTATGCCTAAGACTTTGCCTATTGCTCTTTCACAGCATGGTTACAACTTTACAACAAAATCACAAATTCATAGAGGCAAGAACACAGCTGTTTAAGCTGTAAAATAAGTGGTTTACAAGAAAAAGCATAATCAGTAGTATAAAGTATTTTGTCAATTATATTAGCAACAGAAAAATAGAAAACTATGCCTATTTGACAAGAGACTTTTTAAAGATATCATATTTGCATAATGCTTGTCTTTTCATACTGTAGAAATCAACAAGAAATCATAAAACAGTTATATCCATTATTCATGAATTAAAATAATCTGACTTGCATGTCAAAATTAAGACTGAGCTAGATTTTATATTGTTATAGTGTTTGTTGTTTTTTTGTTTTTGTTTTAAATACAGGCAATTATTTTTTGTTGTTTTTTAACTAATACAATTTCTTCAGAGGCTGATTCATTGTATGATCCCTCAGTTAGTAAATTAAATATTTTGTTATTACCTTCAGTATAATTGACACCTTATATGACTCAGAGTGCTGAGAGCAAACAACTTGGGCAGAATTATCCTGTCACATCTGTGGGGCTGGTTAGACATAAACATCAGTTACAACAATTTAGGGCTGCTGTCATGCATGAGGCTTCTCCAGATGCCCCTGCACTACAAGCATGGATGTTGACTGAGGCTGCTTACCAGATCTATGTTGGTTTTGAAAGGCAAAAGTAATTTGGAAAAAGAGTAGTTTTTCTCTTGATCCTTCTTGGGTTTTAGGCAAGAGCTGTTTATCTTAGCACAGAATTAGTGACTAGGTATCATCGTCAAAGGAAGATGCATAGACTAGTCCATATGGGTTTACCCAAATAACATATGGAAAACTGTGCTACAAAAAATAACAACTGCAATTTAGTTAGCTCAGGACCCCTGTATCTCTGTTGTTTTTCAGCTCTGCTGAATATGTCCCAGGTACTTTTTCTATGGGCTTTATACCTGTTTCCTGAACATAAACTGCAAACTTGCAATGAAGCGTCTCTGTTCCATGCAGCAGCTCTGCAGCTGTGATGTGCAGCCCTCAAATGCAGATGAGATTCTGTTGTGTCAGTTCTAAAGCTCCATCGTCTCCCTCCCTCAGCCATCCCAGGGAGATGTTAGAGCATCTCTTTCTCTCTATATCCAGGCTTTTTCTTTCCACCTCTTAAAGCACAGTCTCAATTTGTACAAACTCTCTATGTGTTTCTGACTTTATGACTCCATATTCTTTAAAGATAATGGTGTATTTTGTAGAGAGTAGGTTATCTAGAACTAGTGTTACTGTAGCTGTGATAGCCTGAGGATATAAGAATATGAAGTTTTAGAAGTATAAGTAACATTTTATAATTATTTTATTAGTTGAAACATTCTATGGAGCAATGAAGACTTCTCTGACATTGGTCAGAGGCAAAATTAGGGATGCTAATATAAGACTTCCTTAATATATAGTTAAAGGAGGAAAATATAATGATAATTGATTCATGGGAAAAAATGAACATGTTAGTTGCAAAACTAACTAGTTTAATAGTTTTGTATCTTACCAAATATATTACTTTATCTTCACTTTTTCTGTTGATTTACTTTCTCGTTTTCTTTTGACCAAACTCAACTTGAACCAGGAAAATGCTGAGTTTCTATCCACTGATGTGATTGGGAATATTTAAGACAACCTGGACAGGACAGAGCCCTCCAGAACTCATTTTGGCTTTGTGGCCTATTACAAATGGATGAGAGGTCAAGATTTTTATATTTAATTCTGTTTAAATGTGTATGTTACTGTATTAGAAACTATTATGAGACAACCAGCTGATCTAATTATGCACACTTGAGCCTGTTCCATTGTAACTTAAACACCTTTTGTAGATTCACTAAGAGAACAAAATTTTAAGATCTGTTTTGCAAATCTCCAAACCTGAACAGCAGTTTTGTAGCTGTTGTCTGCTGATCTTGTCATCCATGCAGGAACTCGCTTGAAAAAGAACGAGCAGGTATTTACTTTACAGAGAGGATGATGATTCAGGTCATGCTGTCAACATGGATTCCGTGACCAGACCAGCTTCCTGATGTAATTCTGTAGAGCATTACATACTGCAAGAGGAACAGATTCAACAGGAGGTATAAGGGCAATCAGAATTCAGTTGAGGCTCCTCGTGATTGCTGCAAGCCAAAGAGAGTATGTTGCTGAGCACTTGGGGTACCTTAATTTGGAATGGAAAGCCTTGTAGGTTATATGTATTACAAATATATGTGATTTCTTGTATTTTTAAGTGGGCAGAAGCATTCAGTTTTCCTTCTTTGTATCATTATTTCTTGTAATTCCATACTATTTTTACTCTTCTCTGAACTAATATATTACAGTCTTTTGGTTGTCTTCTCATACAGATGCCTTCCCATCTTTGCTTTGTAATAATTCGCCTGGCTGTCTTTGCATATGTTCTTTATGTTTTCTTTCACTTAGTGAGTCCAGGATATTATCATAGGACACCTCAGTGATTTATAAAAAAGTGTTGAAATACTCTTATTTCCACTTGGCATCTTTACTGTTTCTAACATTGTTTGCATTGTTATCTGCCACAGCACATTGAACTGTGGTTTTAACATAAAGACTTATTTTGGTGAGAGATACAGTTAGTTGAGAACTCATCACATTGTTCCTCTCTGCTTGCATTGCCTTGTATTTGCCAGCACTTCATGTTGCCTGCTGACATGCAGACTTACTCTGATTCACTCTCTCAGGTCCTCTAAACCTCTTCCCACTGTCCCACACTAGCACGAGATTTTATTCTGTTTCTCAGTTTAAATGAAATGAAAGCTGTGGCACTTGCTTTAACATAGCTTTGATGTTTCTGCAGGAAGAATGCTAACCCTAAATTTACTCAGTTTTGAAGAATTAAGTGGTGTTTTTGAAGACTGTACATTCTGAGCATGGATAAATACTTGTAACCTTATATTTACTTGAAGTATTTTTCACTGAAAGTAAGAAATTGGTATTCTGAGAACACTCTTAGAAAAGCTATGGTAAGCAATCCTTCTTAAGAATGTCAAATGTTTTATTTCACAGCTCAGGCCACTTACTTCACATATTGGAGAACTGTTTCAATTCTTCTCTTTTCCTGAAGAGAATTTGATCCCATAGGACTTAAGTCCTGAAGCTGGTAATTTTAGCTCAATGAAAGAGTGCTCTCAAGCTCCACTTAAAAGTGTTCCACTTTTAAATGGCATACTTAAATAGTCTTTGGGCTGGAAGGAGTGAATGTGTGTAGCAAGGTGAGACTTTGGATTCAATTCCCAATAATTTGATTGTTTCAGTGTTTTCTTCATAAACTGTGTGCATCTTCTCTACTGCTGAAAGTGTGAGGGCCTGTTGTTTTGACTGTCACTAGTGGATTTAAGTGCATGTATTTAACTTAATTCCACTTTGGACACTTACATCGTTCTTTGAAACTGAAGTTAAATACTTCCTTAATCAGGCAACAGATGAACACAGATTTTGGAACCTAAATTTTGGACTTTTTCACTGAGGATGCTTACAGGAGGTACATAATGCTGCAATGGTTTGTCTTGCACACATGTGAGAACTTTGGGACTACTTTTAAGCTTAAATTGCTTTTCCATTTAGCTGAAGTATTTGATTTGATTAGTCAGTGTTAGATATTTTTATTCATTTACCGAACTTCAAATTTGAGAAAACTTTTGTGAACTCACACCCTTTCAGCACACATACACCTTATATTTCAGCCTTGCTGTCTTATTTCTATTTAAATCAATGGTTGCAGGAATAGGAATGTTCAAATGTTTTGTTTGAATTAAAAAAAAAAAAAAGTTTATTTAATGTTAAAGAAGTTTCTTGAACTTTAAATTGATCATGTTTTGGTGGTTTTCCAAACTATTTTTCAAATTACTTATTTAAAGGCTAATAGACTTAACTCTTAGGAAGTATCATCCTCTAACAGAAGTCTTTGTTATCCCACCATAAAATATGCTTCCTGCAGCTTGGGGTTAGGTAGCACTCCATGAATCTCATCAACTCAATGTTTTAATTTAGATCCATTTGGTTATACAAAAAGGAAAATATGTTACCATGTGTGCAATGTGGTTCAAGCAGTGAGCTTAAGGAAAATGATCATGTTACTCTTTTAGAGAACCAGTTCCTGGATTAGTGGCATGGATTATTTGGTGAAGATTATTGTGGAATTGTAGAGTTATAAATGATTAAACTTTACTGTTCATTACTAAGAAAATAAACTATATGTAATATACTTTCTGCATGTATGTATCAGTTTTAGTTCTGGACTGAGATTATTTTATGTTTAGTTACATAACAGTTTGAAATGCAGTTTAATGAGACTAATGTCTTCCAAATAGAGGACTTCTGATACATTCAGACTTCTGCAAAAACAGTGGTCTGAATTCTGTGGCCTGTGGTTAGAACTAGGACAGAAGTGATGTGGAGTATCAAAAATTCATCTGAAATCTCTCAGTACCATGTGGAGTTGGAATTACAAGCATGTGCCCCTGCACTGAGGGACCGTGTTTCCCAACTCAAGCTATAGGTGTCAAATAATTGAAGAAGGATTGCTGTCCTTGGTGGAACCTTGTGCCTTGCTTTTGCTGAGTTTAGCAGAGGTCTGGCTGTCTGGTGTAGCTGTTTAGAACAACTTTGCACCCAGGTAGACATTCAGACAGTCACACTTCCCAGAGCAGTCAGCAGCAGTCTTGCAGTGGAGAAGGAGCATTGCATATTGGAGATGGAAAGAGTCTAAGAAATGGTAGTATGTATCTTCAAGAAGTGTGCTGTATTGAGGTCTCTGCTTGACATTTCTTTTGGCAGCATTTGCACAGCTTGTCCTGGCTGAAGATTAGCTTAAACTATGTCACGGCTCTTCATGTCCAGGCTCATCTAATCATCAGAGCATCACTGCCAGTATTTATTCATTTTTTGAGGAAGTCAAAACCACTTCAGCAAAAATTTACCATCATAAGAAGTTTCTCTAAATACAGTATTTTTAACTAAAGTATCAAAAAGGTTGTGTATGTTTCAAGTCACTTTGCAATATTTGACAAGAGGCTTTGTGTAATGGATTTTCAAAATAATATTGCCCTATACTGCTTGCACACTTTATAATAAATACAGTAGAATGGAGGAATGCATTTTTTTTTTGCATTCTTTTTCTTTGTTTGAGTTTCAAGGCATTGATGCCTAAATTATATTTTGTCTCTGTAATCTAATACAAAGTGTTTGATTAAGCAGTGTTTTAAAATATTTCTATTTAAAAAATATTCTCTGATTCTGGTTTAACGACTTTTTCTATAAACCAAAAAGGAAAGCCTAATAATTCAGTCGGTGCTTTTTTTCCTTTCTCTGTGGCAATGATGGTTCTGTAGACAGCAGAGACCACGTTGAGCTGCCACTGAAAGCCAGAAAACTCTTTCTCATGGAGAGTGAATCAGATTTCCTGAGAATGGATGACAGCTTTTAGATGAAAGGTACCAGTATGTTTCTGTGTGATGAAGCTGTATCTCAGCACTCTGTCCTGTCCATCCCTTGAATGGAGAGCACTGCTGTAATGTATTATTATCCAGTGCTGCAGCCTCAGTCTGCAGAGCTTATGCTACTACAAATAATCAAAACTGAGAATTCCTGATAATGCTGAGATTTCAACAAGTTTGTTTTTCCCATTTCCATATTTCTAGAGTTCTTTTCTATTTAAAATTTAATTTAAAACACTTGCCATCTAGAAAGTGAAACTGTCTGCATTCATAATCCTGATTCCGAACTGAGCTGAATGCCCCATGTTCTAAAGCTCTTCAGTCTTGTTCTTCATGCAGGAAGATCTCAGTTTCACCAGGAGATTGTGACTGAAGGCAGGATGGCTGCAACGTGTGTGAGGACTTCAGCTGAGGACTGCCTGTATATTATTTGCAAGGTATCTGGCATCTTAACTCACACCTGTATCAACATTTGCACTCCTAAAATTAGACTACTAGCTGGGAGAAAAGACCATTTTGAGTGGTACAGAGCTGCTGCCAGGCAGCGTCCTCTGGGAGGTGCTGGTGCTTTACAGAATTGCATTCCCAGCCTGTATGTTGTGGGGTGTATCTTCCTAAGGAGGCACAGACTACTATTTATTCTTACTGAACTTGGGGAAGATGAGGGGGAACAGTCTTGAAAAGCTACTTTCTTAACAGCATTATACTAATTATATTCAGAGCATTAAAGCATTACATTTAGTCAATTTTGATCAGTTCTCTGTGTGGCACTGTTAGATATCAGAATTCAGAATTACTGCTAATTGAAAAAAAATAATAATAAATCTTTGTAAATTCCCCTTTCCAGTAAAGAATGAAAGATTTTAACCAAAGAATCAGAACATTAACTCTGCATTGAACAGTCCCTGTGACAGCATGTTCCTCTACAATGACACTAAACAAGAAACCATCTCTGTCACTTTTATCCACATCTACTTGCACACCCATACTTTGTTTTAACTGGTGTGATTATGACCATAATGCATCAAAATCTGGAGGTGACCCTCTGTTCCTTCAGAGGACAAATAATGTAGAGAGAACAGATTTACCAAGCACATATCAATAAAGTAAATGCCTTCATCTTCTTCTTGTGACCCTTTTCACATGCTTCCTGGTTATTCAAGCTTGCTGAAAAGAGCCGTTGCTGTAGCATCATAATATTTGGTTTTCATTTTCTCCATGTAAATAATTCAGATAACTACTGTGGCTACCTTGGTACCTGTTTTGGATCCTGCAGGGACAGCTTCTATTTGCAGGTCTTGAGGACTGGTGAGCTCTTTCTTTGCTCTCCCTGCTCTTGCTCTGGAGAGCTCCCTTAATGTCTTTGCTCCAGCTGGAATGGCTTCTGCAGCTATGCTGACCTAAGCTGGAGCTTTTTAATGCTGTAGCAGAAAAGAAACAGAAAAAAAAAAAAGGTTAAATTGAATTTTGTCATAGTTCTCTTTTTCACGCTTTTTTAATATTTCAGAAATTAGCAGACCTATTGTATCATCTCAATCTATTTCAAGTATTTAGCTACTTTTTAAAGCAGTACTAAAGTACTCTTACCGCTTCATAGTAAGAGGACTTTATCTTAGTGTTATTTTTGAGTTTCATGGTTTAATCAAACTTGTCATAGAGTCAAATATTGTACTTCAAAAACATTCTCAAAAGGCATTTTTAGTTTACATTGAAGTTCCTTTTGTCTTTTAATAGTATGACATATTAATGCCAAGATTTGGGGGATTTTTCAACAATGGCTATCTGAAGAAAAGCTACTGAATATTGCTAGATGGCTGCAGTGCCCAGGAAACCCAGGACCTCAGAGGTTGATTCAAAGCCTAAATTTAAATGGATCTATTAGCCCAGAAATTTTCCAAGTTCTTGAGGTAGAGCTAAGCTAATTTTTTATGAAAACAAAGGACATGCAACTCTCAGACCAACTAGTTCCTGCATGCCAGCTTTCAGTCTGGCAATATAAATAGCAGTTGAAGTAGGAATAAGCATTTGACCAGCTGCATGGCCTTGTGCAATTGCATGACACCACATTAGTGAACCTTCTGAGCAGAGCCAATTGCTTCAGACAGAGGCATGGCACTAACTGCAGGTCTTGGTCGCATCTGATTACATGGCTTTGCACTGTGCCCCTTTGCTGGCAGCTTTACTGCCCTGGTTCACTGGATCAGTAGTTTTTGCTACAGTTAAAACAGCATTTTGCCTGTTGAGACCTGCCAAGCAGTCAGACACCTCTGAATTTAGCCATAAGATATCTACATCTTCTTATCTAAGATCCATCTAAAAGTGTTTTAGCAGTGCTCCTCTGAAGCATTTCTCTTTGACTTGTGATGAAATTCCCTCTTATCTCCTGTTGATTTGCTCAGATGATGAGATTTGAACACTAAGGATTTTTGCTCTGCTCCCTGAATGTATAGAAAGACCATTTGCCCCATGGTATTTCCAAAACCAACAGTAATACAATAAATGCTGGTCTCTACTGTTTGGGTCAGGTTTTTATAACTCTCAAACTACAGCCCTTGACTCTAAGAAGGATCAGATTCCCAAATGGTAAGACACAGTGTTACTCAGCCAGAATCAAATACATCTTGATGTATGCAGTGTATTTCAGACAATGTTTGTAAAACAATTGGGATCTGAATGCCCCCAAGAATACGAGATAAAAATAAAGAGAACAAAGGTCATCCTGCAGCACTTGGTTTTAGGCACTTTACAGCTGAATCCACAACCTGAAACTCTGACTTGCCTTGGATCCAAGAAGGAATTTATGTGCCTGCAACTTGGTTAAGCCTAAAGTTTGCTGTCTTGTCCCCCAAAGCTTAATCCAGAACCTTGTAGCTACAAGCCTTGTTTCCCCTGGCAATGCACACATATGTTACCCAGACTTAGCCAGCAAAATCAAGGAGCTCCTGTGGTTCTGAAGGATCACTTCCCTTCAATCAGGGTGTCCTCACATTCACTTGGGATTTAGAGAGTATTTAATCTCAAATAATGAGGTGCCTGGGAAATAGCTACACTGTGCAGTGGAGCTTGCTGCAGAACTTCTGAAGTCTTTCAGGCAAGATAAATAAGATGAACTTTACATAGAGACTTCTAAGCAGTTATTCTGTATTACAGAAGTCACAAGGGACATCCAGAGCTATGCAAAATAGTAGAATTTATGCATCTAATTTTCTCTTGAGTGTTTTTGGGGGATATGATCTAGACCTGGACTATTTTGACAATCAAGATGGTTCTCCCTGAGAAAGTATGTCCTTGATCTTTGTGGACCATGTAAGGGGAAGCAATTTTCCAACCTAACTCCCTGCACAACTTTTTCAGCCATTGATTGTCTCAAAAGGAGAAGATCTGGTTTTCAGTTTCCTACCCTGAAGCACACTGGTTCTGATTTTAAATAACCAAAAATTACAAACTTAGGTTTGCACATGTAACAGAGGGTTTATAACGTGCAGATTTCATAGTTTTCAACATATGGAAACAGCATGTCTGAACTTTGCTGTAGATAAAGCATTGGAGTCAGTACTGAATAGATAAAACCAAAACAGCAAGATAATTTTAACTTCCATCAATAAACAAAGTGGTAGGCATGAGGTATTTTTTTTCCTTTTCATGCATTATTACCTGATTTGATGAAATCAGGAGGAGAAAAGTCTAATTCTACTAGAGGTCTTGAGTATCACAATGTAAAGTTAGTCTAGATGCCTTTTTGCATGTGGCACTTAATGCTTAAGCATGCTACCTGGATATGTCCTGCTGGTGTACACATACCCCCTACTCAGCTTCACCTGTTCCAGAGGGAATCTCAGAGATAAAGCTGGGAAATTTTGGACTATATTGCAGCAATTTTGGTCTGACTCATCCTGTTTTCAAAAAACACAGTGAGAGAACATGGTCTTCAGACAGTAGGTCTGTGATAGGTTTGTCTAGCATAAGAAGGAAAAATTTAATGGCTAACTGAAGTTAAACTGATGCTACTTGCATTCTTAAATTGAGTCACTAACACATGTGGCTTCATTTTCAGAGATTCTGCAGACTCAGTGGGTTTTTATTAAGAAAATACCGATTATATTTGTGGTGTAAAAGAGGCATTTAAAGGAACACTGATCACATTAGTTCAGACTCTTTGCTGCAAAAGCCACGTTTCAATGTAGATGCTCTGTATGGCCATAACAAGAGACTTGCCTGCCTCACATGTGCATACAACTGAGTCCTTACAGGAAAGCTCTCTGAAAGTTGCAGGGGGATGCTACTGATAGAAACAAAGTACATTAAAATAGTATAGACAGAAGAGGATAACAAAATCCTGTTTAGTCAGACACAGCAGGAAGAAATTAAGAGACCTCTTGTGACTTACAAGTCAGGAGCAGCTTTGACTCTGCAAGTTACTAAAATCTCATTTTAACCCAAGGTATTGAAGAGTTAATAGCAGCACAATTTACCTTATCAGCTTCAACAGATAGTGATGTACACTGCAGAAAAGTCTGTGAGTGCTACTTACTTCACCAAAGTGATTTGTTGAACCTTTAAACAAAAAGAAAATGCAGACCACAATGAGCTCAAGCAGAACTGCTCACAGTGCACTGTGCCAGCTTCACAAGACCAATTTGAAATGCAGGTATTGCTTTGGTCAGTATAATCCAGTTTTTCATTGTCATGCAGAGAAATTCTTATGCTTCTGTTTTCTGCCCTGCTTCTTCCATTTTTATTGGAGTCTCGTATATGTGTTTCACAGCACCAGAACCATTGCAGTTTATGGGTAATCTTTGTAAATATCTGATATTTTAGAAGCTGTTGCATGAATAGCAGAGGCATACCTGAAGCAGGGGTCGGATTTTCTGAGAGATTAAGGTCACTACAACAGGAAGTCCTAGGTAATCTCTGTGCATTCATAAATTACAGCCATCAACTTCATCTGGAGATCATATTATGTGCTGACATTGCTAGCGCAAAGTCAATATGACCTTTAAATGTAAAGACTGGCTCCATTGGAAGTCTAAATGACACACGTGCACTCAAGATTTCAGGGTAATCTGGCATGTCCTGTGCTGATGTGGACTAGCACTTGTGACTCGAATTCAGGCAGGAATCTTGAAATTCATTTTCTGTTTCATACAATGGAGCTTTTTGAGTGCTAGCAAGTGAAGGTCACATCTTTTGGGAAGATGTGAGCTGCAAATCATGAATATCTTTATATCTCAAATGTTCTTACTTACTCAACTCTTATTCTAGTCAGAGCAAAGCACCTTGTGCACCTCTGAGGACCTGTATGGAGAGTTTAATTCTCTCTCTAGGAAGACTGGAGGAGACTCCAGGGCCAGTAAGATGTGGCCTCATGAAGTTGCCATTTGTGAATGACTGGTGCAGACAGACTGCAGACACTGAGCTGCAACCCCATGCAGTCTTTGTAAAGTTCAGTCTTGTCATTGGTAGAAATTGGTGTTGAATTCAGAAATTATTCCTGGAGGAAACTGTGTTTCTGTTTTTTTACCTTAAAGAAAATATCTTATGAAATTGTCTACTTTACCTGGGTTACAGTTCAGCTAGTTTAGAAACCAACTGCGGTGTGGATGTTTGTGAGGGGCAGTGACTACAAGATTAAAAGCTGGAGAGGAAAGAACTTCGGGTTGCAATGAAGAAAAAGGGAAATTGCAGGAAAAAGTGAAGTGTTGGGGCAACTCTGTGTGAAATGGCTGGGGCAGGAGGAACTGGAAAATCAGTAGGAACTGGGTTTATAGGAGATGGAGGTCAGTTGTCTCTTACCATGCTCTGTTGCATACCAGGATCTTGGAGGAATTTATCTCTCATTAGCCTGGGAACCTGAGGTCCTTCTGCAAGACCTGAGATTAGGAGAGCCACTTAGCCCCTAATCACCTCAGTCTTCTTGTCCCAGTCTCCATCTTGAGCAAGCTGTGGAGAAGGGCACAAGACACTACAAAACAATTTTTAACTTTTGCCAGCCACTTTTTGTTTTGTTAGTAAAGAATAATGCTGGCAGGCTCCAGCTTCCTGCTTCCCCTGCAGGTGCTCAGCACAAAAGCAGCCAGCCAGCGTGGGGGCAGAGGGCAGGGGTCTGCTGCTGAGTTATGGGGGGCTGTTCTGGGCTCTCCTGAGCTTGGACATTGATACTGTGTTACCCACTCAGTGAAAATCCCCCACCTGACAGTAGCTGTTTGGTTTTGGCTGAGTTGCTTCACTGGACATTAGCAACTGCCCCACAAGAACGTCATCAGGATTACTTTACAAAACAGTTCACTAAAGTGGTATAAAGAATGAATGTTTTAAAATAGCTATTTTCCTGTGGAACTGCAGCAGTTTGGACAAGATGAGAAGTCCAAAACTAAATATGTGTCTTCACAGGGGTATGTACTTCACATTAAGCTTATCTACTGCTCATGAAAGCAGCTGCAGCTAGCAAGTAACAATGCAATATAATTAGACTGCACTGACTGCCAAGACAGTGTTTGTTCCTCAGTCTCTTTTGAAAGTGCTCTAAGTTCACTGCTTATTGATGTAGTACAGACGAAGATACACTTTTAACATATGGCAGTCCTGCCATTGTGTTTCACACCAGGACCAAGTAGTCTTTTTTGCCTTCAGGCCTTATCCAGCTGTGGAGAAAATTGTGGGCATTTTTACCTGCATATCCCTGGCATCATCATCATCATCAGAACATGGCGTTGGTACTCCAGTGTTGTGTCAGACAGCAAGGGACAGATCTCTGTGACTTTGGGGAAGAAGGAAAGGTTCAGGATGAGCTTGAGAAGTACCCCATAAGGGGTACCTGATCCAGGAGGTGTCTGGGCTAGCCTGTTCTATTAACTCAGTAAGGTAAAAGCAAATTGTAGAAGACCCAAGGAACAAACAACAGGTTTCATGAGTAGCAAAAAACAAAGGAAATTAGTCATTTGTGGATTTGAATCTCCTAGCTGGACTCTGGTGTGTTTGATGGCACTAACTGTGATTTACACTATGGATATAAGGACATCCATGATCTATTCACCCCTGATGCACCAGCTAGTGCCTGAAGTGAGTTCAGCCATTCATTCAAGAGGGACGCTTGCAGGAGGGCCCTCTCCATCTCCCCTGCACACTTTAATGAAACTTATAGGAACCTAATGTCTGTAACATCTGTAGCCTGACATGAAATGAGATTTATTTTGATGACTATGTTAAAAAGTTACTGGGGACATATGTGTATACACACAGGGTTATTATGCGTCATCTTCATAGGAAACTGGGCAAAACCCAGACCTCCAGCAGTATTTTTGTCATATTCATGTTCTGACAAGCTGGGTGGTGTTTTGTCAGAGAGCAGCCTGCAGTGTGAGCCTCTCTCAGCTGCCAACAGAGCCAGGCCCTTCCAGGTAAGGGTAGTTTCTGGTTCAAAGGACTGACAAGAGAGGGGTCCAAGAGGATTCTGGCACCAGCAACCAACCTGTCTACATTGGTGGTGATTTTATTGTGCGATATATCAGATTTAGGGTATTTACAGTAAAGTTTCTGAAGCAGTCTAGAGGCAAGGCATAATTTCAAGCATTTGGATTCACTTTTATCATTGGATTGTTGAGATGACACGATGGATGACTCATAGAATTATGTCGTGGTGATAGAGATTTTAATTGCCTAACAAGACAGTTCTACAAGGAAATCCTACAGGGGCTATTATAACCAGTGAACAAACTTTGTACCTATCTACGGGATACACTGAAGGTACAGCTGTAACACTGCCAGGCAGCATTCCCTTCTCATCTGTTCCACTACATCAAGCTACACCCTTCCATGCCAGCAACATTGTGTGAGGGAATCAATCTGCCTGTGTCTTGCTGAGTTTCCATTTACCTTCTTAAACAAGTACATCTGTGCTTTCCAATACTAGGTGCAGTCTGCCAGTGAAAGCCACTGCACAATTGTTAGCTTACTTTCTGCAGGCATTCAAAGCCTGACATTTCTTCCATGGCTTTCCTAAGTATTTCCCTGTCAATATCCCCTGAACACCCTTCTTCCCTTTCCCACTGCAGTGATGGGAACATGATGGGACCTGATCCACAGTCCACAACAAAAAAATCACCCACCTACCTGCACTGGCCACAACTCACAATGCTACACAGTGAGGACCCATGACTAGATGGTGTCATACTTGAGGAAAAACCAGGTGGGGAAACAACTTTTTGTCTCCAGTCTAGGGAAGATGCAACTGTCTCTTTACTGAAGGGTGTGGGAGACTGCATATTTTCAGTCATCCAAGTTCATATGAATTTGCCTACCTTCCACAGGGATGGTACAGGAACCATTGGTGCCACCAAGACAATTTCTACCTTCCTTACAAAGCTGAGCAAGAAGGAGAGAAAAATCAAAGGAGGAAGTGCTTGAGCAACACCAAGTTGTTACAGAAGGCTGACAGCAGGTGTTTTCAGGACTGTTTCCAGAATCTCTCAAGCTTGGAAAGAGATGAGGGGTAAGCTATGTCATAACTGAAGAAAATCTCTCTAGAAACAACAAAACTTAGTAAAACAGGAATGAGTGAATATCACTTCTGCAGGTGAAGAACAGGTAAATGGCTTCAATGGAAAGTAGACTGAAATAAATCTTTGTTCTTCACACACACACACAAACCCCCAGTCACGGTTTATTTTCTGCACAGCTCATAGCACAGGGCATGAAGAACTGAAGTTTGTTTTCATGGCCATGCTGAAACAGGACATGCAACTGAGGGCTCTCTCCCACAGAAGATCCTGATCCTCAAGATACCTGAAAAGAAGTGAGCAGCTAATTGTGAAGTTGTGAACTTGTAGTCTCTTGGACTTTGACAAATTCACACAATAGTTTCTGTAAGCATCAAAATTTAATTGCTTACTCCTTTTAAGTTTGCAAGCTTTCCCCTTTGGTGTAATTTATTACAGCAACATGATTTTTTAATTTTTTTACATCTATATAATTGAAAAAAAGTTCTATAAAAGTAGAACTTCCAGCCAAAGAAGTTCTGCTTTCATATTCAGCAATTTTCATGAAATATCTAAAGCATTTAAAATAGACTCCCTGGTGTTTTTATGAAATATAGATGCCAGCATATAAAGAAAATAACTAAGATCTCAGTAAAATATGTTTTAAGTTGGGCAAACTCCAAGACAACACATGCCCAGTATTCATTAAATTGTATGTTGCATTTCATGAATTGTTCAGACTCCATACTTTACAATATTCGTTGTTTCACAGCAATATTCATGACATTTAATAGAAATGTTTATATAATATTAAACAAAGCATAGAAAAAACATCATAGTCACAAACTTCATGTATCACAGGAGTATAAACTTCCTTCCAAGCTATAAGAGAACAGTCATCTTGCTTAATTTTTCTTATATTTCATTAGAGAAAGACAAGCAGTGTTTCATGGTAGATTCACAAAATCTTAAAATTCTCACCAGCCGTTTCAAATTACACAAAGCATGAAGACAGCACAGCCACAGCTTCACTGGAATTGATTTTAAATTAATAATAATAAAAAAAATACCTCCCTCCTGTCATAGCAGGAATGCTGCTCTGACAGACCTTCAGCAGAGGCTGCATAATGTTCTCCTGGAGAGCACAGCTTTCTAGTTGCTCATAATTTCTACCTCTGTATCCTGAAGTATATTATCTTAACACTAAGGATCTGACCAGTTGAAGTCTCCAGCCTTGCAGCTTGCCTTTCAGTTTTCCAAATTCATACTTCAACCTTAGCTTGCAGCTAATTAGGCATTAGTTCACCAGCCATTCAGGAAAAGGCTTTGTTGGTCAGGGAAGCAGAGGATAAGGTGGGTCTCCAGGGGGAGGCCATCAATTCTACCAATTACAGTAGCTGTGAGAAGAAGTGGATGCTTTACAGCACAATGCATTAGTGCAGACAAACCTGTCACTGTGCTGAGCCACACTTTGGAGAAGGGATTCCACTAACAAAGAGAGACACATAATGTAACAGCAAGGAAGAGTAGCTAAGGTTCTTTAATCAGTTCCACTCTGCTGAAAATCTATCATGTCCTGCCTGCAGCAGCTGTCCTTTCTTTACATCAGCAGAGCAATATCCCATCACCAGCCAGGACAGAACCTGCTCAGGCCTAATTGATGGCTGGTGAGCAGAGGCAGCTGGTTTCCAGCTGATGCTGGTGACTGGCTTTTGCAGAGATCAGAAGACTGGTAGCGGTGTGCTGCTTCCCCAGCTTTGCTGGTGGTTTGGCATATCTCTAGAGACATAATCTGTCTCATGATGAAGTTCTTCACTCAGGGCAGGTCATCCCACACCTGAGGAGCTGATTTCTTTCTCCTTGTGCCTTTAAGCCTTTTCACACTCCATTAAGGGCATCCAGGAAAACTTGTTACTGGACACTGTTCCTTGCTTATGACCTGCCGGAGCTGTCAACAAAGCTGCTTGTTGTTGATGAGCAGAGTGGAGGCTGTAAAGAGCAGGCTCTCAAGTGTGTCTCTGCAAGGCTGTGTGGATGTTAGGCTGTGGAGTGCATCACTGTGTCTGACACACACACTGCTAATGACCTGGAGATGACTGGCAACCTCAGGAGGACAGAGGTCATGGAGATGTGTTAGCAGCTTTTGAAAACCGAAGTTTGGTGCTAACCAGATCTCCAAGTAAGTAATCCTTTAGGTAAGAAGTTAAGATTTCTCTTCTGGGTTGTATATATATATATGTTTTTAATTTTTAAAAACGTGCTTTTCTGTACTCAGCTACCAGTGCCTGGGGATGGCAATAAGTACAAAACACTGATTAATGTGCGTGACTATGCCTGAATCACAAATATTCTACCTGTTATGTTAAAGCACTCAGTCAGTATGTTTTGCTACTGCAGGGATGTTTTGTGTGGGCAATGGGGAGAAACACTAGCATTTCTTCTGTAGTTTCCTCAGTTACTTTGTAGGAAAAACTTCCTCTAATGGGAGTTTATAAGAAACTAGCTTATAATTTGGCTCATGATGATTGAATTAGTAGAGAGAAGACAGTGCTTTGATCTAATTTTTTGGTTCCTCCTGAGAGGAACATGCTTATTTGTCAAGAGAGGCCTTAAAATATTCTCATATCCTCAGCTCCCACTGAGCCAGTAAGTGAAGCCTTCAGCTTTTCCACAAGCAAAGAGCAAAGTCTCATGTAAGCATTTGACACAATTGAATCCCACTTAAAGATTTTCTCCTGTTTATGTAAGAATGAGAGAGATACTGTTGACATTTGTGATTCAAACTCCGACACTGACCACTTTCTCTATAGGTGACAGAACTGCTTCACTATATAAATATTTAATAGTCATCTTTAGTATTTCCAGACCTGACAGAGCTGAAGTACAATATACTGAAGAGACCTGCTTTTTAAATGTATGTGGGGGTTGAGAGAGGAAATTCTCATGCTTACTATTTGGAGAAGGGTAGAACAAACTGACAACCACATCAGGAAAAAAAGAGTTGTCAGAAGGTACTGGTAATGCCTGGAAAGCACTGCTCACAGTAGGATGTTCCTGTGAAGCTGTTTGGTGCCAGCTCATTAGAGGGCTTTGGCAAAGATATTTGGCATAAAATAGATTTTATTTAGAATTAGGGACTCTGCTGCTTTGCTCTTGGCATGGAATGAACTTGCAAATTAAGCTGTCTTGTAATATAACGATATTACCTTGTGTTATGAATAATTTTAGAATTAGAAACATTGATCTGAATAAGAAATGAAGACTTCTTAAGAAGTGGAGAAACATGTACAGCTGACATTCAGGGCTGTATGCAGAGGGATGTGAGGAATGCTCTGCTCACTTTCCCGGCGCTGCGGCAGTGGCTGCTCCTGAGCCTGTGGGCAACACCTGGGTCCTTGTTTGCTGAGGTTTCCAGTGGCTGCCTCAGTGGTTATCTTTTTATTAGGTTCAATTTCTTTAAAAACTTTCCTTCTTCACTGGACATCTCAGGTGGCTTAATATTAAAATTTTATACTTGCCAGGGGCTTACTTTTCAATTAGGACAAATTTGAAAACGCTAAGTTAGGTGGAAGAAAGCTTTAAACACAGGGAGATGGTGGCTGAGCATGTGATGCCTCTGTAAATGTTTGATGAAGCACAGGGCTCTGTTCTTGCTGCCTGTACACTGCATGGGGCAAAAAACCCAGGGATGGTTGTGCACTTTTGGAGCAACTCACTAAGTATAAGTTTAGCTTGTTTCCTAAAGTGAATTCAATACTGAATAAGCAAAGCAAAACAAAACCCTAAACCAGTCTTCGGGGTTGGTGTACTCCTTATAAAAAATGGATACATTTTGGTATGATCAGCTTATTTCCCTCCACATGCCTGACACTCACAAAATTTCAAGTGGAGAGACCTTGCTTGGCATTTCCTTGCAAATAGCTCTCCCTCAGATCAAAGATGCCATCAAGTCATCTGAAGAAAACTAAGTATGGAGCACTACAGCTATTTTCCTCTAGCCTCAGCATACAGGAATGCAACATGCTTTTCTGCATGTGTTGTGCTTTAGCACTCACGAGTGCACTTATGGAGGCAAGTTTTGAGTCACATGCTGTGTCACACTACAGGGAAGAAGAGTATCAATTATAATCCTGTGAGGAAATGGATTTGACTAACTGAATATGCAAATGCCAATTCAAAATAAAATTATGAGCTCTTCCTGATGTGCAAAATGCCACTGGTGAGAACATTTTAATATATGAGTGCTTGACTTTAAGAGTGCAGTTTATGAAGGAGAGAAAAAACATACGCAAGTTAGTTTCTTCTTGTATTGTTCTTGAGGCTGTTGGTATTCTTCTAGCTTGGAAAAGCATAGTCATCATGAAACTTTTAAAGCATTTTTTGACATTTAAAATGCAGCTTCCTGTGCTCGTGTTTATGCACAGTTTCCTGAGATGAAGGGTTTTAAGTAAATACCACTAGTTTTCCTGCAAACACCTCAAGGCTGTGCAGGATGGGATTTGTTGGACACAAGGACAAGCTGCTTCTGGAACCTTGCACCCCCTTGCCCTAGTAAATCAACAGCTGTTTGGCAAGGTGACAGGAATTTTCTTATTTTCCGAAACCTTGGTATTTACAGCTATTCCCTCATGGCGTGGGTGGTCACAGTTCACTTCCTAAGGCTGCTCAGTGAGAACAGCACCTCCCACCTGCTGTTATAGTAGTCCCTGGTGGAGCAGTTCTTCAGTCTTCACTGCAGAAGTGTTTCACTTCACGTGGCGTGGTGGGCTGGCTTGGAGATGTGCTGTACTCTAAGAGAATCACACTCTCCTGAGTGGGGAAACCTAATCCCAGACAGCTTTAAATATCATGTAAATTAGCTGGAGTGTTGCCAGTTGATCCCGGGCTTCCTATACCCTCAGTGAGCTCTGTAACCAGGCATCTAGTTAAATGAGAAAGTCTCTTTCTCCTCTTACCATCTCTTGTTTAGAGCACGTTTGGAGGTCTTGTTGAATCATACCTACGAAGTCAAGCCGTCCAAAGACATGAACAGGAAAAATGCTTATGGACTCAGAGGTGCTTGTAACCCTGAGCTGGGTGGTTTGCTACATGCCACCCCTGTGGACTGAAGGCTTCCAGCCAGACACAGAAGAAAACTGAGAGGGCACTGGCATTTCATTGACACCTGTAGGCACTGGTGCAGAGTTCAGCCCTTGGGGCTCTGCGTACATGAAGTGTAAGAACTGGAATTACCTCAGGGATCTGACCCTTGTACCTGTTCACTGCAAACTGGTCTGATCACAGCCTTAGTGCCAAACAACAGCCTTACTGCTGGTAGTGTCAACTGGGCTTCTTCCCTTCTCTTTTCCTGTTTAAAACACCATTCTAATGGTTAAACAAGACTCCAGAAATTAACTTTAACATTTTATTCCAGAACAGATGTCACAGTTCCCAGCCCCAAGCTGCTTACCCATCTGCAGCTGAACTTTCAGTTGATGTTATTGACAGCTGATCAATCACATACCTTGCTGGTGGCTTAGGGAACTGCTTGCATCCCTTGCCTTATCCTCATGTCTGGGGTTTGAAAACCTGGGGGGGGGCGGGGAAGCCCTGCACCTTCACATCAGGCCACAGTAGGTGGCAGCTCTGGGGCTGGGCCCCCTTTTTTCCAGGAAGAGGGCAATGGCCAACAGGATTTCTCATGAGGGCACCCAAATGCACAAGCTTGCTGTGCAATCCGTGTGAGGCTGGTAAAAAGCTCAGGTGAGGGAAGGAGCCATTTCTGTTTGCTGTAGAAACCCCAACAGAGGCTAAAAACTGGGTTGGATTTGTGTAGGTGCCAGGGTGGAAAAGTGCCGAGTCCTACTGTGTTGCCTCTAAAATCCCAAGGTTTTAAAGTATGTTGCTTTTGCCCTTTAACTTTCTAGTACATAAATCAGTGTTTATTAGAGTGTAGGATATTTGGAACAGCCGAAGCACCAGCATGGGTGTCCAGACTGCAGATACAGGATGAACACCTGCTCTCACATGAGGGCTGGGATGCTTTCACTGCGCTGCCTGTGAGCTCGGTGGTTATTCCCCAGCCTTTGGGTGGTGCCGTCCTCATCATGGCTTCATCTGAGTGGGGTCTGGGGTCCATCTGGTGGCTTGAATAGGAGCTCTATCTGAGCTACAGCAATCAAAGTGGGGATTTTTGCTCTGGGAAGGACAACACATAAATAAATGAAAAGTGAAAGATGGATGAGCTGGAATGAGCTGTGAACTGACAGCTTTGTGACCAGTTTTGACTTATTTTCTTGTTGCGGTCTAAAGCCGAGTGCCTCGTAAATTCTGAAGACATCAAAACTGTAACTAACACATCTGAAACCATGCTAGAATCACTGGAAATATGAAAAGCAGTAATTATCTAGAAGTTACCTAGGAGTAAAAATGAAACACAGGCAGAGCTGGCTTAAGTTGTCTAAGGTATCTTCCTCACCAGCGATGGCAGAAGACAAGAAATCTTCAGTGCTGCAGCAGATGCTTCATGCACAAACACCACTGTGGGAATGGGCCCGAGGGTAAGTGACATCCACTACTGCCTCCATACTGTAAAAAATCCACTACTTGGCCAACCATAGCTGTACAGCACTACCTGATTTCAGACACTGTATGAAAAATATAATATTCATAATTTTTTAGAAGCCATCTTCATAGCAGTGCATTAAATGGTACCAGGACATGAGCCCAGAATGGAAACTTGCCCATCTACCCTGTCTGAATGAGTTCTGAAGCCTCACTCTAATTTTAGGTCTGTGAATCCCATTCTCCTGGCCACAGCACTGAATCTAACCTATGTGATAGTCTTTTTTCCCCTCTTGGCTTTTTATTTTCTTCTTCTTTCAACTTCCTTTTGATTCTTTTTTTCTTCCTTTCCTTCCTGGGAAAAGAAGTAACCTTTCTCTAAGGATAAAAATCTTCATACTATTTTGCAAGGCAGAAGAAATCTTTAGGGCTTTCAGCTATATAAACTTAATTTGTGAGGTTCCCCCCCTCCATCTCTCTTAATGGATCTCCTATGCATTTATAATGTACTTAGTATCATGGTATCTAGGGACCTTATACGTAATTTATAAAGTAAATGTTTTTTTGCAAGAAGTTTCTCTTCTGGCTATTGTCAATCTCTGACTCAGGCTTTTCTCTCTGATTTGCAAAGTGTCAGTTTGTACTCCTGATACAAACTGTTTTACAGTCTCCTGGCTTTGCCTTTGTGGGATAGCAAAGTCATGTTCCATAGATTTATTTTCGCAGCTGTTAGCTATAGAACTGTCTGTAATCTGGCTGCATTTCTCCATCAGCTTCCACACTGGCATGACTCAGCCCTGGTGGTTCCTTAGGTCCATGCAGAGCAGTATGTAAGAGTCCAGGATGTTCAGTACACCTTAAAGTGGTCATATGAATACTACATAGGGAAAACACTTCAGTGCTGATGAGGAGCAAAGTTTTAAATTTGTGTCATGACTTGTAAGCTGCTGGATGCTGCAGGCACCTGTTGGGAATAGCTTCCTACTCAGTATCCCAAAGAGTCTGATTCACATTGTGAGGCACAGGGTGACCAGCCCTTCATGGTGCACGTCTGGTCGTGTGAGGACATTGTACTTGCTCTGGGCCTGAATGTCCGAACAGGAGCTCTAAAATACTGAGGGCCTTTATTTGATCCAGCTTCCCAGGCTCCAGTGCAATACGGTGGAAACAGAATAGTTGTATTTGACTCCACGGTGCTAGTGGGCAATGTACTCAAGAGCCAATGGAGAATGGCTGAGTGCAGTGCTGGAGCAGTAGGTAACACTGATCAAAGCCTTTAGGCCTTCCTCCAAATCAATATGCTTGAATTTTTTTCTGTTACAAAGTATTGTGGGCTTTTTTTTAATAGTAAAGAAAATACTGGAATTCTTTATTTTCCTTGCAAAGTATTACTATATTTCATCCCAGGTACTACTCAAGTGTAATCAAATACTGTACTTTGCATGAGTGTGACATCTTCTTTCCCAGTAGACAACTGCATTGTTGCACAGAAGGCTTTTCAGAAACAGGACCATTTTCAGAGACAACTGAATTTGAAAAGCTTTTAAAAATACATTATTCTTCCACAGTAATACCGTAAAGGAAGTATTTTCACTAGATCTGCTTAGGATACACTTGTTTTCCAACACTAATACATAACAGCACCGAAGGGGAAGCATTGTTTGAGCATTCACCTGGCTGTTTGCACTGACTTCCTTCCTAGACCACCAAAAAAGATAACGAACAATCCTCCCACCCCCAGAACTCCAGATCCTGTGCCACGGATCTGGGCTGTACCTCAGGTTGCCTGACTCCATTCGAAGGGACTTGGCTGAGGACAAGCTGTGTTGCTCTCTAGGGTTACCTCTGAATATCAGATGGAGCAGAAAGGACCTACAGAACTTGAATAAAAAAGGAACACTGATGACAAGCTGCAAAAGTAATGGATTCCATCATGAACGGGATGGTGACAACTTCCTTCTGCTTCATGTTCCAAGGCTTCATCTAACCCAGACAGGAACTCTCCGTTAACTTTAGTCAGACCTCACTGGAGATGAGGAGTTTGACTGAATACAAATACTCACGTAAATTAAGTCTTCAATTAAGTCTCTATAAAATGATGTCTTAAAGCATAAATAACCTTTTTACTAGTTTGCTAAGTGATTGGAAAAATGACAAGGTGAAACGTGTGCTAATAATTTAAGCTAATATTTCTCATTTCTATTAAATTGTTAAACTACAGATAATCCTTAGAGTATTTTCAGCAAACTGTTGCAGTTTCTAGCAAAAAAAATACTCTGAAACAAGCTGTACAGAAAAAAAACCCATGTAATTCAAGAGGGAGCACAGAAATTTTGGAAGTGATCAAGGCATAAACAAAAAACAAGAAATGGAAATGAGCATTCAGAACAGCAAAATATATTTAAGCAATATCACAAACACACACACACAATCTATTTACAGCTCTAAAATTGGTAAGTTCCAGTAAAAATCCTCTCACAAAAACATATTTATAAACAAGAAACTTAACCCAGATACACTGTCTGCTGCTGGCAACAGAGGTGCTTTACAGCTATCCTAGCATTAATTATGTCTTTGCAAAACAAAAGGAAAACTTAATAAAGGTGAACAAACTGTTTCTGGGAAAAAACTTGAACTGAAGGCTGGACAACAGCAATCAGATGGCATACATAGCAAAAGGAACTGCAAATACGTAACTCTGGTAGTGCAAAAATGAAGAAAAATGGCTTTTTTTCCTGCAATACTTGTTCAGAGAAAAATAGTATCGTGAATTTGCAATTTAAATTCCTTTTAAAGACTTGTATTTGTCCAACTTAGTGCATTTGTATGTTTCAGCAAGGCTGACACCTTACCACCTTACAGGAGGTAAATGAAACAAAGTCAACATAAAATTACTACCATGATATAAATTTATAGCAACATTTGTAACAAAATGTCTGAAATATACAGTAGAGAGACAAGCCTCGGAAAAAAAAGCTTAGATTTTTCTGCATCCAGACCATTCACAAACACGTTACCACGAAAGAAAAACAACTTGTACATAACTGAGAGCACATGTAACATTCTTTGGAATAAGATTTTAATTTCTCTTTCAAGCATTGCCCCTGTATTTCATATAGGGAACAGCAGAGGGATAACTCCTCACTGGGATTAGGAGCTCCTGCTGTGTTGTCCCTCAAGCAGGTGCCCAGAGCTGGGCAAAGACCACAGAGTCGTGTGAGTGCCAGGAACGGGAAAACTCCACCTCCACCTGGGGATGGGGGTCATGGTAGGTAGGACACCTTGGTATTAGTTGGTGTAGAACAGGGAATTAATACTGCTGAACTCTTGAGGCTCATCAACCCACACCCTGGGGTTCATTGTGTTTTGATAAACACAAGACAGTCTCTTTGTCCAAAAAGGCCTCGTAGTATTGAATGGCTGTAAACATTTATTTTAGATCAGCATTTTCACCATCCCTTTGTTGTTTAAAAAAATAGTAACATCAAAAGTAGGAATACCTTAGCTCATGTTAAACCTATCTCATATTCAGAAAACTAGAGTTCTTAACTGAGAAAACGGAAACAATCTGCAAACATGTGATTAGTTTTGCAAATAATCTTTTTGCTACATTTTTAACTGACTCTATCTACGTTGCAGAAAACTGCCAAAAATCACCCAGTTTATCTTAAGAGAAAATCTATCAGTTTGATAAGGAAGCTGGAGTTCATTTAACAAACAGAGGCAAACGATCAGCACCAACTGTTGCTTCTGTTCTGCCCAAAGCCAGGCCCATTGTTGCATTTTTCCTGCTCCTCTTGAGGTACAAAACCAAAGATCCAGAAGATGTCCATAAAAATGTAACAGTAGCAGGTACAGACTAAGATTGACTCATTATAATTAGCAGGAAGTGTTACGGTTGATACTCAAAGCTGTTCCAAAACAGAGCGCTAACTTCTTGATTTTCAGATATTCAGAGCATGACTATTAGGTACTACAGCGTTACTTTGTTAAAAGTGCTCTAGTTGGAACAGTTTATGATGCAATCAGATGAACTTTTACTGAAACAGCAGTCAAAATAATAGTGATTTTAAAAAACAAATGATTGCCTTTATGCAATCTTTTCTCTCTATACTCAAGGTTTGTTGACCAGGAATGGCTGAAAATTACTTCTGCAGAAGGAAGAAGTGCTGCTGTTCTGCAATTTGACAGATGCTTGTTCAGCCTAACTTCAAGTATCCAATTTATATGCTTGAATGAGAAGCTTACGTACCCAGCCCAGGCTCCAGAGGATGACTAAGGTTATTAAACAGACATGAGAGATTTGTCTGCTTGACCTTTGGCGCATGAAAGCAAAACCAAAACAAATCTAATAGGCACAATCACAGAAAAAATAATCTTAAAACAGAGATGAAATGAGTCTTCCTTTAGAAATATTTAACTTGTAAATCCTAAAATATCACTATTTTGAAGTTGATGGGTGTAAATTACTCTGGCTATTGCAAATGTCACAATTAATCATGCATTTTATTTTTAGGAGTTAGTAACGATACTAGTGTTAGTTTCTCTAACTTAGCTGGCTAAAAAGCACAACAAGAATTAGAAAAACCGTTGATGGCAAAGAATTAAGGAGCTCCTGAAGTATTTTCATGTATTAAAAAAAAAAAGAAAAAGAAAAAATATATTTGATACAAATGCCTAATGTTTTTATTAAAATACTGATGGAAACTGAAAAAAGTAAACTCTAGGTCTACTTGATTGCACACACCTATGCATAAAGCCCACAACAAAGTGTACTGCCTTAGCTGCTTAGTTGTTTCACTCCTTATTTTCTGCACTTGAGAAAAAGAGATCAGAAAGCTATGCAGCTTCTCTGACTGAAGAGGAAAGGCTGGGGTAGGAGTACCATCCAGCTCTGTAAGTGCAAGAATTAAGATTAGGACCTTGTGGCTGGGAGATCAGAGTTGAGGAATACTCAGGATTCATCCTAAGGGCAGGAGTCTGTTCTTTCTGACAGTGAACTCATTGGTCTGATCCTGTCCTCAGCATTTTACAGAATTAAGGTCTTAGGCACAGCAAAGTCATAAGACAAGCATGGAAGCAAGGAAACACTTGTACTTCCATCTTTTATCTATGGAGTATTTTCTTTGTTAAATTCCTTGGGTTTTGTTTTTCCTTCAGGGTAGTTTTCCAAAACACAAATGAGTAACAGCCTGGAAAAGACACAACTACCCTAACAGGTGAAGGAAAAGCTCTCAGTGCACATTTTATTCTGTATATGAATTAACTACTGGGAATATTTAAAACAAAACAAAAACAAAACAAACAAAAAAAACCCCAAAAAACCCACCTGCAAGATACAGAATTTTTGAAGTAATCCTGAAAGTTTTAAAAACTGCACTCCAGAAAATGTAGTCCAAGCAGCACCAGAACATTAGAGCATTGCCTGATTTCCTTGTTTCCTGTGGCAAATTTCCACTGGTTGCAGTGGAGAACTGAGGCAGGGGCTGAACATGTAAAAGGAAGTAAAACTAAAGATTCTTGGTAGCTACTTACATACAATGGCTATTCATTCTTTCTTTTTTGACTCATTGCTGTTTGATAATACCCTTAACACCACCATATCATTTCAAGGACATATATAAATTGATTGGAATATTAGCTTGGTTCTTTTCTGGTATTTGAACTTAGAGTGGATATAAATGACAAATAAGCATGCTAGAACATTCACAGAAGCTGCTGTCCATCAAACTGGTGACTCTGAATGAAGGCTGCTTAAAGTAACACATATGAACATGCAAACTGTCTCCAAAATGCATGGTCATATTCAAATAGTCTCTAACGTACATATAGACCAGTAAAAAACCTCAAATACCCTACTCCTATCCTTTTCTGTTTAAGATTGCAGTCTCTAACTGTTGCATATACTTTAGCTGCTCAAAGAGCTCAATAAAGTGAGTGTAGCAGATTTTTTTTTTTTTAGAGAAAAATAGTCATATAAAAAGTTTTAAGTACAGTAAAGTGAGAAAGTTCCCAGAGCTCTCACTTCATTTCCTCTTTGGTTCCTAATTAGGATTTGACGAGTTTGAAGCCCTGTCCTGTGTCCAGCACTGTGGGAAGAAACCAACTCATTTTCAATCTTCTCAAGCACCTAAAGCACGCTTTACAGACCCAGAACAGATTGAGACCACAAAACCAGTTTGCCAAATGTACTAAGGGATAGGTGATACGTGGGAAGTAGATCATCCAGTGTTTGGCAACATCGCTTCCTGTTGGCAAATGCAAAGTGTAGTCGCTCCAGCGTTTCGACACCCCATAGGCCGCTTTCACTGTACGTCCCTTTTCAGACCAGCTGATGTTGCTGTCGGGGTTACAGTTGTACTCAACCCATTGCCTGGTGAAATCACCAAGCTGTGGAGGGTCGGCTTCCTCGATGTCTACAATCCTGGCCATTTCTGCTCCTTGCACGGCAACGTACTGGTCATTCACTTTTCTTACTTCTCTAACCCAAGGCTGAGAGTTCTCACAGTCTAAAACGATGATGAGTCGAGAACAAAAAGTGCCGTTCTTTTCTCTCCACCACTCCAGGAGCGTGTCAAGTCGTAAAGCATCACCTCCTGCAAGAAGGGAAAAATATGTAAGATTAGCAGGAAGAAACAGAAATCTCTGCAGAATTTTGGGTTCCAAGAATCCCTTATTTTAGCAACCTGGACAGATAGAACAGAAGTTTTCAACTGATCATCCCTGGTTGTAGATGGTGCAGAGCTCCAGAGAGACATTAACTGATTCCAACTGACTTGCTGTGGCAGTTGAGGCCATTAACTTGATTGAAAAAAAAATATTAATAAAAATCCCTCACAGGGTGAAAAAAATTACAGCCTGTTAATGAAATCTGGAAATAGCTAAAACAGAGTTTATTTTGTATTACATTCTTATTAATCTGAAGAGGAAAAAGACTCTTTTTAATATGGTTTTATTAATTTTCAAGAAGACTCCTCTTTCAAGGAAAAGAGAGGACTTTTGAACACAACACATGATAACAGTTTCAAAGCACAATGAGAAAGAGACCTGTAGGCACAACCACTGCTTTGGCTTGAAAAATTCATGTGACCAGAAATGGAGAGATTCACTCCGCAAAGTTGTCTTCAGAGCATCAAGACTAAAACTGGTATGGACTTACGACTCCATAAAACAAAAATCTCATGAGAATTCTTCCATAATAATTATTTCCAAGCAGCTCAGAAAACACTTGCAACTGGAGCATCCAACTTTTCATGTTCCATTTCAGCTTGTGCTCCAATGATACTTTGAAAGAGCAGGTTGAAATTAAATAGTTACAATGGGGAGTCCTTCTGCTTAAAGAGTAATGGATACTGCAGGATCTATGCGGCTTTGAAAAGCAGACTACTTACTCAAGTACCTAAGGAAAACATCTTGCAAACAAGTGACTAAATCTCTGTTGGTTACACCATGGCTATTTAATTGAAAGAACTGATCTAACCAGGTGTTGGCAAGTTAGAGCCAGGATACAGTTTTACACCAACAACACCCTAATTTGACAATGTCAACTTAAAAAAAAAAAAAAAAAGGCAACTTTATGAAGAAAGGCAGAAAATTGGGACTTTGAAATAACTGCATTTTAAGTCCATAGTGATTTTCACTGGGGATATAATTACATTTAGAGGTATTTCAAATCTTGTTAGTAGGAATTTAACTAAACGAATGCAACTCAAACAGAAAAGGTGCATATTTCAGCGCTCACATTTCTACCTGTAAGGGGTGAAAAAAAATGCTTGGAATTAATAGCTCAGAGTTAAAGCTTTAAGCATGCTATCACAGTGAAAGTAAAAGCAAAACTACAGGGCTACAACTTTCTCCAAAAAAATGCAAACCTGGAAAATTTAGTACCAAAGAAAATCTTAATATACCAACCTACAGTCTTGGTACATGATCCCCAAATTGCTGTGGTTATTTACAGCAGATACTTGCATAGAAGCAGTTTCCCTTTTCCAGGTAAGCCTTCTGTATCAATTATCAGTAAATATTTAGTTATTTGTTCACATTTTAAAGGCTTATAAGTAATCTTTATCTAGTGCAGCTATGCAGGAGTGCAGGTCATTTCAAAACAGTACTGGAGAGAACTGCCCAAAGAAAACCATCTCATTCTTCATACACACATGAACACAGGCTTAGCTTCTAACCCTACTGACCTCAAACACACATGGACTTACCAGCCAGCACAAGACTTAGGCAGCAAGCTGTGTAAGAAATCTATGCATCTGGCTACATCTGGCTCTCTGGCAGGTTCTGGAGGCAGCTCAGCCAGCAATTCCAGCAACAGAGACAAAGCTTCATTAGCCCAGCTTTTGCCTTTGCCTTCGCTCAGAGAACATGACCTCCCAGGTCGTCTGCTCATACTTCATGCATGACTAGTTAATAGTTTCTCTCATACACGACTGTGTTACATATCACCTCCAACAACTCAGAAACATCAGCAGCAGACTAATAAATCCAGTAATTATCCTTTTAAAGTTACTATTACAAAGCAAAGCCTGCCCTGCTACTGCTGTGCCCTACCACAGTGTAAGCCAGCAATGAGACACTACTCTTTCTGTTGGATCCAAATGCTGTATCTCATTGTTGCCATCTCTCTTCATCCTCTCCAGAGGTTGGATGGCATTACACATTACTGGAGCTGATGACCAAGTGTTCCATCTGTCATGAAACGACACTGTCTAATACATGCAGTACAATTATAGACTCGAACAGCCTTCATCTTTTCAGATAATACTTCAAATTACATTCAGGGGCAATGCTATCTGGAAGAAGTATCAGCTTCCACCCCAGGATTTATCTAAAATTAATCACAAAAAAAGCATGTGAGACATGTCACAGCTGCCTGTTCCTCTTCTTTTGGTGACTATGCATATCTCCTGGTAGAATACTAAGTTGTGGTGGGTAGAGAACTGAAAAGCAACTTTGAACACCACTGCATTTACACACTGCATCTTTTAGCACATCTTTTTATTGTAACAGCTACCTTGGCCCTTATTCTAAAAGTGAAGATCAGAGTTTAATTTAGTCTACAGCTACCTGCACAAGTGTACAGAGACCTGGGCTCCCCTCTCACACTCCAGGCTGACCAGACATAAGCCAGAGCTGGACTGGAAGCTATCTAATTTTTGCAGTTAGTTACATATAGGCTAGGAAGCTGCCCATGTCTGTTCTGCCAGCTGGAGCACAGGTGGGAGGCAGAGTTTCCCTCCTAGCTTGTTCCATGCAACATGTGGACACACTTGACTACTGCAAGGGGCAGCAGCTGCTCACCTGAATAAGACCACCCTATTCCTGGAGAAGTCATTCAGCCACTCTGGTGTAGGCTCTCGTGCTAAGCTCTCACTATGGCTGTGGCTTTTTAAAATTGCAGATAGAGGTGAAGCCTTTGAGAAAAAATGTGTTGCCCTTCAGCAGGTCTAATGGCTGAAGTACAGGGTTACACCAGAGCAGGTATATGGCCTCCAGATGAAAACCAACCTGCGTCTGACTCAACATGACCATACAATAAAGCTCAACTCTATCAACAATACCCAAGAGCAGATGCCCCTGGAGAGAGGCTGCTGACCAACAGCCAGGAACTCACAGGCAGAGCACCATCTGTGACAGTGAATTATGCCCCAGTAAGAAAAAAAAGCTGCAAATTTTCAACATATTTACTGTAAGATTCACTTTTTGCACACACCAAACTTAGAAGACCAGTTCCATGCAGCAGGAGAGTAAGGCTAAATGTACCAATAATTTGGAAACTTTGGCAGGTTTACCAACAATTTTTATACAGTTGAGATATGAAGAGATCAAAAACAGTCTAGGAAAGGGGGAAATGCAGAGGTCTGGGCCAAGCATATGACTAAGCATTAAACAGCCCTTTATTATAGGGGTTTGTAGTCTTGAGGCTACATTGCACACACAATGGCTCCCAAACTCTAGGATGTCACCAAACTGTACCTGTTTCCATGATACAAGGTTTGCTATATATTTGAAGAACTGCTCTTCTACCATGGATTGTATAGCTGCCTCCTCTTTATTTTGTTAATTCTATCTTTTACAAAAAACAGAGCACATCTTAAGGACATGCATGCAGTCCTTCACGACAGCCTAGCTGACACAGTGACACAAAACACTGTATAATTCAGTCAGAAGTAGGTGTGCTGGCTCTGCCATGTCCTGGAAATGAGAAGATTTATGCTTGTTCATTACAGGGAACAAATCTTTCTCAAAATACAATGGAAATTTGTCTTCAGAGCACTTTACTTTTCAGGGAAAAACCCCCACACACTTCAAAGTTACCTTGTTGAATCGTAAGAGGAATAAGAAATCATGCTTAAAATTCTAAGCGTACACCTGGGGTCAACCATATTTAGACAATTTTGAGAACACCTAAAAGAATTGTTAGCTGCAAAAGTATTTTTGTCAAAGTGACTAGATACCAAAAATGACACAAGTTCATCCAGTAACATACCCAACTGTCTACAGAGCAGGGTGAGAAAAGATCTGCTTCTTTAGATCAAGTTAACTACATGCCTAAGAGGCTTCTGCATGACTCCATTCTCTCCACGAGTAGAGGCAGTCACCCTGCAGCCTTGCCCATTTTGATGATTCTTTGTGGCCTCTGAATCTTCTAACAGCCGTGTTCTATATACTACCCTGTCTTCCTTCCCTGCCAAGGAGCTTGTATGAACCTGCTATCCAAAGACTGGTGGCTCTGTCTCATCCTAGACTATCAGACAATAAATGTCACCAGAACATTCAAGATTTGCAATACACTCTGATTTTTTAAAAGAAAGAATTAATTTATTTGGAAAGTATATAAATACTAAAACTGTTAAAAAAACCAAAAAAAAATAGTTACCTGCCAGTGCCCATTCGCCAGTGCCATGTGAGTGACCACTGTAATATAAAATGTAGGTATCATGTCTGGGTCCATCTGCTGTCCGAAGTTCAAGAAAAGATTTGATCTTGGAGTGAAGGGTATCAAAGGTCAGTCCACTGGTAGAGTAATCGCAACCATACGTCTCAATCATGTGATATGCAAAAAACCTTTGGATGGCATTAAGCATGCCTGTAGACCTCAGGTTTAACTCCTGTACATGCTCAGGTGGAAGAAGAGTTGGCTGGCCATCAGGGCTAAAGAAAAGAAAAGAAAAACAGCTATTACTATGTTTTATAATTATTTCATGCTTAGTGGACTTCTAGCAACTGGTGATTTTTTTTTCCTCTGTGCATATTTTTTCTGCTATGAAGTGGCATTATTCTAAATTCAAATTTACTTGAAATGCACAGTTTATAAATAATTCAAAATACTGTATTTGAGTGAGGGACCACTATCTCCCCCTCCCCCTGCCACACTTCTTCACTTCAAAGCATAGTCCTTACTCAGCCCCATGCTACTCCTGAAATGGGAGGAGGAGGGAGGAGAGAGGGGCAGGTGAAGAAACACACTTTTTAAGTCTACATAGCTGTCCATTAATCATGACAATAAGAGATTTGGTCTTGCAAAACACCCAGTTATGGAAGCACTCTTCAGGATGTATTTTTCAGAAAAAATAAATGTATTCATCACTCTTCAGCCAACGTAATAATGATAATGATAACGATCATGGCTGATGAATTGGCCTGATTTACACTCAGTTACAGACATGGAGAGGTTTTGTGGGTGAAAACATGGAGATGAACTTACTCAATTAATACCAAATAAAGCTTCTGTCATATATATATATATGCATGCATGTATGTATTCTTCATGTATTTTGTTTGCAAGTCGGTGCATAAAGCTACCTGGTTTCTTCATTGGTCTAGGTAATTAAATGTGCACCTCCTCCTCACCTCCCTTGTGCCTTCAGGAAGGCTAACGTTCCACTGCTACATTCTATTGAATACATCATTGTTACTATATTTGTCTCAGCAAGTGAAGGAACAGCCAAGCTTTGTTAGTAAGGAACCTTAGTTCTGACAGGTCCTAAACAGTTGCCTGAGAGTATCTCATTCACTCCAAAATAAGAGGGAACTGCCAGAGCCAGAATAATTTAATACAATGAAAGCATTAAATTGTTGCCATGGCAACAAAAACAATTTATTTCTATTGTAATGTAAATGTGGTCATTTTTTTTTAATCATAGCATGGTTTGTTAATCCCTAACAATAACTGACTACATGGATTCTTTAGAAGAATGCACAGATTAAAACTGTAGATAAGTTCATAAAATTTGTTTTTACAGTATTTTACACTATTTAAGATACAGTGATCTAACATCAGCACACTACCTTCTGTTGCTTTGCCCATTGTTTTCCCCATCCACTGAATCCACTACACATACAGCAAGCCGGGCAGTTCTCATAAATTGGACAGCTCTATTTTTAAGCCTCTCTGCTCAACTCACTACTCGGTTTTTTTCATAACTCAGAGAACTTATAAAGTTTTAAAAAAAATGTCTATGCACCATTTTAATTATATGGCTAAAGTAGCATCTGCAAGTTCAAAACTTTTAAGAAAAACACACAAATGGACAAATAATAAACATACAGTCCCTCCACCTTGAAGCATTTCTCATATGGTAACACTTATAATGGAACAAAAATCAGCTGTAAATTCACAATACCAATAGCTGAAATGTAGTCCACTCACAAATCTAATTTCAATGTCCTTCAAATGTAGATAACATCTCTTTTAACAGAATTCAAAACTGTTTTGAACATACCTGGTTTATTAAATCCTCTCACACAAAATATCTGCATTCAGTCAAATGCCCCAATCCTCCTTTGCACGAGATACCGAATGTGGAATCTGCCTATGCATGATTGGTGCATAAAGCCATTAATTGGCTTTGTAAAACCAATTTAAATATATATAAAAAAGTGGAGTTGGAGTTACTAATTCCTTCTGAAAGGTGAGGAAAAGGAAAAATGCAAAATCTGCCTATTATTTCAATTTGTATTTAATTATTGAAAAATACAAGCAAGAGCACTGCGTTGTCTCTATAAGCTAACAGTACACTTTCAGTGCCTGAAGCTGAAATACATGATAACTATACCTGCAAAAATTGGTGGGAATCACAACAGCATACCCAACGCACGTTCCTCCCAAGCAGTTTCCCAGCTCATGGAACAGCCCATGAGCCATCGACTCCAGAGGTAAAACGATGAGAAATACACTCATGAAGATCCCATTGGTTGGCTAAAAAGAGAATAGAGAGATAGAGGTATTGCATGAAAAATCCCCCCTATCTGTTGGTTATAGTGTTATGAATAATTGCCTCTGTTTGGTCAAACATACCCCGGTCCTGCAACATGCAAGTTATTATATGTAATGTGAAGGTTTTTTTTCCTCATACTACATTGTGAAGTACTCCAAAGACAAATGAAAGGCCTGGGAAAAGGTGGCTCATAAGCAGGGATCACTCTTCTGAAAGGAATGCATTTGAAAACATTGACAGCACACAACTTGGGTTTAAAAGCCCTGATCATAGCTTAGCTTTACCCACTTCAGCAGGAAAACCAAATGCCACAAAATTATTGCTGTGCATAAAATAAATAGATTGGTAAATATCTGCACAATCAGGCCTTAATCAGTAAAGTACATCAGAAAATATTATGTATCTAGCATCGGATGATAGCATACTATATAGCATCATTAAAAATACAGACTTAAAGATTTCTGCTTTTTAATGCCAAGAGCTTTCAAAATATTCTTTGTGAAATACTGTGTATCACACAAAAGATGACCTGTGCAAACGCTTATGAACATGAGTGCAATTAAAAAGACAAATCTTTATCAGCTACATATATATCAGATATTCTTTCTCATCTGAATACATAGATGATTTCTGTAAAAAAAGAAGGTTCAAAAGTTAAGTCTTAACCACTACTGCTAGTAAAATAAAAATGGACTTCTGAAATGCCAGCTGGCAGTGAGAGGCAGAGCAGATACAGATTAATTTTAATTACTTTAAAATGATGTGAGTGGGTTTAACGAGGCATTAAATGCTTTAGAAAAGGTAGAAACAGTATTATAACATAATTAACCAAGAAATTTAATATCCATGGTGCAGTTATTAAATACTGAAGTTTGTTATACAGCAAAGGAAATAAAGTAATAGCTATAGATTTCTGTCTTCCGAAGAGCCTTGTGGCCTTTGATCATATCTATGTTTTAGTTGCCCTCTTTGCACAAATCTACAATGTTAATGTTTTTAAAAAATTTGGATACAGCCTTATTGTTTAACACTCAGTGAATTGATGTGGTCATTCAGCTCAAAGCACAAAGCTATTAATAATTTGGAAAATAAATTATACTGAAAGAAATGACACCTAAACCAACTCAGTTCTCATCAACATGTGGCACTAACTCAACGATGTTCAGTTTTTAAGCATATCAGTATACATGACTTAGTCTGAAAGAACAGCTTTCCCCTTCTACTGTTCTTCCTGCCCAAAGGAAGAATACCATTTGCCACCTGTCCCGGATTTAAAGTGTCCCATTATACTTCTGATGCAAGTATCTCACCTATGTGTCCTTGAAATGGTGACAGCAACGCTTCTAACCACAAATAAACACCAGAAGCTGATATTAACTGATAAATAAACGAGAAATGAAAAGTTTATTTATTTAACTTCTAGCTCTTGAGGACGTGAGGATATGACTTTGAGCAGACATTGATTCATGTTACAGAACAACCACGGAGAGTTTCCCCTTACCCACAGCCCTGTGCACCTTTTCAAGGGAGTGCTGTTAATATTTCTCTGACTTGCTAACATTTGAGCTACAAAACTGGTTTGGATCTAACAACTCCATCAAACAGGTGGTAATGCTAGTGTTAATACTGCAATCTGATTTCATGTGATATAATGTAACTTGATGTTTTGGTGCTAATAATTTGAATAGACAAGGAGCAATGTGTGCCTATGAAGCACATAAATTTTAGGAGATTCAAAATCCCTTTTATGCACATCATTTTTTAAAGCCATCTCAGGAGATACTCTGCATGCTTCCAGATACATTCCTTTCCTTGTCCCATTCTCACCTACACTCAAGAGGGTCAGGATCAACGAGTGAACAAACAGATGGAATATATTTAAGACAAGTGCAGAGGATCATTCACATAGTGATTCTCAAGTTTTGTGTCAGATAATAAGGATTTTCAGAATAATACCCCAAAAGTCATACAATTAACAATTACCTGAAATCACCAGAAGACAGAAAAGCTTAAAACTCTGTAACAATTATGGTAAAACCTCAACTTGTTTTGTTGTCAATAACGAGAAAAAAAAATCCTGTAACTAAGACTTAACAGTTTTTGTGAGATGTGTATCAGCAGAAAGTGCTGATTTTTGCTGCTCAGTTTCCCAAATCCACTCTGGAAAGGAAAAGGACTCAGAGCAGAACCAATAAAAACTTACAAACATTTGGTTAGTTTGCGTTCTACAGACCTTTGGTAAAATAAAAGACTTTGACGAAATAGTGGAGCTCCCCAGCTAAATTAGTTTCAATTTTTGGAGACTTACTTTTGCAACTGTAGATACCAGAAGAAAAAATTGTTTTCAGTTACAAAAAGAACGAAGACTTGGATTCTGCAGAAACTGAAGGGCTTGTCTGGAAAAAGCTTCCTGTTCATGATCAGCTAGTTAGAGTATTCTCTGAACCTTGGAAAGGCTGAATGCATGGACTGGCAAGTATTATAATACATTTTTATGACCAGCTCAGCTTTTCCACCATATATCAATATGGCTTACATAAACATGACTTTTCTTGGAACTTGACAGAGCAAACTGCTCTTACATCACAGCAGTGTTTTGATCACAGTGGAACATATTACAAAATAAAAAGCACATTTGCCCATAAAACCTACAGCAATTGCAATATCCCAAAGAATGCTATTATATTATTACTTTACATGAATTTTATTGTAGAAGTTTTCTTACAACGTGCCACATTGTTCTATAGTCCCTGCATTTCCCCCAATCCCCTAAACACTTGCAAGTTATTAAGCCCACAGTTTTCTGCAATAACACAACTTGAGATTATCATAAAGATAAATAGTTTTTACCAAACTTCTAATTGAGTCTTACTGTCTGACTTCTAAAAAAAAATATATCTACATTTAATTGTTGAAAGTACTCCTACTAATATGAAGATACTGGCAAGAAAATTCACAAATACTTGTGAGATAGTAGGTCAAGAGAGGTTCTCCTCCCCCTCTATTCTGCATTGGTGAGGCCACATCTGGAATATTGTGTCCAGTTCTGGGCCCCTCAGTTCAAGAAGGACAGGGAAGTGCTTGAAAGAGTCCAGCGCAGAGCCACAAGGATGATTAAGGGAGTGGAACATCTCCCTTATGAGGAAAGGCTGAGGGAGCTGGGTCTCTTTAGTTTGGAGAAAAGGAGACTGAGGGGGGACCTCATCAATGTTTACAAATATGTAAAGGGTGAGTGTCAAGACGATGGAGTTAAGCTTTTTTCAGTGAAGACCAGTGATAGGACAAGGAGTAATGGATACAAGTTGGAGCATAGGAGGTTTAAGATGAATATCAGGAAAAATTTTTTTACTGTAAGAGTGACAGAGCCCTGGAACAGGCTGCCCAGAGAGGTTGTGGAGTCTCCTTCGCTGGAGACATTCAAAACCCGCCTGGACACCTTCCTGTGTGACGTGCTCTAGGTGACCCTGCTCTGGCAGGGGGGTTGGACTAGATGATCTTTCGAGGTCCCTTCCAACCCCTAGGATTCTATGATTCTATGATTCTATGATTCTACACAGAAACTGCAAGGATCATCTCAGTGATCTATCTTGCTCTCTATCCTGCTTTGAGTTTGTATCAAATATTAAACAGAAATGGGAAATGCGCTCTAAAGTGTCACGAATCAACTCGGCTCCATCTGAACTTTCAACTAAGTCTTCATTTAGTGGTCATCTTCTGCGATGGAGTAGAAAAATATTGTCAGTATGGATATTTTACATTTATTGACATCCATCTAAGGTGAGGATGCTGATACTTGCTCTCAGCACTTTTTCAGCAGTTTTGATACAGAACAAATATATCACTAACAAATATAAAAATGATTAATGATGTTTAGAGCAGCTATACATTAAGATAATAGAATATTTTAATTCAGTGCTGGTGGCATTTTAGAATAGCTGAACTATAAGAACTTGGAATAGCAAAAAAAAAACTATAATTCAGTAATTACTTTAAATCTGAAGATAGGTCCCTCTTTTAAGATAACAGCTAAGATGCCACGTGGAGACTGTCAGTGCTTTACTAAATCCAAAAGACTTGATGACTGGTCCTTAATGGAGCAGATGGTCATGGATGCATAGTCAGAGTCAGAAAGGGATTTTGTTCCTTCATCTGTTCAGCCCATTGTCATTCTGTTTTCAACTGCACTAGCAATCTCAGCCTGCAGTACATCTCTGCACTTGAAGTGCCCATTGATTCCAGGCAGACTGCTCAAAAAGCACACAGAAGACAGAGACTATCTCAGCAATCCCACTGAAAACATGAGAAGCCACTTTATCTCTCTTTTTTTCCCTTTGGCTGTGTTATTCTAAATGAATATTTAGGAAGTACAGCGTGTTCTCATTTCAAATAATACAGAAAAGCTAGAACAAAAAAAAAAAAATACTTCTTGCCTCTGATGACTGAAATGACAGACAATAAAAGATGGGTGAGATTCACTAGTAGTATTATCTGTCCACTTTCTTTAGCTTTTCAAGCAATGGTTATGGTTAAGTGTAACTGTCAAAACACCAGAAGAATTTAGAGGACAGCCAAAATACATAATTTTATACCCATGGTAGGACAAATCCAGTCCCAAGGAGTAAATCACCATTGGAAGTGGAATAATTCTGAAACTGTATTTACTGACATGTGACTGAAAAACATAATGAGGAGGAAGAAAAAAAAAAAAAAAAGAAGTATTAGTTTAAATTGTAAGCCAGTGACAAAGAACTATAGGAGAGCCCTTCTGATCAAAACAGAAATAAATTCCTAATGAGATGTCAACTAAGGTGATCACAGAAACACTGAACGGTTGGGGCTGGAAGGGGCCTCTGGAGGTCATCTGGTCCAGCACCCTCGTCCAGTAAGGCCACCTAGAGCAGCCTGCCCAGGGTTGTAAGTAGCAGATCAACAACTAAAGAGGTTTACAAAGATGTTTTTGTGTATTTATAAGCAAAAATTTTGCCCTGCTTTCCATCATCCAAGTTGAATTTTTACTTATTTATATATATATATCCATATATACACACACGCTTAAGTAAATACAAAATAAAAAGTTCTGCTTAGCTACTCTGCAGTGACTCTGAAAAAAGAAGTATACACTCCATGATGGAGAAGGCTCAGGAGAAAAAGGATAATGTGATAATTAATCTACAAGTATTCAATGGATAGCTTATTCCAAATGAAAACAAAATATGCATATTACAGGTAAAAAGAAGCTTAAAGACAAAATTTATAAAGTTAAAACGTAAACCAAGTATCAGAGGAAACTGTGTTGTAACAAATTCTTAAATGAAAAAATAGTCTCTAGAGAACACTAAATAATCCATTACTTCTGACTATTAAAACTGCCCTGGGAAAATCTATACAGCATTTTGCAAAAAAACAGTTGTCCCTCGCAGACAGATTTAATGTGTTATATTTCCCATCCCTAACTTCTCTCTTAACCACAGAAAAGCCTGTGCTTTTGTCTACATGCACTTGTCTCAGCAAAACCCAAAGTGGTTGTCAATTTAAAAGCATACAAAATGGATTTCTGATTTTTTTTAATATAAACATTTGAATTCTGAAAGTAATGAGAGTTTGACAGCAAGCTTAAACCAAAAATCACATTCTTTAGACTAACAATGAATACTTTATTTCTCTTGTTACCAGAGATCCCCTTCATGACCTAGAGCCTCTAGAAGTGGTGGCATCAGCAGCAAGGTGTGCTGGATGTGAGCAGGAAGCCTGCCATGGAACTCGGGACATGACTGGAGGGGCAGAGAGCCAAGGAGGGCTGAGCACCAAGGAAGAGGGGAAGGAAGGGAGCAAAAATCAGAACAGTGAGTGATTTATAGAATAAATTATGAGCCGTGAGCAAGCGGGATTCAGGATCCAGCTTAAGAGATGACAAAACAGTAGGGAAAGAGGGAATTAAGGTATTACAAAAGCAACTGAACAGAGAATTCTGTAAATAAACAGTGAGACACAGACATGCAAGTCAAATAGGCAAAGAGGGGGAAAACTTCCAGTGAGGAAAAGAAAGGAGGGAACTAAAGATGACCAGCCAGAGAGGTGAAAGGAAAAGCAGCAATGGCATGGCTATTTGAAAAAATATGGAGAGAGGCCAGAGGATGCAGTGGGGCCTCCAGGGGGAAAAGGAAAAAAACTAAAGTGGATAAATTAAGCCTGAGGAGGACTGGATTAAAAATACAAGTCAGGAGGAAGAACAGGTCAAAATGAAGGAGAAAGAGTGGGTAGGACTTGCACTGAAAAAAGTGATTTAATCTCTGATGTTAACAGAAGCATGTGCAAGTAAATATAGATTTTACTCAGAGAACTTCTTACTACTCAGAAAATAATCTTGTTTTTAGAGAAGCTGAAAAGTTACCATCTTTAATTTTAGTAAGGCATTGGAAATTGAGCTTTCAAGACAAAACAGGCAATTGCACCACAATAAAGACTACAAAATCACTAACTCTCTCTGAAACAAGAAAATACTCACATACAATAAGCTAACCTTGCTTCCATGAATAATTTGAGTTCAACAGTACTGTCCCTTCAAGTACAAGTACTCAAGCATATAATGAATACTATTATTTTACTAACCCATAAAATTAACTAAGAACAAGAATAATGTACTGAAAGTACTTCATTCCTTTACCTGTCTCTGACATAGTTCATTTTTCTCTGGGTAATATTACATACAGGTCTTCCCAGGGATAAGAGACATGCTTGGCATGACTTCTGCTGGATCTTGTCCCACCCAAGAGCCTAATTACGGACAGGCAAGTGAATAATTGCTGAAATGAGTTAGGCAGAGTTAGAGTCTATTGATCTGACTGAAACTATACAAATTTAGTAAAGGCAGGTGCAGAACACTTCCTGCAAATTTTGCAAGGAAAATATCAGTGTATTCCTACCAACAAGTCAAGGTGTCTTTGCATTCCAGCTAAAGCAGGGAATATTCTCAGGGGTAGACCATATCCCAAATGAAACATACCCCAGAGAAAAGCTGTCACACTGCTTTTGAATGCAACCAGCTTTAACAAATTACTTTTATACTTCTGATGTTTCTGGAGTTTATCCTCCAGTTTCAAACAGACCTAACTATTCTTCTCTTCACCTTTAAAGCCTAATCTGTTGGAGAGAGATTCTGCTTTCAGGAGCCGAAGTTCTTCCCAAGCACATATTGAAGCACTGGGAAAAGAGACTTTCAACCCTTAGCTTATTGCATGGGCTAAGCTCCCCTTAAAGAAAGGTCCTTGGCAAACAGGACTTCCAGCCTCAGCAGTTCTGCATAAGCCACAAAACTACTGTGTGAGAAACAGTGAGTTAACTGACCTCACTTTGAAGGCCCTTCCAAAAAAGGAGATTTGATGTTTTTCTGGTAATTTTAATCAAATAGGATACTTCTAGACACCAATTAGCAGACAACTGCATCTTTAGGTCTTGACCTTTAATGTGCTTGAGATTTATATGATGCACAGATATTACAGTTACTAAAACCATTAAAAGGACATATATAATGTGCCTATAATGAAGTTTTACATGACACACAACTCCTCCCTTCCACCATCCCATTTCTGTCTGTAACCTAACACACACAGCTGAGCTAGAATTTTTATACGCTAGGGTTAATTATTTATATCTGACTGTTAGAAAGTACCTTTCCAAGGCTCTGGTTATCCAATTCTATTCACCACATAGGAGATCAAATGACAGACAATGAAGCGATTTCAAGTCACCTCTCTTATCAAATGCAGTATCATTAAACAAGCTTTTGGTACACCTTCAGAGTGAGGAAAAGTACAAATGAAAAATGCTTCACCTTCCAGGTCTCACAAAATATTTCAAATATAATTAGCACTTACTAAAATGACTAGATAAATCCCAAACTGAAGTTGCAAAGACTGAAAACTGCTAATCTTATGCATGATACATTTTAAACAATTTTTAAAAGAGCAAACACATTTTAAGGAACTGGTGACTGAGGAATACTTAGTGTTCCTAAGAATGTAGGAAAAAATCTCAGTCAATTTGTTTCCATGAACTTGTCCAGCTTCCTCCTGAGCCTCAGCAACCTGTCAGCAGTTTCTTAAAAACACAACCAACCCAAACAAAAACCTGAAATCCCAGCCCTCTAAGTATTTCAGCATTACTAGGTTTCAAAGCCATGAAAACAGATTTTTCTGGCACAATGGATTCAAAAGCAAAATAATTTCCTAAGTAAGTAAACTTAAAATACTTCGCAGACTTATTTTGCCCCGGAAGCATTAACTCTTCCCATACTGCCTACATGAAGGTGATATGTTCCAGTTGCCTTAACAGGCTACAGTCAAGGCAGCACAAAGTGTTAAATTTGAAGCGCAAGCTGGTGAAACCAAGGGTTTCAATTCTGAATTGCTGCACCACAGCTTACCATCAAATGTCCCAGAAATGTTAAGGAGCCAACAATTTCAGGAGCATTCTCAAGAGGGACATCAAGATAAATAAATGATTATTTACCTGCCAAGAAACAGCCCCCAAAACAGCAGTTGCGACAAGGCTGAAAAACACGAGCTGTTCTGAAATTAAACAGAAGTGACGCATTCCTTTAGATGCCATAACTCTGTCAAGGCTGTTGTTTTCTGCACGGTGTGTATAGTATACCCTGTGACAGTCATTTAGTTTTGTGTGAAAGCCCCAAAGTGTTATAAAAAATATCACATGACAGATCATCCAGAAAATTCCAAAAATAGAAAAACCAGGTATCACAAAATACCAGAGATCCAAATCACGTAGTTTAAAGGCTGCAAGAATGAAAAAGATGAGTTCAATGACCCCAACTGAGATGACAGAAAGCCTTCTGCAAATTCTACCACGGTACAAGTAGGGCTTCCATCGCTCAGTGACCGAAAGTCCACTGAAGTAAACGTCGAGAACGGGATCTGAAATCAGGCAGCTGAAGAAACATGCCAAGGCAAACGGGTTGGTGGGGATTTGCAGTGATGGAAAAAAGAGTAAGGATGTGATGGCTCCAAAAATGGCCAAATTTGGAATTGCCAAAAAAGACTTCATACGTAAGTCAATAATCAACATGGCCAAAGCCACGACCAACAGAGTAACGCTCACAGATTTTTCTACCAGCATAGTTGTGCTGGCAATTGCAAATCCAATAAGCTCCAAAAGTTCAACTGTTGTCAGCAGAGTCGGTCGATGATGTATACAACCACAAATTCTCTCAATCAAAGCACATAATATCCTTAAAACAATGGCAGAAAGGAGCAAATATTTAGTAGCTTCTTCTTTCACATCAGTTTTGAAGGTAGAATTATTAAGAAAACAGAGGAGGCCAAGCAAAAAACCAAACCAAAGACTGGAGAGACTCAGACTTGCTGTTTCCATTGAAAAATAGTAGTACAGTATGCTGGCAATTCCAAGAACAAAGAGACCCAGAATAAATATTACCAAAATCAGTGCATCCGCAGTTTTTTCCCATCTGACATAAAGGCCCATGCAAATGGCAACCAGTAAGTTGATTTTGGCAAGATAGCCAAGGTATCTGACTGATGAGTGCATGTTCACTTCTCCGTTTGCCTCTTCCAGCCTTGTCATTGCTGCATAGAGACAATGACTAACCAAGTAACGCAGTGACCTACACATGTAAACTGTAGTTAGGGGGCTCCACCCACTTGACTGAAAGTAAATATTTGGGTTTCATCCAACAAACACAATCCAATAGCTGCCTTGTGTAGTATCATTTGAGGAACAGTCATCCAGAATCTCTGAAGATCTGCAAGAATAATTAAAAGAAATGTTAGTGGCAAATAATTCCTTTTAATCGTACATAGCATAAACATGACACATCCTTTCTCATCAAGGAGTCTAACATCTAAATTAAAAACCAAATAATAAAGATCAAGTGTGTTGTTAAAAGTCATTCAAATTGGGGTGATTATTAAAACCAATATAAAGTGGGTTTTGCATAAATCTTACTTCCTAATTCAAATGAGAGGAAAAGGTAAACCAAACCTGGCCTGTGCAGGTTTTGCACAAACCCCACACATTAGGTATCTGTACTGGATATCTGTGGGTATTCAATATATTTCTATGATACCCATTACCTTCTAAAAAAGTTTAAGATTGTTTTCAAACATTGTTTTACTTCACTGTTACATTTCGTAAGATCTCACTTCATACTACACCTTTTCAGTACGTTTTGCAAGACTACTTTTTAGTGGTCAAATAGCTGCAGGATTTACAAAAAGAACTTCATAATCAGTTAATGAGCTCAACCCACAGCAGATCATGGAAAAAGGATATTGTAATTATATCCATTTCACAGAAGAGGAGTAGACACATGGATGTATAAACTGATCTGGCAACATTATCAGTGACTTTTCCTAATGTACAATCAAAGCCTTAATTTTTACCCCTCCAACCCACATTTTTCCCCACAAAAAAAAAAAAAAGATCAGGGTAAATATTATATTTAGGACATACACTTCCCCTACTCAGATCCATTTAACTGATATGCTTTTCTTTTTAATAAAGCATAGGAACAGACAGAACAATTTAGGGGGAATTTTGTAAGAAAACACGGCTAAACAGACCTCACTGGAGATCATTCCTGTTTTATAGGATAAGCATCTTCCTGGTCTGAACTCACTTTTGAAACACAAGGACCACCGTAATCCTACTGGTGTTCAATCTTACTGAGTGTACACATAAACAATACTACAAATTGCTACAATTAGGAAAAAAAGTTATTGAGGAAATTCCATTTCACTGTGTTTATATACTTTTCCACATATCACAAAATTGTCAGAGGCATAGTTCAGAGCTCTCTAGTTAGAGGCAAAAAAGGTTTGTACTTTGAACTCACAACCCTGCACTGTAAGCAAGATGTTTTTAAAGTGACAAATGGATAAGAATTACTCAAAGAACAAGCATTCTGTGAAACTACATATAAAGAGAATAAAATGTACTTCTGATTTTGATCCTCTTGCGCCTAGAAACTCTAAACCAGGAGTCAATGAAGGAATAAAGCAGAGCCTATACCTCCAGAGAAAATATGGCAGAAAACAACAGGTGGATCACAAGAAAGTAGAGAAACCAGAAAATTTTCATCTCTGATTTCTTATGAAGTGTTACAAATTACCAAGAGCCCCAAAACAACCAATTGATCAAAAGCCTTTAGTTAAAACTTACTAAAATCCTATGCAGAATTTACATATATATGTAATTTTTGCTTTTAAAGTTATTAACACAGAGTTTATATCTAAGAGTGTGATTATGCAGGTTAGGGATAGAGTCCCCACCACACAAGATGACTCTTACATAGCCTATATAATTTTTAAAGTAATTACCTAAGCTGCTGGTATGACAGAGCAACCAACACATCAAGAACACTCAGAGCTGGGTTACACATTATTGCTTTTAATTATAATGCTGGGAGAAGTATAAAAGGACACCTTGAATAAAACTCAGAAAGTTATTCTCATTTGATTTTTAAATTCTTTTTTTAAACTAGTGAATAACAAAAGAAAAAGTGAATTGACTAATTTACCCATAAGCTTTAGCTGATTTAAAGACTGGCCCCCAGCATAACACCATCTTGAGTCACTGGCCTAGAGACAAACAAGGCCTAAGAAATCCTATTGTTTAAATTACTTAAGCTTGGAAACATGTCTTTTCAAATTATGTTAAACACTAACAGCATTGCAAGTATTACTTGGAACGACTAAACATTTAAAAGCTGTTTAATTAAAACAGAACACATAGCACATAGTTCAGGCCAATGGCTATTAGATGATGCCATCGCAAGTTAAAGTTCTTTGGATTTCAACTGTGCATTGGTCAGGAAAGCCAAGGTGCATGCAGAGAACCAACCCAAACCATTCTATGATTCTATTACTTTAATGGTACTCATAATTATTAATGGTTTATACCTATGAACTTGTAAGTTGCTTGGATGCTTAAGATCTCATGTCTCCCCTCACTTGGTAATATAATTACAGTTCCTCTCGACCTTTCATTTGTTTCTACTTTATATAGCTAACACAGCCCAAAGCTAGCTGTCATACTCCAGGTCACAATATATCAGGTATGATAGCACTGTTTACAGTCTGTTTCTTGCACTACATCAACATTCACTTTATGGACAACTTGAGCCATTTATTTCAAGTCCCTCTCCCTGCCTCCAGTTACCTCTTGTTCAAAACATTAATGTAGAGGAACAATTTCCCATCTCCTTCCAACTCACTGCACTGATATGTGACTACTGCTACACTGAACATCTGCCATGCCGTCCTGTTATCTTGATTCCTGAGCTTTTCTGGAATCCCTCCAAGGCAAGAGGCTAACACTATAAACATTCCCTAGACAACAGCATCATGGAAGTCAGCAGGCTGGCTCACAGGCAAAGTGGGGGAAAGCTCTTAAAATTTTGCTACAGTCGCTAAATTATTTTCTGGTGGGATTGTTACAGTAGCAAACTCCCTTGCAGGAAAGCAGCCACTCTGACAGAACATCACTCTGTCTGGTTCAGCTCATGCCACTTGAAGTTTTGCTGCCATCACATTGTGAGAAACCTGAAACAGAAATTTCTCTGCTGCTGCATCGGGTGCTGGGGTGGGGGAACACCCCTGTGCCTGGCAGAAAGACACTAAGTCTGCTAGAGCACAAGCTATTTGCAGAATGACAGCTTGGCCCATGAATGCAATTTTCTCTCCCTTATCTTCTGGCCAATTACCAAGAAATTGTACTACTAAACCTCAGGATTAATCATTAGGCTTTTTTTAACCAAAATACATGGTCAGCTTTTTGGTGAAAAGAGGAAAAGGAACACTTTCATGATTATCAAATCCCATTGTGCAGCTATTACCACATAAATGAAACCCAGCAATTCAGTCAATTTTAATGGAAAATTTCAAGATCTGAGTTATTCTTTAAAACTTAGCTATTTGTTACTCATTTCTGTTAAGACTGAGACTGTTTTGAAAAAGACTGGTCAAAGTCAGGGTGGTGGTACTTTTGTTTGGTTTTTAAACTAATGGCCTTACAGGTTCAGATTGCAATGCCTGTGTTACATATCTGAGCAAACCACATGATGCAGATCAGAACGTGCAGAACCACATTTAAGTATTTATCAACTTTTGCAAACAGAATTTTAAGCAAAACCTGGAGTCTGAGTAGAAATTTAGAAACCAACCATCCAAGAGCTTTCCTATATGTAAAGGAACCGCAAGAAGCATTACATGTTGGGCAGAGAATGAAATGAGAACAGCCCTGAGGAAACAAACTTGGCAATGTTTGTTGATGAGAGGCTCAACACGAGCTGGCAACATGCGCTTGCAGCCCAGAAACCCAACTGAGTCCTGGGCTGCATCAAAAGAAGCATGGCCAGCAGATCATGGGAGGTGATTCTACCCCTCTCCTCTGCTCTCGTGAGACCCCAGCTGGAGTGCTGTGTCCAGTTCTGGAGCCCTCCATGGAAGGACATGGATCTGTTGAAATGGGCCCAGAGGAGGGCGACAAAGATGATCAAAGGGCTGGAGCACCTCTGCTATGAAGACAGGCTGAGAGCATTAGGACTGTTCAGGCTGCAGAAGAGAAGGCTCTGGGGAGACCTTACAGCAGCCTTCCAGTACCTGAAGGGGCTACAGGAAAGCTGGGGAGGGGCTTTTTACAAGGGCCTGTGAAGACAGGACAAGGAGTAATGGCTTTAAAATGGAAGAGTGTAGATCTAGCTTAGACATTAGGAAGAAATTCTTCACTATGAGGGTGATGAGGTTGCCCAGGGTAGTTGTGGAAGCCTCAACCCTGGAAGTGTTCAAGGCCAGGCTGGATGGGGCTCTGAGCAACCTGCTCTAGTAGGAGGTGTCCCTGCCCATGGAGAGGGGGTTGGGACCAGATGATCTTTAAGGTCCTTTCCAAGCCAAAGCATTATACGATTCTGATTCCCAAAATAGGTTTTACCCGAATTTGTCTAAGAAAAAAGAGCCAAAACCAAAAGATGGTTCAGTAGTTTAACTGCAGTTGATTTAAAGTCCAGATAAGGCTCATATAAGCCCTGGAACCTCTTTCCTTCACGTTTGTTCTTCCAGTTTAGCACATATTTTTATTAAAAAACCCAGCTTTATGAGACTTTTGAAACAAAAATTCCTATTTCGTTAACACAGGAATACAGTAGACTTAAACCTCAGGTGAACGCAACACCGAGCCCGCATGCGGGATGACCAGGCTCAGACAAGGGAAGCGCACCCGGCCGAGGCGCCGGCGGCGGGGCTGGGCTGGCCCGGACCCGCAAGTTTAAGGACAGTACCTGGCTCCGCAAGGCAGGCGCTGCCAGCCGCCCCGGGAAGCTGCTCGGTGCAGCCGGCCCCGTCCCGCGGGGCCCGGCCTGCCCGGGGAGGCCGCGTCCCCCCGGGGCAGCCCCAGGCGGCCCGGCGCCTGGCCGCGGGGACGGGGCCCTGCCCGCGCACGCAGCGCCCGGGCAAGCCTGGCCCGAGCTCCGGGGGCCGCCGCCGCAGCCCCCGCCCGCGGGAGGCCCCCCGGCCCCGCTCGCCCCCGCACTCACCTCAACAGGCGTCCCGGGAACCCCCCGGCCCCGCGCAGCGCCGCCGCCATCATGAGGCCGGGCGAGGCGTCCCGGCTACGGGCCGCGCCGAGGCTCAAACGCCGCCCGGGCGCCGGCAGAGCCCTGCGCGCTGCGGGGCCGCGCCCGCCCGGCCCGGGGAGCGGGGGGTGCGGGAGGTGCGGGCGGCGACGGGGCCCTGAGAGCTCCCATCGGCGCCCTGCAGCCCCACGGCTCTCTCGTCCTCAGGGAATGCTGTGTTCACGTCTGCGCCCCTCACTTCAAAAAGCGGCGAGTCCAGGGAAGGGCAGCAAAGCTGGTGAAGGGTCTGGAGGACAAGGTCAGGGGGAGTAGCTGTGGGAACTGGGGTTGTGTGGCCTGGAGAAAAAGCAGGCTGAGGGGAGACCGTATCGCTCTCGACAGCTGCCTGAAAGGAGCTTTCAGGGAGGTGGGGGTTGGTCGCTTCTTCCCGGTAACAAGTGATAGGGCAAGAGCAAAGGGCCTCAAGTTGTGCCAGGGGAAGTTTAGACTGGATATTAGGAAAAATATCTTCACTGAAAAGGTTACCAGGCACTGGAACAGGCTGCCCAGGGAAGCGTTAGAGTCACTGTCCCTGGAGGTATTTCCAAGACCCGCAGATGTGATGCTTGGGGACAGGGCTGAGTGGTGGGCTTGGCAGCGTGCTAAGTTAGACTCCGTAAAGGTCTTTTCCAACAAAAATCTTTTCGATTATAGACATTAGCAAATGCACATTTTCTGCTCCACACACACAAAAATGCAACGTTTATAGGTTGGAAGTATGGAAAGTACCAAACCCAAGCCTATGACCACTGTCAACTGGTGCTGAGAAGACAGAAGAGGGAAAGCTGTGTTTGAATCAGGACTGCAAGCCAGACAGAACCCTCCCTAGCCTTTCCTATTGTTTGCTACCGGCAGCCTTCTGTGGAAGAAGAATCCAGTCCCAGACTGACCGCTTCTCAAACAAAAGCTTTCACCATTGCACAGAAGGCACACCTCGACCATCAGTGTGCCATAACACTCTGTGCTGGAAATGCATGTTTGAATGGGTCCTTGCAGGCAGGTGGGCAAGAACAAGTAGCTTCTGGGTCTCACACAGGCCAAACAAGGGTAGTTCAGACAGCTCACGTACAAGGGCGCTCTGAACGGCACCAGGGCTGCCCTGCTGCAGATTTACGTCCTTTGTTCCCGTAATCCCTTCACCACAGCCAGCCCTCCCTCCCCCTCGTCAAGAAGCACTGGTGCCGACTCCTGGCAGATGGACCCTTAAACATCTAAACTTTGACAGGCTGGCTTTCTTGCCTTAATTATCCACTCAACTGATTCACGAGAACCTTAGTTCTTACCCCTCTTCAAATTTTAAATAAAACTGGCCTAAAAGTTACATGGGTAAAAAAAAACAACAACAAAAAAAAGCTCAGAGGTTTTCCTTTAACAAGCAGAACCACGTAAGTCTCTGTTGCTTAGTAAATGTCACCTGCTTTACCAGCATCATGGACAGAACTTAATTGGTATTGTATCTGTCCAACTGTGATTTAGGAACACCCTTCAAGCAACTTCTTGGAGAATATTTTACTTAAAAAGTAAAAAATAATAACCCTGAAATGCAACCCTTTTCCTGCTGTTCTACAAGTACAAAACCAATGAACTGAGGAAAATTGAGGAAACAAAGAAAAATCAGCAGAAAACCTGCTGCTGATTCATGGGGATACAATTAAAGACTTAAAATGATCATTTTAAAGCAAGTCTCCCTGAAGGAGAAAAGGACATTAAGATTCTGCAGGAATCAATCCTGAGAACAGCTGTGAAATGATGTTTTCTGATCCTCACTTTCAAGTAAGAGAGCAGAATATACTAGGTAGGCTCTGCAGTACTAGGGACACACTTCAGTTCTGTGGAAATCTTTATTTTCTTACAATCTGCATCTGAGTAGGAGCCTCGCATTTTCAGTTCTTTGGGTTTCTTTTCCCACTGCCATCTTTTTCTGTAGAAAAATACAGCAATGACCTCAAAGGGCCAATGTACAAGTGCTGCAAAGATATTTCAGGGAGATAGAGAAGATATTAAGAAAATCTAGAGAGAAGAGAGGAACTGCATTAGTAGTAACATGATAAGCAGGCAGGCAAAGAAACATGGTACAGGATCAACTGGAGGAACTCCAAAAACCCTTTGGTAAAGCAAAGACCAAACTGAGATGCAGAAGCTGAAATTGAAGTACCAAATGTATCATCTTTACTGTAATTCAGTTGCTTATAAAACAATCCCAACACAACTGCCTTCTTGACAATAAGGAATATAACTATGCGTTGGTTTCACTGGATTTCTGCATGAACCAACTGCATAGGAAGGAAAAAGGACATCTCCACCCCAAAGAAACAATTTTTAAAAAGGTTTTCAGATTTATTTTTTAATAAATGTGCTTTGTTCACAAAAAGTAGTGACATAAAGACAACAGAAACGCAAATACACATTTTCTTCCTTTTCCTCTCCAGCACCTTAAGAATGAGAGATCTTTTGCACGGTCAATTTTCAAATATTTCATAACCTAGAACAAGTCTTGCAGCGAAGCCAAATATCCAACTGCTGGTATCAACACTTTATTGTTCAGGGAGGTGTAAGTATTTATGTCAATCTGTAAATCCCACTATCCTCATCCACCACCACAATCTACTGTCTCTTATTAAAAAAAAAAAGTTAAAAGGAACACTTCAGGTATTTAGAATGAGCAGCAAGAAAACCAAGCTGTTACGAATCTTGGGTCCCTAAACCACAACCTGCCCAAAAGGCTTAAATTTTAATTGTTAATATTTTAAACTATTTTGGGGGGATAAAATCTTGGCCTGAGTTGCTTTTGTGTATGAATCATAAATCAATTTACGTTAACCAATGCCAACATATATGTTAGGTGGTATATAACTTTTTTTACCAGTTGAAATGTTAGGTACACTTTGAAATATGCAGATTATGTTTCCATAAACAGCTGAATTTATAGCACCAATATTTTAGCTTTAACATGAGCACTGCTGGAGGCAGTGGTTAACTGGAAAGAAGAAAGGCTTTGAATGACAGACTTTTTAGTGAAAGTGAAATGGTAAAGCATTAGATGCAAATATAGACTTATAGCCAATTTTGAAGCCATTATGTATTTCCCTAGGGAAGTATTATCTGTAAAAAAAAAAAAAAAGTCAGCCATGATACTTAAAAGTCTAAACTTTTGGTTTTGGTGTTTTGGTTTTCTTAAAAAATCAGAATTATTTGGTTTGTATATCATTCAGACTGAATAGCAAATATGAGTAAGATATTACGGGATAATTTAAATTTAAGAAGAGAGACCTAAAAAGCTTATGTTGAAGAATAAAGCATTGCAGTGCAGATGATGTTTGAGTGTAAGCTGCACCCATGTGGGATGACTATATAGGAAACAGTGTAAAAGAAAAACAGGTAGGTCAGACTGTGACACTTCCAGTGCAGAACTTCAATGGAAGAAGTAAGCTTCATTTTTGTAGCAACCACTGTAAAATCCACACTACAACTTAAGTTTATCTGGTAACTTATCTATTATAAACACAACATGGTAGGTTAATATGGTGTAAGGTAGATCTCATTGCAACCACCTGTGAAACTATTAGTATTTTCTACCATTTTGCTGAAGTCATTCTTAAGACCATGATGTGGCACCTAGTTGAAAAAAATAATTATTAGGCACTTACAGATAGATTTAACAGCCTAACATTCAAATCTGAAAATTCTGGCCATTTTTTTTTAAATGGAGAGAAATCTAAGCTAGGCTAATACTGAATCTCCTATTTCTAACACTGAACAGATTTATATTTTTTTCCCCTGCAAAACCTCACAAATTTATTACACAAGTTAAAAAACTTAACAGATGTAAAAAACTTCTGTTTCATCTCCTTACAGTGCAGACCAGTCTTCAGACAGCTATGGATTTTTTATTTAACTAAACAGAAGATTTTTGGGTCCAAATAAGCAAACAAATAGTATGTTAAATTCATTCGTGTGGTCTGAATACATGGCTTTGTGCAAATATGTGTATCCTTGAAAAACTTGTATAATTATGTTCCTTTTACAAAAGTGGTCTGTAGTTAACTTGGGAGGTCTACAAATAAGGACAATTGAAGAAAAAAGTTGTTTGTTTTTAAAAAGCATAAATAATTTACTTTAAAACATGACAAAACCCACCCTGCCCCCCCAAAAAACACAGTTTGAAGAGAATACAGAACACCATCATTGGGGAAATACTGATACACATCAGTGCTTGTGCACTCATACAACTGCAAACCATGTTCCAGCTTTAAAGTGAAACACAATTGTCTATACGTACCATACTCCTCTGGGGAGGGATAATCTCTTCAGAAAACTTGTATCTACCTACCATTTATGCAATGAAATTATACAGTATGTGTAACTATGGATGAATATATTCCAGTGTTTTGGTGTTATCTCGATTTGGTGTAATCTCAAGAGGGCTGCAATAAACAAAATCAAATGTGCAAGCATTATAGTTTCTCCAGCCCAGGCTTAACCAGAGTGAAACGAATTTTGGAAAAAACCTTTGTTCCATAATTATGAAGGGACATGTGTAACCAAGTGTCTTAACCTATCTGCACATTTAATTAAAGTGCAAATTATTTCTTCCTACATATACTTCTCCTCAGAAGCTCCCCAACTCCAGTGCCTTAAGCTCAACCACATTGAGTTAAAATATTCAAACAACATGTAGCAAATGAAACAGAATTCACACTTCACAGCACTAAAGAAAAGAATGGTACCTTTCTGGGAAAAAAATTAGTGATATACATCTAAATAAAGTAACAGCAATTTATGCTATGACATCAGTCATCTGCATAAAACTTGTATTTTTTCACTTTCATACAAGAATAAATTTTAAAATTGAAAAGTAGAAAAAAATAGCAAACTCTGTAAACCTTTGCATTTTCCTTATGCAAACCATTTTTGTGTGTTGAGCCCATGTTAGTATAGCAAAATTAGTTAAGCAAGAGGTTTGACTGAAAGGGCATTTCAATGACTGCATTAACTTAGAAGCAATATAGGATCTTCTAGCTCATAGAAAGGAATTGAACTAGACTGGCTTTCTCCAGAGTCTGAGTCATAAGGAGCATCAGGGAGCTCCATAAAACCGTAGGCTAGCTGTTCATCTTCTGTGTCTGATCGAACATAGCAGGACGTGTTGGAATACTCTTCATCCTCTATACTGTTGAAATCCTGTGGGATATACAACATTCCTGGGTAGTTCCTGCTAACTAAGTCACTTGTTGTTTGCAGGGAAGTTTTCCTAAATGCCATCAGGTGCATGTGAGAAAACTTGGAATACTTGAAGCGTTTAAAACCCAAGGACTCTATGGCAATTTTCCAGCTTTTCATCATCATAGCTCGGCGATTCTGATGAGATGAATCTGGAGTTATTACAAGCAATAAACCATTTAATACGAGAAGTTCATGTGCCTTCTTACAGCATATCCATCGTTGATAGGGTGATGGAAAGTAAGAAAGGAGGAGAGAGAAAACGACGACATGAAACAGTTCTCCAGGTAGAGAATCAATGGGATTTTTCAGTTGCTTAAGAAAGGCATCTATAGCATCTTGTGCCAGTTGGAGAGGTTGCTGAATTTGAAGATTTAAGAAGTCACATTTGTATACGCTCTGGTGGAATAAAAAAAAAAAAACCAAGCAAACATCAAGCTTAAGTTTAAAGACCAAATTCAATCCTAACTCACAGAAACTCAATGATAACCTCTCCGTTTCCCTGAGGAAATGTCAAGCCTGCTGAACATTCCTCAATTCATTAGCAATCTAAAATAACAATTTTACTCATAATGGTTAGCTTTCACAATTCCATAGCAAAATTTAAGATGTGCAATAATTTACTAGATATTTGACAGTTGAAAACTGCTAATTAAAAACCAAAACAGCTGATATGATTCTTTGTTCTATTTGGGCTAAATTTCTATCTCACAGATGAATTAAGAACTCAGATAAGCCTACATCGCTTTTTTTATCTAGATGCTGGAAGCCTTTTATAGGTATTTATAAACCTGAAATCAGTAATTAGAAAAATTAATTTGGTATCTCAGTATTTCTATCAGTTCTTTAAAAAGAATCCATGAAACTTAGCAGTTTTGTCACTTGGAATAAAGTGTCATTCTTTACTGCTACAGAAACAGGCTATGGCATGGCAATATGTATTGGCAAGTTAAGAGTAGTCACTGCTTGGCAGCAGTGCTGCAGGTCAATGTTCTAACATTGTTGTAAATGCAAAGTGTAGCAGTACACATTTGGGCAATTATCAAAGTAAGATAAGGGCTATATCTTAATCTGTTGATTGCTTGTGCACTCATGCTGTCAAAGATGGGAAATGACACCACAATACAACATACAGAAGTGTAAGTTCTTAACCTTAATCACAGAGCATTCAAAAAAATAAGCTCATAGTACATTTAAGTTTTGATACTTCATATTCATCTAAACCTGGGACTGACTTATTTAATAAAAAAGGTATTAAGATACAAGGTTTTGGCATGATAGCAACAAAATTTGTTCTTAATGCCTAGAGAATATGCAGTAAACAACAGACACTCTAAACAGGTAGGTGAACATGAAAGCAGACAAAACATTCCGTGGAGCACATCTGAAAAGATGGAGTTGATCTGTTGCATTTTCATGCCACACAAATATTTATAATGTTTTATTAAACAATATTTAAGAAAGATCACTAGAACACTATTATAAAGGTATTAATAAAGCAATTGATAAGCATGATTGTCCCAGCAGAAGAGATTATTATTTCTATTTATATGAAATCACATTCTCTTCTGAGATTATGCAGTGAATTAGAATGTAATCAGTGTTCAGAAAAAAATGTGATTTTTCAGTAACTTTAATCTTGGCCTCCAATATGCAAAAAGTTAAGAAAGAGACTTGTGTTATGTAGCTATAATCAGCAAATAAGAGGACACTACCTTGAAGTTCACTGTGGTGTTGTACTCATAACACTTCTTCCCACCTCTCCACTTCTAGAGAGGGTTACCTTAAGGCACTGATTTTAATAGACTGATTTTAAATGGTAAGGGTTCAAGACGTGTATGGTCTAAGGTTTTTCTGTCAGAAATGCATTCGTTTATGTATCTTTTAATTTAATTCCACTTTGTCATTTTGACTGGTTGATAAATGCTATTAGGACTGACAAAACTTGGGTGAAGAGCAAAAGACAGAAATAAATTATTACAGGAGAATTAATGCATTTAAGAATCTCAGTACCTAGAGAAAATGAGCCCATTTATCCGAAAAGTGCTGCTAAATTTGTCCTCAGGACTGCAGAAGTTCAATATTTGTAGCAAGACTGAAAAGCCTCCTTACAGTGCACTTCTGGTTATTAAAACTCCCCAGAAAAACTCACCAAAAACAGTCAGTGATCATTTCTGTCAGAGAATGCAACTGTGAGAAGTTCATGCCTAAGCATAAGCCTACTCAATTTTTATTTATGCCTTTTGAGATGCAATTACTCATCTGAAATGCCATTAAAAGATGGCTACTAAAATGTTCCAATTTTAAGATTCACATCTGCATGACAAAGGCATAACTCTAGAAAGTAAATTTTATTTTTAAAACAAAACACAACTACAGTTTTAGAGCCTGTTCAAAGGAAAGCACTGTTCCTTTTAAAACACAGATATTTAGGATACGTTTTTATGTATTAAACATACATCTTTTACAGTAATTCTGAAGTATTCTGAAATATCTGAGAATCCAATTTATATTAAATTCAGCAAACATTACATACCTCGACAGCTGGAACAATATCTATGCCAACTGTCAGAAATTCTTCAAACTTCAGAAATGGATTAAAGCAGCTACCGACATCAAGTAATCTGATCTTCCCCAAGGAGTGGAGCAATCTAAGAAGTAGAAAGAATTCATGTTTTATCAAATGTTATTTCTGAAGCTATATTCTGAATTACAACTTCAGATAACTAATGCAAAAGATTTCTTATAGAATACCACTGTAGTGACTAACAGGAGCAAATGCCTTACTTGAATTGCTGAGATACCTAAGGAACCAAGCTTAAAGGATACAGTAAAGCAGGTGGTCCTCAAGAAGAATGAGTTTATGTTCAGAGCAGCTGTAATACCATTCATTAACTTGTGTACTTCTAGCAACAACCTAAAATGGTAACTTGTGTGTCCACTACACAGGCTTCCTCTGTTGCTTTGTGTTTCCCACTTACCTTTGTGCAGTATTTTCAAGTGTTGAAGTCACAAAAGTCAGAGTTAAAATTCCAGGAGTTTCAAAAGAGAAACTGCCAAAACCCTACCTACCTAATTGTCAATCCTATTTTAAAGGGCATCTGAAGTCAAGTGCCATATTTGGTTTAATAAAGACAGAAGAACACAAAATTATATTCCAAGATTAAAAAAAAATATCTAAAAATCAAAGCATTTAGTTATTCCCTGCAAAAATGTTAATATCTTATTTGCTTTATGTTAATGTTTTTTAAAATGTTGGAAGTTCACTCCATTCTATTTTTGATGGATGCTGTGAAAGAGGTACATCTGCCTATGCAGAGCCACAGACTTAAAAACTGACTGCTCAAGTTGTAGTGAACTTATTCTTAACATCTAAATCAATTAAGTATTCTCTCAAAACTACTTGGAAAAAAGAAAGTCTATCCCATGCCATGTGATCAGTTTTCTTTTGGAGTATGCAAAAGCTTTTTAATGAGAAATAGTCAAAACCAGCCATCTGGTTTAGGAAAGAGATCCCTAATCAGAGCACTTAAGTACTAAAAAATGAGAATTTAGACCATAAGAATTCTGGAGAACATTTTAGTAAGCCAAAAATCTATCTTCCTATCTGTCACTGTGTAATGACCCTACTATTCAAGGTGAAATCATAGATAAGGCCACAGCCTGTAATGCTAAATAGTTGACAATGGTACCAAACAACAAAAGGTGACTGATTAAAAAAAAAGGATTAACTGGAGAAATCATGACTCACTGCTTGGACTGACAGACTCACTGCTGAGGACACTCAAATACTTTAGTTCCAGAATGCTGCAGAGATGCACATATACTCTTCCAAAATGTCATGGAAAAAAAAAAAAAAAATCACCAAACCAAAACCACAACGAAATAGTGGACTATCATCTTCTCAACCAGGTTCCAAAACTTCCTGGATTATAAGGAAAAAAAAAAAAAAGGACTGCAAGATCAGAAAAAAACTACCACCAACAAAACCAAAAACAACCCCAGCAGATTGAAGAAACAAAGAGAGGACGTTCTTCTAGTGTCTGCTGGAAACTCACAGAATAGCACAGCAGAAGACACACAAGAAGGCTGCCAGATGAAGTTTGGCTTTTCTTGGGAAGCTCTGACATTGTCTGTGACCAACTGCAAAACCAGCCTGCCTTAGGAAAATAAAGATATCATTGCTCTTTTAAGTCAAATATATAGTTTTAAAAAATAAAAGCAAAAAAGATGCCAGGCAACTTCTGAGGACAGTGCTGCCTTGCCTCTGAAAACCTTCTTATCTTCCCAAGGATAGTCTCCTTGCTCAATGCCTAGAGGAACATTTCTGGTCTTCAAGTTTGCAACCACACGCATTTTCTTAATGACATTACCAGTATAGAAAATCTAGCATCAGATAAGATCAATGTACCTGTACAGAAGTACTAGCATTCAGCTATCTTACCATTTAAAGGCTTTGGCTCCTCCAGGCACTTAGTTTTTCTAACCTCGTGCACTGTCCCTCTTAAAAGAATGAAAATGTTACTCACTTTACTAATATCAAGGACTTAGCCTTTCAATACAACCTACAATCAAAGACATTGTTCTTCGGTTTATTTTCATTCTGTATTTGCATTCTGAATTTGAATGCTGTTTATTCTTTCTTTGCAAGGCAACAAACCAGTAAATGCTTGAGCTAAACAGTTCTGTTCAAGTCTGCTAGTACAAACTTTACATCCACTTGTTCTTAAAAACATAACTTGATGAGTGCATCCACATATCAAAAAAGAAGATAATATACAGCACCAGTAGCAGCCAACAGTTTGAGCTCTTTCTATTGGATTGTTTACAGGGCTGCCTCTAAAAACTTCCATCATGATTTGTTAGAATACCCAAAATCCATTAATAGAGGCAAACAAAAGGCAAACTCACAGCTTTCACAGGGAAATAACAGGGAGGAGAATGATGATTTTCCAGCAAGCAAATGTTGCTTTTTCCTCCAAGTTTTTGTAGCCAATTCCATTTGGCATCCTCAAAAAATTATCTGTCATCTTTCTGGAAAAGATTCAGCCCCAGAGGGACAGATGACTGTAAAAACTTTCAGAAACAGATCTGCAGGGCGAGAGTCCAACAAAGCCATGGTTTTGCTCATAGCATCAACAAAGCAGTAAAGAAGACTGCAGAAAAAAAAAATAATAAAAGAGCTCTGGGCTTTCTGTGCTCCTCCTAAACTCCCAGTGATCCACCACAGAGAGGATGCTGGAGAAACAAGAGAAGATTTCTTCTTGCATTCAGAACAATAATGCCAAATTTAAGGATTTTACTTCTACATGGAACAGAATATATCCAGGAGACACTTCTGTCAAAATACCAGCCTCACCAAGGCAAATAGTGCAGTAATGATCTTTAAGTTAAAACTGCACACATTACCAAGCTACCATGTAAATCAGTCAGTACTTTCAGAACAAAGACAACAATAATTTTTTCCCAGCTTGGATGCCAGTCACAATGTAGTCGGTACATAAGGAGTTGGAAGAATGCAGAGGGACCAATCAGATCCTAGCGGCCATAAAACACAATCATGGGCTGAAATAAAGTAGTGTCTTTTTCCATGTAAGGTTAGTATGAGATATCTCAGACCAGCACATCTCCTTGGAAGTCATTGTATGTCTGAGCTGAATCACTTAATGTTCCGATCTCCTAATTTACAGTTTTGAATTACTCCATTATTTATCAAGGATTGAAGAGGAAAAAAATTCAGAAGCCTTATGATGCTGTCAGAAGAGCAGAACAAAGCTATACACCTGCTTCTGAGAGGCAACACTGGTATGCCTCGAAACTTTCGTAACATCCACACCTAAAGATACCCACTGGGAAGGTCTAGCTTGCTGAGCTATATATGAAAGGAACAATAGGCTGAACCTTAAGAGACAGACAACACCTGAGGAGAAACCATACCAAATACAGTGATTTTTACCATTAGGGATAGAAAGCATGACCACTTAATTTGACACAAAAAGAAGATAACTCAAAAAGATAACAAAGGGGGACTAATTTATTGAAAGGAGGAGCTGCTGAACAGCAGATAACAGCTGCTTTTATCTTGCAAGACTTAGTTTGATGTCCAGCTTCACAACAGGTGCAGTTCTAATGTCAGAGACATAAGAACTCATTCTGGGATGGAAGGAGTACTGTGGAAAATACATTACTTTTCGTACAGATTAAAGTAAAAAAGGACTCCACATTAGTTATTTCTGTAAGACTCACCAATTTTATTCTAGCAAAGAGGTCAGCAACATAAGCAACTGGGAACGGGTTCATCAGAGTAGCCGAGTGACTTCGAGTTGCAGTAAATTTTGCGGTCTTGGTTCTTGTGATGTTTCCTACCATCACCTTGAAAGGCTGAGTGCCTCCTACTTTTCTTCACATCTCCCAGGATCTTTTTTGCTACCTGTGGAACTTTTTATTCCTGAGCTAGCTTTGCTTCTTACCAAGCAAAGTACAGTCTCTCTACAATGCCTTGCCAGTAAAGGTAAGCTCAGAAAGACCTCCTACATAAGCAACCTGTTTTTAATTCTACTGGAGAAAAGATTATATAGGAAGAACAAAATTAGTGTCTTTACATTTACCAGAGTAAGCCAAAAAGCCACAGGCTTAGCCATACCCATAGACAACCCCACAACTCTTTATTTGTAGTGTTATGTGACTAGAATGAAGTGACAGTATTGGAACAAGTGCATGTGGGAGGAGGGTCCCCCATACCCCTTGTATCAAAACCTCACCAAAATTCAGACTTCACTAATTGCTTGGTGGAGACATAGTAGAAAAGCTTTTCAGGAAGAAAGTACGCCTTACGTAATATAGAATCCATTTTCATTCTGATAATCTCTGTAATTTCTTCTATAAGGCAGAAAGGAAGAAACTGAATTTTGATTTCTCTGGGCAGTAACTTAGAACAGCTATGCTTTTTTGCTTTAAGGTCTGTACAGCTACAAAAACCTTCCTGTCATTTGGTGCTCTTTTGGGTCAATATTAGGAATCTTGTCTTCGCCACATGTGTCTTTATGGATGTCTGTATTTTTGAAGTTTTGAGAATGAAAATTATTAATCACTCACTATATTAACAAGCACTTTCAAGAATATTTAATAAAAACTTCTCTTTTAGCTATTGTCACAACAAAAGATAAGGCTACAGACTACTGGTAGCAAGAAGAAACCCATGTGATGTTAGCTCTGCAATGGCCATTATAAAAGGTATAAAGTATGAAGATAGAGCACATGCAAAGAGACAGCAAATGCTTTATTACCATTACGAGGCCTCCCACTGGAAGACAAATCAATTTTAAGTGGTGTATGAATATCAAACCTATTGATTTAAACAAGTACCAACAAACTGCTGTTAATAATAATGCTAAAATTCTGTGTTAAGAAATGCCAGCATTATTGAGATGTTATAAGGTATTAGTATCTCATCAGCCCTTTGTGCAGAAGTGCCTGGCAGTTCTCATTAAAAACAGGTATTCGTTGTGAGGCTGACTTAGCATAAGTCAGCACTAAAAAGAGAAGTCTGTGGAGCAAGTCAGCTTAGGAGAAGCCACTATGTTAATTTTGGAAGCATCTGTTTTGTCTTGTCATGATAGGACAACAATGGGGAAAAAGTTTTCATTTTGCAAGTAACTATTCAACTACATAGGCATTTGGGGTCTTTATGCCTTTTGCAAGATACTTTACAAACATGAGAAGCCACATAGATACCAGCTCATAAGGACAGACACATCTGGCAGTAACATTCGCATGCTACAATAAAGAGAAAAATCTCTTCACAGAACAGCAAAAACACTGTTGCAGACAGTTTTAAGAACTGGGCTATAAAGAATATGAAGCAAATCATAAGAGTAACATTTAATGGTAATATGCTCATGCATTCATTACTCCATTATACTTGCAAAATACAAATTATTTCCCTCACACATGGAATAGCCTCAAACATGACCCTTGTTATTTCAGAAAAAACAGGAGGGTGGGACTGTAACTGAAATAAAGGCACTCCTGAATGCCTACATTAAAATTCTTACTTGAGTGAAGGTCAAAAACAAAATTAAAACTGTTGTTAGGAAAACACCTCAAGCATACGAGAACTTCTGCAGAGCTAGTCTTCAGAAAGCTAGCATATTTAAAATTAAGGGTTATAATTCAAAATTGCTTTTGAAGTGTATAATTGGAATCAAGAGTTACTTGGCAATTATTTATGAAGATAAACTTTTAAGTACTCCGATATTTACATTTGGCACTTAGTACTTACATAAGCAATTGACTTTTCAACAATGCTGAACAGCCACTAGATTCTAACTTAATTAACATCTCCCTTATTTCACCTCAAGGTTTAATATAAATTGCTTTGCAAACCAATGACGTACAAAAGTGAAACTAATCTAACACTTATACGAAGATGACTAAGTTGTCACTCTCAAGCAATTTTTTAACAGCATCCACCAAAATATACTACAACATAAATATTTATTGAAACATGTATATGCCCTTCTGTAGTTATTATGGGGAAAAAATGTCCAGATAAGTCTTACCACAGAAAGAGGGGGAAAAAAGTCTGGAAAAAAAGTAAAACTTACTCTTCTGTTATAGCTTCATGATTTGTCAAGCCAAAGTTTGACAAGGGATCTTCAATCTTGGGAGCCTGGGTAACGTTTAAACCTGGAGTGGTCTTAGAATCAAGAAGTGCTCTTTTTTCATCTTTCTCAAGTGCTTTTCTTTTCCCACCATTCTGAAAATATTCTCGGCATACACTGAAAAGACAAAAATAAAAATTCCCCAGAAAAACGGAATGCTATTTTTGGTTGTTACTATAGATAAGACACAAGACAGAGGTTTAAGTGTCACCAGCTTTTAGTGCAACTTTGGTAAATAAGATTTAGGAAAGTTGTGATAAACACAAAGACACTTGAAGTCAAATGGTGTTTTATTTTCAAAAGTTAGGCCGTGACGGTTGAGTAAACGGATAGACTTTCAGAGCAAGGCAAAAGTCTTGTCAGAACATTGTAAACTTCAGCTGTCACCTGAGCCCCGCAGCCCTCCACTAAAGTGCAGAGTTATTAACTAGCTCCCCATAAATGCACAGGCTTTTGAAACATCTGTGCCTGGCAAGGCACTTAATGTGGGGGAAAAGAAACAGAATCCAGGCTTATGGACTAACATACACCAGTTTTTAACTTCAATTGAGATTTCCAAGGGTGTTTTTGTTTTTGTTTTGTTTTGTTTTCTGCAATAGCTGTATTATTATGGGTAATTTCAGCTTTGAATTTTTTCCTGTAATTATTCTGCTAATAGGAACCAGAACAAAATAATCTGGTCATACTCCAACAGAAATGTTAACCAGTTTGAAGGAAAGAATGTTATCAAAGTTAAATTGCACCTGCATACTTCAACCAGCGGTTAGCATTATCGTATGAGAAGCAAGCATTACATTCAAAAATAACTGAATTTTGTCCACAAAGTAGAACTAGAATTGGAAACAATTTGTTGCTGTGAAATTAAAAAGCCTGACTCACCCAAAGCAAAGCAGTATTTTTAATTAGATGTGCCAGCCACATATTTGCACAGAAAGTTTAACAGAAATAGTACTTGTTTCAATGATGTTTTCATAACAATCTATTTTATTATGCTTTCTTGAAACTGACTCAGTTTTCCTCTAACAGAGGTTTGAAGAAAACATTCCAGAAAACAAATTCAAATGTAATTTAATAACACCTTGTACAAAACAGGATCAAGATAACATAGTATTTCACATCACAGATTGGGGAAAGGACATGTTGGTATAGTGTTGCATTTAAATTACAAATAGAGACAAAGACTTAGAATACACCTTATCTAAGGCTTAGTGATATTATAGGCATTGAATATATCCAGCCTCTCTACCATGTAAGATGTGAAGGTAAAAAACAATAGCCCTTGGAATTGAGTTTCTTAAAAGTAAATATACACAATCAAAAAAGGTACAGATAGAAGTCACTTTATTGCAGGATGGTAAGAAATTATGACTTTGAGTCAGTAAATGTGTAATTACAGTAGAATATTATGTCCAGGTTACTAATTCTAGCCGGGGAGGGGGTGTGGGGTGTGTGTTATCCTGGACACGTCTGTGTGCTGACATGCTTATATGACTTCAAGACCAAAACTGATCAACATCTAACAAACTCAAAGCACAAGCAAAGTTCACTTGCTCAAGCAGGCCTTGGGTATTCTTGCACTGAATATAAAATTCTAAAATGAAGATAGTAACCTTGGAGCAGAGAACACATGAGAAATAAACTCAGTAAACATTATATTTACAGTCAACAAGTTTATAGTTACAGTTCCTCAGTAACAAAAACCATTTTCAGACCAAAGAGAAGCTATATGGAATGAAGAACTAAAATCCACATCTTAACAGTATGGAACAACTCTCTCCATCATTGGAGATTCCATATATAGAAAGACAAGATTTCTAAAATTAACAACGTTGCAGTAAAAGGAGCTGGTCATTTAATTTAGCAGGAAAGAGATTAAAAACATCAGTAAACAAAAGAGAACCCTAGAAAAACACTCAAGTTATTGCTGGTGTGCTGATAAAAGTTGTATTTTACACTATATATAGTATTATTTGCTTATAAGCATATGATCAACTTAGGGATTATGTCTTTCCTAACTATTTAGTTCTGTGTGTCATTTAGTCAAATAAATGAAACTCACATACAAAAATATATTTTCCTCACCATTTATTAGCTACCTTACTACTTTGTTAGCACCTTGCATTCCCTTTATTCCAAGTCTTTTTTCTCGTTATATCTCTTAAACATCCAGAATCAACAGCAGTTTAAATACTGTTGCACTGATAGCAATGCTGACAGGTATGTCAGAACACATCAAAAAGTTCACAAGCTTGGGAGAATGTATTGGCTTTTCTCCTCAATTACTGATGTTATCAACATTTTAACTCATTAGAAGCTGGTCTGTGGCCCAGCTTTACACTTAATGAGCTGTTGCACAGGAGAATAACCTACTTGTAAAGTTAGTATAAGCTTCTCGTCACCAAGAAGTGATTTCTTCTTCGTTCGTGGTACTGCTGTAAATCAGTATTTTTTCCATCTTTTTACCACTGCCTATCAGGTCAACTGAGTTCACATAAATTCTCTGTTCTTCTTAACTGATATTCCTTGTCTGCACTTAAAGACACTTAAAGTCAATCATGAGGAGAAACACCATAATCTCGTGGGTTTTTGTTGTCAGCCAGAGACACAGGAAGGCCCAAGACTGGGTAAAATTCTTCACGTTCAGATCCCAGTCTGTACACCTGAGCAGTATCACAAGAAAGCAACAAAAAACACCCCAAACCAAACCCTAAAACAAATCTACCTATACAAAAACCCCAAACAAACATCCCAGGAAATACTGTACTTCATAACCACAGAGAGTGATCTCCATTTTACGCCTTTCTGAAGTTACAGTAATGCCGGCAGGATTACTACATGCTGTCCTTTTGGCTTCCATAGCCTCAGAGGAGCTGTTTATGTCCTCCCCTCATGGAAGTGGACCTGACACCTATGTGGAGTAACAGTGAGCATGTAGGCAGGTACTGCACAGTAGCTAACCAGAAGTAATGCACTCAGTAGTTTACCCCCTGATATCTTGTTGATAGCCACATTTACCTTCATGGCTGTTAAAAGCCATCATTGATCATCACACTGTGGTTTTGAATATACAGCTATATAAGACACTACAGTTAACAACTCTCATGTAATAAACAGAACATCCCTCAATTTTCTACAAAGAAATAAAATTAAGAAATCTACTTTATAATTCTGAGAACTGACTGGCGTGGCTCCATTTTAACTAACATTTAAGCTTTCAGTGTTTGATATCGTGATAGCTCTAAAACAAATATACTTTTTTTGTGAAGAATTGTACAATGTAAATGCTGCCTGAGTTAGCACTTCCTACAGTTTACACAAACTGTGAAATAAATGTTTCAGCTCTAAACTTTAACTTTGCTGGCAGAGAGACAGGTGAAGTGTTCACTTCATGTCTTTGCTTTAAAAAGAAATCTAGATATTTTCTCAATGAAACTTGCTTTCCATACTTCAAATCTCAAATGGTAATCAGCCTGTTGACCCTCCTGCTCCACCATTTGGGCTGGACACTTATAGGAAGTTTCAGTAAAAGCCAATATGAATCCATACTAATTTGCTAATACTCTCCAGCAATGAAAGAAAAGCTGCTTCTACAAAAACAGTGATCAAAACCACGGTTTCAACACAATATAATTTTTAAAAAGGAGGAGGGAATTGCCAAAGCAACACCATATGAAATTTATAAGCCACAAAAGAATCAGTAGGTAGCTCTTATCAAGTAATAGCAAACAACTAAATTAAAGCTGGTGTGGTCAGCTTTTAGTGTGGCAAAAGCAGTTTCTGACAGCTGTCATCAGTGCTCAAGGGTTTCAAGCAACCTGTTTACAGGCTAAATACTGACACAGTCCATCTCTTTCCTTCTGCTTTATAATGAGGAAAAGGTGAGCTTGACTTATGTTCCTAACCATATTTACTAACCTAAACCTAATATTGAACATGAAGTTCAGTGAGGGTACAGAGAAATAACATGCCTCCCTTCAGAGCTTAAGGAAAGTCTGGACTTCTTATCATGGTTTCTTTCTGGAAAACGTTTCTCCCTTCCTCCCACATACTGAGGAATAAATTTATTAGTGTCAACTGACAGAGCTGCTAGCCTGAAAAAAAAGTGTAAACTCTTCTACAGGTTTAATCCACCCACACCTCAACCTCCAAAGAAAATCAAGGAAGGGAAAATTCTCAATGTCCCTTGTACATATTAATCATACTCAGAGGAGCAATAAAGTTTCCTCTGGACTGGAAAATATTTTGCTGTTATAATGCACACCCACTTAATGCACACCACAGTTAAGGAAATCCTGTATCCGGCAGAGGTGAGAGCACAAGGTTTCTCAATGTAAAGTATTAATTTTTATTATCATAATTACATTTTGTTAAATATCAAGTTGAGAAACTTGTATACATTTTTCCATTTTAATTTTCATACTTGCTCACACTTTGAGGGTTTTGAGATTTTTCCTTTTAAGAAACACAATTAGGTCTGTAATCAGATGTTTCTCTGGTGGTGTGTCCATGCAGCAGTCACCATATGATTATTGCTCTAATTATCTCTAGCATTCAAACAGATATAGTTTTATCGCAGCAAAGTATTACTTAGGAGGAAAAATGAAGACTGTCATACAAACATGATCAATGAGCATTAAATATTTTTTTCCATTTTAAATGCTTTCCCTTATCATGTTTATGCCACCTCCCTCTTAATTCCATTCTCCTGAAAGTGAATTGCTCAAATAACTGCACTCATTAAAAAAGCTGCAAAATCATGTTGAAGGGACTTGAAATATTCCTTCATTCTTTCAAACAAGATCAGCTTTACAGTTCTGGAAGAGACCTGTTATTCTCAAAGATCTTGTAAGAGATCACTTAAGCCTTCTCTTCTTTTGACTACACAGCTCCAGCTTCTAGAAGAACACTCCCAGGCTTTTATGGAAAAAAAAACCCACTATTTTTGATAATTTCTTTATCTTCCTTGGAGTTGAGGTGCTTCTTATTTTTTAAATACAGTAGCTTATTTTGGCTAAAAGCAATACTGAATCAAGTCAGAGAAGTGCTCTACATATCTTGCGGATAATTTCATTAACACCCTCCAGTATATTTTGCCTTTATTGCAAAAGCATGCCATTGACTGTTTCATATTCAGCTTGGGGCCTGCTACAGAATCCATATGGTTTTCTAAAAGACTGACACAACCAATTACTCCCTGGCCTTTATTTGCATAGTTGACAATATTTGGTATAGTTAAAAACATGGTTAATTTCAATTCTGCTCTGAGTAGACAATTCTTTTCTGCTTGGTCTCATTTGCAAATTTAACAAACAGACTTTATTCTAGCAGATTGCTTCTGAAAATATTGATTAGTAATGGATGTAGAGAGAGACGCTGACAGAATCCTCAGTAAATCACACTTTTACGATAAGCTTCTAATATCTATTCTCTCCAAGTTTTTCCACACAGTTCTGCACTCACCTGACATTAACTTCAAGACCATATTTCTTCAGTTTTTTCATGAAACAGTCAAAAAGACTTGTTAAAAAAATGCAGGTCAGGATACTGCTTTGTCATGATAGTCAGAAGTGCATATTTTGGGTTTTTTTGTTATTTAAAAAAAATAGTCAACACAAGTCTTAACACTGATGCAAAAGCAACAGAAAGAAGCAAACCTGCTGGTTTAGCTTATTTTGTTCTGACTAGACCAGAACAGGCTGGCATTCACTGTCCATACACAGGCTTACAAGCCTACCTATGCCAGCAAAATTTAAGAATTAGGACAATTATTCAGGGTAAACATCATCTTACCCTATTTTGGTGTAAGGCTTAAGTTTTGTGTTGTGATACAAATGATACTAAAGAGAAGGGTTAGTTTCCAAATACCATTTGCTACTCTGTATTCAGTTGTCTAAAGATAGAGAAAGCAAGGGAAGGACAGTTTCGTGTGGCACAGTCTTTTTACAACACTGCTCAGGGGATCATTAACCTGCATCTGGAAGGGGACAAAGTTTTAATCCCTCTCCCCCTCAATCCCTCTCCCCATCTAGCAGTTGTACAGTGTAGCCCTAAAACAATAAATAAAACTGTCCCTATGCAATGCAGCACATGGTTGTCAGCACAGTCTATCATGTACTGCTTCCCATCTCTTATGGTTTCTACAGTCTGGATATGTGCTTGTTTAAATCAAGAACTAGTGAAGAAATAAAATAAGAGGTTTTGTTTTAAGAATTAATGTCCGAAAAAAGCTTTTTGCAGTGTTTTCAACTAAATAGCTACAAAGGCTTTTGAAAGGAGAATCCTTCAAGAAAGTTGTTATTCTTGATACTGAAAAGCACACATGGCTTCTCTAATGGCTATTTTGCATTCTCTCATTTACTTTATGCAATGGTTGTTTATAAAAGAATACAAGGAAAATGAAGGAAAGAAAAGTTCTGGGATTTTTTCAAATCTCTGAAAAGATCTTGCTTCAGAGAAAACCAAATGCTCAGACTGTCCTTTCTTCAGCTGGGATACACCAGTGGTTCCCGAGTATTTTCAGCATTCCACTCCCAATTTAAACTTCATCTAATACATCAGCTATCTTCCTGCTGTCTTAGTGACACTGTTAAAGCATTTAGCAAAAGCTTTCAGTCTCATGCAAGTCAAGTTCTCTTGCATGCAATTATACAATCAGACACAAGGAGGAGTAAGAACAATGGGACCTGCAATCTGTCTGGCATACACCTCTTGGCCCTTAGAGAAGCAACAAAAAACTGCAGAACACAAAGTCAATCGGATACGTTCTGGTACTTAGCCATCCAGGCTTCAGTTTAATCTGAGGCAGACAAGTGAAAAGGATCCCTCTTTTTATATTGATACAAAACTCCTAAGCCCTTGCAAACTGAAAAGGTATGTGCTTTAATTGAAACTTTAGACTGAGACAGAGCATTTAGTGCCTCTTATCAGGTGGATTCTCTTTTCAATAGGAGTTCATGCTGAAAGGCCCAAACTGGACATTTTAGTTAAGTGTTTACTTTGTAAATCTTGTAGGAACTACACACAGAAAACAAGTAAGACAAAGAGCCAAAATATTTCAATATACAGCCTATCAACTCTTCCTCCCCTATCCACAAGAAACATTATCCTGTCCTACAGGGTAACACATAAGTTTGTTACAAGCTAAGGGAACACCGTTTACCTGAAATTACTTTAAAATAAGTGCACACAGCTCTACGGAAAAAAGTTTCACATATTAGTTGACAAGCAAGTTGTAAGAAAATACGAAGCAACGTATTGCCCTGGGTCCAGTACAATTACTATTTTCACAGATAACCTGAATGTTTGAACAGTCAGTACTCTACTGATCCATGAAGGATGCCAAGCAGGGGGAAGATGCTGCAAAAATTGCAGTATTATAATTCAATATGATACAAGAGAGTGTAATTTAGTAAAGAGAAGTACAGATATCAGCATTTCCACAGAAGTAATGAATAGCACAAATATAAGAAAACAACCAGCAACTGAGGAAGCCTGTAAAAAAGGAATGGGCAGCTGGGGATCACAAGTGAGCATAAATCAATGCCGCACCAATACGAAAAAACACCAAACCACAGAAAACCCACCAAAGAAGGTCAGTAGCATAAACAAGAGTTTACTACAACCTCAGTAAGATTTCTTCATTCTATTTATCCCTGAGAATGCCAGGGGAATGTATGTCTAGTTTTGGACATAGTTCTTTCCAACTGAAGTACCCTTTTTGTAACTGGCATAAGGATATATGAAACATCTGAAAAAAGGTCTGTACTTAACTAGCTTTTTGGATTTTATTTTTAAGCTAAAAGAGAAAAGATTGATATGCAGAGGAATGGTTCTCAAATATCTAAGTCTGTTGGAGGGCAAAAGGAAACGATCTTGTTATTACTTGCTCCATTTCCAGAAGCCACAGAACAGCTCAAGTTGCCACCAAGATGCACCCTAGATCAATTGTTTCACAGTTGTCCCCTCCTCCTCTGTTTCATGGGCTCAAAGGACTTAATGAATTTAAATTTAATCATACCATGCCTACTTTTCTTTGCTGCCTTTAGTTCATCACACTGCAACACTCACCTGGCAGGACCCACTGACTGGGACACAATGTTACTTTTTGTCTGTCTAAAGTAATTCCCAAAGGCAGGGTCGTTGATAATTTATCTTCCCAGTTAGGCTTCAACAATTTTTTGCTTTATTCTGCTGTACAGATGCCACTCTATGCAGGAATCCTGAGAAACTGACATTTCTCTTGTAGAAATTTATTTTCCTCAAGGACTGAAATAAGTTTAGTTGAAGGCACTTAATGACTTTACTGCTAAGACAACCCAATAAAAGTCAGATGTTTATGACGTATAGGAATTGTACAATCTTAAATTCATTTAAAGTGAGTTCCATAGAGGTTAAAGTCAAGATTAAGATTTCAAATTGCACAGAAAGGAGATCAGATTACACAGAAAACACTGTTGCACACACAACTCAAACCAGCATGCTGAAAATTAAGCTTGAGCTGTGCTCACTGCATTTGCTTAGTTTATGTTCAAATGTATAGAAAAATACTTAATAGGTTTACTTGCAAACAGCTTCTGTATTTGAGGAAAAAAACAAACCTTGTTTGTTGAAGATATTTTTCTAAAAAGTCACCTTAAAACAAAACACTTTTTAAGTTGTATTTCCTTAGTAAGTTGGAACAGTAAGAAGGTATTTGTTTTAAGAAGCAATAAATCATTAAAATGTTATAGAACAAAACTTGAAAATTGGCAAAAAAGAAAAAAAAAAGCCTTTAAGCCTTGTATTTGCAAACAGAAGTGTTCAAATACATCTTTTCAATACATTAATATTTACCTGCAACACCATTCAATTCGGCCTTCCCCTTCACAAGTTTTTGCCCAGTGATTATCTGCAAGGTTTTTCATTGCCACAGCATATTCACACAGAGTTTCCTCGTCCTCACAGTGCTCACGCCAGATCTTATCGAAGTCTCCCACTAAACAAAACAGAAAACACTGCACATTAGATACAAAGTGTCTCATTATCTCCATGACAAAAAATCCCCATTTTCCAATTTAAAGCAGTTACATAATACACCAAGAGATTACTTTACCTGCATGTAACAAAAACAAGGTCCCCTTTCTCTAGTTAAAGAAAATTCCAGGTTTTTGAGAAGGAAGGGGCTACCGGGTACCAGAGAAACTAGGAATATTCTCACTATGCTGATTTTGTTCAGTTTTTTTCTGTGAAACTAAAGTCTGGGAAGTTTTGCTTTCAGGTTTTTGTGCATGAGCATTAACATGACAAACATTGAAGACTGAAAGGTTTCCTAGTAGCTTCCATGTTCATGGCAAACACTGTGGATGACATTACTTGCAAAGATGCTGAAATGGAGTTTAACCCAGACTACTGATTCCTTTGGATACATTGGAAAAGGAATTCAAGCCTTCACTGATGTTAACCTAATCTAGCCAATGTCAATGATTTAGGTTCTAGGGCACAGTACTGAAGAATCAAACCAACCATGGTTAGAAATATTACAGATAAATCTCTACTGATCTCCAGGGACAGATTTATTTTCATCCTCTCCACCTTGCTAAAAAGCAGTCTTACAGGTTAAATTCTGATACTTAAAAGTAATTGAACATTATTATTTCCCCTCTTTTCCTGCCAAGTATCCACTTCTCCTAGCTTGCTTTACATAATGAACTGCTAAACAAAAGCAAGATAAATACTAGTCGTGGCTAGCCACAATTCATATTGTGGTTTCTGCGGTACACAAACCCTTGGTATGCCTTACCAAAAGGACATTTCTGTCCTAAGAAAGAAGCGCTCACTGGTATGATCTTCACAAATTCCTTTTGTGTTTCTTACTCAGAAATGGGTGCACACATCTCAAATTTATATAAATGTGTAGAATACAAATGATACTGGGTTTGCACCCAATAAGCTGATACAACTAAAACCAACTTTTCAAGTGCAGATCTTTATTTTAACATTTGGACAGGCAACACACTTTGCACAATATGGTTCCAGACCCAGTTTTTGTAGTACCTTCATATTACAAAGAAGTATTTTAAAAGTGTATCAAGCATAAACTATTAACGCCTGCTAAAGCCTGAAAGAAGCTTATGGTATGACCTGTCCTAATATCAGTAAGAGATTTCTATTTCTAACTCACTTATGGCAATTTATTTCATATGCTTTGTTTTAATTAGCAGTAATAACATATTTTTTTTTCCAGTGGCAACCCTTTTTCTTTTTCCACCCTCATGTGCAAAGCAGTAACAATCCCTCACCTCCCTTGTCCTCCACTTACAGTAAGACTGTGTATGATGAACAAGTATAGACAGTTGCACAAGTAGAGGATTTAACCTATCCATGTTACTCCTCCCTATTTAAGTTTGCTTTAGGGATGTCGCAGCAATTTTGTCTCCAAAAATAAACATCTAGGACACTTGTACTATCATCAAAATGAGTCATGTTTAAAGTTAGGTGTTTATACTCCCTTGTATGAGATGGCAGTTGAGATGGAAAGGAGTAACCATGACTTAGTTTTAGCAAAATAGGGAAGCTATGCAAGAAATGTATTCTGCTTGCTATTCAATGAGCATATATAAGAAATTTATTAGACAGGACAAAAAATATAGTATTATATTTGAGTGGCATCCCTCATTATTTCCCAAAATATGACCCAAGTTCAAGGAGATATGCTTTACAAGAAAAGGCGTTACCAGCTGACCACTAGAGCAGAGAATCACCCAAGCTACAGGCAGGCCCTTGCAGCGGTTTCTGCTAAAACTTAAGGGTCACTTTTCCAGAGCTTTCAGGAGAGCCTTAAGTAGAAGCAATCAGGCAGGACAAAACATACTCCACTGATGAAAGAGAGCAAGAAACAGCATAGACAGTGTCCTATCAGCAAGCACAAATCTTATGGCTCTTCTTGTGTGAAACTGCAAAACTTATACAGCACCAAGCCAGAAAGCACTAGCCAAGTCCAAAGCGTATTTTCAAAGTAAATTAATTCTGCTGCAATTTAGATCAAGTTTAATGATTTCTGTGCCACAATACTCTGAATCTCGCTGCATGCTCCAGATAACTGTGAAATGCTTAAATAAAGTGCAGTTGCTACAGTTTTGTTTGAAGAATACACAGCTAATTAGAAAGGAAAAAAGTAAATGAGGGAACACTTTCTGAGAGAAAACATCACAAATAAAAAAAATCCCAAGTTTAATACTGTTCTTCTTTTAGTCCATAACTTCATTTGGTCTATTCTTAAGCAATTATTCTATTTCCAAATACCACTTTTCCTTAAAACTTAAGAAATAAGACAGACGGGTAAGAAGAAATATGCAAAGACCAGATGTTCTTAACTAGCCAGCTCTTTTTTACTGTAAAGTAGCAATGCCTCCTGCCTCCTGACACTGAATTCTGCTCACACAGCAACTCCCCCTTACTTCCCTCCGAACTAGGCAGAGATTTGGACTCCCCTCTGAAAGTCAGGTAAAGAATCTTAAATTTAGATACAACAGACCCAGAGCTCACTAACCAGCACTCCAAGATACGGACTTTAGGTTACAACAGAAATGCCCATGAGATTGACAGCTTCTTGGCACTGAGCTGACAAGAAAATAAAATGGAATGATACAGATGGAATGATACAGACTATTAGGAGAGATATGCAGAACAAAAGTGAAAAATTAATTACAAAGCAATTCCATCACACATTCTACATGAAGTAAACTCTGTGTGCACTTCTGGTTTGTTTTCATCTACCAGTACAGCAGGCTGAAATACAGAAAATGGCAATGTGGGACAGATACAGCACAGCTTCTGCATGGAGGAACACCCAAATGGAGGCAAGAAAAAGACGAATGAAAGCAGGAGAGGACAGACTTGCTCAAGATCAGGAGGAGCACAGGAAATGTAAATATGGAACAACATCTGTTGTTCAGTGGGAGACATTTGGAAAAAGGATAAAAGGGCAGCTTAAAATGAAAAAAAAAAAAAGGTTATTTCTTCACAAAATGTATTATTAGGCTCAAAGTTCATGCAGCTGAGCAAGCTAAGGAAAGAAAATCCATGAAACTCCATATTCAAAGGCACAGTTTCTAACTCAGGAGTTCCCAGATTATGAGATCATGGAAAGATGGAACGGTAAGGAAGCATACAGTGATACTCCAGCAGCTTTTCTCACAGATTCTTGTCTGAACACCTGCTGTTGACCTGTCAATACTGGGTTTGATAGGGTGCCCATTTGTCAACCCTTTCATTAATGGCAGCTCCAAAACATCAGCAGCTAAAGAGTTTTCTTAAGATGCTGGCACCATTGTGCAGGGAATTTCAAAGAAAAGGATTCAAAACACTTCGAAGAATCATTTGAGATCCAAATTCCCTTGAGCAAATACCATGGTAGAGAGTTGGTTTGGGTTTGTTTTTCACCTCATTCTTCTCCAGTATGAGCTTTGAGAAGGCACAGAAGAATTAGATTTACAGGAACTTTAATTCCAGAATCATGGTCTCCTATTAAGTAGAAAATGCAAATAATGCTCCCTATCTGTTGAAATTTTGAGGTAGTAACTACAAGTCTTGCAGCATTCAATTTGAAATAGATACAAAAAAACCCTATGTATTATTTTTTTCAAAAAACACATTATAATCCATGTGCAAATACTGTGTTAACTCTATTGGAGTTAAACATTTATTTATGAATCATTGCTTGTGTAACCAGAAAGGCAGTAAAATATGCAGGAAGCTTTTACCACAAAACTAATGGTTACTAAAGAAATAAGATACATAAAATCCTCTGTAAAGCAATCAGTAATGTTGTAAATTAAAGAGCAGTTTGTGGTAGGCTAATCTAAATGAGTAATAAAAAAAAGTCTTGAATCTTCAATTACATCTTAAAGTTAATATTTGATTTTGTATATTAAACTTTTCATCTTAAGTGCTCATGACCATGCCATAATAAAAAGTTTAAGGCTACTCGACACTTTCACTATGCACTTGGAGATCACTTGTATGTGATTTAAAAACTGTTTTGAGCACTGACTCTTCAGAACACATCTCTCGAATCACTACAGTGACATTATTTAAAAATTATTTCATGTTTGTTCTCCTGTCTATACAGAATTGCCTAGAAAATAAATGACCTACTCTTCACCTTGAAGATTAACTATTACTTTAAAAACAAAAAGCCCAAAGCACATCTCTTTCTAGCAATTCCGTCAGTAAACAAATGATTGTAGGTTCTTCTAACACAGGCTTTTCTAATGCAAAATCAAACATCTAATACAATTTACCTAGAACAGATGAATCACTCTAAGTAATTTCCACCCACATTAATATTGCCCCCAGAACCACCAAATCACACACCCCAAAACACAACCACAAAGTAATCAGCAGTTACTGACTCCTATCACAGAGAGAAAAGGTCAGGCTCATAGAAGTTATTTTTAAATGATTCTAATTACAAGATACTTTTAATTGTGGGTAACAGCAAGAGAGACCTAATGGTGGATTTAAGTTTCAACAACAAAATATTTTTTTAATAAAGAAGAAACATACAAGCTCAGTAAGAACTCCTTTTATTCCACATTTATTTATAAGATCTCATCAAAGGCTCCCAGCACAGCGTGAAACCAGGTTTGCCATTCTTGGTGGGATAATCTCAACACCATAACTCCTCTCTCCAGGCAATCTATTTTTAAAAACAAAATCCAGCTTTCTCCCATCCTAGATTTTGTTTGTCTTTTTAAAGACATTTCTTTATAGAGTGTTAAGTGGAACTGTCATTTAAGGCATGTTTATGCAATAAAGTTAGTAAAATCTTCTTCAGCAAACCATATAAACTCGTATTTTAAACAAAACACAACCCTCTTTTTATAAAAGAAACAGCTCAGTTTTGCTAAAGGCAGTATTTTTCATTTTAGAATGAGATAAAAACCCAAACCACTGATCTGAATCAACTATTTTATTGCTTGATAACACAGAATAAATCAGAGTTAAATGTACTATCTGCACCCACAAGACAAGTTTTGTAATTATTATTTTCTTTAATTCCCTCTGTGTTCTCCAGAAAAACATTGCAGTCATCTCTGAAAATCTCAAAACCAAGTGCAAGGTACTTAACTCATCACCAATCAAGACTTGGCATCCCAAAATTTCACTGACGACATGCACTTCAGGAAGATGCAGTGTGGTTTTAGATCTTAAGCAACACCACCCTCCCTCCTTAAGGAGAGAGGAAAACTGAAATTAGAAAAGCCACCATTTCCTTCTGGTAAACTACAATTTTCTGAATTTGAAGCAACTGTAACAAAAAAAAACCAACAAAAAAACCCACAAAAAACCACCAAAAACAAAACAAAAGCCAAAACAAGGATTTGGCTACAAGTCTTGGCTACCTACATGCTAATAAAAATTGGTAACGTAAAATCCAGATTCAATCCACCACCCCCTTTTCAGCTACCCCGATGGCTTTGCTAGAGAAGCAAGTAAACTCCACACATTGACTAATACTGGCAGACAGAAGCAAAGATGTCATGTTCATATTTGTACAACAGTATTAATAAAACTCTTTAAATTGCTCATTGTTCAAAACAAACCTCTCCCCACAATTAACAAGTGTCCATGACAATGCTAGATAACTTCAGATGACAGGCTGCTGGCCACAGCAATGCCTAGCAAAATGTTTGAGCTTTTGTTGATGGCAATGCACTGTGGAATGAAAAAAAAATACATCTCATTTTTAGCCTCTTAAGACTGCCTCTCACTTACTTGCTGGAAAAAGTAAACTGAACACTAAATAGGAGAAGGACACCTCCACTGTCTACTAGGCTAAAGCTGAAATCAAATTCCTATGAACATCTGTCAAAATCTCTCAATAGTGACATTTCTGTGGAAATTTAGCTGTACTACTACATGACTGGATATGGTGGCAATTATTAATAAAATTAATTACACGAGGAGTATCAACTTCGGTGTAAACAAGATAAACTAGAAACCTAGTAAACATCTGCCTTACTTAACCAGCATATCCAGTATTTTTGTGAAAGACATTAGGTATTTTTGGCCTCGCTGTTTCCCAATTTTGTATGTCTAAATACAGAACATGAACTTCAACTGAGACAAAGTTCAAGCAATCAGAGCTGATATTTTTCTTCACTTGTCTGACCAGTGTTCGTATTACACTTCTTAGGATTTGAGGTTGGGCCAGGTGATCCTTGAGGTCTCTTCCAATCTGGCATTCTATGATTTGCCTGAAATATTTCACAATAAAACTTCATCTATCTCAAGATCAGTGTTCCTTCCTTCTACTCATATAGAAAGGATTCAGTTGACCAAATGCAGATTTCTACACCTGACTTGTCAGGTAAACCTCCTATCTATCAGTTCACATTAAACAGACTCCCAGGATACAATTCAGCTACTAGTTAAAGCACCTATTGAGGGCCAGCTTATATCACTCAGAAGAATGATCTATGTCTCTGATATGATATAAATCTCTGACAGTTGTCACACCAACAGTGGGGAGCCTATATGAGATAGTTTAAGCAATTGCTGCCCCCATGGTTCTACCATGTTGAAACTATCACCCTCTCTCCCCCAAACCTGACTTTGAGGATGGACATGACGCACCTTAACACCACCAATGCCAAGATGAACTCATTACAGAAACTACTGATCTTGGTTTATTTGTGCAAATGTAGGAGCAAAATTAGAAGCAGCTGAGGTGCAGTTGCAGATTTCATTATGCTGACCCTACAACAGGAACACGATCTTCCCCACCAAGGTAAAAAAAAAGCAGGGAAGATTACATACAGGTGTTTTTTTCAGTAGACATAAGTCTATGCCACAGCCAGTAGGTTTTCAAAATTTGTGGGCTAACTAAATGATACCAATTATTAAATCCCCCAAACTGTAAAATATTATGGGATTTCTAACGAAAGTTTCACTGCAAAACTCTGGTGTGGCAAACAATAAGGGCAATTGTATCTTAATGCCCACATCATAAATAGCATCAATTCGGATTTTAATGCAATGATACTGAGTTTCTATGGCTTGAAAATGTAACAGTTAATTTTACAAAATGTCTCCCTCTTCCCAGAAATTAATTCAAGTGAGGAAAGACAACTAGAACTCTTGAAAACTTAGGTTTACTTCTAAACCAGTTTTATTTAACAAAAAGGAATAACAACTGTTAACTTATTGTGTAGAGTTCAGTGACACAGTTTCCCTGTCCTGTGAAAAATGCCACTATTTTGAAATGTTTCCTGTTTTACATCAGGAAGAACTTTAACTCTCAAGGTTTTGCATGATAAAGATGAGAAAGGAAAAGACCAAAAAGCAACTGACTTCAGAAGGACACTTCTCACGTGGATGTCTAAACCACTTACCTACTCAGACTACTCATTATGATCAGGCAGGGCCCTGTAAATTCTTCCTAATTTTTAGGATTTGAAGAACCTTTTCATTAAGTTGTTATCTATTTGAAGTTTCAACATATCTTTCTTTTAAAGAATCAAACTACCACCTAGAAATATTTTTGTCAGCATCTGTGATACGGTAACAGGACAAATACCAGTTCTGTGTGATTTAAGCCTGAACAGCTGTACAGAAGGAGAAGTGAAACATTTTAGTGAACACACAGTAAAATATTTTATAAAATACCTTTACAAATACACTAATATTTCTTTTCCCCATTTTTACTCAATACAAGATTACCAGGGAGAAGTATAAAGTCCTGCAAATCATCTTTCCAGACTACATTCAAAACCATCTGTAACTGAGGGTCATGTTGCACAGTAAATGTTTACTTGATAAATACAGCTCTGCATGATTACTAAGGTAATATCTCAGATAAAAAAAAGGCTGCCTTTGTATCAGGGGAGGGATTTTTATCACAGTAAAAATTAAACTTACTTGGCTGCTACAAGCAACTGGAAACAAACAAACAAACAAACTAGCATCACAGAGCAGATGTTCAATCATGTTTACTTCCCTAGAAACCACTAAATCTGCTTTTACAAGGACCCGAAAGACACACTGACAGGGAAGAAGACCAGCCTGCCTAAATAGCTTTGGCTGGACCTCAAGAACAAAAGGAAAGTTTACAGCCTTTGGAAAAGCTGGTTGCAAACTTATGAGGAATACCAAGGTGTAGTGAAAATACGCAGAGGTAAAATTAGGAAGGCCAAAGTTCACACAGAACTCAACGTGGCCACCGTGATTAAAGACACCAAGAAGAGGTTTTTTCAGAATACCAATAGGAAAAGGAAGACTAGGAAATAGATAGGCCCACTGATGAATGAGGTAGGTGCCCTCGTGGTGGAAGACACAGAGAAGGCAGAGTTACTGAATGCCTTTGTTGCTTCAGCCTTCACTACGAAAGCTGTCCCTCCTGAATCCCAGACCGTGGAGGCAAGGGGAAAAGTCTGGAGAGAGGAAAAAAAGTCAGTAGAGGAGGACCAGGTTAGAGACAACTTGGCCAAAATGGACATCCAGAAGTCCATAGGCCCTGATGGGATGCACCCACAAGTGCCAAGAGAGCTAGCAGATGTTATTAATAGGCCACTCTCCATCATCTTTGAGAGGTCATGGAGAACAGGAGAGGTGCCTGAGGACTGGAAAAAGGCAAATATCACTTCAGTTCTCAAGAAGGAGGTCCCAGGAAACTACAGGCCAGTTATTTTCACCTCTGTCCCTGGGAAGGTGAAGGGGCAACTCCTTCTGGATGTCATCTCTAAACACATTGAAGAACAGGAAGCTATTGGGAGCGGTCAATATGGATTTACCAAGAATAAATTGTGCTTGACCAATCTTGCTAGCCTTCTATGACAATGTAACTGGTTGGATGGATGAGGGGAGAGCAGCAGATGTCATCTACCTTGACTTCAGTGAGGCTTTTGACACTGTCTCCCATAATATCCTCACTAGGAAAATGAGAGACTGTGGGCTAGATGAGTGGACAGTGAGGTGGATTGAGAGCTGGCTGTGTGACAGAACTCAGAAGGTTGTGATTAATGGAGTAGGGCTGAGTTAGAGGCCAGCAACCAGTGGTGTCCCCCACGGACCAATAGTCGGTCTGGTCTTGTTCAGCATATTCATAAATGACCTGGACAAGGGGACAGAGTATATCCTCAAGTTTGCTGAGGATACTGAATGGGAGCTGTGGCTGACACTTCAGAGGCCTGTGCTGCCATCCAGCATGACCTGGACAGGCTGGAGAGCTGGGCAGAGAAGAACCTAGTGAGGTTCAACAAGAAGAAGTGTAGGGTCCTGCACATGGGGAGGAAGAACCCTATGCACCAATAGAGGTTACAGGTGGACTTGCTGGAAAGCATTTCCAAGGAGAAGGATCTGGGAGTCCTGGTAGATAGTAAATTACCCATGAGCCAGCAATGTGCCCTTGCTGGCAAGAGGCCACATCTGGAATACTATGCCCAGTTCTGGGCTCCCCAGTTCAAGAGAGACAGGGAACTACTAGAGAGAGTCCAGCAGAAGGCAACAAAGATGATTGGGGTGTTGGAACGTCTCCCTTATGAGGAAAGCCTGAGAGAGCTAGGACTCTTCAGCCTGAAGAAGAGAAGGCTGAGGGGACACCTTATTAATGCCTGTAAGTATCTAAAGGGTGGGTGCAAGCAGGACGGAGCCAGACTCTTTTCAGCAGTTCCCAGTGACAGGACAAGGGGCAACAGGCACAAGCTGGAACACAGGAAGCTCCATTTAAATGTGAGGAAAAACTTCTTTACTGTGAGGGTGACAGAGCACTGGAACAGGCTGCCCGGGGAGGTTATGGAGTGTCCTTCTCTGGAAATATTCAAGACCTGCCTGGATGAAGTCCTGAGTAATGTGCAGGAGATCCTGCTTTAGCAGGGGAGATGGACTGAATGACCTCTAGAGGTCCCTTCAAACTCTGACAATTCTGTGATTCTGTCTGTCAGGCTTGACATCAGCACACATGCAATATATGCAACATAAATGCATAGGTGCCTAAAAGATGCATAGAAAAAAATCCTGTAAAATCTGGGGTCACCTGTGGTTCCATGCAACAGAAAAAAGAACAAGAGACTTCCAGGTTGTTTTTTTTTCCTGTCCCCATGTTGTAACAGGCTAGTAGGAGAAATTCAAGCTTCATGAAAAAAACCCTAATTACCGTACTTTCTAAGTGCTTGTGTCAAGCATGCAGAACCCTGAAGTTTCTTATGAGTGAAAAACTGAGCACTTGAGAGCTGTTTCAGCATTTGGATTTTACCCTGATGGGTAAGGTAATTAAGATTCATAGAATCATAGAATCATAGGGGTTGGAAGGGACCTCGAAAGATCATCTAGTCCAACCCCCCCGCCAGAGCAGGGTCACCTAGAGTACATCACACAGGAATGCATCCAGGCGGGTTTTGAATGTCTCCAGAGAAGGAGACTCCACAACCTCTCTGGGCAGCCTGTTCCAGTGCTCTGTCACTCTCACAGTAAAAAAAATTTTTCTGATATTCACCTTAAACCTCCTATGCTCCAATTTGTATCCATTACTCCTTGTCCTATCACTGGTCATCACTGAAAAAAGCTTAACTCCATCTTCTTGACACTCACCCTTTACGTATTTGTAAACATTGATGAGGTCACCCCTCAGTCTCCTTTTCTCCAAACTAAAGAGACCCAGCTCCCTCAGCCTTTCCTCATAAGGGAGATGTTCCACTCCCTTAATCATCTTTGTGGCTCTGCGCTGGACTCTTTCAAGCACTTCCCTGTCCTTCTTGAACTGAGGGGCCCAGACCTGGACACAATACTCCAGATGCGGCCTCACCAAGGCAGAATAGAGGGGGAGGAGAACCTCTCTTGACCTACTAACCACACCCTTTCTAATACACCCCAGGATGCCATTGGCCTTCTTAGCCACAAGGGCACATTGCTGGCTCATGGTCATCCTCCTGTCTACCAGGACCCCCAGATCCCTTTCACCCACACTGCTCTCCAGCAGGTCAGCCCCCAACCTGTACTGGTGCATGACATTTTTCTTCCCCAAATGCAAAACTCTACACTTGCCCTTGTTAAACTTCATCAGGTTTTTCCCCGCCCAAGTCTCCAGCCTGTCTAAGTCTCTCTGAATGGCAGCACAGCCTTCTGGTGTGTCAGCCACTCCTCCCAGCTTGGTGTCATCAGCAAACTTGCTGAGGGTACATTCTGTACCCTCATCCAGGTCGTTGATGAAGATGTTGAACAACACCGGTCCCAATACCGACCCCTGAGGGACTCCACTAGTCACAGGCCTCCAACTAGATTCTGCCCCATTGACTACAACTCTCTGACTTCTTCCTTTCAACCAGTTCTTGATCCACCTCACTGCCTGATCATCAAACCCATACTTGATCAACTTATCTACAAGGATGCTGTGGGAGACGGTGTCAAATGCTTTACTGAAATCAAGATAGACCACATCCACCGCTCTACCATCATCTATCCACCTAGTAATTTCCTCATAGAAGGCTATGAGGTTAGTCAAACATGACTTACCCTTGGAAAAACCATGTTGACTGCTCTTGATGACCCCCATCTCCTTGATATGCCTAGAGATAGTGCCAAGGACAAGTTGTTCCATCACCTTTCCAGGGGTGGAGGTGAGGCTGATTGGTCTATAGTTACCCGGGTCCTCCTTCTTGCCCTTCTTGTAGACTGGAGTGACATTTGCTATCCTCCAGTCCTCAGGCACCTCTCCTGTTCCCCATGACTTACCGAAGATGATGGAGAGTGGACTAGCAATGACCTCCACCAGCTCCCTCAGCACCCTTGGATGCATTTCATCCGGACCCATCGATTTATGGATGTCCAGATTACGCAACTGATCCCTAACCCAATCCTCATCTACCTGGGCAAACTCCTCCTTTATCTTGACTTCTACTGGGGCTATATGAAACTGGGGCTCATGAGGAAAGCCTGCAGGAGTAAAGACAGAGGCAAAGAAGGCATTCAGCACCTCTGCCTTCTTTAAATCCTCTGTCACCAGGGCACCCAACTCATTCAGCAGTGGGCCTATATTGCCTCTGGTATTAGTTTCGTTGGCTATGTATTTGAAAAAGCCCTTTCTATTGTCCTTAACCCAACTTGCAAGGTTAAGTTCCAAGGAGGCCTTAGCTTTCCTAGTTGCCTCCCTACATTCTCTGACAACAGTCCTATATTCCTCCCAAGCAACCAGCCCCTCCTTCCATGATCTATAGATTTTCCTTTTCCATTTGAGTTTGCCCAGCAGTTCCTTTTTTAACCACGCTGGTCTCCTAGCTCCCTTACTAGATTTTCTACTCATTGGGACACACTGATCCTGTGCTTGCAAGAAGTGGTCCTTGAATGTTGTCCAGCTATCTTGAGCCCCTTTACCTTCTAGCACTCTGTCCCATGGGACTTCCCTTAACAATTGATTGAGGAGGCTGAAGTTTGCTCTGTGGAAGTCCAGGGTTCTGGTCCTGCTGGGTATTCTGTTCCTCCCACACAGGATCCTGAACTCCACCATCTCGTGCTCACTGCAGTCAAGGCTGCCATTGACCACCACTGCTTCAACAAGGCCCTCCTTGTTGGTGAGCACAAGATCCAGCAGCGCTCCTCTTCTAGTTGGCTTATCCACCATTTGCATTAAGAAGTTGTCGTCAATGCACTGAAGATTAAACTAACCCGTTTGGACAGGGAGCAGAAGTAAAACTTCAGAAAAACAGGAGTCTTATGCTAATGATACACAGTCCTAAATGAACATGTTGCACCTCAGTCTTTTGTTTTCACTTAAAGCTTTCTTCATTAAGACAAAGTTTATAGGCTAACCTGAGGAATTTTGGGCATTTTTAGGAATCACTAGACAGGTTTTGTCTGTCCCTAGCACTGCCTTAAAAGTACTCTGAAACAATGTATTAATGATTAGTTGATTTAGTTGACACATTCAGTGTGGACAAGGTACAATCACCTTAATTAAAAAAATACACTTTCTTAACATTAAAAACTCCATACTCGTTAAACTTCATTAAACCGTGTAAAAATATGTGGCATATAATACTACTGTAGGATTCACAGTCGAAAAAAAGAGGATCCTACAATTGCAAAATACCAAATCAGCCATGATATTCATGTTTACATGCTTCTCTTCTTTAATTACTAATTAACAACAGAGGGGTTGTAAATGGAAGGAAATAAAAAAGAATTAAAAGGAAATGAAAAAAGAGAACAGATATAAATATACCCCTGTAAGTCATACTAGATTAGTAATATCCTTGTAACAGAAAAGGTAAATACTAGTCATGCAGTAAAAAAGTTAAAATTGTTGAAGAAAATAGAAAAAAGCACTTCAGTGCAAACTTAAAAGAATTAAAGCTGAACCATTTTGAACACGGCAAATGCTAGTCATAAATGCAGTAGCATGCTCTGGGACTATGCCATGAGCCACAGTACAGAAGTACATACAAAATCCATCCAACATTCAGTTGTTAAAAGTGAAAGTGGTCCAAAAAAATGCTGAAATTAAAAAAGCCACCAAGATTGATCTTTGATGAATATCAGGAATTAATTTTTCACGCCCCCCAAAAAATAATAATCAAACCCTTTTAATGACACAATGGTAACTGAACTTTATTCTAGTAATTCCTTTAGTAACTGCAAAAAAATTGTTTGTGATGCATCCTAATTAAGAAATAATGCTTTTGCATGCTGAGAAGCATGAAACTTCTTCAGAAACATGTTAGCTTGCAGTTTGGAAGCAGTGTCACTTTTTCACTGGCTCATCTTAAAAACAAAACAAAACAAACAAAACTATTGTGAGAAACAAAATTATAACAATGGTGCCAGTTATAAGCAAGTAAGATAATATACTGGCTTGCCTTTTACAAATGCTCATTGAAACTTAAGGCTTGTTAACATCAGCAAGGCAAATGAATTCCCAAAGAATCAGGTTATTAAAACCAACACTGTGTAACTTTTATCAACAAGCATCTCAGGGTCTCAAGAAAGCACCTATTTCTCTTCAACACTTATAACAGAAGACAGCAACTTAAGATCATATTACACCACCAAGGACTTTAATTATTAGACTTATCCACCCTGTCCTACACAGTCATACAGCTTTCAGAAGGATACTCAACATGTTTTTTTCCTCTACTGACAAAATCAACATGCAATTCTCTTTTTAGTATCTACAGACAAAGCACCTAAGTCCACGCAACAGCAATCCTCTAGTACTGTTTGCTTATTTAGACAAAATGGAAAATAGCTTCATAGAACTCTAGTAAATGCGAGATGAGAGAGTTAAAAAACCCCACAAACAACAGACAAAAAAAGGACAATACAAGATTCTGGAATAATACGGATAGCTCTGTTTCAATTTCATATGGAGGTGGGTGCACCACGCTGTGGAGACAAGAGGCCTTCCCTGTGTAATAAACCATAAGCATACAACCAAGGATGTATTTTTTATCTTTGCTTTTTTCATACCCAAGTTATAATTCATTTCATCCCGAGAAATTACAGAGGAATTGTTGCTTTTTTACTTCTCTTTACTAAAGTGTCGACTTTGATTTTGTCAGGGTAACGTACTTACCAGTCAGTGCCTCTGAGAATTAGAAAACGAAACAAAAAAATACCAAGAAAAGATCCTCCAGAGGTCAAGCACGTACCAGTATTATAATTTCAGTATGATATCAAAAACATTTAGGAAGGAGATTCACAAGTCTGCTTTTAGAAGCATCAAGAAACGTAGGGAGAAAATACTCCACAAATAAAATTCTGAAGCTGAAACAACCTAGTGTATGAAGTACTACGACTACTAATCCCTAGTTACTTGTAGGTGGAGCTCTCCTGTGACGTGAGAGACTTTTTGGATTTTAACTCCCTCCATGAAAATACATACAGTGTTGCTATTTTAGAGTGAATAGAAAAATCACTGTAAAATTTTCACTAACACATGGTTTACAGGACATATGAAGTAAGTTAAGAGAACTATTTGTTCTTTTATTAACCAATTACACTGAACTAAAGATTAAACACAGCTTAGCCTTGCATACAAACTTGCTCTTTGCTAAGAAGCAGGCTTATATAGATGTATTCCATGTAATTTAGGCTCTCATCTAAAAAAAATTCAGTTGTTACAGAGATTGCTCACATTTTTTTTAAAGTTAAAAGAGCCACTGTTTGTCTTTCTTAATCTGCAGGCACTCTGAAATAACAGAGAAATACGAACTGCTCAAAGTTTTTGCCAGGATTTGACTGTTACAATGTACTGTTCTTTCACCTAAATGGCAGAACAAGGGAGATCTTCCCTTCACTTTTGGCTCACCGAGGCCAAAATAAATAGTGACTCTTGATCGCTGTCTGCGTAGGCAGATACGTGTGCCCAAATCCCATGGACAGGCTCCTGTAGAGACTTCTGAAGTCCAGAAAGCAGAATGACCTTGACACTTTAAGTGTCACATCCAGACATTGAGGAGAGGCAAGAACCAGTGCCTACAACAGGAAGAGTTCCCATTTCATAAATGTCCTTCTTCAGGTATCCACCAGGTCATCAAAGAACTGTGGACTCAATGAAAGAATGGATTTATCTTTTTTGGTAACCTGTCTTATAAAGATCACATAGATCACTGCAAGCAGCCTGAGGAGACTACAAAATTCAGCAAACACATCTCAATTCTGACACTTTTCTGAAAGCATTTTGGGAAGATTTTAAGCATTCCAACACCACCCATAAGAAACTTGCTTTATCTACCTTGATTTCAGCAAGGCTTTTGACACTGTATCCTGTAACATCCTTGTTAGGCAACAGAGGCAGCGTGGGCTAGATGAGTGGACCGTGAGGTGGACTGAGAGTTGGCTGTGTGACAGAACTCAAGAAGGTTCTGAGCAGGGTCATGTTGGCTAGAGATACTGGAGACCCACCTGGATGCAGTCTTGTGTAATGTGCTCTAGGTGATCCTGCTTTAGCAGAGGAGTTAGACTAGATGATCTCTAGAGGTCCCTTCAAACTCTGACAACTTCTGTGATAAGGGTATTCAAACAGATGACAAAGTATATTTTTCAAGGACTCAGAGTGATTCATTTTATAACAGCTTTCCCCAACTCTTTTGCTTAGTACTCCAGCCTGAACTATTCCTCCATGTCTGAAAAACAGGAGGCACAAACACTTCACAAAAACCAAGCCTCTCCAGATCACCATGCAATCTCTCTTGGCACTCACGACCTACTGTCATCCCCACTCCCGCAGATTCCCAGTTTGGAAAACATTGCCGTACGGCTCGGAAGCTGCCTGTGGTGAAAGGCCTCGCTGGAGCAACGAGCTATTAAATGTCACACGAAGCTGTGACACGGGGCCACACGGTCGCATGCCGGCACGCAGGGTTAGCACACCTTTAGCCAGACGAACGTTTCCATTTCGCAGCATTATCCGTGCACACCAACCCTCTTCTCGCACGTACCACAGGAAAAGCTCCTAGAGACGCGCCGTGAGCGCTCCTGAGCCGCCAAGAGCCCACGGAAAGCAGCCACAACACCTCTGCCGAGCCGACCGGGGCTCCTCGACGGGGCTGCGGGCAACCCACGGCAGCGGCGCCCCGCTCGCCCGGGGAGGAGCAGGACGCCGGCCCGGAGCTGCCGCCACCCGCTGCTCGCAGCCACCCCCCGACACACCCCCTTCGGCAGCGGCCCGCGGCCCGCAGCGCTCCGCGGCAGCTGGCGGGACCGGGTCGCCCGCCCGTGGGGGGACACACCGCCCCGCGCGGGACCCCCACGGGGGCGGGACCCCCCACGGGGGCGGCTCCGCCCCCCCGGACACCCCTCCCGCCGAGTGAGGGGCGCGGGGCGGTCCGGCCTGGGCGGCCCCCGCCGCCACGGTTACCTTCCCGGTACTTCTTGCGCAGCCGCCGGTGGACGCTCTTGACCACCCCCGACAGCTTCTCCTGCTCCAGCTTCCGCTCCTGCTCCCGGGGCGGGGGCGGCGGGGCGGCCCCGGCGGGCCGGAGCCGGGGCTGTGGCTGTGGCGCGGCCGCCATGGCGGTGCCGCCGCTCCGCCGGGCCCGGGCAGGGCGCGCATGCGCGGCCCCGCGCGGCATGCCGGGAGCTGGAGTCCTGCGGGCGGGGGCCGGGGCCGGGGGGCTGGCCCGGCCGGGAGGGCGCGGGCTTGGCCGCGCCTCAGGGGCGAGCGCCGGGTTGTGGCCAGCAGAACCGGGCGCAGTTCGCGTCTGGAGAAGGTTGCCCTGCCGCGGGTAATACACTAGTGGGAGAAATGCGATGGAACAGATGTTCAGGGTGCAGGGCCCGCGTGTCTGCAGTTCTCGTGCTGCCCCAGAGACCCGTAACAGCGTGAATTCCTCCGAAGCAGGGTGGGAAAGGCCCTGCCCCGCCGGCAGAAGGCCTTGCAGAAACAGCTCAAAGAGAGGTAAAGCAGACCTTAACAGGCTGGTGTCCGTGCTGCGGGCTCGGGCGTTTGAAGCGCACGGGCTCCCGTCGCCTTCGTGCAGCTGCTGGGCCCGCTCCTCGGCAGCGCTCGGATTCCGGCATCGTTTGTGGGAAGCGCAGCACTGGGGCAGAAACAACACCTGCAGACAGCAAAACTGGCCCTTCTAGGGGAAAGCCTTCACCTGGAGCTCTCTCTGCCTGGCTTCAGTCTTTCACCAAACCTGAAGTACTCCAGTTCCCTCCATCTTCATTGGAAATAGACTCGATAAAACCCCTCCTCACGAGATCCCATCAGGAATATCTGCCATGAAGTTGCTTGTTTCACTTGGCCAGCAGCAGTTAATTGTCTTCTCTGAAGACATTCAAAAACATTAAGGAGGTAATTGTGGCTACAATTAAATCGGTGACAAATCTGACTTGGGTAGGGTCAAGATTTCATCCTAGTAAGAAGTCAGTGACATGTGGAACTTCATGCAGTATAACAGGTCCTTATCAGCCCTCCGCCAGCCCTGCCAAAAATATTTTTAGAGCTAATCACAGAGCATGGTGTTCTGCTTTCCTGGTAAGCTTATTTTTGAAGGTGCAATTATCAAGAAAAAACAGCAATGTCCAAGCTAAAGCTTTTCATCATTACTAACTGTGAAGACATCCCTTTTTCACTTAATTCTGAGCTGTGCAGGCAAATATTGCATCCCACCCACTGCCCTGAAAGTGAGTTGCTTTTCCAATACTGTTATTTTTCAGCAAGTGCTTAAAAAACCTCAGTGTTTTATTTATGATATGTATTTTATTGTCAGAGTATTTCAGTTTGTTGTTTTTTTTTTTCTCAAGACACAAAGGAATGATGAAAGAAGAGTTTAAATTTTTGCTGCTGACACCACCACTAAAAAAAGAGAAGTGTAGTGATTGAGTTATTTTTTAGTCACATTTTCCTTTTAATTTTGAAACTGAAAAAAATGATCATGTGTTGGTATTGGGGTTGGGTATTGGAATATCAGTGGAAAAATGCACTTACATGAAACATGCTCTCTCAGGATAATAATTAAAAGTTCCTATTTGAATGATGTTATCATGGTTGTTTTTCAGTTCTCAGGAATTCTTTCTAAAACTAATGAAGTGGTTTTAAATAAAAAGTGGTTTTAATTTGTCACAATTATTTCAAAACATACAGTATTAATATTAGGCATACTTGATTACTATGGCTTTACAGTGTACAGTTTTTACATGACTGTCCTTTTTTAATAAAACTTAATTATGTTGCTTTATATTTTCAATATTTTTATTATCACTGGTATTTTACAAATATGTCAACAAGGGATAAAATCCAACTCCATATTTTAATGCACAGACTACTTCCATATCTAGATGTACAAGCTATTATTAAAAAGAGGAAATAGAGAAGTATCCAGTTTTCAACACAAGTGGTTTTATATGAAAATAGGCCAAGATATAAAATGCATTCTTCCTTTCTAAAGAAGTAAACAGCGTTTACCAGATGTCAAGTTTTTCCAGGAACAAACATGAAAGACCTCTCAAGGAAGGGGCTTTATGCTTTCAAAACACACAGATGCTTCACATGTGGTGGGAGCTGGCTCCCAGCGACGGGCTCCGAACGCAAAGAGAGGGAAGGAGGGGCTTCCCCAGAGCGCTGCCTGGAGAGAGCAGGGGGTGATGGAGCGGGCAAGTAGAGCAGGACGGGTTCTGGCAGGCCTGGACCTTGATGGCCCAGTGCTCTGTCAAGGTGGAGAAAAAACATCTGTGAACACAGTACAGGAAGAGTCAAGGAACAAATGAAGATAAACATAAATCTTGTGATTGTGTCTGAGGCAGGAGGGCAGAATGAGCAGTAAGGATGTGTGCACTTACTCCAAAGGGATAAGACAATAAACTACCTGTGTCCTGATGGGGATGATGGAGTTTGATCATCTAAGGAAGAACTGTTTTGAGCAGCTAGGCTTACTACCTTGAATGTAGAAAACGGCCAAACATTCCCAGACTAGTACAGTTTCTTTTGACATCTCTGCAATATTTCAGTGCTAGGAGGAGGATTAACCCCAGCCCTTTCCAGTACTGGAACATTCACTGAGGATGTGGGGAAACAAGTTCACATCCCTGCTCTGCCCAAGGGGATCTGAACCCACATCTTCACTACAAGATTATATAATGTGGAAGTGCTCTTCCTTCCTGAGGGAAGGCTGAGAGCTGCCTGTACTTTCAGTCTTTCTCCCCAGGGAGACTGTGAAAGAGAAGTAACATAAAAACTTCCTGAGCTGTGCAGGTCAGCAGTGCTCTGCTTCCATCACTATTTCAGTGGTGTTTTTCACAATCAAGTCTTCTCAGCCTCTTCATCCCTTCTCTTTTACAGATTCTGGCTGTTTGAAAAGGAAAGAAGCCATGACACAGCATCAGAGAGAAGAAACCTTTCTAGCCAACAGTCTCCCCCGTGTGTTGACATCATTGTAAGAGTCTCTAGTGCAATGTAATCGGCAAAAATGTTACCAAAAGCATGTAAAGTTTTTAATGGAATACTGAAACCTGATAATTTTTAAGGAATACAAGGTTCTTTGTGAGATGTGGAACTGTTTTTGCTACATGTATCCAAAGGCAAGGCAACAGGCAGCAATAGCGTATTTGGTTCGAATTAAAGATTTTTCTTCTTCATTAATTGTGGAGTCCTATATGCCAGGAAAATAAGATCATTTGAATTAAAAAATGGGAGTCAAATCCCTGAATTTGCACTGAGGCAATTATTAAGAGCTGGTCCATTATTACACTTCTCCAGACTAAGCACTTTAGTAATTTAGTAATTAAAATTACATAGTAATTAAAACTGCTACCCATAACAGTAATTTTTTAACTACAGATCCTGAATTCTGTTCCTGGAGGTTGACACCTTTAAAAGTAAGGTTACATCAGGAGTCCTATTACTTAGTCCCCTGAGTATTTTAATTAAAAAAATAGGCTTAATATTTACTTCAGTTCGCATCTGAAGTCCCAATATTCACAGAAATAAACGTTTTTCTTCTGGAAAACAGAGGATTCCTGTATTGAAGGACTGATTAATGTTGCTCCTTGAATAAGCAGAGACACATAACTTAGAGAAGAAGGCTGAAAAATCCTTCCCACATGGGGGCTCATTGTGGAGTCTAATTATGTATCTTGAAGACTGCGAGACTTAGATACTGATAGATTTTGTTTATTGAAATTGTGCTTGTTAGCTTGTGTTGCAATAAGGCAAGAATAATTTAATCAGTAGCCAGCAGTTCTTATAAACAGTGCATTCACTGCCTCTCTTGTGGCCAGCAGATACCAACTGTGTCTGTCCATGGGAAAGAGCTGTTTCTTTTGACATAGGAAAGAAAAGTTAAGACTGTTAATCCCTTCGGCCTGCCACTTGTTTAATAGTAAATTGGGAATTCAAATTCCGCTGAACTACTGAAATGCTTACTGAAAACCAGCAATGTCCTTTATACCTCAGTTATTCTGAATGTTATTTGTATGTGTAGAAAGTAAATTGATCTTTTAATGCTGAGACGAGATAATGCATTTTTCAAAGAAATGCTGTACGTCACTGTACATCTTCTTTGCAACATAAGCATTGCAAACATACTTAATACTCTATTAAGAAAGATCATTAAATATAATCAGAAGTCATTGAAAAGTAATCCCAGATTCCCTTAAAAATCTGTTTTTTCATTGATTTTAGCCTGAGCACATTCCCCTGTTATTTGGAATGTATGAATTATTAAAGGAAGAGAGTCAATATAAAGATTGCCTTAACAAAGACTACTCGCTGCTCTTTCTAGATTGAGTTTCTTCTTAGATGATTTCCTGCTGCCATAACAGATTAACTCAGAAAATCACTTTGATTTAGTAAGAGATGTCAAAACACCCAGCAGGTCTAACTGGTTTTCTTTCATTGTCAGTCAAAATAGTATGTGGTTTTAGCACTGATTCATGTTTCTGTCAGCTGTTATGCATAAACTTGCTGAGTAATCAATTCAGACACAGAAGATTTCAGAAAATTTGGTGCTAATAGGGAAGCTTTTAGGTTTGGTTATTTGTGCATCCAAGGAACCTGATAGCCTTAAAGATGTTCTCAATTCTTGGGTTTCAAATTCTTATCTTCCTGTATGGGTCACGTATGTGTAATTCCTGTATAGCTCAATAGCATTGTAGCTGTACATTTTATTAGGTCATTTTCAACTTGGGAAATACTGCAGTATCCCTGTAATCTTGTAGTCCAAGTATGATAGCCTGACTCAAACTCAGATGACCTCACAGTCTGATTGGAGATATGGCTGCTGAAAAGTGCCCAGAGAAAGACTAAGCTAAATGTGATTTTTTTTTTTTGAGACAGAAAAAAAATGTCTATGGAGAATATTCTGTTTCTGTTACGCCATGGATAGATCATGGTGTGTTGTGCCAATTCACTTTGCTCTTTTTTTCCCGTCCTAAGTCCTGAGAGGGTGTGGGAGAAGGTATTTTGGGTATAATTAGATATTAACTACAAAGGTATACATCTCTAGTATGCATAAACTATTCTTGTCTATTCCAAAGATTACCTAGCTCCTTTTAATCTTTCCTGCTTCTTGAATACTGTCATGTGGTTTATTTGGGACTCTACTGAAGTTCAAGTCAAGTTTTCAGTTCAGAAGATGGGAGAACAACAACAACAAAGGCTATTCTTACAACATCAAATGGAGCTCTATCTTCAGGATGACATATTGCAGGCAGTATAATATACTTCAGGAAGAGCAAGGAATGCCAAAGCTCTTACTTACCTTGCACACATAGTGTTCAGATTGTGCACAGTTAATGTTTTAGGTTTGAGTAAGTCTGGCCTCAGTGACGCTAATGCCTAGGATGTTATCAATAAAATTAAAAGGGTTTGTACTCACATCATTGGTTTGAAGAATCAGGATGTAGGAGCCTCAAGAATGGTGGTGGGACAAATGAAACCACAAATATTAATGGTGTTTCTGAATTTTTCACAGTAAGTACACAAAAGTTTGCAATAGCTTTCCAATATGAGCACCACAGTTTAAGGTTTTCTACTGTTAGAGGAATGGTTTATCTTTTCTTCTTCAGAACATCTAATAAAACAACTGTGACACAAATACCATGAAGTGAGAATTCTCCACACTAGGTTTCTTAAAAAATTTATCTCCTGTTACCATGAATTAAGAATGATCTGATAGCAGCTGCCGTGAGGTATGAATGGGACTACAATCTGCAGCAAAAGAAAGCAGTTCTGAATGCTTATTTAAAGATAGGTAGAGTTGTGACAAAAATAAATAACTGTTTCAATTTGTTGAGGATACATTGATAAACTATTAAACTAAAAAACTAGGAAGTAGAACAGGAAGGTACTGTAGCAGTTAATGGAGGTGTACATTTCATATAGATATTCAGAATTTTGTTAAGACTTCTGGCTAATAAAAATGTCTGTAATTTCAGTCTACATATAAGAGTGTTCTTGGACATGAACCACCTTCCTGGAAGAACTTTAGGCTAATAAGCTTCTCTTACTGAGTGCTGCTATTATGATTGAAATCTTAAGTCTTGTTAAAATAATGAATTCTCAGAATTCACTGAAAACATTTCATTAAAAATTTTAAATATGCTTTTTTAAGCTACATATAAATCATTAAATTAAATGCAGGTTTAAAAAACAGTTGTCAAACAGCAAGGAAATACACATCTACCTTCAAACACCCCTTATTTCAGTTCTTGTTGGATATTTCCTGCGTGGGGAGCTGCAGCAGCACCTCTGCCCCACTCCCACGTGAGACCAGGGGCTGTTACGCAGTTTTTTGCTGTTCCAGGCTGTCCTTCCCTCAGCAGGTCTTTGCATGGTTCCCACCATCTTCACCTCAGCACCTGTGACACCAGTGCTGCACCTCCACTCGTGTCCTCCCTGTGCCTCAGTCCCCTTGGATCCTTCTGAGCCCCTAGTCTGACTTCAGGTGCCCACTCCTGTCTTATTTTCCTGTTTTCCTGTAGGATTGCCACTTTGTCTCTGGGCAGTCTCACTAACAGCAGTGGAGGGCAGGGCCTGTGTTGAAGCCTGGCTTTGCCTTGCAGAGAAACACAGAAGTGAAATGGCTGCTGTTGTCCAAAATGGAAGGTGGCAGCCATGTTAAGGAAGGAGGAAACACACAAGGGAAGGCTGCCATCTGCCTCATGGCAAGGATCAAACTGCTGTCCTCAGGAGAGCTGGCAGCGCTGAGAGCAAGAATGGCTTATCTATCTGGGGAGGATGGGGTGATGTGGAAATGCGGGCTGAGTGCCACAGCGAGCAACCCAGAGGGGAGACACACATGCAGACACACACAGAGTTAGGGTAGCCACCACAAAGCATGAACCTTTGGAGTCTGAGACCTTCTGCAATTCTGTGCTTTCTCTTTGGGCACCTCCAAAATGCTTCAGAGCATGACCATAATCTCACTGGCATCCTAGCAGGAGGGGGAAAAAGCATCTTCAAGCCACACGGCAGCCTGAGCCTTCATCTGGCTTTGGCAGAATCCCAGCTGTATGATCTGAACAGCTCCATGATTTTTCAGCCCCTACAGGTGTTGTGTCTTTTTCATTAATTAAGAAAGAAAAGGGAGGGGAAGAGTTAACTGCAAACACCTAATTTCTTCGGAGTTGTGGTTGTCAAGTGGAACCTGTCCCTTTACAGTAAATGTAGCTTTGCTTTTCAAAAGCAACTAAATTTTGCTGGGGATCCGGTATTTAAGTGCTTACGTTTGCCACTCTGACTTGTTCCTTGAAACATGTTGCATGTAGATACTCTTTGTCAGAGAAGTTTTCACATTGGAGTAAACACTCCTTATAAATGTTGATGGCTTGATTACAGAGAGATGACATTGAGAATGCTTTTAAAATAAAAATATCTAGGCTACTCACTTTTCTGCACTGGTCACTAAGGGAAAGACTTAATTTTGCAAGTTATAATGACAACATAGTAAAAAATGGGGCAATGATTTGCCAGCACACTGTAACATCAGGAGGGCATAAGAGCCAGAGGAAAAGCTCCTGCTTGCTGGAAAGTGAAAGGTGGATGTCTGCTGAATGACTCCTTTAAATCCAGGTGAAATGGCTGTCAGTTCCCAAGTCATATGCTCAGCAGGAACATAATTTTGTATTGTAAAGTTATAATATTTTCCTCTTTTTGGAGCCTGACCTGACCAGCAAAATGCAGGATCAGGTACTGAAAGCATTGCTGTCCTTGCCTTTTCAGAAGCCAGAATGGTCTCCTGGAGGCTTTTCTACATAAATAGAAACAGTCTTTTCTTAGAAGACATAGAAATAATTCTGAAGCATTGAAAAAAAGTAATTGTGGCCCATTATCTTACATAACTTGTGACCTTTCAAGGTCTATATCTACTCATAAAGGTGAATTTTATCCATGAGTACTTAAAGGTCCCTGAACCAGAACTAAAAGCATGACCAAAAATGTATTTTAAGATTCATTTAGAAGCCTGCTTTTTTAATTTTATTTTTTATATGTGTATATAAATTCATTTTTCTTTTTTCTCAACAATACTAAAACCCATGTGAAAAAGTGGGACGGCATTTTTGGTTTAAAAGTATTTCAGGTTGTACTTCCCTTTGGTAAAAAGCTACCTCAATTTTTTTACCATTCATGATGAAGTCTAAAGACCTACAGATAAACAGAAAGATCTAGCTGGCGTTACAGTTCTTGGAGGGTTGTCCATGTATATAGTTATTTTTACACAATTCACTATTTCAAAAGAAGTTGCCTGTAAACCCAGTTGGGTGGGACAAACAGAATTCTGTTGTTCTGTGAAGGCTCATTTATGAGAGAAGCAGTTCAAATTAGATTGTGTAAAAGACATTGGTTTTTGGTCTGGACACTGGTTATATTTAAATCAAGTTTGGTGAGGACTCCTGGGGACACTTGGAATTTCAGCCTGTTCCAAGATCCAGGATGAGGCATCTGATGAGTCCTTGTTGACAGATTTTTGTCAGACTCACTGCAAATCTCATTTACTCTGTAGCCTTGGCAGTGCTTAGGATGCCTAGGATGGCCTAGGACCAGGATGCGTTCTTGGTCAAATTTGCGCCTGATGGTTTCCCTTAATTTTAGTCCATAATTTGTAGCAGCCCAGAAGCTGCTTCATGAACCAGCCTTATAATGGAGGCAGAAACCTCTGAACAAGGGGCAAATATCCAGCTGCATACAGCATCTTCTATAGTCACCCCAGTAGAACTTGATGGAGACAGAGTGCTAAGAGAAACAAAGTCTCCCAGCTGGAGACCTGTAACTAGTGGAGTCCCCCAGGGATCAGTGCTGGGGCTAGTCCTGTTCAAGATCTTAATCAATGACCTGAAGGAGGGGACAAAGTGTATCCTCAGCAAGTATCCTCACCTAAGGCTGTGAGGCCATTCAGCAAGATTTGGATAGACTGGAGAGCTGGGTGAAGTGGAACCTAATGAAGTTTAACAAGAATAAGTGTAGAGTCCTGCACCTGGGGAGGAATAACAACACACACCAGTACAGGGTAGGAGCCAACCTGCTAGAAAGCAGCTCTGTGGAGAAGGACCTTGGTGTCCTGGTGGACAGCAACTTATCCATGGGACAGCAATGGGCCTTGGGGCCAAGAAGGCAAATGGGATCCTAGGTTGCATTAAGAACAGAGTGCCCTAGTGAGACCCCATCTGGAGTATTTTGTGTCCAGTTCTGGGCTCCCCAGTTCAAGAGGGACAGGGATTTACTTGAGAGAGTCCAATGGAGGGCTACAAGGGTGATTAAGGGACTGGAACACCTGTCCTATGAGGAAAGGCTGAGAGACCTGGGGCTGTTTAGTCTAGAGAAGATTGAGAGGGGATCTTATTAATGTATATAAATATCTGAAAAGTGAGTGTCAAGAAGGAGGGGCCAGTCTCTTCTCAGTCATGTCATGTTGTAGGACAAGGGGCAATGGATGCAAACTGCAACACGGGAAGAGTCCAGCGCAGAGCCACAAAGATGATTAAGGGAGTGGAACATCTCCCTTATGAGGAAAGGCTGAGGGAGATGGGTCTCTTTAGTTTGGAGAAAAGGAGACTGAGGGGTGACCTCATCAATGTTTACAAATACGTAAAGGGTGAGTGTCAAGAAGATGGAGTTAAGCTTTTTTCAGTGATGACCAGTGATAGGACAAGGAGTAATGGATACAAATTGGAGCATAGGAGGTTCTATAAGTTTCAACTCAACATGAGGAGAAACTTATGTACTGTGAGGGATACGGAGCACTGGAACAGGTTGCCCAGAGAAGTTGTAGAGTCTCCTTCTCTGGAGACTTTCAAGACCCATCTGTATGTGTTTCTGAGTGACCTGCCCTAGGTGGTCTTCCTCTGGTAGGGGGATTGGACTTGACGATCTCCAGTGGTCCCTTCCGACCCCTAACATCCTGTGATTCTGTGATTCTATGAGATTCACACCTGGCTTGCTTGTTTTGCAATAGGTTCTTTCTGCAGATGAACATGAATGGGACCCTGGGTAATTTTCTTTTGCTTTAGAAATCTTTTGCTCCTGGCTATTGAATGGGTCTGCCTACCTGAGCAGCTAAGAGCACTACATAAATGTCTCTATGATGTGAATCACCCTTGCCTGTGAATCTCATACACCTGATGTTCTTTAAGTTACATCACTGAAGGCCTTTGGAGGACAGGAACCGAATTTTGTCTTGGAGAAGCTTAGTTCGAAATTGTGCACCAGGGATTTTTCTAACACAGCCCAAAGGTAATGAGAACATGGAATCTTTGGGCTGTTGAGAAAGAATACAGAGGTTGATCCTGTTATTATTTTGATTTGTACTCCATTATAATTTCCTCTTTTATCCTGAATAAGAGAAATACATACACAAAGGTGACCTTTTAAAGCTCTTCATTGCTGAAGCTTCTATAGAAGTGTTAAGGCTTGACTTTTTGCAATGTGAGCAACTTTATGAGATTTTTCAAACTGTAAACAAAGGGACTTTCCAAAATGCCCGTGTCACTGGTATGGATTAAGAGAGTTCCAAAAGAGTTACCTAATCCTCAGCGAGTAAAGCTTTTAATGGAATTTTATAAGCTATCTCCTACATTCTCTCCACTCTAGCATATATGCTCAGTGATTAAAATACTTACTGTTCTGATATTTCAAGTTACCAGGTCATCTGTGAAGGTTTCTGAGACTCTTCTTTCTATAGAGTATGGCACCTAAGTGAAGGTGACAAGCAAATGGCTGTAGTCTGAAGTCTTCTTTAACTACTGAGATTTGCTGAATTCACATGTGCTTGCTGGGTCTCAGAGATGAGTGACAGAAGCAGCTACCACTTTTGACAGCAGTTGCTTATCAGGTCTAAATTTGAATCTCTTAAACTTAGTGGCAAGGCTTGGGTCAATATGCTTAGTAAGTGATTTGTGATCGCTATTGCTCTGCATATACTCTTTTTACAATAGTTTTACAAACAGTTGGCTCCAAACTAATGTAATCTGTCTTTCTTCTAACATAAAACCAGTAATGGCCATTGGATTGCATGTTGGCACCTGGCATGTAAACATGCAAATCTTGATTGATAAATGGGCAAAATAGTATAGTTTTGGAACAGGCTGTAGTTCTCATTGCAGGAATAGTAGGCAGTGTGCTCAGAGAAGGTATTTTCTCACTTCATTCTTTGACTGTTTCTTGTGTGATTTTATAATTTCACATAAGTAAAAATCTGATGTAAGCTTCTTTCTAAACATACTTGCAGAGTTGAGTTTTTAAACATGAAGACCAGATGAGATTTCAAATAGAAGAGATTTGTAAACAGAATAAAGCAAAAAAATAAAGAACAAATTTTGCAGTCTTACATATAAATTAATTGGCACATGACACTATTTTATACTGTTAATGTAATTTTTTTAATGTGGTCATGAGCATCATAGGAGCAACTTGCAAGCCTCAGAATGGGCATCTCAGCCGATGTACAAGACCCCATATTCAGAATCATATGGTGGGGAGAATTCCTTATGCATAGGAAACATTCTCTGGCTTTGGCCTCACTGAAGAATAAACCCCATGCCATCCTACTGTGGCCCCTCCCTGGCTCCATGACCTCTCATGCTAGCACAACAAACACAGCTTGCCCAGCTCTCCCTAGCATGGCCGTTACCAGCATGGAAGAGAAGCATTGTGCTGTAGATTAATGAAATTTGGACTTCAATGCAAGGAAGCATGAGGAAAAGACCTGTTCAGTTCAGGTCACACACAACCTAGAGAATCTGACAGGTCTACGAATAAATTGAGGTTTACAGCTATAGTGGAATAAGGGCAAATTGGGCTCTAGGTGCACTACAGCCCTAGGTCACGTGCAGTTCCTCTCTTTAGTACTGTCCTTTGAGATTATTTCCAGGCCAAAAATGAGATCATTAATTGTATTTGGTTCAGACTGTGAATAACTTCTTAACAAAGAACAAGATTATGTTTTAAATTATGTATTCTCAAAGAAAATAAGACGTGGATGCAAATACATCATCTCTCAAGCCACAGGTAGATTGGTCTGTAGCATCTATGCCTCAAGATACTGCTGATCTGAATATCACTTTTAAGAAAGGAGATTTCTTTAAGACTAACCAGAGGGGGAATGGGTCCAGTTCCATCACCTTTTATAACTCAAGAGAACTGTGTAATTTGTTTCTTGCAAAGTCACACACTTTGTGTAGTCACTTCTGCACAGTTTACATGCTAAGGAAAAAAAATACCCTTTGCATTATATAGGCTGTTAGACCTATTATCTCAGAGGACTTAAAGTCCTCCAGTTTCTCTTGTCAGCTGGAGATGTGGAGGTGAAGTAAAGACACTCTTTTGGCACAGGGTAGCTTCTGCTAGCATGCCACAGATATCCTGTCATGCCCAGGACACGCTCCAAAATTAACCAAGGGGCCTAACCTGCACTGCAAGTTTTTAGCCAGCCCTTGTTGTCTTTGAATGGTTGAGAAAGAAGTTGCTGCCTGCTGATAGATCCCTAAGGCAGAGCAAAGTAATGAAGAACTGGGCCATAAGTCAGGTTTTTGTTCTTGATGCTGTATAGTTCTTGGCTCCCAATTTGATATTTTAATTGGAAAATAATGCTTCATAATTGAAGAGTGCATACTTTGAAATGGTGACTTTAGCCAAGTATTAGTTATGTTAAATTAATTTAGAAGATCCATTTTACATTATGAGAAGTGACCTAATGAATCACAGAAGAAACGCAAAAATTAAAACTTATACTGACTATAAAAACTAGTTTTTCTAGATTTTATCAGATTGATTTCAAGTCTCTGGGCAAAATGAAGATAATATCTATGAGACTTCAGTTTCACAAAGATTGTTTGGTTTAGACTGGGGAAGCTGAATTGTAATGCTTGCAGATTTCTTGTAAGCAAAATTGTAGATTTGTTACAGGAATCAATTATCAGTAAATGGGAAGTGACAAAGTAAGTGCTGCACTTAGAAAACATAACAGAGGAATATAACATTTTTCTAAAGCTCACAATGAGTTTAAAATTACAAGAGATACTATAAATGTGGTTCTGCAGTAAGAAAAAAAGATTTGTAAATGGATTTTTAATATGCTTTAAAAAATTAAGAAATATAAACTAAAAGGAAGAAAGGGCATACACCAGGAACACATTTTAGTCCAATCAGCTAGTTAGGTCATCAATTAGAAAACACAGCAAGGGCAAACAGATCAATGGTTCTACCTTTAAATGAAAGCAAGTGTGTTTACTTACCAACATTTGCATCTTTGAGATAAGCAAAACCTCCTGTCATGTCAGTTAAAAGTCTAGGTCTTGTTGATGTTGCCTCTTTTTTTCCCTAAGTAATTACTTTTGCATTCACTTGTTTTGTCCTTACCTGACCTTGCGCAGAGACTGGCTGTCAGAAATGAGTCAACTATTGACATCATGCAGCTCTCCTCAGAACATCCTATGGCAGAAGATTCAATCACAGAGCTCATTCTCCTTCACCCTGAAGAGACAGATTCAGATCTAATCCTAATTGGAATTAAATAGAATTAATTTATCATGACTGCTTTCAGTAGCTTCTTATCTGTCAGGAACAGTTCTGAATGGACAAGTGCCTGTGTGGCAGCTGGATCACTAAAAGCATCTGCAGGTTCTTTTAGGGGTGGTGGAGGAGCAACCACATTCACTAGGACTAATCCACCACAGTCACAGGAGACCCTGTGATATGTGTTTACTTCACGAGCATCCACAAATAATCCTACTTCATGGGCAACTGTGAGTTTGCTGTACTTAAAACTGAACTGGTCTTCAAGTAAAAGGTCAGAAAGCATAATAGAGGAAGAGATTTCTTAGGAAGGACTGTTTCAGCATGGAATAAAACTATCTCTTGCAATATCAAAGGAGTCTGTCCTTTAAAATAAAGGAGGAAGACCTAAGAAAAAAGTTCAGTGCCATTTCCTGAGCCATTGCCAGAACATGACCAAGAAGGATCCATTCCCAGGGTATGAACCTGAAAGCTTGAACCAACCCATTGGTTAGCGTTAACAGTTACTTTGGTCCTTGTGCTGGTGAATTTAACAGGAAGAACTTTTGGTCATATAACTTGTGCAATGTGGAGATGGTTCTTTTAGCTTCAAGCTGTGCAAAGCAGGCAGGAGATGCTCTTGTTCTGCCTGGTGTAGAAGTAGCACATTTATACAATAAAGAGAAAAAAAAACCAGGTTTGTCATTCTCAAGCTTGAGAAATCTTGGGAATTATCCTAAAATCTTACTACTTGTGAAACAACTTATTTCAACAACAATAATTGATATACTTTGTGATTATGATTACATTGTCTACAATAAATTATTCCCCCTTTAGAATCTAAATATTGTGCTGTTCATTTACAGGAAGGAAAAAAACCAGCTGGAGCCACAGCTGTGCTGGCAGCAGATGCCACAGCCATAAGGCTCATGGCCTTTAGGTGTGATACATGAAGATAACTATTTCCATGGGGAAGCAAGACACTAGTATAGTGCTGTCTGAGCTATGGAGACTAAACTGTAGTTTCCATAGCTGAAGGTCAACTGAAATACTGTTCAACTTTCTGGGTCTAATAAGTGCAATAGTAAGTTTAACTGATACACAAATCCATTGGCTCTGCAAAACACAAGGAAAAGCTTAAAAACATATATTTATTGGAAGACTTTGTCTTCCTATTACTCTGGAAGAGCACGAAGAGCCTTCTCTGGGTATATAAGCACAGTAAAAATGCATAGCACTCTAAGTGAAAGATGCCATCAGTGTCTCAGTGCTTGCATGCCATTACAATATAATGTAACTGGACAAAAATAAGTTAATTGCAAGATAATCCTCAAAGTCCATTTCCTGCTCCCCACATGAAAAAGCTGGCTTTGTTTAGCCTTTAGGCTTGGTTTGCAAGTTAGAAGTCACAAGGAAAACTACAAATTTTTGTGGTGGGACGTAGCTGCTAGAGATGTACAAGAATATATATTGTACATTTCCTGGCTGGCGGTAGGTAGGTGTAAAGATTAGTGGGATACAAAGGCACTTAGAGTTCTGGGAAGAAAAGTCTAGAGAGAGACTCAGCTTACTGCAATTCAAAGCAGCTGTGGGGTGTGAGAGTGCTGGAATTTTCTCAACCTGCTTTCCTATCGCTTGGTTTTTAACTGCTTTGCAAAGTGTAGGTTACGGTGACTGCTATCCGCAGCTTTCCTTGTCATTGTCTTACTGACAAAGCTCCCTCTTTTTGTCTGCAGTTGTATGGCCCAGGTCAGGGATCCAAAGGTGAATTTGCTCAGCACTGACAGGAGCAGTATGCAGAGAGTTCATTACTTGCTGTGAGTCACCCAACCCAGCTTCCAGAGAAAGAAAGATCTTTTGGATTTTCTGCCTGCTCCTGAATCTTATTGCTATTGTGAGAAAGGGAAAAAAAACAAACATCCTTTGACTCTGTTTTTATTTTGAAACATTTTCTCCCCTTCCGTCATTCAGTATGTGACATTTAAAAAGCACTTTCCTGCTGCTTTCACAGACCAGATTCTCAGCAATGTTGTTTGGAAGAAACCTGTGGACATCATCTACCCCATCTCATGCTTGAAGCAGAACTTGTCGTAGAACTGAATCAGATCAGCCATGGCTTTGTCTAGCCAAGCCTGGAAAACTTCCAAGGATGAAGATCCCTTACCTTCTCTCAGTAAATGCAGCGCAACATGAGTAGAAAGAGAAGCTGACTATAGACCTTCATTTTTCACGTTTGCTGGCTGGTAGAAGCGCAATCAGCAGAGGACAGAATGAGTAATCTGTCTTTCAAATAAGGAAGATGGTTTTGCAGCAGTTAACCTTGTTGATGAAAAGTAAATGATGCTGTAATGTGGTCTATGGTTTCTGTTTTATTTTGGTGATATTCATGAAGCATCAACTTTTAGAATCATATCATCCTACTCTTCTTTGTGTGGAAGTTTCTAGCGATATTGATTGCAGAAATCTGATATAAAATATACTCCCATATTAAATAGCTTAGACCCCCTTTGCCATGCAGAAGAAAATACCCACTTGCCACCAACCAGTCTTCCAACTGTGTGGAGCTCTGAGGGAAACTAAAGATGGCAGAGAAATGCTTCAGAGGGGTGTTGCTAATGAAAAGATGCTGGAACAAAGGTGGTTATAGCAAAGCAGAAATTCTTGTTTCTACCCTCAGGTATAGAGTGGTAGGCTCGCACCAGGTGCTGGAAGGAACACTTACCTTTCCCTAGTAGGACTGGAGCCTCTGGCACAGGTTTTATTTTCTTTCCCATTTCCTCTCAACCCATAGCAAAGGTTTTCTAAGAAGTAATTATAATAGGATTAGTATGTGGTGGAAGTAAAAGTGCTTATTTGCAGTGTGACTAGGGAAAATGGAATTAGGAGAGTACAGAAATATTCTGTTGGATTGTCTGAATTCTCAAAATTCTGGGAAAGGGCTGATTGAGTAGGTTATTTTTACTTAAGGCGAGTTCCCTAATCATGAGTTTTAAAATGCAGTAACGCAGAGGAGGACCTGAGGGTGATGGAGAGTAGAAGAGACAGGAGTTCACAATGTGATGAAGTCACAAAAAATGAGTACTGTACCAAATATATAAACAGGGTATGACTTTTTAGGACAGGAAAATGATTCTGCTTCATGCATCTTTGCTTACATTTGGGAATTCTGTGTCCAAGTTTTAAAGATTTTGAAAATTTGATGGTATCCTGGACAGCTGACAGTAATCCTAAGGCTGGGAGGAATTGTTCATATGGAGATAACAAGGGAATTTAAGCCTGGAAAGGAAAAGCTGAGGTGATAAGCCATTATTTTTGTTATGTGAGGTGATTGCTGGTATAAAACAAAGGGAATGTCCTGATATCAAACTAACTCCCCCACTATTTAGTTCTAAATGAGCTTTCACTGATTTACCCTATTTGCAGGTGGCTTTGCATACCAGTACATGCCACTGAGTTGTTTCCTGCATCACAGAAAATTGTCAGATGCATCAAAACCAGGATGGTGGTAGGCACCAGACTTCCCCATATCAGCTTGTCTGCCAGCGTGTCTTAAAAACACAAGTTATGCTGTCTTTTTCAGAGCTTTACAGCATATGAGTTACTACTTCTGCACACACATAAATGAAGAATACATTTATTTCCATGTATAGCCATGCACAGAGATATTAGTACATCAGTTCCAAAATGTGTTTTATCTAAGAATATGGACCTGGAAATAAGTATTACTAAACTGATAGGTTACCATGGTCCTATATGTTAGGTAGCTCAAGGTATCTGGACATTTGTTCAGTACAGTAAGATGCGAAAATACTGGATTAAAAACAAGCAAGAAGCTGATGGTGTAATTAGGAGTTGCCAGAGTGGATGCATCTGCTAACTCCAAAGTTTTCACAGGCTGCTTGTTTACAGTGTTTTTACTATATCCTGCATAAAAATTCTGGATTTGTCTGTAAAATGTGAACCCCCCTAAAAAAGAAGCATAACTTTTTTATATAAGCTTGTGTATGAATGATCTAATCTCTATATATATCCAACTGCTTTACAACTAGTTTGGGAAAAGCAGACCCTTACCTAGTCTAATCTCAGTCCTTGAATGTTACATCTCCAACTCACCATCTGTAAACACCAATACTGTGGATGTCAAAGAGCAACAGGATGCAAGGTACATCTTAATGCTGTTTTAATGTGGAGGCTGTGTGGATAATACTTTTAAGATTACTCAGTTTTGCTCCAAACCAGGAGGAGACTTAGTAGCTGAAAGAGCTGATGACTGGAAGTCAAAATTTTTGCTCTGTTTCATGAGGGTATTTTTTTTCCCTAAGAAACAAATAGTTATGAACATAATAAATCATAAGCCTTCTTTTATGTTATTTTTAAAGAGAAGCAAGTCTAAGTTAGGTCAGATGCATTCAAGCTCTATTGCCATCCTTTTCTGAGCATTTCATCTACATGCAGCTTTCTTGTACACACAGCTACAAGAAAGCCAGGGAAACATTATAAAAGATCTGTTTCTAGTGATGTGAGTGGGAGTGTTGCTGCTCTTGAGTGTTTTGTGCCCTTGAGGTGCCTTTCCATCCCTGCTGATGGTTGAATCGCAGACAGGGGGGCCTTTTACAATGCAGGTTGGGTTGTTCTGACTTCTTCAGTGCTGTCACGAATATATCTCAAGTACAGAAATTTCCGTGAGTACGTGTCCTGTCCTACCCTCACAGTCTTACTTCACAAAATAAATACATTATGTTGAAGATGACCTTCCCCTTCTATAAGGCCCTTAAAGACCTTTTGTGGTATGCATCTGGTTTAAGACAGCAGCTGTCAGCACAGGTACAATGCATCTGACTATCACAACATAGAAATCAGGGGGTGAGGCAGCACTCTCCTGTAGACTGGATCACTTCTGATCTCATTACTCTGTGCCAGGTGGAAAAGGAACTCAGGGCCTGCCTTCGTGTATAAAAGCTCACAGACTTGATGATGAATGAACGCATATGCAACTTTTGTCAGGAGCAATAGGATGGGCTCTGTATATGACAGATGCTGTGCATTAGTTGTTCTTTTTTTTTTTTTCTTTTTCTTTTTTCCTCTTGCTGTGTTATGATTTGAAAACACGGCATGAAAATGGCAGAGAAACCTGAATAGTGCTGCATAGCTAGGGCTACTGTTAATGCAAATTCTCTTTTTCCAGTGGCTTGGTCTAAGACAGAATTAAAGGATTTATGCACACATATAATTATGTATAAATATCTTCTATGCATGTAGATTTATCTTTCCCCTTTCAGCGTTAATTTTCAAGAGAGAGAAGAGTTTATGTGGGCCTTTTGCCCTCAGAGGCCAATTCAGATCAGTACTGAAAGGTTCTGTTTCTTTGGCTCCGTGCCTTTTCATATGTGGTTTGTTTGTTTTGTTTTGGTTTGGTTTTTGTCTGAACATTGCCCTCATAGTAATTTGTTGTCCTTTGGCACTAATGGTTTGGCAATATTTGGAGGCTCTTCTGGCTTCTCTCTATCAATAGCAGAATTTGATCAGCCTTTGTATTTGTGGCAACTTTTCTTAATTGCTCTAACACAGTCTACAAAGTGACTTCCACAACCAACTTTGTAGCCTACCGTAGCCAAGTCTGACTTTCCAAATGGTCCTGTACAACACTAAGCCCCACCACATTTGCTCCTGATGAATACAGCTTGTGCTGTCTGCTGGATTGCTTCTAGCCCTTTGGTTTCCCTCAGCCTCTAATAATGCAGAGCTAAAAAATATCAATGCATCAACCTACTGCCTTGCAATCAAACGAGAAATCAGAGAAACCTATTGACTGAACTGGCTTAGCTGCTTACTGTAGTGGCTTTAACCTTGGTCACGAGTTTCTGTTTCAGGTGTCATCACACAGGGGAATATTTAATTACTCCTTCCTTTAGGCTGAATGAAAGCTACTTACCAGACCTGTGTGAGTAATGGATTTTGTTGTGGGGGAAGCATAAAAGTCAGGTGTAAAATTGTTTGGATTTACTCCACGTTAAATGTATCGTTGTGACTGGAAATTAAAATGTAATTTTTGAATGAAACTTGTTTTGATTAAAAAAGCATTAAAATTATTCACGTAACTCAACCCAGTTGTAATATTTTCCAGATTTGTCTTTCCTCAGCATAATTTCTGATCTCTGGAAATGTCTTCTACCTCATGTGTTGTGTTCAGTATATCCATTTAATTGATAAATTAGTGACAACATTTTTTAGGAATACTAAAAATAGGCTTTTGAGGATCATAGCTTGAAAGGTTTTGGTGTATTTTTTTTTTTTTCACCTCACCTTAGTTCTTAAAACCACTTTTATATTTTGGGCTTATTTTCTGATTCCTGCTTTCACTGATTGCTCTCCTCCAATACTGAGCAGTGTAGGAAGCTGTCTAAGGCCATTTTTTCCAGCACTTCCTCCAAATGTGAAGGGCCTCATGTTTTCTTTTACTTGCACTTATCCACTTACATTAGTGGCTCATCTTCTCTGACTACATTCTTAGACTTACAGACTGTGTTCAGTATCACAGTAATTTCTGAATCATTGTTAATTTCTGCCTAAATCCTAAACCTACTTTTTTCACATATGTTCTTGGTAAAGCTCTTCATAATCCTCTTACCCATTTGCCCAGCACTGCTAACATGGATTTCTTTTTCTTGATATTCTTGCTCTTTCGGAAGTCCTTGAAATTCACTTTTGGAATATAGTCACTTACATTCTGAAAAAGATTTTTTAATGTCATGCCAAGAAAACTGTGATCACTGTGTCTTGAATTGGGATATAGTTCAGAAAGGTGGATTCTTCTCCTGTGCTTCAAATCTTTGATTTCAGGATCATGAAATTGTAGCCTGTGTGATTTAGTCTTCTAAAAGCTTTTCTACCAGAAAAACCATGTTGAAGAACCTACATCTAATGCCAACTTTCACAGATTTCCAGGGAAAGATATCATTTTTAGATGTTTTAATAGCCTAGACTAGATAGTGCTGACTCACGCACTGAAGACCAATAATGATACATATGCTTATGTTTACCGGTTTCTGTTGATGGTCTGTGAGTAGAAACGTGGAACCTGTCTGATAGGCAGGTGAACTACTTGCATTTTGCTTTTCAAAGCTTTTAATTGTTTCTCATTTTTGTATATGATATAGCCATATTCTCTACAGAGCTGGTGTCTTTCTTTTGCAGTCAGCAAGACAGGTTTGGGTCACTTTGCTTGCTAAATTCTGTGAAATCTTAATGTAGTCTACAAACAACTCATAATCTAAAAAGAATTGAGACATGTAACATTGATGTATAATTCTTGCATTCACTTATAGAGTGTGCAATATGCACATGCTAGCAGTTTCCTCTGGTGCCTGCAAATTGAACTGAAAATTGTTTTGACTTACGTTCAGTATAGTGTATAGAATAGTAATTCTGCAAGATACATCTTAATTATCAGAGGAAGAAGTGAATTGGTATCCAAAGCAGAAAGTAGGACAAGAAAATCTATGTCATGTCACAGTCATTAGTCCAATCAGAATATGAACAAAGAGGAAGGACTGTGGAGGTGCTAACCTTGTCAATCATAAAGGAAGACAACCTCAAAAACTGATATTAATCTCATAGTTATTATTAAAATATTATTAATATCTTCTTTTATCAAGTGACGTCAACTCTTATGAGTGGTGTCTTACAAAATATGCTAGAGATTCTAGTGGGTGCTTTGTTGGGAATAAGAGAAAATAAAATCACTATGTATTGAAACGATTAATTTAGTCTTAAGATCTCTGGGGCTATGGGGAAAAGCAGATATCAGCCCTATCCTAGACCTTGGAAGGTATTTTTCCCGGGCTTTTTAGCAAGGAGAATATCTGTATTATACCCATATTTGATTAATCAGGTCTTGTGATTTTAAAAGTATGTTAGGCATGTGCATGAAGTGTTAACAGAAAGAATCAAGAATAGTGTGGTGGGAAGACCTCTTGTGAATGTTCAGGAGATTTTTATTTTTGGTTTTTTCCTCTGTGGGTTTTTTTTTTTTAATAAATTTTTGAGTGTGTTGGTTTCCCTCAACCTGTTGTATTTTGGTTTTTTGTTTGTTTGATTTGTAATTTGCCTTCTGAAAGGGGTTTCCTTTTCTTAGCTTTTTGCCTTTCTTAGCTGATTTTAGTACTTTTTTTTCTCCCCTTCCTGTTTTTGTCTTTCTTTTCCACTGTAGCTGTGTTATGTGGAACGGCTCTTGTCTCTGTAGTGTCACCTCTTTGAGGTTGGGCAGCACCTTTCTTTCTGCTACTCAGCATTTATAACAATCTATAAATATTTAACAAATTTCCACTATGATTCACACCTTAGCCATCAGTACTGAAGTCAGTGATTAGGGTATGACAGGGCTTTACACTATTTTCACTGTGCAGTATCTATCACATCAGCCCAGTGCAGGCAGATATCTGTGTTGTAGCTGAGAACCCTGGGGACAGGAATTTCATTACTTCAGTCAGAGACAGAGTCCAGTTGGAGCTAGTCTTGGCACATAGCTCTCCCTCTCTGAAGTCCTCATTCCTTTAGCCCAAGCTGTGTCTTACACTCTGCTGGTCACAACAGAGGTTGTGTACAATCACAAGCGGCTCCTGACAGCTTTAGCAGGGAGCGTGTGGTGGCCCTGGCAACAGCTCTGGAAGTTTCAGAATTGTTTGCAAGCTGCCTTCAAGAAGTGGAGAACTTGTATCCATAAACTGCCCTTCCAGCCCTTACTGGCTATGTGGAAGAAAATGAAAATTAAATTTTCAGAACGTTGTGAGAAGACCTGTGAACATGCTTGGAATGAATTTTGACATTTCTAGCAACTCCAAAGCAGGAGAGCAACAGGATCCCAAAGGTCGGCTCTGAAACAAGCAGTCTGGCTTGTGGAGGCTTTGGGACACCAACTTTTCCTCTGTGGGCTCAGGCGAACCAGCATTAACACCATGGGCATCAGCCAGGTTTCCCACACAGCAACAGAGTGCAAAAGAATTTATCTCAGTGCTTTGAAGTTGGACCTCTAGGGAAGTTTTGTCCCAGTTCTGCTTCTGTTGTCATTATGGAGCATGTGAGTGCAACCACTACAATGAGCAAGGTGATGATATTTAAAAAATAAGATCCCCTTTGTACACTTTTCTAACAGGTTTCTTTTGACCACAGGCTTGCTTCCTCTTGCTCATGACAGCACTGGCAGCAGGAGACTACTGGTAGTAGATAAATGTTAGTATCGTGCATTAATTTTAATGAGATGGTGAATTTAGGGCAGCATATGACTACTATAATTTGGATGAATTCAGAGATCACCTCTGTATTGGAGCCCTGTCTGAGGCTGTCACTGTGCCCATGTTAGTCAAGTGCATCTAGATTAAAGCCACAGCTGTGCTGGCTCAAGTCCAGCTGTGTTGGCTCTGCCAGTGCTGTACCTTACACGCTTTCTGCTGCTGGGGTAAGCATGAGTGGAGCAAATGCAGATCTCCCTGCCCCTCTCAAAGCAGGTACAGTCTAAGTGGGCTAACAGTTTGACTAAGTGCCCTTTCAAAGGTAACATTGAGTCTGGTCCACAAACCCTGTTATACTCCAAAGGGAAGCACCTGACTACACTCCCTTTTGCATAAGGAAATAAAGGATGGTGAAAACCAGGTATTTCATAGCTGTAGATCCCATAAATCTATGTGAGTCAAACATCAGTTCAGCCCCTGTCCCATGAAATAAACAGTTCCTGTTCCACAGCACAGAAATGAAATAAAAAGGAGCAGGGAACAGAAGCTGGCAATGAGGAACTACTAGTTAGCACTGTGGACAATGCTGTGACTGCCGGATGCTTGTCCGGGTTCTGCAGGCATCACTGGAGAGGAGAAGTTTTAGGCAGCTTTAGAAGACTGCAGACTTTTATACTGAAATGCATTTTGCTGAGGAAGAGGATTTTCAGGGGATTTTTTGTGGACTTGGCAGACTTTTATATTGAAATCCACTTGTGCATGAAGGAAGCAGGAAAAAAAAAAGCAAGCTATATGAGCCTGAGAGAGAGCCACATAAAAACTGCTTACAAAGTTAAGAAAGGCGGAGCAGAAGGGTTCAAGAATTTAGTCAAAAAAGAATGTTGAACGGAGGAAGAGCTGGTATTAAATCACCACCTGACATCTGCTTCTGTCGTAAGGAGGGCAGCACGATGCCAGCCCTGCCAGAGCTGTCCTGCGGGTATGCTGGGGACTGTTGTGTGCCCTACAGCATGGCAGCAGCAGAAGAAGAATGGGCAGGTGGCGGGGGTTTCTTCCCTCTCCTCCTCCTCTGTCCTCTCCACAGCAAGGGCTCAATCACCTCAAGACTCTTCTCCCACCCTGACTTTGCTTTTTTTACCCTAGTAAACTATGTCAGTCCCACCACCTGGGAAGCCTTTGGCAAGGTATTTTTCCATTGTTTGCAGCTCTGCTTCCAACAGCAGTTGTCAAATGCTCTCTTGCCCCTTTCATGATCCCGTGTACATCCCTGCAGAGAGGTATGAAATACTGTCAAGCAGAATAGCACTTCATACTCACTTTACCCAGATGTAGAGACTGTGCAGAAGGCACTGAAGTCCACAGAAGCAGAGAACAAGTACATAGTGTTCTGAAAAGTAATTAGTCACTGTATGTGAAATATCAGTGAAGCCTTTGAGGGAGAAATTGCTAAATGAATCAGTCTTGAAAAAGTACACCCATTTAATCAAGTGGATTTAAAAATCAGTCTGGTTCTTCTGGTGCAAATCTCTAATGTCCATTTCCGTTAATCCTTTTAACCCTTGTGTATATCAATTTTGCTTGTGTCAGTAAGTTACTGGTGAGGAGCAGGTATAATAAAGGACTTAGCACCCATGATTTAAGTGCTCCAGTGCCCAAATTCTAAGTGCTTGGAGTGAAATGCAATCATAGAGTAATGCATACAGGCTCCCTCTACAAACAACGGGAAGAATTAAGTGCCTGGGAAGGGACTGAACCAGCCTTTGTGCAATAGGAATCTCTTCTGAGTTAGTGATGAGGGATGTGGAGCACAGGGGTGTATCTGAACATTTGTGCCTTTTTGGAGTTTTAATTGCTAGCCTGAAAGAAAAGGATGTGAACCTGTGTCAAGAGCTCCAGCCCATTCTTGGATGTCTGTAGACACGCATAATTTTAGAAGTCTTGCCTTCTGGCTGCTCATGCTTCCCACCTTCTGCATAGCAGCCAAGCAGATGGAGTAGGTGCCCAGAGCAGAGGAGCAAGCCCATGCTATCAGCTTTCCTCAGCCTGGGAAACTGCCACTAGTAACTGCGTGTTTTATCAGGGAAGGCACCTCCCACCACTTCTGCAGATGTAGGTACCAGGGAGCAAGGAGCATGGTCATCACACGTCTGTAGAGCAGATAGGTCCAGGGTGGTAGCTTAGGGGTGCAGTGTTCCTTGGAGCAAGGAAATTCTTCTTCCATAGCAAAGTCACAGGGTTTTAGCAAGTGAATGTGAAACAACATTGAACACACGAAGTTTTCAGAGAACAGGATGGCTGGGTGGAGCTTTGGAGACAACTCTCTCTCCCTGTGTACTGCTGTGATGCCTCTATGTCTTATCCGGGGCTCCCTTTAGAGACAAGAGGCTAAGAATTTGTTTTAACACGGCCCTAGGTTTATTTGGACTGATGTGCGAGTCCTTGTCTGCTGATTTTTGGAGCTGCCCTTTCCTACATCTCCTCTGTATTCATGTTGTGGTTTCATATGTGAAGTAAAGCCCTGCTTCTGCTTCCAGGCAGCAAAGAGGGAGTGGGCAGGAGAGGAAATATGGGGCAAATTGCTGGAACACAGCTCAGGATTGCTGCTACCTGATCTCTTGTTCTTCACATATGTGTCTGAAGCACAGTGTCTGGAAAAAAAACAGGACTGATGGGAAACAAGACAAGAACAAGGTCAACCTCATACTACACTGAGCAGATCAGCATAATTTTTAGGTCAGAATGGATGAAGTGTCCAAGTCCTGAGTGGAGAGGTTTATAGTGTAAAGAATGAGGCAGCATTTTGCCTTCAAGGAGAAATTTTGACCCTTGATTATCTTAGGTTTACAGTATCTGACCTCAAGAAAGCAATCCTGATGCTGTTTTTATCAAGCTCATGGAGAATTTTGCTTAGAGACCTGCTTGGAGAGCACCGGGTTAGGCTGATGTCTAATTGAGTTACCTGAGTCTAATTCTGTTGTCATAATTGCCTGGGGGGAAGCAGAAAGGGCTGGTTACCAATTAAGATTTTAATGTTATTAATTTAAGAGAGTTTGAAGGGTATGTGTATTCTAGGAATCTATCTAATTGATAGAAAAACAAGTTAAATATCCTCCTGCCTCAAATTCTAGCTGTGTTCTCCATCCAGGGAATTAAGTTTTCTATTTTTACATGTAAAAGGTCGGGTCTTTGCAACCTGTGGGAGAGCTGGCATAGCCACGTCACGAGAAGCTGAAATCCAAGCTGCAGCCCTGCAACCCCACAGTGATGGGCCAAGTGATGAATGGGGAGACACCCTCTTCTGCAGAACAGCTGTAACTCGTGTTTCAGCCTGGTGTGACATCAGACACCAGATGGGGAAGACATAAGTCTTTCAAAATCTAGCTGCTGTCATCTAGCACAGAGAATAACAGAAGAGGAAAACCTACCTGAAACAAATGTAAGGACTGAAAGATTGCTTATTGCTTCATAGCTCTTTATTCAGCAGAGTTTGCTCTTCTAGCAATAGTATGAGAAATGTTATACAAAATGCTTGCTACAAGGCCCCATCCAGTTCATCTTTGTGAACTTCAGCTCACAACTGACCTGAACTAGAGATTGCTACCTAGTCATAAGGAGTACTTCTAAAATCTGGCAACCTTCCTCTGGCAGATAAAGGTTGTGATAAAGTAATAGGAATTTATGGAATACGTTGCTCTTGGGGAGTTCTCGTTTCTGTTGAGTTACCTTGTTTGTCACTAAAGATTTAATTGTAAAGCTGCACTCTGGTTTTGATAGTGCTGCCCTAGCCTGCAAGTAGGGAAACCTTGTGCTGCCTCCTCTACCACTGCAGTTCCTGTCTAGTAACTTGAACAAACAGAAACTGCTACCTCGATTTGTACCTCCATAATGTTCATGTAAATTAATACAGTGTGGGAAAAAATAAATTAATTAATTTGACTCTACAGCAAATAAGGATTGGGTGAGGCTTTAGCTGCCTTGTTTGTTAAGAAGCTCATTTCACCTATTTTCATACTGTTTTGGCCATTGCATTCGGCAAGGATAGCAAGTAAGATAGCTAGTGGGAGTGATTGCCAAAATGGAGATTAACTGAATATTGCAAAATAATGGTGAAACATAGTACTGAATTCTTGCCTTCACATGGGCAAATGTATTGTGTGATTTACATCACTGCAATCAAGTTTGTTTCTTTTTTTAAAAAACAACACCCAAAAAAACAACAAAACAACATGACTGATCTATTGAAACAGTTCATTTTAATACTGACTACTGGCAGCAAACTACTTACTAATGAGGTTCAGGATATGAATTATTGTTGAAATGAATCCTTGAATAGTTTTGTATTATGTGTTGAAGAAAACCACAATCTGTTTGCAACGTATTTCAAAGCAGAAAGAGATTAAATTAATCTCACGTTATATGCCTTATGTAAAAGACCCTGGCCCTAAAAAGTATTTCCTACTGGCTTTTTTTTTTTCTCTGATCAGGGGAAAGATCAACCTAAAATAGAAATGGAATAAGCAGCTGTAGTGAATATTCTTCTAAGTACTGCAATCATAATGTGGCTTCTTTCCCATGAGAAATAGGTACTAAAACATTAACATTAAGGACTTCTGTTCTTTAGTGTAGGTCTGCTCTAATGTACAGTGAAAGATGAATCAGCCACTGATAATCCTGTTACCAAATCGCCATTTTTGGGTGGTTTTTCAGTATCCCCTTTATTAATTCATGGTAATTTATTACCTAGTAGCTAAATTGTTAGAACTTATTTTCAGAACTGTGAAAGAAAAAAAGACTATTCAGTTTTCTCTCTGGTCATGTTTCGGCCTTGTACAACTTCATGGTTTAATGTAAAAATACCTTGCAAGTTCTAAACAACCCTTGGAGTTATATTTATGACTGCAGACTTTAAGCTGGATGAGATAATGTTTGCCTGTGCAATGGTGGTATAAGTTGTATAATGGTCCAGAGGATAGCTCCTAGCTTGAGTTGCAACCAGACTTTAAAGTTATCCTTTCAATTCACAGCTGAGACACCACAGTGCCTTTGGAAATTCCAGTAGCTGCCCACTGGCATCACTGAGCACTCAAAGTTTACTCTGAATATTGTGAAATATGTATGTCAACAAAATATATACTATTACTCTGCTTTTTGTAGCTTTGTACAGAAGGGGGCTGATGAACTGAGATACTGTATTTCAGATGGGAACTGCTAATGTTACTAGTGATGCAGCACAGACATACATTAATGAAACACTTGAACACTCTGATGGTCAGAACTCTGGCAGGTGCCTTGGAGTCAGTTGCTTTATAGAAGTCACCTTCATTTAAGTACCCATGTTTCTTGCACATGGATGAATTGCATGTGCAATTCCCAGTTAAAAATTCCAAATGTTTTGCTTTCCTTTCTGTTATTTATCTTGTGACAAGATTTTCTGTACCTCCAAGCTACGTGGTTTGGGGAAAAGTAAGTTTTGGTCTGCTTGGGCAGCACGAGCCTGCCTCAATCATGGCATTCACTTATTCCTGCCTTCATCTGTCATTGCTCAAAGCGCTGTAGATGCCATCTGTGCCAGTCTGGCAGGGGTGTACTCTGGGCAGGGGCTGGAGCATGGCCACTTTGCCCCCAGCATCCTGCATCCTGGCAGCTTGGCTGCTTCCTCCCTCCTGCAGCTCAGGGCAGTGCCCAGCAATAAGGAGAGGTGACCAGGCTCTGGCAGGACTCCACCAGCTCTTGCTGGTGGGAGCAGGCCCTATGCAAATGCTCCTTGTTGGAGGATCCCAGTGTGGCAACTGTCAAACAGAAAGTGAAAGGAGATTGTTGGAACTAATGGTTAAGAGAAGGCAAAGAAACCAAACGTCTGCAAACCTGGAGTGGGGATGGTGCATGGTGAAACATGGCAGGACATGTATGCACCTACTTGGGCAGAAGGGCTGCTGGCACAAACCCTGTAATATCTTTTGGCTGATGTGTTGGTTTTGGGTAATTTAATGCATTTTGATTCAGTATTAGAAATCCTGAAGCCAGCTTGATCAGTAAACTGCAGCCTGACCTTGCCCACCTCTAGAACACCTGTGCACCAACCGCAGGACCACTAACAGAGCAAGAAACCCAGGTCATGGTTCAGCATCTATAAAGGAGGTGCTCTGTTATCAGTCTGCCTGTGGATACAGTACTCCAGAGCCCTACCTTTCCTTTGCGTGACAAAAACCAGCTGCTTTTATGCAGAGACCTATTCAAACTGCTAATATGTTTTCTGTCCTTCACTGTTGAAGACTGAATGTGAAGTAATCCCATTCTAATTGTTTGGTAATGTTATGCTTTTTTTTCCTTTCAATATTTCTAATTGTGCACAAAACCAAAACAGTTGTAATTTTCACTGGCTTTTGTAATTTGTTATTGGCTCTTATAGATTATTCAGTAAACTCAAATTGCTTTTTGTCTTAATTGAGTCTTGTCTGCATTCTGCCCTGGCCAATTTTCAGCCTATCACCTAAATTGCTTTGTGCCCTAATAAGATTGACTAGTTGGTACAAGGCAGTATAACATTTATTTTACACCACATAATCCACTCAGCTTGTGTAGGAGAAAATCATTTGAGAGTTAACACATTTTGCAGTTGATTTTAGTAACCACTATTTTTCCAGAATATCTCACTCACTGAAAATAACAGGGTGAAGACTGTTCGGTCAGACTCTTCCTTCAGACATTTATGTATTTTAACCATCATCCATCTCATAATAAACTTTTCTGAAATCAACTTTTGGAATTTTAATTCTTCATTGTTGTTGTTGTTGACATAGAAATCAGAGGCTCCTTGTGTTTAATAGTCCCGTTTATACAGCAGTCAATGAACAAGGGTTCAAATGCATCTTCAGCTCAGGTCTTTCCCCCTCATGGATCCGTGTTGCTGTTTTTTAAAGGAGTTAATAACTTCATAAGTTTGGGTATATGAATATTGCTGGTTCCATTTAACTTCCATAAAAATTATCCAGAAATAGTTTGTGTGTGACACATAATATATGGTATTAGATATTAAAAGGATTATTTCTTTTCTCTCAGGTAGTCATCCTCAAAATGCCTTGAAGATGTTTTAGTTTAGTTTTGGTTTTTGTAAATGAAGTAAAACTATAACTTTACATTACAAATGAAAGATAAAAATTATGTATATATATGTATTTATGGGAACAGAGGGAGTGTGAGGTGGGTTACACCTTTGTGGTTCTGCAGAGGTGGTTTAGTTGTTCTGCTTGGCTACCTCCAGCTCAGTTGAGTCATCTTCATAAGCACAATGGCATAAGTGGCCATAAGAGGCAGTAGGTTTCAGGACACTCTGACACCATCCAACTGAAGTATAGAACAGATTAAGCCATGCTGATAGCTTTCTGACAGGTGGAAAACCTGAAACCCAGCCCTCCTCCTGTTCTTGCATGAAGAAACCCATGCAGCAGTGTCTTGCTGTCCCCTGCATCCAGCTGTGCTGCATGAAACAGCAGCTGGCTCTTCAGAGTCAGCAGCTGTGAATGTGTAAGGCACACGGGGGCTTCGGGGACCATACTGAAATTTTCTGTTGTTCCTGCTCAGCAGCAATTCTGCTGTAACAGGGAAGGTAATCAATGTCACATGCAGTTCCTCACTCCTGATAGACCCCATTAGCTGGGACTGAGCTGAGCCTTCACTGAGTCTTTCAGTTTACTAGAAATCTGCAGGTGAAATCCATCTCTTTTTGGCCAGCCATCATTACATGGTCATTATCAGATATCTTTGCTTGTGTTACTTTCCCTCTCTTACTTGTAAGTGTCAGATTCTCCTTTCTCACTTGTTTCCACTATTAAACTGTCACAAAAAGCTAGTGTTTTCTTACAGTGATGAGGCTGTGTTTGAGGTTTTGTGTGAATGTGGTTTTGTGGGTTTGTTTCTTGTGGTGGTGGTGTGTTGTTTTTTTTTAAAACTGTTAAAAATTGTAATACGTATCTTTTAATTTTCATTGCAGTATCTTTAACTACAAATTAATAGGTGGTTGCATGGTTGTATCCTTCCACAACCTTGTTAGAAAATAGGAAAAAATGAAAAATTTACAGTAATTACTTGTTAATGAAATCTAGGCTCTAATAGAGGACTAAGAAATACATATATGTCCTGATTTGAGCTAGGATTAAGCCAATTTTCTTTTTACTGTTTTTTTTTTTCTTCTTCTTCTTCAGTGAACTCTCTTTTAGGCAGCCACTTGCTGAAACTAACAGCAAGTTTTCCAGCTAGTGCACTGATAATGCTCAGTGTGTGTAGATACTGCTGAAAGACCAAGGACACTTTGCTCTGCTTGTCAGATTTGCTGCTTTGGACACTAAAGGAGTGGAAGAATCTTATCTAGAGCCCTCCCGTAGGGAGGAGTAGACTAGATGGACTGCAAAATTGGCAAAAGAGATTATTATTCATGCCTATATAACTCTCAGTATAAATTCAGGGATCACAGAAGTCAAGCCTTCCTTTTTGCTTTCTCTTCCCTTCACAGCTGGCATCCGGGGAGGACTCCATCTATCAATCACCATTGATCTCCAGGCTCATGTATTCCTGACCCTCATAACTCTCCCTTCAGCTCCTGTCTGCACTGCCACTCTCTCTGGCAGCTCCGGGACATTTGGGAGCTGCTCCCAGCTCAGGAGATGCCGTGGGAGTTGCTGGGGCAGGGAAGGAGGAGGCAATAGGGTTTTGCACATTCCTGAACATACTTGTATAAAATTGTACATATTATTAGTATTTAATTAAAGCTGTCTAGTTTAGTTTTCAGCCTGGAAGCCTCTCTCCTTGTTTTCTCTCTACTTTCCCTACCTGGCTGGGAGGGGATCGAGAGCATTGTTGTCACCCATTTAATTGCCAATCCTGAGTTAAATTTTGACAATATATCATTTGCTTAGAAGTACTATCAGAACTGTATATTCATAGCTAAGAATATATATCTTTAAATTGGTGCCAACAATGTATTTAAATACATTTTTTGGTATTTATATATCCCTACAGAAACAAAATTGAAACCAGAAAGTGTCATTATTAATAACCTGTAAGCAAGTATCAAGTTTGTATTTGTATGGCCAAAAAATAGGATTAAAAAGGAGATACCTAATTTTATAGTGCTGATGCAGAAGAAACTCATATCCTTTTTTCTTTGGGAGCATACAATCTTTATAGAGGTTCATGCTAAAGTTATTAAAACAACACTGTTATCAAACAACCTTAAAACTGAGGATATATATAGGCTTTATTACTACTATCAGCCACTTAAACAGAATATAAATAACATATAGGATGTCACCACTGTACACAAAGCCAGCCATCCCATAATCCAGTGTAGCACACCAGGGTGTTACATCTGTATATTTTATAGGAATTTTCATATGCAAACTTCAATTAAAATACCTTGTCTTTCTGTAATACATATGTCAAAATACGTGAGAAACTCAAGTGCAATTGTGAGCGTAGAATGTCAAATATTATTTTAAATTTCTGTCACTGTTCTAAGAAAAAATAATTAATATAAATATTTCTTCCCACTTCTCCCCTGCCTTTTTTCCATTTTTACTTCTAGGCCTAGGAGGAGCAGCTATTTTGAAATTAATTTCATGTATTATTGTGGATTTTGTGCAAATATGGATTCTTCTTCCACACTGTAAGAAATTTGCATAGTGTAGTATGGAGAATTTTGAAGAGTGTAATTGTTTTCTGCTGGAGTTTTCCCCTCCCCTCCCCTTTATGGGGGTAGTCAAATATATTATAATTTTAATGCCCTGAACTGGCAGAAGCATTGATTAGATGATGAGAAATAATAGGCCATGTTTTTCCTCCCAGTTCAAACTAATTATTAAACTCCATGTTGGAACATACTGACAAGGTGGTCCTCCCTTGAGGAGAGATGAGATGTGGTGTTGTAGAGGTTGCTGTGTGACTTTGACATTACAAGAAGCTTCAGGATCCTTGGAGAAAGAGGTGGTTTTACCCCATTCTGCACTGGAGCTGCTGGAGGGGTTTTTCCTAACCTGTCCTTCTTAATTCCCTTTTCAGACAGCTGCATTAAGGTGTTGTTATGCAGAACCTTCCTGTTGAGAGTAAGGTATGCAACAGCAATGCATCAGAAGACAAAACTATTTGTATAGCTTAAATTTCAGCTATTTCTCACCATTCAGAGTTCACAGAGAAGCCAGCTGCTTTGACCAGACCTGTACTTCTGCTCAGCATATTGGAAACATCTCCACCAGACTGGAGCTTCTCTTGTTTCTTACTTTACAGCTTTAGCTCATGCAGTTATAATGCCTTGTTTCATAACTCAGAGATGAAACAGGGTGGCATGTAACTATCTGGTATTTTAATCCCAGATTTGGCTGCAGTGAGTTTAGAGGAGCTGTTGAGATCCAGTGAGTGACTGGAGGCAGCATTTAGCTTGCTCTGCCCCCTCAGCCGAGGCACCGGCAGCCACAATGTGGGGGCTCCGAGGGCTCCTTTTGGCAGGCAGCTTTGTCAAATGTCTGTGTCTCTTCTATTACTTTGCTTGTCCAGTTTCCTTCTGCTACTGTTGGCCCTGTGGTCTTTAAGGAAGACTATTTCTGGGCTATTTACTTAATTGTTGATTGTTAATAATAAGATAATTTCCTTCTAGCAAGGATATAAACTGATAAGTTTATTTAACTAATTATTATCTCTTACACGTTCTCTGCTTTCAGTGGGTGAAACTAGGTGTTTTGTGTATCATTTTATTAACAAGATCACCTTTAAAAAAACAACAACCCAGAAAGCAGAAATCATTACTGTAAGTGAAGTAACAGCTGTTAGTGGTTTACTGTGGGATTTATCACTACAAATAAGTAGAACATGTGTTTCCCTGCCCCCTCTAGGCAAATTTCAGCCCTGTCACCCATTTTTTTAGAGTGTATAATTTTGGCTTTGTACAAAATCAGTGTGTGTTTACTACTGAAATAATGAAAAAAGTCCATCCCTTTTAAATAGCTCTTCTGTGGATATTAATTTTTCTGTACACTGAATGAAGAGGCACTCCTTTGCTGCTTGTTCACACAGTTCTTTATTTCTGATTGAATTGCTTCTGTCCTCTGAGCCTCGTAAGGGATTGAGGAAATTTTAAATATGAGTTGCATCTAAAGTATATATAAAATACTTTAATAATAATAATAAAAAAACATGTAGAAATAAATACTGCAGGACCTACAAGATTTCTGGAGGAATTTTTTTTTTATAGGGTCCATTTTCCTTCTGAAGATTATGATACACATTGAGCTAGTTATCTTCAGACATCTTTTTATTATCTCCTCTTTAATGACAGCAAGTGCAGTTGTGTGTGGTGGTGTTAGTGCTCCCTTTGCTCCTGTGAATCCCAAGCCTACTGATGTTACTTGGCTTTCATCCATTTTTTGGTATTCTGTAACTTCTTCAATGCAGGTTCTTAAATGAAAGGTCCTGCTTTGCCCCCTGAGGACCCAAACACAACATTGAAGGTGGAGGTAGTGGAGGTCTGATAAATCCTGTTCTTTGTTCTTTTGGAACTTTTATTGACTTCTCATCCTTCCCCTGCCTGACAAACTATCAGGGGTAGAGAGAAATCACTGAAACAGAGGTATGAAAGCAAGGGTTTATAGCACTCTATTCAAACATGCCAAAGTACAGGAATACACCCTATATTGAAGGTAGTGATTGCACTAAATATATAATAATAAAAAAGAACTGTAAGTGAAATAAAAGGAAAGGCTAAACAATTGATCAAGGGGGTAACCTGTTAAACTGCTGCTGTGCTCAGCCTATGTTGCTGCGAACAGCAGCTGCAGCACTGCTTGCTTGTCTCACCTGAGGTCTTCTGCTTGTACACCTTGCTGTAGGATGTGAACTCCAATAGAATAGTTTTGTTCAATTGACTTTTTTACACTGTTAAGTCTTGCTTTGAAAATAAATTAAACAGAAAATAACTGGGATTTTAAGAAGTGCACATCTCTCTGCAAGCAACTAGAGCAGAAAATCTTTGCAGTAATTGACCTGCTGAGACTAATTCAGCTATTCAGTGGCTTTAATGTCTTCTGCCTTAACTTCACCAAAACCTGAGTACTTTAGAAGTAAATATAGGAATTGCTCTTTTTTTTCCAGGCAATAATTTTTGCATAAAGGTAGGTAGGCAGGAAGGAGAGAGGCAGGAAAATATACTGTGCTTGAGCAGATTTTAGTCTGAGAACTATTTTCAAGCTTGTTTTCATTACAATGCTTTGGGGCAAATCTGTTTTGTATTTGAGAGCTGCTGCTACATTTCTTTCACCACAACTTCCTTTGTAGGAGTTAAAACCATGCTGGAGGACTTTATCTGGCATGAGATGTTGCTGGTGGCTGCTGTATATGGCTTCTGTACCTGCTCTTATGATTTTTTGCAAACACTGAATAGAACATTTTTTTAAAAACTGCTTCTTCAGGCCTAAATGCAGTTTTGTTCTTCTCTGTGGCTGAATTTCTCTTCTAAAGAACTTAAAATTGACAGATATTAATTGTCATCTCCACCGATGTAGTCGATGGTTAAATTGGAGGTGTTGAGTTCACTGGGTGTTCATTTCCCAGAGCCCATGTTTAGGAGGTTTCTGCCCCAAAGGCACACGTGAAGCACAGAATGAGCACAACTGATGAGACCTTCTCTAGTTCTAGTCAGGGACCTCATTATATTGAGTTTGTTGAGCACTGGACCTCTGTCTGGTCAGGAAGTCCTGTCCTGTCTATCTCCAGGAGCTTCTGCTAGCCAAACGAAGCACACCCCTGACAAGAAGTGTGTGGGCTGTTTTTTTTACATCTCATAGGTGTGTGTCCCTACAGTATTGGTGCCTCAGGCACCAAAAATGTCCCTGTTGCAGCTGTGGTACTTGCAGGGTTCAGGGTACGCTGTTCTCCTCAGCTGGCACAGGACACCCAGCCATGGCTCCATGCCAGTTCTGCTCCTGCCCAGCATGACTTTTATGTGGTTTGTATTCCCTCCTGAGCCCCTGCTCCTTTCCCATCCTGTTAGCAACCATCTCTGACTTTGTTCCCTGGTCTATGACTCAAAAATCATACTCTCTTAAGCCTTATCAGACATGGGAGGCATAGGCTGTGGCTGGAAGTGCTGTGCCTGCACCAGTACATCTTTTAGTGCAACCTCAAGAGCCACATGTGCAAGGTGCAGCTTCTGAAAACTGGTTTGAAAGGACATGCAAGTCAGGACAGCTTCTGCCAAGGTTGCGAGATATTAGAAAAAAGGTTGGATTACCTCTACTACGTGTTTGAAACCCATGCACTGCATGAAAAGCATATGGGATGTGGCTTCCCCTGTGCTTTTGCAATTGCAAGGCATTGGGAAAAGAAGCTTTTGTACACGTGGGGCTGGAGGACCCTATCCATCTGCACCAATGGGTTTTGTGTGCCCATGGTTGACCTGTGTCCTGGCAGCAGTTGCTCTTCTGATTTTCTATGATAAATCACATATCCAGTGACCAGCTTTTCGTCTGTTGGACCAGCATTAGCCACACCTGGCAATGTTATCAGTTTAATAATGTTTAAGGACATCGAATTCCTGTAAGGGGCCAGGACATGACATGTTGCTCTCAAAGCCTTCTCCCTGAGATGGGCAGAGCAGTTCTCCCCAGCTCATGCAGACATGCAGGGGCAGAAGGTCCTCAGTCTGTTGATTCCCATTCCCACGCCCATCCCTATATCAAAGTGTGACAAGTGAGAGATTCAAAAAGTAACAGAAAGAAGGTGAGGCTGATGCAATTCAATTGCGAGACAAACAAACCCCCACAACAAACATCAAAACCAGCCATTCATTCTGCTGTTCATAACTGGTTTCTTTTAATTTTCCTTTATAACAGATAGTTTCACGTCATTTTTTTCTTGTCTTCCCCAGCTCCATGTGAAATCCACAGACAGAGTAATTGTTCCTCCTTTTGTCCTGTCAAACAGAAGGTGACATATAACTTTTGTTCGTAATAGGCTACAATGTCTAAAAGAAGAGAAAAAGACTCAATTTTAAAATAGTCTGGCGAGTGAGAAGACAGCCTGCTGCCTGATAGAAACCAGGTCTTAATTTGTAGTAAAGTAGAAGCCTTTTCTTCTTGAGTTCTATGAAATAAATTTTACCACTCACCACTTTAGATTTTCAGCATTAACTCTGGCTGTGGGAGCTAATCTACTTCCAGTTGTGCCAACCTGACAGTATTATTGGCATATTGTTACCTAAGATATTTTTTTTGCTATTAAAAGTTCTGCTCTCAATGAATACAACCCTTTCTCAATGAAATCAGTGTCAGTAGCACCCTCATTCAGACTGCCTGTGCTGTGTGTCACTCTGAAACCAATTATGAAGCTGTCATCAGGAGACAGGCTGTGAAACTACAACCATACATGTAATGGAACAGCTCTGCACCTTGGTAGTCTTTGTAGAAATGGCTGCTTCAAAAATGCCCACTGAAAGGCCAATTTTGCTTGTTGTTCACTAGAAGTCTTAAGCAGCTGAGCACAGTGGTAACAGTTTAATGAAGCTACAATGTGTGATATATAGGAAATAACAGTCCAATGAACAGATTAGTCCAAATTATGTTTTGCACCTTGGTTATGAACATTTGGAGACATGTCTTCCTCTCAATTTGAGCATGAAAAAGGGGAAAAATTACTGAACTTGAAATAACCTTGTATGAATGGCAGATGAGATGCAAGTGAAACATGTTGCAATAAATAAATATACAATTTGGATTCTATAATTTTCCATTGCATTAATTTGTCTGAATATATTTAGATCAGTAATTTAGCCTGGAAATTAAGGCTGTTTATGACAACTGTTGTATGTTGGTGGAAATATCGTTTGATGTGCTATATTTTAAAACCATGTCATTGACTTTTGAAAACCGCTTCAAAGTTAAATTCACAAAATTACTTTAACAAAATACTGGTTTACTATACTATTAAAACATAGAAGATGAAAAGTTAAAGGTCTTGCATATTTTATGAATAAGATTTAATTTTCCTAAGAGCAATTTAACTGACCTGGAATTACTTTTATGGAAAGAGTCTCTGATGTAGTCAGAATATCTTAGCCAAATCTTGCTTTCTCACCATTCTCTCTTTAGTTTTTAATTGTCCATTAATTATTATATGCACTAGCTTAATGTTTTGGCATTTTAATTTTTTAGAGCCTAGCTGAAACATCCTGTGATTATAGAATAAAAGCAGAGGTCTGGGGAAACTCTGTGGGAGCCCTGAATTAATGTTCTTTTCCTAGGAGAACATACTGAAATTAAAGATTTTCCTTTGCAGTGTCCATGACCACTTTTGAATGAGAGCATCCTTTGCCTGTGCTCCTGCATCTGGGTGACCCTCACTCTTCCAACTGGCTGCTCCTTTTGTCATGAGCAGTCCCAAACCTTTCATAAAATCTGCACTTCTTGGAGGGGTCAGTGTTAGTTATGGATTTATCCACATCACAGATCTATACTTCTAAGTGAGTTAAGCTTTGCCAACATCCTGGCTGTCCAGATCAAACCATGGGAACAAATTATCACTTCCTATCTGGATATCCTGACTCAAGAACTGTTGCTCAGCCTCAGGAGAAGACAGGCATGTTTTGCCTGCTCCTAGAGATGAGTAGTAGTGGGGAGGGAGTAGGGGGGCAGGTGGCAGGGATGTTTGTACTCGCAGTTCTTGGTGCTGGAAATCAACAGGATCTGAACATTGCCCATGGTAGCAAAGGAATGATTCTGGCAGGGAGGCTGGGATTGGCTTCAAAGGGAAGAGCAAAAGGGTGACTATTTAAGGGTAGAAAAAGGAAAGAAAATAGCACAGGTAGTGGGGGAAGAGAACCAATGATAGGAATAATAAAACACTAAGAATGCAACTTTAATAATGGAATGCTGATTTTAAAGTAACAAGTAAGGCTTTGCCATGCTTAAAAATTTCATTTCATTGGGAAAGAAGAGTAGAATGGAAGAAATAGATTTCCATTAAAGAGAAAAGAGCTCTCATCCAGTGTTTTCAATTGTTGACTCTGAAGGGGTGCTCAGAAGAAAATTAAAACCTGGAAAACTGTGTGAATGATTCCTCAATCCACATCTCCTCTTTTTAATTGAAAATCATGCATGTCAAATCCTTTGGCTGACAAGCAGCACTTGGAGAAGTAGCCAATAATTGTGAGCGTATCCACTCTTGATTGCCTCTTCTGATATTCCTTACACTGTGCATTACAAGTAAATACATAAATAGGCAGGACTGCTAACTGGTGTGTAGATCCACAAGCTGCAATTGCATGACCATTGTGCTGTTTGTAAAGACACTGTAATTGTTATATGTTATAATGAGCATCACGGTATTTATGAAGAAGAAAATGCAGAGATCATTGTAGGCAATTAACAAGGATTGCACTTTCAATATTTCCATCTAATTCACTATTCTTAATCCTAAAGATTTCTTTTTTTTTTTTTTTTAGAGTGACAGTCATCTGTGTATTTCCTCCCTCTTTTTACACTGAAAAGCACTTAAGATTATTTTAACCTATTTAAAATGTTGTTAGATTGTAAAAATATGTACTTCCTTCAGTGTTTAGGAAATCCTTAAAAATCCTTAGGAATGAAATACCACTTTTTAACGCATAAAATGGTCAGATTCTGCCCCCTACACTTTAAAGAAGCCACATGGTAAAATTCCTTCCATAAATTGTTTAAAAAACATTCAGAGCTCCCTTAAGTCATGATATTCCAGTTGAAAGGTTGTTCCAGAAATTCTGATTTGTTTAGGTCTTCCTTCTAATTTCTAGGATGTGAGCAATTAATACTCACTGTTTTTTGTGTCAGTTTGTTTTGTGAGTCAGTAGTTCTTGTCCCTTCCTGTTGTTTATCACTGAGTCACATCCTCCCTAAGCCTCTGGTCTAACTAATTACCAAACCCATTTTTTTCTGGTATGATAAGCTGGGCTCCCCTAGTCATCAGAGCCATCTCCTCTACATCCACCTGGTTTAAAAGCAGTGGTGCTGAGGATCCAGTGCTTACACATTTTGGTTTCCATTTTGGACTTAATCTAGTCTTTTTCTATGAGCTGACTGCCTGTTAGCAGGCAATGCAATTTAAATGTGCCTCTGGAGACTGTCTTCCAGTTTAGTTTCTCCTGAATGAATCTGGCACATGAGCTCTATGACCACCCTGTGATGTGAATCAAGGAGTTGTCAGCAGTGATCCACTTAAAAGCTACTTGACCCAGACTGAAACGTTGCTGGAGACAATCCCCAGTAACACCATAGCACTGAGGAACTGGGATTCATGCCTATGTCCTTTTCCAAAACTCTTTCCTTCCATTCCATACACTGAGGGTCATGTGTCATAATTGGTTGTCCTGCTCCACTGCTATCCATTATAATGAGCACTACAATTTTATTTTTTTTTTATGGAGAGGAAAATGCAGAGATCACTGTAGGTAATGAACAAATACACCACTTCTTTCTACCCAAAATGTTTTGATATTATTTTTTTCTCATAGGAGAAGTAAATTAAAAGATAATTCATTTTTAATAGGAAATAATTTTACAATGCAACTGCTACAAGAACTGATAATCTATACATTTCAAATAAATGTGCTTCTGAGTTTTTGTTTTAGCAGTTTCTTTGTATTTTTTGGCTTCTCCAAAATGGCATGATTTTACTAGGATTTAAATGTATTGAAAGGCACATTAACCAAGAGAGGGGAAAAAAAGGTTCTATATATAGTTTTACTGTCCCTTTAGGGAACGATTGCTCGAGCCTCATTAATATGCATTTTAGCACAATCTAATTTACTCATATGGCTGGCCCCAGGTGTTTGGAAAGGCAACCAGAGGAAAATCAGATCATACTAAAATTAGAGACAAGAAATATTGAATGCCTTCCCTTTTAGGTCCTTGAAAGGAACATATTAATTATAACTGGATGAATTTGTGAAAACTAATGCTACAGACAGCTCCAATAGTAATTATTTTTGAAAAATGACCTCTACCACTAAGTGTAGTCTGATCAAAGTGCACAGAAAATGTTCTGTTAAAGAAAAAGATATATATACTTTCCCCTCAAAACATTCAGTATTTAGTGCAGAGCCCCGTGACACCTTTCTGACGTATGTTTTTTCACTGCAAACCACAATACAAAGCCTGATTTAACCTTGCTGTTTCTCAAACAGCTTTAAATGGGGCAGAGCATTAGATTTTGATGGATTTGCTCTGTCCTTCCAAGGAGAGTGCATCTCTGCTGGATTAAAAAAGGCCAAGGCCAACAACAATGGGGAGGCAAAGCTGAGAAAGTATGGGGGTAAAAGGGTAAAAAACTGTCTCCCTATGATCTGGTTAAGCACCCTGCACTTTCATTAAGTCAATAGGAGGCTTTGGCAAGCAAGCACTCACAGCTGGTCTCTGAACTGCTAATGGTATGTAGTGGTGCAATGAAGGGACTTTAGATACTAATTTCCCAAGTGTTGTCTTGATTTGCAGCAGGAAGCATAAGCAAAACAGTCAAACAAATTAGCCCTGAAGGTGCCTTTCGAGCAGCACCGAGCGAGCTGCCCTTGCTTGGATGCTCTGAACTCTTCAACTGCGGAGGTGCTTGCCTGGGGAAGGGACTGTTTCAGAATAACTCTTCAGGGCTGAAACAGCCCAAATTGCAATGGTAGCAGGCTATTGAGGGGTGCATATGTTACGGGAACACTTAGTCATCTCCAGTGAGTTTCTAATCTGAAATATCTGACCTTTCTGTGATGCAAAAATAGGGAGGTGCCAGCAGTGAGGAGGGTGGCCACATGAGCAGCAGCACAGGGGCCCATATGACCTGTACTTGGAGAAGCAGTGCTGACTAACACAGCTGCTCCACCCTGACATTCCTACCTATGAGGCTTTGGAGGAGCTCAGCTCTCTCCAAGCTTTTGAAGACTGTGAAGGAGCCAGGAGATTATCTCCCCACAGGGTACTCTGAAGAGTTTTAATCTTCTTGCTAGAAATTTGGTAAGAGACCCTATTATTTCAGCTTGGAGTCAAGTTTGCTTATTTAGAAAAAAAAGTGAAGTTATTTCTGTTGCAGACAGGGTGTGATTTCAGGAGAAACCACGCTGAAGCAGACTCACATGCAAATCATAGGGTATTTTTCAGATAAGCTGTTTGTTACACCTCAGTGAAGCACTACAGACAACCATTACTTTGATGTGATAAGCAGGGTGACATTAAAGGTAAATACTAGAGTGCTCTATTGAGATGGAGTTTAAAATGTACTTACGGAAAATAATAGAGTCTCCACATTTAAGAACAGTCCATCGAAAGAATATTCTAAAGCAAAACATCAAAGAGAGGATAGGAAGTATGGTTTAGGCTGCCATTCTGGAGAGAAACCAAATACACACAAATTTCATTAAATTACCAAGGAGTTTAAGAAGTAGATTAAATATCTACATGAAAAATATTGCAGTAAATGAAAAAGGAAAAAAAAGCTATCAAGTGACTGGAGAAAAACAGAGAAAACAAGACAACAGAAAAAAAGTATAATTCAGAAGTACCTTAGGGAAAGAAGTTACCCTGGTAGATGGAAAAAACATACATAACAGGACACAGATTTTACTCCTATCTGACCACAAAAAAAAAAAAAGCAAACCTGTACACAGATATGATCCTGGAAAGTTGACTAAATAATTATAGGATTTTATTAAAAAAAACAAACCAAACAGAAAATTTAAAAAAAAAAAAATGTTTGAAACCTTCTCCTTTCTGTACTTACTGTTTCTTCTAGACTGAGCCAATGAACAAGTTTACAGGAACGAGAACATTGTCTCTAATGATTTAACTTACCTGTTAGGAAAAGTACATGGTTTTGCAATGTGTGTCAATAAATAAGCCTCTGCTGAGTCTCTCAATAACATTGCTACGTGAGTAGGAATGACCACAGACATTAATGAGAAGTTTTGCCCTGCCCTGGCACTCCAGCACCCACCCACAACTGGCCTCATGTGCAGGACCAGCAGTGGCTCCTGGAGTTATAAACTCAGCTGCAAAGAGGACCCATGGAGGGAAGTCAGAGTCCTGGTGTCAGGCTGCAGTCTGCCTGGAGACCAGGCTCTCAGCAAAAAGGACTAAACAAAATCAGAGCCTTGGCAAGTACCCTTGTACACACTGCCCTCAAGCCCGTGATGAGACCCTTCCCATCAGCTGGCTGCTCTCCCACCTCTGTGGCTGAGGGGGCAGCAAAGAAGGGGAAGAAGGGGTGTGGGGCTGAGGAGAGAGGAGCTTGGGGCTACAAATGGTGACTGGGGCATAATGTGACAAGGTTAGTGCTTTAGTTCTAACGAGAAATAAGCTTTTTTTTCAACACATGGGCTTCCAGCACACAGTAAGTGGAACGGCTGCAATGTAACACCGTCTCCATTTGGTTTCCTGCTCAGTCCATCCATTTCTCATTTAAGTTACTTTCTTTATATCACAGGTTTGAATGTTTATTTGTCTGTTCTTTGAGTGACTGCTTTGTTTCACTTCAGCTAAAGCAGAGAGCATTTTGTACAGCACCTGTTCTAGCTAACGCTGCTGTAAGGCTCCACAGAGATAGCAAGCAGGAAAACTCTGGCAGAGAAGGGAGTTGGACTCTGCTTTTTCCTGGCTACATTGTTCAGTTGGATGCTGTAGGACTTCTTTAGTGCCTCTTTGTTTAGCACCATCAGTTAAAATGCTGTGAATGCTGCAAGAAAATTCAGGAGCCATATAATATAAAAATATCTATATCATATTATCTATTCCACATGACTTTTTGATCAATAAAATCAGAGGAATAAGGGTGTAGTCCAGATTATGTTCTATGTATCTTCCTTAAAGTTAGTTATAGGGTGTGGATATTTGTGTTTCTGTAAAAAAAAATGGGATCCACTAATAAGTACTTTCTTTTAAGAGTGTGTCAACAGCTAATGGGGCAGAGGAGTTTTGTATGTAAAGCCCTATGTAAATCGGACTGTGAATCTGTGTTTATACTATCCCTTAATGGCTGGTTAAATGTGTGTAATCCTGGATCCCCTAGTTTTGGCTAAGGATGCCACATCAGTGTATACTGTCCTTAAAACCAGGTATATTTAAGGTCATGATACAGACAGTAAACAGGTATGGGTTTTGTTCACTCAGGGCATTGAACTCTGGGAGAATTCAAGAGAGGAGCTGCCTCTGGAACACTCAGAGTAAACACGCAAGAAGAAAAATTTACATCCATAAGTAAACTATGCAATTGTTATTAGCTTGTTGTGCTTCACTGAAGTTTAAAACTCCCTGCATGTCCCATGCCAATGTCCCTTTAATGGGTATTAATGAGCTTGGCTGTAAACTCTGTGTCCAATACAACTTTGCAGAGAGCATCTCTGCCCTCGACTTAATCTGGAGATGCTTGCAAAGTCAGTCTGAAAGTCCTTCAGACACCTAAATTCAAGAAACTACTTCACTTGGGCATGTGCAGAACCTATTTACTGACTAGCACCTATTGTAATCCAGAGTTTGGATGACTTTCCACTTCAGGGGTTTACCCCTTACATGTGCCCTGAGAATCCTAACACTGAGCAAAATAGCACTAAATGTAACTGTCTGCTAGCTCCAGGCTGGATGAGTTTGCAGCTGCATCCAATCTGTTTCTCAAGACTTCTGTTGATGGAGAATCTACTGTCTCCCCAGGTGAGCTATTGCAGTGCATTATTACCTTGCTGCAAGAAAATGTGCCTTAATATCTAGACTAAGTATCCCTTTTTTGATTAAAGACTATTATTTCTTCACTTATCATCACAGACATGGATAACAGATCCTCCTTACCTAGCAGTAGTCAGCCTTTGAGATAACTAGGTTTCTGATCATGACCTCCACCAACAACCCTAACTCTTCCATAACCTTCCTTGTAATTCTGGACTTCAGCCCTTGCATCATTCTTACTGTGTTTTCTCTGTTTGGTTCATGTTATTCCCAGAGTGTCGTACCAATAACTCACCTTTGCACAGAGCAGCGCAGTTTAGGGCTTCCTGGTACTGAATGCGTGAGACACAATCCAGAAGCTTCGCATACAATATTGCTATTAATTCATTAGCTGATGTGGTTGTACTTACACCTGACATTTGGGAGCACTTAGCCAGGAACAAGAAACTGATTTCTACCCTTTCCTGAGCTTCTAGGCATTTGGATCCACACTGTCCCTGTACCAGGAAAATGCTCTGGTTTTTAGCTGGTTAAGTAGCTCTGCCTTCAGCTGTAGTTGATCCACTTTGCAGCTGGAAAAAGAAGATTCACTTGGGCAGAGAAAAAAACTAACAACTTAGGAGAGAGAAATGCAAACAAATGGTTATAGCATTGGAATGGGAATGGCCTCCCATGTTGATGAATTTTCATAGTTGGCAGTCCTCATTCTTTTGTATTATCATTGTCAGTCTACTCTAAGAAGTTGTAATACAGGGCAAACCTAAACAGGGCAAGAAGTGTTGCAAGGGTTTACTGTTCTCTGTCAGACAGGGACAGGACTGGTGTGTTCAGGTTTCATTTGCACCATTTTTCTGATTCCACATGACCAGGGGCAGGCACACCTGTTTCATGGAAGCTGAAAGAGGTGTGATTCAGCTAGAAAAGTAAGATTCAAGCATAAAAAGCCCATGTATAGATACTTACAGGATAAAGACCAAAGCTGTAGTCATAATGAATTCACTAGGATCATGTAACTGGAACTGCCTTTCTTCAGAAGAACAGCCTTGGAATAAGGAATCACTGAATAAAAATTTCCATTTGAGGCAATGGAAAATTATGTCACATATAAAGTGTACATCTATATAGGCAGGGAGGCTTGTGTGTCTGAAAGAGAGACCTAAATACTAACCTAAATTAAAACGTTAAAAATAGTAGGGTTCTGTTTAGCAGAGGTGATAATAAGAGACCTCCTTAGTCTCCCAGTCTCCCAGTGATGCATGTTATTCTTCAATGGCAGACTGCTCTATTTTCACCACCAGTACCTCACCACATGTTCAGTGCTTCATATCTTATGCACCTTTCATTCCTCAGACATACCACTGTATCCTTCTAGCATTTGAGCTAATAATGCTGCTTTTGCACATCATCCTTAAGTACTGAGTTAAGATGATTTATTCATGACAAGAGGTGGTATTACATGTTTGATGTGGATATGGAGTGTGACTTACCAACAGAGTGCCCTTGTGAAAAACTAATCTGTTGAGTAACAAGTAAAACACAATTGGTTTGATAGCAGGATAAACAGAAATATTTTCACCTTCATTTGAACTAGTGAGTTTGATGATGATTAGTTTTTCTTTAAAATCTGTGATTTCTCTTGTGTTTTAGCCACAATGGCATTGTCTGATGGAAGTGAGGTCAGATGTGCTGAAGAAAAGACAAGTCATAAGTGAAAAAAGTTGCAACACAATGTTTATAAAGGAGCTTTAAACACCATTGAAGTGACTTAATTACGTAACGTAATTTTGGTACCAGTAAGTTTTCATAAAGTTGGATGAGTAGACAACAATGGGTTATCTGACATCAAATTCCTACCACATTTGCCAGGATTTTGTACACACAGAGGCTGCCAGGCTCTGCTGATACATGTCTAGGCACTTTCAATATTTCCATCTAATTCACTATTCTTAATCCTAAAGATTTAATTTTTTATTTTTTTTTTTAGAGTGACAGTCATCTGTGTATTTCCTCCCTCTTTTTACACTGAAAAGCACTTAAGATTACTTTAACCTATTTAAAATGTTGTTTGATTGTAAAAATATGTACTTACTTCAGTGTTTAGGAAATCCTTAAATGGATGGTCTGGCAAGGGTGGCAGCAGGTAGGCAGTGCCATCTCCACATCTCCAGCGGCGGGAAGAGAAAAACCACGGAAGTAAAAGTGAGTTAGTAAATGCTAAAGGCCCTTTATGTAACTGGGTGATGTAAATTGCCCCAAGTAAGAAGAAAATCTAGGTTAATTTTTGCAACATGCCACTGACTTTGCACATGAGATTGGGAAAATCACTTGCCTCCTTAAGGCTGCAGCTCCCTAACTTTGGATTTGTGATGCCAATATTTGCCTCAGCATCCTGGCTTGAGACAAAATCAGGACCATTTGCAAGGTGTTTATATAGTGGTGGGCTATATGAAAAGGAAGTATGTAAACCAGAAGTAGTATTAGTTTGACAAATTATTTCTTTAAATTAACAGTTTTCTGCAGTCTTTTCAATATTATATTGATTTAGCAGTAGGGTGGGTTTTTTTATTATTATTATTCAGTTGAACTGGTAGATATGTAAATTAAAAGTACAAAAAAGAGATCTTACAACTAGAACAAAAGTTTTAACAGTATTTCCACTGCCAGAATGAGCTGAGAATCCACCAGCATTCCTCTAACCCACGTGTACCATCAAAAAAACGCCAGGAGGACAGGTGCTATCCCACACTTCGGATGGAATCATTTACCACCAGAGGGAGTCGTGGGAACACAGTACAAGTGGCTGTATTGCCCCAGGAAAGGTCATTACACATTTTAGAGATAAGGCTCAACGATCAAACTTGTGCCTTTGGCCGTAGTTCAACACGTAATGAAAATCAGTTTGGCTTTTGGCTAAACATGCCTGGCTGAAAAATTTACTTGGTAAAAATTCTACCTTGATGCTTCATACTCAACCTTCATAATTTGTGCAAAGTATATGCTTACTCAATAAAACAAAATTGCTAAGGAAGCCACCCAAATTTTATGCTTGAAAATACAACTCTAGGACGAAAATCAAGATGTGCTGTAAGTACCATGTACACTTTCAACGAATTAGTATAAAAATCATGGTAATCTGAAATGTTCCTGACAACTGCTTTGCCGGTGATAAAGTAGATTATATCTGATTGCTGTAATGGTTCTGCATTGCTGATAGCAGAATGAACTAGAGAGCATCATGCAACAAATATTTTGGCTCTGGACATGAGTCGAGGGTGGAAGAAATAAAGCATTGTTGTTATAGAATTATTCTTTTGTCTAGATCCAATGTTTAAAGAGGTATGGGATTTATTCCTGAAGTCCCTTATACTGCCAAAATGGTTTAAAAGTGCCTTACAACAAGCAAGAACAGAAGCTGGGTTGATCTGGTGCTTCAGCAAGAAAAAGTCCTTCAGAGAAGTCTGTCCATTTAGTGCCTTCTTTGGTCTTGCTTGCTATACTTCAATTCCAAGTACTTCTGTTGCGTCCTTTAATGCAGAAATACATGTAAACTCCTCCCTGAAGTGACAAATCTATTAAACTTTTAGAAACTTATGCATCGCTGATTAAAAACCAGGTTCCCATATCTGGACAGGGATAGATACTGTATGTCAGAAATGTGAAGAAACAGCAGACTGAAAAGGAGCTCAAACAGATGAGAAACAGCAGTTTCAAGCCCTGAGGGTGCCCACAGATCCTCCATAATGCTCTGTGGTATCTAAGAGGTGGTATTAGGTTATTTTGTATATATCAAATAATAAAAATACTATATGTATATATTCGCCCCTGCTTTTCCCTGCCTGCTGCCTGTTTCCCCTTCCTACTAACCCACTCACATTGTAGCACTTACACAATTTTTCTGGGGCTATCTGCCAAACCACAGTTCATTTAAGGGCTAGAGGATGTCACAGAAGATGTGCTGCTGAATCTTTATGTATTCTTCTTTTTCAGTGTGGATGAGTTCTTTATAAGCTGATGATTTTCCTGCCTTTCAGGAATTGTGTCATTTTTCATTCTACAGACCAAATGCCCTTATGATCTTTGCAATTTCCATCATCCTTTTCCTGTAAACTGACAATAAATTTGAGGTATAGAACTTGCAAAACCCAAACCATACTGTGATGATCTTGGTTTCTGTCTTCCTTTTCATGCCTAGCAGAAGGGACCTGCTCTGGTAGCAACCTAGTAACTCTTCACTTTAAATTAGGGCACATATAGAATAACACCTGTTCATAGACACAAATGTCACAATTAAGTAAAAAGTATTTATAACTTTTTTTATTTTTACAACCTTCATACTTTCAGAAAAAAAATAATAAATAATTTGGGGAAGAAATTAAAAGGAAAATTAAAACGTAATACGTAATCAGGTTCAACTAGGTTATTGTTAATATTTGAGGCTATCAATACTATCCTCATTCATTTTGCTGCTGAGTGAACATGGAATTTCTTGTAAAGATCCATGGAAGGAATTTTGTCACAGTGAATCTATTTTGTTGCTGATCCTATACTAAAACTCAAGCAAACTTTCTAGGTGTTGCTTTTCTTGCACTTTGTTCTGGAGAACAGCAGAACCTGCAAAGATTCACTGTTCTGGACGTATATTGTTCTCTATCCTGCTTTTTGTGCTTCACTCCAGCAAACTGTCATGGGATATATCCATACAGCACAGCTTCCATGCTTAGTGTTTGTGGGAGCTTCTCTAGGATGTGTTAACTGCAGTGTTGTGCCTTCTGGAGCCCTAGAAGGTAGATCTATTTGTGGAAGCAAAGAAAATAACTTGACTTCTCTTTAAAATAAGTTAAAATTAGTTTCACACATTCAACAGTGCTTACAGGGCTCCAGGAAGCCATTATTCCTGTTTGGAGATGGAGAGGTAGAGACACACCATTTTAGATTGTCCACATGGAAAATTGTGGCCTATTTCAGTTCACAGGTTCAAAATAGATGTTGAAACTTGCAGCTGGGCAGGTATTTTGGTGATTATTTTACTTTTAAAAGGACTGGAAAAGTTTTTGGTTAAACAACTTCTGTCTATAGCTTTATCCATTTTTAAATGTTAGTAAAACATTTTTATCCATTTTAAACACATAATATTTTATGTAAGGACATTATAAAGTATTATATGTGAAAACATATAATGTTCAAATATATACCCTAGTGTTAATGTATGGAGTGAATCAAAATGATAGTTGAACTAAGAATTTCCTCTTATAAAATTTTCTCCACTTGTACTTAATTAAATGTAATCAATTTAAATAAATTAAGTATTCCAATATTAAAAAATAATAGTACTTCAGTGTAAACACAGTTATGAATTTACATTTTTATCCCTGCTTGGAGTGAAACACTGGGAAATATTACATTTTCCATGGAAAGGAACATTCTGTTTTCTTACAGGTTGTATTTACTAGTTCGAAAAATGCCACTAAAACCAGTTCAAGCCTGAAAATGTTCTATATCATGAACAAGAATTTCATAATTACATGCTTGGTGCCTTGTTAGCTTGCAGATAGTGTATCTGATTCTGTAAAATGCTTGGTTTTGTGAGTAGTTTTTAAAGACATGACTAGGACATATCTTTTATCTTTAGTAATATTTTAGGCAACGGAAGAATCTCAGCAATTAAAATGTTGCTCCCAAAGCTAGTTATTTCCTGAAGTCAAATGAGAAATTGAGATTAGGGGTTTTTTTGTGTCTTTCCTTCTAATTTTGCAAGAAGAACTATTGGAAGATGGGCCATCTTCAGAGCTGATTAAAGAAACCTAAGATGTCAGGGAATACACAAATCTTTTAAGAAAAGAAGAATATTAAGTAGCCTTTGAGCAGTGCTTAAATATGGCATTTTTACAAGGAGCCCTTTTGGAAAAAAATAAAGAACCGCTAGTCAGAAGAGACTGAGAAGAGTGCAGCTATTATACTTTCTTATAATCTTTAAAAAGCAATGACTTGTCATTCTTATCCACAGGAAAGTATCCCTCAGTAGAAATTAATCCCAGCAAAATAGATATTGTCTGCTGTGCCTGTCTTCTTAATTCTCCTTTTTTATTTTCAGTAGCATTTGTCATTCCTAAGGCCTTGCTTCTAATTTCCTTGAAAAATTAATGAAGATGTTAACAGTTGAGAAAGGATACAAATGCTTAAGGGAAGAGATAGGAACACAGTCATAGAGCCACTCATGAAGAGCTCATGGATACTAAAAAGTCATTCCCACAGGCATGAGGACAATACCAGTAAATTGAACATTTTATGCAAGAAAAGTCCTACAGCATTTCCGAAGTATTTATACCCAAAAAGCTACCTGAAAAAGAATCTCCATAAAGTTATTTTTAAGGCATTCATTGTTGGTGTTCCCTGTGGGAGTTGGATGCTGTGCAGCTCTGAGAATCCATAGAGGCCACTCCTGACTCTGGCAGGTCTTTTGGGGCATGCAGATATCCATGGAGAGCTTGTGACTTCCCCAGCCCCTGATCTGCTGCATTGAAATTATGCTGTCACCCTTGAGAGAGGCTCATCTGGATCCCACCTCCAGTGAGAAGGACCTGAGAGAAGGGCAGGCTGGACCTCCACAGGCACGCCTGTGTAATCCCCAGGCGGGTGGGGGAGCAGGAGCTGTGCTTGCACGTGCGGGACGATTCCTGTCTCCCACAAGCACCACCTATTGTAACACTTCCCCTTGCACTGTCTGGAGTCACACAGATGTATAACTCAGAGACAGCAGCTGCTGTACTGTGGGATGCCCTGAAAAAGTGTGTCCATTTTCATCACTGCTGAAAGGCAGACCAGCTAATTTGGCTTCACTGCTGTGAAGCCAGGGGTTTTGATTATCATTCAGGGTGCTGTAAGGAGAAATCCCACTGGAATTCACCTGAAAACTAGGCAAATGAGAGAAGAATCAAGCTCATTTTATGCAGTTATTTCCTGAATGTAGATAAATGCAGATCACCTCATGCTCTTTATAAATTTCATTATTCAGCTGATGTATAAACTCCCTTGTGGAAAGCCACAGCCTGCTGGAGTGGGTCTAGATAAGGTCTCAGCTGTCCTAGTTTCTTTGCATCTGTTTACTCACAACAATGTTAAAGGACAATGTTTCATAAACCTAAACCTATTCTTTATGGCTTAACAAAGAAAACGGTGCCTGGGTGTATCTGTGTAACTGAAGTGGCAACAACTTCTCTGCACACCTGGGGAGCTTTATGTCAGGGAAATTGCCATCCCTACTCAGAATGCAAACCTTTTCTGACTAGGTACCACCAGGGCTACTAATGGCTTTCTTCCCTTTGTTTGTTCTTCCCTTTTGTGTCCTCTCTGTTGGGCACTGTCTGAGCAATGAGCTGTGAAACTACATTTGTTCACAACATGAAACTCAAGTGATTTGGCCCCAGTGCAGCAGAAATCCAAGACATTTGCCTTCACCTGTACAAGAAGCTCTGTCCCAAGAGTTACAAGGCTGTATTCGGTTTGCATGGCAAGGTTTTGGTAGTGGGGGGCTACAAGGGTGGCTTATGTGAGAAGCTGCTGGAAGCTTCCAAGAGCTGTCCAACAGAGCCAATGCCAGCTGGACCCACTGCTGGCCCAGGCTGAGCCTATCAGTGATGGTTGTAGCACCCCTAGGATAACATAGTTAAGAAGGGAGGGAAAAAAATTGCACAAAAGCAATTGCAGATGGAGAGAGGAGTGAGAATATGTGACAGGAACAACTCTGCAAATACCCAGCTCAGTGAAGAAGGAGGGGGAGGAGGTTCTCCGAGTGCTTGAGCAGAGTTTCCTCTGCAGCCAGTGGTGAGGCAGGTTGTACCCCTGCAGCCCACGGAGGTCCACAGTGGAGTAGATATCCCCCTGCAACCCATGAAGGACCCCACACCAAAGCAGGTGGATGCCTGAAGGAGGCTGTAATCCTGTGGGAAGCCCATGCCGGAGAAGGCTCCTGGCAGGACCTGTGGCCCTGTGGAAGGAGAGGCCCAGGCTGTCACAGGTTTGCTGGTGGGACTTGTGACCCCATGGGGGACCCATGCTGGGGGGAAAATTCCAAATATCTGGAATCCCAGTGTGGTCCACAGTATGGATTTGTAAATCTTTATTTGTCCCAAAAAACAAACAAGCAAACAAAAAAAGAGAAGATAGTCCCTGAATTTTGTGGTGCACCTCTAAGTGCAAACAACAAAACCCTTTCCATAGATATTGTCATGTATCAACAGCTGGAAATCCAGAAACAGCTTGTTGTTCACTTTAGAAAGTATGACAGAACCCCACTAACAGGGCCTATGAGTACAATTGATCATTTTTTTCTTTGAGGTGAGCACACTGTCCTGGTTTTAGCCAGGATGAAGCCACTTTTCCTTTTACTGATTTTTTTTTCCTTAAGTAAGCTTTCTTTTAACTAGTAGCAAAGTGTTACAGCTAAGAATGATAACAAACACTGTAATGTATGCTATTGCTGAGTCTTCTATGATGCCCCCGTAGGAGGCTGAATTAGACAGACAACAAAATTGGCCAGAGATATTCCATTCCATATATCTACGTAAGCTCAGAGGAAGGTCAGAAATCACAGAAGACAACTTCCTTCCTGCTTCTTCCCTTCTCTTCTGTCCATGGCCAGCACCCAGGAGGCTCTCCTGATCCTCATAACTCTGCCTCTCTCCAGCAGCTCTGGGACTTTTTGGGACTGTTCACGGCTCAGGAGATGCTGTGGGAGTTGCTGGGGGTGGGGGGGAGGCAATGGGTGTTTGCACATACCTGAACACATTTGTATATAATTATATATATTTTCTTTTATCATTAGTGTTAATTTAAGCTGTGTAGTTTAGTTTTCAATCCGGTAAAGTCTTTCTCTCGTTCTCTCTCCTTCCCTACCTAAGTGGAAAGGGGAGGGGATCAAGAGCATTGTTGTCCAACCTGAGTCAAACGGTGACACACACCAACACATCAGAAAGCTCTCAGCCTTGGCATAATGTAGGCTAGTAAAGCAGAGCCAGTTACCTCTCCAAGAAGCCAACTGAAGGAGGCATTAAATACCAAGATTTGAAATAAAATTTCCCAGAGGCTTTGCACAACAAGTCTTTTCTTCTAGTATTGCTTTCCAATCCAGCAGCTTCCAAGGGGCTGGTAGGGGCTTCTCTGAGTTCCCTAGAAAGCTTCCTCCTTTCCACCACTCCAGAGGCTGACATTGTTTCTGTGCCCTGTTCCTTTCAAGCATCTCCTGGACTGTGCTGACTCCCTCTTACCTGCCCCATCCTACAAACCCAAAGCTTTCTCCAACTGAGCAAGCACAGCTGCATTTGAGGGAAGTGCAGTTTTTTTCCATCTTTCCCTCTCTTCTCCTGGTTCTACCTCACAATCTGTGGTACTTTCCCCTCTGACATACAGCCACTGGATATAAAACATAAATTGTACTCCACCATTTACTGTAAAAAAAAAAACCCAACACAACACAGGTCAAACACCACAAAGAGCAGAAAACAGGGGAGACGTATGCGTAGCTGTGAACAGCCAAATATCCTGCTCCTATGGAGGAAGAGAATATGGAGGCAGTTAAAATTAGCTGGCATTTGAAGGAAAACTTTCTTCTCTTTTCCTCCTGCAGAGCTCCTCATAGACCAGACATGTTCCTCAGCTGGATGCACAAAATATTTTAGCCTGAAGGAGACAAAAAAAAAAAAAAAAAAGGAGAAAGATTATAGAGACATCACATGATGGAATATAAAGGTTAAGACTGAAATAGCTTTCTAATCCAAATATTTAGTCCTTTTAATTTCCTGAGAAAATTTTGTGGTTTAGCCTAGGTGTGTTTCAGGGCAAGCCAAGCAAGTTTCCTGTTTGATCTACGATGACAAATGCTAAGCTGTGTAAAAGCCTCTTGTGCCCTCTCAGATATCCACCAAAGGCTCTTCCAGGATCATCAAAGACATATGGTAGTTGTGGCAATCAGATGCAGATGTCTGACTTCCACTCATAATGGTCCTGCACCATTTGTGCTTGGAGATTAGATGGGCGTTTGGCATCATGTCGCTCTGCAGACGAATTCTTCCAGGAATGGAGCAACTTGGTTCATGGCAGAACTCTGTCTCGGCGTGAGACACCTACCCTTCATACACATTTTGTGAATGAAGAGAGGCACAGGGCTATATTTGGACTTAGATGTCAAAAACAGGACCTCTGAGTAAAAATTACACAGATGACCCAGTTTTCCTAGTCACCCGGAACCTAGACCTCTGATTGCCTCTGGTGTATTATCTAGTAAACAATCCATAAGAAAAGTACTTGACCAGAGCCTTAATTAAACCACTTGCATTTAGGTGACTTTTGGCAGGCATTCAGCTTGATTTTTTTTTTTTTTTTTTGCAAAGTTATAAGCTTGCCGAGGTGGCATTTAGTTAGGAATGTTTCATCAGCTTTAACACTTTTTAAACTCTCAGAATATTTTCTCCCTTATTTTGTTGGAAGCTGCCTTGGGTAGGGTAAAACAGAGGGTAAGGTGTTAGCACAATTAGCTTGAGACCCAGGAGAACCAAGTTCAGTTTTCAGCTCCACTATAGTCTTCCCACATGACAGCTCATTGCTTCTGCTTCAGTTAATAATTTTTATTACTTTTGAAACAGAGCTGAATAATTCTCTAAATTTCTTTTCAGACCAGGAGATGTTCAGCTCAGCCTAGGAGTCACTAAATGAAAGTGAATGGCTGAAAAATATGGAAGGTTAGAATAGGAAAATTTTGTGTCTCTGAGAAAAAGGGATGACACTATTTCCTTACTTAGAGTGGTAAAACATACTGAGGTGTCAGTAGCTTGGCCATTGAGGTACAACAGCTAAATACAGAGTGTTTGGTTAAACATCTGATACAACAACAACAAATCTTTTAACATGGAAATCCTTAGTATTTGCTATGGCAAGGAAAAAGTGTCAAATTTTTCCAGTTTTTGGAAAGTGCTAACAAATAGTGAATATTTGCAGAAGTTTGGTCCAAATTTTATTGCAAGAAAACCCTCATTTTTAATATACTTGTGTGGACTTAACATGAATTTTCCAATATGACCAGGTAACTAAGAAAACAGCCACTGGCGCTGAAAAAAATTCAAAGAATTTGTGATCTTAGTGAATCAGGGACAAATCATCTGTTGTCTCAGTGGGGCCAGAATTTCACTCACAATGTTGTAATTCTTCTCTGGTCTCTGAAGTTTAAGTAAGAATTGAAGTGCAGCAGACACAGAAAATGTATTGGAAGGGTTTTCATTTAGTCGTATCAGTGACCAAAAAAATGGACTTAGAGTCTGAGGTTACAGTTTCTGGAGTTCTTTTGGAAGGGTATAAAATGTTTCAAAGCCTTTAACACATCTAACATTCCCAGATTACTAGGACCTAAGAAGAATGGGACAATCTATTTCGCACTTTATTTTCTCTTACATTAGAGGAGTGATGCCAGCACATTTTAAAAAAAATTATTAAAAGTTGTATCTAAAATGTGACTACTCAAAAAAGTAACCTGTGAGAATTTATTTTACTAAGGCCTGACAAAGAGCTGCAAAACTGAGTTTGTTATGATGCATTTCACAAGAAACAGATTGCTTTGGATTAGAACTGAGAACTGGTGATTGGAAATCCCATTCTAACATCGTTCCTGGAAGAATACTGAACATGAAGGTGCTTGTAATTTATTAGTTGGAGAGAAATTTATTCCTTGGGTTTGAGATGAGGAAAAATACAGTGTGTTTCCTTGGGCGAACCTGTAATAACCATCTTTTTGCCTTGTTAGTAACAGCTGAACAGATAAAGGTGTGCAAGTCAGTCACTTTCCCCTCTCTTCTGCAGTGCAATTGTTCAAACTCTTGCTTGGAGAGCAAAGTGTGCAGCACTGCTTTCTCCATGTCATTGAAAGAGACCAACTTGGCAGAGCACCTTCCAGAAAGGATTAGACATATTCAAGGATCAGCCCCCAGCTTCATAGCTGATGCCAGATATTTTACATGAAGCAATGTTGACATATTTGGAAAAAAGGATTTGTAGAAAGAAATCTATTGGTTCAACTATCTCCTAGTTTAAAAAAAAAGGCTGACATTTCATATGGAAAAATTATGGACCACAAATGAATCTTAAAGTTGACATCTTTGTGTAGTAAACTAGTTGTTCATATAATTTTAATTATTTGTTTTGTGAGTTTAATATCAGTGACAAATATGTAGCTAGTTTTCACTGTTTGCAGTCTGGGAATTAGTTAACTTGTGAATTATTCTGCAGCTCTGACCTGTCCAGTTCCACCATAGTGGGACAACATTATGTAACCATGAAATTACAAGAGAAACCAAATTCTGGGACCAGTCTGACTTTTGCGTATTTCCATATTTTGAGCATGACTGAAGTTCTCTGTCTTGCATCATCAACAGCATAACTCTTCCAGGAACCATCTCAGGAGGGAATTGAGTTAAAGTTCTTCATTAAAACCTCTTGCACCTTATGGAAGATTAAATGAAAAGCCGTTCAATCCTTTTTTTTGGGCATAGGTTACTTCTGAAAAGACTCTGCACTCCCTATTAATCTGTACAGGTGTCCTGAGCCACATCTCATAAATTTATTTTTCAATGGGGAGTGGAAATGGATGTTTCATTTTTATGTTGCAATATTTCTGGTTGTGTCCTAGGAAGTAGTAAAAAATGATCTGTAACACTCAGGAAAAGCAAACCATCCAAACAAAACAAACTATACAACATGACTTGGTTAAACAAATTTGACTCTCTAAATCATGGATACTTACTTGAAGCTGGAGAAAATTGTTAGAATAAATTTCATAGGTGTAACTCTGTCCAGACAATAGGTTAACAGTTACATACAGTCATACAGACAGAAAAAACTGCCTTATCTGCTGAACCAAAATAAGAGGGCTATCTTGCTTTTCTCAATATTCTATCAATATTAACAAATAGCAGTTAAATCATTCCACACATAGGTGTCACACCTAATGGCAAAGTTCTACAGAGTTTAATTTGGAGCATATTTACAGTCCTTTTTTGAACCAAGTATATCGAATTTTGAATTATTTATCATAGTCCATTGCATTCCTAAAAAGTTTTTAGAATCGCTTCAGTTGGGCCATATTGATTATCAACGGTTTTCTTTGTTTCTAATTATACAGTTCTACAGGACTTGATAGCCATTATCAACAAAAAAAACCCAAACAATAAAGATCTCACTGACACTGAAAACGGGACAGTCTTTTTGAAACAACGTGCTCTCATTACTGTTTTATCCAGAACAACATCCAGATGCTGTCCTTAGTCATGGCTGACTCTCATATAGAGTGAAATTAAGAAACAAAATATGGTGGCAAAACAGGGATTTTACTTACAGCTTTCATCACAATGTACTTAAAATTGAACTTGAGCTTACCAACTTAACTCCACGTTTTTGCAGAGTCTCACTGAGCACAGGTATTATGACCCTACACAGGTATTTCTACAGCAGGTAACAGTACAAGGTGTAAAACAAAATAATGCAATAGATGTAACTAGCAAAAGGATGCAATTTTCCTTAAACTCTTAAACACCAGTTGCTCTTAAGTTCCTATATATATGTATATATATAAAGATGCATAAATCCACCTCTTTTTTAGGTCAAAACTCATACATGTACTTTAATTACAGCTCATGTTTGAATCCTGTCATGTCCAATAGAATTTATTACACTGGTGCTTTCCTGGGCAGGAGCCTGCAAGCGTGTGAGAGATGATGTAAGCCAAGCTGCAGGAAGGTACTGTTATCAGGATTTAAATTTAGTTTTCATGGCAAAATATTATCAAGCAAATAAAACAAATAGCTGTAATGCCTAGTGCCTACTCTATCTAACCAATATCATGCATTATTTCTCCTTCTTCTGCCCAAACACAACTAAATTAATATTGTTGGTAGAAGCAGTACTGCATACACACAGAACTTTTAATTTTCAAAATTTTCATGAATCTGAATTAAACTAAAAAGAAATGTGCTCTTTGAAAATATCATGAAACATGGTCTTTACTTTTTTTCACATATTTATAACTTCATGCTCTCACAACTTTCAAAGTTGGGTAAATTGTTTGCATTAGCATCTTGGCAAGGTACTTGTCTATAGAAAATGTATTTACTTTGGAAAAGTAAAAAAAAGATAATTGAATTTTCCTGAGATTTCGCAAGCTGTATTCAACCCAACGATACAAGAGTTTAAGATCTGAATATTATAGTGAAAATTTTGAAAAATTATGCAGTGAGTGCTAACATATATTTATTGTGTCACTGCACCTGTAATTTCTAGAGATCACGCTAACATCTGATTTTTCCCTGATCTCATAGGTAGCTTGACTTTCAACCACTCAGACAATTTTACAAGTCTTAAGTATCACGTAATACAAATTGAGTTCTTCCCCTTCTCTCAACATTTAAGATAAATTAGTGGTTAAAATCAACACATTTAAAAAATGGTCATTGTCTTTCAACACTGGGCTGGTACTAAGAAGGGAGGGAAATGGATGGTGTTCAGTGTGTGGGACCTCCAAGGATATGAGGCCATACTTCTGATTTTATAGGCAAGAGGAAACTTATGTATGGAGGACCTGAAATGCAGAGAGAGGCTCAGGGAACAAAACAGCCTTCATGTGTCCAAGCTGAGCAGACAGAATCTGACATACTCAGAATTAGCTGCATTTTCTGAAAATGTTGACTCATTTTCAAAAGTGTATGTTTTCCTTCTCTATACAGAACATACTGTAAGATGATTCTATTTCTAGACAAACAGATGCCAGCAACTTAATTTATTCTTCTTAGATTTCACATCTTACACTGTGTTTGTGAAAGTTGTGCCCAGTTCTCCATGCTGTTTTTGCTACTGCTGTAGATGCTCTAAAAATAACATATGGGAGGGTGATATTTTTAGTGATAATTTTAAATTACTTTATCTCTAGTTGCAATTACATTAATCATGTTGAAAGTTTTTGGGTGCTCAAATAAATGTATGTAACTCCACAGGACCACTGTTACAATTTACCACCTTTTAACACAGGCCTCAATTTTAATGAGAGAAATGTTGTGTGTGAGACTAGGTGAATTTTTGGGAAAGTTTAACTTCTCAAGTGAGGATGACAGAATAAAAACAATAATAAACTGTACTGGTCCAGAGAGAGAAAGAAAGTCTGTTGTGGATGAAAGCATTGATGAGAATTACAAGTCTTGGAGCCTAGGACCATTTGTCTCTATTTCCTGTCTTCTTCTTTACTGGAAACTGGCCATTTGAGGAGGGACCAAGGTTGGGAGATGTTCTGTGTTATTGGCAGGGCTCCTACAAACCTGGATAAAGAACAGCTTTTGTCCCCCAGTGGAAACCCTCAGAGAGCAGCTGCACAGCTGCTGCTTGCCGTGGCTGGGAGAATCCACTCCCCACCGAAGAGAGCTGCTCATATGGGGATGCAATTTGCATATAAGCAGTGCTCCCATGGGTAAATTAGGCTATGTAAAATAAACCTGCCCAAAGGTCTCCCTTGGGTCATTCTCCTACACAGCACAATGTGTATTAATGAAATCTCTCTACTGAGCAAAGGGATCCATCTGAGGCCTGGCTCTTTTCTACTTTGCCGTAAGATTCTAATTTAATCAAGGATTCCCAAGTTAACAGCATTTTCTTATTTAAAGAAAATGTGGTCATGTTCTGTCTTGAAAATGTCTCACACTAAATTCCTTTCCCATCAGCTAAGAGATACTTTTCACAACTTTAAGCCACTGATATTATAACTCCTGACAGCATCAGCATGCTTTAGCCAGGGCATCCTAGAATATTACTACTTCTAGAAACGTGAGAGAAAATGGCCATGATTTCTTACAGTACATTGGAGGTTAACAAGCATGTATTTATTTTAAAGGCATTTTAAAAGAGTGTAGAAAATGCTGGTTGTGCTGCTTCATCTTCTGTTGTGAGAAAGTGAGCTGTTATTTCTGTCACTTGCTGGAACTGCTATATTAATGATACAGACCTGTGCTTTGTGGCAGAGTCCTGAGCCTCACAAAGATTAGGCTGAACATGTTCACGTCCTTTTCAGAATGTGGGAAACCTGACTATCTCAAAATTATGATAATTCTGCTATTAAAATATACCATAGGAAAGAGTTTGCATTCTGCTCTGCTTGTTTTATTTAATGCAACAGTAAGGCTGTCCTTAAAAAAACTTCGCAAAAACTTGCATAGAGACAGGTTTTTTTTCTTTGCCAATATCTTATCACAGAATCATAGAATGGTTTGGGCTGGAAGGGACCATCTCGTTTCAACCCCCCTGCATGATCAGGGACACCTCCCACTAAACCAGGTCGCTCCAAGCCCCCATCCATCCTGGCCTTGAAAACTTCCAGGGAGGGGGTATCCACAGCCTTCCTGGCAACCTGATCCAGTGTCTCACCACCTTCACACTAAAAAATTTCTTTTTAATGTCAAGCCTAAATCTCCTCTCTTCCAGTTGCAAACCATTACCCTTTGTCCTATAACTACACACCCTGGTAAAATGTCCCTCCCCAGCTTTCCTGTAGGCCCCTTCAGGTACTGGAAGGCTGCTATAATGTCTTCCCAGAGCCTTCTCTTCTCCAGGCTGTAAAACCCCAACTCTCTCAGCCTGTCTTCATAGCAGAGGTGCTTCAGTCTTTGGTCATCTTCATGGCCCTCCTCTGGACTTGCTCCAACAGCTTCATGTCCTTCTTAAGTTGGGCTCCAGAACTGCACACAGTACTCTAGGTGGGGTCCCGCAGGAGTGGAGTAGAGGGGCAGAATCACCTCCCTTGATCTGCTGGCCACGCTTCTTTTGATGCAGCCCAGGATACAGTTGGCTTTCTGGGATGAAAGCACACATTGCGGACTCATGCTGAACTTCTCATCAATCCACACCCCTAAGTCCTTTTCTTCAGGGCTGCTCTCAACCCTTGTTGGACTTCAAAAGGTTGGAGTGGGCCCACCTCTCAAGCCTGTCAAGTTCCCTCTGGATGGCCACCCTTCCCTCCAGCGTGTCGACCACAACACACAGCTTGGTGTCGTCAGCAAACCTGCCGAGGGTGCGATCCATTCCACTGTCCACGTCACCAACAAATTGCACTGTCAATGTCTTGTCAAAATGTCTTCTAACCAAAACTTTTTTTGTTGTTTTACAAATAATTTTCTTTTCACTAACTGGGACACATTTAATTAAATCCTTTTTCAATAAGCAAAGATATCAATTAAATAAATTAAGTGAACATGGCTAATAAAACTGAGTCTGACAACATTCCTATCAAGGAAACAAAACTGTGTGCATCAAAGAAAGTTTAGGCATTTATTAGGAGCTAGTAACCAGCACAGCTCCTTCACAGAAGCTCTATGAATTTGTAAGCTACCAATATAAAACAAATTAAAGTTTTCCTTTCTTTGTATCACAATGCATGATCCTTTGTATAAATGTTGCCGAATCACCAAATTATACTCTGTTTATCTGCTGCACTACCTCAAACACCAGAAAAGGCTTTAGTTAATTACAGCATTCCTATAAAATATATTATAGGGGATCATCTTCCCCTTTGAATTCCACTGCATTTTTGTGCAGTGATATGATTTTTTTTCCATATTATTCATCTTTTCCAACACACTCCCCCATCTCTGTGTAAAATACCTTTTAAATCAAATCACAGTTCCCAGAAATGTACTGGCGAAGTCTTCTAAAAACATTTCTTCCAGGAGTGAAAATTGTATCTCAACAAAGTTCATCAGCATAGCACCAATTGTAATTCTACAAGTCTAAATAATTAAATGAACTCTTGAAAGAAAATTGTAGCCTATTTATTGTGGCAATCTGAAACTTTTGTTTTTAAAAGGTACTTCTTTTTACCAACTGATCACAGCAAATATTGGAAATTAGACTACTTATAATCTCTATAACAGTGTTCAAGGGGAAATGGTGACATTAGTGCCTATGATGACATTATAGCACTTTCAGTACTGTACTCCATGAATATGGCCTGCAGGCCATCTAAAATGAAAGACTATAATTCAGCAGCATATGAGGTGTTTTAATATATGTAATACAAGGTGAAGTTTGTCCCAGGTCCTTTCCATCTGTAAAACCCTCAGGACAGGGCTCCAGTCATCCCCCTCTCTCCCAATAGTCACCATGTTTCTGATCCTCCTAATCTTTGCTTACTATTTTGTGAAGGTTAGCCAAGGATGTGGGTTAGAAATATTTTTATAAATGAAAGCTACCTTTCTTTTTCTTTTCTTCTTTTTTTTTGTAACTCTCCAAAATATGTATTTTTAACAGAACACATAGACATCGCTCTCCTATGGTTCCAGCAAATCTAGAATACATTGCTGTGCTTCTGCATTCCAGAGCCTTCAGCTGGAAGTACCCTGAACTTTCAAAACCTCACCCTTTCTCTCACAGTCAATAGTCCAAAACCACGTTAAACTAGTAAATGTAAATATATATATATCAGCAATCTTTATTTTATCTATAAACAAAATAATTCTAATAGATTTAAGAGGCATGATCTTGTTTATTTCTGGGGTTTTTGTTTGTTTGGGTTTTTTTGGTTGTTGATGGTTGGTTGTTTTTTGTGTTGTTTGCTTTTTTTTTTTTTACTGGAACTGTGTTGTCACTACCATAGTGGGGTTATTTCTGTTTTGGGTTTAATTATTTCTTGCATTTAGAATGACTTTGAATTAAATTAAGTATTATTGATCTGCAGTTCTTGGGTTCACCTCTGAATGTTGTCTTAAAAGAGCAGTAAAACACTTGCTCTACTGTAATCCTCCAATAAAGATTTTAGCAATAGATTATATACCTCTGGTTGCATCTCTTCTTCTTAAACATTCACCTTGCTTTTTATCAATAAAATCAGATCTTAAAAGTACTTAACAAGAGAGATAATTACTTTTATCACAACTTTGGAGCTTGGGAAACAGAAGCATGGGGTGCTGAAGTGACTGTCTCAAAATCAGCCAGGAGATCAGTGCGAGGGCTGAGAACTCAGATTTGCATTTCCCAGTGCAGAAGACTATCTATCTTAACTTCCTTTTGAGCTACACTTCTAATTCCTTCTGGACTGTGTGACTTGTTTCCCCCTAATTTATTAATTAATTTCAGTGCTGTTTTGGACACATGACTTTAATACCATCTACTCTATTAGAACAAAGAGGTACTTCTGTATTCTCTCTTATGAGCTGAAATATAAAAAAGTATAACATTTCAGCAACACCTGTAGGTTTTTCAATTGCTTTCTTTTTAACTCTGATAATTTAGCTCAATTTTCCTCAAAGTATGACCTATCAGACGGATCCAGTCTGCCTAACAAGTTTCCTAGCCCACAACCAATTCCAGCAGCCTCTTTCCCAAGCACCCTCAGGCACGAGCAAGGAATTGGATGCTGGCTGAATTCATGGTTTTGCCAGCCTGTGAAGTGTTCCCTGTCTCCCTCATTCCCTATTTCCACTGCCACTTCATCAACACATGACTAGATAGATGTGCTTCTATCACATGGCAAAAAAGATAGCACCTCCCACTAGATTAGGGATGTGTTTCTGGCCCAAAGAGTGCACTGGCAAATGGGGCTAGACGCTACATCTGTGCTATGGCATTGAGTAAGTTTATTGCTCCTTCCTTGCTTGGTGCCTTGATGTCCTTCTCCCAGGTTACTGGTGCCTGTTGATGTTAGCTGGTATGGTGCCTCCTTTACCTCTTAGATACAGGGCACAGTGCTTACTGCTCCACTGTTGGCAAGGTGCCTCACATGAGAAGTGTTTCATATTGGATTTGCAAGGTAAATCTGATATGAAAATCTTTGCTTGGCTGATTTAATAGAAAATAAAAACTAAACATAGTAAGCGAGTTCTCTCATTTAAAGTAATACTCCTGTCTAGTTCAGAGCACATGGCTTGTCCTTGAGTTCTTCCAGCAAAGTCCTACTGCCTGCAAAAGCAATTCCCTACCTGTATCAAGCTTTGATTCTGCTGGTCTTTTCACACAGTACCTCACTTAGGCACACTCCTAAAGTTTAAAACTTGCTTAAATATTTTCCTTTTGATGTGTTTATTCCAGTCTGACACTTCTTTACTGTTTATTTGTTTACTTTTCTGGAAGTTAGAAAATGGCAAAAGAACCTTGCTAAAGGGGCTGAAATTACTGTCATATTGGACAGAGATCAGACTTCGTACTTTCTCTTACATCTCCAAACTAACTGAAAAGAAAAATGAAAGAAGAAATATTCCTTGATGGAAATAACAGCACATAGTGGTGCAGACATGGAATAATGTCAAAGGTCATTTAATGATGAGTTAACACTTCAGAAACTTGAAATCAGTAGGAAACACTGGCAAGCTGCATTTAAGTCTGCTATACTCAGAGGTTATTACCAACTTTTATTTTCTGTGCCTAAAACATAATAAATATGCAATACTTCATGAGGACAGATCCCAAATCTGAAAACAGCCTCACTGGAAGTAAAAGATGACAGTGATGATGAAGGTTACATCTATAGGAGGGAGCATTTAGGATGAGATCTTTAAGATGGGACCGTCTGTTAAATACACAAAATGTGAGGAAAACAAGAAAACTGATATTTCTAACAACTGATGTCATTAAAGAAATGCACATAATGGTATGGAAAGCTAATTAATCCATGTCTGCAATCCTCAGATGTTTAATGCAGTTCTATAAATAAATGACTCTCAAGTAAGTTTTTACTTGGTCTTTTGGCTGAGGTCTGTACAAATATGGACAGTGTAGGCTTTGCTAGGAGGCTGGACATGTGTCTGACCTTCCCACTGCTTCTGAGATTGTCTCAGTCTAGCCAGTAAGAAATGCAACACTGCCAGCATCACAGTCACTGTCTAGAATACTTAGTCTCGCAGAAGTCATAACAACTCTGTTCTCTTGGCTATCTCTGACCATAATAGAGTTCTGGTTCACAGAATCACAGAACTACTGAATGGTTGAGGTTGGAAGAGACTTCTGGAGAAAATCTTGTCCAAACTCCCTGCTCAAGCAGGACCACATAGAGCAGATTACACAGGACCATGTCCTGATGGCTTTTGAATATGGAAACTCCACAATCTCCCTGAGCAACCCGTGCTGGGCCTCAGTCACCTTGTTCAGCCTGCAGCTCCTGTGTTTCAGTTTGTGCTCATTGCCCCTGATTCTGTCACTGGGCACCACTAAACAGAGCCCAGCTCTGTCTCCTTTACATCTTCCCTTCAGATATTTATATACAGTGGTGGTGAGATCCTCTCAAGTCATCTCTTCTCTAGGCTAAACAGTGCCAGGTATCTTAGCCTTTCCTCATAGGAGAGATGCTGCAGTTCCTAAATCATCCTTGTTGCCCTTCACTGGGCAGCAGTGTGCCCTTGTGGCTAAGAAGGCCAATGGCATCCTGGGGTGCATTAGAAAGGGGGTGGTTAGTCAGTCGAGAAAGGTTCTCCTCCCCCTCTATTCTGCATTGGTGAGGCCGCATCTGGAGTATTGTGTCCAGTTCTGGGCCCCTCAGTTCAAGAAGGACAGGGAACTGCTGGAAAGAGTCCAGCGCAGAGCCACAAAGATGATTAAGGGAGTGGAACATCTCCCTTATGAGGAAAGGCTGAGGGAGCTGGGTCTCTTTAGTTTGGCGAAAAGGAGACTGAGGGGCGACCTCATCAATGTTTACAAATATGTAAAGGGTGAGTGTCAAGAAGATGGAGATAAGCTTTTTTCAGTGATGACCAGTGATAGGACAAGGAGTAATGGATACAAATTGGAGCATAGGAGGTTTAAGGTGAATATCAGAAAAAAATTTTTTACTGTGAGAGTGACAGAGCACTGGAACAGGCTGCCCAGAGAGGTTGTGGAGTCTTCTTCACTGGAGACATTCAAAACCCGCCTGGACGCCTTCCTGTGTGATGTACTCTAGGTGACCCTGCTCTGGCAGGGGGGTTGGACTAGATGATCTTTTGAGGTCCCTTCCAACCCCTAGGATTCTATGATTCTATGATTCTCTCTGGTGTGTCCATGTGTCTCATACTGAGGAGCCCAGAACTGGACACTACTCCAGGGGTGGCCTTACCATTGCTGAGCAGAAGGGAAAGATCACCTCCCTCAACTTGTTGGCAACACTCCTCCTAATACAGCCAAAGATACCGTTAGCCTTTGCCACAATGGCACATTGCTGGCTTATGGTCAACTTAGTTTCCACCAGAACACCCAGGTCTTACTGTTTGTCAGGTTGTCAGCCCCAGCATACACTGGTGCCTGGGGTTGTTTCTGCCCAGGTGCAGGGCTTTGCACTTCCCCTTGTTGAACTTCAGGGGGTTCCTGTCAGTCCATTTTGCCAGCCTGTTGAGGTCCCTTTTTGATAGCAACACAACCCTCTGGTGTATCAGCTTCTCCCCCAAGTTTTTTATCATCAAAAAACCTGCTGAGGGTACACTCTACACTATAATCCAGATGGTATTGAACAGGATTGTGCATAGTATTAACCCCTGGGTTACACTGCTATCTACTGGCCTCCAACAAGGCTTCATAGCACAAATACCCATTCCCTGGACCTAGCTGTACAGTTTTAAATCTATCTGACTCTTTGCTCATCCAGCCCATCAGCTTCTCTGTGGACACACTGTGGGAGACAGCCTTACTGAAGTCCAGGTAGACAATATCAACAGCTGTCCTGTCATCTACCAAGCCAGTTATTTCATAGTAGAAGGATATTATGTTGGTTAAGCAGGACGTCCCATTTGCGAATCCATGTTCGGTTACGCCTATTCGCTCTCCCTTTGGTCCTACCACTCTTGCAGTCCTTCCTGCACTGTAAAGACAGGGAATTGGAACGATCCCTTTATTCTAAAAATGAATATGGCCAATAGCTCAGGCATTTTTCTAAGAGACATGTTCTAGCCTGAAGAGAAAGAATTAGTAAACAAGTTTGGTAAATACTATTAACATTGCTATAATTAGACAGATTTGCAGATACCAATAAACGCTAAGAAATACATTATACTTCCATTTGTATACAGAGATACTATATATTATGTTTAACGCAATATGCTCTTTTTACCTATATTTTTTTGCTAATGTTATGTAACTTGAATGTAAAGGAACCTGGAGAAGCCTGGGAACCTTGAAGGAAGAATGCATACAAAGCCATCTGGAACACCATGTGGAAAAATATGCAGGTCATTTAAAGTGATCTTTCAGCTTATAATTTAATTGTGTTCATTGGGCATCAACTGCAATCCCCTGTTTCCAAATAAAGCAATGTTCTGTGTAAAATGGTGACTTTTGGACTGATATTTGAAATACTTGCAGTCTGTACTTTCAGGACTGTGGATTGAGATTATGGGATGCCAGTCTTTCTGATTGTTTTAGAACCTAAAATTCTTTTGTGATAGGATCTGCTGTCATTTCCCCCCCGACAAGACCTCAGTATGAATGACTGGATGATATGTAGAGTAATATTAGAATTAACATTTTTTATTTATTTATTTATTTAATTTATTTATTTTTTTATTAGTGTTGGGTACTGTGAGATATAATGAATGTGTGCAAATTTGTTCAGGTCAGTGTCAGACCACACGCACAGGATACTAGGGATTCCTGCTTCAGGTAACTCACCTAGAACTCTGCTGGGTTGACTCCAGGGTTTACAGTTGTTTTGCATACAATAATGATAACTTGAGGGTGGGTACAAAAAAAAAAAAAAAAGAAGATATTGTGTTGTTTATTGGCAACAGTGGTAGAGTCTATATGTTTCTTGATGAACAAACCAAGAATCTGTAATATTTTGCTGGAAAAAAATGTGAACTATATGTAGGCCAAACAGGATTATCCTCTTAATGACAGCAATTTGTATTACTTTTTAATAGGATTTATTCTTCGTGGCTTGTAGCAGAGAATGAAAGAAACATCCCAGCTCATTCAACAAGATGTTCCCTAAATGAGTTCATAGGGTTATATGTAATACTGCTATTGTATGGGCACTCCTGTGAAACAAGGCTGAATTCAATGGCACAACCAGGAAGAATCATGGATGAATTGGTATAGTCTTTTTAAAAAGAAGTTAACGTTTTGTTCATGAAAAGAAACCCTCATATAATTTTTGCCTGTGAGAAGGCAAGGAGAAATGCAGGGTGTTGAATGCGTTCTCTTGTGAGGAGCAGAGTACAACATCCATGGTGGGTACAGAGAGGAACAGTTTTGCCCTCATGGCAGAGTCAGGCTGCCAGCCTCCTGGTGCTGCTATTTCCTTCTTCACAGAGACAAAACTGGGACTGGGGAACACAAGGAACACAAGTTAGGACACAAAAATTGAACTCTAACTGATTTTGTTCATGATAGCTAAGACTATCTGGATAGCAGATAAGATTGCAATTCTAGAGAGCTTTCTGGGTAAGCAGTCTGGTGGATGATCAGGAGATGCCATGGCACAAGAGCCACCCACCACTGCCTGGCTGCTCAGAAGCTGCTCTGTTAACCTATACAGTGAAGATGAACTGGTGATGCAAAAAGCCTCCACTATCACTATACAAAGTGCAATATGGAAAATGTGCAACTTAATAGTAACAGTCTTTCAGATGTCATTTCATGCTTGCTATGTATCCACACACAGACTGAAGTCTTTGCATAACTTAGGCCCATGTCTTTAAGTTGTGTCAAAAAGCAGATGCTGCTTATGAGCTTCATGCACTGCGGGTGTGTAGGCTGAGAGTGAAACAGCTAACCAGATAGCCTTAACTAGAAAACCTTGCTAAGTTGTGAACTATCATCCCCTTTTACCCTTTTCTTATGTTTTATATGCTTTATGCTGATGCATTTGTAAAGATAAAGGAGATCAAGCCCAACATTTAACACAGTATCATATGGTGCAATACTAGCTAAAATAAATTGAAATTAAGTGATTGAAGAAACTATAACAGAGATCTAAAGCTATCTGAAGGCATTTTGGTATAAACTCCTCCAGCTGTCTCTATAATCAATCTGACCACAAAATACTGCAAATATTGAACCGTGTTAATTTGAACAGAAATATGATCTACATTACACTTACTTCTCAGCAATTGAATAACTGACAAGTATTCCTTTTGAATGGATACATTTATTTGAAAGACATCAGTATGAAATACAACTCTTTAAGAGAAGCTAACACTATGGCTTAAGTTACTGTGAGACCTGACTGATTGACTCTGAATACCCCAGAGGAGGTTGTATTACGGAAGAGATCTTTACAACTGTATCAGTGAAGTGTAGCAACAACCAAGAATGATGTTTTCATAGATTATGTTCTGTTGTTTGATAACCAGGCAAAGTGTCAAATGATTTCATAGATTATGTTCTGTTGTTTGATAACCAGGCAAAGTGTCAAATGATTTCATGCCTTAATAAGGAGCTACTGAAGTACAGTTCTCTTAAGAAATATTCAGAGATGTTACATAAATACTATCTAGTCCCTGACTCTGGCAGTCAGTTTTATTCACTGTAAAAAATGTTTAATGGGTAGTCTTGAGTTACTTTCAAAAAGAGTAAAAGAAAATATTACAGGAGGGCAGGCTACTGACCAGACCTAACCTGTCTGAGGTTTGGGATATGGCCCAGAATGTCATAGACTGTCATGGCATCAGCTATTTTGCACAAAGAAGCAATTTTTTCAAAGTTGCAGAAAGAAATATTGTGGACACTTGTTTGTCATATCCAATGATAAAGAAGGATGAAAGTTGTAGATTGCAAGTGGAAAAAATAATGCTTGGGTTAGTGAAAATGCCCACTTAGTTAAAATAGAAGCCCTGTTGATAGACAAGACCCTTGAGCACTCTCTTTTAACTTACAGAGAGACAATGGAGCAAAACTATGAATGAGAATAGGAACTCTGTTATAGGAATGTGGATGGGTTGCCTCATTGAACTCTGACAAACTAATCACTGCAACTCTGCAAATGAGCTGAAAAACTCCTTTGCATCAGTTCCAGCTAGTGAGCTCAAAAATTATTCTTTTTTTTGCATGTAGTATTTACCCCAATAATAGCTTAAGTGCTTCCCAAAAGAATATGTGTCTGAGTTAAAAACTCTCTGAATGACTGAAATGCATGTTCTGTACTTGTATTTCACTAAAAAGATATCCCAGCATTTACACCAGTCAAATTATACCAGTCAAACTAGACTATCAAAGAGGAAGAAATTAATTTCACCAAAAGACTCTGCTCCTGTACAGTAGATATTACTGTAAAGTACCCTGAGTGGACTAAAGCCATGACTCACTCATATGTCATGTTGAAGAGCATGAACAGCCTCACAGAATGAGTAAGACTCTCTGAGTTGGCCTGAAAGCTAAAAATATTACCTGTATCTCAGCCTTTGGACAGAGTGCCAAAAGACTTTAGAGTACTGACTTCCAAGGAAAAGGGATTTTCTTTAAAATTATCAGCAGAATGTTGTAGACTTTTATGTAGGGTAGTCTTGCATATATAAATGAAAAAAATGTTGCTGCAAGGATTACCAGCTGTTAGTTGGCAGAGGTGGAGGCTCTCTCTCTGCAGTAGGGAAGTGTTATAAGACAATAAAACCAGCCCCACCACATGGCACAGAGCACATGCCCACCATGTGTGGTACTAATGTTGGTGTTGAACCCTACTTAGTAAATAAGGTCACTTTGAAGTGATATGGTACCTTTTGGGGAATAAATATCTTGTACACTTTCCTAATACACTGAGAACAGCATAGACAATCCTGTAACTCTACTGGCACAAAAGCTTAACTGGCGTGAAGTAAGGACCTGCATCGGAAAATATTATTCCATTTTAGTAGCAAAATAGTCAGCAGAAACAAAGATATAAGTTTGAGTTTGCAACAGAATTGTGATAAGACTGAGCTGAGTCATTATGTCTTGAAAATATTAATGTTGAGCTCAAACTTAGTCTTCAGTTGACTTTAATTTCTCGTCTCCTTCAAGAACTATTTTAGCTAATGCAATTCTCCACTGTGTGCTTTAGCTGAAACAGAGATCCCAAGAATGATGAGAAAACTCAGAGAGGTAAGTGACCAACCAAACAACCTGAATGGTGGGGTTTAGAACTGCAACTACCCTTGCATGCCAGTTGTTCTCACACTGTCTCCCCATTACCACTGCTGCTTGTGGACCCACAGTACAGCACATCTGCATCAAGAATCCTCTCTAATCACAGGTTTTGCCTTTGTGGACAGGTAAGGAAATAATATTTTGGTTTCACAGGGCTTCTCATAATTGAGCTTCTGCTCCAGATTGTGTTTGTTACTCCTTGAATTTTTTTTCCCCATTGAAACGCAGGCAGACTTTTAAGGCTGCACCAATGACAGAGCCACTGGCAGTAACACAGCACACACTCAGTACAAGCTTTGTGGGCTGGATTGTTTTACACAATGCTGGACAGGGCATTTATGCACTCTGCCCTTGGCCAGGATGGGACTGCATCTGGAATACTACATGCAGCACTGGAGCGCTCAGCACGGGAAAGACATTGGCCTGTTGGAGAGGGTCTAGAGAAGGGCCACAAAGATGACCAAAGGCTGAAGCACCTCTGCTATGAAGACAGGCTGAGAGAGTTGGGGCTGTTCAGCCTGGAGAAGAGAAGGTTCAGGAGAGACCTTATAGCAGCCTTCCAGTACCTGAAGGGGCCACAGGAAAGCTGGGAAAGGGCTTTTCACCAGAGACCGTAGTGATAGGACAAGGGGCAATGGTTTTGAAATGAAAGAGGGCAGATTTAGCTTAGATACTATCTTCACCATGAGGGGAGTAAGGCACTGGAGTAGGTTACCCAGGGAGGTTGTGGAAGCCCCCTCCCTTGAGATGTTTAAGGCCAGGTTGGATCAGACTTTTTGCAGCCTGGTCTAGTGTGAGGTGTCCCTGCTCATAGCAGTGAGATTGGAACCTGTTGATCTTTAAGGTCCCTTCCAACCTTAACCATTTTATGATTCTATAAGCAGTGTACATCCCATATTATTAACTGGCAGTATCACTGTCTTACAATACAGAATAGGAGAAGCAACAGGAAAATGTGGAAGCTACTTTAGTTTCAGCTGCAGAAGCAAGTTGGGGCTGGGTATAGAACAAAAAGAAGAATCTAAAATAGAGGTATGATAAGGTCTAATGCCATTCAGAGTGACAGTACCATAAAAAACATAGAACATAAGACATCTGTGATGTCTCTTTGTGTGAATATTACTAAGGATACTTCTAAAAAGCTTGCCAGTAAACAGATATTCACATTTTTTGGAGTTGTAAGGATGCCTGCAAAAAAACTACCTGTTTCATCTTATCTGTAGAAATGGTTCATTTTTAATGGTAATATTTTAAAAAATGAATTACTTTCAGAGCTGGGAATAAGCAAAGGCATTTTTCATTTTGTTATTAATTCTCTTTATTTGCAGAGGAAATGTCGGAATTCAAATTAAATTAATCTAAAGTGGCTGTCTTTTAAGACAGAAAAGTGTAAACAACACATATGAAATAATTCTCCTATGGCTTAAGACATATTCCATATCAGAATAATACTAATTCTGTATTTCTGCAGCTATCTTACGTTTTCCTTGCAGATATTAGCCTGAGAATAAATTAGATTTGTTTTCCCAGTATGATTTGAAACTAAATATTAAATAGTTGACTTATTAGGAAATTTAAGGTGTTGTTTCAAACAGTCCTTTGCTTGAAAATTTATTGCAGGAATAGCAAAATGTGTATTAGTCATCAAAAGCTGTTTATAGATGAGCTTAAATGAGCTTATCAACTAAATGATTCTCAACATCTAGACTAAAATCCAGACCAATAGTGCAGAGGGGAATTTGTGGAGGGTGGATTAAATAGCCAGAGCTAACTGAAAATGAGGAAAAGTAGTAATTTGAATTTGGATATGATATAAATCTAATAGAAAGGTTTATGTTTTCTAACTTGGTGTGATTCAAAGCTTACTTTTGATACTGAAGCCAAAATTAAAAAAAAAAAAATACTGTTTATTTTAGATATGCATTTCATAGGAGCCAAGTCAGATCCTGAACACATCAGGTTTTTAAACTAGTAAATAATCCTGACTTCATTTGTTACTGTGTGCAGCCTCCTACTGTAAAGAAGGAAACCTGATTTTTTTTGTTGTTTTGTTTTTGGTTTTTTTTTAATGGCTGAAACATGAAAGCTATGTCTGGGCTGAGGGTGGATGTCCCCTGTACTGGAACTCAAGGTCCCTCTCCCTCAGTGCTTCACCTTGAGGGATCTGTTAGGCTGCCCAGCAGTTTCCTTCTGGCCTCCACATCCAGACTTCTATCCCTTTGGCACAGACAGCCAGGAGTCCTTTTCTGAGGCTTAACACCCACCAATGTTCTTCTAAAGGTGGAGCAAGTCCCATGGTTTCCTTTTAGAGCAGCCACTGTCATCTGATAAACCAGTCTAACAGTTACCATGCCTGCTCAGGAAGAAGGAGGCCCAAGTTTAAGGCTCTCTTCAGCCTCTGTGATACTGGTGCCCTACATTGACCAAAGTAAAGCTGCAGGGAACTCCTCATTCTTCTTGCTCTTTATTGATTTCACACTCATCCAGGACTGCATGGAAAGCAACACAATCTATCCTGCTTGCCCACCTCTGGTAGCCACTGCCAAGACCAGGAATCAGAATTGGGATTCCTCCCGCTGCAGTTTTAACACTGTGTTTAGTGCTGAACTAAACTCTGCTGCCACTCCGCATTAAGATTGACCTACACCTACCTAATGGAGTGGGGCTTGAGAAGGAGATGGAAAGATCATATGTGAGTCTTGACTGGGTAAGAGCATGAGATAAACAGTAACTTTCTCATTCTGGGCAGCATGGTTGAAGTTTGAATATTGCTCATTGGTATGTACAATATTAGCATCACTGGTATTTTTTATCATAATCAGAAACACAAAAGTGTAGGTGTTGGTAGATTTACTGTTGCCTCAGGAGCCAGGCATAGCTCTGAGGGCTGCACAATTGAGATGAAGCACTTCAGTTCCACTGAAGTCCTATGTGAGGTGCCCATGTGTTTTTCTGTGGGCCTGCACCCTAGCACCCTCCCAAGTCACATAGGACACCTGTGCAAGTTTTAAGGGTTTGGGTCCCACAGGGAGTTGAACCCAGCTCTGCATCCTAGACTAACACTCCTCAAAATGCACATGCCTCTCCTTTAATTTTATCTTCAGTGGTTGCTTGTTAAAACACCAGGATTCCCAGATTTGGGCTGTTGCCTTTTGTACTGAGCAAAAAGCTACATTACCTGTACAGTACTACTGTAAATTTATAGCTTGCAGAGCTTGTTGAAATCCTTTGGGATAAAAGGTCCTCTGAAAATGCAGGTATTTTATTTAGTACAGAGGGAAAATATATTGAAGTACTAAGTAAATATCTGTAGGGTGCTAAGCAAAGGTTAACTATCACTGCCAGTCAAACTAAGACAGTGACAAATGGCCTGAAAGATATACTCTAAGGGCACTAGCAGATGTTTAAAGCAGGATGAAGCACTGAAAGCAGACACTGAACCTTTCTGTTTTATAGGAGCATTCTTAGGTGGGAGTGAAGCCACCAAGAGGACAATAGGCTTGTTCCTCCCTCAGAATACTTGTGGCAAAACAGCATCAAACGTTAACATAATAGTTTGTACTAACGGTGTAGAAAGAGGAGCTGAAGGCCTATATGCAAAAGAGAACTCATTAAAGATTTATGGAATTATGGAAGTGTTTGTCAGCAGAGGTAAAGCTGAGAACTGGGAGAGTTTTGTAGACTGTAAATTATAAATTGTCCTTTGTGGTTCTGCTATATAATGTCCCTGTTCAAAAATGTATTATGTGTTGGCTGTAAGTGAATTAGATAAAGATACAGCATCTAGTATTGTGACGAGGTTTTTTTTGTTAGGGCCAAACCTCTCTCATCAACTAAAGGCTTTGCCAGAATTGCTATTACATTTAATGAACCAGAAAATAATAGATGGCCAGATTAATATTCTTTCAAAGACTTCTATTATAGGCCAGAGCTAGGGGAAAGAACACTGCATTAATGGCACAAGGCAGGAGGTCAATTACTGTGCAAAATCATTTCACCAGGTAATATTTAGTGCTCCAAAATTCATCTGGCTTGCACTGATTGGAAGGCAGCCTGCATGAGAAATTCCCCAGAAAATGCAAGGTTTTTTGCAGTGGCTTACTGCATTGCAAATTTTATCTTTTGCATTTTTGCCATTTCCAAGCTAACAAAGGGTGATGGCTTTGCCCTTTTAGTTATAATAATGTGTTGTCCAAACCTCAACAATGCCCTCCCTAGGGACTACGTTATTTTAGTGGAGAAATTTAATTAAGATTTTCTCCCATCCTCAGTTTTGCAAGCTGGTGCACTCCTAGACATAGTGCTGAAATATTATGGAAAAATACAGTATCTCCTGGAATGGTGGCTTGACTAGGCATGTGAAATATTAAATATTTTAGGACATTTTTTAAAATGAGATTAGAAAAGAATTCTGCTGATACAAATGATTAAAGTAGGGTATGATAAAAATAAGGTTCAGAAAAGTACCAAGACTCTAAGATGATTATCTAATCTGACCTTCTCTGTTTCTTTTGTTCACTTGGCATTGCATAGCAGTGATAGCTGAGTCATGGGATCCTTTGTTTAATTTAGACTGTCCTTACACGCTTGCTACTACAGAACCACTCACTCCTACAGGGCCCCCGCATTAAGATGCTATATTCCTAACCTCCCTGTAAACACACCAACCCACCAAGGGATTTTGGTAGACTTACTATTTCATCCACCCTTCTGCTGACCTATACCAGGCTGATCTTTCAGCTAAATAGATTCTTTTTTTCCCTGGATGGAATTAAGCAACAGCCTCAAATAAAACAGTTCCTCTAGCCTTTCAGCCTTAATAGTCTTTTCATGAATTTATTTCAAGCACTGCTGTGGGCTTCTCTAAGTCTTGATGAATTTCTCACCGCTTACTCAGCCAGGAATTGGTCACAGTATTTTGGTGGCAGTCACATCCACACCAAATGTGCAAGTGAGGCAGTCTCTTTATGCCTCTTCCACACGGCTTTTTTTCAATACTGAAGGATTTCATTTGGCCCCTTCAGCCACACTTGTGCACTGGGAACTGATGTCTGGCTGATTACCAGGACAGTAAATCACCATTGGAGTGATTGCTCATTAGTACAGAGCTTCTGATCTTTAAGTATGAGCCAATAAACTGAACAGAAATGCATATTGTTTACTTGTCCCTGTTAAAAAAACACAATCTAAATTATACCATTGACCTGTCAGCCTCATTGTTTACTGCTCCTTCAATCCCTGTAAACTTTCTCTGTCATGATTTGTTTTTTTTTCTTCCAGGTCACTGATAATAAAATGAAACCATCTGAGGCCAAAACCAAATCCTTGAAGGCTGCAGTAAATTTTTTATATTTGATGAGGATTAAGAGTCTACAGTTTCACGCTGTCAGTTACTTAGATTTCAATAGCTTTAATCAGTTATTTTTGTGTCCTGTTTCTTAAGCAGAAAGTTGTACAAGTCTAGGTACCAAAATGTAAGTATGCTACACCACTGTTACTTTTAAGAATTACATTTTGTAATTTAGTCATAAGCATTGAAGTATAGGTAAATTAAAACTTCTCTTCATTGAGTCCCTTAGTACAAGAAGGACATTGAGGTGCTCGAGTGTGTCCAAAGGAGGACTCCAAAGCTGGTGAAGGCTCTACAGCACAAGCCTTAGGAGGAGCATCTGAGGGAACTTAGGTTGTTTACTCTGGAGAAAAGGAGGCTGAGGGGAGACCTTATCACTCTTTACAACTACCTGAAAGGAGGTTGTAGTGAGGTGGGGGTTGGTCTCTTCTCCAAAGTTACAAGCAGTAGAACAAAAAGAAATGGCCTCAAGTTGTGCCAGGGGAGGTTTCTATTGGATATCAGGAAAAATCTCTTCATTGAAAGCATTGTCAGGCATTGGAACAGGCTGCCCAGGGAAGCGGTGGAGTCACCATCCCTGGAGATATTTAAATGACTTGTAGATGTCGTGCTTAGGGACACTTAGGGTTTAGTGGTGGAGTTGGTAGTGTACCAGGTTAATGGTTGGACTTTTAAGGGTCTTTTCCAACCAAAACGATTCTATGATTGTATGATTCATTAATCCTATCATGAATTCCGTCACTGGGACTAGTTATTGTCTAGGTTTTTCTAGTTCTTCCTCTATCTATCCTGACATACATACAAAGGTAATAATTTTGTAACTTGAGTAAACCCTTAGAAGTATTCACCTAGCATAAGTTATTTTTGTAGACAGTGGCCCAAGATTATCAGCAATTATTTTGGAGTGTATCAAGTAGACTGTCACCTAGGGCAAACACCTCTTAGCAAAGAACTATAATCACTATGCTATAATGCAAAATTCCTCCATGCCTACTTTCTTTCACTTTCATCAGTCTCACAGTGCTGTTTAAAAAATGACTCCACTTAAACAGATTAATCCATAGTCTCATCTTGAGGCATGGGATAATGGAATTGAAGGTTTGAAGTTGCTCAAACTGAGCAAGTATTGAGTTATCAGCTTTCTAATAATTCCCCAGAGCACTGTTTTAAAAGAGTCACCCTTCCTCAGGAGAGGATTTTGTGCTCTTAATCTTGAAAGGACAGGAGAGCCTCCCAGGACAGGAGGTCAGAAGAGTGTTTCTGTACGTGTTGTCGACAGTGAGCTCTTACTTACTTTGCTCTGTTTGTAGGCTTTCTTTGATGGCTACTGAATAGGAACTTTTTTCCCATTAATTTGATATACTCCTTAAGGATATGTTGCCACTCCTCTGAATTAACAAAGATGAAACAGTTACCTTATCTTTAAGTATTTCAATGCCTAAACTATAGTCATCTTGATAGTAATTTTGCTTCTCTACTTAATATTATTGAAGAAAAAAATAAAGAGTCATTCACTTTTCTGGCAGTGTGCCTAGATGATAGTCCATATTCTCAGCTGTATGTTGATTACACATATATCAGAGACCATATGATGTCTTGCTCTTAACCTATATTGGCTAAATTTATTTTTATTTTTTTTCTAAATAATGCCATCTTATTACTAAAGAAAGTTGGTAATTGTTCTAAATTGAGTTATTACTACACTTTTATCTCATGTGTCACTTAAGTGTTGCATGCCCATAATTCCTAGAAAAGTGAAAGTAGAATTTAATAATGATACTTAAAATTGTACTTAATTTTGGTATGTTGGGAATCCTAAGATTAAATTCAGAGGACCAATTCAATTATATATACTGTAGACCTTGGTGAAGATGCCAGCTCCTTGAGAACATAGTTATTAATCACTATGAGCCACATCATGTCCTCTGCATTAGCTGAATACATACACAGAGCTGGACTTGAACTGATATCCTTGAGGACAAGACCTTCTGCACCTTTAACGATTACACAATGATAACAATGGTATCAGTGAGAAAGCTTGACTTAGGACAAATTTGACTATTCAAACACACAAAGGAACACTTTAGAGATTTTTTTTTGATCTAAAGGTACTTATACTAGAAAAAAATCCTCGAGACCTCAAGAAAAAAAGCTGGCATCCATAAAAAGGTGTCTGGATGATAGAGATAATTGTACAAACAATGGGAAGAAACAAAGTAAATCCTGCAGTGATTTCAGAACACTGGTTTCTACTTCGGCAATCTTATCTGGAAGGACACTTGGAAAGAAGTTGTTTAAACTTTTTTTGGTGTATCTGTACACTGAATATAAAATGCTGTGAATAGCAAGCACGAGAAGTGAACAGCTCTTCGCCTTGGAAAGAACAACTTCCATCTAGAGTTTTAAGATTAATTATTAATGAAAGAGTGGAATAAGTAAACTTTTGAATGCCATATAGGAAATCTGGATTTTCTAATAAAACATTGAAGCAAAATCAAACATCTCAGATCCCTCCGATCTATTTCTGTTTTAGGACAGGAATGATGGGACCAATCTGCTTCGTAAATTATCTTCCAAAAGCAGCCATAATCTATGGTCCTAAATTCAAATCCTATTTCCTAACTAGGATGTGCTTCACAAACTTTGTATTCCAACTTAATTCCAACTTATATTCTGTGAAAAGGAAAAGGTATTTGAATTCTAGCTCTTGTGCCATAAATTTTACAAAATATTGTTAAAGGAAATTCAGTTTGTTAAGGAAAAAGTAGCTTTCGCGTGTCTTTTTGATACATGCATATGCAGATCAGCCAAGATGACCCATGCTATCCCTTAGGATCTGAAGTGAAATTAAAACATGTTATTAAACTTGTTCGTCTGCACTAAGGATTAAACCTTCTAATTATTATTAGCTCCATTATATACTGCAATGTTGGTATCCGTATTTTGTAACTAGGCTCACAGAGTAAAAGATAAAACCATTTTTCTTCACTACTTACACAGCAGTCAACCACCTAAGATACTTGCATTAATTTAAATCTTGTAGTATCAAGCTAGTTTTTATTTCCTGAGCAATGTAGAGAGGACAATAGAATTTCAGTGTTATTGTTTACTGTGAACATTCTTTCCCATATATGTATAAGTCTTGCATACATTTATGTACATAATTAATTGTTTGCAGCTAAACAATTCTTTATTTCACTAAGGCTAAGACTAATGCTCTTACTTGGCATTTCTAAATTTCTAGTATTCTAAATTCAGTTTATGAAATCTCTTCAGAATTTCCCATTATTTATAGAAGCTTACTTTGCTGCATGATTATTATTAGCAGGATAGGAAAAAAAAAAAAAAAAAGTTATGCAACTTTTCTTCCTTTCTTCATGATTCATTTGGCTTCATTCAGTTCCCCCCAAAACCATGGGGAAGCACTCACTGGCTTAAATAGCTACTAGAACAAGCCCTGAGTGAATCATTCAGGAGTTCCGTTTCTGTGATCAGACATTCCCCCTCCAGGGGACTACTGCTTCCCTTTTCTTGCAGTTTCTGTTTGTTGCAATCCATTCCCCTTAGTCTACTGGTATTCAGATAACCTTTCTTTCAACTTCAGTAACACAAGTCATTTATTCCCAAGTCATTACTTCAGTTCTTTTCAAACATTGGCAGCTACTATCCTGATAATACTGCACTATGAATCCCTCTTAGGAGGAAGAGCTCCAGGCACTGGTACAGGCTGGGGGCTGACTGGCTTGGAAGCTGCTTTGCAGAAGGGCCCTTGGGATCTTGGTGGACTCCAAATTGAACATGGGCCAGCTATAAGCCCCTGTGGCAAAGAAAGCCAACAGCATCCAGGGCTGCTCTAAGAAAAGCATTGCCAACATGTTGAGGGAATTGATCTTTTCCTTCTACTCAGCACCAGTGAGATACATCTGGAGTGCTGGATCCAGCACTGGACTCCCCAGTACAAAAGAGACATGAACATACTGGAGAGAGCCCAACAAAGGGCCACAAATATAATTAAGGGCTTGGAGCACCTGGTACATGGGGAGAGGCTGAGAGGACAGTAGCTGCTTAGCTGGGACTGCTTAAGGAGGCATCTTATGAGTGGAAGTACATGCCTGATTGGGGGAGTAAAGAAGGTGGAGTCAGATTCTTCTCAATGACAGGAGAAATACCACTTAAAAGTAAGAAAAAACCTTTTTTTTTGTGAGAGTGATCAAACACTGGAACAGGTTGTATACTCTCCATCCTTGGAATGGATGGAGAGTCCACACTCAAAACCTGACTTCATGTGACTCTGAACAACCTCCTCTATCTGACCCTCCTTTGAGCAGCATGGACAAGATGATTGCCAGAGGTCCCGTCTAACTCCAGCTTTTCCATCATTCACTTTAACACAAAAACACTGGGTGGAGAAGGCATTGGAATGGAGTTCTTACATCCTTGAATCCAATTCTGTGTGTAGGTATTTCTAAGAATATTAGAAATACCAGAAATATTAGCAATGATGAGTTGTTATGGGTTATAAGTTGTATTTACAGGATTAGGCCCTTCGTAAATTCAAGAAATTAACTTCTCACAAGCCCAGGCTTTCATTTAAGGATTGTGGGTTCTTTAACAAAGCTTGGTACAGGACTGCATTCTATATACACTTCACTGGTTAGACAGGTTTGATGGAAGGAGAAAATCAATAATTTAAGTTCCTTTAAAAATATGCATAAGTACATCACAGAGAATATAAAAACTTCAGGGGAAAGGTGATATTATTATTTAATGCCTTGTTGATGAGGTTTATTTTGGTAAGCTCTTGACAGCACAAGGTAACATATCATCTGTGTGTTGACACAAACACTATCAAAATGTGAAAGGATGCATAGCAGAAAAAGATCTGCATCTAAAATAGATTTCTGAGAGCAATTTTTTTTTTTCCTTACCAATTGTTTGCTGATTGGTCTTTGTTAGAATGATGCCAACACCTTTAAGCAAAATTAAAAAGCATTTTTGCTCTTGTATGTAATTCTTTCCAGGTCTGTTTAAAATTCTCCATTTCTTTCTGCTTTCTATTCAATGCTGAAAAATATTAGTTGGTATTTGTGATGGGAATGAATGTCTTTATATTTGCATTCCTTTTGCAGTATAGCTGCTTTCATTACTCACTGTACTGTGTGCACTGTGCTATTCATTTTTACATTGGAGACCTAGGCCTTTTTCTATTTTTCTCCTTTATTTTCTTTGTTTGGTTTGCGATGAGAGTGATTCAGAAAGCTCCAGAGGGCAGTGTTGGGCTGAAAGCTTCGTTTCTCTGGGCTCTGCCTGGATACTTCTTGAGCACCAGAAGGCTGAATGTTATTTACACACAAGTAGACTTCCTTAAATGACTGAAGTCTTAATTCTGCAATGGCCTTGGATATACACACAAGGGCCCTTGCAACAAACAAATTAACTGCTTGTGCACATAATACGATCTTCAAGGTTTACAAACGCTGAGTTAGATCAAATCGATGTAAACATTTTTTTAAATCTTGGTAATCTTAAATAATGTTGTGCCAAATTGACCAAGCAGGCCCAATGGGTTGGAATATAATTTCCCTGCTTGTGTCACAAGGGAGGAAAGGAGGAAAGAAATCATCCTCAGGAGGAAACAAGGCAACGGTGTTTCCTTTCTCCCTGAGGAGTTCTGCAAAGGAGCAGCAGTTTTCAGTTCCAATTAAGGCCTCACAGGACCACAATGAGAGTCTTCAGGGGCAGCATCAAATCACACACCTCATTCAAGTATGGCCTCCCATACCTTCCTTCTGCCATGTCCTGCCTTCCGCGGGGTGTGCACCAGAATTGCTAGCTGGTCTGGAAAGAACAGGACCATCAGGTCCAATTGCCACTGAGCCCCATATTCCTTGAGAACTTTCTGGCATTTATCTCCTTTTTTACATTACGTATAACATTTTCACATTTACTTCTAAATTAAAGACACCTTTGCTGTGTCTAAACTGACCTCTCAATGCACAGAATGGCTACTAATGAATGGTTACATTTCAGCAGCCTTTCAAACCACCATTCTATCCCACCCAGAATCACGTGCATACCTGCCCATGCATTTCTTCTGCTTCTTGCCCCAAGACCCCTATGTCTCTTGTACTCTGTCCACATTACTTCTGTTTCCTGAGCATCCACACTGCTCCCTGGTACTCTGTCTTCTGTCGTTACAATTTCTGCCATCTTTATGTCCTCTTTCACACTGAAATCCAATGTCCTTCTCCTTCCTCCCTCTGCAGTTCCTTCCCTTGTCCACCCTGTAGTGTCCACAGTTAATTCTTTCCTTGGTCCTCAGACAACTCTTGCTGCTCAGTATGCTGCTTGGGTTAGAGGAATGAGCAATAACAACAAAGGTATGAGTATCCTGACTAGTCAACCAGTTGGCCAAGGACATGCCCATGCCAGCACAGGTCCTGAGAACAGAAGCACTTGCTCATGCCTTCAGACTGTAGAAATCACCTTGTGAGCTGTGTGTGGCTTAGAGCCATAGCTTGAACTGCTTGGATGCAAGCCTGCATTCAAGAGGAGGCTTTCAAGAGCTGGCATGCCACTTTTTTAAAACATGCCCTTCGTGCAGTAGTAATGGAACAGGCATAAGCACAGCATGGCTTGAACCCACCAGAGGTATCCCACAACACCAGGCTGTTTGGATTTCTTTGCTAGATGAAGGTACTATGGGATGGTCATTGTGAGCTGAAGCAAGGACCTATGATGGACAGATCAAGGGTCATGGGGCATTTTGCACTTTAGGTTGCTCTTAAACCTCCCTACTATTGATCAATAGAGATAGACTAAAGACTAGATGCTGCAAATGTTTATACGTTTAAGCAGTCCTGACAGGGACACTCTTCACATGACTGCTGGAAGAAGTCTCTGCCCTGTGAATGACTAAATTCCATGTGGATTGTGAGGATCTACTAGAATGCAGACCTTCTAGAAGACTAGAGTGGTGGTATAGGTGTCCTATGGGTATCCCCAGGAGTCTCTTTGGCAGCAACAGTTATTGACAGGCTGTTCAGAAACGTCCACAAGGGAAGCAGGTTTTCAATATGCTCATGAGACTCTGAGAAATACATATATATATATATATATCATTTCACTAAACTGCCCATACATCAGAGGGAGGCTTTGCTATTAGCTATCTTGATAAACCTATCCCTAGATTTGTGACTCAAAGACACAGCGGACACAGGGCTGTGCTCCATGCTGAGAAAAGGGAGTGGATAAGCAAATATTGTCATCTGCTTGTGTAGAAGTTTAAATTTATGTACTAGCTCTCCTGCACAGTGAAAGAAGAATGAGTCTTCCCTTCTGACTACATTCAGTCTTGAGAGGAAGACAGTGTTCTCACAGACACCTGAGGAAAGACTGAAAGGATGTTCACCATCAAGTGTCAGGCTCTGATTTAGAGCCTCCATGGAATTAGAGGCTTAGTTAGAGGCTCCATGGAGCCTCCTTTCTATATGGAAAGCCTCCAGAATTCAGAGAACCTCTTTCCAAACCTATAAATGAGGCCATCAATCTGTTGAAGCTCCACTGACAGTCAAGGGAACCTCAGTTGCTCACACAGACCTTCCAAATGACACACCTAGCTTCCATGGTGCTGCTATTCCCATAGGGTCATTATGTATCACCTGGGTTTGCAGGTTTGAGTTCTAATATTGTATTGGTATTATTTGGTTTCAAATATTAAGGTGTTAAAATACCATTGCTAAAATCCACCTAACCAACAACAGCACTGCTGCCTGACAGAAGTAATTTAAAGAGAAAAAACACATATCAATACTTGCTTTTATTTATAATATTTTGTGGTAACCCAGATATGGAATTGCCCAGACAACTGTGACTTAATAATGTGTAACTGCCAGCTTGCATTTTTGCAGGCACATCTACCCTGACAAAGGCTTTTAATATTTAAAATAATGCAAATTATCTATTCAGCCCTCAGAAAACTCATTATGATGAATTCAGTATCTTAGTTTCAGGAACTTCAACTGCTGACACCTTTCTTGAGCCACACAGAGACTATTAATTGTACTAAAAATCCTCTGCAAACTCTTAAAAATATTATTTAGTACACATTAAAATATGTTATTTAAGTATGTGACCATTTATCAATGTTGTCACAAGTCTCTAGATCTCAAAAGTGCTTCCTTTACTCTCCTTTAAAATGCATTTTTATTCTAAGAGCCTCTGTTTATGCAAATTTATCAGGCATGTCTACTCAGAAATGCTTATATCATATCTGAGGCCAGGAATTCAGCTGTATTTAAATTATATGCCAGATGGATGGGCAATGTGTACATTTCAGTTTCTTGACAACTTAATGAACATATCTCTTGGCAAGATGGGGTTATCTGAACATCCCAAATAATCTGTCACAGTTGTCTTCAAACTTTTGGGCTGCAGTCTACTGTTAGCAATGAAATCTGACCACCACACTGGCTCATCAACCTTTAACTGAAAAAACTCTTAACAATTATTTGCTTGTCTAGGGTGGCTGTGGGCACCTTGCCATGGCCTTGCCAATTACAGGGGGGAAACCCTGATTTATAATGAGTTTCAGAAATCTAGAAACATTACACAATTAAGTCTCTCATCCTTCAAGTAAGTTAAATTATTAGCTACTTTATTCAACCGGCAAACTATACAGGAAAAAGTTTTCAACCTACATTTCCAAGCTGACCACTAATCTGGTTACCTTATTTTTGGAAAACTGCCTGAAAATACTGTTGGTCCTAATCTTCAAAAGAGGTCAGGAAATAGAACTTTTCTTCACAGAATATTTTCAGTTTCTCAGGAAGGAAAGGTCTGAAAAGTGGCAGTTTAAATTCCTTGCAGAAGGTCAAGACTTGGCAAAACAAGTAAAACAGAGTATTTTTTTATTGGTTTTACCACCTATACACCTGCCCATTAGCATAACCTATACTTATGGGTGCTGCATTCATTTGGAAATTGATCCACTATTGTCTTAAATTGGAACTCAAAATGCCCTTGAATTACTTAAAATTAGTGGATAGCTGAGAAGTACATGAATCACCCAAGATCACTCATGCAATGATGTTAGTGGCAAAGCTGCAAAGAGAACCTGGAAGTTACTAGCTTTCATCCTAATAGTCACTTCACCAAACCACGATACCACCATCGTGGGAGGTAATGATTATAAAACACTGCAGTGCTCTCAAATTGCACAGAAACTGCATTTTCACTGTTCTGAAAAGCTATAATTCAGTCTGAAATTTATGAAAGTTGCTGGACCAACATGCTTTAAATACATAGTGTCACAAAGAACTTGTAGCTTTTCTCAGTAGAGTAACATTGCAAAAAGAGAAAATAAATAAAAATGGAACTAGAACAGAAAATCCTGTTAAAATGTTAAAAGTAAAGAATGGTAAATAATGGGATACTATTCAACCTTCTATTCAACTCAGATGTAATACTGGCTCCAAGACACTGCGAGGACTGAGACTGAGATCACAGTTGCTCAGACCTGACAAATGTAGGAAGCCCTTGCCATTACTTCCCTTTGCCATGGGTTAGCACAAAGTCATTGATAAGCAGAAACTCTAATAAACAACAGCAACTTGTTCCTGTCTGGATGACCCTCCCTGTTGGCTCTTGTCATCCTCCTGCAACACCGCTGGTCTTTACTTCTTCGTCCTCTTTCCCTGACTGATGTCATTCCCTTTCTTGTTCCACTCATCCTTCCCACCTTTCCATCTCCTGAAATATCAAATCCACATCTCCCCATTTTATTCCTAGGATATTAATCAAAATTTGGTCTTTCTGCCAGCCTTCCCTTGTGCTATCCTCACCTCCCAACATGATTTCCAATATCCAGTCCCGTCCCTCAACCACTCCTTTGCTGATTTAATTATCTTCTTCTGTCCTGGGTCTCCTCCTGTAACAACTCAGGCGTTATGCAGTCTCTTCCTTACTTTGAAAAAAAAAAAAAGGAAAAACAAAAAAAAGGATGTGTGTGTATCCTACTTATCCTACTTACTTTGGCAACTATTCTAGCATCTTATTCTACCTCTCCTTTTTAAGCTCTCTGACAGCAGTCACTACCTGGAGTTAATCTCCTTGGCTTTCAGCAAATGTTTTCATTGAATCCGACTTTCAACATGACCTCCAATGACCTCTTTCTACCTAATGCTGTGAATCAGTAGTTGTTTCATGTTCCTCCTTCAGCTTTGATGCTACTTCATTCTGCTCTTCTTGGCCTGTCATCTTTCCTTCTTTATCAGGAGGTTCCAATCTGCTCATGTTGACAGGCTATCACTAACAATTATCACTGACAATTAGATTTCAAGGAAGTAGCCTTTGTACTTTCTCCCAAGCTGCTCTTCTCTTCTGAGAATCCATCCCCTTGTTATTTTTTCAGTTCTTTTAAAACTTTCAGTCACCTCTCACCCCTAAGGAAAAAAGAGGAAAAAAAAAAAAAAAGAAAAAGCAGCCTGAAAATTCTGGGATCTCCTTGCCCATCACACTTACCAACACTGTCTCATAATTTCCTTGGAATCCCACCTGTTGCTACCTATCTTGTGTTACAGTTTGTTTGCTTTTAGATAGAGGCTGCTTTTTCACAGAAACTAATACAAAGAGGTACTTGTCTATAAAGAAGCTATTAAGCAACATGGTTATATAAGTACAAATTACAATACGAGTTCAGATTTCATTGCTGTAAACATAATATGAAGACTTTGACATAAAGAAAACAGAACTAAAAAGCTTAAGAATGTGAACTGGGCATTAAAAATTCATTTCTCAGATGTGCTAGGCATACAAGAGTGTAATGTGTACACCCATTGTATGGCATACAGTCATTGTCTTTAGCAACTAACTTAATAGAATCTTGCCTTCACTAAACACAATAGGCATTATATTACTAAACTCAGTATGGTCAGAGCATTTCCATCTTTACCATATGCACTTTCCCGATCTTTGCAAAGAAGCAGTCAAGTAGAATCTATGTAACAATACAATTTCATTATTATATTCAGTGACTAGAAATTATCTTGACAGTTTGATTTCTAATTCTATAACAGGTTTGAATGCTAAGTCTGACAATACCCAGGTACCAAAGCCAATGTTTAATGGATCATGTACATGACTTAAGAAAACATTGCTTGTTTTTTTTGTGGTAGCTAGTTTTACACAGTCTCTTCTGGACTTTAAATGAATAAATTATTTATCAGCCAGCACTTGTCCTTAGATGGCATAACTTAGATGTCAATATCACCCAAAGCGTCCACATTTGCCAAACCTATCTTGCATGAAATGGAATGAGGTTATTTGCATAAGGAAAATGTCAAAGCAGGAAATTAACCCCTTTAGAGGTTTCACATATTAAAATATTGCAATAGTTGTTGTTGTATCAACATTTATTTAACAGATGCCAAAGGATCATAACATTCCCATTGATATTGTGTTTACCAGTTAGACTCATGGTCTTCCTGGTTGCCAGGGGGCAGTGGGCTTTTCTGTAATACTGCCTTTACATTAGTATGCTAAGAAGCAAATTTAATAAGAGATTTCAATGCAAAAGATACAAAATTGTTTTCTCCAATACAAAAGCAAACAACAAATCTCCTCTTCTTTTGACAATGTGTCTCTTAGAGGAAGGTCATCTATGCTGACGAGTCTCTACAAACAATGGCGTCTGTCTTTCTGGAGATGTATGTTGGAAAGACAGACTGAATGCTGACTGGGGCAGACCCTTCTGTGCATATATGCCAACTATGCTGAAATCCAAGACTGTCTGATAGGTATGGTAAAACTGTGAGGGGCCTCCATACCTATCTCTACCCTTATGATATTTCTTACACCAGGACTGGGCTGAAAAGGATTTGCTCAACCCATTCATTCCTTTTACATGCACTTCTTTCCACCTATTAAGAATAGCAACTATTCACAGAAAACACTGAAAGAAAAAAAAGTTTCAAAAATTGAACCATGATCAAATAATCCATCTGGAGTCAATGCTCAGGCTGCTGAGTTCAGTGAATCTTACTACCATGCAAGGTGCTTGGGGCAGGCACCAGCCCATCATGTGCACTGCTTCCAGTCTGCCCCTACGTAAACAAGTGGGGAGAGGGACTCAGCTGCAGCACTATGCCCTCCCCTTACTGCAGATGCCCTTACTACCACCTAGGAACTAACAAGAAAGTTTACAAATGAGCCTAAAGGTGTCATTTACTATTAGCATAGGAAGGTATTACTAAACATCTCTCACCTTCCCTGCATCTGATTTTGTACTCGTTTATCATACTGTAGTGTGATACTCCATGCATTCCACCAGGGCTTCAGCTGTCCCCACTTGGTACACTTCTGAAAAAAAGTGTGTGTATATACATATATATACATATATACATATATATGTATATATGTATATATATACACACACACACATATATGTGTGCATATACAGTCTCTATTGAAAACAATCCTAAAATTGCTTTTGCACATAGACTATGACAGAGATTATGTTTAAAACCCTGCTATGTCAAGCTCTCACTGAGAATTAGTCAAGTAAAAAGCATGAACACTTACATAAATTTTCATGATATTACAGTCTTTATTGAGACAAGTTTCCACAAAAGAGAGGGGAAATTTTCCTTGCATAGGAATTGCAAAAATGGAGCCAAAGTTACAAGGATTAAATAGCAAATGGTATGCTACTTTCTCTTTTTCTTTCTTGCTTTATGCTCATCTTGCTATAGCTATGACTAAATATGTTAATCAAAATCCTATAGAACTGTATTCATTTTTGTGTGTGTTTACTTTCCATTTACATAATCATCTTACAAAAGGAGCATTTCTCCTTTGTGCTAGATGTTTTATGATGTAATTTAAAGTTGCAGTTACTGAAATATCCTATTTGAGCAGTCCCACCACTATTGATTCGATTGCCCAGTCACCACCATAAATTATTTTACAGGAGCTAAATAGATATTTCCAGTCTTCATGATGTCCAAACAGTCCTGCAGTCAGAGAAATGAAATGTTCTCTGTGGTGTGCCCTAATAATCTGCATGTAGTGTTTTGGATCAAATAGAAGAAATTTCCAAAGCTTAACACATAATCGTAAAGTGCCGTAATTTCAAAACCAGGATTTGTGTGTCTGTAACACAGGAAATGCTTATGGACATAAGCAAGCATGTATGCTGATACATATCTCCATAAGCAGTGCAAAGCTACAGATATGTTTTACTATTAAATATGTATTTTAAGGAATATACAAACTCGATAAACCATAAAATCTAATTCCTAACTGGTAATAGGTGGGATGGAATGGAGTAGTTGAGATGACATGCATTAAAAAAAAAATTAAAATAAATCAAGAATAAAACAGATCGTCTCAATCACTTCTGAGGGGCCAAGAGGGCATGAAATACCAAACAGCTCACAAAAAAAATGTTTATCTCTGGGCCCCTGCTTCTTCTGCTACATCTTGTGTTTTGAGAAGACAAGCATGTATCAGCTGTCTGTAGCCTACAGATGTTGTCTAGGCTCTGCTTCTTATCTCTGCTTACTGCTAGTACTCAGAGTGTGCAGAACAAAAGTCCTACTTAAACTGAACATGAAGTGGGTCAGAGGCCTCTGGTGGGTCAGTTCCATGGGACTGGTGTCATTATGGGGCAGCAGCAGGATTTTAACTGTTTGATGAACAGGTGTGAAAACTTTGTTGTATCCTCCAACCTGCTGCCTAGAGTAGTCATTGAATATCTGTGCCACCCTCTTAAACTATCTCAAGGACCTGATCTACCAAGGGTATTAGAGAGCAAAACTTTTTATTTCTAGCAGTTTCTTCAATTTGCATAAGGATGCTAGCATGCCTGAGCTCGATGGCTAGAGAATGAAAACAGAAGGACTCAGGAAATGCTGTAGTTAATGGTGGTGTGAGAATTTTATCTTTTCCACGTATACACACTGGAAAAAAATAAGCAAGTTGATAGATTATAATTATGCAGAAAATGCAATGCATATATGATAACCTTCTTCATTGCAAAGATAACATTATCAGATGTATTTATGGCTATTCTTTCTTTCCTCTCCAATGTACTTGTTTTTCAGCACTTGCCTTTGCACTCCAAAACTGAAACTTTTAACATTACATGGAAATAAGAGAAGGAATGAACTAAAACGCCATGCACCAGTACAGGTTGGGGGCTGACCTGCTGGCGAGCAGTGTAGGTGAAAGGGACCTGGGGGTCATGGTAGACAGGAGGATGACCATGAGTCAGCAGTGTGCCCTTGTGGCTAAGAAGGCCAATGGCATCCTGGGGTGTATTAGAAAGGGTGTGGTTAGTAGGTCAAGAGAGGTTCTCCTCTCCCTCTATTCTGCATTGGTGAGGCCACATCTGGAATATTGTGTCCAGTTCTGGGCCCCTCAGTTCAAGAAGGACAGGGAAGTGCTGGAAAGAGTCCAGCGCAGAGCCACAAGGATGATTAAGGGAGTGGAACATCTCCCTTATGAGGAAAGGCTGAGGGAGCTGGGTCTCTTTAGTTTGGAGAAAAGGAGACTGAGGGGGGACCTCATCAATGTTTACAAATATGTAAAGGGTGAGTGTCAAGACGATGGAGATAAGCTTTTTTCGGTGATGACCAGTGATAGGACAAGGAGTAATGGATACAAGTTGGAGCATAGGAGGTTTAAGATGAATATCAGGAAAAATTTTTTTACTGTGAGAGTGACAGAGCACTGGAACAGGCTGCCCAGAGAGGTTGTGGAGTCTCCTTCGCTGGAGACATTCAAAACCTGCCTGGACGCCTTCCTGTGTGATGTACTCTAGGTGACCCTGCTCTGGCAGGGGGGTTGGACTAGATGATCTTTCGAGGTCCCTTCCAACCCCTAGGATTCTATGATTCTATGATTCTATGATTGCTTTCCGTTTTTTTTTGCATCATAAGTGACTGTTTAGAATCTTCAACCATAAACTTTGTGGGTTTATTTAAAAAATTACTACAACAATGTCACATATATGTAGTATAATAATTGAAATTCAAATGACTCATTTCATACTTGGGATTTTTAACTCCACATTACAGCAGAACTTGTCTTAGACAACCAATGAAAGGATGGAAAAAATATGTATCTTTAACTGGATGGCTCTTTAACAAAGATTAAGTCAACTTTCCATGCATTAGCACACGGATAATTTTAAATAATCTCTGGGCACAGTAATTTGCCTAATATTTGGAGAAGTTTTGTTGTACCTAATGCAGAGGGTTTTTTTTTAAATCATATCAGATTAATTCTAGTTTTATAACTCTCGTGCTTATTAGATACAAAGCATAGTACTAAAACGGTGATGAGAAAAATAAGCCATCACTGGGCTGCATCAGCCAACTCACTGTCTAAAGACATTGTTCTTTAAATGCACCAAGTACATAAAGTCACTAAGTACTGAAAATGCCAATAACTGTTTTGTTATCTACATTTTACGAAAACATATGAACTGCAATTACTTTTTTTCAAATGGCAGAAGATTGTTGTTACTTATTTCCTTTTTAGACTATTAAAAAATCTAACTTATTTACTGTGGCACTCCTTTGATCATCATATACTGATGTAATTACACAGTTCAGCCAAACAAAACCACCACAAAAACCCTTCACTATTTATAACAAGCAATCTTTAAAATACACCCTTCATTTTCCATGCTGGCTAGTTAAAACCTTTATCCATTTAAATGGACAGCTTAATCATATTTTTTGCTAAATATAAAGCACAAGCTATTTTCAGGCCACTCAAGGAACGTCATGGTATAAATTAGCAAACTCTTTGATTTGTTGTTGGCATATGCATTGCAAAATGTCATCTTGTCCTGTTGTTAATGGTCATGGCCAGAGAATGCTTATAATCATTACTGATTTAGATCACTGATTTCTTCACACTCAAAAGCACTGCAGCAAACAAAAGCAAAGAACATATATTGAATTTTTTGTTTTGAAGAACAGTGTCTCAGACTGAGCCTTCTCTTTTCTCTGAAAAGTCAATCAGATTAGTAGTGTGCACTTATAAAGCTCTCAATGAATATAAACTAGAAGGAAGTTCTCTATGTGGCATGCAGAACTACACAGTCAACTCTCGGCTGTCTGTGGGTGTGTAACCCAGGTTGCAGATTAGCAGTGCTATGCTAAAACAAGGCAGAGAAAAAGGGAAAACACCCACCATTTTTCTTTGAATTTCTGATTTCACTGTTTACTTCACCTTAACTTCATTCCTCGATATATGTAATAAACACAGGAACTTCTTATCTCATGTATTACCTATGTCTCAGCTTTATGCGGGTTAGTCTACTCCATTTCTATTTTCAATAATTGAGAGTTGACTATGTGACTATGAAACAGCCCAGCAACCCACAATATTATTTAACACTTGCTGAAAAAACAATTGTTTGTAAAAATACCTCTCTAATTCACCTCAAAAAACATCAGAGTTCCTTTTCTATTATTTTTGAACCCATGAGTAATTGCAGCTTGCTGCAATACTGGACCCCTATTGATATAAGCAAAGTGTTCACATGCTTGAAAGGCAAAGCAAAGACAGTAAACAAAAAGACAGTACAAGTGAACAAACTCAATGCGCTTAAAAGGAGATACGGTGCACTCCTCTGCCCCCAAGGCCTAGAGACTGACAGAAAGCCATCTTATAATAGTATTTTGTAGCTGTACCAAAAACCTTGCATTAATCATCTAACTGTACATTTTGTTCATTTAGAGGGTCATTAGCACCAAATATGCTTTTAAAAGTCATACACTCTCGGGCAATGCAACAATAATTGGTTTCTTTATGAAGGAGCTGCAAGAAGGGAAACTGTTTTCTGCTGTCCCTTCCCCATCCTTGTTTCTCTCTAGATAACCTGAATAGCATCTACTTCATCACCAAAGCCAAAAACCAGAAGTACCCAGTGCGCAAACCATTTCATCATGGAATGACAACTCCACGACCTACAAAGGCAACTGGAATGCATTGGCAGTCTGTCTTCAGGAAGGGAACCCAGACACTGACAAACCTTGGAAAGCTGCTGCAGGAGCTTATCTGCTGGGGAGGAAGGATGACTGAAACACCTCTCAAGGAGCAGGAGAAATAAAAGACTCAGTATATGAAACATTCAATCTTGAAGGATTGATGAGAGGCTACCAAAGGGCCTGTGAGGCAACAAAGGGCAGGAAGGCAACAGAGGGCTGGTAGGCAACAGGAGCAGACAACCTTTACTCCAGGGAATCGGTTCTTACTCTTTTTTCTGCCACCAGAAAAATTAAACCAATTAACTTCTCATTACCCTTCAGCATTAAAGATCAATGCAGACAGAAAGTAGTGTGATACTGTGCTGTTTTGAAAAGAGTAACCTACCAGCTCTGCGTTCTAGCTTTGGCAACAGCCTAACTTCTGTACTAAAATGAAAGCAAAAGGCTTTTCATACTATAACACAACAGCGTACTGCATTAGAATAAATCTTCTTGCTCCTTTGAATTTATACCCTAATACATTAGGGTTGATATGCTGACTAGGATCAAAACAACATCGATGACAAAAACTGCAAGCACTGCTTTAATTCATGTATACATATAATTCTTGTGGGAATCTCTCTAAACTGCTTGACATCCTATGCCAGTGAGTTCCACTGAGTGATAACTTTGCATAAAAAGTCACTTCATATGTTGTCTTTTAATTTCATTGAACATCCCCTTGTTTTTTTAACACTGGAAAACATAAAAGGAAATGCTTTCGTCACATGACTTCTTACTGGAACAAGTATAAAAATTCATTTAAATAGAAACACCTCTCCCCTGTCAGGGAGTAGTACAGTTGCGTATTTTTCAGTTGGCCAAAGGAATTATATTCATATCAAAAGAAAAACATTTAGCAAAATATTTGCTTTCAGACTTGTTTACTGTTTATTATTTTAATTTACATCAGTTACTGCTTGCAAAACTTCCAGGGAAATAAATCTAGTTTGTTTTTTTTCTTTTCCCACTGCATAGTAAATACAGCTTTCTTAGTATTTCAGAAGCATAGTACTATAGAAATGTTAGGGCCTGCTTCTGCTCCAAATGAAGTTAATGGGAAAACACCAACAGACTTTATTAGGAGTTAGATCAGGCCCCAAATTTGCAGTTTTTGAAATTTCATAGTTGAAAATTTTCTGGCTAATCTTCAGAACCAACTACTTCTACAGCTATAACACTATTTACAACTTTATTTATATGTACGACTTTATTACAATATGTAATATTAATGTTCCTTGTAAAGGTTACTATTTTATAGAAATTAGACTGAAGTTATTGCCAATCAATCTTTTAATAAATGTAAGTGGGATAACTCTCAGAATTTTTCTCAACACATGGTTCAGGTTTTATGCACTCTTGCTATCTTTGACAATCGCTTAACTACCTTAATTTCAATGCCTTTTTCAGTGTAATAAAAAAGTCCTTTTGTTAGAAGTTCATTGGTCCCATTTCAAACTGCGTTCTGAAACATTCCTGTACTGATGAGGACTCATTTTACCATTTTTTCTGTTTCAACACAGTATATAAAGCCATGCCTCTCGATCAATCAACCTCAGTATAAAAGAGTAAGTGAGGTCAAACAGATTGCTCATGAAATCTTTGATCAAGTTCTCTGATCACACATAGACACAACTCTCTGAATTGTTGCATATGTTGTAGAATGTTACAAAATTTAAGCATTTTCATTATTAACTGCTGCTTGTGTATGTATATAGTAACTTGCTGGTCATAAAACTACAACAAAGGACAAGATATACCAATACTGAATTAAGATCTCTAGTCTTGTCTCTCCAAAAATTAAGAAAAATCTGTGTTCTTTATGATTGACCAACTCATGATGCTGTGCTTCAAACACACACATTTTCTAAAATTAAACTGTGAAGTTAATGTCAAATACTGTGTTGTAACTTTAAATATAACTGACATATTAGAACAGATAGATGGGTAATTATGATAAACTACACAATAGTGCTACGTAGATAATATCATTTATCAATCCTGTGGTCCCCATCATTCATGCATTTACAGTTTGGGAATACAGTGACTGCAAAGGATAATAATTCATAATGGCTACATTCTCAGTACTTCATGCTAGCTCACTAGACAAAATAAAAAAAGGTTAATTGTATAACTGGAAAAATGCAAAATTTTATTCCAAGAAAATTAACAAGCTACACAGGTAAATTTTGGCAAATGCAACTTTATATTGAAATCCACACATCTGTATCTTAAAGAAGGAAAGACTCACAGACTGTAATGTATTTCTAAAATACTAAGAAATCATATTATATGCTTTCACAAGTTAAAACTTAAATAATTTAAAACAACCAATACACCAAAATGTGCAGAAAATATAAACAAGACTGTGCCTTCAGTAGAATAAATGCTTCACAAATTGTGCAAGATATCATACTAAGGCTGCGGTCTCCCCATGACAGCTGTCTTAAAATATAAACATACATCAACTGCCTGTGATTCTCAGAACAAACTAGAAAGGGCGGCACACCTAGAAAAAAAAACATATCATCCCAGTGATGTGCATACTGATTTTGGGAACCATTGGAGTAAAAAGGAAAAAAAGAAGACTAAGTGATCTTTCATGCACTCTCAAATGACTGACCAGAGTTATTGATTCAGTTTTCCTTGCTTATTTGCTTCAATGCTAAACAAAATGGAAGATACTAGATAACCCTTTAAGGCAACATGTGTTTATTCTGTATAATTATAACTGTTCAATTATGACTGGGTATTATCATTAACGTTGCCTAACAGACTGATATCTAGCTTTTTAAAAAATATAAATAAGAGTCTATTAAACTTTATACCAAATCAGCAAAAAACACAGAATACAGTTAAATGTTAGTAATTTCACTGTTAAGGAAAATGGTATTTAGAAAGAGTAATATGTTTGGAAAAGAAAAAAAGTAAAGTCTGAATCTGAACAAAAATACTGCTTTGGAATGCTCCCCAAAACTTACTCACAAGGCAAACAGATTTGTAAGTGTGATAATCCAATAATGCATGGCACATCTTTAATCAGTTACAGTACTTGAGTCCCCAGTTTTCAGTCTTTGCAAAATAATAATTGTATGAAATGTTTTAAAGGTCTTGAGATGTCTAAAATTAGTTTTATCAACACATTAACCTCATATCAACTTAATTTATTAAGATGTCCAATGCTAATCTTTTTGATGGTCTTATTTTATGTAGTGATATACACAGCATTTAGCACTGATACTTAGCACCTGCTACTTTCATAATCTAGATTTCAACCACATAAAGGAATTCAGGGCAGTAGTTCAGTCCTTTGTTCTTAATTACAAACCTTCAGCAGTGGTCAGCAGGAACATGTTTAGGTTTAAAACAGGATTAGAGGTGAGCTATTGCAAAGACTGCAGAATGTTGCCCAAATCCTTACAGCTGCTGACATCCCATTCTTGATTTTCTTCTCAAGACATGGCTACAGGCCACAATTGCTTAGCAGAGAATGGTAGTGTTTCACAAGGCTAAAGATTTACAGATGCTCCCTCATATAACACAGTAAGGTTCCCTTGGTAACCTGGATTTTCTGCAGTAAAGAAGGGTTGTGCTGAAACAGCGCCTCAGCTCCCTGTTGGAGAAAATGCAGACAAAAGGATTGATTCCAGCTTGGGCAAAACTCATCCAGACAGCGGCCGTTAGAAATCCCCCTGGTACTACAGGCCCTCTTGCAAAAACTCTCCAGTAACAGGCTACCAAATAGGGACCCCACAAGGTCAGAAAGAGGAATGTCATGATGTAGAACATTCTGCTGATTCTCTTCTCCATTTTGAACTCGTCTAAAACCAGTAGCCTTCTCCTGCCTGTGGTGTTCGCGTTTTGCCTGATTCCCAACAAGGTTGGAGGTGTGGGACCCCTTCCAAATCCAGCCAGCCAATTAGCAGCTGCTTGACCACTTGCTCCAGGACCATGAAAAGTCCAGTTCTGGCTCACTGCTGCAACAAACTGGACTGGCTTCATTTTCCTGCGATCGTGAACAAAAAATATCAGCTTGAGGTAGACAAGCTGTGTGGCTAGGAGGATGAGAGCAAGAAGAAGCATAAATCCCAAGGAATCATTAGCCCTGAAGGAACGATGCTGGAAAGTGCATTGGTCTTCCTCCCTAATGAATGAGTATGTGCCCACATCTAAAACTGGGGGGAAAGCCATGGCTACAGAGAGGGTCCACACCATACAGATAACAGCCAAACAAGTCCAGAAGGTCAGTCTTTTTGTATAAAAACGGTGGTGGGCAATAGCTAAGTATCTGGTGACACTTATGCAGAATAACATGAAAGCAGTGTGAAAGCAGGACAAAACCCCCAAAAAGGCAATCACTTTGCAAGTAAGAGTCCCATACGTCCAAGTAGAGCCATTTTTTACAGAGGTGAAAACAAATGGGAAACAAATTGCAGATCTGAGGATATCAGAGCAGCAAAGATCCAACAGGAAGTAGTAAGGAGCTCTATGCAAGGTCTTATCTTTCACTAGCAAAATGGAGATCAGAAGGTTACCCACCACACTGACTCCTATTATGAAACCCAGTGAAGTCAGTTTCAGAAAAGCTGTTAAAGGAGAGAGATTTTGTAAAATGTTGTCAGCTGCATGGCTGTAGTTCGCCATAGATGGATGGATGATATGTATATTGCCTCAGTCAAGTCTCATGATCTATATATAAGAACAAGGAAAAAATAGATCCATACATCTTACTGAAAATGTAATCCACAAACAGAACTGATCTTGTGTCTAGTCATATAGTACATCCTCTTCTTTCTGATTTGTCATGCCATCAAAATATCTGAAAAAAAATCGAGTTATCAGTTCTTAAGTTAACAAGAAATCATGTCAGAAAGTGCTAACAAAGATGTTAATTTATGGAGAACCAAATGAAGTTGTAAATTTGAGTACTATTGTTTGTTTTTGAAAATCATGAGGCTTTTTCAAAAAATATATTTACTGTTTAGCATGATTGATTATTGGCATTTCACAGATTTGGCTTGTTACAGTTTCAGAACTGACCGGTGCCCCTTATATTTGGTAGCATATATAATTTTATAGTTAAAGCCTCAGAGATTTTATGAATCAAAAGATTCCCCGTTTGCAAGCCCAAGAGTTAATAATTGACATATTTTTTTAAAAAATCCCCAAAGACTGCTGATATTCTGACATTACCTATATTTGTTTTATGGCTACAGTATCTGTCAATGTTTAAGAGGTAGCTGCTGTGTTGATATGGATCACACCCAAAGAAACCCTGCAGAATTTATGTTTTTTAACCCAAGTCACCAAAGCACATTAATCACACTGTGTTAGTTCATGCACATTGTAAGAGAAACAGCATTCATTATCCCCCTCCCTTCTTCCTATAAACCATAATTTTATAATTCAGAATTTCAAATAAACAGGTATGTCAAACAGTCGATAGCACTATGTTTCAGGGTCTTCTCCCCCCCCTCCCCCCTCCCCCCTGCTTCAATGCAAATCTTTAAAGCCTCATCATAATTCATAATAAGCAAGTCAGTGTAAATATTGAGCAAAAATAGGCAACGCACCCAAGATATAATGCCCATCCTTTCAAGAGGGCTGGTTTTGGTTATGCTTAAATAAACATACAATAAATTGAATTTTTTTTAGCTAATTAGAGCTTCGCGATTCCCACTAATCCTCCCGGTGAATCGCACCGGAACACACTGCATGCAATAAAAGAAAAATAAATTAAAGAACTGTCTGTTGCTGCTGGGGTTTTTTTTGTTGTTATTTTTCTTCTTTTTTTTCCCCGTTTTTTTTTTTTCTCCCTCCAGAGCCAGGGACAGGAGCCACAGCAGGCATCATCAGGCTCCTTCGTTATTCACACCAAGTGTTTCCTATGCCACCTCGGGTGTACAAAGGATATTCCCACTGAATCCCAGCAAAATCCTTCCATTCTTACCGTCCACAAAAGAGCCTGATTGCTGCTGTGTAAACAGAGGCTGATCAGATCATGGCATCGTTTTAAAACCATGAAATCAGGCTCCCCCTCCCCCTCCCGCCAGCCCCGCCGCTTCGCCTCCTCTGTGGAGCTGTCCCCGCTGCGCGGCCGGCCCTGCCTCCGCACACACACACGGGCACACACACACGGGCACACACACACGCTCTCGCTGACACACGGACACTGACACACGCGAAGACACCCGCTGCCCCCACGCCCAGCCATGCAGGGCTGGGCTGCGCCGCGCTGCCGGGGAGCCCTGGTGCCGCTGCCTGGCAGCCGCATCTGCCTGAGCCATGCGAGAGCCTCCCGCGGCGGGGAGCTCGGGAGGGCGAAGATGCATTGTCTGTGAACATTTCCATCACGCCGCTTCTGCAGAAATCACCCCGCGCCCAGACCCTTCCCCTGAGGGGGCTGCCGTCCCCACACGCACCTGCGGCTGCGGCAGCCTCAGCACCCCAGACGCCCCGAGCCCCTCCGCTCCTACCTGTTGGTATCCGAGATCCCCACATGCCAGAGCTGCTCCTTCCCGCCCACCGAGGGCTGCTTTATCCTGGCGGTCTCTTTTAGAACCTTTCCGCTTTCCCCCTGCCGTCTTTCATTTTTCTTTCTCTTAATCCTTTTTTTTTTTTTTTCCCTTTTTTTTTTTTCTTCTTCTTTTTCTTTTTTTTTTTTTTTTTGCCCGGGTTCCTTGCCGGATCCCGTCAGCGGCCGGCCCGGCGCATGCCCGCTGCGCCTCCTCCCTGCGCGCCGAGCCCCGTCCTCCCCTGTCGCAGCGGCACCAGCGCTCCCAGTAACGCGGCGGCGGCGGCGGGCGCCTCGGTGGGGGCAGAGCGGCCCCGGCGGCGGCTGCCTCGGTGCGGGCAGGGCACCCTCCGCGGCAGCAGCGCTCTCCTCAGGGGTGGGCAGGCAGCCGCAGCGGCAGCAGCCTCCTCGGTGAGGGGAAGGCAGCCCTGGCGCCGGCAGCAGCCGCAGCAGCAGCGGGCTCCTCAGTGAAGGGAAGGCAGGCTCCGCGGCAGCACGTTTCCATTGCGATGCATAGCCGAGCCCGATTTATTGGCGAGCCTGGGCAAGCTAGGCTGAGGAAAGGGAGGGGGAGGAATTGGGTCCTGCGCTCCTTGTTTATGCCTTTGAACTCCCCCTCCCGCCCCTTGCGCTGCAAATGGGGGCTAGGAAGCGGCCGCCGCGGTGCACGTCGCAGCCTGTCAGGAGAGGGACCGGGCGGTTTCCTCAGCTGCCGCTGCTCGCGTCCTCCCGCTCGAGGCTCGCTTCCTCTCTTCCCGGTTCCCAGCCGGTGAATGCCTTCTTCCTAACTCCTAGGCCAGGAAGGGCTCCTTAAAAAGTACCGTGGTCCGGGGATGGCGTATTTGCCGCGGGCCGTTAGGACATCGCACCTTCCCCCTGGCGCCGCCGCCTCCCCCTCGCAGCCAGTCAAACGGCTTCTCAGCATCAGCCCGAAGCCGGCGCGGAGCTGTCAGCGCTGCGTGGCGACAGGGATGGACTGTAACCGTAAGCCCGTTCCGCCCGCAGCAGGGCCGGCGTCGCCCCTCGGCGAGCGCGGTGGCAGCGGCAGCCGCCGCGGAGGAGCGCCCGAGCCCGGAGCCGCGGGGACCGGCACCGATGATGTCATACGGGCCGCGGCGGCAGCGCCGGGAGGCGGCCCGGGGCCTGGGCCTCCCCGCCGGCGGCCCCAGCCCTGCCCGGAGCCGGGAGCAGCGGCACACGGGCAGGGGTCGGCTGACAGCGGGAAGAGCACGTCCCTCCGCCCTCCCGCCTCTGCAGGCCTGGTGGTAGTTTAGCCGGGAGAAGCGGGAAAATAAAGACAGGCTCGCCCCAAAAGTAGTGCGTTTTGGCTGCCAGGCAGTTGAGGAACGCTTTATTTCGGGTGCGGAGAGTTGGATTTTGAGGAACTTGTTCACTGGAAGCTTCCACTCAAGTCAGAATAAATCCTTCTGCGGGACAGATTTATGGGGTTGATTCATACTGCGTGTCACATCTTTGGGACTGTTGGTAGACTGTGGGCATTTTTTAAGGCTGTTGTCAAAGTTCGGGTTCTTTTTTTTTGGCACTTTCTAAAAGCCATTGGAATTTGTGGCCAAACCAAATCGGTGGTCAAAATGTAGCCTCAGTTACAGCCTGATCAAGCCCAGAAGTCTACAGCCACCAGAAAATACAGTTATGTAAAGTAAAATTACGCTAAGTATGTTACTTTCTTCAGAAAAACATATAATCCTTGAGTAGAAACCTCACACAGAGCTCAGGTACCACAGATTGGTTTTTTTTTTCCTGATGACTTTGTGTTGGTTCTTTGGAGTTAGTTTTGGTTTTCAAAATTGGCAGTTTGGTTATTGAAGTTACTACTTCACGCTGCACTTCTCATGCAACAGTTTCAAATGAGCTAATAAGACCTCTCCAGCTATCCCTTTTCTGCTGTTAAATATATATACCAAAAGTTACACACACAAAGACTTTTAAAGTAATCCTTAATGTTAAAATGGAAAGACAAGGAATTGGCTGCTAAATCAGCAAGAGCAGGCACTTTAGCAGTCTGTGTATTATAGCAAAGAATTATCAAAATGCCATGAAAATTAAAATACCGGATTAGGAAGCGGATCTACAATTTGTGTTACAGGATGGCTATGGTACATTCATGGTCAGTGCCTATTCCCAGACTCTGATTTATCATTTGTGTTTAAGAGTAAAACATAGGACATCATCACCTAAATTTTAAGAAAGAACTTGTGAAGTATTTTTTAACCTTTTCTGCCTGCGCTTTCTCTTAGACATGTTACAGAAGTATATCGCTATATAACATTTAAGAACTTGCTTTTCTTTAATATCTGTCACAGGCTGTTTAGAAGTAATCCATGGGATTCTGAATTAAGTCAGTGTTCAACCACTGGTTCAGCACAAATCCATTTGTCATCAAGTGTAATCTGAGAACCATTGCTCTAATTTGGTCAATGAAAGGTAGACATCCATACTGAAACAAATGTAACTAAGCTAGTTTCCCATCATAGTCAATAGTGAGAAAAAAATGCTTGAGGGAGCAGATAATCTCATTCTGAATCACGAGTCTAAAATATGTCAGATGTATTGCAGTCTATTCTCTTTATTATCAGGGTAGAGTTAGGGAAGGGAAATCCTTGTCACAGAGGGAGAGACTTCTGATGGAGTGTGAGATAATGCTGTGTTAAGCTGTTTTGCTGGGAGCAGGCTCCATCCCCTGTGGAAGGAAAGTAAATCCAGGAGTCATGGGATTGGGAATCTGGGAAATGAAGACAGATGTCAGCTAAAGATGGCTCCAGGAAGCATGAACTAGGAAATTAATGTGTAATTGGAAGGGGAGGAGAACAGTTACAGAAGGACAAGGGGAGAGAACTTCACTCATCGCTACTTCAGAACAGCTGGGCTAGAAATATGAAAGGTTCAGAAAAAAATTGTGAGGCAGCCTTCCTTGCAGGGTGAGCAGAGCAGGGGTAGCCAAGCAGAATATCTTGGGGCTTTGCCATGAGGAGGGATCCTTAACACCGAACAAGTTGCCCACTCCACAATATAAGGGGGGCAACACTAAGGGCAAGAAGAATGAAGTTCAAAAAACGCAGAGGGCCTGTGTGCTGTAGAGGCATCTCAGAGGAGAGAAGTTATTGGTTTCAGGAAGGTAAATATCTTTCTCTGCCTTTTGTTTAAGTGTTTAAGCCTGCTTTTCCCCAAGAAGGGGTAAAGGGACAGGGTGTAAGGAAAGTGTAAGCATAATAGCATTTCTGTACCACATTAGAACTAGAACCAGACTGACGAGAGCTTTCCCTAGAAAATATGAGAATCAAGACTATTTTCCTGATTTTCTGATTTAGATCAAAGACAGGAACCATCTCCAGGTTTGGGCTACCCCACTGCAAGGTTATTGACAGTTATGATAAAGAGCTCTCTCTTTCTTTTCTGTTGGAGTTATTTAGTAATCATGGCCTGGAAAGTAATTGGTGAAGTAGTCAGCTTTGTTCTTAGTGACTTAGGATCCTGTATTCCAATTATTTTGTCGTTGTTGCTGTTTTGTACTGGGGTTTTTTGTTATTTTTTGTGTTTGTTTTTGTTTGTTTGTTTGTTTATTTTTGTTTTGTTTTGTTTTGTTTTCAATTTAAATACCATTTAAGATGGATCAAGGGACTGGGTTCAGTGAATTGGACCCACCAGGACCATTCCAAGATCAGGAACACTTTATTGGAGATTCCTGCTTTCATAATCTGGGGTTTTGGCATCATCTGCAGACCTAGGCAGCTCATTCCGGGAGGTGGTGGTGATGCTTGAGTGCACATGGCCAAGTTTCTGGGAACTTGGGCATTTTGTTGGTGTGCAGGTAGCATTTTGGGTACTTGGCACCTAATTTATTTTGAGGATATGTGCCCTGGAATCCTGTACCATGATTGTGAGCCAGGTGAGGATGCTGTGTAGGTGTTTCTCATTGTTTTGTGCTTTTTCCTCATAATGGGAGAGTTTTTTGAGAAAAGTCTGACACTCAGAGATCTCACTAATAGAGCCTGAGGTAGAGATTGAGCTAGAAGACACGCTAGTGATGACAAGTAACTATCAGTTGAAAGGACTAGGTGAGATATTTGCCTCACCAAGGTCAGTAACAACTCTCAACAATTACAGCAGAATGAGGATTTCAGGGCAGGGACAGAAATTGTAAATAGCTAAAATGTAAAATATTCATATCCCTATTCTCATAATCATTTCAGTAATTAAGGTGTGTACCAGCTGTCTTGAAATGTATTTATATGCAACGTCTACCCAGTCTGAATCATACAAGCTCTGAAGCACTGTAGGATTTTGTGACACTTCTGCAAAACAGGAGAGATACTCTGCAGGGTGTACCCACCTCTGTGCAGAGGCCAGCACAAGATTTATGTATTGCTTAAGGGACTGTGATAGATGCTATCAAAGTACATCCTTTTCAAAGGGCTCAAGGAATTCTTCCAAGGGAAATTTCTTGCCTGTGCAGTAGATTTGTGAAACTTTAAAACAGTGTTTAAGTAGGACTTATGTAATACAGAGACCTGTGTAAGACCCCTGCACAATGGAGTGTTTCACCTGCAATATATTTGGTTTCTGTGCTTTGTAAAGTATTTGCAGAACAAAGGCATTTGTTGGTATTATCTGACTCCTATGTTGGCTCTCAGCACAGACATAAATTTCACTCCACACTGAAAAGCTCTCTAGTGGTCTTCTGCCTCCATGTTCTCACCTATAACAAAATTGCATTAATGTGCCTAACAATTCCTATGGATAATAATTGCAATTTTAAAAAATAATCTTTAGCCAGATCCTCAGATGTTTTATAAGTATTTCTCAGAAACATTTAGTTAGGTATTTGAAACAAAATTTTCATAAGCACCTTTTGAAACTTAACTTTTGTTCTTAAAAGCCGATCCATGTTGCACGTTTAAACAGGGATAAATGAAGGTTTAAGGGCAAATGCACCTAAGTTTATCTGCTGAGAATATGAAAAAGGCTTAGCCCCACAGAGGAAAACCTCTGCTTCTTGTGATTGAGGGGAGTAAGGCACCAACGTGCTTCTGACAATCCCATTAGATACTTACATCAAAAGAATGTGGACCAAGCTTACCGAAGTTCCTGCTATATCCAGTCTCTCCACTTCCTTCCTATGTCAGAAAATCTCTTGGTGTTTTGGTAACTGAATGTGGAACAGGAGGAAAAAGATTTTCTTCTTTCTCTGTTACAAAAAATAAAATAACATTCCTTACAAATCTCATAGATAGGATTTGTTAAAGCATGTGCACAAACACTACGGATAGTCTTACTGAAGTAGTGATTAATTTATTTAATGTATTTTCATCTCCAGTTTAATTAATCCAATTAATTGCACACATTTAGTATAAGGTACATTACAATATGTCTTTCAACTACTGTAAATACATTCCATTCACTGATGTTTTTCTGTGCACGATGTACAGTAATGTGAGTAAATCATAGTTGTACAACTCAGTAAGCAAAATAGTTGAAAGAAGCGATGCTGAGCACAGTTAGGAATTCATAACTAAATCACATCAGGTGAAAGGCATGACTTTTGCATGTGGCTTGGATAACCAGTAATATTAAGATAATCTGGTGAGAAACAGGTTGAGAGTTTTTTAGAATTTAAGAGCTGAACTGGGAGCAGTGACCCCAGAACATGCTAATTACTTTTCTGATGCATGGCTAGGTAATCTTGGCCTCTTTGCTGTCATTCTTGTACCTTGCCTTCTAACACTTTACCAACCACTTTCAGGTAAAAGTGGAGCATCCCCACCAGAAAAGATTTCCTGCCAATGCAAGTCAGCACCTCACAATCACTAACATAGAAAGCTGTGTCAATTCACTCCAGTGGGGGAAGCTGTCTCTGTGATTTTAGAAGTGTCACCTATTAGCTTTAAAAACTGGTGATGGGCAAAACCTTTTAATTTTAATATTTTTTATTTTTAAACCAAGGAATTGTTTGGTTTATGATGCGTGTGCACCTCACCCCTTGTCAGATACTATGTTTGATAGTCCTTTAGTCTACGCGATTTTAACACTTGAGTTTTCAATAAAATGCTTTCTTAGAGGCTATGTAATGCTCCTGGTCTACCTTACTAAATGGAAATTCAGGACTTGAAATCAGCTAACCATTGCTGAAGCACACAGCAGCTCTGCAGCGTCATGGTCATTAACAGTGCCAATCACAGCACTCAAGAAAGCTTTTTTCCTAACACCATTACAGATGCCAGTGGAGCTCTGTGGAGCACAATGAATGGGGTTAGTGACATTGCAGAACAGAATGCTTGCCTTGAGAGGGGAACGTGAAAGTGCCTGGAAGCAGGGGAAGGATGACTTCTTCCAGCTGAGCCACATCCAACATTTTTATGCACCCAGTATTAAATGCAGACAGCCTCATGTCTGAGATGCATGTAACTATACTGGTTATGTAAACCGAGTCTGTCCTTCAGTTTTCCAGCAGGAAGGGAGATGTGTGGAATACTTTGGCAGGCTGGGAGGCTGGCAGGTCTTGCTCTGAACTCTTTTTGTGCTGTTGGTTCACTGGAGATTATTAGGATGTGGTCATGGCCTAATGAAAGGACTAAGGTTCATTATTTTTCATATACTTTCTGCCATGAAGCTATACAATGACTAAGTGAATTTATGCCTGTTTCCTCCCCTTCACTGTCTTTTAAACCTGGAGCCTGATTTTAGTGAAGTCAGATAGATGAGCAGAGAGGTCTCAGAGGCAGGTGAGGTTCCTATAAATTTTGTGAATGGAGGTGTTGGCTGCTTGCCCTAGAGTTTACCTTTTTCCCTTGCTGCTCTTTCAGGCTGCTTACCAGTGCCTAGGAACCCTGGTCCATACCTGAGGCTTCAGCATACAGCGATTCATCTGCTGGTAAACATTGGTCAAGGCCTGGAGTCTTAATCCCTTCTCAGCTCAAATTTTTTGTTGCCAGGCTTGGCTGTGCTCAGCTGTGCAGCTGAACAGGACACTGGATATGTCCCAGCGGTTTCTGCAGCCAGGGGCAGAATGGCACATAGCAAGCATAGCGCTGTGTTAGACCCAAAGACTGCAGTGGTTCTGTGACAGACCTCACATATCCTATTCATCAGTTTGGTATCAAATGACTCAGCCACACAGTTGAGCTCCTCCTCGATTCTCTTGCAGTTACTGCTCTGTTTCTTCCAGTGCTCACAGAACTATTTGCACGACTACTGTTTGTGTATAGGGATATATGTCAAATCAATTCCCTTCATAGAGATGAGATATATAAATACTTCAATTTTTTGCCATCTTTAAGGTTAGGTTAGAGGTGAACCATGCATGGCCAGTATGTTGTAGGATTAGAGAGACTATTTGGCAATAGCATTTTCTATTTCTAGCAATACTGAGAGGGGGATTTAAAAATAATAGGATAAAATAGGATAACTGTCACTGCCAGCTTTCAGAGAACTTTTAGGCTGTGCTCAGGGACAAAAAAATAACAGTGTCAATGTTATTAATTTCTGCTGATATGACCAGTTCACATCTAGACATTAGGCTTTCTACTAATTTATTGTTCAGATTTTAATTTAAGAGAATACAGATATGTACAGACCATGCAGTAAAAGTCAGTTTAATAAAGTATATTCCTGGATTGCTTTGAATACATAATATTGAGACAATGAAGAATCAAGTCTGTAATGTCTAAGATGGAGAGTGAATACTGGCTGTGCAAGTAGCTAGCATGAATGTATGTTCTACTGGTGAGCTTCTAGTCTTGTGATCTAGAAAGTGGAAAAACTCTTGGATGTTCCCACATCAACTCAGCTGTTACCTGTTCACTGTAACCCATTTGATATCTAGAACCTAATGCCATGGTCCCATTTTGTCAGCTTGTTGGGTATTAAGTATGAAATGTTCCCATTTATACGCAGAACAAGGAGTAGCAATTTTAAGTTATATGCTTGCTCGTATGCAGGGAATAGTCTGTCTCTGGATAAAGGTAGGTCATCTGTTAAGGAACATGGTAGTTTGAATTCTGCAGATACTATCAGAACAGCACTCTGATGGCACAGCAGGAGGAACTGCATGAATGCAGCTCTATGGTGCAACTGTAAATATAAATTTATTACTGCATTGTCTATTTCATGGAGGTAAGAAAAAAATGTGTTTTATTTAAATATCACTTACAAAACTAGTCAAGCCTAATGTTAGCAAATAGCAGTATCTTTTTGCTTAGTTGGATGAGTATAGTTAGGCAATGTTTGAACATGGTATTGAAAGAAAAAGGTCAAAAATTGAGCAGGGACACAATGTTGCACTGTACTAGATAAGACAACCAGTTGTCAGGAGAAACACATGGGATCTGGTCCCTGCTAACTGGATTGCTTGCTGCTGGTTTTGCTTTGCTTTCTGATTGACTACATAATGTCAAGCCATGAAGCTGAGACCTGGGCCTAAATCTTGACATAAAAGGCAGGTAACCTAAATAGCAGACATGGGAGTCGGTCTTTCTTGTCCACATCCTCGCCCTCCTCCCCTTGCTTCCCCCTCCCTCAGCTGTTGCTCTCAGACTTCTACACATTAAGGGTCCAGGATAAACAGGAGAGCATGCCTTCCAGCACTGTACCTCCTCGTACTCCATAATACTTTTTTTTGGAGTTGGGAGAATGGGCTCAAATTCCAGATTTTTTATTTTGTGTAATATAACTACTGGGTGGTGATAGAACAGGTGGGCTTCCTGCAGCATTTCCATGTCCACTGGGCTCAGCACTGCTAGATGAACACCCCAGTCAGATCAGACTCTTCTAGGGACATTGCTGGGAGTGAAACATTTAGGTTATGTTCTGTCTCACATCTGGATCACAGAGATTCTACATTGCACACTCATGTGCATTTCTGCACATGAATGGAAAGCTGCAACCTCAGGTCCCAAGTGTAAATGCCACCTGAAAAGTAAGCACTGATAAGTCTTGTTCTTGCTGCAGTGAGGATTTTTGGGTCCCTTTTTGGAAAGTTTATGTCTTAAATAATGTTCAACTCATGTTTTAGATATTTTAATTACCTCTAAACTCTTGCAGTTCCTCACTACATAATTTTATTATACCTCACTGAATTTATTTGCTCTCCATTATGAAAATAAAATGTGGAAATAAGAGATCTAAATACTAGTAATCTTTTTTTTGCCTTATCTGTGATGTGTATCTGGACATAAAAGTGCTATTTTGATGAGTGAACACACCACTTCTCACAGCACAGGACCAATTTAGCCAAATTAAATGTACCTGTTGTGTAATTCTGTCCCACATTGTAGATTTGGTATTAATGTAATGCTTCAAAAGCTAACAGAACATTTAGTTGATATACTGTATCTCTCTATTATGTATTATATCTCCTCATAAATATGCATGTATTAAAAACTGTGGCAATTTGAGGAATTTATGTAAAACTTACGAATTCTCTTTGATATTGTGGGTCCTCAAGATACATCTGTTTCAACCTGCATGCTCTATATTGACAAGAAAGCACTTTCTTCTTTCTTTTTTTTGTAACCTTTTTACTGTATTGAATTTTCAAAGGACCTTGCCACAAGGCCAACCATGAAACAACTGAAATGCGGACAATCTGAAACCAAATGGAAGACCTTCAGACAAAAAGAGGTGGCAGTTGCTCAGGATAATTTATTTGCCCAAGTGGGTTAGTTACCAACACAAGGATCACATCTTTGGAAAACTGTGAAGCTGAGAGAGGAGTAAAAGTTTATAAAGGGAAAGTAACTTAACGGTCATTTTGGAGTGAGACACAATTCAGAAAATTGTTGCAGGAACGTAAGAACTATTTTCTGCTGTCACAGTCAGCCAGAGGCAATCGGGAACATAGAATTAGTGGAATTGCAAGGCTAAATGTAAATGCACTTTTGACCAATTTGAGCAAACCTAGTTAGATAATGGAGCTGAGGTAGCCTTCAATAGATACAGTGAGAAGTTGGAGAGAGCTTAAGTTGTAGGCTTAATTACAAAACACTCAGACTTCTGCCTCACTTAGCAGTCTTGTAATACAGTTATGAACTTACTTAAACCAAAATTATCTTAAGGTGAGGTAGGTTTTCAACCCCTAAGCCCTTTAACCATTACTTAAAAATCTGCTAAATTTGGGGTAGTGATAATTAATATGGTGCCTAACAAAAAGATACAGTAAGATGCCTTTCAAAACAGAAAACTATGCTAAATTTTTTAATGTAAAAAACCTACACAGTATTTTTTTCTGAAATTTAAAAATATAAGGAAGAGTAAAAGGGTTAATAATTACTAGTAATAAGAATATATTGGTAATTTAACATTGAGCTTCGAAGTGCTAAAATGAATAAAGAGTTATAAGTCTAGTAGACTTTGACTCAGTGTTATGGTTTAAGGCTTAGGTATGCTGTAATGTGAATAAAACTGCATTATATAGCAGTTTTAAGAAAGGATTTCTGAAGTATCTCTACCAGGCGATTGTGAAAGATTTTTTTCTGGTGTGTTCAGTGAGAGCATGCTAGTAGGAATTTTTTTGAACCAATGTAGTTTATTGGCTTTTAATATTTCTGTGGCAACTGAAACATATGCTTTTCTTTACAATATAAAACTCTTTACAAATGCCCCAGTTCCATATAAGCTGCATATTTCTCAGTCTTTGTAATAACACCAGAAATAGTTACTCTAAGTAGGTGGCAGGGATCAACTAGTTCAAAAATGAAAAAACTCAATGTTTCACTCATGTAGTTTACTTCCTTAGCATTTATTCCTTGAAAAAAAAACAGAGTGCAGCTTTTGCAAACACAGGGCAAAAGGGAAGTGAGTTTTCAACACCAGATAATGAAAAACCAAAAGCCCAATCCTGTAAGACGACATGGAATTCCTACTAAGTAAATGGCTTAGCATGAAAGAGTGTATTTAAGTGTGTCTGTGTGTGCCTCTTCACCCTATTTCTATGACATTTGCTTCCCAAGGCCTGTATTTTGCACTAAATCAGGCAATTTTAATTGCTCTAAGACAGTTGGCATTATGATATATTAAGGCAGCAGTCTGACAACTACTGTGTACAACCAATTTCAACTTATTTTGGTGGAGTGCATGAAGTGATCACATGCTCTACATTCACTGTTGGAAGGTCAGTATTCCTTTGGAAGTAGAATGGATTTTAATTCTTAATTCCTGTTAAGTCTGTTGGGATTTAAGCAGAAAAACCTCTGGCAAAAACTCATGAAAGTTCAGCTATTGAGTGCTTTACATTGCTATCTACATCTATAATAATTTCCTTTCTGGCCCTTCTGAAATTGAGAGCATGTAATCCTTTTTACTGGGATTTCATTGTTACTTCTGGATAGGAAAATACAATTTATGAAGTACTTCTCATTTAATGCAGATAACCTCATGTAGAACAGGTTCCTGAGCAATAGCTGGACATAGGCACAAACCAGATTTCTTACTGACATAAGAACGACAAGGTAGAAAAGTAAGCTGATGGACATCAGATGTGTATAGTGCACTACACTAAAAGTGTGTGAATAGGCACTTTATTTTAGTAAGGTGTCCTTGAGAGTGAGCTGTCCTATGGATTTCCCTTTGCCTTGCTTGATAAATCTTAGGGCGGGACACACACACACAATAGAGTCTAAGTTGAATATACAAGTTCAGAAGTGTATTTGTGGAATAAGAGTGGGGACAATATTTTTGCCTAATATTTATTAAGATGTAGGTCAAATACTGGTAGCAGGCTGAGAGAAAAAAAAAAAAAAAAAAAAGACAGCATCTATTTTAAGAACCAATTTAGATTTTCACATAAACGGAAATCAAGAATAATTCTACTGTATTATACAGAAATGTAAGGGCTGGTGCAAGGTCAGAATCAATCCTCTTGTGATTTCTGTTCAAAATGAATTTGAATCAGGATGACTGCACTGATTTCAGCAACTTCAGGCTGTTTTTTAACCAGATTAAAATTTGGCATTCAGTTACCACAGTAAATAATTCAGCTAGTATTTTCTTAGGGAAAGAGTTAGGGATGGAGCTTTATGTGGCTGCAGTTTCCCCATGAGCACCATCTGGTGCAAGGTGTACTACTGGTCAGATGACAGAGACCCCTCCATCCTATCGATGTAGCTACTGCATCCAAACCTGTATTTTGTCTTTGACTTTGTCCTAAACTCCCACTGATGCCAATGGGAACTCCATGTGCAACACAGTCTTTTATTCAGGCTGTCAAATCTTAATATTTTTGAAATGTTGACTTGGGCAGGAGTTGAGATAATTTGCATTTGGGGCTTTGCGCTGAAGCACTTGAATTCCATTTGGAGTATAGTACTGGCCCCATAAACTGATCTTTAAAAATCCCACTCTGAAAAGAGGATTACCCTACATATGCTGTATTTGCTCCCTTTTTTCCATAACCATTTAATGCCGCAGGGATTGAGTTTCACTAGACACAGTGGGAGAATCCTGGTACATCTGGTTTCCCTGTGGTCTTACATGATGACTGAACATCCTCACAGCTTTTGCGATCAGGTTCCCAATAGGCTCACACTGTGATTAGATTTGTTCACCACTAATATATCCTTGTTTGCCATAAAGACAGAAGTGAATTGAGCTGATGTTTATGCATCCTATTTACAGCTAGGATTTCATAAAATCATACAGTAAATTAGGTTGGAAAGGACCTCTGGAGGTCACCTGATGCATTTCCTGGCTCAGTCCCTTCCCAAAGATTATTTCTTTTTTCCCCTCTTGTGGATGGACAATTTAGAAATATCCTTTCAGCTGACAGTCACCTCTGTTTTCCTACTTCACTCAAATGGAAACATTCACCCCATGCATACTCCATATTTTAAAATATTATATATTTTTAAAAATAAGGTCCAACATACAATACTAAATTTTGAAATGTGAAATTGGGCATGGAAGAAGGTTAAAGATGTATAAGCCACACCGAGACACCTGAATGTCTGAACAAACACCTGATCTCCTAACTGGTTTTTGCCACAGCAGGAGATGGCTCTGTGGATCGAGAGGGTGGCCGTGGCCCAGGCATGCATTTTGCACCTAGGGAGATCCAGCTGGCTGTTACTTCCCAGGCAGGATTTGAAGTTATCCAGCATCCCTTGCATCAGGACAGCCTGCTGCCATAAACCTGGCATGGAACATAAGTCACGGTAAAGTTGCATGGTGTTCAAAAAGCACAATTTGACCATCCCTTTAGGAGAGTTTGATTTAGTTTTAGGATGATAACATAGTTTGAGCTGACTTCACTGAGATTTTCACCAGGGCCATAATTATTACTGGGTAATGCTGACTTGTTCTTGGAAAAGCACTTTTTGCTTATTTTTAATGTGTAATAGTTTCTGAGATTTATGTCTTCTCTCTGCAAATGCAACAGAATGGAAAACATGACTGTATGACATTTATTGCTGAGTATTTGCTTCTTATTGGCAACTGCTCCAAATATATGATCAACATCTTTAATTTTTATGAAGAGTTGAATAGTGACTTAGGTAAGGCTTATTGTGATATTACTTCTTATGAAAAAGGACGTATTTTTTTAGTAGTTATATATAGACTATAGTCTCTAGACTTTACAGATGATACCTCAGATAGACTTTCAGAAGTTGACCAAAAATAGCCTTTCTGAAAATATCGAACTTTAAAAAGGAGTCATTGTTCTTTGCTATTCATGCAGACACTGAAATAAATACTTGCTTTCAAGGGAAAATGAGTCAACGTGGCTTCTGCTAATAATCCAGATAATTTTAATAGATTCAAATAAAATTTAAAAGTGCTACCATGTGCTTATGAACAATCATATTAGGTTAAAGTCTGAGAAATAAGTGCAGGTATTGACCATGTAATTTCCAGTCAACTGAGTTCAGAAAAAGGTTGGCAGAAAATGTCCTTGAACACTTCTAGAATTAAAGACATTGTGGTTCCACTAGTAATTTGTTAAAAGGTAAGTGAACATATTTTGATAAAAGTGACAATTTTCTTCACTTTAGTTGTGCCAGGATTAAAACTGGTTATGTTTTAGGACTGCTCCTCTTCTGCGAGAGGATAGGGAAGGAACATGCTGCTGTATTATTTATTATTTGTATCATTGCAATGTTCAAATTGCTGTAGAAGAAGAAGAGAAGCCCTTCTCTAGTAGGTTTTATGGAACTATGTTGCTCTGCAGCATTTTTACTCCATTCAAGAAGAGAAGGTAATTTTCAGTATGAAGATGTGCGCAAGCATTTTAGTACCTTGAATGCAGGGTAGCTGGAAGGCTGCTCACGATGCTGGTTCCAGTCCCAATTTCCAAGACAAAGACAAGTTAGAAGGAATATAGTCAGTGCTGTAAAGCTCAAGCAGAACACAAGCTTCAACCCAATTCAGCAGCAAGCTCGTTTTCTACAATAGTATGTCGGGGGTCACAATTCCTTCTTTGCTGCCTAATGGTTGTAACTCTGGTTTGCTGGAGGCCATTCTGGATTCAGACCTTCACTTACACTGAGAGCTTTTATGGGTCTCTCTGCTTGTCACTCTAAAAGTCTGTTTTGTTTATCTCATTAAAATCTCTGTTCTGATCAGATAAATGATCCAGAAACAAAAGGCTTTGCTGACTGCCTAGTGTGCCTGCACCTCAGTGTGACAGAGCATCCCACATGTTTTCAAATTTAATTATGGACAAACTGAGCTGAGGAGTAAAACATCTGGAAATTTTTATTACAATCTATATAATTTTATTGTTCTTTTATTTTTAGTTCAAAGTAGTTGGGCTATTATGGTACTTAGCATACCAAAATTTGGTATGAAAATTCCAACTTGCTTGCTGTAAAGCTTCCTTTCTGAATATTGGAAATGTAGTATCTAGGTGCTACTGCATGTTCACGTGAACATAAAATCTTTGTAATGTCAAAACTGGGTATATTCTTTAATGATTTAACTCTTAGCAATGTGGTCAGAATCTGACGTATTAAAATATTTTCCTTTAAAAGTTTTGAAGATTGATTTTGGAAGGAATTAAGCTTTGGGTCCTCTGCATCAAATCTCACCCATTATGTTTTGCTGCATTTGGTTCTGAATTAGTGGTCTTATTTTTCTAATCCAGTGAACAACACACACTTTCTGCTGATTTCAGATTATTTCCTAAAAAACTGTTCCAAGTGTAAATCAGAAGGACAACCAGATCCAAGCTGTCCTTTCCATGACTCCTAGCAATCTCTTGTCATTACATCAGTTTAGATCTGCCAGACCTTTCATCGGATATAAAATTGAATCAAAAGGTTACTTTTGTAGTATAATAATGACAGCATTTACCATGGTAACAGACCTATTACAGTTCATCCATTTAGTCATGCTTTATCTTATTATAAATGGTGAACTCAACTCCCTACTCCCTTCTCTCAAAGCTCATGTAAACAGCTTTGTGCAAAGAGGAACCAGGCCTGCAGATCATGACTAGTCAGTATGTGGAGTCTCTGGGCTAATCCAAGGACAGCTTCCATGGCAGGGAAATGGTGGCTGAGAACCACAAGCACAGCATGCTCCAGAAATCTCAGTGAGCATCCTGGAGATGCTACCTACTTCCTGTGACCATAAATTACTGCTGTTCTTCCACTTGTCCCACTCATTAAGGATACAATAGGATGCAAACAATAATACATGTAAGCATATAAGGGTTCTCAGATGAAGATGCCATAGAAATGCCCAGCCTCAAGATAGTATTAAAAGCAGCTTCACCACCAGCACCAAGATTTATCTGAGGGGGAGAAAGGGTTCATGACAGTAAAGTTTTTATGCATCCAGAGCAAATAGAGTGAACTATTTGTATTCTGGTCCCAGGCACTGCTGTACCCAGCAGAATGGTAACACCAACCTGGTGTGCAGCACTGAGGAGCTGTGCAGCACTGAGGTGCACCATAAGAAGCAAAGGACTTCATTCACAAAGGGACTATAAACTGACTCTTAAGTATTCGTAGGATGGCTGGGCTTGAGCTAGACTACTGTTGAAGCAGATGGAAATCATAGCACTCAAAAGCTACTAATTCCTGACTTGCAGCTTTCTGGCACTAGTTAGAGAGTAGGTTGTGTTTGTTAAAGGGTGGGCATTGTCAGGCTGGTGTTGCTCCCTGTGCTTAAGACAGCAGCTAATGGTACTAGTTTAGTACACAAAATGCTTTATCCAGGAAGCTGTTCGCTATGTACACTACCTAGTTTCAAAAGAGCTAGAACCCTGTTTTCATAAAATGCTTGGATAAAACAAGCTCTTTTGAAGTCTAAAAACATTTGTATCATTCAAATAACTATAAACCACCAGAACATAATTCTTCTTCAGAAAAAAAGAAAATGGTCCTTTAAATCTTTGGGTCTCCAGCTAGAAAACTGCCATAAATGGCTTTTCTGGTACAAAAGCAACTACATAATAGTAATGTTGAAAATTCATAGTCAAAAGGAAATGGAAACGCAAGTTTCCCTTGTAGTAGAGAAATGGGCTGCTTCACAACTGCAAGCTACCAGTTTCAAAGAGGACCAGCCCTCTTGAAGTGCTCTAAAGTAACTGATATTGAAATGAGGTAATATTTACATATGTAAGTAATAGGACCAAGAGTATACTCACTATACAAAAGCTTGTCTAAACACATACCTTATGCCACGTTAGTTTGTGAAGTTACCTAACATAAGCAAAAGTATTTAAGAAAATAATATTTAATATAAAGTATTTCAGCAGTTTCAGTCATTTTTGTCATCTCTGTTTTCATAAGAACCACTTCATTAAACTGATGGCAAATCATACATGAAAGTTTATTAGGACAGAAGAAAAGCAGAGGTATCTGATTTTGCACTCAAATCATCAACAAATGCAAGTCTTTTAACAATAAAGTTGTCAGAACCAGGAAACAAAGCCATTAGCCTGCGCAAACATCTTTGGAGCTTCAGGCCAAGAACAGAGCTCCACATACCCCCATCACCCTGGTGCTAATTCCACTGTAAAGTTGGGTTCTCCTGCAGCGAAACTGTTGCACAATTCTGTGAAATTATTGCCATGGATCTTTTCCAAAGTGAAGATGAAAGAGCCTGTGAAAAGCTGCTTGTATTGAAAGAGCAGTATTTAATACTCTACTGAGAAACTGATAAACTACTTGAATTTTAATATAGGAAATACAAAAGTCAATGGAGGTTTTATTTGTTTTAAAAGGGTAATGGTCTACCTAAATTGGAGCACAGAAGTGCACACTTGATGTGTGCATCCATCCACCCAGTTGAATAATCACATACAGGATCATCTACTGCTGCTGGGCAGCCTTCAGAGGCGACACTACAGTCTGAAGCTCCTCCTAGGGCTGTAAATTTCATTTGTACATAGTAATTGTGCACCACATCCCTTTCTGACTTTTGGAAGCCACACAAAAGGTTCAAGAAAAGCTACCTGGCAAGTCTTAAATCTCATCAGAGTAACTCTGTGACCATTATTATTCTGTAACTTGAGAGCACAAACCTACATTCTGCGGTTTGCTGGGTTAAGTCCTACAATTTCAACCTTATGCAATTTTTGGAAGCTTTCGTTTTACTTTCCTCCCTCTATCAACCATGAGAGAGGTACATGACTTACAAGATTGAAATAACCAGGGCTTCTGTCTCCTCAGTGGCTGGAAACAGAAATCAAACCAGCCACAAATGACGTGCAGAATACAGAAATCTTAGAATTTGGCAAACATGATCTGCCTGCCCAATTACTTATGTAAGACCTGCCTGACTACCCATTGCTTTGTGCTCTACTGAACAGAGACACTTAGTGAGGGAGGGGAGGCACAGTATCAAAATACATAGCTCTGCATCACATTTAACCTCTTTTTCCCAGCTCTGAAATATAAATGCCAAGATTTCTAGCAAGAGTGGTACAAAATCAGGAGATTCTGTGGAGAGCTCACCTTCCTATGCTCCTTACTCTGCTGCTTGTGCTCCTTGTCTCAAGCAGACAGCTAGAACACCCAAATAAGCCAGAGGGACTTGTGGTAGACATTCTTGCTGTGCCATTTCACCTTTCTTACAGAAAGAAACAGGTCCTGAATATGCTACTGAATAGTCTTTCAACCATATACCACAGATTAAGACTATTTATATCTCCCATTTTGCATCTGGATTTTTTACTTTGATTTCGGTTCTAATCTGTGGAACTCATGCATCAGTTAGGTAAGAAGCCTAAATATTTGGCTAGCAACATAAGTTTGTCATGAGGAAGACACTCAAGAACAATGGACCTGCTGACTAAATCCAGGATTTTAACAAACATGTTCTTTCCTTCCTGCAGAAGAAACACGCGCACAACTGTCTTGTTAAAATTCTAATAACCTTATAACACAGAAAGATTTCATATAATTCCTCATGAGAGCATAACGTTTTGGAAAAAAAAATACAAATGCTAAATGAAATAAGCCTCAAGCCTGGGATGTGTAAAGGAAAGCTGAGTACAAAAAATAAACAGGAGACAAAAAATATATCCTTAATCTGATTGACATAGCCTTACATGTGAAATACATGTTAAAGAAAAATAGTGGCCCCACTCTTAAGTGTGTCTACTTGGTAACAGGAACACAGGCTACAGGAGTGGCATGTTCTAAAATAAAAACACCGAGGAAAAAAAAAGCTTTCCGTGTTTTCTTAGTTCTGTGAAGTCTCATCCCTGTGACAGCAGAAGGGAGCCGTTAAGAGTTAACTGTCATTTCAAAGAACATAAGCACATGCACACAAGTCAAAGCAGTCTGCTCACTAGCTGTCTAGTTAGGAATGCTTTGAAAGCTCCATAATCCTGACTGGAATAGCTGCTTTCTCCTGATTAACCCTTGAAACCAAAACTGTGGAACTTGTTGATGGTCTCCCTCACATGTTCCACTTAGAAACTTTTACTGTGAACCACACTATGGTTTTCTTTCCCCATTCAAAAAGGTCTTACCCTACTCTAAGGCAATATTTAACCACAAGCAATACAAAATTGTCTTACTGCCATGAAGACAGATCCTACAAATTCCTTTTTCTGCTTACAGTCTTGGTTCTGTTGTATTGCACAGTAAGAGGGGTTTGCAGAAATATCTACTACATGGTTTTTGAAAGTTATCCAGAACCAAAGCTCAGTTTTACACCCCAGAGCTCAACTCCACGGTTTGGTAACTAACTTCATCTGAGCATCTTCTTAAATCATTGTTGTCCATTCCTCTTCCTTGCATACAAGCCAAGGCAGGCACAGAACCCGACGACACTGACAGCGAGGCCCAGCAGGAAGGCGATGGTATCTCCTGTGTCCAGGGCTTCAACCACTGGCAGCACCAGCAGCAATGACATAAGGACCAGGAAAAGTTTTGAGGTGTTCTCGATGGAAGGCATGCTGCCCGCCAGCTGAAGTCAAACGAGGGAAGTGGCAGAAAGCAGGTATTTCAGTGGTATCTACAAGGAAAACAAAAGGAACGTGATAGGATTTCCCTTCCTTTGCTCCTGGAATTGTCTAGCCAAAAGCCAACTGATATATGACTGATGTATTACAAGTATCTGTGTGGGACTTGGAAAATTTAGGTTTTGTCTTCAGAATTACAAAAGTAGATGACTTACTGTCACAAGTAAGTCACAGTGGGTTTCCTATTTTCTTATGCAACTTCGTGGAAACTAATCCTTATGAGTCTTACGATGAAGTAAAGTCAGATTAGGCTCTCCTGCCTGCAGCCACCAGTGCCTGCTTTACCTGATGGGCCTTTTCACTCGATGTTTGGGGCTGGGCAGCTGCCGCACGGCTCACCCACGCCTCCGGGGCAGGGGCAGCCAGGGCACCCCGGGGCTCTGCCGAGGATGGGAATTCACCGCCCCCCGTGCGCGCCCTCCCGGCGGGGCCACCACCCGCCCCGCTTCGCCGGCTTCGGCAGTGCCCCTCGGAGGCGCAGCGCGGAGCCCCGCCGGACCGGCCGCTCCGCAACAGGTCTTCCCGCCGGGAAGTCCGGTTCCGGGGTACGCACCGAACGGCGCCGACACGCCCCGCGGTTACCGGGGCCGCCCCGGGCCTCCCGGAACCAGCGGCTTTTCCGCCGGCCCCCTCGGCGCGGGCAGGGGCGGGGCTGCCTCGCAGCGCGGCCGGTCCCCACCTCCCCCCCCAGCGCGGGCGCGGAGCGGGGCAGGGCGGCCCCCGCTCGCCTGCGCCCCGTCCCGTCCTGTCGCGTCCCGCTGCCGGCGGGCTGGCTGCGGGCTGGCTGCGGGCTGGCTGCGGGCTGGCTGCGGGCTGGCTGCGGGCTGGCTGCGGGCCACCGGCTGCCCGAGACGGCCCCCGAGCAGGGCCCGCCCGCACGGCGCCCCTCAGTCACCTCCGCACGCCCCGCTCCGCGCCTCACCTCCCAGCCGGGCCCCCGGCTCCTGCGGGCGCCGGTCCCGCCGCCTCGTCGCGCTCCCGCAGCCCGGCCGCGGCCATGACAGGAAGGGGCGGCGGCGCGGCCGGGGCGGGCGTGACCCGGGCTGGCCGCCTCCCGCTGCTGCCTCGCTCCGCCGCCGGGGCGGCACCCGGCACCTCTGGCCGGTCCGGGGCGTGGGGCCGGGGCACGGGTCTGCTTACGGGCGGGCAGAGCACCGAGGGCGGTGGGGCGGGCGCCGCCGGGGAGCGCCGGCAGCAGCGGGCGGCCCTGGAGCAGCTCCGGCCTGGGCGCACCGGGCTCCTCCCGGGAGCGGCCCGCGGGCAGGGCCGCGGGGGTGCCCGCGCGGTGCGGGCTGAGCTGCGCCTCGGCCGCCGGGAGCCCCGGCCGCTTGTACGCGCTGCTGCTTAACCCCCTGCAGGTGCACCGATTTGGGCTGGTTGTCTGCTCTTCTATCTAAACATAAAGAAAGAGCACAAGTTACCTTCCGTTTGATTGCAGGCAGTGCCTGCTTCATTTCAGAGGTGTGTTCCCCAGCACCAGTGATGACGAGGAGTAACCAGTGCGACTGCAAACAGCTCCCGCTCGAAGCGTTAAGGCAATGTCGTAGGGTGGACCGAAACATGGTGCCAAAAAACCTGAGATGCGTTATCACTTAGTTAACTGAGCTCACCCCCAAAACTTAAGTCAGACTTGTCTTGATTTTTATCTTATTTCTGCTTTGGAAAAAAAGCTGCTTGTGGAAATACTGAGTTGCTCTGCTCTGCTACACAGAACACAGTTAAAATTACTTCCTTGTAAATGCTGCAGGGGAATAGGAGCTAGTTCCTAGTCCAAACTCATTATTTTTCAGTGAAAAATGTGCTTAAGTTTGGATAAAAGACCTGTAAGCAATTACTATAGATTCAAAATACTTGTTTCTTTGGAATGCTTGCAGAAATAACCAGAAAACTATGTGCTAATCTAATGGCAAAATTAACCTAGAATTTGTAATATGTGATTTCAGGCATTAATTCAAGATAACCCATGTTCTCACAAGGTGTCCCTAGACTTGTGCAAGAAAACAGCTTTTGCAAACATTTCTCTTTACAGAAGCAATTCCCAATGGGCTGCTTAAAGAGCAGTATAAATCCAGATGGATTGTTCAACATACGTAGATCTTGGTCTCTGTCTTTTATAATGTAGCTGTAATTGTCCTTGTATGCTTATAGGAACTTTGTAAATCTGAGGTGGGATGTTAGTATTATGTTGATCATAATTTTTTTTCCTGTCTGGATGCAGCAGTTGTCAATCATCTTAGACTATAAACTTCCAGGGATGAAAACAGTCTTTGCTCTCCCTTTATGCCAAGTAGTCTGAAAGCTGTTTCTTTCTAAGCAGCAGCGCCTAGACTCCGTGATAATACAAATAATAATAAATATCAGTAGAAGTTAAAGGCAAGCCTGTATCAGTTTTCCTGATCTGAAATACTGAATGTTTCATGTTCAGTTCTGAAGGCATTTTCTGAAGAAGCTGATGCCGGATAAAATCACTGGAGAAAAATCCTGAAACTTCTGAGAAAGGTGTCATGGCATGGAACAGAGTAAAGCTACAATGCCTGGCCCATTTCTTAATGAATCACAGATACATTTTAACCCCTGCAGCACCGGAAGAGTGGCATTTTGAAGTGCAGGAGGCAGATGTCATCTGAATCACTGGCATGTCAGAGAGTGAGCCTTGGATTCCTGGCCCTCTTAGTTCCTTGCTTGGCGTATTTGCTGCATGCTGTGCTCTTGACAGGTAAGTATCACACTGTTCTGCAACGTCAAAAATGTTTAAATCATCCCTGTAAATTTCGATGCTGTATTTGCTCTTGCCAGCACTTACCAGCTAAAATTTTTAATAGTTGTCATTTAGTCCCACAAAACAGACGTGAGGGCGTTGAACAATGACTTTCAAGTCTGTCTGCTAGAACTAGAAATGTCAGAACCAGAGAGCTATGTTATTTTTGAATTTGTGTATTTTGAAGGTGAGGAGTGTGAAATCCAAGGGGAAGACTGGGCTTAACATCTTACTGTCTCTCTCGTCAGCAACTGTACAAATTTACAAGCAGTTGAAATGACACAGAGAAGTACAGCAGGGATGTGGAAAATATTGATTGTAGGATACATGATTTATAAGTAGTATCATGGAAATGCCATTGAGAGCTAGAAAGCAGTACCATTTGGGGATATTTCTTTGGCTTATTAGCTCTTTCAGTGCCATTGCATTTCTTAGCTTTGGCTTCAGAAATGGTGCTGCTTTGAAAAAAAGCCAAAAAAATCTAAACAGCAAAGGAGGCTCTAGTGGTTTTTGTGCTGTCTGAATAGCAGAGAAATGTGTATTCAGCTTCAAGCTTTGCCAGTCAACTTCCTCCATCACCTCAGGCAAATCTTCGTTTGACCTATCACTGCTTTGATTGCTTAGCTCAAGCTATTATGTAACTAATATTCAGAGGAAAGATGGAGAATTCCCAGAGCTGACAAGCTAAAGCTTTGTAAGTTTTGAACGCAAGGCTAAGGTGGTATATGTGAGACTGGAAATTGAAAATAAACTGCATTTTCTGGAGAGGAAAAAGCTATGAGATAATCAGCAGAGCAAGGTTACACCCTGAAGAGGTATTCGTTTTGGGGGTTTTTTCCCCCCTTCCTACTTGGTTCATCTTCTTATGAGAGCTATTTGTTTATTGCATGACCACACTGATCTGAGAAGCTTTCTGATCAGTTTATGTACTTCAGTGGTACTGCTGTAATGAGAAATGCTGACTGATTGCTGATATGAAATTGACTACAGGGCAATGATTATCACTTCTATCAACATGTTCACCCTTGAGCTACTTTCCTTGGTGCTACTTCATCTGAGGTTTTAGCTATTACTGTGTCCTCGTCTCTTCACTCATAGATCTACATCCAGTTTTTCTCCTACAAAAAACATGACTTGCTTTATTTGAACTTCACTGGGTACTTCCCTTTCTTTGAGAAAATCGACTCTACTGCAACCATCTCATTTGCTTCTGCAGAAAAAGAACAAAGTTAAAATACAGCATGAATTGCTTCTAGCATTAACCTCTTCTGCATTTGCTTCTCAGCCTTCTGTCTCACAAATGTTGCCTTCAACCTTTCTCTTCCTTCCCTCTCATTATCCCCTCCCTTCCTATTATGTGTGTCTACTTCATCCTACCTTCTTTTTTCCCTTCTATTTCTTAAAGTCCTTACATTTCCTCTCAAATAAATGTAGGTAGTCACAGACCTTCCCTGTCATGAAAACACCAGTTTGATTCCCTTCCTCTAACTATCAATTGTGCTTTGTTCCTGTAATTTCTAACCTGTCCAAACATGCTGTCCAAAACTGCTTTTATTACATCGTGCATCATTCCTTCCTCCATCAGCTGGAGCTGCTGATATTGGTATCTCTAGTTATCATCTCAGACACAAAGGCCTGTGCTTTTTCATTATCTCTGGGTTATGGACTGCTTTTGAAACTCTAATTCCTCTTCCCAAATCCAGTAAACACTTTAAAACACCTTCCTTTAAGAAAAGAAACCTCTCAATTATTCACTTCAGCTTATTGAATCTTTAGTGTTGAGTCCTTTGCTGCTGCTGAGAGTGTGCTAGGCTTCCGTGTTTTTTCCTCTTGACTCTGTAGGCATTGTCCCTAGATGCCCTGATCAATAAATATGGCTTTGAATACCATCCTTAACTCATGTTTTTGTCTTCTCTTTTTATTCACATTTGATGGTATTGAGGTCTTAACTGCATGTAGCACAGCAGTTCCTAGGCCTAACAGTTCTCATCTGACTGCATGACCTAAAGTCATGTCCTGACAATTATTCTTGTCACTTGCTGTGACCCCTGCAGATTTGTTTATTCAAAGTGCTGCTGTGAAGGGGCTCTCTCTGGTTTGCCATTTTTACTGTGTTCCCTCAGTTCTCAATCCTCCGATGCTAAATTTCCTCTTTTGCTGGACCAAAGACAATTTTCTTCTCAGTCCTAGAAGGCCTTTGCAGTATAATCTTCCTTCATACTGGCTTATCCTATTGCCATGTCAGGAGGTTAACTTCTACCTTTCTTTTGTCACCCCTGGCAGACTCCTTTTGATCCCTTTGAGAAGCAAAAGTTACTTCTTTCTGAGAGTACAGAAAGGCTTAGAGAAAGAATTGAGCCACTTTTTGATAGAAAATTCTTTCCTTTGGTACCGCATGCTTCCTACTGGCCTTTATACAGGCACGAAAACAAAGGATTAAATCACCCAGTGATTCCTTTTCCCTCACTCCTTTGCTCCTTTAGCCTGGCAGGGGATCTCCTCTGCCTGCTGAAATCTCTTTGAGTTCCCTTGCCAGCACTTCAGAGCTTTTTTTGTGCTGCACTGGCTGGAGCAGGGATTCATGGAGGCAGCTGCCAGCCCTGCAGAAAAAAGCTCTGGAGCTGGTGCTGGAAGGAGGTGGGAGCAGCGAAACAGCAAGAGTGAGTTTAGAGGATGCCAGCCAGAATTAAACACCATTGAACACCCTGCTGGACTCTGCAGGGGATTGCAAGAGTTGCCCATCAATAATGGCTAATCTAGGGATTCCCTGTGATTGTTGTGAGTGCTGTCATGCTTTTTCTGGATTACAAGGAGCAGGCTAGGGTATTTGTTAGAAGCATAATAAAGCAGAGTTAGATTTCAACTGGAATGATGCGTCCAAGCTCCCTCCAGTTTTGAGGAAGTAGAGTCTGAATCCAGTCATCTTGATTTCAGTCTTTATGCTAATGTAAGCTATTGAGATGTCCTCAAATTGTTCGTTAGTGTTTGCACAGGTGGGTTGAATATTGTGTGTTGTTTGTCTGGTTCTTTTCAAGAAAAATAAATTATTGTACAATATTAGCAAGGAAGATACAGACAACACCAGAAAGTTCAGCTTCAGAGGGCCTAGGGATGCCATGTTCATCAGTATCAAATTGTAAGCAAAAGAAGATAGTATTCAACACAGGAATGATGGAATGAGATTTAAAGGGGGAGTAGCAGCTGTCACCCACATTTTGTTTTGTATAGTACATCTTTATTTTCCAAGCTACGCTGTCACATGTTTTCATGACTTCTGTGCATGTGCTTGTAATAAGTAGGAGAATTTTCGTGAAAATAAAAATTGATTTAAACATAATGAACTTGTATAATCATATGTTTCAAATCTAGACCTAATCTATATTTGGATACCTGTTTATCTATGGGAACATGTCAATAGCCTTTTTAATTTTTTCCAGTTTTAGGAATGATTAGAAATAAAACTTGCCTACTTATGGAGTTCTATCTATGTAAATCAAAATGTGTTAGTCATAAATGAGAAAACGGGTATTATAAAAATTCTCCCTTACATTTGCATGCCTAAAATACACTTTTTGCAAGATTTGTGCCCAAATAGGACCGTTGCTGAAATTAGTAGATCATTTGGGAAAATTAAGAGATGAGTGTCAAGCTCAAGTGGGTGTGTCTTGGGCAGAAGAGGCGGCAGAGTTCAGAAGGAGGAGCTGTGCTATGTGCCAAAATGCAGTGCTTAGGCGAGGAGAATCACAGAATTGCTGAAGCTGCAAGGCACCTCTGAAGATCATCTAGTCCAAACATCTGCTCAAAGCAGGGTCAGCTACAGCAGGTTGCTCTGGGCTATGTCCAGCCAGTTGAATGGCTCCAAGGATGGAGACTCCACATCCTCTCTGGGCAACCTGTGTCAGTGTTCGATCACCCTCACAGAAAAAAAGTGTTTTGATATGTTTAAATTGAGTTTTCTCTATTTCAGTTTGCGCTCATTGTCTGTTGTCCTGTCACTGGATGTCACTGAAAAGAGCTGTCTCTACCTGTTTTAACTCCTCATCAGGTATGTACATGTTTTGCTAACAACCTGCCTGAGCTTTCTCTTCTCCAAATGTATCCATCCCAGTTCTCTCAATCTCTATCCTAGATGCTCCAGATGGTTAATTACCTTCATGGCCCTTTGCTGGACTCATTCCTGTATATCCATGTCACTTTTGTACCAGGAAACAAGGGGCTGGGCTGAGCACTCCAGATGTGTCTCACCAGTGCTGCTTAGAGGGTGAGGATCACCTCCCTCAACCTGCTGACAACACTTTTCCTAATGCAGCCCAGGATGCTACTGGCAAATGGTATGGCCCTGCAGTGCTGCTATGCTCGCCAAATTTTACACTGATCTGAGGAGCAGAGGGGTTTTGGAGTATTTCATATATCCCTTGACAGCTGTTCTTATTATCACACTCATTAAATGCTCTCTGATTCTGGTGCACTACTTAGAACATACTTTTGTGTAGTCCTTATAATGGGGCCTTAATAAGCCAGGACAGGATTTCTGTTTCTCAGCTCAGCCAATGCTCTAGAGGAAATTTTTGGACTTACTCAGATCTTTCAGAACCTCTTTGTCAGGGTCCAGTGTCAATCTCCTGGGTTGAACAGGCCTGCCACAAGATGAGCAAGCAGTTGAGATGGCTGTAGATTTTTATGGAACTATATCCAAGACAAGGAGCAATGAAATTTATACAAAGAATTAAAAATAAACAAAGCTTAGAGAAGGAAAACAGCAAAAAGTAAAAGAGCTGAGCCACACAGACTGAAACTCAGAGTGAGAGTTACTGAAGACAAAGAAGAGGATAAAACTAAACTATTTAAAGGAAAAGGAAGTGTCATCGTTGCAGCTGACTCTATTGAGCACTAATTAAAGTGTTTCAGTTAATTTTGGACATCTTTATTTAGTGTTTCTGAGCTTGAATTCCCTATCTACACTAATGTCTCCTAGACATGTATTGGAATTTTCCTATTGCCTTCAGTGACACCATGATTCCACTTGTATCTGAAAAGTAGGGGCAATCATTCTTCCCAATATTGCCAAAATTTCATAGATTTTCTGGTGAATGTACAGCAGTCCCATGGTAGTGGTAAGCCCACAGGAAATCCTATAAACAATTACAACGAAAGTCACTTATCCTAAAAGCTACATGCATTTATTTGGTAAATGCTGAATTTTTGCTATCGCAAGTTAGAAATTATATTTGTGGAACGTATTTCTTGTATCTGATCTTCTCTTGATCACAGAAGGCCCTAAAAATACTTTGTAGAATACAAAGTAAATCTAGATTATTTTAGCGCCAGTCTAAAGGGAAGGGACATCATTCATGAGGGGCCCATTTAATGAGCCAACTGTCCATTTCCAATAGCCTGCAGTTCATTCCAGCACTTAGTTATTTGGCTTCCTTTTCATTAGCAAAACAGTTTGAGTTGAGCTAAATACACAGCTGTCATTACAAAAGACACCGGGATTCAGAAAAATTGAACTGCTTAATGCTTTTGTCTTTCACAGATTACACAAACTTTTAAAGGAAAATGCATTTAGCTTCTGTTACCAGTCTGAAAATTCATTCAGTGAGAAATATCACTCACCATGTGTAAACTGGGAAATATAGCTGTAAATACATTTAATTAAAACTGACATCTCACCTTAGTGGCTCCAGTGACCATGGTGACAAAAATCGAAGGCACATGAAATGTGGACGCTATATGTATTTTATATGTATGTTTAGTATTCATATACATATTAAAATAAAATACTAATATTAGCTGGATTAGGGCACTCAATCCAAATTCATCCACCAAAGTTGTGGGAAAAATTTTCGTAGACTTGCGGGGGTTGAGTGATACTTAAATGCTAGTTTTCATGTGTGGATTTCATGGCATGTTAAGAAGGTCAGCAGAGATGGTCACCCCAGTTTTGCAGCTGGAATAATCAAGAGCTGGAAAGATTAAACAAATTCCCAACATTCTTGCCAAAGATCAACACCACATTGGAGCCTACAGGAAAGCTGCGAGGGGACTTTTTACAAGGGCTTGCAGTGAGAGGACAAGGGATAATGGATTAAAACTGGAAGAGGAGACATTTAGAACAGACATTAGGAGGAAATTCTTCACGGTCAGGGTGGTGAGACATTGGAATAGGTTGCCCAGGGCAGTTGTGGAAGACCGTGGGAAACGGTTCTTTTTCTTCCCCACATAAGTCTAAACAAAATGCCTTTTAAGTCAGCAAAGGCCTTCTGTTGATTACACCCAGCTAGGGGACCAAAACCAGGCCTGCTGCTCAAGGACAAGCGAAAGCAAAACAACAGATGTCGTACAAGGCAGGAAGGATGGGCAACAAGTTATGCATTGCCCCAGATAGTCACCACCCTAAGTTGGGATTCATGGATGCCAGTTGGCTCTGGACAGTGACAGTGGCTGGACAGGTGGGACACTGGGATATAAAAAGGTGGCAAATTCAGCAGGTGGGACCGAGGCCTGCTCGGATGTTCCCGTGTGGGTCACCCCCCTGCTGCGGAGCCTGGTGCTGGGGCTCTGCCTGCTTGCCCTGCCTGCCCGCCTGCCTTGCCTGCCCTGCCTGCATGGCTGCCCTGCCTGCCCACCCGCCTGCCCTGCCTGCCCTTCCTGCCTGGCCTCCTGCCCTACCCTCCTGCCTGCCCTGCCTGCCCTTCCTGCCTGCCCTGCCTACCTGCCCTGCCTGCCTGCCCTGCCTGCCCACCTGCCTGCCCTGCCTGCCTGCCCTGCCTGCCCACCTGCCTGCCCTGCCTACCTGCCTGCCCGCCTGCCTACCTGCCCTGCCTGCCCTCCTGCCTGCCTGCCCTGCCTGCCCTGCCTGCCTGCCCCAGGGACTGAGCCTGAGCCTCAGTGGTGAGCGTGCCGGGATTCTGACCCCCGCATGCCGGGTTCTGACCCCTGGAGCACCGGGTCCTTCCCGCAGCCACCGGGGTCAGGGCCACAGCCCCCTCCCTTTTGCTGCCGGTTACCGGGGAAACCGAACCGCTGCCACCGCTGCGGAGCTGCGAGGGGCTGCCTGTGTTAACCCTGAATAAACGGGTTAATTTGTAAACTAAGCATTGGTCTCAGTAGCAATCGGTGAGCGCGGTGGGGGTGCATCTAACTATCACTCTAAGATACGGCCCCGCAGCGGCCGTTCCTCTGTGAGAGGCGAACGCCACGTGTGAGCCCTCGGTCTTATTCAATAACCCCTCCAAATTGCGTGTGTGGGAAGTCACAAAAGCACCTGACAGCCGGTAGCCCCCCCGGCATCAGCTCGCGACAAAGACCCATCCTTGAAGTATTCAAGGGCAGGTTAGATGGGGCTCTGAGCAACCTGATCTAGTTGGAGGTGTCCCTGCCCATACAGGGGCATTGGATCTAGATGATCTTTAAGGTCCCTTCCAACACAAACAATTCTGTGATTCAGGAAAGGATCCTGTGCCTTCTTATTCTTGCCACCTCTGTTCCCATTGTAGCTGGTGGTAACTTCCACAGATTTCTTCGGAAATAAAAAAGAAAATAATTTTTTGAAAATGCACTGTTTCTGTCAAGAAGTGTGGGATTTCCTGCCAAAACTGCAAAGCCCATGAATTTCTTTGGAAATGTCTTTTGCAATGACAGAGTTCATTCTATTCCATGCTGACTGGCCTTATTTTCCAGCTGAGGTACAAAGATTACTGTGATGGAAGTTTTGAAGATATATGCAACATAGATAGATACTTATGTCACTATTTTCAAAATTTATTGGTAGCATCTTAAATAACAAAACATTTCATTTTACCAGTGCTCAGATTCAAATGGAATAGACGCTGTTTGACTTGGAGGGCTATTTGCTGTTTTTGTAATCACAGTCCTTTCTCCAGAGCTGGAGTAGGGAAAATTACACATAGTATGCATTAGGAAAGTGTTCTCTTTAGAAGTGATGTGGTCTGCAATCGTTCGTCTGTGGCTGTGAGCTCAGCATCACAAGAGAACAAGGCTCAAACTTTGTAACTTCTTTGATAAAATACCCAATACCCATGATAACATAAATCTATGAAACATACACACACGCAGACTCAAACACAGGTATTTAAACATATATATGTGTGTATATACATATGCATAAGCGCATACACACTGGAAGTATTTAGGATGATTCACTTGCCTCTTTGTGATTGCACATTTTGGCTGACATTCCATGCAGTGCTTAGTCGTGTGCCACCCTCTATGTATATATGTGATCCTGGATAGTCCACGAGATGAGTCAGATGTTTAAATTTACGCACATGCTTGATCACTTCACGATGTCAAGATCAGCACATTCAGGGCCCTGCCATGTAAAACCCTAAACGTGTAGGCCAGCAAATGTTGAAGGCAAAAGGTTCCTGCAACTGGCATCCCACTTTTTAATAAAATATTTCTGAGTGTTAAGATTGGATTTTCAGTCTGTAGGAGTCAGGTTTTATGCCTCAGTGTTACTTGCTGTTTGCACACCTCTGAGCACAAAACAGCAATAACCTTTCAGACAAACTTTGTAATTACCTGCAAAATTGTTGAAAAGGAAACTATGTTAAAGACCATTTCAAAATGGATTCTAATCGGTAATGCTTCCAAGGATGTGGAGAATAAACTCCTTGTCCTGGTTTGAGCCAGGATGAAGCCAATTTTCCTTTTACTGATTTTTTTTTTTTTTTTTTCCTTCAGTAGGCTTTCTTTTAACTAGTAGCAGAGTGTTCTAACTAAGGCTGATAATGGTGGAATGTTTTTCTAACTGCTGGGCCTTCAAGGTCACATCTTTACTCTGCCGGCTCAGACACTACAGGGAGATCTATGACCCCCCGTAGGAGGCTGAATTAGACAGACAGCAAAATTGGCCAGAGATATTCCATTCTGTATATCTACGTAAGCTCAGAGGAAAGTCAGAGATCACAGAAGACAACTTCCTTCCTGCTTCTTTTTCCCTTCTCTTCCGTCCATGGCTGGCGTCCAGGGAGGACTCCAGCCATCCACCACCATTGAACCCCAGGCTCGAGCTCTCCTGACCCTCATCACTCTGTGCTTTCTCCAGCAGCAGCTCCGGGATTTTTTGGGGCTGTTCCCAGATCAGGGGAGTGCTGTGGGAGTTGCTGGGGGTGTGGGGAGGCAAGAGGCTTTTGCACATACCTGAACATATTTGTATATAATTGTATATATTTTCTTATATCATTAGTGTTTAATTAAAGCTGTGTTGTTTAGTTTTCAATCCAGCCAAGTCTCTCTCTTTTTCTCTCTCTCCTTTCCTACCTGGGTGGGAGAAGGAGGGGATCGAGAGCATTGTTGTCAAACCTGAGTCAAACGATGACAGTCCTAAAAAAGGGGTGACAGGAAATTGCCAAGTTTGAAACCAATTTTGTCTAAGCATCTGCATTCTAATGCTTTTGACTAAATTATGAACACATTGTCTATCTGTTTCCATTGCAGAATATCTTAAAAATATTTAATAGGTGGTGCTAATTGCTCATAGTCATAGTCTCTGGAGACTTCTTTCGCCAGTATCTGTCATCTTCTGGAAGTGTCAAACACTGAGGGATTCAAAATTTATTCTGACTATTTTATGACTTGCAGTCCAAATAGAGATAATAAGTCACACTTTCTCTTCACCAGCCTCTAGTAATATAGCCTCTTACTTATCCATCATTGCAGGCAATTAGCATATATCCATTAGGCTGTGTATTTTGGAACACAATGGCTCTATGCAGATTGGTTTAAACATCGCTTTCCTTACAAACATGGTCCTTCTGTTTCATACTTTTTTATTATTTTTGATGCATCAGAAAAGATTTATGCAGGTCATGGGGAAGCCCTAAAGGAGAAGGCTATATGGGTCAAAGAGGGAGATGACAGGAGCATGGGCTGGCATTTTAACAGTTGGTATAGGGTAAAAAGGTTGGATTTTGATTTAAAGAGAAAGCTATGTTAAGGTCTATTGATAGTGACCGGTGGAAAGTATGGGTAGATTACACTGCAAGCTGCAAATTGCTGTATTCTTTGTACTATGGGAAAGAAAAGAGAAGATTGGTTTTAAAATACGAAGCCAGATGGAGGCTGTCTAAATTTATTGTTGTAAAGCAATAATTTCTATTCAGTTCTGTAACTTTCACTGCTACTGGACCAGGTGACTTGTGATATGATGCTGAGAGTATCTTAGAAAGTCCCACAGAACTGGGATTGTGTTAGATAATTCAAAAGAAGTCTATTAGCTAACATTTCTTCCCAAACTCAAGATGATGGAGCTAATTTAACTTAAGCAGGGTAATTGTCAGCTGAGCGTGCCTCAGTTTTGGTCCAGACAGGATTTCAATGAGTACACAGATGAAAGGCTGCATAACCCCTTAGCAGCCACTGATAAATCCTCATTTCTAGTTTCACCACTCTCAGTTTTCTATAGTGAAAGGTCAGCAATTACTACTGAAAGTTCTTCATGCTGTAGTGCTTAGTTTTTCACAGGATCACTTTTTTCTTTGTGCTTGGACTAAAAATCTCAACAGCAAGTCATTGTGAAGTCATTGGGACTGTAATTTATTTGGAGAAAGTTACAGTGTGCAAAAACTCCTCTTAGGAGGATGAGGAAAGTTACCTGGACTATTTAATAATCCTGTAGTGTTTGTCTTTTTTCACATCTCCATAGTGTGTCAGTTGTCCTGCTGTCTGTATGGATGAATGATAAGCTTTTGATGTGACTTTGAAGTGGGAAAATGGTTACTACCTGTTAGCATTACTAACTATAATGAATGACTAATACAGAGACCAGTGTTTTGGGCTGTATCTGGAGTTCCTGTGTTGAAGAAGTTCAATACTGAATCTTTTACCCGATTTAGCTGATACTAGAACCATAATTTATTCCTGGAAGTGGAACATATTTATAATTATTTTTTTCTAGCAGTTTTCTAAGTATCTACTCAAAGTTTACCATTCTGTAAGTAGAATAAACCTTATTGACTTGTTTGGTTCACTTCCTCCAATTGACATTTCCAAGCTGATAAGATGCAGCAGTCACACTTCCCTGAAGACCTAACCATTACAGAAAAGCATATTACTTAGCCTTTAGATGCAGTTGACCTTATGATGAGATGAGCAATGAGAGAATTAATGTTCTTTAATCCTCCCTGTTACAGTCTAAGGAAATTAGCATAGCACTTTTTTTTTTTTTTTTCCCATTTATACTTACTCTTTCTGTGAATTACTGAACTGAGCTCTGAGTGTTGTTTTTAGTGTTTCAGTTGTGACATCTGATAATGAGTAAGTGAATCTGACATAAAGTATTGATGGTTTTGTCAATAATGATAACAATTTATTGAGGGAAAAGCACTAGACAGTTCACAATATCAAACCAAAAGCACTGCAACCATAATCTTGGTAAATATAGGTCAAATTCATCAAGCAGACTTAGATCCTGTATGTGTCTCCATGTAATACCACTGTCATTGGCACTATCTGTCTGTCTCTTAACCTATCAGTGTCTGCAATCTTGCTACTGGGCATCTGCAGAACCATTGGTGAGTTGACACCACTCTATGGTTTTTGAACTGCCTATTAATTGCTCAAGACAGATGTTAACTGACAGCTCCAGAGAGGGAATCCTCAATGCAGTTGGAGGGGTCTCCATCATGTCAGAATAGTCCAAGATTTTGGCTGTGGTTGAGGTGTGCTTCAGCCAGATATAACTTATGCCTCAGTAAATGCCAGTGTGTACAGAATGGGTAATGCCAGTGTGGGTACAGAATGGTGCACTGCACGGAGCTGATGCCCAGAAAATCCAGCTTCAGATCTTTACTTGGGCGTGATGTAAAGCAGGGACTTGAGCTTGCATTTTCCACGTAACACAGGAGTGTCATGACTGCCAAGCTGCTCTTTCTCTTAGGAACGTGAAGTGTCCTTAGAGAAAGACAGTTTGGCATTCCAGGCAAAAATGAGTGGGTGTCCCCAGAGAGGTCAGCTGCTTAGCTTGAGCCCAAATGCTTTTCCTGTGCATTCCAGCCTTACATGGCTTCTGAGGATCTTGTAGTGTGTTTCTGCCCTCCCCTCAGCTTTTGCAGTGCACGGGCAGGGAGAGGCTGGGGATTGTGCTGTGTCAGGGTGGAATTACGCTTTAACATGACCTGGTACTAGTGGCAGAGGGCTCAGATGTCAGGTAATCAGCTTCCAGGCACGGCTAAGAACCTCCCAGAGCGAGGCACTGTCTAAGAAACCTACAGTATCCTCTTCCTGTGCTGTGCAATGCTGGGGATCTGCCAGGGGTCAGACTTGGTCTGTCTTTGACTGCAGTTGGCAACATGGGGCTGCAGGGGCTCTGCTGCTCTGCACTCAGGCTTTCTGCCTGGGAAGCTCATTCTTTAAAAGCACTGGCTGCTTCTGTCATGTTTTCCTAATAAAAAATATTCCTATTCCTCTGTTTCCTAAACACCTCTGTCTCCTATTTGTCTGCTGAGAAGGACTCTACATAAGCCACAGGCCAACTTCCTGAGAAACAATCGTTGGTGACTGTAGTTTCTCATTACAGAGATGACCAGTGTAATTTTTAGGAAGTGGTGGCAGCTCCTGCAATACTGATAGGGCTTTTTTTTTTTTTTTTTTTTTTTTAAATCCAAATGTATCTCTTTCTTATCCCACAGTTCTGACATTGTTTTCTAATGGTGCAGGTGTTTTGTTTTTGTTCAGCAAAATGTCAAGAGCTGTCAGCATATGATTCATTGATATAATTTTGTGATTATATTATCTGTGCAAGGAATTATAACAAATCATGAAGACTGATATGAGTGGAGAGTGAATGGAAATGTAGAAGCACTAGAAGGAACAACAGATAAATGGCATATATTGATGATACCTTTGTTAGCAGGGCTTCAGGATCTCAGTGCATCCATATACACATTCTCAGGATACCCAGATTAGAAGTCAACAGATGCCGAGTAAGCCTTAATAATTAAAGGAGAAGGAACAGGTAGTACTCTTTCTTCATAACAAATACAGAAAACACACCCAAGAGCAGCATGTCATCACCAACCTAAGAAGAACCCAAGAGACATGAGGAGGACTAAGTAGCTGGCATCTCTCACCTTCTGTGTCACCCAGTACAGACAGACTGGCCACCTGGTACTAGTTTGTTGTTTTCACATTTTTTATTCTGGATTGAAAGTTAGTACAGACTCACTATCATGTACATACACACATATATAGTTTTAAATTGCTTAAATTAATGTCCTCCAAACTAAAAGCCCATTGTCAGACACTGCTCTGAGATACAGCATGTCTGGCAAAGGCAGATTTTACAGAAAAAAATTCTTACTTAGCTGTAGCTGTTGATATCTTGGGGAAATATAGTAGGAAAACTTAATTTTTGCCAATCGATTATTGCAAAAATTCTAAAAATCAGAACCAGTTAGATATCATGGCATTAACACTGACCTTTCATTTTGAACAGGTCTTCAGTACTCCCTCTGGATGTATTAGTGGAGTATTTAATTGTATATTTATTGTCACTGTAATTCAGGACTGATTACTTTTACTTATCTTCTTGTGTAACTTTTTATCTGCCACAGCTGATGGAGCAAGTGGCTGTATTAAAGAACAGCTTTGAAGTATCATACTGCTAAAACCCTTCCATGTTTCCTATATCATGTTAGTTCTATAGCTGCACTTTCATCCCTTAGTACAAAGGACTGTGTGAAAAAAACAAACAAACAAACAAACAAAACAAAACAAAACTGTTTAATATCATATCAAAGCTCCCTCACTAAAAATCCAGGCCTTAAAAACCACAATCCCAGCCCCAGAACTAGCAGTAGATCTCATTTTATTCTTGGAAAAAAACAACTTTTCCTTTTCTAAAGATTCTTGGTCTGTTAGGACTTTGACATCTCAGATGATTGACCCTGAGCTGGTCTTGGTCATGGGCAGGGAGTTGCACTCTAAGCCAGTCTGTCTGAGGTTATTATGTTAGCTCTGGGAGAGATGGACAGAGTGTTTTCCCAGGAATTTAGCAAATGGAGACACAGATACAGATACAGAATCTAGCAAAGAATAACAAGGACTATACAGTGTGCACACCCAGATGAAGCCAGGCATCCTGCATCTATGTTCAAGGCTCCAAGTCCCAGCTCTCATACAGCCCTGCTGGATAGCCTTGCCTCATGCTGCTGAGACAGAGCTGTGAGAAATTCTGCAGAAAGGTCAGAAAGGTAAAATTTTAAATAGAAGTAGGATTTTGGAGACATGATTATTAGCTGTTGAAGCATTCAAGGAGCATGGAAAGGTGTAAAACCTTAAAGAAAAAAAACAAGGAGGTTGGTCAAGGTTTAGACAGTAATCATAGGGTCATTGAATGGAGTTGTTATCAGTGTCAATGGAACTGGTGGGGGATAGCAGCTCAGCAACACCCTAGGATCCCTCCAGACAGCTTCAGAGGATGAGTCCTCCCAACCTGCAGAGACTTTTTAGGGATTGTAAGCATACTAATGCCTAGTAGCTAGGCATTATAATAGAACTGTTTTTTACTTTTAACCATGTGTATCCTGCTTGAAAACACTGTGCTCTACTGAAGAAGTCCAGACGAACTGGACTTCAAAGCAGCACAGAATAGCCAAGAGCACAAAAACTGAGGTCAAGTGAGTGATTGTGGAAAATCGAAGACTTATTGCTGCAAATTGCTAGGCTTCAGGCTATGGAGAAGCAAAAAGACCTAGTGAGCAGTTTTTAGCTTGAAGGAGAGCTGAAGAGGAGGAGACTCCAACAGTTTTTCGCTATAGTCAGGAAAGGAGGTAGTGGGGAATCATACCAGGAGCCCCTCTGTATTAGAACAGTGCGTTTAGTATGGCAGACTCCTGGCATGCTCAAACTGTGCACTTGAAAGATGCTTCTGCTCTCACAGTTTTGCTGTATCTCTTTCCACTAAGAGCATATTTCTCCTGCATACTAATAATCCATAGTAAGATCCTTTTTCTTTGTTGCACAGCAGAAAAAACAGAAGAAAGTGCTGCTAAGAGATCCTGACCTGTTCTGTCTCAGGCTAAAAGCTCATGGCAGCAGAGGGTCCCTAAAGAGTACAGAAAAAGTAGGTATTCAAACAGTTTACGAACTCCTAGAGGGAAATTCATACTTATAGAAAATATGCATCATGTCTTAACTACCCAGCCAAGTTTGACAGAATTGCACTGTATTTGCTACAGATGTTTTCCCTGAGGCTTTCCACACTTACTAAGTCCTTTTCTTAACCTTACTTTCTTACTGACCTCAAAATTAATTTCAATGTTTATTTAGTTACTTCATGTAAAGTTTAATATCTTACATCTGGAGGAACTCCTGTAGGAGATTTGCATAGCTGTCGTAAAATGGATTCTCTTCAGTGGTGGAATTAAATGTTACCTGAGAGAACAAAAATGAAATTCTCATGCCTTAGTATTTTTCCTACTCTAATAGCTACTAATAATCAATATTGGTCGCTATTGAAGATGCTTACATTGATATCCCTGGATATTGACAATTAGATAAACTTCATGAAGTTATTCTTGTCAGTTTATAAACACAAGTTTGCTTTTACATTCATTGATCCTAAATCTTGTTATTCTTGACACTTCTTTCAAGATTCTTGTAATTTTCTAAGAGTGAAGAAGCAGTTGTTAAGTTACCTTTTTACTTTCTGTGGTAAATGCAGAGGTGTTTCTTTACATTGGTCTTGATTTATTCTTTAAGATCTTCCATTTTAAAAAATCTTAAGCCTATAGGTTCGCTATTTTAAGTTCAGATATTGAATGGAATTTTTTTATATTGTCCTACATTTTCAGATTTCCAAGAACCACTGCTCTCATGTATTACCCACATATCTGATACTTACTTTTAATTGAAATTTCATGAGAAGTTATTGTGGCAGAAGTAGTTCTGCCAAGGATTAGACCAAAGCTGGAAAAGGATTCCTTCTGAAAGAAATAATTTGCCATTTGCTCATGACAAATTCACAGAATCATAGAATGGTTTGGGTTCAAAGGGACTGTAAAGATCTTCGAGTTCCAACCCCCTTGCCATGGACAGGGACACCTTTCACTAGCCCAGGTTGCTCAAAGCCCCATCCAACCCGGGCTTGAACACTTCCAGGGATGGGGCATCCACAACTTCTGTGGGCAACCTGTTCCAGTGTCTCACAACCCTCACACTGAAGAATTTTCTCCTAATGTCTAACCTAAATCTCCCCTCTTCCAGTTTTGATCCATTACCTCTTGTCCTCTCAATACATGCCCCTGTAAAAAGCCCCTCCCAGCTTTCGTGTAGACCCCTTTAGGCACTGGAAGGCTGCTATAATGTCTACCCGCGGCCTTTTCTTCTCCAGACTGAACAACCCCAACTCTGTCAGCCTGTCTTCATAGGAGAGGTGCTCCAGCCCTCTGATCATCTTTGTGGCCCTCATCTGGACTCACTCCAACAGCTCCATGTCCTTCTTATGCTGGGGACTCCAGAACTGGACACAGTACTCCAGGTGGGGTCTCATGAGAGCAGAGTAGAGGGGGACAATCACCTCCCTTGATCTGCTAGCCATGCTTCTTTTGATGCATCCCCGGACACAGTTGGCTTTCTGGGCTGCAGGCGCACATTGCTGGATCACCTTGACCTTCTCATCCACCATCACCCCCAGGTCCTTCTCCTCAGGACTGTTCTCAACCCATTCTCTGCCCAGCTTGTAACTGTGCTTTGAAGAAGAGAACTGGAATTATTATTTCCTTCTCTATGGTTCCAGGCTATGTGACCCGATGTTTCCATAATTTATGATATTTGAGGATAAGTATGTTTTCCTTTTCCACAAGATCTAACATTTTTTGCAACTGCCATGGACCATGACAATACCATTCAATTTTCTTTCTGAATACTGATAGGTTCATTGCTTCCTTTATTTTCATTATTGAGTGCTTAATTAGAAAAAGACCTTGAGTATGGTACTGTAATAATATCATTGTATTATTAATATGAAAATAATTTACTTGCTTTCTGAGGATAATGGAGCTCTTATTTGATTTTTAAATTATTAAAGATTACCCACAATGCAGATACTTGGCTAACAGACTTCTTTACTAGTTTTCCAGATAATGTTAACTTTTCCAAAAGACTCTACTAAGGCTTGTCATTAATTTCTTCTTGTCAACAAGGCTTTTTGCTGTAAATCCACAAAAGTACATTTCAGACCAATAATAAGTGAATTTGTTATGACCTTCCTAAACTCAAATTCTGGATTAGATTATATAATTAGTGGCAGAAAAGGACTTATTTTTTGACTGAATTCAAGAAGAGAAGCTTTTTAAACAAAAACAATGCACTGGAGGTAGACATGATGCCAGGTATGGTATGTCATAAAATCTTATTCTTACTAAGATTCAAACCAAAGGTTCATTTTGATTCTTCCATAAGAGTCATTGTTTATCTGATCCAAGTGAAATGATAAGATAGCACTCTTGTGTTGCATTGTGTTACCTTAAAATCACGGAATTTGTTTTAGTGTGAACTCATCAAAATGAGTTGTTAACACAATAACTAGAACTAATTTGCTAGTTATTCTCTCATTTATGAGAACATGTTTTTATGTTCTTAAAATCCAGTGAAATATACTGCAGGCAAGAGAATGCATATACTTTATTAGTAACTAACTGTCCTTGAAACAAGGTGTGATATTACCAGCAGAGTACAGAGGCAGGACAGATGTATAGATTTACCAGGGCAGGGAAACAGACTGTAGCATCCCTCCCAGCATCCCCTAAGGGATTTGAGTTTCTCTATCCCATTATATGATTCACAGCCCCTCAATTCACACTGCTTTTAATACAAATTTGAATTCACAGATAGTTAAATGCAGCTTCTTGTAGTTTTAAAAATGTTTAGAATTCTTTAGAGGAACTTTTTGAAGTACAAGGTATTTTCTAAAGGTGGTGAAAATAGCAGGTGCATTTGTATGCTCTCCACAATAACACAGAAATAATTTTCCCATCAGCTCCAGTCATTAAATTACCTTACTTTTCAGGTTGGTGAATAGATGTTGAGGGGAGGGCCACAAAAATGATCAGAGGAATGGAACATCTCTCCTGTGAGGAAAGGCTGAGAGACTTGGAGTTTTTTAGCCTGGAGGAGAGAAGGCTCTGGGGAAACCTCATAGCAACCTTTTACTACTTAAAGGTGATTTGTAAGAAAGATGTGGACAGGCTTTTTAATAGGGCTTGTAGCAACAGGACAAGGGCTAATGTTTTCAAACTAAGAGAGGACAGATTTAGACTAGACATAAGGAAGGCGTTTTTTACAGTGAGGGTGTTGAAACACTGAAAAGTGTTGCCCAGAGAGGTGGTAGAAGCCCTGTCCCTGGAAACATTCGAGGTCAGGTTGGACAGGTCCCTAGGCAACCTGATCTAGTTGAAGATGTTGCTGGTCACTGCAGGGGGATTGGACTAAATGACCCTTGCAGATCCTTTCCAACACAAACCATTCTATGATTCTGTGTTTCTATGTTGTGCCCCCTAGAAAGATAAAAGATACTGGTATGACAGTCAGGAAACCTGGACCATATTCTTTATCACAGACTTTTTCCCATGTCCCTATCATGTCATGTTGCCTCTTTGTGCCTCAGTTTCCTCTCAGATTTCTCACTAAAATAGTTTATAATCTCTTCGAGACAGGAATTGCTATTCTCTAAGTGATGGTAGAATGTCTTACATCACAGACCTGACACTGGGAATATTAGGTGAACTAGTCTTGTCAGAAAAAGATGCAATTTGACCTTAACCATGGCCAATGCTATTTAGTATATTCCTACTCTGCAGGCCTTCAGGATAATTTTATTTACATTTATCTCTCAGTAAAGACAGACTGACAGACAGTTAGGACAGCACATTTAGCTGCAAGCTCACCTGCAAAAAGTTCTTCAGCTATTGTAACTCAAAATATCAGTTCTGTCCATATATATATATATATATATGTATATATATGTATATAGATGTAGTAATGGATATATATCTATGTAAATATGTATACCTATATAAATATTTGAAGAGAGAAAGAGTATTCATTTATTTTGTGTGTAGTATAGTATACTATTATATAGTATAGTTTAGAAAATGTTAGTCATACACAACTCTTTGTTCCTTTTTTTTTTCGTCCTTGGTATGAAATGTTATATATTGAGAAAAGTCAGTTTACACACCTGTATCTCATTCTGTCTCAAAAGAAGACATGACCAAAAAGCATGAAATATAACATATTCTGCATATTTAGCAGAAATACGTCCTTCTTTGGTTTAGAAACATGGACTTGCCAAGTTCAGATTTCCTAACATCTGTGTTTTGTATAAAACATTTCAGAGATCTAGTTCTCTGCCTTTCTTTTCTCTGTGTCTCATTGTACCAAAATGGGATATCACGTCCAATTGCAGTCTTACTTCATAGCAGTCCACATCACAGTAGCAGATGTCAATGTTTAATACTGTCTATAACTTTAATTGATGACAATGCTCAATGTGGAAGTACATTTTAGGGCACTCAAGATGGACCAAGGATTCATACTCTTCAGGGAATGGATTAATTTAAAACTTATTTCTTTCCTTGTGTCTATATTTAGTGTAAGAACAAATCACTTTCATATAATTTTCTGTTCTGGCTACAGTCTTAAGGATGTCAAGGGAATGGATAAATGAATAAATGTTCTGCTATTTTCTCTTTATTATTATAATTTTTCTCACAAGATTGAGAAAAAAGGAGAATATAGTGAGAATAAAAATGCGCAGTATTGAAGCATTAAGATTTGGTGATAATTCATTTCTGTGACAGACTACAGCAAGTACAGAATGCAGTGTAAGATACATTATTTCTCCTGACAAAACCTGTAGAAGGAGTAGGAAATGGTATGCAAGTAATTTACTCTTATGACAGTCATCCTAAGGCAGCAGTCTCATGTTATCTTAGAAATGTCTATTGTGACAACATAGCTGGAGATATTTTATTTAAAGGTACTCATCAGTTCAGATTTATTTCTAATGCATGGAAGCAATACTGAGTTTTGTGCATAGGTCATTAGTTCTCCTTTAAGAATATGAGTATCAGTTTTTCTGTCAGACTGTTTTAAAGGAAAAGATGGCTTCACTGCAAATTTCTAGATGCTGACATTGATATTGAAGTTTTTTATTATGTGATCTGGCAAAACTAAAAACAATCAGGTTTTGACTTTTCCTTGTGGGGGTTTACTTCTGAAGTACTGTATTATTTATATAAATGAGAATAATAATGGTTCAATTTAGAACTCTGCTCCTTGATTAAATCCCACTGCAGCTACTGAGATGTGGAATAATAGAGGATATTTTTTCCTAGCAATGTTGGCATGATTTTTGTGGGCTTGAAATACGTCACTTGAAATTACATGTCCATACAAAATTTAGCAATAGTAAATACTCAAATACAAAACTATTAGAGCACAGAGCATTATTTCGTTCCCTAAATTGTTTCAATTGAGTTTAATATACTTTTACTAAGAAATTGTCCCAATAAATTTACTGTTTGGTCATTACCCAATAAACAGCATGCAATAGATTTTAGTTTTAGAGGGTATTTTTCAAAGCACTCTGCCAGAAAGGTTTAGACACTAGAAATGCTGTAAATGTCCAGGTAGTTGATGTAGTTGTTATATGCTCAGCAATAGTTTGTTCAATAATCGTGATTAGAAGGGTTTTTTGTTGACAGACAGAGGCTTACAGAGACCCTGGACTAAGAATGACGCGGAGCTTTCTTTTGGGCAGGATATCAGGGACCTGGAACAAAGATGTCCTTAATGTGGATGGAACTGACAAAGCCTACCTCAGTTGCAGAAAAAGAGGATTGTATTATCTCACAAATAGTTGTCATGAGGCTAACTTGAAAGAAATCTACATATAGTCATCTGTCATCCTGAAGAATGCATGTAGTAAGGTATTTAAAGTAGCCAAGGTTAGAGGAGCTTCATTCACAATTTAAATTTCCTCTAGTGCAGAGGTGTCTAATTCATGGGCAGGAACAAGGGTGAAGTATACCAAGGCCTAGCTGCTCTAGCTGACTGTATAATGTAGATGTAATGTTTCTCCTTGGTGTGGGTGTTTCTAAAAATTATTAATTTTGTACATAATCTCACAAAAAATACCACCGATTCAGTTCTGTCCTACTGGAATTTTGAGCTTGCATGATAGGAACAGCATCAAGTAGGAAACATTATTGATGGGAAAGATTAATAATTTGAACAAATGGCCATTTTTAATGTAAGAAAGAAGCTATCTGGGTGCTATAAGTTTAACAGGGTTATTTCAAGGAGTCCATCTCACCCCACTATGTTGAAATCTTCAAGTGATCCAACTGTCTGTAGTCACTACACCTATACACCTCATTCTTGCCTTGCAGGTTGCCTCTGGGGCAGTTCTAGTCCTGGTACCACCACCAAGTTTTTACGTATGCTGGGGCAGATCCTTGTATTCCCAATACTGTTCTTGCTTTTTTCACCATAAAGTGATGATAATTATGCCTTGCTACTATCCAAAATATTTATCTGTAAGTCCTTCCAATTGCTTTAGATAATTAGTAATATTTGTGGACAATTTCTAATGTGCTTCAGGTATTATTATTATTCTTTATAACCAATATAGTATTTCAACTACAATCCCTAAGAGTCAGGCTTGTTCAGCAGCCAAAAGCAGAGCACAGACAGTGCAGTAAAGCATGGAGTGAATACTGTTAGAGATCACGCCAAGGATAACTCAGGGCAAACAATTGGCTCAGAAGCCAGAGAAAAACATCATGAAAAACAGCAAACTGAGAAAAGGGCATGCAGGAGGGCAGAATATTTATCCCCCAATTATAGCAATATGCTCTTTAGTTCAGTGACTATAAAACCCATGTTGAACGAGGGTGCATTTCTCTTTTAAGAGGGAATCTGCTTATATTAACAATAAATGATCATTGCTTTTAAACAGTGCAGTAATTCTGTTCAGATGTGGTAATGAAGACAATGGAGATTGAATTTATTAAATTTCTTACAGGTAAACAAGGGGTCATATACAGAAACATACCAGACTTCACATTTCAAATGTCAGTATCTTTTGCTGAGTTAGTGGAAATGTCTAAATTTCTTTCAGTTAGCTACTGGCATAGAGAAAACCACTCATTTGTGAGAAAATGTTAGTCTTTAGAGCTTGGAATTGATATTCTTAATTTCTTGGTGGGTATTAGATACTAGTAAAACAATATTTTTAATCTCTAAAAACCTGCAAACAAGAAAATGCTATAGTGAAAATCCTTATCATGCTGATTACATTGTCAATGATAATGAGAATGTTTCTGCTGGTCTTCATGAAACTGGGTTAGATATTGTAATGTCTCTGCATAGAAGTTGAGAGCTAAGTGCATTATGTTTTTTTTCTGGAGACCTGTCAAAACCTAACACAACAGTATGTTCCTTCTGCATGAGATGAAACAGCTACTCTGCCAGGAAGAATATGTCAACATGGTAAATTTTCACCTCTCTGGAAGTGGGCAGCTTGATGATTGCAGCCTGATTGTAACACCGAGGAACATTATTGTCAACTCCACTACCTCATATGAGAGACGAAACACAAAGGTATGTCAGCTTGGGTAATCTTTTCAACAGTTTTAAAATGCAGATGGTGGTTTCCCCCTCTTAAAAGACAAATTACATGTCAAGGGTATCACTACACAGTAAACAGCCGTGTGGTGGTGGGTTGCTTTTACCTCTGTTCTAATTTGCCTCTGGTAAAACAAATGCACATACTAAACACCTTGGATTTGCATTTCCTATATATTTCCTTGTTAAAAGGTTCGCAGATGGGTCTGTTGCATCAGCAACTGCAGAGACATCACATGAAGTTGATCCGTCATGGCAACTGCTTCCTCTGTGTGTCCATTAGCAGGTCTGTCACGGGGCAGGTTCTGAGCATGTTCTCATGGCTACTATTCTTACTTTTAAGCTACATTAAATAAGATATTTTTCTAAGGAGTAAGGCCTCTTAGAGGATATTAGAAGTTACATTTTTTGTATTACTTTTCAAAGAATAAAGTAATAGTGATACAATATTTTGTACTTCTGTGGAAGTTTGCTTTTGTTAGTCTCGGAGTGCCATAAAATAATTTTCTACTATATGTTTTTGGACAGGTGGATAAGCACAAATCTAGGTCTGATTCTCTTCTCTCTTGTGTTGGCTTTGCCCTTACAAATAGGTTAATTTGGCTTTCTTTTTCTGTCTGGTGGAGGGAATGACTTCTTCAGACCCTGCCTACGACCACCCCATCATGCCAGGGGGAATGGAAGGGGGTGGCATAGGCAGTATGAGCTGGGGGCATCAGTGATAGCAAGTGTAAGCCCCCATGTGAAGCTTTCTCTGGGTTTTCCAGGCAGTACTAGTCTTCACGTCAGTGCCTTGCTGGGTGTGAATGAAGACATATTGCAGAGAGCAAAGCTGTGCAGGCACTTTTTACTTCACTCACAGTAAATACTCTGTGGTGGAGGTATGGCCAAGTAAGAGCAATCTGAAGACAGTCTTCATGATTCACAACATGACGACAGTTGTGTGTAAGCAGCCCCCATAAAACGCAGTGCTCTTGTTTTCCAGCTAGCAGCTCTGGGAACGTTTACTATAGTTGTGGCTATAGCTAACTGTGGGGACAGGGATGGGGTGCAGAAGTTTTGGGAATGTACTAGGGAAGTTTCTTGCTTAAAAAAAATTTCGAAGACAAGATTGTCTCCCTCCTGATTTGGCATGATTTAAGATATCATGCTGTCCTTTAACTTCCTGAGTGATGCAGTAAGGACATATAACACTATTACAGTAAGATGGATAAATATTTTATTTCCTTCTGAAATATCTTTAATGAGAGAGAAAAATTTTTCCTCTTAGTTGACAGGGGACAGGGAATCTTTGAGAGGTTCTGGCAGAGCTGTTTCCACCTGTGCACAACACTGGCTTTGCTATGGAAGATGGTACGGGTTCATATTGTATGTCACATAAGGATCTCTGCATGTCAGAAAGGCTGCAGCTTCACTCAAATTTGGTGTTAGTAGAAGCAGTTAAAGCAGCAAGGCACACCAAGAGCATCACACTGGCAGGTGTGGACATGCCTGTTCACATGCACATGTTGAACACCCCACCAACAAATTCACAACCTGAAAATGTTTTAGGTATAGCCAGTATGTCTGCACTTGTCACTCAGGGTCTCATATACAAACTTTAGTTGGAGATTATATGAGTGACAATCTGCTCTTAGAAATATGTTTTTTCAGCAGAAGTTGAGCCTCATCATGGCTGGGAGCCATCTCACCTTGTAACAGGAGTTACTGTACCCACTGAAGGGATCCCAGGTTTTCTCAATGGAACAGCTTGATTTCCTCCCACTGTGCTTGTTATAGCTTAAGACTGAGTATAAGAAATAGGTTTTATTTCAACAATGACAACATTACAGATATCTTCTTTCAATCTTGCTCATTGTTACCATTAAATTGAGAACACATACGGAGGCAATAATAGGGTTATTTTTTCAGAGTAATTTACAGCTGCTGAAGGTGTGGGCCTCAGATGTGTAATTCTCACACAGACACCACTATTGGTGTGCTCTGTTAGAAGATGAAAAAGTTTTAAGTTTTGTTTATTTTCTCTTACTGCCTTGAGTCTTTGGGAGAACTGTGTCCATTTCAAACCAGCTTGGGATAACTCTTGGACTTGCTGGTAGTTTCTGAATTTCCTTTACTGTTCTTCATTCTCTGAAATTTGTATACATATGCTTTTGAATATTCATGTTTACAGTATTTTTTAGGATTTGAGAACTTCTCCATTGTACTCCTTGTGTTGCATGTTACCAAGTAACTTTAATCAAAACTACCTCATTCTTGCTTAAGTTTTGCTTATTAAGCTCAGGCAATTCTGAATACTAGCAAGCTGTCACTTCTCTGCTTAACCTAGAAATCATCAACACATCTAAATAAGCTCTTTTAGAAGTTACAATAGATTTTATGGATTCCCCACTGGTGGTTTATTAGCTGGCATGCCTCCCAGCTGATATTTATTTCTTATGGTGTTTGGGTTTTTTTTCCCCAGAATCAGAATTGCTGATATACCAGTGTTTAATTGCTGAGGGTTGATATATTTATGTATCATCAGGAAGAAATTCCCCCTATTCATAACCCAATCTCAAATTCTTATCCTTCTTCATAATTCTTAGGAAGCAACATGCACTGGCATTTTGTATGAAGGCCATAAATACCTGTCCAAGCTCATGGCTATAGGATCTCTATTTGAAACTAAACTTCTCAACATTCAGCTCACTGCTCTTTTGTCCATAATTAATTTGAAAGTCAGTGAACTCCTTTTTTGTAGCTTCTTCCTCCGCATTTTCTCTTTAAGCCAGTTCTTTTACCTTTGATAAGTCCAAATGTCTGTAGCCCTAGAGAGGTCATTATTCAGCTGGCAACATTTCTTTTGCTTCAAGGGAAAAATTTGCACCCTTGTTTTTACCTTCTCGCTGTGAGGTAATTGATTTCAAAGTCTTAATTTCCTGCTTACCACCCATTATGCTTTATAATATATTTTTTGCTAAATGCAGAATTCAAAGAAGCGTTTTTACCATTATCATATTTACTGAGGTCATGATGTCATCAAGAAAAGAATCATGCAGATAGCTATGAAAAGAGTGTCTGCGTCATTCTGTGATCATTTTCCTCAAAAGTAATTCCTATAATTTGGGGCATATTTTGAATGTTTCTGTGGAACTTAAACTGCTGTTGAGCAAGTGTTGATTGATTACTACAAGAACAGAACTTTTGGCAAGAATTAAGCTTAACATTGGCAAGTTGCTTGATAATTATTAGAGTATCAAAACCGACACAAATATGTGCATTATGCAGGGAGCTCAGTCTCAAACCACATTTACAGTTACGTGTTCCTCTTGGAATTGATTCTAGAATCCAGCGTTATGCTATTGAACACAAAAATAACATTAGGGTTGGTAAAATTTACTCTAGAATATCTCTTAGTGTAAAAATTAATTTCAAAAGAAGGTAACCAATAAGTGGAGATATTAATCAGCTTCGCTTGTTGCTAAAATGCTTCCTATTCCTTTCTTTTCTCTTTAGCAATTCTGCAAAGGTATTTGTTGTGAGAGTTCCTTTTGGTTTTTTTGTTTTGTTTTGTTTTGTTTTGTTTTACTTCAGTGATGTTATTGTAATTCTGTCCAGATATTCCAGTGAAATCAACCATTTACAATTTGGTAAGGGTTTTTTATTAATAAAGATTAAATGCATTTAAAAAGTAAAAGTGGAATAATTTTAATCTTGAAATAGAAGGGGAATTTGCTTGGTAAAATCCCAAGGAAAATGCCATGAAAATAAAATTAAGCAATTTAAGTATAAAACAGTATCTGTTATTGTGCCAGTATCTGCAAAAACAGGATGTAACACTGGTATTCAGGAGAAATTCTAATCTTGGAGCACTGTTCTACAGGCAAAGGTATCTGTACAAGGAAATTCAATGACTGATATTTTTTCTTTAAGGTAGTTGCCTACAGATCTGTTGTAGCTGCATCTCACTTGACAACACCTCAATTTTGTCTAGCTGGGCCTAAGTTCTTACATAGGGGCTACTCCCACTTCTGGTTTCCTCCACCTTCCTCTCTCCTGTGTCTTCCTCTTCCTCCTGCCCTCACCAGTTCCACAATCATGCATAAGCTTGGCTTTGTCATCAGTTGCTCAGAAGTGAGGAGAAAAGCATCTCTAGAAGTTATTTAACCTCTTCCAGACACATTTATTGGAATAATAGAAAACACCTTTTTTAGATGTTGTTTTCTTTCCACTAGTCATTGGGTGAGTAACTCAAACTTCACAGTGTCTAAAATTTTTAATGTCTTAAGTTAGGGCAAATAAATCTCACCCATCATCTCTTAAATTGGAAGCTTTACACTTGGGAGAAGTTTACTGCTGTAGAGTACAGATGGAAAATAAAAAAGCCTGAGTAAACAGGCTTTTGGGAATCCAGTCTTATAGGATACGAGAGAATATGTGATTAATGCACATTCATGGGACTCACACTGCCATAGCATCATCAGGCTACCCTTTGCTCACAAAAAACTTACCTGCTTTACCTGGAGTTTGCAGATATGTAGACTTCCACCATGATAAATGTTGGAAGGACTGTTTTCTCCCCAAACCTTGACATACTAGTTTGGGACATATTACAGCCACAGTTTCTTAGAGTATGGAGGAAAAAATACAGAATGTGGTTTGTTTTGTTTCACTGTTGATGTAACTGCATCACACCTGTACCACATGTATAGCTCAAAATCTTAAATGTTTTAGGATAGGAAAGATGCTACTGTGGCAAGACTGAGGCACAACAAAATAGAACCAAGACCTGAAAAAAAAAGGGTAGATATAGTTGCATAGATTCTTGTGTTTTTTCACTGAATTTCCCTGGTCTACCATGGGGTACTGCCTTCAGAACCTAGCTCCCTACATGCAATGACAGTATGAATTGCATGTATTTGCTGCTTGTTCACCAACTACACAGGTACAACATAACATAATATATACCAAGGGGTGACAATTATTATAGTAAGACCATATATTAAGGCTTGCACAAATCTAAAAATTTATCATGTTTTAATTTTCAGACTTTGCATAAATTAATTTACATAGGCTGAACATGTGCCTCTAAAAAGTGGGAGATTTGACCTGCATGCAATTTAAGGGCATTGCTGATATGAGAAAAAAAATTGTGCAGACAAGGTTTATGAAAGCAAGGTTCAAATCCAGACTGGTAACATAAACCAGGCTTCTAGACTTGTATTTATAATTAAATCTGGGAGCCACATCATAATCAGATGACAAAGTGAGGAAACGAGGATAACTGCAAAAAAACATTAATTCTTATGTAAATGGAAGTTGCAAAAGGGTTAAGATCAACTGGATACTCATTATGTATGTTCAAACTAAAGACAGAAAATTATGTTTGCTTAGAGATCCGTTGGGTTTTTGCGCTTACCATCCTGAAGGCTGAAATGCTTTTGATTGAGAATGTTTTGTCACTGGTTTTATGAAGTCTTACAGAAACATGCATTGCTCATTATATAACAAAAGCAGTGGATCAGCTAAGTGTGGTTAGAAATTCTGCAAGAAAAACTGACAAAGGCCCAGTTCTATTTCAGCTTTACAAAGAGACTCTGACTTAAAAGATTTGTTCCCATGTAACTGGTGGCAGGACTAGGGCAGAAGGGCATACTGGGAAATTAATTCTCCTGCTTTCATAAATAAGGAGTTGGTTGTGACATAATGTGATTCTCACAGAATAGATGATTGTCACATATGTTGTGAAACCCACTATTGTAACCTCCTCTCTATAAGGCTAGAATTTAGCCCAGTGTTTCTATTTAAAGCAGTGAAATACAGAGTCTAATTAGTGATGTGCTTATGCATTATTCCTACACCAGAGAAATAACTCTTACAGAAGGCTTGCTCTTGTGTAACATATGTTTATTTACCCTTTTGTAGATTTATTATCTAACTATGTCTTTTATGGTTCAGGCCATGGATTATTAATTGAAAAAGTAAAATAAGCAATCATGTTTGGTTGCCATAGAAAAGCTACCCAAAATATAGTTGCTGAGGAAACCATACTGAGAATATACACAATATATAACCTAATAATGTTGATATACAGCTTTAAGACTCGGAGGATATGAAATACACTTTTTGGTCTTATTGGAACTTGAAATACTGAATCTGATACATGCTAATGATTTTATTTTTTAAAAAATCTTTCTGTTGCATATAAAGATATTGCTTACTTAACTATCAGTTACGTTATCTTTATGATAATGCATAGACAATGTAACAGTTTTTTTAAAAAACCCTGCTTTGTTAAAGGAAGAAATAGTCTTTGGAAAAAGATTGTAAATGGATGAACATCATAATGATGAGTGCTGATTTTCTAATCCAATTAAAGAACTACAACAATGAGAAAAATATGAATTGAAATTATAATTTTTGCCTGCAGCATTGTGGTATTTTATTTCTAATTGTAGAAAAAGGCTAGTATGACCTACCACTTCCAAGATGTGTTCTATGACATATGTTGTATCTTTTCTGACAGGAGCATGTATATAATCCTTTTCTTACACTTCAGTATAAGAATTTCAGAACATTTGCATGGAACCCGTTCGAGGACTCTGCCTCTCCAGTGTTAGTAAGATTTTCCCGGTGCCTACCACAAATATTTATTGCTACAGTGTAACCCATTTACTTCTTGTCCTGTGGGTCATGAACAAAGAAAAGAGTATTTAATACCTTTCTGCAGCATCTCTCAATGTACATGAGGACTCCTGTCAGGTTTCCAAATTAGTACTATCTTATTTTATTAAATAACCAGTTTTCCATTTTTATTGATACCTTATGTTTTATGCCTAGATTGCTACAACTTGCTTGAAATTCTGTGCCCAGAAATGGATTACATATTCCAGCTAAAACCTAATCCATGCTAGACAGAGCAAAGGAACTACTTCACTTGTCTTCAGATATTCCTAATTATAAATAGGTTGGTTGTCTTATTCTTGGGAGTAGGATATTATTCACTCTTGTTCAGTTTGTCATCCACTGTAATCCCTAAGACCAATTTTTGAAGAGCTGCTACCTAAATCTGATGTTGTATATCCTGCATTTGTGCAGTCAATTATTGCTAAAAATAGAAACCTGCATTTATTCATGGTGAATTGTTTCCTGTTCTTCAGTAGAACATTAATTGTATGTTAAGAATATTTGAACTCTAATGATGCTAGCTAAGATATTTGCAGCCCCTTTCAGTTTTGCCTTTCACAAATACAATAATGGTAATAATGCAATAAAAAGAGTGTGAGAAGCCTTCAGACTATTAATGAAAATGTTGGTTAGTACTAAAGCCAAGACAGACTGCAGTGGAACTTCAGTACATCCATCTATTTTTGACAGCTGTCTACTGTTAGGTGCAATCTAGCCTTCAGTTGTCCAACCAGTTTTGCATCACGCAGTAGGAAATTGAGCAAGACTGTATTTCCCTAACTTGCATATGACAAATCTGTCCTGCTAGATTGCTTTCCCCAGACATTCAGCAGGCTGAGATTTCCCATTACCTAAAGGTTCCACACTTATTTCTACGTCCTGTAGATAAAGAACTCCCTTAGCTTAATCTTCCTTGTCTGTAATCAACTGCTTCTCATGACTGTACCTTTGCTCTTTTATTTTCTGAACCTTGAATAAACCTTCCTTCAGCTTTCTCCATATTCTGGGTCTCCAAACTGATAACTTGCTGCTGAGTATACAGGGTAGCATCTCATTATTTGCCTGCTCTTAGTGAACAAGCTATATCCTATAATATTGACAAGTGAGTCATGTGAGATTTTCCACAAAATAAATGCTATGACTATTTAGTCACATCCTTAACTATGTAGTAAGATTTCCAGCTCTTCTTGTTTAGCTTCCTAAGTTTGGTGAAATATGCAGACATTTTGGGTATTTACCAAATTGACTCACCGTCCTCTGTCTCTCTGCTTATACCCTATCATGGATAGATTTAGCTTTTTCATCTGCATTTAGACCTTTCCCAAGGATCTTGGGATTTTGTCACAACCCCTTCACAACAGATTAACATGTGATGTGAGGAAGAGACTGACTTTGTTCGGCATCACAAGGAAAATTATCATGGAAGGCATCATGTCCCACCAGGCAGTGCTCTCACTTCACCCCAACCCTTCAGCCTTTCCCCAGGACCTTGCAAATATTCCCAGTCTGGGTTGTGCCAGGGTTGGGCAGGAGAAGGCTCGTGGGTGAGTGGGGCTGGGCAGTGATGGGGGGGCAGCCCAGTGTCCTGTGGGGCTGTAGCTGCAAGGCAGGTCTGAGGCCCCACCAAGAAGCCCAGGAGGTAAGTCAGGGTCAGGATCAATACCACCAGGGCTCAAGGCTGGACACAGACAGGTGTCCTGCAAGGATACTGCAAGGTGCCTCCAGCAAGCACCAAAGGAGGGAGCCTGGGATTGGTGCAGGTCCCACATTGGCAGAGGCCTCAGAGGTGGTTTTTCACAGGGTTTCTTTTTGTTTGTTTGTTTTTCCACACATTGGCTGTTTTCTCTGAAGTTCAGATCCCAGGTTATGTAGCTACACCAGATCAGGGTTGAGTATGGTCAGTTAAACCTTGGAGGAGGACTACTGTTGTGGTCTGTTTGTATCTCTCAAATTTACAGGACAAGGTACTCTGTAAATTAAACTTTATATTGTGAGCTCATTAGAAGAGAAAATAAACACAACAAACAAGGGCTCAAAACCCTTTGTACAGACTAGTCTAATACATTAATTTACTAATTCATCACTTAGTTAATGAAGTTTCCAATTCACAAGTTCTCTAATTCATAATTAGCAACTCGTAACTTCACTCACAGAATCATATAGACATAGAATACCTGTTTGGAAGGGACCTCAAGGATCATCTGGTCCAACTTCTCTTGGCAAAAGCACAGTTTAGACAAGATAGCCCAGCACCCTGTCCATCTGAATCTTAAAAGTGTCCAATGTTGGATAATCTACCACTTCCCTGGGGAGACTGTTCCAATGTTCTTGTGAAAAATTGCCTATGTGTCCAATTGGAATCTCCCCAGGAGTAACTTGTACTCATTAACCATCAGCTTTTCCATGTAAGTACTGGCAAAAAGGGAGTCTTAGTCTTCTTGGTAGCCACCCTTTAAATACTGGAACATGGTGGTAAGGTCTCCCCTAAGCCTTCTTTTCCCCAGGCTGAACAAACCCAGTTCTCTCAGCCTTTTCTCATATGGCAGGCTTCCCAATCCTTTGATCATCTTTGTGGTGCTTCTCTCTACCCCCTCCACACTATCCACATCTGTTTTTTGTATAGGGGGGACCAAAACTGAACACAGTGTTCCATATGTGGCCTGACAAGTGCTGAGTAGACTGGAATAATAACTTCTCTATATTTGCTAGTGATACCCTTGTTGATGCAACCCAGCATCCTGTTGGCTTTCTTTGCCACAGTAGCACATTTTACTCATACTGAGCTTGTTGTCCACCAGAACCTCCAGGTCCCTTTCCACAGAGCTGCTCCCCAGCCGAATAGTTCCCAGGCCTGTGATGCACTCCTGGAATATGTTTTCCCAGGGGCAAGACCTTACATTTTTCCTTGTTGAACTTCATAAGGTTCTTGTTAGCCCACTCTTCCTGCCTGTCCAGATCTTCCTGAAGGGTGGCTCTCCCTTCTGAAGTGTATATTTCCCCACTCAGTTTGGTATCATCTACAAACGTCATCAGGATACGCTGGGTCCCATGATCCAGATCACTTATGAAGATAATAGAGTGTTAGGCCAAAATGTGGAAAGACCCAAAGGCCTACATTTGTGCACCTATGAGCAAAATAGTTACCTAGCCAATGGTGAGAGTGCTCATCCTTCCTCTTCCATCACAGTGCAGGCATTCACTGTATTACACTGGGAAGCAAAAAAGCCTCAGCAGTCCAGCTGCTGTTGGATCCACTTCAAAAACTTTTTGGGTAGGCTTTTGAATTTATACCTTCCAGCTTGGAAGTTTGGTCTATCCCATTTCTGTGAGTCACCAGATTCTGAAAAGAAAAACCTGCCAGTCGATAACTATGCAAGGACTGTGGCTGGAGGAGCTCACAGCATACGTCGGGCCTCAGCATGAGCTGCGCGTTGGCCAAATCTGAGCGGGAGTTGAAACAAAGTTGCAACTATGGAGAAAGATGGTTGGAGGCTGGTCAGGTCAATGACAGCCTGTTGGTTCTCCTGAGCCTTGGCAGGTTATTTATGGCAGTATCCTTACTGCTCTTGTGGGAGCAAGTAAGGAACACAAAATCCTTGGACACATTTTAATTATTCCTAAAAGGTGACACAGGTCTTGGTCTCCAGGTGGTTCCAGAGTGGTGTACAGGGTTGTGTTGTAGCAGGCACATGTTTTAAACAAGTTACTTCATACAGAAAACCAGTCATCCACATATTCATCAATAATTTTAGCTGGAAACATCAATAAAAATTTTTAGGAGGTTGAGCTTAGGAGGTTGTACAGATATATTGCTTTAGTGCTCCCTAAACAAAACCTGAGTAGTCTGGTATGATTCTGGATTGTCTCAAAGAGTGATGGATTAAGTATTCCCCAGGTAATCTGCACAAAGCAACACTGCTGACCCGAATGGTTCCTTGAAAGCTATTCTGGTTTATTGTGTCAGTGATCCACAGATAATAGGTCTCTGGGGGACTTAGGAACCAGGTTTTTCAAACTGTGAGGCAGTAAGGATGCTCTGACTTGCCAAGTCTAGGCAAACTTTGCTACATCTTGAGGCATATTTGAAGGGCTTGAAGCAATGCCTCACAGACTTACTGAACTTGTAACAGATTTAAAGGAGGAACAGTCAGGAAAGGCAGAGATTATGGACTGGGGAAAGGCATGAGTGGGAGGGAAATCATGCAGTGCTCAGCCAAAATCTTAACTGTAGAAACAATTTTCAGGCACAGAGGCAAAGAAAAAGAATTCATATATTTTCAAGCCTTGTGATAGCTGTACAATGATGTGTCAAAGTTTCTGAGTTGCTGCAGACTCACAGTAGAATATATTTACATTCTTCTGCTAGAGTGAGAAGTAGTCACACAGTAATTTCACAAGCAAACTTAAAAACATTAGCAGTTCTAATTATTGAGGAAAAGGTAGCATATTAATGGTTTATTTCATGTAATTTCATGTGGCAGAAGGAAAATTTCAAAATTAATTGCCACATGCAATGATGTGATGTGGAAGAAGGAAACTTAGCTTTGGAAAAAATAAAACCTTTCAGCAGTGAAACTTACTACTGAAAAAGACTTATCTCAGAGAAAACATTTCTGCTTATTCAATCCAGTTTGTGTGACCTCACAAAAACTAGGATTATCACATAGTCATTCTTGTTTAATGTTTGTGTGCTCTCAAATCTAATTCTTACATTGAAAAAATGTCATTGAATAAACAATAACAAACGCATTTATTACATACCATGTTCTCATTACTTTTTAAGGATAACTCTTAGAAGCCCATGGACCTATAAAGGCTTTGTCCTTTACAAAAAGGAAATTTGATATGCAAGCTCCAGTGGATCATAAAATGTTTTTGCCAAATTCTGAATTTTCCAAAACATAAATTGTATTTTAGAGATCTAGCTACATTTTATTAACTTGTGGATGAATGTTTATTAATATTGTTCATGAATTGTCATTATTCATTAATTCTTTTTATTAATGTCTAGATTCTTGTTTAGCCAACTGAAACAAGATTACTTCAGAATGTGGACTGAGCTCACTAGCCTTAGTTTGCATGGAGTGCCATTGCAATTCCTTATTTTTGAAGCATACTTGTTTGTGGTGAATCATGAATCCCAGTGTGCTGCTTAGGCCTTACTTAGACATCATTAGAGTACCCCCTGCATGTTTTAACGAGAAATGTAGTAACTATTGTGCCTTTAAGTAACAAACAACAATTCAGCCATGCATCCTTTCATAGTGATATATACCAACTATCAGAAAATCAGATTGCTGGCTCTCTCAAGCCAATTATGTGAATGACAAGTGACACTCTTTCTTAGTACCCAAAGTGGCACAGTCACAACTGGTACATGATATTTGTGGCTAGTCACATGATGCATTTAGCCATCAGGTGGTCTGCAATAACTAAAATAGATATGTGGGAAAGGTTGAGTTGAAATGCATGCTGCATACCTAATTTTCTAATATTTTCCCATTGCATGAGCATTTTCTGTTCTATTAAATTCTGTGTTAAAAGAACACTGTGTCCTATAAGAATTACAGCAAGAAGAAATTATTCTCACTTATCACATTACAGAAATGCAAAGCTTCAAACAATGTCAAATTATTTTTCATGATAAGTTTCTTCATGTGATGCTGCACTTACTGTTTTGAATTCATAGTTTTAAAGTTGTGCCTCCATTACAAGTTGCAGGTGGCCTAATTAAAACCAAGACTTATTAAGAGTCAAGTGGGAAGATAAAATCATAAAGAAGGAAATATTATGAATAATATATAGTAAATTATATGCAACAGAATCTAAAATAGGTAGGCAAATGTTGAATTAGATTCATAGAGAGCACTTTTCCTGTTCTCCCACTTAAACCTTCACAGGACCCAGCTTGTCACACATCAGTGGACAAAGGGAGAGCAACTGATGCAATCTACTTGGGCCTGTGCAAAGCATTTCACACTGTCCTGCATGACATCCTGGTATTGGAATTAGAACAATATGGATTCGATGGATGGACCATTTGTTGGGTAAGGAACTGTCTGGATAGTCACACTCAAAGAGTGGCGTGGCTCAATGTCCAGATGGAGACCTGTGATGAGTGGTGTTCCTCAAGGGTCGATACTGGGACCAGTGCTGTTTAACATCTTCCTCGGTGACATGGACAGTGACATTGAGTGCACCTTCACCTAGTTTGCTCATGACACCAAAGTGTGTGGTGAGGTCAACATGTTGGAGGGAAGAGATGCCATCCAGAGGGACCGTGATAGGCTTGAGAAGCGGGCTTGTGCAAACTGCATGAAATATAAGAAGGCCAAATGCAAGGTTCTGCATCTGGGTTGGGGCAATCCTAAGCACAAATACAGGCTGGGTGGACAAATTATTGATAACAGCCCTGAGGAGAAGGACCTGGGGGTGATGGTGGATGAGAAGGTCAATATAGGTCAGCAATGTGCATGTGTAGCCCAGAAAGCTAGCCGTGTCCTTGGCTGCATCAAAAGAAGTGCAGCCAGCAGGTCAAAGGAGGTGATTCTACCCCTCTACTCTGCTGTCATTAAACCCTATCTGGAGTGCTGTGTCCAGTTCTGGAGTCCCCAAGACAAGAAGGACATGGAGCTGTGGAAGCAAGTCCAGAGAAGGGCCACAAAGATGATCAGAGGGCTGGAGCACCTCTCCTATGAAGACAGGCTGAGAGAGACAACAGACCCAACTGTTCAGCCTGGAGAAGAGAAGGCTCTGGGGAGACCTCATAGCAGCAGCCTTCCAGTACCTGAAGAGGGCCTACAGAAAAGCTGGGGAGGGGCTTTTTACAAGGGCTTGTATCAAGAGGACAAGGGATAAGGGATTAAAACTAGAAAAGGGGAGATTTAGGGGACATTAGGAGAAAATTCTTCACTGTGAGGGTGGTGAGACACTGGATTAGGTCACCCAGGGAATTTGTGGAAGCCCCATCCCTGGAAGTATTTAAGGGCAAGCTGGATAGGGCTCTGAGCAACCTGATCTAGTGGGAGGTGTCCCTGTCTTTGCAGGGGGGTCAGATCCAGATGATCTTTAAAGTCCCTTCCGACCCTAGCCATTCTATGATTCTGTGATTCTATGATTCAATGATTCATGCCTATTCTGGCTGCTTTACATCTTTATTTCACCTGTAGTCCCATTGTACATCAGTTTCTTTGGAATATCTAATTATCTACTTCTAATTAAAAGAATCTATATAATTTAAACTCACGCACATTGAAAACACTCAGATGCTACTGGTGGCTGTACACCTGTCCCAGGAAGGATGCTAAGAGACAAGACAGTTTGGCAAAAGTAGAGCGCTTCCGAAGAGTGACCTTAGGCAAAGCACAAAGCTGGCATATGCTTTTCACATTCTTTTTACTTTATTGGCCAAAATATGTAGATGTTAGCTTTTTAAATCAGATGAGAATTCATGTCACATAACATTACGCATTCAATTTATGCTACACAATCTGAAGACATTTGAGGTAGGGGGGACACAGAGAAAACCAGTTTTAAACCTGTTGGGAATTGCTTGCTTCCATGCGTTCTTTACAGTCGTATCTTTCTTTGAAGAGTTTTTCCTGAGGACCAAAATGATTGGAAGCAATACAAGCATAGTCTGTATATGAGGGTTTAAAGGGACATCTTTAAGATTAAAATAATATTTCAAATCCTTTTCCTGTATGACAAAAAAAAGCCATGCAGTATCTAACAATATATTGTGACATTACAAGAACTAAATTGACTTTTATGCATATTCATATTTCCTTCAGCTGAGACAGTGGAGCCAGCATGGTTCTTTCAGTTAGTTTAATGGTCTTGTGCCTGATTACAATGCTGACATGTTTGTTGCTAGCCCTCAGAACTAGTCTGTGTCTTTAGGCTCAGCCCTGAGCAAGACAAGCAGAACTGTCTGAAACCCCACAGAAGCAGCCCATGGAGACATGGTGCATCAAGGACACTCCTTCTCTGCTCATATGTTGGGGGGGAGGAGAAAACAGGAAGCAGGAAGAAAACTTCCAGCATGTATTAAAATGTAATAGCTCACTGCCTTGCTTACACTGTCCAAATATTCTGACTGCATAGTACGTAGGTGAAGATGGAGCATTTTTGGTTGAAATTCACTTTTATGTGCATTTAATCTTACCCTTCCAAAGCTGTTTCCTAGCTCAGGCATAATTTTGGGATCCCAGGGGACTTGCTTGCCCTCTTGCCAATGCAGGGAAAGGAACAGGCTACTTCACAACACGGTGAGTGTTTGGTGTGTGATAAAATTTGTGTTTCAACCTCAACTCCTGTTTCTAAACCCAATGTAGGAACCATATAAATGACTTACTGGGCATGAAGTGAACTCTGAAACTTTGTTATCACTCCTAATTTCTTTATGATTCTACCAGCCCTCAAAGAAGTGGAAATCTTTAATTCTGATGGGAGGAGGAAGTGGGAATAATCAGTAAAAGTGTGAACTACAGTATACGTCTAACTCTGCTGGATGCCTTTGAGACATTAAAAATCCCATGGAACTGGCAAGTTGAGTCCCTTTGGGTCTAGACCTCACTATAAAAATTTGGTGGCATTTTTCTGGACCATTAAAGCCAGTTCCTATTTGCACTTTTGTGACATCTGTCAAGTCACCATAGAAAAAATTCTGTCCTGCATTTTGACAAGAATGGTGGAAGGGCTCTCACACTGCAGTATGAATGGTACACATTTCTGAAATAAGAAAGGTGGGGTTTCTGACTTGTAATCAGCTTCCCAAGAGGGCTATTTTCCCCTCTTCTTTTGACTGGGATTCTCAGGATACAACAACGCAGCACAAAGCATACTTTGTGATGCCATCTGTGCTAGCCTGGAGAGCAGAAGTATGTAGTTATGCTATCCTGGTTCCCCTCCAGAGCAGATATATCCTGTTAATGACTATTAAGCATACAGTATTGATCCCACACACAGCACTGTAAAAGTTAATGTTTAATTATATTTCCTGTATGTTAGCTAACTTGGCTGTCTTTTCACAGCATTGAGTTTTGCCATGTAGATATATCCAAAGGAATTTAAGGATTGGCCTGAGGGAGCCTGAGCAGAGTGAGGATCTCAGACGTTCAACCTCCTACTGGCCTTACTGATGGAATAATTTTGCAAACAGCATTTAGTAGAAATGTGTCAATAAAAATACAGTGTGTTCTCATCTGTAATTTTGCTTTCTCATTTCAGAAGGAAGAAAGATACTTTCTTAGATGATGAGCTGGTTAAGGAGCACAGATAGCTTTTTGGCTTAAATGTGGAGGAGGAAGCAGTATGATGACTGTTACATATTTTAATGGATACTCAAGGAAGTCTTTCTGGTAAGGTTGTTTATTCACCCTAGCACAAAAGACTGTTGCATTTATCTTAAAGTAACTTTCAAATTTGTTCTTTCAACATGGTTTGGATACATGATTCAGTTCCCTTTTAAGAAAGTGATTCCACTAAGCTGACGTAACATAAACATAACAGCCATAGAAAATATTTTTAAAAATAATATTAAACCCTTGCATAATGAGAAATCTTATGCCAGGAATCAGATGGAGAGGACTCCTGCCTCTTTCATCTTTAATAACTCAAGTGTGGCCTCTGGAGACTGAAGTTGCTGTGTATAATATTTCATAATGTGATGTGCAGTCCCAGCATATAATTTTCCAGGCTCATCTCAGGGCCAGATGGCAGGAGTCACAGGTACAAATATACAAACTTACAATTTCATGCTGTTTAGATCAAGATGGAATGCTATGTGATGACACCTGTAGTCTCTGAAGTCTTTAGAGATTTTTCCTCTGCATTAAAGATGAAAAGACTCAGCCCAACAGACTGTTAGCTTGCTTTCCTTTTCCTGTGATAATTTTGTCTCTCTCTCTCAGTCATTTCTCCCACCACAAGTATAATGTATTTTGAAGTCATTGGCCAATTTGCCCAAAATTTTACTGAAGTCCTGAAGACATTAAGCTCTTAAAAATCTTATCAAAAACAGTAGTTAAGTAGAGGAAAGACAGCAGGATAAAAGGTCTCACTGGAAAACACCCATTTAAATGTCTGCACTAGCAGATACATGATCTGAACAGTTGTTTGCTTGGTTTGGGCTCTGGCTGGCCAGAGACCCTGTGCACAGGTCTGCCTGGCTGCAGAGCAGAAGATGTGGGGAAGAAGTGCTAATCTAGGATAGAAAAGGGAGCTGGGAGCTGGACACGAGCAAAAGTGAGGCAAAGGAACCAAAGGGGCTATGAGTACAGTGTCTGGGGACCAAAGACAACTCATGGGCGCTACAGGGCCAGCAGCCTATATAGTGTGGGTTAAACAGTTGTGGGGAAGGTAGGACCATGAATATACATCAAACTGAGATTATAGGAGAAGAGCCTGTGGAATGTGCATGAAATTAGTTCTACTACATATAGAAACATATTTAACAACTACAAATAGGCACTAAAATTTGGGGACTTGCAGCTGCCCTGTTGAACATGCTTGGACCAAATCTATGCTGAGATCAAATTCCTAAATGAAGTCAGTGTAATAACTGCTCATTATAAACATGTGTGCTGGGTTGACCTTGGCTGTCTCCCAGGCATCCACCCAGCCACTCTCTCACTCCCCCTCCTCAGTTTGACAGGGGGAGAAAATAAGATGAAAAACCCATGGGTTGAGATAAGGACAGGAACATTACTGTCATGGAAATAACAGACTCCATGTGGGGAAGATTAATTTAATATATTGCGAATTAATAATAGAGTAGGATGGTGAGAAAAAGATAAAAACTAAACCACCTTCTCCCTTTCCCCTTCTTCCCAGGCTCAACTTCACTCCTTCGTTCCTCTGTCTTCTCTTGCCCCCAGCAGCACAGGGGGATGGGGAATGTGGGTTGTGGTCAGTCCAGAACAGCTCTTCCCAGTTCCTCCTTCCTCTCACGCTGCTCCCCTGCTCCAGGGTAAGGTCCCTCCCACGGGCTGCACCTCTTCACCAGCTTCTCCAGTGTGAGTCTGTCTGACCTGGGTGTCTGCAGGGCTGTTTCTCACTCATTATCGTTCCCTCCTCCTCTCTCTATCAGGCACTTTTGCCCTTTTAAAAATTTGCTTTCCATGAGACACCACCCACCATCTTGGCCTAGGGGCTCAGCTGTGCCTGCAGAGGGTGGGTTGGAACTGGCTGGAACTGGCTGTGTCCAGCCCGGGGCAGCCCTGGCCTCTACTCACAGAGGCTGCCTGCAGCCTCTGCTGCCAGCGCCTCACCATGACACCCTGTGCAATCAGGGGGTTGAGTACTTAAATACACATGAAAATTAGCGTTTAGTAGCAAGTTTAAAAAAAAAAAAAAAAAAAAAAAAAAAAAAAAGTTCTTAAAACAGTCCAAGGAATAGCAATACCTCATACACATGAAGTAAATACTTTTACTGGTAGCCATCAGGCAAAAAATTCAGGATATCCGCAGCTGGTACACCACCAAGTGGTTGGGCACAGACTTCATGGGTTACATTTGGAGTCCTAGAATTTAAAAAAAATTACCTGAAACTAGGGGTCAGAGTGCCTTCTCAGGACCTTGTCATTGGCACTTGTCTTTCAGAAACACCAAGTGCATCCTGCTCCAGCACAAAATCAAAGGCCAGCTCTTAATCCTGTTTGCTTCAGTCTCACTCTTTACAAAATGGAATTGCTGATAGTTCCTTATTTCCTTAATGCTGTAAGGCTCCTTACATGGGAGAGGGGAAGAGCTTGCCAGTATAATAAACATGGTATTTTAGCAGGTGTCCTACCTATGTGAACTCACTCCTCTTCCAGATTTTTATGCAGGTGTCTGGCTCAAATTCAGTCCTGAGTGAGGGGCTGCATTCAGCTGGTTTAACATGTTTATTTGTGGCCATTTCAGGTACCTTTAATTTCTAAGACATGCAGCCCTCACACCTTCCTGTAATGGCAATGGGAAGTGAGGTGCCACGCCAAAACACATCTCTAATGGTGGTCAGTTTCTACATTAAGGAAACTGAATCTGGCCTGAGGCATCTGTTGTCTTCCTCTACAAGAAGAAGGGAAAAGATGACTACCTAACTCTACCAGCAAACTACTGTTGTGGGTGCTTCATGTACATTGCAAATTAGAAAACAAGTTGACAATGAAAGTTTTAAAGTGTTTGAACCTTGATGCAACAGTAGTGTTTAAGTCTTCAAGAAAAACAAGATCTGAGGCATATCATGCTTGTTGTGTAGCACTGGCTGCATAAGGTACTTTGCACATCTCACATGTAAAGCAAGAAGATGGGATGACCTCTGTGGTGGATTTAAGATGTGAGAAAGATCACACTGAAGAAGAAAGGGCAAGAGTAGCTTCACATGCTGAAAATGTCCAGGTCTCAGTTGATGGAAGAGGAACTGGCTATGCTGAGGGAAGGATAAAGGAGCCAGGGCCACCATGGAGATGCAGGGGCTGTTATGGCTTTGGTTCTGCTGCTGCTCAGGTGTCCACTTTGATTTGTTTAATAATCTGACTGATAAACTTGGTTTGCTTTACTTTTTTTTTCTTCTTGTACAATAAATTACCAACAAGGATAGCTAGTTTATCCCTGAATTTGCCTGTGTTTCCTGCTTCCTCTGCAAAGCCTGGGTAAGCCTTCAATTATTCTTCAAACAAAAATTCAATATGAATGTAAAAAAGCTCTGCAGTGTGTGAGGTGTGTTGTTTATGCACCACTTTGGTAAAAACGATCAGCATATATTTTACACTCCTTTTCAAAGATGGTTAAGTAACAGGCCTCACATCACTGAAGAAGTGTTTTGATTCTTAAACTGACTATTCTAACTAAATACTAATAATGTTTTTCAAGGGAGAAAAGGAAGAGTCTAAGGAACTTTCTTTAAGGCATCTAATTGTTGTTTATGAGAGTTACTCTATTATTTGAGATTTCTTCTCAGAGAACACTTGCTACTTGCATCAGACTGACACTACAGAAAGCTAAATCCTTTACTAGCCAAATGGAACTGGTGATGGCAGACATAAAAGCTTATTGTAACACACTAACCACTGTCTGATAAACTATTCTGCATTAGTCCTTTGTGACTTTGTTAAATGTCCTGCCAGACAACTGGTTTTATTCTTTTTTGTGACACATACGTTTTGCATTGAAACCTCACCAGTCAGTGTATTGATGTTACAAATCTATGGACTTTTATCACAGTATGCAAAGTTAATTCAGAATTATGCTTCAATTGCTTATCTTTCTAGATTGCTAAGCTGTACAATTTCAGACTAGTGCCGGATTGCTGTGCTGGAAGCTCCACTGAAAATAGCAAAGCTCAGTCAACAATAAGACTAATACTATTTGTTTTGATGGCACCCGTAGTTGAGAAAAATTACTTCTCTGATTTTGGACTTTGCAGTGGTGGGCATAATTCATTGCAAAAGATGAGTGAAGAGAAAACAGAAAATGTGGTGTCCCCATACTCACAGATCAATGTCATGGAAGGAACTTTTACATTCATTACAAGTATGATTTAGATTTGTTTGACATTGATTTAAGAGGAACTACCAAAAATGCCTTTCAATCCAAAGGCTACATGTTCTCAAATGCCTTGATTGATCTTTAGTACAGTTTTTCACACTAAGCAACAAGTTTTCCTTATAAGATGGATGTGTGATATCAGATGTTCTTTGACTCACTGTCTTCAAAATGCTACAGGCAAAATGTGCAGTTGTTCTGTTGATCTGGACTGTATATTGAAGTTAAAGCTGCTCTAGAATTTTGCTGCATGAAGATCACATTATGGGCCAGCAGACGTGTTGCATTGTCATTTGCCATGTGTTGCACTGTCATTCCAGTTTGTCCCTTTTCCTAATTAATTGTAAGAAGTACTTGTGAGTGATACCAAAGTGCCTTTTGACCTTGCAGGTCATCTCTCTGATAAAGTACTTCAGGAAAGGATCAGCCGCAGGACTTACGTTACCACTCACTTTTAGCAACCAGAAGTGAATTCTTCTGTAGGTGTCCTGTGAAGCAGGAAGAGTTAGTGTCTGAAAATAAATTGCAATGTGTATCCTCAGGATTTGAAGCTTTACTCAGAGAGAAATATTATATTGTAGAAGACTGTCAGTATGCTGGTTTTAAGGTGGTGGAGGAATCGAATGCTTCAGTATGTGCTTGGAAGAAGTTTTACTGAAGCTAATCTAGGAGAGCCTTCCAAACTTTTGCTGCTGATTTGCTCTCTTCTGAAAAAGGTAATTCAAAAGCAAGGATGAAAACTTCAGTGCTTTGAATCATGCCAGTTTTTTTCCCCTGATTGTCAGCTGCATTCCTTCTGGGAGTAGGGATCAGGTTCACTTGTTCCTACTCTGTATTAAATGACTGCCCTAATCACAAGGTCACAGTGCTGGCATCTTCCTCATTTGCTCAGCTTTTGATCCCATCGCTGTTGCTGTCTTGGTATTATACTGACTCCATTTTGGCAGGAGAGGTGAAGAGCAAATTTAACCTTTTGTTGTGTTTGTCTTCTAGGGAAGCTTGAAAACTGGAGGTTTCAAGAAGAAACTTCATCTGTAAGAGAGCCTAAAATGCATTTTCCACTTTCTAGGTGAGTGACCTAATCACAGTGCTATTCTGAAGAATGTGGAGAGCATCACCAATGCCATTACCCCTCCTCCAATCCTGGTTTCAAAAGCAGATGTGATCAATTAAGCAGCTACTACTGAAAGAGGACTCAGATTCTATAAAGGGGTGGGAGAATAAAGTCAGTTGCTTCCTCATGCTTTGTTTTGGCAGTCAGTTTTTGGCAGTGCCTGGGCATGATCTTACTTTGTAAGTGGGAAGGTGTCAAACTCCCATAGTTTCCATTCCACTTTGCTCAGTATGGGGGTCCTAAGGTTCAAAGGTATATAAGAGTCATATTAGAAATGAAAGTTTTTAATTATGCTGGATGTTCCCTAGCCTATTGCCTTCAGTAGTAGAGATGTGACAGCAATATGCATGGGAATGCCAAATGTAATTAAAAATGTTGGTTTCAAGTAGAATCTGTGATTTTTCTGACACCTGTAATGTCACAGTCTTTTAATGGATCTCAGCCCACTTGAAGGCTGAAAATCTACCTGAGCCTCAGGAGGAGATATCAACTGGGATAAAAAAAAAACTCTGCCAAATCTTTGCTCTTTGAAATTCACATTCTGCTTTCTCTGAAGCCTGAATATGTTCCATTCACACATTCTGCAATCAAAAGTGAGTAAGACAGTGTGTTTTGCCATGGCACATGGATAGTGCTGGTTGGCCATGGCATGGGCACAAAAAAACCTGAAGCAGTCTGTGACACAAGTGGCAATGCAAAACAAAGCTATTATGCAAATCCACCTCTCTAATTCTCCACTGAAAGACATGACAAGTGGATGCCCCAGAGATGTTCCATGGACACCAGGATGGGGTCCATAACATCTGATTTTAGAGATAGATAATGCAAACAACTATATCTGATGTAGTCAGCCTTGACTCTTGTGATAGTAAAAAGAGATGCATTTAGGAGGCCATGTGCATACTTTAGGATGTAGGGAGTCACACTGCAGAGGAACCTATTTCCCCTCTATAAACAGTAAAATTTACAAGACCAACAAAACTGCAGATGTCTGCATTATAAACTATTACAGTGGTGAATTAGATGGATCTAAGCCCATGTCTATATAAGTGTGCTATCTTCAACGGAACTGGTGGTGGCTTAGCTGAAATCTGTGTTTGAACTGTATTAAACTACAACAAAGTGACTGTATATGATTAAATCCCTCCTGATTTAAAGTTTCTCTGAATGTGGATTTGGACCCTTTGCTTTAAATTCTTCTATATCTCTCATAATCACTTGCACTTTGTCAAAACAGCCCCTCAGAAGAGCTTGTGATGTCTTCTTCCTTTCTTTTGGCAAATGTTGGGACTTAGCAGGAGTGGAAGTGGGGAATGAGGACCAATGATGGCATAATAGAATTGTCTGGACCTATGAGCAGACAAGTTAGGATGGAATTAATGTTGCAACCCTTGCAGCTTGAATGCTGGCAGGGAAGAGACCTCATCCTTGATGACTTGTATGCTGGTATAGGAAGGCTAATTGCAACTTTTCCAAGTTTCAGCCATGCCAAATGCCCTTTTAAGGCTGCTCTAGAATGACAAAGCCTTGTGAAGACATTATATTGCCTCCCACAGCAAAAGCTGCATTTATGCTCATGCTCTAGACAATTTGGCTCCTGTTTAATATTCTTCAAAATCAGGCTAAACTGTAAGTATTTTTCAGTATTTCTGAGCTTATAGAAACATTTTAACCATTTTAATATTGCTGCAGGAACGTGACGATTTTAATTATCAGACAACTATTTATAAAGTAACAAGAATTATTTTTTTTACTATTTCAGGAGCTAAAATTAGCTCTTTAGCTGTTACTTGAATTGCATAACTTCTACACCATCTGACTTACTAATGAGCTTGTCACCTACATACATTTATGCCAAAGATCTGATGTCAAGGACACATACTATGTTGGTACAGGCTGTGCTGCCCAGAAGCTGATATGCTCACTCTCTGGGGAGACATCTGTCTAGCCAGTGTAAGCAGCATGCCCTGCTGTCATTCCAGAGGGAAAAAATGCTAAGTGACAGCTTAACAAGACTTGAAACAGTGAGTGAGGAATAACAGAGAACAGTGAAAGAGAGAAAAATATAAAATATGGTTCCTCTCAAAACCTTCTCTTTATTTCCTTATATGGCTTTTGATACGATCCCCCAGACTCTATTCCCCCTCTATTCTGCCTTGGTGAGGCCGCATCTGGAGTATTGTGTCCAGTTCTGGGCCCCACAGTTCAAGAAGAGCAGGGAACTGCTTGAAAGAGTCCAGCGCAGAGCCACAAAGATGATTAAGGGAGTGGAACATCTCCCTTATGAGGAAAGGCTGAGGGAGCTGGGTCAAATTGGAGCATAGGAGGTTCAAGGTGAATATTCGAAAAAATTTTTTTACTGTGAGAGTGACAGAGCACTGGAACAGGCTGCCCAGAGAGGTTGTGGAGTCTCCTTCTCTGGAGACATTCAAAACCCACCTGGATGCGTTCTTGTGTGATGTGCTCTAGATGACCCTGCTCTGGCAGGGGGGTTGGACTAGATGATCTTTTGAGGTCCCTTCCAACCCCTAGGATTCTATGATTCTATGATTCTATGATCAGTTAAAGACTCCTTCTGGAGAAACTGACTTGTCACAGCCTTGACAAGTGGTCCGTGTGGTGGGTGGGGAACTGGCTGACGGACCATACCCTGAGGGTGATAGGAAATAGTTCCTCCTCAAACTGGCACCTGGTCACAAGTGGGGTCCCCAAGGGATCCATATTGGGCCCAATGCTATTTAACATCCTCATAAGTGATCTGGATGTTGGGATCAAGAGCACCCTGATGAAATTTTCTGGCGACACCAAGATGAGTGGAGAGGTTGACACTCCAAAAGGGAGAGCCACCCTCCAGGATGACCTGGACAGACTGGAGGAGTGGGCTAGCAGGAATCTTATGAAGTTCAATGTTGAGCAGTGTGAGGTCTTGCACCTGGGAACATGTAACCCAGGAGTGTAGTTCAGACTGGGATCCACTTGGCAGGAGAGCAACCCTGTGGAAAGGGACCTTTGGTTCTTGGTGGATAACAAGCTCAACATGAGCTAACAGTGTGTTGCAGGGGCAAAGGAATCCAACAGGGTGCTGGGATGCATCAAGAAGGGCATCAGTGATAAAGAAGTTACCATCCTGCTCTACTCGATGCTTGTCAGACCACACCTGTAGTATTGCATTCAGTTTTGGTTCCCACTCTACAAAAAGGATGTGGACAGGCTGGAGAAGGTCCAAAGAAGGGTCACAAGGATGATCAGAGGACTGGAGGACCTGCCATATGAGGAGAGGCTGAGAAAACTGGGTTTGTTCAGCCTTGAGAAGAGAAGGCTTAGGAGAGACTTCATTGCCATGTTGAAGCACTTAAAGGATGGCTACCAAGAAGATGGAGACTCCCTATTTACAAGGAGCCACATGGAAAAGACAAGGGGTAATGGGTACAAGTTTCTCCTGGGGAGATTCCGATTGGACACAAGAAGTAAATTTTTCACCATAAGGGCAATCAAGCATAGGAATAGTCTCCCAAGGGAAGTGATGGATTCTCCCACATTGAACACTTTGAAGTCTCAGCTTGACAGGGTGTTGAGCCACCTCATATAAACTATAGTAGTACCTAGAAAGGTTGGACCTGATGATCCTTGAGGTCCCTTCCAAACTGGCATTCTGTGATTAAATAAATAGCAGGTATTGTAGAGAACTCTCACAGCAGGAAGCCACAACAATCTCTCTCTTGGTAGCTTTTGCTAAATCAGTGGTGGGCACACATCCATGTCTTATTCAGGTTCATTTTATTTTATTTTACTTTGTTTTCAGTTGTGCCTACTTCTTATCCTAAGTTATCTATTACTGCTTATTTTCTTTGTGTCAGTTGTAATTTTCCAGGTCACTTCACTCAAGCACCTTTTACCACATGTGAAGGGACTCTCTAAATAGGATATACACAACTTACAAGTATGGAATCATTGTTCAGTGGTTAACACAAATACAAGATAGCAATGATTATCGTGCTATTCAGCTAAGTGTCACTGATGATCAGTCATGTGGGGAAGGGCTGGACTTCACTGCTTCCTAGGGTGTGTCCTCAGTGATGGTGAGTTGCCGTTTCCAAATCCCTGGTTTTGCCTGTAAGATTTTATGCCTTCCAAGGTTGAACCTTTTGAGGTTTTGAACTGGGCCTTTTTGCTTGTTCTTTAAAATGATCCAAAGCCAAAGTAATCACAAATATTCCTTTCCCAAACAAAACAGTTACTCGGCTTGTGTTCATTTATTGCTGATGAGAGAGAGCATAGAGCTACCCAAATCTTCACCCAGTCATTCCAGTTTACGAGTCTATCACTTCCTGGATGTCTTGTTAGAAAGGAGAAATCTTCAGACTCCCCAGAGTGCTTGGGCTGTTTCTTTATCTTGTTTCTCTCCATGGGGTGGAAGATGGCTACACTGGGATTCAGCAAGATTATAGTACGTCTTTTCATCACACTGAGGTACTTATCCACCCTTAGCTGCCAAATCCGAATTCCCATATAGCTCTGTGGAGGCCTTTCCAAAGCTTTCTGGGAGCACTGAACTAACAAGGTTAGAGCTGATTTGGAATGTTGCGCATGCCTCCAGGTGCAGTTCTGACCACGCTCATGGTGGAGACAAGACACAGAGTTGATATTAGAGCTTCGTCAACACCAAAATCAGCGTGACTTTTGTTTTTTATCTCAGTAGGTTTTGCAGCAGGATTTGGATTGTTAACAACTGTAGGTAAGATAATAGCTTTTTCAGGTCTATATGTGAGATTTGAGAAGGAATTACAGAAGGCTCCAAGGAGACCTCATAGCGGCCTTCCAGTACTTGAAAGAGGCCTACAGGAAAGCTGGGGAGGGGCTTTTCATCAGAGAAGATAGTGATATGACAAGGGGTAATGGTTTTAAACTGAGAGAGGGGAGATTTAGGTTAGATATTAGGAAGAAATTCTTCACTATAAGGGTGGTGAGGAACTGGAATGGGTTGCCCAGGGAGGTTGTTGGTGCTCAAACATTTTTAAGGCCAGGTTGGACGAGGTTTTATGCAACCTGGTCTAGTGGTAGGGTTCCCTGCTCCTGGCAGGGGGGCTGGAACTTGATGATCTTTAAGGTCCCTTTCAACCGTAATGATTCTATTATTATATGATTCTATGAATTATCTTATATCAATGTATTTAGGACATGCATCTTATGTTGTGCCTGTAAGATGTCATTCAACACATTGGACCAATTAGCCTTGGAGGTTTCCTTCCAGAATAGTGTCTTATACATTTGTTTGTAGACATTCATCCTCCAAGAATCTCTAGCTCTGATTCATTGGAGACAGATCTTTTAAAGCATCATACAGAGAAAAGAACATGTATTTTCTTTATTTCTGCTTGAAAGACATAATGTAAAACTAAATTGTATTTATACTACATTTAACTGAAATGGCACTTTCCTGAAATGTATAGTAATCGATGGCTGTCTAGATTTAAGTGTTCCATGTATTTCTTTTCATGTCTTCCTATTTTCCCAATAATGAATTTTATCCAAGGGACACATAATAATTTTTGCAAGCTGAGGAAAGGAAGCACTAACTCCTTTCTCAGCACATGCTATAAAAAATGAAATAAATCAGGTTTTGAAAATAAACATTTGCTGCTGTGGCCAAAGCGACCAAACTGGTAAATTCTTGACAATCACATTAATCACCATGAGATACCAGGCTTATGTGACCAGACACTGTGCTTTGGAAGTGCTTGGGCATGCATTCCCTTCCAAGGCAGATTTGTAGTTTGAAGAACGGCTGGTTGCTACTAGTCATCAATGTACACTGTCCATTTTGAGCACTGAATTCAGAGCTACTCAGCCTTGATGAATTCTGACAAGCAGAAATGGAGCCATATTCTATTTTCTGAAATGTCTTCTCTCATTACACATTGGTGCTCCTTTGACAGTTTCTCTTCGTGCTGTCATAACTTCTTCTGTCAACCAGCTTCCCAATAAGCTTAAAACAAAACACAGAATTTTTTATTGACTGATGACTGCTGATTTTCAGGGCTTATGTACTCATATTATCAAAGCAGTTTTCATAATTCCTTTTTTATAACATGTGATGGCACAGATGTAACTTTTATGATAGCCTTTCTTTGGCTTTCCACAGGGTTCATTGTATGTTGCAACAGTGTTCAGAGTTCTTATTTTTCAGGTGAACATCACCGTCAATAGAAGCCAAAGTATTTTGGCAGGAGATATTTGAGGTGCTACACTCAATCTGAGAATGACTGACATCAATCATATCTCCATCTTCAAATAAACAACATATGAATATTTAGTTAATTAAAAACAACAAACAGAAGTTGAAGTGTGTGTTTTGTAGCAGTTTCCTTAGACATTGAGGTATATTGCTTGAAATTAGATGAAAAGATTGAAGGTATATTTGACATATATTTGGTATATTTTTTTTCCACATGCTCTCCTGACATCCACATGATGTATCAAGACATGAAGTTAGAGTAACAAATTTACATGCCATATAAAAATTACCATTAAGATAAGTTATTCTGCCATTTCCAAAGTGACTATTCCAGATGCATTGAAGTTGTCCTAACACTTCCCAGCTTTTCTATTACAAATAATCAGAGAGTATTCAGTCCTGGGTTTTTGTTTGTTTATTTGTTTGTTTGTTTTGTTTTGTTTTGTTTTGTGAAATTATGTACCTAATACCTGAGAGTTCTTTAAATACTTAAAAAAAATCTTGCTATAGTTTTGAACCACTCTTTTAAAACTGTTTTTTATGGATGCCAAGACTTGCCACATTTTTCTGTTACTTGTAAACCCTGTGCTGCCACTTCAGATCTAGTCAGTGGTTGACAGAGGACCTGAGGAAATACTGGTATCAAGGAACTAATCACTAGAAAATCTAGAGTGTGTAAAGATGTTGCTATACCATGTATGAATTAAAGAAGCAAGCAAGTACAGGAAGGAAAAGAGAATACGCAGCACTTAAATGTGGCCTGATTTTTCAAGGATTTGAACCTTTGAACCTCCATTTGGCTTTAGTAGGAGCCAGGATTCTTCAAATCAGTAAAAGTCAATCAGTAGAAACTAGAATGTGACAGTTGGTATCCCTTTCTGGTTGTTTACTTCCCAAAACATGTTAGAGAATAAAACAATACTGAAAAAATCAGTAATCTTTTATATTCAAGGAAATGCTTCACATATTTTCTATGAAAAACTGGGAATTTTCGGTCTTCCTAAAATAAAAACCTATACAAAGATCCCTATGATTAATAGACACAAAATTTGGTCATATAAAAATGGTAATTACTGCCAGTTATTGAATTACTTAAAATAATGAAGTATGTCCTAATGCTTAGACTTTGGAAACTGAAAAACAAAGCTAAAGTCTGGAACTGGCAAGATATCATTAATGGAAAAAAGGCATTGAACCAGAATCCTAGGGTATTTTGGAGGCTTGGAGTCAACGTCTTCTGCACCAGCTGTGGCAGAGAGGTGAAGAAAAGGAAAGTGCAAGATCCTTTCTATATCCCAATGAGAAAAGCTTGACAACAAATGGCTTGATTAGGTAAGTGCTTCAATAAAATCAAATGAGGGGGGAGAGAGAGAGAGAGAGAGAAAGAGACAGAGACAACGATAGACAGACAGATAGTGAGTAAATTGTTCATATGCTGAGCACCCTGTGTTTGTACAACATCAGACAGAGCTTGACTGGATTTTCCCACAGTGCACAGATCCTGTCCATGGAAAGAAGCTCTCTGTTTTAGCCAGTCAATCTATTATATAATTTCCTTACAAGAGAAAAACTCTATTCATGATAGATGTTCTAGCCAGAACTTCTTGATGCACTGTTAAGTAGAGTCAAGGCCACACACTATAAGGATGATTAAGGGACTGAAACACCTGCCTTACGAAGAAAGGCTAAGAGACCTGGGGCTTTTCAGTCTAGAGAGGAGAAGACCGAAAGAGGATCTGATTAATGTCTATAAATACATGAGGGCTGGGCATCAAGAAGGCAGGGACAACCTCTTTTCACTTGTGCCTTGTGACAGGACAAGGGGCAATGGATTCAAACTCGAGCACAGGAAGTTCCACTTTAACATGAGGAAGAAGTTATTTACCATGAGGGTTACAAAGCACTGGAACAGGCTCCCCAGAGAGGTTGTGGAGTCTTCTTCTCTGGAGACTTTCAAGACCTGTTTGGATGCCTTTCTGAGTGATCTGCCCTAGTTTTTTTGGCAATGCCCTGGCAGGGGCATTGGACTCAATGATCTTCGGACATCTCTTCCAACCACTAACATTCTGTGATTCTGTGATTCAGGTGGCTTTTTTACAGGGAGCTGAGCTCATTGCGCAGCCAAGGATTTGTGCAGCACAAGGCAGGCCTGTGCCTGCTCAGGTTAACTACAGTGTGGATCACTAGCTCCCAAATGTGTAATAGTCTCCTGGTCAGCATCAGTACATGGAATTAGAGTTAGGACTTTTTTGGTTAAGGAAGGGAATCTAACCTTTGCCATCACTTTTCCCCCTTATCTTAGACTCAATAAGGCTGGAAATTGATCAAAATGACACACAGGTTTGAATAAATACAAGTTTAAAGTATCTCAGAATTTTTGCTTCTAAGGAAATTGAGTTCAGTTGCAACGGAAACAGAAGGATGTGGATACTGCTTTAGCCAATGCAATTTTGGATAGAGTTGAGTAAAATGGTAAACTACATCTGGAATTAAAAGTAGATTAAAGCCACTTAAGAGGTATAGCAAGAGACAAGTAACCAGAGTTTTAACTATTTGGATTGAAAAACTAATTATAGAGTCAAAGAATCATAGAATGGTTTGGGTTAGAAAGGACCTTGAAGATCATCTAGTTCCACCCCCCCTGCATGGGCAGAGACACCTCCCACTAGACCATGTTGCTCAAAGCCCTTTCCAACCTGGCCTTGAAAACCTCCAGGGAGGGGGCATCCACAAACTCCCTGGGCAACCTGTTCTAGTGTCTCAACACCCTCACAATAAAGAATTTCTCCCTAATGTTTAACTGAAGTCTAATGCATATATGTATATATATACATTTATGTAATATATATAATTACATATATGTAACATGCAATTATATATACGTAATTTGAAGAGAAAACTAAAGTGTCTGTGCAGGTAACTTTTACATATCAAAACAGAAAACCAAGGGTTTGTATATGTCTCAGAATACAAATACAGAACAGATGTATTTGCTTTGTTGGAGGATACAAAGTGGTGGAAGAGCTGGAAAATGGGAGGCCAGTGGACTGCAGATGTACTGGATGCACAGACATGCTGGGGAAGGCAACACCTTTAATGGATGTAAGCTGGTGTGGCAGACAAGCATGCTAAAGCCATGCTGCTGTGGACGAAGGTGGACTGCAACAAAGTTAGAAGGCCTTTGGTCTGCAAAGGTGATTTGGTTCTCACAAAGATACCTGTGGTCTTTTGTTGCTGCCCCATGATGCTCTCTGATCCACAGGGGTCACAGGACTAGAATGGATAATGAGCATAGCCTACCACTCCCCACTCCATGTGGTGATATCAGGAAGATCTTAAAGAGATTTCCCCTTTGTTCCTCTCCCACACGTTTTGTTACCATTCTGGCCTGAGGTACCTACACTGCCGCTGTAAATACTTGTTACACACTGGCACTGCAATAACTGAGCTACCCAGTTATTGATAGGATAGAAATAAACAGGAGCTGCTAGAATGCAGTTCTGAAGGGCGAAAAAAGCCCCCTAACTGGCTATTTCTGATATGTGCAGCAGTCCAATTTAAAATTATTTACAGGAACTGAGAATGTGACATTGTTGATGGGACACTGAGTTCTCTTCTCCATGTCTGTTCTGTGTAATGATTGTTGTGTTAGTCTGCTTGTGTATGGTGAGAAAAAACTTATTTTTCACTCTAGCTCTAAGCTATGCTGCAGGCAGATGGATGTATTTTCTTGAAATAGAAAATGGCTGTAATAAACAAGGAAATATAGATGAGGCTAATCATGATGATTAGCCATTAGGTCTGTCAGTCCTGCACTTACTGCCTGATTTATCAGAACAGCATGGATCTTTCCTTTTCTCTAAGACATCTGGCTTGCAAAGAAGCCAATGGGCTTTTGAAAATTTTAGTTACATTTAAACCAGCAGAATTCTGGCCAGTAACATTTTTTAAAAGTAATTGTTTTCCTGAATGGCACTGGGGTGGTAATAAGTATGTCTAATAATTGATTGTTCTTCTATATACTTCCAGTACTGCAGTTCTTCCCACTTAGAAGTCTTTTACCCTGATTTGTTATTGATTATAATGGTTTCTACACATTCATTGCTCACCCTTCATCTAGAAATCCTTGACTACTTAAATTAACTAGAGGTGGGCCAAACCACAGATTTGAGACTCGTATCTGAGTTTTGTCTCCTTTCTCCCATTCACTCTCAGAGCTTTTCCATAAGACTTTATTTCAGCTACATCCCACCAGCCACACATAATCAAAATTTCCACCAATGGAGAAGCAAGTAGGAGATGTGATATAGAAGGTTAGTGTCACAAGCAGTTGCAGAGACAGCTTTTCTGGTAGGGCTAAGGGATGGATATGGATGGATATGTCCCTTGTTCATTTCACACTTCCTAGTGGTATCCCATGCACTGATAGATATTGCTGCACCACTGATTAAAAGACCAGTCAATAAAGGAACCAGGCTATCAAGACATTTCTTTCCTCCAATAACAGTCTTGTCTAAATATTTCGAAGGATTATGCAGAAAACCTTAAAGAAGAAAATCAGAGGAGGATCCATACAAAGGAAAGTTTCTTCACAGAAGCGACAAATCTAAGGATGGATTACAGAGAAAAAAAGTACTTGCAGTAATTATTTTTAAAAGTAGAATTTGGCTTCATAAGTTGTAACATTAATTTTAGGACTTTTTTCTCTAAGAGCTTTTTAAAAGGTATATAAAATTTATATTTTCAACACTGAAAAAAGTATCTTTATTAGAATAAATCTTCTTACTAAATTTATTTTAAAATGTTCAGTTCATGATGGATATTCATTTTCTTTGTTTAGGAGCTTTAAGTTTCATTCAAACTTTATAATGCAATTTATCTGTCAATTGAATTTTATATTTATCCCTCAATTAATGTCTTTTTATAACTTCATATTGGATTATAATTTCATATTGCATTAAATAATCACATTTTCCATTAATTTCTAATATACACATTTCATTAATATCAAATTTCTGTGTTTGCAAATGCGTTATTGTTATTCAGTATTCAAGATCAAAGAATTCCTTATTAAAAAACATAATTATAATTTTCTGACAAAGGCTTTTTTAATACACCTTATTGTGTTTGCTATTTTTAGTACAAAACCCAACATCTGATTCTTTGTGAGGGAAGAGTGAGAATGGAAGGAATCAGTGTTATTCAATGTAGATTTTATACTCTGCTTATCAATATTGTGTCTATAGCATCAGCTGTTGATAAAAGCAGTTGCATTTTGATTTGTGTCAGTGTTCAGAGTAATAGAGATGGTCAGTGATTGATTTAAGCAAAGGCTTAGATACATATGCAATTTATCAGAGCTGTAAACCTTTTCTTGCCACAGGAATATGGAAGCAATTTTACTCTTTTGCCAAAATCAGACTCGTCGCCTTTCTCCTGTGGCATAGTGGGTTGCTGTGCACTAGACACAGCAGATATACTTCAATCTCAGAGAGGACAGGTAATGCCAAGTCCACGCACCTCTCATGTGCAGTGGGAAGGATTCTCTTGCTGTATTCTTCTACCACTCCCTCCTGTGAAAGGAGATGTCCTGAGACAATGCTGTCCTCAAAGTGACTACAGATGCTCTAAAGATACCAGCATGTCTACTTTGCCCTGCTAGTTGTGAAGCAGAAAATAAAAATGAAGAAGATCATAGGAAGGCACAAATAACAGCACCGATGTTTTGGGATGTTTCTTAGTTTTTTAAATTTATTTTTACATATTTTTTTAATATGTTTTTTGATTCTAGGCAAGATATTGGGTTGGGATACCAGATAGGAGAGAAGCTATGATCACCTCAATAAAGACCATTAAATCTGGGAACCGCCTTAGAAAAGCCATTCCTACATAATTTTCAAACAGCCTTTGACTACACCCATTGGAGAGTTTACACAAATAGTACCTCAAAATTGCCCATTTCTATACAATATATTTGACAAGTACTTCGAAATTACTTAAATTCTGATGTCTCCCAGTTCTTGCTTTCCTTCAGAGGTGCTGTGCATATGCTGGATGCCCAAGGGGTTAAATCATGTTTTGAAGGCGCATCTGTGTTCTTGCAGTTACCTGAATTTCCAATATACTTTATTTTGGGTTTTTTTTTTAATTTTTTTTTTTTAATTGAGCGTAGGAAGAGCACTCCCTTTTTTTCTGACCATGGCTTTTGGAGGAGGACACCTAACAGTGTCATTAATGGCTTTCAGCTTGCAGAAATTTTCTCATCCCAGGGGCACTGGATATTAGAACAATTGACAAAGAGGTGCTAGCATCAGCAACATTGTGCTTCTCACTTTCACTGCTAGTGGCATTGATGGCCAGCTTAAAGGGGGCTAGAGAATATCAGGTGAGGAGCCTGGGCGCTGAAATGGCAGCTTTTATTTTTTATTTTAGATTTATGCGTTCTAAGTCACTCCTCATTGATGTCTAGGAAAAGCTCCTAGCAGAAAAATACATAACAGAAAAAAGTAAAATTGTGCAATGCACCAAACTTAAGAGCTCCTGGTGGTGACAAGGTAAATCCAAGCAAATAATTAATTAAATATTGCAAGTGCCATTTTTGTTTCCCTTTCGAAGCTCGTGTTTTAACAATGCATTCATTTACTATGCACAATAATGTCTTCACAAAACAAGAGAATTATTGTATCTATTGTTTTTAATCTGCATTTTTAATAGAAAACAGGACAAGTCAGTAATAAAGCTATTTTTGATTCTCCAGTAAGGAAAGATCAACCAGAATTTGTCTATGTCTGTTTTTATCACTCTTCCTATATATACCACACCTTTTAAAAAATGTCACAAATGACAGATGGCAGTGATAGATTCACCTATAGGCCAGATGGACTGGAGGCCTGGGGTGACAAAAACTAGGACAGCATAGAGTAGTTAAAAGGGGAAAAAAATATTGCCTCAAGATTAAAGCCAACTTTGCAGAATTTGACTCCCCCAGTCATCTGGGTGAGTGTTGGTTTTTTTTGTCCTTAACAAGTGGTAGATTACCTTCAAAGCTTCCACTTTTTGCCACAGTAACTAAAAGCAGGAATAGTGCGACACATTTTCCATCACTGAAGTGTGTGGTGCAGCTTTTTAATTAGGAAAAGTGAGTTCTGTTCTTCTCTAAGTACATATTTTGTTCATCATTTCTTTATCAGCTAATCATATGCACGACTTGATGTCCTGTGGTGCAAGACAGTATGACAAATATTAAAGTATTACTTACTCGAATCATCAGAGAAGAAAAAGATGAGCACTTCCAAATAATGGCTCCAATTCACCTTACTCATTCTTGATGGTTGGTTGTGTTTGCTACAAATGAGAGTATGATTTTGGTCAGACACAGGAAAACTAAGGGCAAATATTTTCAACCTTCCAATAGAGTAGAAATTAAGACAGTCTTAATTCCTTGTTTGGGTGATAGAAAGTGTTATTTGATCAGCACGTTACTTTTTTCATAGTGATTTAATTTAAAATAATACAGAAGAAAATAACTCTCTTTAAATTAACTCTGGTTATTAATTAATATCCAGTACTGGATATTGCTTAGAGTTTTGTGGTATATTGGTGTTTCTGAAGTGAGGTATAAGATGGGTATACAGTAGTTTGGGTTTCATTTTTTTGTTTGTTTGTGGTTGTTTTTGTTGGGTTTTTTTTCTGTTTACTGTAAATATTCATGCATGAGCCAAACTTTTATGTGACTGCCACTTTGGCAGAGAAATCTTTAGTGTATATTGACTGGTGGGTCAGCAACCATTAGCGATAATGGCAATAAACTGCCACAGGAGCAAACTCAAATTGTTGTCATGCTGGTGATGGAGAACCTTTACTTCGTAAGAAAAATTAAAAATATAAAAAGTTTTTTGTAAAAAACCCTTGCTTTTCAGATCAGCAATTGTTTAAAATGTTGTGAAAGCCTTTTTATCATTCAGGGGCTCTTACATTTATGCTATTTGGATCAAATAATGCAGTAGATATCACTTCCTTTCTTCAGGTAATTTGCCTTGGAAATTAGAATGAGTTGCAGTTGCTCTAACCTGCTTGGAGACAGGTGTTTCTAAGGTTAGCTACATGGCACAGCATTGCTTACCAAAGGAGCATGGCAAATCTACAAAGTAGGACCTTGGAACATCCTAGCAAGTGCCCAGATCCCCTGCATGTCCCTCCCTTTAGCCAGGAAGGAGCGGCGGAAGCTGTGCATGCAGCATTGAAAGGCAGCACTACAAGGGCCAAAGGAAGTAGAAATTGTCGTACAGGGGCCATAGGTGGTGCAGAAGTCTTTGGGCACACTGTGACTCTCCACAGAATGAGTGTTTCAGCTGTGTTAATTGATGTTAGACATAGCCTAACGGCTTTGCAGAAGTTCACAATGCAGCAGAAGGGCCCAATGCAACCACTTTCTGAAGCGATGTAAAGCAGAGCAATTGAAGAACAGACAGCATCATTGTTACGGTGAACCTGCCCTGGCTTCATGTCTCATAAAACTCTGTAATCACAGTCCTGATTTACACAGCATCACACACTGTGAAACCTGTCCAGTACATTTTATGTAATTTTCCCCTTTTATTTTGTACCGTTTTGAATGGGAGTATAATGTGACAAAATATACAGCAGCCAGCATAACAAACACCTTGACCACAGACCAGTTTCTGTTGAGGTGCATGTGGTTTGCAAGGCTCTGAATCATGTTTGCTGAGCAAGGAGCTGTAGTGGTTTAGGAGATGATGGTTCTGCCGAGCAGAATAACCTTCTGCTGTAGGTTGTCACAGCAGCCACACTGGCTGCCAGTAAGCAGCCAGCTTGCCTTAGCTGGTGCAGTTTGCAAACCAGTGTTTCAGCACCCTTTCAGAGGCACTTGAGACTTTAGAAGCCTTTAACATCGGAGCAGCTGAGGTAGGTGCAGGCTGCTTTTTAATGCCTTTGCTATGGGAGTGGTAGCCTTCAATAGAGTCAAGAAAACAAACAGCTGAGGTTAATAATGTTTTAATCCACCACAGTGAGACACCAGCAGCCATCTGTTGGAGCTCGAGCCCCCTACAGACTACAGTAGGTGGTATTACAGAAAGAAAAAGCTCTTCTGTGGGCAGCAGCATTGAAAAAGCCTGTTTTCTACAGATTTCTTGTGCATTTTCCATTAAACACTCTTCCATTGTCACTTATTAGCTACTTCACGTGCTCCAATGCTTGTCTCTCAGCCCTCAGTATTTCCCTGGCCCTTCTGATCACATAACTGCATTTGCAAATGCTTTCAGGTAGAAACTGAAAAAAAAATAATTTGTGAGCAGGGAAAAAAAAAGTATAGCCTGTTTTTTCATCTGATCTGATAGCTTGATACCATTAATAGATTAAATAAATAATCTGTTGAGATAGTTTTTCAATAGGGATTGTGTTTTTAACTAAATGAAGTTAGAAGTGTCAGCTAGGTATTGTCAGCTAAGTATTGAGGGAGGAAGCATCCTATGATCATCTTAAAGTCTGTCTTAGTAAAACAGCAGAAGCTTTTAGTTTGTTGTTAAAAATACTGTAGAAAAAAAAAAATCTTGGTTTTAGTCTTTGACAGGAAAAAGTGTTGTTTTTTTTTTTTCCAGAGGGGGAAAAAGATTTCTAACTAGCTCTGCACAGTTTGCCTCTACTGAAATAAATAAACAGAGGCTGAAACAAAACTAGGAAAATAGATGGGAAGGGTGGGGTTTCATGAAGTATCCTACATCTGTCTGAAAACACTAACTCTCAGAAAAATGCAGTTCTGCACCTTTTGTAGTACCATGGTAACTCTTCACACCTGCAAAAAGAAATAGACTTGAATGAATTGGTCCACCCTCTTAGAAGACTGTTTTATAGGGTGTTTGCCAGCATGCAATCATTTCTGCTTTTCCATACTTGACTCTTTGGAGACAAAAATCTGCAAGATGAGATAGTCTGCAGTTTGGTCAGTTGAGACTGGTGCAGAAACCGGATCCCAGTACATATACTGCAGACCACTTAGTGAAACAAGCATTGCAAAGTTAGAGTATTTATTTCTGAATGTCCACATTTGTATTATGGTCAAGAAAAGCTTCAATTTATTTCCATTTATGCACATGTAGCTGTTGAAGATAAGAGGGAGAGGGAGAGAAAGAAGATATGTAAATGTAAGAGAAGCATAAATTAAGACTGGTCTGGGACAGATGAAGAAGCAAGTTCCAGACAGTCATGGTGCCAGAGACAGAAGATTATTTCCTAAATGAAAGTAGACAAAAATATGAAAAAGAAAATCCACAGAGAGAAAAGAGAGACATTAAAAAGGAATATGAAAATGAAGCTTGCCATTACAAGCAAAGTTTCAGATTTAGTCTATGTTGTATGCAGCAACTGACACTACCCAATATCAATAGTGTTTTATTCCTTTAGCTCACAGTCATGGATAGAATGATAATGTATGAAGAGGTGGGAAGACACAGAACAAAAATGTTTCTGTGCTAAGGCATTTGCAACCTGAAGTTAAAAAAAGACAGCTACTGATACAGAAAAAAGAACAGAAGAAAATGCTCAGACAGAAGTAACTAAAGGTGTTAAACAGGCCTAACTCATGTTAGGTGTTTCTAAATGTCATAGGAGGATTTAAGTGGGAATTGGAAGTACAACAAAGAAGTATGTTTTAAGACAGTTCTTGGAAGGTCTTCTCAATCATGAAGATGTAACGAAGAATCTTTGCATTGTCTTCTCTGAATGGTGTGCAGAAAACAGACTACTTACTCAAGGGATATGCTACTTTCTTGTGGTGTCATTTGGGAACACACACTACGTTGCTGTGACAGATTATTATTCTTAAGAATTACTGGCTGGAACAGCCTTTCCTGATTTTCATCATGCATTTGAATCTTAGCACAAGATGGATTAATTGCAAAAATCTTCAGCAAAGTGGCCAGAAGAACACATGTTCATGATTGTGATGGCCTTTGGACACCCAAGATAGTAACAGACAGTAGGAGCAGAAGTAACATCTGAGGGATGTAGGGACTTGCTGGAGCTGACCTTGAAATTCAGATCTTTTGTTCATGGAAAAAACTGCAGAAAAAGCCACTTAGGCTTAGGGATCCTGTTCCACTCTTTTATCATCAGAAGAGTTATGTCACTAAAGCTTTATCAAAGCAGCCACAATTTTTTCCCAGCAAGTGAGGCTCAGAACTACAGACATGAAATAATTTTAAGAAGTGAGCTGAAATATCCTCTGGTGAATATTTCTGGTGACTATTTCTGACAGCCCTAAAAACCATTAAGAATCTCTTTGCAGCATTCAGTGAAGTCTCTTGGAATTTCACCAGCAAATTGATTTTCTTGTGATTATTAGGGTGTATTAGGAGTTCCAAGGCAGAGAAACTTTCTAAGATATTTTGGCAAAATGTTCTCAAGCCAATATTTGGAGGCTTTATATGGGCATTCCTGCCACTAGCAGAACTGAAATTCAAATTTTCAGTTGTATAGAAATTGTGTAGAAATATGCTATACATATGAGGTTCACTGGGAAAGGAAAGAGGAAAATGTAATATCTCATGAGGGTAGAAGAATGAAAAGGGACTCTTTATAAACTTGTGCTTGTTTTTAGAAACTTAAAATTATTTTATGGTTTCTTGTCTGCATTCTAAAAACCAAAGTAAATTTTAAATTGCAAAGGTCTGTTTATTAAAAAAAAATTAATCATTGACTGAAGCAGGAAATTACTCATAGCTGCAGTTTTTTAAAACCAAGTTTGGTGAACAGTTTTACTGAAAAAGTTCAAATATAATTGACAAGCTTCTGTGAGGAAAACTGAAGATATTTTGTTCTGAAAACTTGTAGCTGCACTTTTTCATTCTTTAAATAGATATTCCTATATATTGTGCATACATAAATTGAACATAATGATAAAGCTAAGCGACTGCTACTTCAGTTAAACATAATGTTCTCTTAAAGTGGATAATTATCAATGTTGTTTTCTAGATGTTACTATGGGCTTTATTTTGCACTGTCATAATAATTTTCTTTGCCTAATTTTCACTGCTTGTTTCATAAAAACATTTATTCAGAAGTGACATTTTTATGCCTCATACAACTATTGTATGTCATCATGTAGTTGGAAAACAGAGGCAAATAAATGTGAATTGATCATCCCAAACAATTCTGCTGTTCAGTACAAAATATAGATATTACAGATGTGCAAATTCTGCACATTAAAAAAAACAAGGAAACAAAAAATAAATTACTTCACAGTTGTGTCTCACATCTTAAAAGAAACATTTGCTTTACATCTGCCAGTCTTCCCTTTGTGTTTGTTTTCAGTAGACTTTTAGACATTTCAGTATCTGTGCATGGAATGGTCCAGTACAGGTACATCACACGCCTGAGTATTCACAAGTGGAGAGGTATGTATTTATAAAATAAGACTGTCAAGATATTGGAAGAACAGGCTCCTCAGGACCTGTTCTCAAGTCTAATCACTAACACTGCTAATATAGCTCCTTTAGGCATTTGACTGACAAATATAATTTACTTAAAGATGTCCCCAAGTTAGTCTAGCATTTTAACGCTCACAGAACTTCTTCTTGCCTTCATTCTGGTTCCACACATGTGAACCCACACATATGAACATGCACAGAAATGCAATCCTACACTCATTTTTCTGATTTTTGTAGGTGTACAGCTGTGGGCTGAACAAAGTCTAGAGCAAAGGAATTCAGAGTTACAGAAAAAATTACTCTCAGGTAACCAAACAGGCCCCCATTCTTGTGTACAGATGTTGATCAATGCTGATCTTTATTTCCAGTCTCAAAATTCTGAGGTCAGTTCCTCCAGACTCTGTTGGTTTATGTAGGAACAACCAAACCTGTGACGCAAAACCCAGTCTCCTGCTTTGTTGTGTATTTAATCAGACAACTGACAAATCAGGTAATGCTTCTGTTTTCCTTCCCTGATAAAGCCATATCATTTTATTGCATGGAGAATAAAATAAAGTAACTGCATTATCTGTCATTATTGCTTGTTACCTGATTTACTGCTTATAATTTAGATTATTATGTCTAGATAAATTAAATTTGATTAAAAAAGGAGTGATTAAAACAGCAAGTTAAATGAATCAGATGAAGAGGAACAATTGGTAATGAAAGAAAGGGACATAAGGGACAATAATAAAAGTTTTTACAAATACATTAGCAATAAAAAAAAAGGCAGGGAGAATCTCCATCCCTTACTGGATGCAGGGGGGAACATTGCAACCAAGGATGAGGAAAAGGCTGAGATATTCCTTCTTTTTTTTTCCTCTTATTTTTCTTTCTGCTGTTGGCAAGTAGCTTAGTTAAGTATTCTTGAAGATATTTTTTGATTGAAAAATGAATAAGGAAAGAGAAATTCTGGTATTTCTGTGATTAATCATTTTTACGTTTTGTGAAATCTTGGTCTGTAAAATGGCAACACAAAGTCATATATCATGTCTCAAGTAAATAAAATAATGGCTGCAGTAAAATCAACAATGAAGCTGTTGCCATACAGAGATTAACAGCATTAGGAACATAAGTATTTCCAAACCTTTATTTATTTTATCTTTATTTCCCCAATATATGAACTCTCCTCTTTGACTATTATAATGATAATTTTGGAATCTCAGGTTCAGAGGCCCTCATAAGAGTTTGTGGGGAACTATGCCATTTCTTCTTTGGCTCGGAATTCCCTGTTTAAAGAAAGCGAGTCATGTAGTCTCTGTCCAGTCCCATTCCTAAGTCCACACCTGGCACCTATGATCCTGTTATTTTTGTCATGGGGTAGAATAAAGAATCTTTTTCATTACTGGTGTTTGCAGCAAAACTTAAGATTTCCTGCCATTTGCCTTCCTAGCATTGCAATTCCTTACATACTTCTGTTTCTTAAAGGGCTTCTTCTTGCCAATTGCAAACCACACAATGTTACTGGAATTTTAAACTCCTTTAAAGACTGTTCCTTATTCTTCCATTGGCCAGGAGATATTTATGTATAATTATTCTTAGCTGTGGAAAGTTATTACAGAATTTGTAAGCAGATGTACTGAGGCCTGATGCTGTGTGGCTTCTTTTGAAAATACAGCACAGAAGATGCCAGGAGAAAGGTAAGCAAATGTGATTTTAATCACTGCAAGTACCAGGTCACACTGTAGGCTAGTTCACACCTTAATATGTAATAATATTCTGAAAATACACACCATCCACAGGGCTTATGGAAAGGAGTATCCTGAATGACCCACCTATTGTTTTGCACAGATACTCACAGGTAAAGCATTTTTAAAACGCCTAATTTCTTAAGATCTTTTACCTAAGGACATGTTTCTGCATGTAATCAGATTTCCTGAATGGGAAGACCAGTCATTGTCCAGAAGGTGACAGTCTTTCTTACAAATGATCCTTATGCTTTATCAAATGGGCTCATGGTGCTATGTGACTAGTCCTGCATATGCATGAACCATTGCTCTTGATTGTCTTGAATTATGTGCAAAAAATATCCCATTTTAATTAAATACAAAATACTGTCCTGTGTTTCTGCATATTCAGGAACAGTTGCTACTGACTGCCTAAAATAATCTGTATAGAGTCTGGTCAATTCTACTGCAGAAACTGCCTGGGGAATCCCTGGTACTGCCAGTTTCTCCACTCAGGGAGTTGGATCAGCACATCTTAAATAGAAAAATAGTGCTGAATAATTGGACTAAGAACAGCAGGAGCTGCCAGGGGGACGTGACTGTCCAAATTTCCACCTGGAGAGTTCCTGTAAGGGTTAGTAACATGCTTTGTTGTGGAGTTCAGTTAATCACCTTATTTCAAGTCAGTATTTGTATTAAATAAGCACATTGAACCACTTATGTCCCCTGTCAAGGGAGTATCTTAGAGGTTCCTGGGCCATCCAGGCAAATGATGCAAATGTGCACACAGGCACAACCCTCACAATTGGACACACCACAACTGGAAATTGAATTTACTCCTTTTATCACAATTTAAACTTAAATTCCATGGATTTGTCACAATTAACAGAATTTCAGAGAAAATATAGAGTCCCTCATTATGATAATTGCATTTTAACTCTTTCAAAAAACTCGGAAGTGTGACAGGTAACCTTAAAAATGTTCAGTCTGTCAAGGACTATAGTCTCATCACTGAGAATGTATAGTTTAATATCTATTTTAATTGGTTCCTAAAACATATACAAGCTCTTCCAACATCATATGTTAAGATCTGCAACACTAATCACAGAATCATGGAATCACAGAATTATTGTGGCTGGAAAATACCTCTGAGACCAGTGAGTCCAACCTATGACCTAACACCACCACTCAGTGCAGATGGGATTATGGATCACACTTAGTACAAAAAACAACTATTGCTCTGTGTTCTCCTGTCTAGTGAAAGGTTATACCCAAACATACCCAAACGTAGCTGCATTCTCTCACTTCCATAGGAATTTCCTTTCATCATGAAGGTGCAACTAGAATAGTCACATTCAGGTTTTTACAGCCATAATTCAGAGTAGGTGGATGCTTAAAAACATTTACTGACATACCTACTTTCACTTTCAAACCCTAGAGAAAATCCACAGTACCTTAAAATTAAAAAGATTTAAGGTTGTCTATTTATTTGTGATTATGAGAGAGTCCAACAGCATTTTTATAAAAAGACAGTTTATGAAAATAATTTTATATAGTTTCTGTTTAAGTTTAAAGATTATGTTTAAAAACTGATAAATATTCTCTGAGATGTTGTAACAATAAATGAATGTTTGATGTTTAAAAGTTCTAGGGATTACAGTTGTTAATTTCTGGATATTTAATGGCTCCAGCAGGCTCATTTTAATTGTTTCTGCTGCAGAAAGTATCAAATTAAATAAATAGTTTAGTAATTCAGTTGTCCTCTGAAGAATTAATTTGTTAAATTTGAACATGAAATCCAGTCCTAGAAGTGTGAAATAGTGACATTTGAATCCTGCAAATCCCAAAATACTTAACTATGAAGTAGCTACCAATGTCTTCACAGTGCACAGTCTCATGCATTATGCTGTCTCCTTTAACGACAAAGATTCAAACGAAGTTACCTAGCAGCAAGTGCAATAAATTGTATGACAGCATTTGAGGTACAACAAAAATAAGTTACTATACCTGTTGGGCAGAAATACAATGCTATCTGGATGTTGAAATTCTACCATACTGAAGGAAGAGGAAATACTTGTTTTGGAGGCTGATTTAAAACACTTTCAGCTGTCTTTAAGAGGGCCTATAGGGCCTATAGGTTTTTTTGTATCTCTCCCAACAGAAATACACTGGTGTAGTCATAGGCTAGGGAGTTGAAGGGCAAGAAACTGTAATTTATTTCTTGTCTGCCATCAGTTAACCTTTACAGAGGTGATATATTTGTCTCACTGAAGTCAATAACAAAATCCTTGTAATGGATGCATGTGTTTGTGTGTCTTTGTGTATGTGTGTATATACCCATGGGCACACACACCAGCATGGAAAGTTCTGATCAAATAATTTTACCTGTTTTAACAAAAAGGAGATATGATGTCATAGTATCTGCCCACGTAGTCAGTGTTAAGTGATTGAATATGTGGCTGCATTTCATGTCTTGTAGGCCTGAAAGTATCTGGACAGCTTGTATGTAATTATTTAATGTATATGAAAAGTGTAATTATGAGCCAAATGTATTATATATATGTGTGTGTGTGGAGGACTAATATTCCACACATGTATCACGGAGCATTGACATAAGAAACTGAAATGGTCAGCATCCTGCCAGGTGTCACTTCTGTTCTGAGCACTTCATGTATAAGAGCAAAGTGGTGTACATTTCTACAACTGATAGTAATCACAGGATTGCTTCACAGTAGTGATAACAAAAGTGAAGCAATGGAAACTCTATCTGATCTTCAAGGAACCTGCCCTTATTTAGACACTTCATTCCAGTTAACTTTTATAAGTAAGCACTGTGCCCATGGGTATTAAAGCTGCTGTGTGTAGAATTTATACTGCAGTGGGTTTGTTGGAAGCCTTTAACAGTATGTGGAGATAATAACGTATGAGGTCTGATTCTCATTTCAGATACGTACCAATGCATGGAGTTGACTCACTGACTCCAGTGGGATTATTTACAATTCATGTCAGTGTAAACACAAGAGAATAACCCTAGTTACCACCAAAGGTTACTGTCTGCTGGCTCTTGGGTGACATGTTTTCTGGAAAGCACAGCATAATCAATCCATAGTCAAAGAAGGTCAGTGGTACTTTAAAACCTCCATATTTTTTTTCTGGGACGATTGGCAGGGCAAGAGAAAGTTATGAAGATCTAACCTCTAATGGCAAAGGAAGGAGATCTAGCACAGGAAGGAGATTTAGAGGGACTGCCAAGCAAAAGCAATTAAACTCAGGCAAGTGTGCTTAGAAATAATTCTTCATCTTAAAGACTTTGGAGCTTAAATCCACAAAGTTTCTACGACAAGAGTAAAGAAATTGTATTTGAGAATAAAAGAGGTCAAAGGGAACAAAAGAAATCTTCTAGCAGGGGAAAAAACCCAAAACAAGAAAGCAACCAACCAACAACAACCAAACCAAAAACCCCAAACAAAACCACAAAACAAGGAAACAAAAAAAGAAGACAGAAAAAAAAAGGAAGAAAAGGAAAGAGAGGGAGATTTTTTCTATTTTGCTAAAACCAACATATATTCTGACTCAGGTCTGGGAGTGCTGTGCAGAGAGCAGCTCAGTAAAGATGGAAGATCATCTCTTGTGTTGTGTTTCGACAAATGTTTCTCGCATTTACATCTAGTGTAATATTCTTTTGTTTTAAAAAGTGGGCATTGCAGCTGACATCTACAGGTGTATTTATAGTCCAGCAAATCAACAATTATTTAATTTACATTTCCATAGTAACTAGCAGCAGAATCCAGGCAAAGAAAATGTGTGCATTCATTGTTCAAGAATTACACTGCCACATAGCTAGAACTGTTCATTTGCATGCAGCATTTTAAAAATACACATATTTGAGGTTTTTTTCCTACTGTTACTTTATTGTATCATGGTAGCACTTGGAGTTCCTGGCTAAAAAACATAAAAAACCACAGGAAAAGGCTATTATCCAATCCAGAGAACCAGCAGTCCAGATTAATAATAAGATTCAAAAGGCATGCAGATGTAAGAGGTGAGGACCTAAGGGGGGACTAAGGTGGCAATAACCGTGGGTTTCCTTATGTACATATAAAGTGGTCACAGAAACAACCCAGTGTCACCCAAGCCACGTGCCAGTGACCTGTCAGGATTGTGGTAGGAAAAGCTGTGAGAGAGGGATTTAGAACACAAAAACTTGACACCATGAGAAATATGGCCATAGAATTTTTTTCTCATGAACTTATATTCATGTACAAGTTGAGGAATACTAGTGAGAGTAAGGACCACAGACAAAACAACTAAGTCCTTTTTACAATGCTAGGGATAATCTCATTGGACTTGTTTTCACAGGAAGTGCAAACCAAGTGAACAGGGATTCTTCTGAGGTGGTCAGAGTAATCAAATTGTACTTTCAGTAGGCCACTGGCACAGATTTACAATGGATCTTAAGAGCTCGCTTTCTGCTGACCACTGAGGTGAAGAGAGCATTCAGGTCATGTTAAGTCAAGGGTGAAAAATGGTGACTTTTTAATGCTGGGAAGTGTCTCTGCAGACACACTTTCTTTTTCTGCCATCAACTATCATTTTCCTCTCCCTGACTATGAAAAGAAGTGGTAATTATGTGTACAGGAAGAAATTCTCACTGCTTTCTGAATATCACCAATAACACGTTTAAGTGATTTACTGTACCTTGTAATTGGTTTTCTGAAAATATGAATATTTTACTGCCACTGTGGCAACTCTCCACAGCATCTATAATAGTGACATTCTGCAGGACATGATTAATGAGTTTTATTTTTGCTCTGTCTAGAAGTAAGAAGGTTAGAAGTTTTAAAATTATTTTCTTTTTGAGAACATGCAAAAAGATCATAAAGTTGCATCTGATCAATGTGTGAGAGCTTTTCTGAAGGCACAAGCAGCAAAAATAATGCAGCAAAAAGTAGAAACAAGCTAAAGGAGTGTCATCATGCATGAAGTAATGCCATCTTATTATCATACACTTCTGTACAGCTAATTCTGGGAGGAGGAATGGGCCCATTTCTGAGCATGTCATGTGAAAACAGGAGAGCAAAGAATGTCTGTGAACTTTGAAGCCTACTTTACTGTAGTGGGTGCCTTTGAAACCCCTTAAAATATACGTAGGATAAAACACTATAAAGGTGAGGTGAGCCTCTTGGTATTCTGTGCAAAGCAAAAGAAAATCAGCTTTGTAACACATATTGGAACAGAGAGAATGCCAAACACAGAGTTTGACACTTGCCCTGGGAGGTCTGCAACCTTGAGAAGATGTTTTGCTATCCATTTCTCCCTGCTTACAAGTAGGAAAAAATAGATGATGAAAAAATAAGCCCTTCCTATTGAACACTCTATGCTGTGTTAAAGAATCTAGTTTCCTGATCAGATTAGGAAGGGTTCTTAAATGGAAATAACAATAGTAATAGTAATAATAGTATCTGAAGTATTTATAAAGATGTAAAATACTTAAGCCCTGACCTTAGAGATTCGTTTTAATAGTAACAGGAGGTGGTTCTGAGTGGGCTTTCCTACTGTGCCCCATGGAAATAATTTGAATTTTTAATTGCTAATTATTTACAAGCTAGTTCATAGTCATAGATGCATCTGCTGCTATATACAAGACAGTCTGATAAGAATAGTCTGTAAAGCATTACAACTTTTGAAGGAAAAAACAAAGAGAGAAGGGCAGGTGGAAAATAGGAGAAAAGGGCAATGGGGGATAATGTATGACAGATCATGACAGAACAACCCTGATCTCTGTCTTTGTTGACACAGCAAGCACCACAGGCAAAGGAAAGAGCAAAATCTTAATGGATAAATTCACCTGCCCCTAAATACAGTTTGCTGGGAAAGACAGAGCACAACAAAGGAGCTGTAAAGCTGGAAAAATTCTGGCTAACAGGGAGACTGCTAAAAAGAGAACAATGTTGCTGGAAAAAAGTAGCTAGTGTAATTCCTTAAGGATAGGCCAATTATACGTCATGGTTTTATTGGTGACCTTGGCACAAAGCATAGCGATGTGCTGATGAAATCTGCCGACGACACAAAGCTGGGAGCAGCAATCGATAGAGGAGTGTCTGAATGTCATACAGGAAGAGCTGGATGACCTTGAGGACTGGATTAATATGAACAGGAGGATACCATGTAGTATCAAGTGCAAGGTCATGCACTTAAGGACTAAGAAGAAGAATGTCTACCATAAACTGGGGACACAATGGGTACAAATGAGGAAGGAGTGCAAGTTTGTGAGTAGAAGTCAACCACAGAATTCCTGTGAGCCACTTAAAGAACATGACTGTCAAAGAAGTACATGCAAAGTAATTCCACCTATGCTAGAAACTGACAAAACCATTACTCAAGTGGTCAGAAGGATATTTTTAGAGTAAATTCATGTATATACATAAAAGTATTATTTTTTTAACCATGAGAAGAAATTTGGGGCCAAACTTTTTAGTATGGGCTGTAGTGATAAGACAAGGGGTAATAGTTTAAAACTGAAGGACAGTAGATTCAGACTAGACATAAGGATGACATTTTTTACAATGAGGGTGATGAAACCCTGGAACAGGTTGCCCAGAAAGTTAATAGAAGACCCATCCCTGGAAACATTCAAGGTTGAGTTGGACGAGGCTCTGAGCAACCTGGTCTAGCTGAAGACGTCCCTTCTTACTGAAGGGGGGTTGTATTAGATGACCTTTAAAGGACCCTTGCAACACAAAGCATTCTATGTTTCTATTATCTATTTCTGTTCAAAAGCCTGTAAGTTAATTTGTAGACTTGCGTTAATCATCATGACAGAATGAGAAAGGACTTAGTAAGGGGTTTTTTTAATTTTCTAAAATTGCAGCACTGTCATTGCCTTATCAGTAGAATTTAAAATATTTGTTTTCTACCTGCAGTATATATATTTGGACTCCCAAAGCATGCCAAGAACTGTTTGGGAGAGTGCAGGCTGATACAGGCATGGCTGTCCCCAAAACTGCTGTGCCAGCTCCATGGTGTGGGCACTGGCAGGGCTCAGTGCAATAGCATCAGTGTAACCTCAGTTCCCAATCTGCCAATGACTGGCATTAAAGAGCTGCAGCTGGTCCTACATTGTGGACAGGATAAATGATCTCTCAAAATCCCTTTCTGTATCCACAGTGAAATGCAAAAGCCTTATCATGACATAACATTAAAAACTACTTACTTCACTAAGATCTTTAATTAAGAAAAATTGAGTTAACTCATTTTGGCATTCCAAATTTCAAGCATTTGAATCCTGGACAACACTTTCTTGAATGTCCATTCATGATGATTTAACTTCTTTTCACTGTACATAGGATTTTTGGAGTAGGGACAGTCTGAACCTCTAGCAAGTGAACCAGGCTTCCTACTTGCCACATTTTCCTCCTCATGTTTCCCCTTGCAAATCACTTATTCCAAACTTCAATAATCAAAAGACTAGGACAATCCAAAGAGATATTTGCATCAAATATGCAAAATCACACAAAATTTCAGTTTTTCACCAGAAGTTGCTATGGGATAATTTTGTCTGGGGGACTGAGGACTACACTAGAATTCAAAACTGGTAATTAGAGAAATTTCAGAAAAAAAGCAGTGACTCTTATCAGTAGGCTGATGTTACAGGCATGAAGAGTGCTGAGCCATGGATCCCAGGGAGGGAAAAAGTATGTTCCCCAGGGTGCATTATCATTCCAGTCACAAGTTTATTTCAATGTGCTTTGCATACTCCAGGATCTCCTGTGCAGAGTCAGGCTCTAACCAGCTAGAGGGGACCTTAGCTTTTACACTGGTAGCAGCTGTACCAAAAATATCCTTCCTCGCATTGTAAGAACTACTTGGCAAGTTCATACTCCCATTTCTGAGACTGACAGGCATTTCAATTTTATTATTAATTAGATACAAAGATGATATTTTTGACACGAAAATGAAGACCAGATGTTTGTTCAAAATGGGAGTATTGGTTTTCACATCTGAAATGCAACCCAAAGGTTAGAAAGTGTCAAGAAGGGGGCAATTTCCTCTATAAGGACACAAATCGCAACTCATAATGAGTCTAAAAGAGTGAAGCATACTTTAAAAAAAAAATATTTTGAAAATAGTACTTCTGATGTAAATAGATACATAAGGCATAAAAATATTTTGAATTTTTTTCTTATACAGTACGTAAGTTCTGAAAAATAATCACTGTAGCTTTTTCTTTAATATGACTTTCAACCAACAAACCAAAAAATCTTAATTCAGGTCTATCAGTCAGATTAATATTGCAAGAGACCTGAATGCCCTCCCCTTCCAGGAGTTTACCTGGCTGCACTCTGGATGGAGGCTGACTCAGATTCCTGTCTCCAGACCTCATCCTGATCTCACTTGCTGACTGGAGGCTGTGGCTCTTGGTGAGGTCCTGCCCTGCCTGCCCTGCCATGGTGCTCAGCCCTGGCTGCTGTGGGGAGTGTGGCCATGGACTTGCATGAAACCTTGTCCCAATGCCTCTCCACAGCTCCAGCTGACTTCCAAACCCTGCAGGAAGTTGGGGTCAATGGAGATGCAGATCCAGACAAGTATTAACTGTTATTAAAAAGCTGGTTGAATACGTATTCATTCAAATTATTTCAGAAGATCTGATGCTTGGCACATGAAATGTGGCCAGATCCAATAGAATGGAACAGTTGAAAAAGAATTTTTCTTATCCCTCATAAATTATGTACAATTTAAAGTTCTTGTGTAGATTGAATAATAATGCTTTCATGTATAAAAATTGTAAAGACAAATAAAAAAGGTAAAAATATTGTATTCACGTTTACTTCATAAGTGTCTGCTTCCATCCCTGTTGCAGTTTTGTGAGCTCATGTCAGTTTTCTGATCCAAATGAAGCATAGTAAGGTTTTTAATTCAATTTATGTTTATGTGGAAGATGGTAATTAAAATATCAAGCCACAGCAGACCTGCAATGAGTAACTGCATCTGTTCTTTTTAGAACCTGATCCTAAGCTTCTTTGATTGAAATTCACCTGTCTGCAGGTGCTTGCAAACATATTTACACAGATATGAAACTTCAGCACCAAGATGTGACATAAACAGTTCACAGCCTTTATTCTGTATCTCTGCTAAGACAAGAATTTCTCCTCCTAGGTACAGAATTCCCATGGAAATCAATCTATGGATCCAGTAAAAAACAACCTCTCTTTGCTGAATACAACACTGTTTAGTTATATGGCTAAAAATGTGTCAAGCCGGATTCCCTTCTATTTTAAGGCTCCTCTTAGTAGAACCTTTTGAAGACTTCAAAGGGCAGTGAGCAGAACTGAATTTTGTAGTCTATAAGATGATGAACAAAAGCTAGGTAAGGCTTCAGTTCGTCCACTTGCTGGAAGGGGAAGGCAGGACACAATGTGACAAGTGCTGGAGGAGACACTGGAAAACCAGAGCTGCTGATCATCCTGCTTTAGGGAAAGGCGACTCATAGGACACCACTGCTGTGCTCCACACACTGACTGCTCCTTCAGCAGCAGCAACCAAGGACTTCCCAGTGCTCTCCCACAGGCAAAGGAGGCAGCGGGGAGTTCTGCACAGGCTGTTACCTTAAGTTCTTGTGAAAAATAGCACCACTCCTTAGTATTTCACAGTGTTGTGGTTAAGAAAATTCAGTTTTACCACTAATTTTTTTATATGTGCTAGTTTGCATTATTATGCCAAGTATCAGTAAGCCCGTACAGTACGATGCTTCCAGGATCTGCATTTTTCTCTTGACGAATGAAGACGCAGCTGATGTTATATCTCTTTTCACTTTAGAAATATCTAGTTCAGTCTCACCACTCCTTGAAGTACTACAAATCATTGCATCTTTGTGCTCCAGTTTATTGGAATTCAAAATACCCAATTTAATCACACCATTCTTTAAGCATTTGCCTCTACATTTTCAAAACGGGGAATGAAATACAACCCGCAGCACATTTCATTCCCATCTAGTCCAGCAGGAGGATTTATGGGGACTTTATATGGTGATGGTATTAAACACAAGCTATTCAAGCTAGTCTGTGAGCTAGGGAGCTGAGAGGAATTACTGAGATCCACCATGGAAAAGAATGAGAATGCAGATTAACACTGGTTTCAGTACAAAGGATGCCTCTTTCTTCTATACTCTGAGAGATCATACAGGAATGTGGATTTACCAGCTCAGTTCTTATGAAACTTAATAGGCATTGCATGCTGTAGTGGCTGTGTATCACTTGAAAATGTAGTTTTGGATACTTATGACTTGGACTTTAAGCATATTCCAGCTGTAGTATAACTAGTGGTGTATCTCTATCTGAGAATCAAGGCTGCTTAAGCAACTAGAAAATGTCAACATAGATTATTATTCATTGGAAAAAAAAAAAAAAAAAGGAAAAATATGCTGGATGTTACTCATATGATATTGTTTAGCCATTTATAGAGCTGGTTTAATAAAGGACTGTGAGTAAGTGATGCAAAAATTGCCAAGATGTACAATGACTTCTTTGTAAAAGATATTTTCCCTAGCTCTGAATAGAATTTGGTTCTAAATCATTATTACAGAGTGCAGCAAGAATACTAAAAATGAAAGGCTCGTTTATATCCACTGCCTTGATTTTATCTCTTGAGTTCTCTAGATAAAGGACTGAATATACTAAAGAAGCAGGTGATAGGTATCTAAGGAGGAGTTAAATATGGGCTTTATATGTTTATGTTCTGTCTGTAATCCTTGCTCAGCTGCAGTCACCTCTTAGCCTCCACAGGCACTATAATTTTAATTTTATTGTGTCCCAGAAACTATAGCTAAGTTTCTGAACATGCCCAAAGCTGCCCTTATCTTTTTTAAACAAATCCTTTGATTGCCTGGCAAAAAAAAGGAAAACAAGATCTTCCACCAGACTCCCAAATGGACCCTGTCAGCCATTCTTGGTATAATTACTGGATTAATGTATGTGTAGGTCCAAGTGAGTATACAAGAGAAAGAGTTGTGGCTCTGGTTATCTTTTACATGATTAATTCAAGGTGCTAAATGAGAAACTTTCAAGTTTCAGTGTTCTTTCAGGTCCCATGAACTATATTTCTGATGCGTGCAGAACTGCTGCTGTGCTGCCTTAGTCTGTGGGTGCCTGTGGGCAGACGCATCGACACTAACAGAGATTCTTCTTCTCGTTAACTAGCTCTGACTGTGCTCCATCCCTTAGAGTAACAGTGACAGTACATGGTTGAGGAAAATAAGCAAAGGGTATCTCAGAGTATTGGCATGATGTTCCATATCCTTACTCTTCTTAACTTTGTTCTAAGATTGTTAGTTTTTCTATTCCAAGAGGATGCATAATAATTAAGCCATCAGTTATTAGTTATTCCAAGATGGTGCTTTCTCATCCTTTTTTACTGTAGCTTTTCCATTTTAATAATAATAATAATCAGAGAGGAACCTGAACTTGGTTATTCCACAGCCCTAGGGAGACTGTAACTTTATCATTACCCTGAGATTCAGCTACTGATGACCAAGAACCCAAGGTCCAGCTCTTACAAGGTCCATATGCATAACCTTGGCTCAGACTTCTGAGGGAACTGCAAAATGAAAAGGCATATAAGAAAGGCCATGGAGTCATGCTGTGCAAGACAAAAAGGCAGAGAGATGTGTGAATGTTGAGACTGGGCTCATTAGCAGCTTGAGAGTTTAAGACTAGAAACCCCAACTTGGAAAGACAAAATTCTGAAGGAAAATAACCAAACTGGACTCAGAAGATACCAAGTCAGCAGCATGGAAGAGCTGCTCTTGGGATCATTGGAAGTAAGATATTCCCCATCTGACTGATATCTACCTGGATGGGAAAGACATATTATTAGAGTGGTGAGCTCATTAATCTTAGATGTTTTTTGTGTGTATTGATCAACAAATAACTGCTTTATACTTGACCTGGTGCCTAATGTGCTTGCAAAGCCTCTTCATACATGAAAAAGGCACTTGAATGATGTGATGTAAGGAGATTCGGTTATAGTGTCCTAACTCCTACCCAGCAAAGTCAATGGGCCCCTCTGACTTCCCTTCTCTGATTAGCACTGACAGCAGCCCCACAAACATGTTGCCATTGTATGAAGTGGAGCATTCCTAAATAGAAAGACTTGAGCTTGTATCTCTATTTTGATTCAGGGATAAGATTTGAAACCCACTCCCAAGAAAATCTATAATCTGGCTCACTGCTCAGAGGACTCTCTTAGTGTCTTTTGTGGACACATTTGCAGGACAATATTCAGCTGCATGGAATTCCAGCTGGAGAAAGATGTGGAAAGAGTCAGTCAGAGACTGTAGCCAAGCATCTTACTCCTTAAGCATAGATAGCTCCTTATTCATATTGCTTTGAGGATCTTTTTCTCATCCTTGGTACCTGCACTCCACAAAGCCTTTGAGGTTCTTTCTCTGATCCAGTAAATTGCTTAAATGTATGACTTGCCCCAAAGCATGCAAGGAGTATTCATACATTTAAGTAATCTACATTATTAGGATCTTTACTAAATGATAACTGCCATAAAACATAGTTGTTATTAAATTAGGGTGTAACCTCAGGGTCCTGTAAACCTATCTGAGTTTAAAAGTTTGCTCTGTAGTTAACCTTTGCTTTAAAAACATTTATTTTTCATCTCTCAACGTAAATACTGTTAAACACAAGACTTCTTTTCTTGTCTTGTATTAAGGCACATTCACTGGTCTGAGTCGTGTTTCTTATTGCGACTATGAACTGGATTTGACAGCCAACTTGCATTAAATCTCTAAAAATAGGACTGCGTAATGAAAATGCTGACAGACCCTTATCTCTGGTAACATTAGTGGGCACCACTTTAACCAGAAAAATTACTTTCAGCTTATTTACTGAAAATGAGATCAGGTGACCATTTTTAATTCAAGTTAAAATATGCAGTCGTGCATGGGTATGAGGCTCAGATGGCCTTTTAATAAGTTTTTAATTTGGTTATCTCTCTAAGCAGACTTAAAAATTTATCTCAAACACAAAATTTATATTAATTTTTTGAATGTTGAAGCAGCTACTAGGAAGGACGTTTTATTAGTTAAGAGTTATAACTGTTGGGTATATCTTGAGCACTTCTCAAGTTTTCATTATTGGATTTAAACTTGTTATACAGCCAGGCTTCATATTAACTGTAACCTTTAATTATCCCTGTTACATTGATTTCTACAAGCCTTCAAGGCATAATTGACCTTTGCACATGAAGAAGGCATTTCTTTTCTCTGTATTAAGGAGGTGATCCATATGTGTTATTAAATCATTAAAAGACAACATTCATTGTTCTTATTTTCACAAAAGGAGAAAACAGATCACTAAAATGGAAGATTAGAATTATCTCTACCTTTTAATCACAATTTGTTTCATATAGCTGCTATATGGATGTTGGCGTTATATGCTCTTGTACAGAACAAGGATCAAATCCCTACCTAGGCTTTGGAAAAAAACACCAGGAATATTGTATTATAGCCTCTTATATCATGACAGAACTTTAGTAAAGCTTTAGAGAAAGAAAGTCTGATTTTTCACTCTTGATTTGCTTAAAAATAAATTGTTTTCTCCATGTCAAACCTGCAGGAAAAAACTGGAAGCAGGAGTCCATATAAAATATTCTTCTAAAAGGGTTTTGTGTTTTGTTTTTTAAAAAATATAGAATCATTATAAATTACCAAAGCAAAACATATTGTTTTAAACCTGTAAATGTCTTTATTCTGTGTACTATTGTATGTTCTTTTATATTAGCTTTTGGTCAGTAACCACACTCCCTTATTAAAGAACGCTATTTTGCTTACATTGCAAAACACTTGATAATTGGAAAATCTGTATATAGAAATTTTGCTTGTTACCTTGTGAAAACATATGAAGGACATGGTTATTAATTAAGTGATAAATGATCTAATGGAAAAATGATAATTTTTCTTTTTTTTTTTTCTGTATTCCCCTTGGCCCCTCCCAGCATTTTTGTTAAGTGTGTGGAAAATGCTTTTATCTACTTCAACTCCTTCTAATATTGTTAAAAAATTAAAAATATTCCTTCCTTCCTTCCTTCCTTCCTTCCTTCCTTCCTTCCTTCCTTCCTTCCTTCCTTCCTTCCTTCCTTCCTTCCTTCCTTCCTTCCTTCCTTCCTTCCTTCCTTCCTTCCTTCCTTCCTTCCTTCCTTCCTTCCTTCCTTCCTTCCTTCCTTCCTTCCTTCCGTTTTGGGTTTTTTTTTTTTGTTTCTTTGGTAGGTTGATTTGTTTTGTTGGGGTTTTGTTTGTTTGTATGTTTGTTTTGTGGTTTGTTTTCTTTTTTTTCAACTGATAGCTGTGAGACCTTCCATGAACACCCAAAGCAGATGCAATTGCATTTCAGAAATCAAGAGTGGATCAAGATCACTCTCTGAAGATAACCTCCATGCCCCAGCCGAGGCCTGGGTGGTTGCCAGGGCAGGAGAACCACATACTTTGCTGTTTCTTATACTTCTCCTCAAGCTGCTGGTCACTGTCAGAGACAGCAAATGGAGCAAAAAAGTCCTTGGACTGGAAGTTTTCCAGAGATTTATCACTTGGCTGAATCTGAGTACGTTTTCACAAGTCTGATAAAATTTCATTTGAGCCGTATGAATTAACTCTTCTGACTGATGTCAGCTGCCACCTTGCAATTGTGAGGTCAGGAGAGGCTTACAGTAAGACTGCCAGTTTTCACGTAGGTAAGGCTGTATATTGCATCTGCTCTCACTATTAGAAATGACTGCATTGTTTCCCAGAAAATCTAATTGGATGCAGGCATCACCCAGCATGAAAATTTTCCTTAGATGAGACCTTTGTGTGCTCTTCCTCTGTGGTGCCCAACAGGTCTAGTGGGAGCAGGGGACACCGCTGTCTGGGTGCTCACGGATTAGTCACACTTGTCAATACTGGATCTGGTCTCTTTTGATGGTGTTTTCAGCACAAATAACAGCATGGATAACATAAAATCTTTCCTCATTGAAACCTGAGAGTTTATGAGCCCATCTCAGACCAATTTTCTGCAACCCTAGGGTCAGGTTGCATGTTTTGGCAACTGCATGCCTCTTGTGGGCTGCGTTGGTTCAGCATTCAGTTTCTGGGCTGGATCAGTTCAGAGGAAGTACAATGTGTCTGCACCTTTCCCTAAATGACCAGCGCAGCTCCGAACTAAGGACTGGACAGTTTGGACACTGGAGTGTCCAAATGCCATATGCAATGTGATATCTACTATTCCTTGTCTTCTGGAAAGAAAAAGTAGCAGTTTGGAGGTCTCCCATTGCCTGAGGCTCATGTGACTGCAGTTCACAGAATCACAGAATCTCAGGGGTTGGAAGGGACCTCAAAAGATCACCCAGTCCAGCCCCCCTGCCAGAGCAGGATCACCTAGAGCACATCACACAGGAACGCGTCCAGGCAAGTTTTGAATGTCTCCAGCCAAGGAGACCCCACAACCTCTCTGGGCAGCCTGTTCCAGTGCTCTGTCACTCTCACAGTAAAGGATTTTTTTCTGATGTTTACGTGGAACCTCCTATGTTTCAGTGTGGCAGATAGGCAGTTTGGCCCATCTTGGTTTTGGGGAAAGTATGGTATGCTATTTTTATACAAATAGGCTTTTAAATAGAAAAACACATAGTCATTCAAAATACACATGCCATTTATTTAATGAAAGACATGTATGAGTAATGGAGAATGTTCACCTCTTTCATATTCAAAGTCAAACTGAGTTTCTATTAAATGTATTTTATGAGCAACATCCAACTCTTACATGAGCTACCCAATTAACAAAGTAATTTTCCCCTCCTTAGGTTAATTGTGTTTTCCATTGAATTTTAAATATCATTTTTTATTATAATGAGGTTATGTTAATGTTCTGAAATTCAGATCAGTCCATGTCAAAAAATTGATATAAATAAAGCCTAAAAGCTTGCTTCTATTTTCAAGCAACGTATCAATCAATATGAGAATAATTAATCATCAGTATCCTGTACTCTAGAAATCGTTTTAGTTTGACAATTCAAAATTTTCTGGATGGCTTAATAGGCAACGTACAGGATTCATATGACTCATTCATGTATAAGAAAGAAAGAGAGGGAGTGAGCAAGATCTTTTCCCATTCATATATTAATTCTGGTTCTATGGCTTGATTTTTTCAGAGGAAAGCTGAGAACCTTTGAACTTCTAATCATATGCAGAGGATTGCTAATAAATGAACCATCAAAAGTTCATATTTTAGATAATTAAGGCCAAATAAGCAGTGCTAGAATATTCTGCACAGTTACATTTCTTATGGGGGTCGTTTTTGATATTTTAGTTTCTATCTAGAAAACATAATTTCTGCAGGAAATTGTAAATGTTGCTAAATTCTCAGTAAATGGTAGTAGCATTGCAACAAGGGTGGAATAAATAACCAGCTCATCAGCAGTGAGCTAACTTGCGCATGCTATCACATTTATATACTACACATATATATAAAACATAAACATACACATATAGGCATAGACATATAAATAGTTACTTATCATTGGTGTCACTTCAATTTTCTGTCACAATGAAGCTTGGCATAGATTATTCTGGGTCACTATCACTAGAGAAAATAATTAGAAGATGCTAGCTTAAAGCATTAAAAAATCAAAGGGAAAGTTGCCAAATAATGAGATTAAAGTCACAATGGTTAGAAATGTTTAGCTTTTCTCCCAAATCCTGAGAACTAAAAGTTTATGTTTTTCTAATGAAAACAGAGACTCTCAGGTAATAAACACAGCTCTGGGAACCAATGTTTTGGTAAAGTGTTGAACATTTCACAATCTACAAAAAACACTTGTGAAGCTGAACACTGCCATTTCTCTCTCTCTCTCTCTCTCTCTCTCCATCCATCCATCCACCCATCCATCCATCCATCCATCCATCCATCCATCCATCCATCCATCATCTACATCATCTATTTATTGATATTTCATGTTCTGGCTTTCCAATCTCTGTGTACTGCAGGTATTCTAAACAGGCAATATGATTTTCCATTGACTTTGCTCAGAATAATGCTGTGCAGTCCAGACCAGAATGTGGGAAATGGTGTGATGGAGACCCGCCTAAGCTTCAAAACTGAACTGCTGTTCCAGCCTAAAATGCTAATCTAAATGTATGTCATGGTGCCTATTTAATCTTGTCTTGCTGTTACTATAATGTACAAAAGCCCATAACAGGCAGAAGGGAGATAATGCTGCTAATTTATAAAGCTACATATTACATTAACCTGGAAGCTCTGTTTTTCTCTAAATTCTGGTCTTCAAACATCCACATCATCATACCTAAATGTGCAACTGTGTGACTACTTGTAATTTTTTAAAGACCTTGTAACTGAGCCTGAATTAGTGTCATCTAGTGACTTAAGGTTCAAAAAATAGCTTCTCATTTGTGGGTGAGGAGTTAGGAGATTGCTAAACATTTCCTGACAATCAATCCCTCTGAAGGTACCTCAGTCTCCTTTGACCTTTCTTCCTTTGCAACAAGTTAATACGTTAGCAGGAATGTTACTTGCTATGACATGTACTGATTCCACTCTTCTGTCTCTCCAGATTTAGTAAAGCAAAGACTGAGATACCATGTTTCCTGTTGTCAAAACAGACTTTACTTAATAGAATTTTGTCACAGAAAGCAATTTCATTGTCAGTGATCCCTCCTTTTTCACAGGTAGACTTATTTTACCAGTATCTAGAACGTATGGCAACAGGTTTATTGAATATTCCCAGGACAGTGCAGTAGTAGCATGGATGTACAGCAGAGCAAAAGTATTTCTGGACAGATGTAATGACAAAATTAAGAAAAAAAAAAATAATAATTGAAAAGGAAAGCTGCTATTTAAATGACAAAACAGTACTTAAAACCCCCACACTTCTTCTGGCACAGTTTATGCTGAAACAGTGCAACCTGTGCCTTGCAGATGTGTGACATAAGAAGCATAAAATGCAATGGCCCCATGTCCACATCCAGTTGCTCCTCCTGGGGAAGAGGGTAGAGTCTGAGGTCTCCAGAAAAAGACCACGAGGGACTGTAATGTGATTGAATCCTTAAAAGGGATGTGTTTACTTTAGGAGACTGAAAGTGCAGCTGTCTCCAAGCTGTACACAAGGCACAGATTATGAGAAAGAGACCAAAGGCTCCACTGTCAGTTGTTGGTATTTATTTTTTATGTAGGTATTTATATTTATGTTGATATTTTTATGTGGTTTTCAGTCCAGAATAAGGGGACATTAAGAATATTTGTATTTTCAGAGACAGAGGAAGACCAAATGCGTCTCTCTTTCAGCAAAGAAAGAGGAAAAAAAAATGTGTGAATGGGTAGGCTAAAGCAGCAGAGAGGACAGCGTTGGCTTCCTGGGAAAAAATAAAGTGCCTCACGGCCTAGACTGAAGTGGAACAGGGTGTTATTTGCTGCTGCTCATCACTGTGTGACTTTGCCTCATTCTTGTATTGAACTGCAAATTGACTGAATATGCAGCTCAGCACTAGAAATGCTGTGAAATTCACTCTCCTGACTGTCAGGAGACAAGATCATTCTTTGATATTTCTGGCAGATCCAATATTACACTGCAGCATGATTACAGCATGCCAGTAGTATCCCTATGGTGTTATTTTCATGCAGCCACCCCAGAAGTATGTACAGGCAGGAATGACTTCCCAGAATTGAGATGCTGAGAAAGGAGCTGCCATTTCTCCATCTGTCTGCCCCTACCATGCTGCTTAAACTCCATTACCAAAGATCCAGCTGCCATGAGCTAGCACCATGTCAGAGTTATATGTGAATGTCATTGCACTGCTTCATGGCAAGATTCACTGAAGACAAACATTTACAGAGATAAGTAATGAGCTTTAGTTTGTGACTTGGAAAAAAGCTTCCTACTATATTTAATCATTTGAGCTTGTTTGTTCTTGCTTACCTTCAAAAGGATCTTAAACCTTTTAAAATAAAGGCTTATGGATGAGGCATTAAGTTTGCAAGTAATAACGAGCAGACATTGTGGAATTCCCATCATGTGCAGACTAGTCACTGAGTTGTTAAAAATCTGATTGCCTGAAGAAAGGTACCTGCTTTCACAGAACTCTTCAGGATGTGATCTGAGCTGCTTTAGCTTTGCAAAACTTCCCTGCTCTGAGTTCTTAACCATATATGTAAATTGGCCAAGTTTTGCTCCTAGCTGAAACAGTTTCAAACAGGGTTTGGGAAACGCTTCTGAAACAATGCCATCCTGCTGACAGCGATCGCCAAAATCTTGTCAAAGGCACGAAGGAGTGTTATTTAGTTTGCAGATTCATGAAGGAGGAAATAGTTTTTTGTTATGAATTTGGGCATGACTGAGCATAGCAGAATTTTATTCAGCCTCAGAGGAGTACAGTCAACAGTGCAATATGTACAACATGAAATTTACTGAGGCCAGTAGAATTCTAGTAGATTAAGTTAAAGAAGATTGAAACTTGTTTTCAACTATGTGTGCACTCTGCATGAAGTTACAATTGAGATAAACAATTCAGATGTGGAGCTCTTAAACATCTCTCTTTTTTAATATGCTGTCACCATTTGACTCAGGTCCGACAACAATGCTCTCAATCCCCTCCCCCTCCCCCTCCCACCCAGGTAGGGAAGGAGAGAGAGAAAAAGAGAGAGACTTGGCTGGATTGAAAACTAAACTACACAGCTTTAATTAAACACTAACGATATAAGAAAATATATACGATTATATACAAATATGTTCAGGTATGTGCAAAAGCCTCTTGCCTCCCCACACCCCCAGCAACTCCCACAGCACTCCCCTGATCTGGGAACAGCCCCAAAAAATCCCTGCGCTGCTGCTGGAGAAAGCACAGAGTGATGAGGGTCAGGAGAGCTCGAGCCTCGGGGTCAATGGTGGTGGATGGCTGGAGTCCTCCCTGGACGCCAGCCATGGACAGAAGAGAAGGGAAGAAGAAGCAGGAAGGAAATTGTCTTCTGTGATCTCTGACCTTCCTCTGAGCTTACGTAGATAAATGGAATGGAATATCTCTGGCCAATTTTGCTGTCTGTCTAATTCAGCCTCCTATGGGGGGGCAGGTCATAGATCTCCCTATAGTGTCTGAGCTGGCAGAGTGAAGGTGTGACCTTGAAGCCCCAGGAGTTAGAAAAACATTCCTCTCTTATCAGCCTTAATTAGAACAGACTGCTGCTAGTTAAAAGAAAGCTTACTGAAGGAAAAAAAAAATCAGTAAAAGGAAAATTGGCTTCATCCTGGCTCAAACCAGGACATATGCTGAAGTGCTCTTAAAGAACACAGGTAGCAAAAAGGATCAGAAAGGAATTTGGTATCTTGGCTTGTAAACACTCAAATCTTAACCAAGGGAAAGGGTAGTAGAACTATGTATTTGTCCATTTAAATTTAACTTGAAAAATTGATCCTCTAGCTCTGGGTCCAGTGGTAAAGAGTGATAGTGGATGAGCTGCTTAAGCTGAGGTCTTTCTGGTAGGCTATGATGTTTCTAGAAGTTTTGAGGTTTACCTCAGAACACAGAGAAAAGTAAAGGACTAGATCATTGACTTCACTCCATGTATTACTGGTCGTGAGAGAGCTCCTTGCTGTTGCATGGACTCACTTCAACATCCTCATCTGCCAACAGCTGCATTGTGGTTAACCAAAGCAAAGGACAGGTGAGGTGAGGGAAAGACAGGTTATATTTCTGCTACAGGTGTATATGCAAATGTAGAAGAAATTGTGAAATGTCTGAATTACTTTCCTGCCTGCCTAGCTTCTGTTTTACACAGCTATTCAGACTGGGAAGAAAATGTCAGTCTAGCTCTTCATTATTAAGGATCAAGTGATTCCCTCCCTGTAAAGAATGGGTTGGTTTGCTATTACACAGATGTGCCCTTTCTGAGTGACCTTCTTTTTGACTGGTTTCCTTTGAAATTTATCTTTAAATAAGATTTTGATATAGTGTCTTACATTATCCTGCCATTTAGAAATTGCATTAAAAAGTTTCTGTAGTCCCTTGGCAAGTTTATAAAGGTTCCACTTGTTTGTCTCATTAATAAGTTTGTGTGTATGTATGTATGTATCTCTCTCTCTCTCTTTATATTTGGTATCTAAACCATCATACTATTGTAACATGAAGGCTATCTCGTGAAACATCTTCTGCATGCCTTGCACCCAAACACATCATAAGCTTGCTTGAGGTAAAGAAGGTAGTGAAATATTTTTTCATATCTGTTTGATTAACATACTTATATAAAACCAGTAAAACTAAGGTTAACAGTCCTATACTTGAAGGAATCAAATATTTGGCACCCTGTTTGCCAGCAGAAAGCACACATTTAAAGAGACAAATGGGCTGGCACCTGGCAGGTCATGCCCACCTGAATAAGCTAGAACAGACTAGTTCTCTCATTTGGAAAGAGGAAGTAATCCTTTGGATCTAAATGGTCTTGAACCACAGGAAATGTATACATAAATGCCAGTGATTTGCAATAGAGCTTAAGGAAGGAAGAAGAGAATCATAGAATCATAGAACGATTCAGGTTGGAAAAGACCCTTGGGATCACCTAGTCCAACCATCATCCCTGCTCTACAAAGTTCTCCCCAATTAAACTATATATATCAACACCACATTCAAACGACCCTTAAACACATCCAGGGATGGTGACTCAACCACCTCACTGGGCAGCCTATTCCAGTGTCTAACCACTCTTTCTGTGAAAACATTTTTCCTAATGTCCAGTCTAAACCTCCCCTGTTGCAGCTTGAAGCCATTCCCTCTTGTTCTGTTGCTAATCACCTGTGAGAAGAGACCAGCATCAACCTCGCTACAATGACCTTTCAGGTAGTTGTAGAGATTGATAAGGTCTGCCCTCAGCCTCCTCTTTCTCAAACTAAACATTCCCAGCTCCTTCAATCATTCTTCATAAGATTTATTCTCTAGGCCCCTCACCCGCTTCATTGCCCTCCTCTGAACTCACTCCAGCACCTCGATATCTCTCTTGAATTGAGGTGCCCAAAGAGACCCACTTCTGTTCTGGTTCCCCTTATCAGGCATCATGACCTCAGAGACTTAGATCAAAATATGCATGCCAAAAACCTGGCATCAAACATGGCTATTATGTTTGATTAATGCATCACCCAGTTCTTAACAAACAGATTGTCTATTAGTAGCACACAAATAAATTTGTCTTTCATGATAGTGTCTTTCTCAGAATGCTTCCCTAATTACTGCACCTAGCTACCTCACAATAACAGTTGCAACATTGCCTTAGCATCATATCTTACAGTTAAAATGCAATTATTTACCAAGAGACCCTAACAATTTGAAAAATAACCAGACTTCCATGAATATATAAAGGTAGTCCTTTGTTTTATGGAGCTTTTTTCCCCTTGTTGTTTGGCTTTGGCTGATCACAGAGGAACTAATAGAAGGCTTTCCTGTGGTGTCACCAGAACAGTCACAAAAACATTGACATAACTACTATGTTGTTAAAACCTATCAGCAGGTGTAACTTTTCATTATGGCACAGCTGAATAAAATATTAATATGCTTCATATGTGTATCTACAGAGGTGTAGGATGCTCATTTGTGACACTTATCTTTTCTAAAGAAAGATAAGAACTCTCTTGTGAAAGCAAATTAGGTCACCTACCAAACAATGGTTATATCTTAAATTATTTCTTCACTATTAACCTTCTGTAAACTTTATAAGGAGGGTTTGCACTCCAGTCTGCAAAGTAACAATTGCTTACAAATGAAAATTGCTTACGAATGGTATGCAGGATGAATCTGTAGGTATCAGTCCAGGAAGGGGTGGCAATCTTCCAAAAGAACTATACGAATGGGTGTAACATTTATAGCTAGATACTATACATTCTTTTAAGGTTTGGTATAAAACTTCAATATTTCTCAGATACTACTACATGGAAAGATACCAAGATGATCTGAATAACAAACTCTGTTAGTGCCAAAATGATATTTTCCCACTCACATATTCAGTAAGAGTACCTCAGAGTAAGTTCATGCAAAGCTGATTTGTGATTATATAATTTGAAAGCATTTGAAATGGCAGTGGAAGATTTTACATTGGGAGCCCTTCTTCTATGTTTCAGTCATGAAAGCAATATATCTGAATCTACTTGTTCCCAGACAGAGAAGTAGGACATCCAGTTGAGTGAGATTTAAAAAGGACCCTTGTCAACAGATTTAATCTACTGCATACTATGGTCTTTTACTGAAGTTAAAACTGTCACTCCCAGTATTCCTGATGCAGAGTTAATTTGGTTGAGTAGTATTTCAGTGTTAATACCTCCGTAGCTTTACATCTGCATCTGCTAAACATTAGTTTCTCATTTTCCTCTGTTTAGTTTCACTGCCTTCATGTACTCATTAGCGAAGAGCATTAAAATCACACACACAAAAAACCAACCAAGAAACCCAAAAACCAAAACCAACCAACCAAAAAGCCACACACAAAAAAATTACAAAACCCAACCCCCAAAATTACTAAAAATAGTTGACTTCTTTCTTTACATTGAAGTGCTAAGTTCCAGTGTAAAAGTAATACTGAAATGGTAAATATAAAATGTCAACCTTGGAAGGTCTTTCACAACTGTATTTCTTACACATTGTTTTGGAGAAAGAATTTTGCAATTCAAAAATTTTGGCACAGGTAGTAATACATAGAGACATATGGCAGCAAGGAAAAGAAGAATAAATTATGTCTTGAATGACTAGTGGTTGCTAATTGTAACAGTTGTAGTTTTATCCACTCTGAGTCTGTTTGCTTTGTACACATACACATAGCACGTCTGCCTAGCAAAAATTGAATTGATATTTAGATTGGAATTCTCTATTAACGTTCTTCAAAGAGGTAGGCTAGGGACTCAATATTGGGGCAAAGGTCCTCATTGCAGACAAGATTTTTGTGCTCTGCTGTGGGGCAGCACACAGGGGTAAGGAAACTGAAGCAAATATCCTGATTTTCCTTTGCTGTGCTGTGACTGCCATAGGCACCAAGGCTGCTCTCTGCCACAGGCTGGAGGATCCCAGGTTAGAATGGAAGGGACAGGGTCTTTGCTGCAGGGGTCAGGGTTGTTCTCTAGAGCTACTGACATGATATTGAATAAAGAGACCTCTCTGGGCAGCCTTTTCCAATGTTCTGTCACTCTCACAGTAAATAAGTGTTTTCTCACATTTACGTGGAACCTCCTATGCTCCAGTTTGCACCCTTTGCCACTTGTGCTATCACTGGACATCACTGAGAAGAGCCTGGCTCCTTCCTCCTGATACTCGCCCTCAACGTATTTATAAACATTGACGAGGTCACCCCTCAGTCTCCTCTTCTCTAAGCTAAAGTGAGAATTATTCAGATTTCTATTTTTTTGTTTGGTTTGGTTTTGTTGGGGTTTTGGTTTTGTGAGTATTATTATTATTGTTGTTGTTGTTTTTTATGTTAAAGCTAAATTATTTAAGTGAAATTATTTATGAAAACACAATTCTCATTTTGCTTCTAACCCACTGGGATGACACTGTGTGAAAGAGGTAATGCAAAGAGGTTGTGTGTTGTGAGAGAAGGGAAAAACTAACTACAACTGCTTTGCAGCCAGTGTAGCTGTGCCCATTCTGCATGGGTTTGTACACCTGTAGTATGTCTGCCCTATTTCCATTGACAAAACATTGTGCCTGGGGGGAAGAGAAATGCTCCCAGGAGTTTTGGCCCAAGTAAGGTTCTTGTAGATATTGCATTACTGTGGGCCTGTGCATTAAATCTGCAGCTTTCCCCTAAAAGTAGTTTAACATCAAGGAGCTCAATTTATAATCTAAAGAGAAAATCCAAGGTCTTGATCCCATGCTCATTAAAGCCAGCAGGAGTTTTTCCAGCGTTTTGAGCAGGAACAGGTTCAGGTTGCGAGTCTACCTTCCCAATGACTCCTCCATTTCAAACATCTGTCATCTTTTTTTATTCAACTCAGAGGTTTCTGTGAAGATAGCCTTTGAATGCTGTCTTTCTTGCAAAACTTTAAAGAACTCACCCAGCTAGGTCAAACTACAGTGAAGAGCTTTCTGAATTATCAAACTTATGGGAAAAAATAAAGAAAAACAACCTAAGTTAAAATGGTTTAAAGCACTGAAATGTGATCTGTGAATTATGTGCATGATTTCTTGATACACAGGTATATTCTGAAAGTCACTTTTATGCAGTGCTATCTTTTCTTCCTCTCTAATATCCACCATAATTCAATTCCTTAAAAATAATTTATTGCTCCATATTGCTGTTGTGCTGGATAGCTTTACACTTCTATTATTCCATTGGGAGCACCCTGCTCGGTGCGAAATGCAAGAGTTTTGAGCCAGGACTGTTGTTTCTTATTTAGACATCAGGAGTACTGTGCTATGCTGCTTCCCACTGCTCTAAGGTTAAAGCCTGTTTTGTGAAGGTGGCTTTTTCCATGCTCCTTTATAATCGTTCTTTTCTTGGTTGTTATGGAGATAAAGCTCATGCAGCCCCTTTTCTGCTTATTTTATCATGCTCCTGGTCCAATAGCACAGTAAACAACCTATTAGGCAACCTATTTATCTATGTCAGTGCTGCAAGTTCAGACCTCTATTATTTAAGGTATTAATCTTTTTTAAGGTATGTTTGTCTGGAATAAATTCAGTTTCTTTTTGAAAACTGTGCTAGCTTTTGTGGGATGCTTGAAAAGATCAAGAAAACTGTTTTGCTAAATGTATCTTTTCCCTAAAATAACATCAGCCACTAAGTACAACATTAACCAATGTAATTTTTTCCATATAAAATAGTTCATGACACAGAAGTTATTTCAGATTATTTCCTCATAGAAGTCAATTAATTAAAATGTTTCAAACCTTATTTTTCTACTAGCTGTTTATAGTTGATATTTACTTCAAAGCCTGTCTATGATTAAAATAAATCTTAAAGGATAATTTTTCTTCCCTCTGTGTTTCCCACTGAGAAATCAGATGTAATTTTCTAACTAACTGCTCAAATTTGCTATATTCCATTGAAGAATCAACTCTGAGAATGTCTTTAACAGTAAAGATCACTATTTTTAAAATTTTGGGTGACATTAGCCCTGAAAAGTACCTATGGAAATGTTGTGAATAATCTACAGGGATTCTGAATGTTTCTGTGCTTCCTGCTTGCAGAGAGATGTCTGGAGTCAGAAATTACTTGTTTCTTAAAAACTGCCCTGAAAACTTTCTTGAAGGTGCAGCTGAGTGGTGGTCTTTCCAGTGAGCTGGACTTTCTCACTGGGATTCACCTTCCAGCACAGATTGCAGCCACCCCACCATGCCTCCCTACACCGAGAGGCTCTTCTGTCCTGGGAGAGCCAGGCTGACACCCTGCCCAGGCTGCACTAGAGAGTCAAAGAATCATAGAATGGTTTGGGTTGGAAGAGATCTTAAAGATCACCCAGTTTCAATCCCCCCCTGCATGGGCAGGGACACCTCCCACTAGACCTTGTTAAAAGCCCTATCCAAGCTGGCCTTGAAAACTTCTAGGGAAGAGGCATCCACAACTTCTCTGGGCAACCTTCTTCCAATGTCTCACCACCTTCACACTAAAGAATGTCTTCCTAATATCTAACCTAAATCTACCCTCTCTCAGTTTAAAACCATTACTCCTCATCCTATAGAATCATTGAATCATGAAGGTTGGAAGAGACCTTCAAGATCATTGAGTCCAACTGTAATCCAACTACCACAACCACTAAACTATATCCTGAAGTGCCACATCTAAACGCTTCTTGAACAACTCTAGCGATGGTGACTCCGACACCTCCATGTGCAGCCTGTTCCAATGCTTCACCACTCTTTCAGTAAATAAATTTTTCCTAATATCTAATTTAATCCTCCCCTGGAACACTTTAAACCCATTTCCTCTCATCCTTTTGCTAGCTACTTGGGAGAAGTGACCAACACCAGCCTCTCTACAACCTCACTTAAGGTATTTGTAGAGAGCAATAAGACCTCCCCTGAACCTTCTCTTCTTCAGACTGAACAACCCTAGTTCCCTCAGCTTCTCCTCGTACAACATACCCTCCAAGTAATAAACCAGTAACAAACCAGTTTGGGGGGTTATTTGTGATTAAATCCTAGCTCACTGCAGGGGAAAAATCACTTCTCAAACACTATTTTGGAGACAGGTTCCGCTTGAAAACCTGAGGTTTGTAAATCCTCTATATCCTCAGTTGCACAGATAAAACCTTTGCTGCACTGGAATACCTGAAAATTTAGCTGCATTCATATATTGTTTAGTCTTTGTTCAAGGAAAAAAAAAACCAACAACTAACAACAACATTCCTGGCAGCTATAAAATAAGATACATAGAATATCTTAATGGCTGTATTCTGCTCTTCAGGGACCACATTAAGCATAAAACATCAACCTTCCTTACTTCCTGAAATTAATTAAATATATAAAAAAATTATCCTGGGAAACACTTTGGGACAGAACTGTGCTTATAGAAATATAGCTTCAGATCATCTTGTTATAAATCTTGGGAAGAAAAAAAAAAGCAAAACAGACCCCACAACTACCTCCTGGAGAAACTGACTTGTCACAGCCTTGACAAGTGGTCCGTGTGGTGGGTGGGGAACTGGCTGACGGACCATACCCTGAGGGTGATAGGAAATAGTTCCTCCTCACACTGGCACCTGGTCACAAGTTGGGGTCCCCAGGGGATCGATATTGGGCCCAATGCTATTTAACATCTTCCTAAGTTACCTGGATGTTGAGATCAAGAGCACCCTGATGAAGTTTGATGGCGACACCAAGATGAGTGGAGAGGTTGACACTCCTGAAGGGAGAGCCACCTTTCTGGCTGACCCAGGTTGGCTGGAGGAGAGGGCTAGCAGGAATCTTATGAAGTTCAATGTTGAGAAGTGTGAGGTCTTACTCCTGGGAACACGTAACCCAGGAGTGTATTTCAGACTAGGATCCACCTGGCAGGAGACCAGCCCTGTGGAAAGGGACCTGCAGTTCTTGGTGGATAACAAGCTCTACATCAGTGAACAGTATGCTGCAGGGGCAAAGAAAGAAAGCCAACAGGATGCTAGGCTGCACCAACAAGGGCATCACCAGCAGAGATAAAGAAGTCATCATCCCGCTCTACTCAACACTTGTCAGACCACACCTGGAGCATTGCATTTAGTTTTGGTACCTGCTCTACAAAAAGGATGTGGACAGGCTGGAGAGGGTCCAGGGAAGGGTCACAAGTATGATCAGAGGATGGGAGCACCTGCCACATGAGGAGAGCTGAGAAAACTGGGTTTGTTCAGCCTTGAGAAGAGAAGGCTTTGGGGAGACCTTATTACAAGATTCCAGCACTTAAAGGGTGGTTACCAAGAAGATGGAGACTCCCTATTTACAAGGAGCCACATGGAAAAGACATGGGGTAATGGGCACAAGTTTCTCCTGGGGAGATGCCAATTGGACATGAGGTAAATTTTCACCATAAGGGCAATCAAGCATAGGAATAGTCTCCCAAGGGAAGTGATGGATTCCCCCACATTGGACACTTTGAAGTCTCAGCTTGACAGGGTGTTGAGCCACCTCATATAAACTATAGTAGTACCTAGAATGGTTGGATCTGATGATCCTTGAGGTCCCTTCCAACCTGGCATTCTATGATTCTATGAAAGCACAACCTTTTCAACTTTTTTTGCTCCATTTTTGCAACTTCCATAGTGGATTATTCTATTGCGAGATTTAATCCTGTAGATAAAATTACTCCTCTTACTGCTGTGCTGACTTGAATGTATTGTTTTATGCAGTATTTTTCTTTTAATCCTTATAAAATAAAAGACACCCCAGGACAGTTTTGTTAAACTAGCTGTCTTTTATAGCATTACTTTTCTTCCAGTCATTCTCAGCAATCACGATTTGAGAAAACTTTTCTGTGACACCACAGCAATGAACATGCAGTATGTTGTCCACTGCTTATAACATAATTTCATGTTTTTTTTTCTCTAGAGGAAAGGAGATCATAGTCAGACTGCAAGGACAACTATCTTTATTTCTAGCATCGTTTTTTCAATCTTCATCACTTCAAGGGAGGGAGTTCAGTCTCAGTGTGGGATTCAGTGGAGTTGTGTCTGGGTAAATTCAGGCTCAGTCTGGTGTAATAGAGTTTAGTATTATATTACAGTCTTGTAGTTTCAGGGTGGGAGGTTGTGTTTATGATCATACTACAATTTTTCGGGTGCTCATACACGATACAGTGCAGCCAGTCCCGCTCTGTCACCACCACATCATGAGATTGTATAATGGGGAAAAAGGCAGATAGAGATGTATTGACCCAACCACCTTCTTATAAATGTATGCTTCTATACAACATACTTAAATACATGTATCTCTATATGCACTTATATAAGTATTATTTTACCCCTGAGACAAGAAAACACAGGCATTTTTTTCAAATTTGATTCATAGTTAAGTCGTCAGTCCCTTGTTCAGGATTTTGTGGTGGGTTGACCTTGGCAGGGTCACTTTGCTACTTAAACACAATAGGATTTAAAATAAAATGCCATTTCTTTAACATTTTTGAAGTCTACATAGTACTCATATCATTATTTGTCCCAGGTTCCTACACATTAGTGTCTACTTATGCTCCTCTTATGCGATCCAAAAAAGCACACTTCAGCCTTAACTAGATGGAACTGTCTTTGAGAAACGTGGCAGCTGGTCTTTCTGCTGTACCCAGTCCTTGATCCCTCTGCAGAGAGTGGCACTGGCAACGCTCATGCTGGGTTTACAAATCAGACTTCATGAGAACGTACTAACTCAGTTTGTTACGTCTGTGCTTTCCTGTGTGCAGGGTCTATGCCTTCACTTTGTCCTCTAGGGAGTCAGCAACTCTTAATAAATATTAGTCAGTTATAAGGCATTATTGGTAGGGCTCACAGTTGACTGGCATTGAACCCGAGGAATAAATGCAAGTTGAAGCTGATTGATAATGACTAATCTCAGCACCATCTGTCAGTGATTCATCTGCCCAAACCCTGTGGTTCTGCATCTTGTCTAGCACCACTTTGCATGGGGCCAAGCTGCTAACTTTGGTGCAACTTGGCTTAAGAAAAGATCCCTTTAGGAACAAGCTGCTTTACTGCTAAAAGGTTCCTGCTGTTGAGATGCTAGTGCATACCATATACAACCATGTCAGCAAATTCCAGCTTTGTTCTCTATCAAGTTATGCAGAAATATTTCATTGAAATGAATTGCTGTACAATACATCAGCCTTGTCATATCTCCCAGAATCCCTGACTGCACAGATTAATCTTGGAGGGAGAAACATATTTTCTATGCATTTACTGTTTGTGGAATCTTATGGGGAGAGAATGCATGACGGTAAGGTATATAGTTTAGTCATCTCACTTGGAGGGGTGCATATTTCTCAGGGGTGACGAAGCAATGAATAAATTAGGTGAACACTAATAAACATTATCCCACCACCTCACATGCAGCATAAGATGTATCTTACAGAAAGTATTTAAGAAATACTTCAGAATTCTACAAAGCATTCTACTTTAATTCCTCAAGTTACAAACCCAGATTACCTTAACACAGCCTAGGAAAGAGAAAAATAACTGTGCTTAAAATGCCTCTGACAGCTTTCTCATACACTGGAGTGTCACAAGCTTAAATCTGAATTGCAAAACCTACCAGAAGAAACAAATGTTGGATTGCCATCTCTTGTCAGAGCTGATTTCTAAATCCTGCTGATAGACTCATCTATCCAGGGTTTTATCATGTGGAAAAAGAGCATCTTTTATCCCTCTTGTTCACAGATCTCAACTATCTTCTTTTTTTACCCTTTTCCACAGGTGAGTGGTGTGGCCTTTCTCTCCTGTGGTAGAAGAGCTTATGGGGCGTTGCTGATCTGCTGGTGGGAAGTGTGCCAAGGTGGGGAGCTTCTCTGAGAACCTCACCAGGGAACAACTCCAGGCTGCAGGGCCTTACCCCGGTCTTGCTGCTGCTTGGTGTCAGATGTGATGTGGTCACTGCAACCCACTGGCCAGATGTATGTGGTGTAGAGAGTAAAAAAGCAGAGGAAAGGTGCAGGGCACCACTTAAGGCACCACTTACGCATCCAAAGGCATCTTCCTTACTAAGGGAAGGAGGAGGAGTTAGCTGCCTGAGTTTGAATTTTCGTGTGAAATCGGTAGTCTTCATATTTGGGAGAAAAGAACTAGATGTGCACCAGACTAATGGAAACAAAAGGAAACATACATACATTTCTAATTTTCTAGAGCTGATATTTTAATCCTCCAGTTGCAACAAATGTCATTAACATAAAGCTACATTTAGCTTTAATGTGAGATTTATCTTAGCTGGCTTGGGCTGCACAAAATGAAATGTTTAATAGGACCCAACTCTCAGAGAGTTGGTTGGCACTTTTGAATATATTTCAGTGTTTCAAGGTACTCACTTAAAACCAAGCCACCTGAGTATACTTGTCTTTCTCTGAAAAATAGTCTAGATCAATGAGGGAAAAAGAGGGCCTCTTTTTATAACTTGGTTCTGAGAAGTGCAAATACTCTGAGAGAGCACAGGCACAGGAGATTTATATGTACATTCATGGGAATTGTGAGATTGTCCATAATTTAAAAAAAAATTATCAGTGAGTCTGCTGTATAAAGTTACTTCTATAGAAAAAAAAAATTTGCTGTTTCAGCTCTGTCACTGATCCATGCACTTTTTTTTCTTTCTTTCTTGCTTTCTTTTTTTTTTTTTAAACAAGAAAATATAGTATTATAATTGATCCTTATGCTGATAGTTTAAGGCTGAAACATGAAAATAATAAGACATAATGAGGCAGTCCTGAGTGAAAATATTCAGATAAACAAATGTAATGGTAAACAGCTCTCCATTAATTCTAGATTTCCACAGAACCAGAATGCAAGCACTTAACTGTTTCTGAGTCCATAAAAATCTTCACAGCAACCAACAGACAAAATAACTTTCATGTCATTGTGCCTTTTTTCTCCTGAAGACTTTTTGCAACAGCTCATTTTCTTTCCAAGAAAAAAAAACAAAAACAACAACCTGCTTTTATTTCAGTTTAAATTAAAAAACAGAGTTCATTGCCATCCTGTCTGGTGAAGCTTATTTGCATCATGTGAGCTGGTTGTTTAGGTGTAATTTGTGATATGTGGGTATCTGAGACATCCATATGAGGCTAGACATACAAAACAGAGCCAATGGAAGGTCTTTTTTTTGTCTCAGGAGTGGAGGGCAGAGGCCAGGAAGACAATTTCTAATAGCACAGACCACACTGGTGTGGACAGCTGAATGGAGTCTATGGTGTCAACTCTGGAGGGACTTGCTACTTGCTTTCTAGGCTCCAATGGAAAGATGTCCTAGAATATTGTACGTGCTCCCAACTGACACTGCAGAAAGACACAGGTCTGTTATAGGACCTCAGATCTCATTTATTCACCTTGTATGAATATATAGCTTGTATGGAACTGGATATCTGTGTCAGGAAGTTAATAGGGCTCTTGATCTCCTTTGCCTATAGTGGGACTTTACATATTTCGCCACCTACTGGGCATATAGATACCCTTATAGCGATGCGTATCTTTTCGTCTCAATCATAAACTCAATCCCATTCCTTCAGCTGGGTTCACCTGTACACACATGGCTGTCTGGTGCCACTTGAGATGAGGAACACTTTCCCACCTGGCCCCCAGAAATAGTTCCAAAAGGACATGAGTTTTTTTAGATGTTCTGTCTTATCTGCCACTCTTGTGTGCTTCTTGGATATCCCAAGGTATCTCAGATGTCACATGCAAATTCAGTGCATTATCCATATCAAAGAATGATCGACACATCTAAGGTTAAACTTTCTGTCATAAATGTAAACACTAAGTTCCTTCTTCTGGTTCTTGAACATTGCAAGGCACTCTCCCTAGAATGAGACTTACATCCTGTGTTTTTTTCTTACGGTATGTATGGATGAGTCATTTGGACTGAAGGATCAAACCTCCTCTGGCTAAGTATCTGCTTTCATGCAGTACTGAGCTCCAGTTCTCTGCAATTCACTGTAGCTCCACTACCTGGTCATCCTCAGTTTGCTGTTGGATAGAACTAGCTTCTGCTTAACATCCAAAAAAATATTGCTAGGATATCCAGCAGAATGCAATTTACAAACACAAGTACTGCTGTACTTCAGCTAATAGCCCTTTCACTTCTATGGTGGGTACCGCAATAATCAAAAGGCCTCCTCACAACCAAAATGGTTGCTACTGCTGTGTCTTTGTTATTATTTCCCCTTCTTCCCCTTGCCCTTCCCTCTTACCCTTCTTCCTTTTCTCCTTTCCCCTTCTTCCCCTTACCTGGCCTTGTCTTTTCCCTTTGCATTCCCTCCCCTCAGACCAAAAGCAAGGAAGGTCCTGTGAGTCACAAAATACTCCCACCCCAAACTGCAGAAGTTTTAGAGCAATGTGATTCCCTTAGCTGTTCTTCAGTTAACAACCACAGTAGTCTACACCTTGGTGCTTAATTAAGTGCTTGGCTGCATTAATACTTAATGCTTGTTCAAAGCTGTATGATAACTACACATACTTGAGTTGCTCCATAGTTACATGGTATTACTGATGCGGGTGGGAGTTGCAGGTTAAAGTTCCCTTAGTTCTTTTTGACAGTTTAATAATCTAAACTACTGAGAGGTTAAAAAAATAAAAGTTGCAATGAAAACACCAGAGACTGTTTTTATAACCTTTCTACAAATAGGCTGAAGTAACATTGGACAGGCTGTGTATTTTTAGTTAGTATTTGGCAATGTGGAAGAAAGGAAATAGGTGAACAAAAATTAAAATTAACTGCCTTCTTCAGTTAATTTTTATCACCCTGAAGCCTGTCCTGTATGAGTCATCCTGGCAAATGCTTTCAGTAAGGGCTCAGACAAAGTCTTTAAGTTACTCCAGTTAATTCAGTTCACTTGAAGACATGTATGCTCAGGTCCTACTCAGCCATATTGTAGCTTCAGTTGGTGAACAAGGGATAGAGGAAGATTTGTTATGAACTGTAGTGAAAGCAAAATGTTGTGATTCAGCTCACTTCAGCTGAGAAAATTTGTAATGAGCAGAAAGAGATCCTCCTGCTTTTTCTGTGATTGCAAAGATGCCCACTACTTTTTTGGGCTTTGACTTACGTTACAGTTAAATGGAGATTTTCCCCTGACCCTTCTGAGCCAGATCAGCATATGTGTACATATATACTGCGTTCATACACAATTCTGGAAGTCTTAATGACTCCATGGTGAATCCCTGCTACTGACCATGACCCTGCTGTATTAAGTGCTCAGATTAAAATAAATGGCTCAGCTCCAAATATAGACATTTCTTTCAGCATAAGAGAAGAGGTGATGAGTAGATAAAGGGAGATGGATCAAAAGATGTCATTTACATGCTTTGGTACTTCTAGCATTTGAAATTGTGCCGCAGGACAGAAGAAAACCAGTGAAAAAGAAAAGTGGATCTTAGCTGGAATATTCTGGATGTCTACCCACATGAAGAAACCAGAAGCATTCAATTATGAGACCCAGAAAAATCAGGAAAAGGAGCATAGTAGTCACAAGTCATGCTTAGTAGCTTTCTCTGGCACTATTTGAGGAAGATTGTAGTTAATTATTCCCTCAAGCCATACATGTTCACCCTTCAAAAGGTTTTCTAGTGAGACAGCAGAAAAAGAGATCGGAAAAAAAGGAGACAGTGCAGAACCTAAATATAAGGGCTTATTTTCTCTGCCATGAATAAGTTTTGATCTACCACAGGTTGTTTTATAGACCAGTGAACTGTCTGTTACTGCCATAATTACACAGTGCATTTTGCTATTGCCTGCTTTTAAGCTGGGATTCTGCCTCTCTTCAGAAGAGAATGCAGGTGGGCACACCTAAGGTTTTGGTATTCTTGTATGGATATTAGTATTTTATTTAGCTGGGTTTATAGGAAGAGGTTAATATCTCACAGTTCTATAAACCCATGCATAGGCAACTGAAATACATTCTCAAGAGAAACCCTGTAGATCAAAGGAAAAAATCTTGAACTTGATGAATCCAACCGCTGTCCTATTTCTGTGTTAAATGCTACCTGAAAAGTCATCAGTGGTTAACCTATGAACCAGAATGTGGAGAATTAAGAGCATTTGCTGACGTGAGTCAGGAAGACATTGGAAGGACCAAGATGCTACATTTCTTTCTCAACTCTTGAGCCCAGGTGACATACAGAGGATATGAGTGATATCCTGTAGTGACCAAGAAACCACCTCTTAAAGAAAGTTGTGGATGAATGTGCTTGCATGGGTACTAAATTATTTTAGTGTTAATGCAATATAAATGCTATGTAAATGAATGTTGCAGCTGAAACCCTATTAATAGAGGTAGGAGAAGAAAAGAGCCATATCTGTGTAGGAAGAACCTCAGCAACTCTATTAGCTAATTTAATGATATTTTTAGTTGTGCAAAGAATTCCAGATATTATTTCATTTTTTTATGTAATGTATAATGTTTTCTCTGTGTATTTTATGTTTCCTTTTCTAAGAGCCCTTTCTCTGACTACTGGCTGGCAACAATCAGCATCTGCTTATCAGTATCCTAGTTAAGTTCCTCTGAAGCCCGATGCAATGCAATGCTTTTTTGAGCTCACATGCCAGCAGAGTGTGAGGCTGAGGGCAGGGAAGGGAGAGGAACACTGGAGGTTCCTCAGCAGCCCCCTTCCACATCACATGGGTGCAAGGGAAAGTCAGCCCAGGCCGGGCAGCACAATCAGTGACTGACACAGCATGCCAATGTCTGACTGCTGTCAGGCTCTGCGAGAGAGCTAAGAGGTGTTATCCTTTCACTGTGTTAGTGCTGTCAGAAGGCATCCGTCACAGTGAGGCGAGTGTCACTCAAAATGTATTGCACACTCCCCATCTTTAATACTCTGAAGGTGCAGTCTTCTCTTAGGCATGAGACTGATTTGCCAGAAAACTAGCAAAGAGCAGAGAGGACCCCAGATTTTATTCTGGCTTCAAACCACATTTTTATATTTTTTTTTCCTGCAAGGAACTAACGTTAAAAACTAACCCCAAATGCTCTTGAATTTAGTGATGTGGGTGTTGAATTTTGAATTGAAATTCCAGCTTTCATCACTTTAGGGCATTCAGATTCAGCACATTAGAGCAAAAGAGGCTTGAACTGTCAGAACTCATCCTTTGAATACTATACCAAGCTGGTAGGGCACATCTGCAACACTTACTGAGATATGGACTTTTTGTTCTTGTTTCAACTGACAGAAAATTGTGACACATTTAGGAAAAGGACCTCATATTTGACCAAACTGAACATGTTAAAAAATATTAGGTCTGATGTGGTTTTGAATTTCCAGATCACAGAGGGACAATGAAAGCATGGGAGTCCCAGGAGGAGCTCTGGGCTGCTTAGGCTGAACCCTTCCTTCACCTGCAGGACAGTACATGCTGCCATGGCAGCTCCTGCCACTCTTAAATGAGCATGACATGTGTTCCCATCTCTATATACAGCAAGCTAACTCCCTGGGGACAGAACCAGTGAAGAGTCCTGCCTGCACTTACCACAAAGTAAGTGTTGCTGCAAGCACTAACTCGTAGCAGGGTTAAGACATCTGTTTCTTACCTGCATTGGTGTTGGCTTCTGCAGTCAGTTCCCTCATGGTAGAGACAAGATATGCCTGAATGAGCTCAAAAGTGCTTTCTCCTCTACTGTTCCTGAGGACTGTGTCAGTCATAATAGAAGAAATAAAAGCCTAGTGAAAATGATGTGGCATCTAAGGCGAGCATGTTGCATGTATCTCTAGTAATCTAAAAGGATGCCATCATTTATTCTGAGTAAAATCAAAATGTCAAAATGAATGCAAGAGGACCAAGTTGTAAAGACGATAATATGGTCAGCAACAAATTATGAAAGGTTTTCTCTTATGGCTATCCTGTAAGACTTTGCTGCTACAGCAATTTGACTACTGAATGAGAAGATCATTTTAACAGGGGCTCAGGACAATTGCAGCACATTAGAAGGATAGTAGCTTGTTCTAAACATATGTAAAGAATATGTAGGTGATAGTGAAACCTCAATATATAACTATCAGTGTACCCTTCATATCTGGCCAACCTAAGTTCTAAACAAGATGCCCAGTAAAGTTCCAGTAAGGTTGTAATGCAAACACTGAAAAGTTACAAAATGCTTGAATTAAGCTTTCTGTGTATCTGCCTGCATTTCTGTCTGCACAGCCCTGGGCTGTCCCCTTGTTGTATATGAATTGTGGCAGTTTGACTGAGGATCATGTACTGTTTTTTCTGCAAGACTGTCTCATTCAGTGCCCTGGGTGGACAGCACTCAGTGACTGAGTGGCTTCTCCATATTTTTGTTTTACCCTCATGTTTCAGTGCATGGCCCATGGACACATTTACTTTATGCTACTCAAACTCTTGCATCTGATAGAATAAAAAATGTCCTCTGAGGATTTTACTGTGGTGTTACTCATTGAGAGTTTTATTTGTGCAGTAATTTTGTGGTATGAGGGATGATATTATCTCTGATTTATATGTGGGAAAAGGCAGAGAGATTAAGATTAAAATCTGTCTTAATTTGGGCATCTAGTTTGAGGCAGCAAAGACCATATTTTTTGGTAGAGTATTTATTGCAATGACTAATCTAGCTTTAGGTAGGAATTTTCTGGCAGGAATAGGGATAGGATTATTGTTAGACTGTCTTAACCATAAAACCACTCTTTCTCTTACAGAAATCCTGCCTCCCTCAATACAAGCCTTTCAGCCTCTGTTACAAGTGTATTGAGGGACCTTACATCAGAAACCTGAGTCATCCCAGGAAATGGTCCACCTCATGCAACTTTTATTCTGAGTATTTAATTTCCTCTGTTTGAGCTAATGGAGAAACTGATGGTAGGTTGACATCTTCATGTGGTCCAGACATTGCTAGAAGTAAAATATAAACATTACACAAAACTCAACACTGACAAATTCAACCTTGGAGCAGTTTTGGAAGTTTACCTTAAATCTAGCTATTTTGCAGTATCATTCACAGAAGACAGAGCAGTGTGGGCTGAAGCAGCATAAGCAACGTGGTGCACAGGTCATGGTTGCAAAAGAGCTACCCCTGTCTCCCTAATGAGAACAACTGGAGGGAAGCAGATGACACCAGGTGTCCAGCATAAATCCTTGACATGATCAGAAGTAAAACTAATGAACAGTTATTGCCATTCACCCATACTCCTACATCTTCCTACACCCTCTTGGCATTTCTTAGAATAACAGTAGATGCCTCATGGCAGCTGTCACATTAGGCCTTCACCAGACAAGGAGATGAGAAAGTAACTGTTATGGCTTTAACTGGTTGCAGGGTTACATTTCTTCTAGCAACTTTTAACCTCAAAGCAGAGAGCTGCTTTAAATCTTGTCAATATATGTTCCTCTTAAAATAAAGATAATTAAAGCTTATATCAAGTCAAAAAATTTATTCAATATTTCTTTCCATGCCTTTACCCCCTCTAAACATTTGGTTCCCTATCTCATACCTAAAGCCTCTGACCCCTCCCAAAGCCTTTCCAACATGCTCACTGCTGTCCATTATGGATTCGGTGTCTCTGCTTCCCCACCATGAGCTACCCCATAGCAGGGTTCTGTCACAGTCAGAGTCTGGATCCCTGCCCCAGCCTTTCCACTTCAGTCCTGTTTCCTTATGCAGTATCTCAGTCACCCTCTTGCCAGTCCTCTTCCTGTTGCCATCCCAGAGAGCCTTATTTAGTCTCAGTCCTCCTCTGCCAGCAACCATACAACTATACGTGTCCCCTCTCTCAGATCTCTTCTTGGCAGTGCCTTTTGCTAAAACCCCTGTTGCTCGTCCTATTTGATTTTCCTCTTCCTTACCCTTTCCATCCTCATCTTAATCCTCCATCTTGCCTCGTGCTGGCACTGGCTGAGCAGCAGAGATGGCCTCCTTGCTTGTAGCTCCTGTGCCCAGGGTTGCACAGCCGGGGCCAGCAGGGAGAGCTCTCCTCTCTTCTCCAGCCGAAGTCCAGCAAAGTCACGAGTGAGTGACTGCAAACAGGGGTTTATGATGCAAAATGGCATGTGAGTTTAAGTTAATATCACTTCTCACTCTGCCAGTGATGGCATCAACTGTAGCAGTCAACAGAGAGCAGAAGAGAGCTGGTGTATGTCATTTGTATTTACAGGTCCTTACACAGCAAAACCACCTGCTTAAAAATTATTTCTGTCTACCAAAGAGCTGGCTAAATTGTACCATTCTTTCTGCTTGTTTCTATATCGTTGATGTGCAGCTCATATGAAGACAGAAATTATGAACAAACTCATGAAAAATGTTCAAATAAGATTAAGATACCCTTGTCCCCACTATCCTCCACCCATACAGCTAATAAAATTAAGGTTGTTATAAAAATTTAAGGAGCCAACTGCCTACCTTATCCTGTGAAATAAATACTAATGTATTTACATGACAGATTCATTAAATATCTAATCTTCAAAACATCTGCACTACAAGAGGGCTTTGCTGTTTCTCATGAACACATATTGCAATAGTGTTTGTGTTTAGAGATTTTTTTTGTTATCAGTTTAAAACCAATCAAATGGCAAATCAAATTGGTAAATGGAATTGTTGAGTGAGTCAAGACACAGCTGAATGTTCAGCTAAATGGGAGCATCGTGTCTAAGTGAAAAAATGCGGAGCATTAATGCAAGCATTAAATTATTTGAACCTGTCCTTGCATCTGTTAGGGAATGGTCTGTGCCTTTCAAAAACAAGAAGTGTGGGGAAAAAAATAATGGGTGAGCAAATATATAAAGAAAATAAACTACCTGCATATTATGTTTTATAATCTGATACCCATTACGAGTTTGAGACATTTTAATAACTATTATTGCACTACTAAGAAACCTTGGAAATTTTTTCAGTACAAAAACCCACAATAGGTTTGGAGCATCAAAACAATGACACCTGTAGTGCTGTCCCCACATCTCAGTTCAGACGTGCTTCTTCAGAGGAATGTACTCAAATCATGTAATCAACAATTGCAAAGCCATAAGGGAATTTATTTTCCCCCAAATCTCCTCATGATTTATGGAGGTTCTACTTCTGTAACTGCTTATCCTTCTTAATATCCTGATAAGCTCTCAGATACAATGATAATGTAAATATGAATGTAAGTATGATACAAATGTAAATATGATACATTAAAAATAAACAAGAATACTTAAATTTTTCTTCTATCAATTATAGAAACTTGCTTTTGATTTTTGCTGAATGAATAGTTTAACTATACTTAGTTCTGTGTGGTTCATTCAGTTCATAAAGCCAAAGAAATTCACTTCCAAATAAAACTAGGGGTGAAAGCTCATTATGATATGTTCTGATTTTTTCCATCATGCAAATCAGGTAATCTGAGCCACTACTCCTTACGAGGGAGCTGTTCTGGAGCAGGACTCTCAATACTGAGTGATATCAATTTGCTTCAGAGACTAAAGGTTATTATGGTCTCACCATATTCAGGTGGCCCCATGATTATTTACTGTCACTTTTAAATATTGGTACATTGTTTCTGTTCCAGATGCTTTTAGTTTAAATTTCCAGCCATTCAATATTGCTTTGCCTTTTGTTCTCAGGTTAAAGATTTCACCAACATCTTGATGAAGTTAATTTACTTGCCATTTTTTAATGGAAAACATTTTTTTGATACTTTCAATAATTCTTTCTTGTTCTGGCAGCTCCTTTAAAATGTAATAATACAGAAAATCACCCTACTGAAGGCAAAATTCTTTTAAAAAGAAGTCCAGGGTTCTAAGGCAGCCAATGATACACTGAGATAGAAGCGCTCTGCCTGTAGCAATGCCACAGGATGTGTACACAAGAATCTGTTCCTCAGTGGACACCATGGTGCAAAATACTGAGAATAAAAATAAACACAAATGCAACTGACAACATCCAGGAGGACAAAACAGCCTGAAGAGCCTAAGCATGAGATCTGCCATGAATCTTCAGTACTACTGCAGAGCACTCCCCAAAGGGACAGATGGGAGGAAATTCTGCAGTCATATCAGGTTAACCTGAATCCATTTATAAAATAAACGTTACATATCTTTTTAAACTGCTTATCACCTTTTCAGAAGCTATCATCTTTTAGAGGCCATGCTCAAATAAATTGAGAAATCAGACCTGTTCTACCTTTATCTGATTCTTTCCCAAGCAAAACAACTGTGTAAAATGTCCATTTAATCCCACTCCACTGACAATAATTTATTGTTTTCATTGCTGGAAGAAGTAAATGAGAGAGAGGAAGAGTCCATTTTTAGAATACATATTTTAAATCTTATTCTAAATTACTTCTATTTTTAAAAGTGTTTTCTTCATTAGAGATGTTAGTTTCAATTTTACATAATTTAAGAGAGTAAAACCCAAATGTCGTTAAAGGCAGAATATTTAATTGTCTGTCTACAATATCTGGATGAATCACAGGCACTTCCAACTCATAGAATTTACGGAAGAATACCTTAAGTCTAGGCATCTGCACCTCCTCTGGTCTTTTTTTTTTTTTTTTCTTTTTTTTGGGGTGGTTGTTATCTCTTACTCTCCTAGAAACTACAGATTAGGAATTTCAAGGCCACATGCAGTACCACTTTGCCCTTTTTAATAAATGGTGACATTTTTCCTTGGTTCAGCAGGAGAATGGCTTTCCAGACAATTCTGTGAGTTAGGTGGGAGTCAGAGATCTGCAGCCTGAGAGTACAAAGACAGGAGTGAAGCTGGGACTCTACACGCCTCTCGATAAATCTTACATCAGGCTAAAGTTTGGGGAAATGAAGGCTCATTTGTGCAGTCCAGAAAAGACAAGCTTCACCTTGTTTTGATACCTGCACTGCTACAGTCTCAGAGTTTTTCTCTGCCTGGTGAGTCATAGTCATGTATGCAGAAAACTGAATCAATGCTGTGACCCCACTCACAAGTCACAGGTACTACATGGATATAACAGCTTCTCTTGTGTTTGCAGTGTAGAGTATTGAAAAAAATTAAACTGCATTAAAATATGATTCAGATATGAACATTTGTACAAAATAGCACTGATCCCAAGACCTGTAGCTCCCTCACAGAAGGGTGATCTAGTTCATTACATCAGTTATGTTATTCAGCTGTAGATCTGCAAAAAGACTCTGATATCATAGGACTGAGAGTGACAATACCTCAGGATTTCCAGTGTGCACCTTGTGGTGCTCTGGACACTCATTTGGGAGGCTCAGCCAGGTTTTTGTCCTTACTCTAAATGTTTTTTTTGGTGTTGAGCAGCCTTAATCTGATAGTATTCTAGAAGAGCCCTGGAAGCAGAAAACTGATTCTGATCCTCCCACACTGACCTACCCTGAAAGTCCTGGTCTTCATGCTAGTCACACCTCAGTCATGTGAGGGAAACAAACTCAACAGGAGGGCCCAAAGAGCCTCTGGTGACAACCTGGACACCAAAGAAGTTTCCAGGGGAAGGAGAAACAGGCCACCTTGGCCCCACACTCTGGACCAGTGCCCTGGGGTGGCTGGCTCCCCTGTGTAACCCCCCACCCATAAGGTAAAGGGATCTGGTGGCTCTGAAGGAGTTTGTGTCACAGTCTCGGTGAGAAATGAGGAACTTTATTCATTAAAAAATCAAGTCTCTACAGAATTCAGACATTGACAGAGTCAGCCCACAGCTGGACAGTTTTCAGGGATCTATATTTGGACTGGAGTTGGGAGAGGCAGTTCGTAGGATGTCAGTGTGGCAAATGTGACAGGCTTATATGAATCTTCACCTTCTCTTCAGAAAAATAGTTAACAGGACTTGGAATTACAGAGAGCACATACGTGAGATGCATTTCATGCAGTGACTTTGGTCTTCTGACTCTCACACTGTACCAGTAGGAGTATCCAGGTGCTCCATGCTTCACCAGTTTTTTCTTCTGATGCCATCCTCTCCTTGACACTGCCAGCAAAGCTCTTCCCCCTTCCTATTTCCCCATCCAAGCCAGAAGGCACTTTAAATATACAAGAAGTACAGCTGAAACTTTCATTTAGATTCCTGACGACTGGCACCACAGTTATTATATCCCCAGACTGACAGTTCCTGCAGATTGGTGCCACTCAATTCAGAAAGCAATATCGCTTTGATATATCAACCTGGCAACTGCCTGCAGGAAGCTATTCTAGTCCTTCTCTCTGAATTTCACCCTAAGAGAAATACTCCTTTCAACAGGATATTTCAGGGGAAAAAAACCAGAACATTTAAGAGAGGGGATGGGAAGCTCAGTATGCCTCCCATAGCCTTATACAAGAGTACCTTTTTTCTAATTGAGGAGGTAGCAACTCTACAGGAGATAAAGACCCTAGGAAGAACCTTTACTCCAGAATTTGACACACTTGAAAAATCCAGGTCTTATTCATAGACAAAGGAAATGTTTGGTTTTTTTAAAAAAAATTTACCACTGACCTACAAGTCCTTTATGAAGAATTTGACATGTTGGTGTTTTAAGAATATATTGTTTGATGTTTCAGTTCAGGCTTTATTGTGGAGCTCAAGGGTCAAACATTCAAGATGTTATGGAGCAAAAACAGTTGGGAGAGTTGTGCTCAGCAGCACTTCAGATGGGAGGATTAGGAGAGAGTTCCCTGGGATACTCACAGTACCCACCTGCCACCAAGTTAGAGGAATAGTTCATTTTCCCAGTGTGGGAATCTGCTAACATTTATAGATAAAAAGCAAAGAGAAAACCATAATTTTTAAGAGTTTGTCTCAAAGGTGGAAACCAACACAGCTGAAATATAAGAAGCAAGTAAACTATTTTTATTTAAACTTTCTTTAAAGAAGGGAATCTGAAATCAAGAAGTTGTAGAACTAGAGTAAAATTACATGAAATTCAATAGGAATTCCCATATACAATCTCACTACAAGGCTACATGTTCTCTGGCTTCTGACTATGTGCTTTCTACTATTTTTTCTGAAAACTGGTATCAAACAACCTTAGTCACGTCCAGCTCTTCTCAAAAGTATTTCAGACAGTGGTTTCAGGACAGAAACTGTGCCACTAGCATCACCTGAACTTGAGTTCCCTGAGCAAGCAGCTGGGGCTGGCCTGCTGGGGGACCATGACAGAAGACTGTCTTGGGAATCCATCCCTTAGTTCCTCTGCTCTTTTTTTTTTTTTTTTTTTTTTTTTCAATGCTGGTGAAACTTTCACTTCAGTTCCTGGGGAAGAATTGCCTGGTTAGTAGTTATTTCTGGTAGTCTTTCCTATTCCTAAGTAACTGCTTTCAGAGAGGTAGCCTATTCTGACAACAGCAACGCAAGTCAGACCCTGTGGTTCAACCTGAAAGCTTCGGGACCAGACATGGGAATATGCTGTGAAGTGTTTTGCTAGAATTGCCAATCACAAGAGCCCAAGGACTTTGCAGAAATGCAGGTGGCTGCTTATGATTTCTTCATCTTCTCTGAATGTGATTGCATTCTCTTTAGCTATTGTGTGTATCATCCTTCCATTCAGAGTTATTTTCTTAAGTGTATCTGGAGGGCAGTGGAAGGCTTTTAGTGAAGCTGTATTGCATGCTTCAGTAGTGCTGCATGAGAATATTCATTCAATGGTTTATTTAAGAAGCAAGCAGATGTTTTTGAAATGTCAGAAATATAAGAACATTTTAGCTTTGTGAACAGCTTCGATCAGTTTCTACAGATATTATTCACCCGCATGTATCTCCAAAGAGTGAAAGAGCAGCAGCAGAGAACTCCTCCTGAATTTTCTAATGTGCTGCTGCAGACAAAGGTCACAGCATCTCTGTGCACTTTGTTATTACTACAACTGTAGGTGAAGCAAGTGGCAACACCTATGATATTAAATCCTATTAACTGAACACCTGGTTTTATATATATATATATAAAAATTTATTTTTTCCCCCTGGATCACTGTATAGCTACTAGCTCTGGTGACTTAAAGGCCAGTTATTCAGCATATTTTCGCAAAGATTTGTACTGATTTCCTTGTAACAACAAACCAAAAGTTTCTTTATCTTCTCAGTTTTCCTTTTCCTGCTGTCATTTCTTGGCCTCCTTGTCAGGGTGCAACATTTTACACTTTATCTGTCTGTTTTATATGGCAATTAGGTTTCCTTCTTCAGCACATCTATGAAGGAGATGTCATAATGTAAAAGAGGCTTTTTAACATTTCTTTCTAAGATACTGTTACCTGCATGAAGCTGAATTTCTGAATGACTTTGTTGCCAAGATGTTAGAATATGAGGTAATTGTCAGCTCTCTGTATCTGTCCACCCTCATATCCTCATTTACATGCACGAAAGTGAGGGAGAGAAAAAAAAAATGCTACGTTGCCATGTGACTTTTAAGGCAGCTGGATATAATACTAAAAAATAGAGACTTTTGATGTTTGTACTGGGGCTGTAAGAACAAGCAAAGTGTTTCGGTCCAGTTGACAGGTAAGTTGATAAATGGACTGTTATCTAGGTGGAGCACCAGAGAATCAATGGGCTGGGGTCAGGCCACTTGGTGACACAGTGCAGTCATCATGTTTGCCAGGCTGTGCACACACACAGAGTCTTCAAGGAGCAGGACTGCTGCCCTTTCTTTGTACTCACTCTAACTGCACTATGAGATGCCTCGGCCTGCACAGTGAAATGCATCTCACCTTCCATGCATGCTATGAACCATTAAAAAGAATATTGCAATGAACCTACTGCCTCCTTCCTGAACATTTAGTTAAGGAAAATTTGCATTTAAAATCATACTTAATCAGAAGTGTATAAACCTGCCCCCCTCCCCCCCCCCCCGTAGGATGACATTTTGAATAGACCAAAAAATTATTTAAAGAATTCTTTGTGGGATGAAGAGAAAATTAGGGACAATACTTGTAGCTGGATTATCTTTCTTATGTAAACTACACAAAATACACACAAGGAAAACAGAAGGATGATAAGGGAAAATGCTTTTGGAAACTGTTACTGTTTCTGGTGCTGACCCCTTCTATACCTTTTCAGTTACAGAAATGCAGCACCTGGTCAGATGGGCTACTCCTATAGCTAGGAAGTCCTTCCCAGTGTCTGGCTGTTGAAAGCCTTGATTTGTCTCACCCAGTCAGTCACGGCTCACAAAAAAACCCATGAAGGTTTGCAAACTACAGGCTCTTTTTAGACAGAAAATTAAGGAGGAGATTGAAAAATAAAATTAAAAAAAGGAAAAAGAAAAAAAAAAGAAGGAAAAAAACAAAGATGGAAAAGGATCCTGTGGGAGTAACAGTAGCATTTGTATGTTTATCTCCTAAGCATTTTTGGAGATTTCATAGGAGTAGGCTGGGGTGGTGAGGCTAACAGTTTCTTTCCCTCCAGCTGGTTGCCACTGAGATGCCTCCAAAGCATGAATAAGCTTCAACAGCACTAGGAGGACACTGTGGTACTGGGGATGATGAGAAAGCCATGATGGCTTAACATGCTTCCAGTACCCCATGCACCCCTGCACTTGCTATTAATGACCTTTCCACTCAAAAGGGCTGACAAATTTGTCTGATAAATTCAATAAAAACACATACTGATAGTGTCCATTTCTTCATTTCTTGTCCCCCTGCCAGCCTATTCCTTGAAATACTCTCAATATGTTGTGCTAAACAGGGAGCATGTTTTACAGTTTCCTGTAAGAGGAGAGGAAAAGGCTATGCCATCCCACTGAATTCTCAAAAGCTGTGAAACACTTAGATCAATCAACAGTCTGATTTACAGTCTGTGTAACATCAGTCACATCTGGGTGCGTAAGATGCCATGGTAGATGTGAATGAAAGAGCAGAACGAGGAAGGCAAAAGAAAAGAAGCAGGTAAAGACAACATAGATATATGGTTTTGACAGGTTTCATGCAACCTGGGATTCAGTCACCTCACTTGTCACATGTCTTCTATTGACTCAGGAACTGGTACCACAAGATGTCTAAGAAAACTCCCCACTGCCATGTCTCTGCAGAACATTCAACCGCGGACAACTTGCCACTGGGACAACTTCCTGCTGGACAGGTCACTGCTGGGATATCTCTAAGCTGGGACATCTCCACACCAGGACACCTCTACACCAGGACAGCTCCCCACAGAGGGATCCACAGTGGATCAACAGATGACACAGGGCTGTGCCGCTCCTCGTCTGCCGATCCACAGAGAGCTGTCCCCTTGGAGGGCTGTCCCAGTATAGAGGTGTTCCAGCATAGAGATGTCCCAGTAGTGAGTTGTCCAGCGGAGGTTGTCCCAGCGGTGAGTTGGCTTCCGCTGGTTGTCCCACTGAGAGTTGGTGGCAGAGAGTTCTTCCTTCCCAACCACAAGACTTGCTGCGTAAATACTACACCTGTGTTTCTCCCACAGCAACAAAGAGAGGTGAGAGTGTTACAAACAATGAGTGAAACCACTGAATTCTCAGTAAGTGCTCTCAGGACAGCATAGAAAATGTATAAATTCTCAACATTTTCCAGCTAACGGTCTTATAGCAAGAGTACCTTCACAGATTACACTCACAGCTATTTGCAGTTTTCACTAATGGGAAATATTATTTTGGTTTTGTCAGTTGCGTTTGTAGAAGGACTGAACTGTTGACAAGTTTTTCTGAGTTTGCTGTTATTTTCCTAGACCTTCTCTGTACATTTTCGTATGAAGTATTTCTTCATAATAAGATATGTCAAACTTCATTTTGCAGTGAATTGAAGAGATTCTGTATTGAAGTGCCTGGGGAGAACTTTAGAAACTGAAGCGTGCCTAGAATTAAAACATGTGGTTAGGCAGTTTGTCCTAAAACGCAGGTTAAACATCAAAGATTCCCAGCAGATGATAAAAGATATCCCCTGTAGGATGTAGCCCGTGATAATTAATGACATTTGCTTACTTTCCTGTTTTGCTGCTTTTCAGTGTTCTGGCTTGATAAAGTTCCCCTGACACTCTGCTCACATGTGTACATTTACTTGAGAATATATACTTCTGGAGCCCATCAGAGGCACTACCTGAGCCTGAGATCTGTTCTTATTTCCTCTGCTTAACAGGCTCAAGGCCTGATTTATAATTGCTTGGAAACTTTAAAAAAATCCAGATTCTAAAGGCAATTATGATGGTGCTTCAGAAGGTGGCAGTCTGCCTCTGAATTGCAAGTGAAAGGATGCTCCAAAGTCAAGGGAATCAGAAAGGTGGTGAACAGTACATGAATCTCAATATGGCCAAGTACTAAACCCTCTGGTACTGCTCCAGTAAACCTTACAAATGAGTGAAAATGGACCCATGCAAACATGCAGGACTGGATAGAGCCAAAGTCTTCGGTACTTTAGAAAGCTGGGCCTGTGCTTCTTGCTGTTATACAGGACACACAGCTGAATTGTTTTCATCAGTTCTAGGAGCAGTTTGCACAACTGAGTTTTCCTACATGGAGTCAGTTTGTCTTTTTATCTGTTTCCATCAGCACACTGGTGGGCAGAAAAAAGAAGAAAACAAGTAAAGCATCTGGAATGTTATGAACCATTGACCTATATTTGCAAAAAACCCATATTTATTCCATGGCTTAGTTTTTGAATACTCAGATTAAAACCTAAGATTTTCAGAAAATTATCTACATTTGTCTTTTGAAGATTGCCAGTAGGTGCTTCAAGATATCTACTGATAAATAAAGGCATTAAAAATCAACAATCTCTTTAAAAAATGTAACTGCCCTAAGTTTAGAACAATCTTTAATTATGTCTCTGTGTATAGTTTTGTGTACATAGGTACACATGTATATGTATCCTATTTTCATGTTTATTAAAGAATTTTTGTCAGACACTATATGAAGGAATTGAGACGGATAGTCAGCACCAAACCACTTACTGATATTATGAGAACAAGAGCAAACAAATAAACAAACAACAAAATATATCGGTAAGTAAATTGCAGTTTTTTACCATAGGTGTTAAAATTGTGATTTCCTGGAAAAAGGAAATCTGTTTGCAGAATTTTTCAGTCTGAGAAGACTTCTAAATATCTTTAATGCTTTGCCGTTTCATAACCATGAATGACAGGGAAGCTTCTGTTCAGTTTGCTTTATGATATAACACTCAAAACATTTTTTAGAACATAATTCCTATTATCATGACTAACCAGGCATAGCTTCAAAGCTTGTTCCCTTCCCTAAATGACTACTCTAAAAGCACATTGTGCTGAAATATTTGGACCCTTGCATTTTCTGTCTTCTGCACTAGAATCCACCAGTCTTAGGGTACTCACCTCACAAAATAGCAGAGAGTAAAAACTAATGTTACACCCAAGACAGGGTGAGCTCTCTGTCTCCATTGATTTTCCAACAAGAGACCACTTTTGTTACATATTTATGAAAAAAAAATAGCTTTGAAACAAAGATCTCTATCACCTCAGCTTTTCTGTGTTGCATTTCAGGTTAGTCAGCATTCAATGAATTTCTGTGCAAAGCATATGGTGCTCCTTGAGATCCTTTAATATAATACAGATTTTTGCAATTCATTCTGATTATTTCAATGTTGTTAGGTGGTTTTATAAAACTTTTACTTTTTCCTTTAACATTAGAGGTATTAGAGTAATATAAGAAAATATGCAGAGAAAATATCCATAAAGAAATAAGTTTTCTTTGGTCAAACTATTACATTAAAGTGTCATTGTATGAACAGAATAGCTTCATACAAACATTAATCTTGTAGTGCAATAAAATTACTAAATGCCATTGCAAAATGAAACTGTGATCACGTGACCACTTTTGTGAAGCATTTCAAATATAGAGCAGAGCTGCAATGTATTTGTATTGGTATACTTAGAGCACAGAAAAAAACATTCCCTTCTGTATTTTCTGATTGCAGTTTTTACTTCTTTACAAAGGGAGCATTAGCGCATGTGAACAAAACAGTTCTACTCAGTAGGGCACATAGCTCAGAGCACTCTGTCCCATTTTCAATGACCTGGAAAACATGAAGGCTGTTGTGCTGAAAAAAATGATAAAAACAAAGAAAAAAGAGAAAAAAAGAAAATAATAATAAATAAATAAAAATTAGAGAGGGGGAAAAAAAGAAAAAGTAAAAGAAAAAGAAAAGAGACTTGCTGAGATAGCTGTAAACAAATAGTGCTTTCATCATCAACATAAATTTGAAACCTATCAGTTTCCTGGGAGAAAGTGATTATCAGGGAAATGGAAGCATGGGGCTGTATCTCACCATGGTTTCATTTGGGAAATGTTGAGAAACAACAATGATAATGAATTTGAAAAGCAACATCTCTGTTACTGTCATAACAAAATAATAATAAATGGAAGATAAAAAAGCCAGACACTGAAGAAAGCAATAAGACAATGCCTTTCATAGGAGAGCTCTTATCGTGTAGGACAACCCTGACTAAAGCATTATTTTATTGCACTGTCTTTCATTGTGGAGTATTACACAACATAATGAGACATTATTCTTGTTATACAAAATCACTTTGAATAAATTCCGGAATTATCACACAGTGATTACAACACAGTCACACTGAAATAATGAATACAATAGGGCTTCTTTGCACTGCTGTATACATGACCTTTTCCATAGTCACCCTGCAGCTAAAGGATACATGTCACTGCTTCTTCTTCTCTCCTGTAAAATGACCGTGTCACTCACCTGACAATAATTTAGCCTTCAGGACAAGAGACAGGCACATGAGGGGAGAAGTGTGATGGGTATTCATGGAATGAATGGGAAGGTAATTTTGGTAGCAGTAATGTCGGTTAAGGTAGAGATAACACTCCAGATGATGAGAAAGATCACTGAGCAGGCACTGTATGGGCATGATAAAAGCTTTGCGAACAGCAACAGTGATTCATGTGGAGTTTCCACATGGCACAGAAGGTGGCAGGCAGAATTTCATGGAGCGCTCACATTGGCTATAGGACCTGTGCATGGGTGGAACTGTGGGACATTAAAATGTGGTTAGCCAAATAGAAGAGAAAAAGCAATTTCTTCAGTAAAAGGTCCCTCTGAATTATGACCACGATGATTATTTGTTACTGCCTGTTTTTAATGAGACATCTTGTTATGGCCAATAGATATTTCTCAAGCACCAACAGCACAAGTTCTCAGGACATTCTGTTGTGGAATAAGTGTAAATAAAGAGGTAAATTTCCCAAAGGGTGAGACTCACTTTTGTGGATATAATTTTTCTGCAAAATTTACATCTGTAGTTCAATTATGCGTAGAAATCTGGATAGACCTACTTCTAACTACCAGATGGCAAAAAGACTAAATCATTCACCTGGAGAGAGCTATATAAACTAACACACATTCCAAAACAAAAAACACTTTTTTTTTTTTTTTTTTTCCCCAAGCTGGGTGATGGCCTTGGTCTGGGTAAAAATATCCATCAGTGACTACCACCTTCACTGTAAATTATTCTTAATTTGCTAAATCAGAATACGTATCTATTTCTTCTCATATTATAGTCAATCTTTAGGTATTTTGGTGCAGGAAAAAATATCTCTGGTTGACACTGACATCCTGCATCTTTCATCTCTTATCTAGTCTTATATATAGTTGAGAGCTGGTCACTCTTGCTAAAATTACTCGCATTAAAAGCAGGTAAAAACAACAGTAAGATTGATGCATCAGCATAAAACAGTATGATATAATGGAGCTTATGAGGACCATGATATTTTGTTGTGCATAAACCTGCAATTAACCTTATTTGTTTTCAAAACTGATGAGATGTATAACAGTATGATGGATATATTTTATAATTCCTCCCATGAAGTCTATTCAGAAATAGGCTCAACTTTGTATTTAAAGTTATTAGCAACTATTTCTGTTATTTAACAGAAGAATGTGGCACATCTATCAAAATAACATTCAGAAATAAAATCAGCCCTAAATACAAAACCCCTCAGATTTACACTACCAAGGAGTAAATGACTGTAACTGATATGACAGACTGTCTCATTCAGAACAATTGTATAAAAATTTAAGACGCAATTGCATCAACTAACTATTCAATAAAGTAGAAAGCATTGTGATGTGGTTTTAAAGTCATGTGAAAATCAAATACATGGGGGGAGAATGATGCTGGAATGGTGACATTTAATATATAAAAAAGGCTGTCCAAAGCAATGCCAATCAGTACTGAAGAATATTTTACTGATACGCTGTGATGTACTTGTGGGGAAAAAAGAAAAGAAAGTGGTAAAAGAAAACGTACTTTAAGATGGCAATTTGTTGAATGAAGAAGTGGGGTCACAGACATATAATCTTTATTAGCATATTATGTTAAAACATTGAAACTATGAAAAGTTTTTTTCTAAATGTCCAGTGTCTGTACAAAAATCACATCATGACAGTGACGAAGCTGAAGCCAGATACATAAACCTCAATGTTAATAAACATATTTGTAGTTTTACAATACAATAGCAAATTATTATTCTTATATTGCCACAGACATTTGCAATATAAATAACACAAGTAAGACTGTAAAAGTGAAAGGTATCATAGTTAAATGTAAGATAAATATTTGTGGCAAATTATTTCAATAGAATATGTATTTATCAACAAATTTCCCAAGATTTCGTCCTGGTTTTACACTTGATACAATCCAAATTGTGTTGTTTGTATCATGGAATTCCAAATGACTTATAGTGGGAACTCCAAATGAGTTATAATGGGTTGTGACTCACAGTGCACTCAGCTCTGCAAAACTACTGAATGTGAGTTTATTTGCACATTAAGATTGGTCAGATGAGTCAGTAGAAACTTTAGAATACACAGGAAAGCAGTAATTAAAAAACAGTTTTAGAAAAGTAACATCTGGACAGATTCAAAAGATCAAGCATTAGCTGGTATTAAAACATTCCATTGTCTATGTCCATCAAAGTGTCCAGATGCTGGATTCTTCTCCAGTTTAAGTTACTTCAGAAAGATCAGGTCTAAGAACAAAAATTGTCATTTGGAAAATAATAATTCTCTCTGGAAATGTTTTGCTGTGTAGAGATATAACCTTATACCTGAAAAGCCTTCAACATTCTTCTCTACTTCTCTCATTTCTCTTTGTTTCTTTCACTTTTCCTCTCGTTTTTATACATCTTTTATATTATTTTCTTTTTTTCTTCTGATTCATTCATTTATTAAGCTTATTTTTCTGTTTCTTTATCCTTCACACATCACTGTTTTCACCTTCATTGCTTTTTTCTTTTCTTTTCCACAGTTTTCCTTTTTTCTTCCCTTCCCCCCCATCAAATAATTAAAAAACAAACAAACAAACAAAAAAACCCAACTTCTTTCCTGCTATGTCTCTGCTTCTGGAGGGAGCAATAATACCCTCAAGTCTCAGCAGTTTGATACTATCAAGTCTTCTGTGGTAGTTCTGAAGAAATGGCAAGGTCTCTTGGAAAATGCATTGACTGAAGATAGGACAAGCTTCTGTCCTGGGCTCAGATCTGTTACTATTCAGCTTTATGACTTCAGGTAAATTTTTCAGCTTTGTTGTCTAGCTGCTTCTAATTTAAATTCATAGGGGCACAACTAATGAAAGAGGAGTCCTTTGGGTTTAATCTGCTTTTTAAAAAAACACAATTTGGCTGACCAGGTATAGGTAAGAAATATGATGTTCATGGGTGAAGTGCATTAGAGCTGACCACTGCTGTCTCACATTCACCAATGTTTGGTTGGTTGATTGATTGGTTGGTTGATTGATTGTTGGACTGACTAGTGGCAGCTGAATCCCTCAGCCTGCACGGAAAATGCTGGCTCTTGTTTTAGTTACATGCATCCACTTTTTAGCTACCCATACTGAGAATCATATAGGGCACTCTCCAGCGCCAATAAGCACCTTGACAATGCCACAGGGTTGTTACAGAAAGCTGTGTGCAGTAATATCAGGGTCTTGAAATTAGTTTTGAGGGCAGCCTCTCTGCATGTAATTTCAAGAACTGGAGGTGCTGTTGGAGTGCTGTCCAGACTGTGTTAGCAGAGGGAGGGGCACAGTGGGGCTGTTATAAAGAGGAGTGTCCTTTGGAGTATGTTTCCCTGTCATACTAACTGGGAAGCTCTCAGCATAGCCTGGAGCTGTCTCCTGAGCAAGGCAGAATTAATAGTAAAGCAGTTTGGCCTCAAGGATCCTGCCAAGGATGATCTAGAAAACTGTGGAATACTGTGAAGTTTGCTGTGAATTAGTAAGCAGATCCTTAAAGTATAAGTGTTGTTAACACTGTGTGAACAGCCAGGAAAGGCAGTGCTGTGAATAAATACCTGAAGTCAGCTAAACATCTCAAGGTGTTGCAATAAGATCATTACTATGCGAGCTGATCTAAACTACATTTTATAGTCCCTGTGAATTTTTAACTTGAGAAGTATGTTGGTATTTATCATGAAAAGGGCACCACGAGTATATATCCTCTCTGTGTCCTTTTCTTTTTCCAGACTTTGCAACCCTTAATTTTCTTCTTCTGTCCTCTTTTTTCAATTTCCTTGTATCTTTTCTTCAGTTTTTCTCATCTTCCTTTCTCTCCATCTGTTCTTTGCAAGATGTTGAAACAAAACTTAGTATGTGCTAATGAGAATTCCTAAGTACATGTAAAATTTACGTAAGGAGGAGCAGAAAGAGAAAGAGTGAGCCGAAGAGAAGAAAGAGCATAGCTCAGTGTTGCTTCCAGGTTTATCTCATTTCCATAGTTATCTGCAGTAGTTCCTGTGGCATTTGTTGTGGCAGGAAGGAAAGAAGGGAGAAATGCAGACAGAGTTTATTCTAATTTTTGTTGTAAAGTAATATTGAAATTACACAGAACCTCTTTCAGGATCCCAGCAGAGCTACTTAGTCACTATGATGTTTTCCAAAACAAAGACATTACCTAAACCTAAAGATTAATTTCCAAATTTTGAAAAAAAAACAACCAAACAAAACAGTACTTTTTTTCCAGAAATGAAACTGAGAGCAGAGCAGCAGCAGTCGTGTTCATTACACTCAGCTCTACTGTTTTGATTCCCCTAAATTCACAACACAATGTAAGACACTCAATCCCTTGTACAAGGGGGTGAGCCCCCATGAGGCAGAGGCTCTGCTCCAGTTGGTGTTGTAAGATGAAGAAGCCAAAGAGAGCAAGAAAAGTCTGGTGTACAATAATATGTCTCGGTGCTTGTGCATGTCATGAGCTTACAGATTTTGTACCAGAAGATTATAGATTTGTTGGGCACAACAGAAGGAGATGCCCTTGGACCCCGTGCTGGGGGAGGCATGGTCTTGTACAGAGCAGCTCCAGGAGCCAGTGACACCAGGAGAGTAAGGGTCACTTCTCTGTTACCATGGAAGGGAAAAAGCAACATAGCTGTCATGGAAAGTGCTGCTACTGTTGCTCATGCTTCAGTTCTCATCTCTTCAATGAAGATAACACCTCTCTGGAAGGCTCTGAGAAGAAAGCCATTAGCGATTATGAACTGCTCAGGTACTGTAACAGCCATATAAAGAAATATAGCTCCAGCTCCTAATGAGAGGAAGATGTTGTCTTTGTGTGAATGAAGGAGGATGTCAAACTACACCTCTTTCTCAGCATTGTTGTTTCCCTCCAGCATGAGGACTCCCCTTAAAAGTTCCTGTATCCTCCTTTTCCTCTTGTAGTGTAACATCACCTTCCACTCCCCTGAGTACCAAGATATCAGCTACTTCCCTATGAAGGGGCAGAAGAAAAAGGCCTTTTTCTAAAAACACAAATCAGACTATTAATGACCAGACAGGTTCATCTTCTTTATATATTAATGGTTGAAATGTCTTTGGTGACTGCTTTGCTGAAGGGGAAGCTCTGAAAATATGTGTCAAACTAGAGTCCCCCCAGATCCCAGCCTTATCTCCTCAGCCTTCTCTGAGTTTGGCTGGCAGGCTATTAAGTGGGGCTCCCAGGCTCCCAGAGCCCAGGCATGTGGGACAGCCCCACTGCACAGGCAGCAGTTTTTGGCTGCCGAATGAGGAGCCAGGATCTGGATTTAGTAAGAGATGGAGCTCCCAGATGTGTCTAACAGGCATCCATGCTCACAAGTGGATGGATATTTTCAAACTGCAGTGCCTGCAAAGCAGGATTCCTAGCATGCTGGCAGGAAGTCACACAAGCTTTGGATAGAAACCTGCCCAGTGGCCCAAGTTCTTTCAAATGACTGCCCGTGTTTTGGCTAATGCTTGCTGAATTAGAACCCTCCTCACAAAACATTTTGATCTCAACAAATCAGCATTTTGATGGAAAAGCAGCTTTAGCCAAAGAGGCGTCTGTCACTGAATTCCACATTTGGAAGTGTTTTGCTCTGTGAGCAGGATGGGATTCCTGGTAGCTTCTGTCCGCAGACTGTCCTGCTAAGAACAACCAGAGAGAGGGTGTGCCACAATGTGAGAAGGGATTTAACCTACTCTCACCATTTTGCATGTGGATAATTTCTAGTCCTGCTGTTGGATATATATCTATCCTATAAGGACCTGGATCTGCATTTATACTTATATATTCAGATTTTTGTCACTGTATACTCTGAGAGCTAAGTAATTTATGTATCTTTCATCGCAGCTCTCCTGAACCTGCTACCAGGTTCACAAAGACTGAAGCACAAAGCAGAGTCCTTTAGGCAGGAATAGGTGCTGAAGAGAGCACAAATCTCAACACACGGCCTGTTACTGAATCATCATTTTCATATTCCTGTTTTCACAGCTTCTACCAGCATATTTTCTACTTGCATTCTGTTTCCTACTCTGAGAGATCAAATGAAGAATTGCCAAGACTGGATTCTTGTGAAAATTTCCTTCTTCAAACTATTTCCATGTATTTTACCTTGCAATTCAAGGAAAATACAGGGTCAATCCAACCCTTGTCTTGAATTTTGGAAGGACTGAGTACCACCATTACATATGCACTGAAAGACTTTCCTTCAGAAAGCTGCCTTTTATTGCTTTGTTTGGGTTGACTCACATGATTTTGTATTTACATTGTTAACAATAGAATCTGTATATGACTAATTCTAGGTTGTTTAAAATATTTCCAGCAGAGTACTATATGTTATTCAAATTGTAGTGGATCCTTGAATTCCTGAAATTATTATAGTAATATCATCACTGACAGATACTGTCTAGACCTTAGAAGCTTGTTCACAACAACTTCTCTCTCTTTCACTTTTTGTTAGAAAATAATGACCAAGTTTTTTGCTTCTGTGCTGTCTGGGGCAATGGTGCCATTTGGCATTTTTGCTCATGCAACCATTTTAGTAGAATGAGCTTTGACAAGCAGGTGGTGTATGGAAAAGCTGGGAAAATGTTTTCAAATACCCCATGTGCATGAAAAATACTACCTCAACCATTGCTTCAATACATTTTTACATAATACTTTGACATGCTTCTCAAAGAGTTCCAGTTGTGACATGCATGGTCAAAGGATCTCTTGTGTAGCTTCTTCTATTGAAGAAGTTGGTGAAGATTTCTTTATTAGTACCTAAAATAATTGCTAAACCAATCCTTTTCAGGTTGCTCCTATCTTTACACTTACACAACTGAATGGAATAACTGAGTCTAGACAGCACAAACTTTTCTTTCCTTCTTGATTAATGTTAGGTGCATACGGGAGACATGGTCTTTTAATACAGAAATCTTATGTTCTTAGCATGTTTTAACATATCCATGTGCATATCACTGCAGTTAAGAGTCTTGTCAAAGAAGAAAGAACGAAACTTCTAAGCAAGCTGAAATTGAAGACACTTGGGCAACTGATGCCCTCTGGACATTCAAGCATAACAAGGAATCACTTTGGTTTTTGGCATCTGTTTAATGAAGAGGAGCCCTATGCCTTTCATAGAAATAAATTTTCCACCCAGTCAGACATCTCCTAACTTCTACCAACCCATTAACTTGGCCAAAACTTCCATCCAATTACCCAGCTTCTTGGCTAGAACTTTAAGTGTTTCCTTTTCCTTACCATCATCCTTAAGGTCTTGTATAAATTCTTTCCTCAGCTGACTTCCTGAAGGCTTTCTTACATTCAGGAAGGATAGTGGTTGTGATTATTGAGAATGGGAAAAATATCTGACTGTCAGGAGCATATGCTTGGCAGCTGAGTGAAGCATATGTCACTTTCTCTTTCAACGGATTTGAAGAACATTACAAATAGTACCAGGCCTTTGAGACCTTGGAAAGAAGGAATAGTTACACATCACCTCTCTTTCTGCTTCTTCATTGGCTCCCCCATCTTCGTCGAATTGCACATCAGCATCCTGTCTTCACTTTTAACATTAATCTCAGCTTACCTCCCCTGCTAACTCTTTCTGTGAATTCATTCTCAAACACATACTTATGACAAAATCTATCTTAAACTTTTAAAAGAAGAAATACTATTGCTTATGCCGCCCCCTGAGGCAATCCCAATAAATATCTCACAGCAGATCTGTTCCCTCAGAACCTCTTCCAAAATTCGTTTGCCAATACACCCACAGGTGTATTCCTGCTGTACAAAGCTCTTATGTTTATTCCTCCAGGCTAATCCTGTTTTGAATTCCTTTTGTGAATAGCCTAACACAGGGTGATCATGGTCAGTGAGTGCACATGGTACTGCTCTAGGCACTACAGTTGCTCTGTTATGAAGGCAGACACATGAGAGACAGTTCAGTTGCCTAAATAATCTGGTGGGAACTGTAATGAAGAAAAGTGCCTGAGAGGTAAGCATAGGGCTCCAAGGATGGAGATCTCACAGCTTTCTGGGATCTTTTCCAGCATTGAAACATTTTAATGGTAAAAAGTGTGCTTCTTACATCAAACTCAAAGAACTTCCACCATTGCACCTTGTGGCTATTGCTTCTCATACTTTGACTGTGTCAAAGAAGAGGTTTTAGCTCCTCTTTCTCTGCATTGTCATATTAAGCAAATTTAGATAAGATCCCCTCAATTCTTTTCTTTTCCAATCTGAACAAACATGGTTCTCTCAGCCTCTCCTCATACAGCATGTGCTTCAGTCCCTCACCACCTTGGAAGCCTCCCCTTGTCATGGTCCAATGTATCCATGTAATTTTTATCATGTGAGGAGAAACTGCATGGACTCCACATATGGTGTCACAAGTGCCAGCCAGAGAGAGGGGAAAAATCACTTCACCTGACCTGATGGCTACACTCATGTTAGCCACAACACAGTTGCTGTGGAAACATACCACTGGCTCATGTTCAAATTGCTGTTGACTAAGTCCCCCCACTTGGTTGATTATTATTTTTTTATTATTATTTTAATTTAAAAATATATATATTTTGGCAAAGGTACTTTCAGGTCAGATGCTGTACTGGATCCTTAATGTCTCTCAGTCTAGAAATGCAAGCAATATCTGATTTTAACAGAAGATAGATATAGATCAAAATGAAATTGTGCAGGCTTTGTAAAATGCCAGATTATTATCTCAGAAAACCAGGAAATGCATTTCACAACCTGGTAAGCACATGGATCGGATTACCTAAAAATAAACTTTTTCATTAGTTAATGGATAAGAATAAATGCTTTTAGGGTGGCATGTGGACTATATTTGACTCCTCCTTTCAACCTCTTTCACCCCACTCTTATAAGTCTTTAGCTGCAAAATAAAGCAGCCAGGAAAGAAAAGCTGATCATAATAAACACCCAATAAAAAAACATAAACACACAGAAAGAAGAAAGAGCAGAAGCTGTAGAGTTCCATAGCAGGCATTTGTCCATAGCATTTGGTACAAATTTGATAACAGATGCCACCAAATTTAATTGCACTGAACATCACAAATCCTACTCTTGTCTCTGGAGTTATGACACATCTGCTCACAGCCAAGATACATGTGCTCCTACTTCCAACAGGAGAAAGCTAGAGTGTTTTTGGGTGAAAACTGCCTTAAAAAGGAATCTAGAAGCACAAAGTTCATATGCCTGGTCTCCACCTGATATATTACTAATAAGAAGGAATAAAATAATCTCTCAGGTGCCACCACAAAGATATGATCTACATTTTACTGAAGTCAACATGTGTTTTTCTCCATAGCCCTAAGGAACCAACATGCGAGGGTAGAAAGTGTCCATATAACATTAGAAGATATTAGGCCTAGGTATCCATGCACTGAGAACTACTAATAAATCTAGGAAGAAAAGATTCCAATTTCCATGTTATTTATCCCTATTATTATGTATTTGTAACTAGCTGATTCTCAAATATTTATGTATTTTTTATTGGTTGTCTTGGATTTCAGCCAATATCAAAACCTGTAAGCAGAGTAGGGTAGATGCTGAATTGCAAACTTGTGAATCATTGCTTGTATTATAGAACTTCAGGCTGAAAAGACTTATACAAAACATTGCCATATGGCTTTTCTTTTTTTAAAAAAAAAAGGAATCTGAAAATACGTAAGAGTCCTGTTTAAGAATTCTAGACATGAAAGCAGGCAATGATGTCACTGCAGGTTGCATTCAGTGACAGGTACTTTCTTTGTTGAAGCATCATATAATGTCACACAAAATTTACTGCTATTCTCATTCTTCAAATAATACTGTAGATCAGTTTCCTCTCCCCTGTGTAACTCCAGTTACGCCTTTTCCCAAATTACTGAACTTAGTACAAGCTCAGAAAAGGTATATTTTTTAAAGCCTACAATTTATCTTTAAACTCTCAGGCATGAGAAGAAGTTCTGACTGAAAGCAGAGAAACAGGACCAGGTTTTGAACAGCTGTTGGCAGTTTCTTGTTTTAATTGAGGCAAAAAATTCTCAAGTTCAGATGGCATGAATCAAAGCACTCATTCCAGAGAAAAATTACATTATTTAGAAACTAACACAGTAAAATAGACAGAAACATTTTGACAGCCTGTTTAAACTTTTCCCTAGTTAGGAGAGATGATGAATACGAAAGAGATGAAGGAGAGACAGAAGAAGGGAAGAGGTTCCAGGAAATTTGAGAGTTTGTCTTTAAGTGGTCTGAATTTCAAAGCACTTAGAACCGAGTTACTGCTGCTTTAAAAATCAGGGCCTTCTTTTCAGTACTTTCACTCAGTTTAGAGAAGATTTGCTTTGCCCCAGATTTGCTTTGTCTTGATGCAGCAAATTGAAAAATATTTCAACTGCCCAAGCTCCAGAGAAAGGTAAGAAACATGGAATTAAGATGCTATAGACCTGGTGCTTTCAAAAAATTCTCTTTTAATGGAATTTGAAACTCCACTCAGAATCTGGGAGAACAGGAGTAAAAGACATCTGAGAGCTACTCATATTTTCCTGAACTTGTGGACTACATTAAATGGGCCCAGCAGGTTACAAATTACTGTAGCTTTTGTCTCAGCTTCTAACAGCAGCAGATGAAATCTGTAAATCCTTGTTTAGGTTGAAAAATTATGTAGGGACTTTCCTTACAATCGTATTCTTTCAGTAACAAACACTCCATCTGGCAAAGAAAATGAGAGAGTAAACACAATGGAAGAACTCTACCACTTCAGTTTCCTTAATTCATGATCAAGGAGTGACAACTGTGTCCTTAAGCCTTTTTTTTTTTGCTTTGAGCAGCATCTACAGAATGATGCAACATTGCCAAACACATGCGCATATTTGACATGCCATCCAGCAGAAAATATGCTGTACTCACACACCAATTACTGTCATTGACTCAGACACTGAAATGTGTCAAGAGGTTGAGCACAGAGAGTTCCTAAATCAGGCTGAAGAGGTGTGTGTCTACAGCTCTGACTCTTGGACATACATATCTCTGCAGAGATTGAAACCACTTCAAGCACACAGGCACCTGACATCACTTTAAGTAGAAACAAAGAACTTTGAGCAGAAAAAGATGGGGAAATGGACAGAAGAGGAGGCAATATTATCTTCCACCAGTTATGAGTCGCCCTCCAGCAATGTGAAACATATTTTGGGATGACTTTAGGCTACAGAATAATAAGCATCCAATGGCTGCCTTGGTCACTATCTGTTCTACAATCTTTCAATCTTTCCCTTTTTTTTTACTGAACTTGCATATCAAGCCCCTGGTCTGCAGGTTATGACACTTAGCAACATTATGGAGTCTGTTCCGAACAGACCCCAAACCAAAAGCAATAAGGGGAAGCAGATATTTCCACAAGTACTTCCTCCCCACCAAGTGTTTCAGGTAATAGTTATACACACATTTCATTATAGCTTTGTTCTGATGACTGGTCTGTGCTACTGGACTGTAACTGGATTAATGATTATTACAGATTTTCTGTTACCACTTTTCAATCAATCTTTTCAGAAATGTCTCATTTAGAAGGGGCCTGAATTTCAGCAAAGGAAACTGCAGACATTTTATCTATTAACAATAGGTAATTTCATTTTAGAATTCATATACACTCCTGAACTTTCTTTCATCAACAAGAATAAAAACTGGGACTTAGATAATGAGCCTATCTGGGAATATTAGTATTGCTTATTAAAAGTAGTTAATTTACAACCACTATACCTCCTGAATATTTTTCTGTTTTATGAATAAAGAAAATGAGTCACAGCTAAAGGACTGCAACAGGGCTCTAAATGACAACTGTAATTTACAATAACAAAAGGTCTAGTCACTTCAGCAGCAGCAGCAAACTTCCCTTAGGTTGCATGGAATATGAAGGTAAGGACAGCAGTTCAGCTTCAAGAACTTCAATGATTAAGTTCCAGATGAAGACAAATTTAGAGCCTCTATTAGTTTCCTAAACACAGTCAGCTGGTGCCGTTTGAACTGGCAGTATGATAAGGAGGTAGCGGTCACATGTGCCTTCCTGGACTATCAGCTGGAAGCCAGGCATGACACCATCTGCCATCTAAATTGGCACAAATGCCTATGTCTAGGCAACTGAATCAAGCTCTGAGTGTCTGCAACTGGTGTCTTTATTTGAAGGTAGGTGTTTCCACAATAGCCAATGGTGATCAAGTCAACATAGTCAAGGCAGCCTAGAGAGCTATCCCAATCACCCTGCAATGGATGTCTAATGACTGAACAATTTTCTGAACTTCTTTGGCTATGCAGGGACAATTCTGTTGCCTAATTATAGGTGTTAATATCGTTTTACCCTATTGTAAATTAGCTATATATTTGAGGCCAAAAGATATTATATAGGTCCTTCAGGAGTTGTGTATCCTTCTGGAGTGGAAGCTGGAGGTGAAGAAGGATGCCCACTGTGTCTATAATGCTATCAGATGCCTAAGTTTAAGTTGAATCATACACCGATACACCTCAAAGTAGGTGTCTAGATATATATGTCTGTGTGTCCAAAGCCTAGGCTTAATAGCTAACTTACGTATTTTCAGGTCAGAGGATTCTGACAAACAGCATCATTAAGTAATTAAAGATGGATTGATTATATTTTAGAGCCATTACAAGTCCTATTAAAGATACTTTGGGAAAGAAATGCAAGGCAAGAAGGAAATCAACATCAACCAACATGGATTTCGCTACAACGAATCATGTCTAGCTAATCTGATTTCCTTCCACAGGAGGATGGCAGATTTTGTGGACAGAGGAGAAACAATACATGTCATATATATTTCCTTTAGAGAGACATTCTCTCTCATTAAATTCTCCTAAGCCAGTAAAGAAATGTCAGTCTCAAGAATAATACTATAGAACAGATAACTGTCCACAGACTGTCATTATTAATATTTCACTGTCAAGATGGAACAATGCAGAGATAATTTTGCAGGAGTCCATTTCATAGTTCTATTAAATATTTCATTAAGGGCTGGATGACAGAGCTGTGAGTTTACTCATTAAGTTTGCCCATGATACCATGCATTGGATATTGAAAAGATTTCAGCTGAAGTATCGTATTAAATTCGGAGCATCACCAACAAGAAGAAACATGGACCAGTTGCTTAGTCTGAAGGAAAAGAATTAGAATTTTCAGAGGACTAATAAATATTCACCTAGAAGAAGGTTCAGAAGAAGTGCAGCTGGTTAGTCTGGAGAAGAGAAAGCGGAGAGGATGTGTCTCATCATTCTTGGAACCTGTATTGCGCTGCCTGCTACAAGAAGAATACAAACAACCAGCTTTCCAAGACTACGTTGATTGGGAAAAACTGTGGGCTAAAAACTGAAGCAGGGAAGGTCTAGAAAGACTTTCTAATAGTCAAATGAGAGGAACGGAAACTAAGTGCCTGGAAAAGCTGAGAAGTTTCCAATGTAAAAGGCCTTGGATGGGACTTGGAGCAACCTGTTCTACTGGAAGTATCCCTGCCAGGGGTTTGGGACTAGACGATCTTTAAGGTTTCTTCCAACCAAACCATTCTGTGATTCTGTGATCCCAAAAACCACCTAGCTAAGTTTGGAGTCTCTTCAGGAACCTTCCACTAGTAACATGGAAAATAAACACATTTCAGTAGTTCAAAAGAATAGGATAGACATTATTTTAATAGAATTTCTCCATGGAAATGGAGATGTATGGAAGTGTAAATAATACAATGAATAAAATGTGTAAAAGGAAAAGCCTTGTGTCTATGATTATGTGATTCTATGATTATGGCAGAAGAAATTTAACAGTGGCAAATGAGCATCTTCCAGTCCTCATTCAAGGATTTCAGTGTGCTTTTCTTAGCTACTCTACTTGATCTAAGAGAAAAATGGAGACACCTACAGCAAGTGGATCCTAGATTTTCTTTAAAATAAAATAATTCTTAGAGTATTATTTAGAACGCCCATTTAGTTTTTTAGAACAGTTGATTATTTTCAGTATTTCTTCAAGTAAGTGAAGACAGCTTGGATTTTTTTCTAAAGGTTTGATCCAAAGCTTTCCAAGCTTCTGAAAATATGAATGGTAGTAACTGACTCATGTATCATTATTGTTTGTCACATTACAATAAGAATCAGATGTTCGGACTGAAATACAATGCAGAAATACCTACTGTGGCATTAAAAAGAACAAAGCAAAACACATTCCTACACAAAGAGTTTTCTTTTATCATGATACAAGGTTTTTGTTTCATCCAAATTACTAATCAATAGCATTCAAAGCTAATTCAGTTTGCAAACCAAAGATAAATGAACCAAAAATGTATGAGGTACAAAGTTATGAAAAAATCCTTGAAATATTCAAGCTCTCAAATATTAAAGTCTTTAAACCCAATTGCTTCCTTTCTTTCTGCTCTAATGTATAGCTTAAGCAGTACTGAACACAATCCATGCAAACTGCCCATACAGTCAATCACAAGACTGAAGATTACCAAATTAAAGCATAATAAGATAATATCACACCAGCAGCAGCAGCAGCATATAAGCTCATCTCCACAGCAGGATACTGCAAATGTTTCAGAGAATGAAAAACATTTCAGTTATAGGCCATATGCGTAATACTGTCATGCTGTGCTAGCCAGGTTGCAATTAGCTTCCCGTTTTTCATCTCCTTCTTCACAACCTACACAAAACCATCTAATCCACTAGGATTTCTACAGGCCACTGCAGAAGTCTGCAAACTTTCCATCCAAAAGAGCAGATTTAAATCAGAAGCACAATATATTTAATGCAAACTCCTTTCTCTTCCACTGATTTTGCACTGTTCAAACATATATTTTGGTTAGAAAGAAATGGCGGAGAGTGCTCCTCATGGTCTTTTATTTGTTTGTTTGCTTCTTTTCTTTTTTTTTTGGCTTTTTTTTTTTAATAGAGATAAAGCAAAATACCTTTTTATAAGAGTAAACTGAGCCTGACAAAGCCAGGACCATGGTTTCTCAAGTATGAATTAAAATACAGCATATGACTACAACCTCTGAGTCTCTCCAAGACTGAATAATTATATTTTGCTTTCTTTAGGCTTTTTATCACAACAAAGTTGCTGCTTAGTTTGTATAAATAATGAGGGGGGCAAGTTACAAACTCATTATACTCATCTTGTGGTTAGGTTTTCCACTCCATAGCTTGTAACATCTACCTTGTGTATACTTACTAGTTTTGAAGACAGACTTCCCATGATTCCCTGAGAAAACTAGTTTGAAAGTTTGCGGTTGGATCTGTTAAACTGTACCATTTGTTGGAATTCAAGACATTAAGGTATTCTGAATTCCAAAACACCCAAAAGCTTCCTTTGAAAGACTTCACTGAAATTCCCACCAATATCCCAAGAACTGTCAATGTAACTGACTTTGTATAATTTTTGCTGATGTCTTAAAATTTCCTAGTAAAGGCATTTTGCAGAAATGCAGTTTTAACACTTAACTACTGTTTTTTGGACTAGATTTCCATTCTTACTTAAATTAATCTGTATCTGTAATATCACTAACTAAAGTATATGAGTAGTTCAAATTTGCAAGTGACAATTAATAGCAATATCTTTTTGCTACCAACACACTTGCTGCAAGTGATTTCCTGGCATTGATACACAGCACATGTGCTTCTTCTAAGAATAACGAAGAAACAATCTGCCTAGAAATTACCTACCCCTGGCTCTATAAAAGATTGTTCATCTATATTACCAAAAATGACAGCTGGTTCTAGCCTATTTACAAAAAAAAATACCCAACCCAAGCCCACTATTTTCATTACTGTTGCTGTCATCATGCAGACACTTAAAAGAATGCGAATGCTATCAAAGAACCAGCTTAACATAAGCATTCCTGTAATGAAATGTTATAATCTTATATAATTTTATGTAAACTACATGAAGAAACTGTGTCACAAAACTAGTGCTTATATCCATTGCTGGCTTTATAAATAAGTACCTTGTACTCACATACGTTACAACAAAAAAGCCATCTGCCACCTATCACAAAATACTGTCATACACATGGTGATATGCAGGTGTCTCTCTGCTATTAAATTGGCTTCCACATTTTGGGATCCCATTGTGGGCCTTGTTAAATATTTGCTGCCTTATCTAAAGCACCCAATTTTCCACCAGTTAAGTTCTCTAACAAGTACATTTTTGACTCTGGAGCTGCGTTATGTGCCAGTCATTTCATCATTGTACCAGCCTGTTTCCTGCTAGCAAGTCACAAAAAGTGTAGTTAGAGAAGACATAAAACAAAACAGCATGTGGAGACCTCAGTTCATTTTTCCTCCCCAACTAAGGTATAAGAAAACCCATTTGAATCCCAGTTTTGTACTTTCAAAGAAATGAGGCTGAGAAACATGTTTGTTACAGTTTTCCATTAATTCCTCAAATAAAGAAGTATTCACTGGGCCAGGGAGCATGAAAATTTGACATAACAGAGGGCCCATGTCAGAGGTAGGCATCTTAGATTTGAGTCCCTACTCCAGTGAAAAGTAGTTATACAAAAGGAAACCACTTCTATGGGAAAAAACAGAGATATTATTTTACTGCATATGTAGTCCGTTATTCAGGAAATTTTCTGAAGAGGCAAATTCTAATCTGCTCTCAAAATCAGGTAAATTAGGGTGTGAGCATATGTTTCTGTCTCTCTACATACACATGTAGAGAAGCAGACAAAAAAAGGCAAAAAAAAGGAGCATGTGAAACTTCCTGGTTTTGTTTGGCATGAAATGGGACTGACAAGGCTTAGAGGAGAGACTTGTTCTCCTTAGCTGTCTAGGTTCAAAGCATGGATTGGCCTTCCCTCAAAGGTAATTTAGAGCACCTTACAGAGGTACCTGCTCTAAATTACCTCTCTTCTCTTGCCATATAAATGTAAATTAATCACACAAATTAATACTGCCCTTAGCTAGAGCAGTATGGCAACCTAGAAGAGCAAAGTGGTAAAATCACAGCAAAGTCCAAAGAGAATAATTTTACCCATTACACCCATCATCTCTCTTAACTTTTTTCCTAAATCTAAAAATAGGTAGTGCAACCATCTCATGAATGACTATATTTATCCCCTCCTTTCCCCAAATTAATCTCTGCTGTGGTACATCTAATTTTGGAAAACTACCTGAGGAAATTACTTTTGCATAGATTCTCTTGATATTAATTATCTTGAAGCCAATAATATGATGGTAAATATAAAGCAGAGAGGATCTGTTTCTTAGTTTGTGTGTGAGGAATTACATGGACTCTTAGCAGGAAGAATGTTTACATAAAAGGTGGGTCCCAATTTAAATATCTAAATGCTTTAAATATGCATTCAAGTCATCATGCCAGGCTATCTTTATACCTAGGAGAATGGAACAGAGCCCTCCAGAGTAACTCCTGCATTGGATGCCCAGAGAAATATTCACTTGTCATAACACAGGTGCCTACAGTCACTTTTGGCACCTCAGGTTACCAGGCTGCATATCACAGGGGCATGGGTGTCCTACCTCTGCATCCCATCTGCCAAGTGCATGCAGATATTTGCATCTGAAGAGATCCAAGATACGTATTTGTTCTTGCTTTTTGCTGACAGTGAGATGAATTGCCTGATAGAGACTTACTTCTCTGCATAGTTTATAAGGTAAATCTATAGTAATCTCTTTAGAGTTAGATGCCCAACTTTCAGATGCCTAAGGGAGAGCAGACAAATCTCAGCTTCATGAACCTATGGCATGAAATAATGAAGTCAAATGAGCATAAGGAAATGGTGCATTGTGTTTTATATGTACTGCTAGAAGAAAATATGATCAATAATGTAGCTCTTTCTTTCATTGAAGATGTCTCTGCTGCATTTCAAGAGGTCATAACCATTTATTTTCCTAATAGCTCCTACAATCATTCTCAAAATGCTAGTATGGTTTTCTGTAATGTATTTTTACATGACCCAGTGGTGAATGTAAATGAAGTTATAGGGGTTTTTTCCCTTATCCCTAGTTTTGCATTTGAAAGCCAGAGAATAATTCAACAACAACTGCAAGTAACAACCTTCGATTTATGGATTTTTCAGTTTATTTCTCTAGGTGATAAAAAATATGTTTCTCTGTTAACTTTGGTTTTTTCAGTCTCAAGGTTACATGTTTCTTAACCTCAGATTGTGTCTCAGCAGTTCTGAATTCACTGCTTTAGTGAATATTTCATTGCCGCTTGCATAGATAAGCTTTTCATTATAGTACAGTCTCACACCATAGGCAGGTCAAAGAAACATATATATGTACAGATATTGAGAAATGGAATTGTCAGCATCATTCAGTATGTCACATAAATATTTCTCTTAAGAGTTATCTTCTGCCTAGTGGAGTTTTGTATTTGTATTCGTAAGTATGTCTCCCTTCTGATAAAAAACAAGATTATATAAATTCTGGTTTCCCCCCAGTGCCTGCAAATCATTCTAATACTGTGGTGGTCTTCACAGTTTCTCTGTCACGTACTTCGTTTGCTGTTTTCTGATGCTCACCAATATTTATTCCCTATTTTAAATTACTTCTTACCATTCTGATGCACAAACCTAGGCTAGCTGTATATTTTCTGTGGTCTGATTCAATCTTTCAATCTCTGCAGAATCACAACTTTAATTTAAGTGAATTGTAAAAAAAAAAAAAGTAAATATTTACAAAAATGGTCTAGGTTCTGGATGTGTTGGTTTCAGGATTTATATCACATTAATTTTGTTAGAGGAAACTAACATTTTAGCGGCTGTTCTGAATCCACATTGCTAAGCATTTAATTCATAGTAATTGCTATAAAAATATCTGATATTTAACCATACACAGTGTTTTCAAATGCTATATATTTTAGATAAAGAGAAGGAATAACAAACTGAGTAAATTTCCTAGTATAAAGGCTTGTCTATTCATATCTGTTAATCTTTGACCATTTCAGAACAAGTACATGCCTCCATTGCTAAAAACAAAGATATAGTCCTCTGTTCTTCCTCTATGCCTCTTTTCTTTCTTATTTGCTTTCATTCTTGCTTTTTTTGCTCCTATTATTTGTCCCCACTCTTTTAGGAACTCAGATAGATGAAAAAATAATGCCTTTGGAATTAATTTCTAATGCAAAACTTCCATTTCTTGCTGGTTTTCAGCCTGCCATTTTAGGCAAGGCTAATTTCTGCAGGTGGCTGTGTCACATGTTTTTTTCATACCTTTTAGAAATAGAAAAAGAGCCTTGCAGTTCCTGCACTGGGAATATTGATACAGAATTGAAGTCAAAATTGCTGGAGTAACAAGGCTTGTGCCTTGAAGGTCTAAACAGTTCCCCGACTGTCCTGTGGCAGGATAAATCCTGGCTGTGAATGAGGATGTTTTAAAATTAAATGCTCCACAGCTCAAGTAAAGGGAAAGAAAACAGAGGAACTTGAGTGGGAGAAGATGGCAAACTGGCTCTGGGAAGCTGTGTCTCATGGGTCATACTTACCCTGCTCCAGCACCCACTGTCAAGCAGTGAGACCACACACATCCTCATCACAGGAACTTAGCTTGCCCAAAATTCACCCTTCCATTAAAAACACTTTGTTTTCTTATCTGTGAAATACAATAAGGTTATGGTGGCCAAGCTGATGCCCACAAATGCTCATGCCACTCAGAGCACTCCCATAAGACAAGGCTGCATTACAGAGTTCCCATTACAAGGGCCACAGCTGAAGATCTGCCAGCTACTAACTGAATATTAATTATCACTACTTAGTAAATGACTGCAAATGACTGCTAGATAATCTAGACAGTCTAGATAAAGAGTAATGCTGGAACAATCTAAGTGTGGGAGAAGGGCAGGTTCTCATTTGGTTACTATTGTGTTTTCTTCAAATGGTGCTTGTTTGTGGGTTAGGTTTATACTTCCTCTGAGAACAATGAGTTATGCTGTTATTAGGTAAATCTGGCAGTATAATTCTTAGATGCTCAGAGTAAAATACTCACTTGTGTGCTGAAGCATTTGGCTTTCTTTACAGAAAGGGAGTCAGGCATCTTAAAAAAGGATGTAAACAGCAAGAAGCCTCTAAAGCATTGCATGGTATTTGTAGAAGTGTGCCTGAAAACGCATTTCTCCCCAGTGCCTAAGCTATCTGGAGAGAAACAATGCTGAAGGAAGCTGGATATGGGATTTAGAAGACAAGAATACATTATTTTTCAATAGCACATTCATAGCATTATTTCAAAAAGCCTAAGCAGGCTGCCTCTTTTGTTGAAGCAGGTGGTATTCACCATTTATCATAACCTCGTGGTTGGACCTAGAAAAACTGAGTGTGATTTCCTCCTCCTCTCTTCTGAAAGACTGCCTTAGCCACCAGGGGTTCTCAGATATTCAAAGCCAGAGGCATGCAATTCTGGCATTAGAAAGGTTAATGCATAGATGGTCCCACACGCTTTGCTCTAGTTAGAACCTCTTGGGAGTGCCAGGACATCACTGTGGTTGTTAGTTGTCTACCCTCACCCAGTATCAGATAACCTGAGCTCATCTATTTGAAAATAATGATCAATCTTAATTTTGTCAAGTGGCTTTTGTATTAGGAAGTAAAATTGGCATAAAAAAAATTTCCAATAATCCAGTAACACAATCCACACAAAAAATCACAGGGCAGAAAAAGCTTGATTATGCTCTGCCTCCTCCCACTCTTTGTCTGTTTTGATGATAAGCTTTGTAAGTAGAGATCTTTTGTTTAGTTTTAACTACAAAGCAGCTAGTGTGCTGCTGGTGTCATAAGATAAATTATTAATAATCATCGGCATGAGAGAGAGCAAAAGGGCAAACAATGGCCCTAGATCACTACTGAATCCTATTTTTGTTTGACAGCAGCAAGTTACAAGCTTGACAGGTTTAATAAGCTGGTACTGATATTTACTAATTTTTTTTTTCCAAATTTTTTTACAGCTGGATACAGAAGGATATGCATTTTATCAAAAAATATGCAGCAACAGCCAAAATATCTCAGTGCCAACAGGCATTACTGGAATCCGTATGTTTAGAAGGAATCAGCATAAGATTAGACATTAAAACTGGCAGTGATAACAGGCAAGAAAAAAAAGGTCATAAGACTCCATGTTTCTGGTCTGTTTTGAAGCATATGTGCAGCAACAAGAAGGTATAGGTCCCTGAGCTTCATTTTTCCCTTCAGCCTGAAGATAGGTTGAGCCTTTTTCAACCCACATACCTTTATTCTTTTCTTTTTTTCTTTTCTTTTCTTTTCTTTTCTTTTCTTTTCTTTTCTTTTTTTTTCTTTTCTTTTCTTTTCTTTTCTTTTCTTTTCTTTTCTTTTCTTTTCTTTTCTTTTCTTTTCTTTTCTTTTCTTTTCTTTTCTTTTCTTTTCTTTTCTTTTCTTTTCTTTGATAATTTAAGCCCTCAAAACCAAGATATCTGCGTAATGTGTCTTGTTAATGGCAACACTGTGGTGCCTGAAAGTCCAGACTGCAAAGTGTGGTACAAAGAGTGCAAGAAAGATGTAGAGGCACAGAAGGAAAAGGCTGAATAGTCAAAAGCCGAAAGAGTAGTTGGCCACATCTTGGCTCTTTGGCCCCTAAAACTTGCTCCAGTCAGAGTGCCCAGGGTGAGTGTCTTGCTGAACCAAAAGCAGAGACCTGGAGGACATCCTGGGGTCCTCCTCTTGAGTCCTGATAGCACATCACACAAGTCACATTAGTTAAATTTTAATCACAATACTTGCCAGGACCAACGGAACACACTGTGTGAAGATCTAAGATTTAATTGACAACCTAGCTAACATTAATGAGCAAAGAGTAGTGAACAAATTTTCACACCCAAGTTGGTACTATAAGCAATCTTCATGTTCCCAGGATGTTGCATTAGTCTTCTCTGTATTAGTATAAATTAACACTGTAGAGTTCCAGTTATGTGACTGTGTGTTCCTTGCCGACAGCATCTGTTCAAACATCTGGAAGCACAGACCTAAGAAAATTAAAAAATGAAGATCAGAATAGTGGTTGGTACTCCATAAGAAATTGAAAAAACCTCAGCTATTCTAGTCAATACTTTTTGTTCTAAGATAATCTGCATTATTGAATATCAATATGGACTTGCAGAAAAGGACACAATGTCTTAATTATAAATATGGATTTAGGGGAATTTTTGTATAGAGACCCACAGATAACTAGAATATTCTTGAGTGGCTTTTCAGAATACTTCAAACACTTTAAAAACACACTAATACAGATTTTTTTAACCTAAATCACTCATCCTCAAGTACATTTAAATCACAATATACAGCAGCATATCTATATGACTATATGCATGTGTTGGTATGTAAAGGAATCCTTAGCTTGTACAGAGTCAATGGAGGCTCTTCTGTAATAGCCCCATACTCGAGGCTGATGGAGAAGAAAGCAGTCAGAATAAAAGATGATGGATCAGGAAATTTTCAGAAGAGCAGAAGGGGTCAGCCAGTGGGCTAAAGTTAAAGCAGCCCTCATATTGCTTTGTATAACATTTAACATTTGGTCCAATGATAGAAGCTTTCACTATCACAGGATCTTCTGGCTCTTTTGTCTTCTCTCCTAGAGCAATGAACATCCATGTAAGTCTCTGAATGATGATGAATATATGCCCTTCTATTATCAGAACATGCATCTTTGATTAGCCTGCTGGGCTGGACAATGAATTCTCTATGAGGATCATTAGCAGCCAGGTAAGTGGAGGCTTTTCTTGAGCTGTCTGCCAAGCAAAGACAGTGAACATTTCGCTCTTCTAAATGGGAACCTTTTTCATGAAAATTGATAAAACTAAGAAACTGGTATTTTTTTTAACTACAACCTCTAAAGCAGTATGTGCTCTTCAGCCATGCTTTTAATGTATGGCATAGTTCAGAGATGGATCTGAATCAAAGCAAAGGACAGCCTCTGGGAATTTTCTGCCTTCATACCATGTCTAACACACCATAATCTGGCTTATGATTATTAACACAATTGCAGAATTCAACCAGCCAGAACATTTCCTAGGGCTTCCTCCGGGAGTCAGTCTTTTTCATATTCTTCATGTTCTTGCCTTTAGAGCAGTTTTGTGGTTTTAAGGGAGTGTCAGCTTGCCCCTATGGCCTGTATGTGTTTCTGTTCCCACATGGAGTATGAAAGACTTAAATAACAAGAAAAACAGAATAGCTGAATGGTTTCAGTGCTACTCTCTTCACACTATTTTGTTCTCTAAGAGAAATTCCCTCCAATCTAAATATTTTTACACCTCCAAAAATCCGAAGCAGTTCTGCAGGTGCTGCTAGCAGATAACTGTTTGCAGAACTCTAACAAAAGGTTAGGCAAAATCCAGTTTGGCTTAGCACAGTCCAGATAAAGGAAAAAAAAAAAATCACACAAGAAAATGTGTGCTGACCGACACATGATCTTTATTTATGGCCTCTCCATTTCTCTTCTGAGTCATAGAAGAAGAGACTATACTACAATGACTGCACAACAATTTGTAATAGCAGTAGCATAATAAACTGTGCTTACCCTTGAATATATGTCTGTGTGTGATTGATACATGTGGCTCTTGCTCACATCAAGCATGAACACGCTGGTAGTTTATAATGTTTAATCAAAGGGCAATTCATGACATGAAGTTTGTGTTTCATGGTACACATTAAAAATAAGTTTCTCTTGTAGTGATTATTTTGAACCCATCATAACTTATCACTGCAATTGAGGTACAAATAACAATGTTGTGATTAATTTCTAGCAGCCCCATTGCATCAGTAATTCAAATAGTTTGCCAGCTAAAAACATATTCTTTGTGAATGCACTAGTCATAAATCTGTCAACTTCAGAATGATAATTATTTGTATTTTTTTCCAAAGTCACTGTGGACTCTTTTTATATGCTTTGTTTTGTATTTTGTTACATAGTCTGCCACACACTTGCACTCTGTCAGTACTCCTGAAAATCCCAAACTGCAAAAATATTTCCCCTTTTTTTCACACAGGCTTTACACAGAGTCAGTCCTCTGCCAGCAGAAAACCTGAGTTCCCTGGTGTGCTTCTGGAACTAGATTGAAGATAGGTCATGCTTTAACAGCTGAGCGAGAGCATATGTGACTGGATGTGTGGGTGTGTATGTCATTCCCTGCCTACACTGTTTAAGGTCACTTCTCCCTGCATGAAAATATGCAAATTTTGATATTAGTCTTTGTCATCTAGACAATTAAAATAATTGAAACAGTGACAGTTTACACTAGAAAATAATAAAGAATAATATCTTGTGAAATTAAGATTATTTTACCTGGAACTCAATTTTTTTTGTTTGTTTTTTAAGGAATCGTGTAAGAATCATATTAACCTTCCATTATTGATCCAGAGAAAGCAAGAAAAGGAATTTTCACAACATTAGAATTTTATTTATTATTTTTCCAGTGTATTTCTTGTGAAATGTGTGTGTATTTCAAGCACTTAAAGTCTCTTGTATCAATACTACTTACCTCAGTAAGTGTGAAAGTGTATTAGAAAGACCAGAGGAAATTAAGCAGCAATTGAGATATGTCTGCAAAGATACCTCTTTTTTGTGGCAGAGATGCTGGGGACATCTATTTTTGTATTAAATGGTAAAGAGAATTTCTGATTATTTTGGGGAAAAAAAATCTTATTTTGGCCACAAACATTAAAATAATTTGTATGTGTCTGTGCACAGGGCCAAATGTACTACCAGATGTGAGCAAAGCAACAGTGTTGCAGTGATGAGACTGAAGCTGAAGTACAGATTTACACAATACTGCAACACGACTGACAGGAGGGGAAAAAATACTTTGCAAGAGCTGATAGTAACTTCATCCTCACCCTGTTTTGACTGATGAACTTCCCATTCACCCAGGTGATGTATAATCATATTTATCCTATTGGATTTAGATCTGTTCATAGACAGTCTCTCAACCAAAAAGATTGATGTCCAAATAAAAACTTCTTGCTGCAAATTTTTGCTGTGTGGCATCTAATATATTTATACTGATTCTGTGGCATTATATGAATTGCAACATATTAATGCAAACTGAAAACAGAGAGATGACTGTATTCTGTCTTTGTATCTTTTATCGCAGCTTTAACATAGGTTTATATCACCCAGACAACAGCCACTGCAAAACATTTCCCTGGTATGGTTTCCACACACTCTTGCCCTCTTTTTCTCTTGTCGTATTGATTTTTGTTCCTCTCCTGGAAGCCCAGCTCGACAGGTCATTCTTCCAAACCCCAGTGCTGCAGGACGGAGTCTATTTTTTTATCAGTGATCAGGGAAAACAAGTTACAGCTTCTGACTGGACAGATCTCTCTTAAAAATGGTCTTTGGAAGCACTGCACTGAGCACAAAGTACAGTAGATCTTGTGCATGGACTTCTGAAAGAACACTTGCAGCAAATAAGTCAGATTCTTTAGCCCGTAGTGAGGTTTCCAGGTAAACATCTTGACATTTGAGAGGAAGCTTAGGAAACCCTATTTAACAGTATATAATTAACAATTTTCACTTGCTTGTCAGAGGGGCTTGATGCCAGTAGCTTACAGCAGTTTCAGTGACAAAGCAATAGTCCTGAATATCAGCACTTTGTCTCCATCCAATTTGATAGGAATTTCCTATAGATTAGTGTCACCGTTTGACTCAGGTTTGACAATGATGCTCTTGATCCCCTCCTCGTCCTACCCAGGTAGGGAAGGAGAGAGAGAAAAAGAGAGAGACTTGGCTGGATTGAAAACAAAACTACACAGCTTTAATTAAACACTAATGATAAGAGGAAATATATATACAATTATATACAAATGTGTTCAGGAAATGTACAGAACCCTTATTGCCTCCTCCTACCCACAGAAACTCCCACAGCATCTCCTGAGCTGTGAACAGTCCTGAAAAATCCCAGAGCTGCTGGAGAGAGGCAGAGTGATGAGGGTCAGGACAGCTTGAGCCTGGAGGTTGACGGTGCTGGATGGATCGAGTCCTCCCCGGATGCTGGCCATGGACGGAAGAGAAGGGAAGAAGAAGCAGGAAGGAAGTTGTCTTCTGTGATCTCTGACCTTCCTCTGAGCTTACGTAGATATATGGAATGGAATATCTCTGGCCAATTTTGCTGTCTAATTCAGTCTCCTACGGAGGAGCCATAGATCTCCCCGTAGTGTCTGAGTTGGCAAAGTAAAGATGTGACCTTGGAGACCCAGCAGCCAGAAAAACATTCCAGCTGTTATCAGCCCAAACTGGAACACTTTGCTACTAGTTAAAAGAAAGCTTACTGAAGGAAGAAAAAAAATCAGTAAAAGGAAAAATATCTTCATCCTGGCTCAGACCAGAACAATTAGCCCTTAATAACCTCTTGAGATCCTAATTATTATTCTTAGAGTCTTCAGTTTATAATATCTAAAATATTTTAATGCGGTATCATATCACATAATATTATTTATCCTAAAATAATATAATGTTTGGAACAGAATAGAGAAGAGAAGAGAAGAGAAGAGAAGAGAAGAGAAGAGAAGAGAAGAGAAGAGAAGAGAAGAGAAGAGAAGAGAAGAGAAGAGAAGAGAAGAGAAGAGAAGAGAAGAGAAGAGAAGAGAAGAGAAGAGAAGAGAAGAGAAGAGAGGAAAGGAAGGGAAAGGAAAGGAAAGGAAAGGAAAGAAAAGGAAAGGAAAGGAAAGGAAAGAAAAGAAAAGAAAAGAAAAGAAAAGAAAAGAAAAGAAAAGAAAAGAAAAGAAAAGAAAAGAAAAGAAAAGAAAAGAAAAGAAAAGAAAAGAAAAGAAAAGAAAAGAAAAGAAAAGAAAAGAAAAGAAAAGAAAAGAAAAGAAAAAAAAAAGAAAAGAAAAGAAAAGAAAAGAAAAGAAAAGAAAAGAAAAGAAAAGAAAAGAAAAGAAAAGAAAAGAAAAGAAAAGAAAAGAAAAGAAAAGAAAAGAAAAGAAAAGAAAAGAAAAATGAGATAATATAGGTCTAAGGTGACATGGCTCTCCTTTCCCTGCTACTTTGGATGAATATTGAGTTCAAATTTTCAGACAGAAAGGATGTTGAAATCATCATCATCCTTTCACATAATTCAGCTGCTCTAGGTATTTATTTTTCAGTTGTCTTTAATTAATTTCATGAATAAAACTCCTAATCATTAGTTTTTTAAGGAACTGCTACCAACAGTGGTGCTCTTAACCATAAACAAGATTAACATCTACCTGTCTTCTGCGGTTTTCAGTTTCTAGAGAAACAACACTTAAAGTGTGAAGTACTCCATCATGTACTGCTGAGCTTAGGCAGGAGAATATGAACCTGTTGTCTTCCAGTCCATTCTATTCTCCAGCCTTTCCAGAAGTCAACTTATGATGTGCTGATTCTGCATACATGATTGAAATTCAGTTTCTAGGGCTTTCACAGGCTTCTGCAGATCCCAGCATTACATAGAAGTTTGAAGAAAAATCCACGAATGAAAGCTTAGAAAATAAGTTCAAGAGTACAGTTATGAGGATGCAGTTTAAACTTAAACTTGACAAGAAATTTAGCTGTACATAGCAATAAATGATATAGTCTTTTTAAGCAGTGTGATGCATTGGATTGCGAAGATCAGACATTCAGAAATAATTCAATTTTAGAGCCATCAAACCAATTACAGCTGCAACTGCAATACTTTAAGGGGGTCTAAAGCTTGATTTATTCTATCATTTCTGTACTTCAAATGGGATTGCTTGTACAGCCACTGGCAGTGCTGCTGCAAGTGTATCTGTTTCACAACCAGGAACTCTTAGTTATCTATGCTTGATGACATTTAAGTGAGTGCTCCCTTAGTGAGATTTTCTGCCAGCTGATTTTCTGCCACTTCTTGCAATTCTAAACAAGGCAATGACTTCTCCTTAAAAAGAAATAGAAGTTTATTTATGGTCTTTAGAGCCATTATATTCTCCTTAGTGGCATACTGAGTGACAGCCTGAAAAGTATTAACGTAGTCATCATAAGATTCCAATCTTTCGACTATTTGTGAAAAAGGTGATCTTGAAGTAGAACTCTGAATACATCTGAGGCTTTGAAAGTATAACATCTCTTAGGCTGCATAAGCAAGAATTCAGAGTATTTAATATGAACAAATTCTTGGCAAGACCTTACATAACACAAGCACAATATGTAAATCCATTGAAGGATGAAATGGAACTAGTTAGATGCAAGTCAAAGCGCTTTAATAAGTCACAGCTAATCAAATACAAAGAAAAATAAGTGCTGAATTTTTAAATAAGATTCAGTTGATTAGACTGGGATCATTCCATATTACTCAGAAGCAACCATTTCATGCCAGGTGAGCAACTGTCAGGAGCATTCATTCTTCTAGGTTTGTGTAAAAGTTTACTTGTGCATGGATTCAAATTTTACTTTCTTATTATTATTGCTGAATTACAGCAATATAATATTACAAACTGGAAAACACTGATTACGCTAAAATAGATTTTGAATGTAGTGTTGAATATATGAGTGATTACTTTTTATTAGGAATCAGGCTACAGTCAGACTTTAAGTAAATGGAAAGGCACTGCAGAAGAGAGTTCAGCCTCTATTGCCTTTTAATTGGGTTATTATTAAGTTTCCTCTTCCTTCTTGCTAAATTCTTTATTTGACATCCCTCTTTTAGCAGAAGACAAATGCAAGAACAATTTACTGTATAGTTTACCTGTTTTACAGACAGTTTTTTGGTCACATGGCTCTGCTCGTAGAAGGAGGTTTTCAAGCGCACTCTAAGACTTGAGAAGGTTCATTCCAAGCCTGTAAATTTTCTGCGCAGGATACACAATTTCAGTTCATTAGACAGTTTGCCTGCATGTTCTTTGAAAGTAAAGCTATTTCTTACTGCATTTGCCTAATACCAAACACCGTAGAAACCAGTGATTTCCCTTAGTCAATGTGCACGTGTACTGTGCAATTAGTAGAACTTGACAAACCATCTTGCTATCCAGATTAAACAAAGTTCATGTGTCCAAAAGAGTGGGTGCTCCCACTTGGAAAGTACTTCATAATTCTTGTTGAAAAAATGCCAGTGGGGAATGAGAGCTACTGCTAGCTTGTGCAGTCACTTGGGGAATATGGTTCAGTAGGCCCTACCAGACTGAGGCTATCTTCTTGTTTCTGTCATTTCCACAGCTCATGTTATTTCATTTACACTTACCTCTTAGAATTCTATTTGGCCAGGTGTCTGGGGTGTTTTTGACATCAAAGCTAAGGTGACAAAGGAGGGTGGCTTGTGAGTGCAAACGGAGAGCACTCTTGGACTTTGCTCCTCAGAAATAATCTGACATGGTGTTTGCTGTGTGTAGCCTTTTAGACAAGGATAACATGACACTTGTTAAGTGCTGAGCAATATGGATCTTCCCTCATGAATGAGGGCATAAAAAAAGACACATCTCAGTTCAAATAGGGAAATTTTGTCTTTTCCAGAGAGTGGCCTTTTGCATAACTGTCATTAATAGCTATGATGTGCCCAGCTGCCACCACAACAGATGCTATACAAACACTGAGAACTACACATCTTGAAGTGTGGCAATATGAAACAAAAATACAGCCAGGCCTCCAAACCCTATTTATGAAGCTTAGAGAAGGATTGGGCTTGGTCCTTTGGCCTGACTGAATAGGTCATGAGAGACAAGGGTCAGCAGTGAACAAAAGGCATTGGGGGTTCCTAGGACCCCTGAAAATCTCAGACATCAACTTTAAGTGTAACTGTAAAACCTCTGCCATTATGGAGGTGTCATATAAGATTACAAATCTGTAAAATATTGATTTAGTCACCTCTTCTTGCTACTGCTACTTACAAGCCTATCCAAAATTACCATTTCAAGAGTAACTGGACGAGCTGGTAACTCTTGTATTCTGAACAGTTGATAAGTATCTTGGGCATAAGAGTGTTTGATCATTATGAATTCACATGGCATTAGTTGTAATATACTGATGAAAGGAATTAATTTTATGTTCATGCAGCTGTCGTGTACTGCCAGGGGTGTTATGTCCTAATTTAGTTCTAGTCAAGAGACACAACAAAGGTGTTAATCATCAAATCTTGAGCCTGCTATATTTCTGTATCCTATACTGCAACCAAAGCAAAGGGTAGATGTAAATAGCTTCACATTGACATTAATATGCTATAATTTCATGGCATCTCAGTTTTCTATGCATCATGAAGATAAACTGGTAGAATAGAGTAATATATTAAATTGCATTTTGTTTTTAACAGAAACTGAACTTTGCATGACACTGTCACCTAAATTGAATCCACCTGATTAGTATTATAGAATTAAAGCTCCTCTACGATAAATTGGTTTCATATCTTTAGACTTTTCATGCTTCTAATATCTGTGAATTGCATTGTACTGCTTAGATATCCTGCTATCTTTTCAAACTGCAATACATAAAAACAAAGATTGCTTAGATCCTCTTTACTAAAACAACTAAGCAAGAAAGAACATAATAAATGAAATACAGAATCATAGAATATGCTGAGTTGGAAGGTACCCATTAGGATCACTGAGTCCAACTCCTGTCCCTGTGCAGGGCACTTGAAGAATCACACCATGTGCCTGAGAGCATCATCCATATGCTTCTTGTACTCAGGCAGACTTGGTGCAGTGCTTGTTCCAGGGCTCTCCGGCCCTTTTGGGTGAAAAACCTTTTCCTCATATCTAACCTAAACCTCCCCTGATTCATCTTCCTGCCATTTCCCCAAGTCCTGTCATTGGTCACAGGAGTGAAGAGATCAGTACCTGCCCCATCTCTTCCCCTCGTGAGGAAGCCATAGACTGCAATGAGGTCACCCCTCAGCCTCCTCTTCTCCAACCTGAATAATCCAAATAACCTCAGCCACTCCTCTAAGTCATCCCTTCCAGACCCTTCACCACCCTCGTGGCTCTCCTTTGGATGCTCTCCAATAGCTTGATGTCTTCTTTATATCGTGATGCCCAAAATTGCACACAGTACTCAAGGTGAGGCTGCACCAGTGCAGAGCAGAGCGGGACAATCCTGTCCTTCAACCAGCCGGCAACGCTGTGCTTGGTGCGCACCGGGACACAGTTGTCCCTCCTGGCTGCCAGGGCACACTGCTGGCTCATATTCTGTTTGCCATCAACCAGGACTCCCAGGTCCCTCTCCGCCTCTCTAAGTCCTATATTTTACCCCCCACCATAAAAGATGGGCTTTGTGGCATGCTCGTCATGCCCTAAATTAAAATTATTTTATACCCAGCAAAAAAACCCCCAAATTTAGCAGTCAGGCAACCCCTGAAGTACGCTGCCTCTGTTCTAAACCTCTGGTTCAGCTGTATCACCAAGTTGTGACTGATCAAGAGCATGTGGCAGAAGAGCCATTCAAGAGCTGTCAGTCCGTGTTTGATTTGTAAAGTAGAGCTGGAATGGAGTTCAAGAAATTAAGATTAATTAAAACAAAAACTGAATCCATGGTTAATACTAGCCCATCAGCTCCAAAGTTAATATCAGATAACATTCAGCGTGGCTTATGCCTATTATGCCTATTATATTCTGTATAAACTCAGTGGATGTATTATTAGCTTTATCTATGAAAATAAATCATTTGTTGTCATGAACTGTGAATCCTGAACAGAAAACAGCTATAGATCACTAGTCTGACACGTAATAAAGGTTCATGCAAAAAAATGTTGGACATTTCTGGCATAGGAAAATGAAGTAACCTGCATAAATTAATCATATTTGTTAACTTTCATGGAATTAACCCCTGAGGGAAAGACATTAACAAAGTTATGTGATTGTGCAGCATTAAATATTCAAAGGTATCTTGGTGTACAGGGACACAGAGTGTATCCTCTGACTGGTCCACAGGCAACTGTCCCTAACTCAGTTCAAAAGCAAAATACAATACAAAATTAGTAACAAAGTTTGAAATTAATTCTTTACAGTCCAGAGATCAAAAAGTAAGAAAACCAAAATGTACAGTATTTTCAAGTGAGACAAGAGATTATAAACCATAGAATCACAGAATGTTTTTGATTAGAAGAGACCTTAAAGACCATCATTCCAACCTCTCTGCATAGACAGGGACACCTCCCACTAGACCAGGTTGCTCAAAGCCGCATCCAACCTTGAATACTTCCAGGGACAGGGCATCCACAACCTTGATAAAGATCTTGATGAAACTTCATCCCAGTGCGTATAGGTAGAAGGAGCATCCAGTTGAACACATACATTGTGTAAAACCAACCAAAATAGGGAGGAATTTAAGTCTCTGTAAGAGCAATAAGAAAAGATTTTCTCCAGTGCTGTCCAATCATAAAATACCTGTGAAAACTCATCAAGTACCTACATCAAGTAGAAAGGTTTCTGCTAGGAACCAGTGTACTAGCTGCCTATTCTGGATAGCTGGTAACCAGCCACAGGCTGCCAAGCTGCCTCCCAGCCTGAAGAGCCTCTTCCAGGCATGTTCATGGCTAACTCCCACCAGGAACATCTTAGCTGAGGATTAAGATATGGGTTCTTCTTGTTATAAATCTTGCCAGAGCTATCAGCTGAAGAGCTAGGTTTTGTTTCCATCTTACCCTGAACTGGAAGTTAGGGGGGAGCACTTTCCAAACCTGCTCACAGATTACTGTCTGAACAACTGGGCTGTTGGCTAATGCACACAATAAGTGCCTTCCTGTTGAAGCTCTGCTACTATGCAGCTAAAAATGCAAATATTCCAGAGGTACATTCAAGCAAGTAAATAGCAGTTGGGCTCTATAACCTAAGATTTAAGATGAGATGATGATTTTGTTCCTGTTGTCATTTGCTTGTGTGGTACTCAATAAATACAAATTAGGAAGAAAGTAACCCTCCTATTAATTCTGGTTCAACTTGCCTTTTTGGTTGTGTTTTGGTTTTTTCTGGGTTTTCTGTTTTGTTTTTTTAAAATATAAATTAAAAAATAATGCCAAGGCACAGAGAGATTTTTCTGGGTTTGCTGAGACCAGGTTTGTTTGGGCGTAGGAAATTCCAAACCCTCTTCTAACATAAATAATGGTGTGTCATACTCATAACATCAGAATCTTCCAAATTCCTCTTCTGAAAGTTTTTATTTTCAGTGATTTCCTCCTGAGATAGCAGAGATGGTTTCATACAGTGCATTCTGTATGCAAAACAAAAGGCCAGTGCCCTCTGACCAGTGAAGATGGGAAAAAGCCATCCTAATTAATGTTGTTACTCCTTTGCCTAAAAGCAGCTGGGAATTTAATTGGTTCTGCAACTTGTTAGTTTTGATGGATATCTGCCCTCTGCCACAGAGCAGCTGTTATCTCACCTCCAGCTGCTTCTCACAGATCAGCAGCTCCCAAATTTTTTTGAGTCAGCCTCACTGCTGCCTGCTGTGCCTTGCCCCTCTGACCAAGCACTGCTTCCTCACTGATTCTTGACAGTACTGGATGCTGCTCCTTTCAGCCCTGCAGCTTCCTTGCTTCTCACCCCATGCTGAAATTCTGCCTCTGCCTTGCCTTGCCATGCTCCAGACATCTGCTGGGGCTCTGGTCTCTCCCCAGCTGGCTCTTCCTCCTTCCCTCTCCTCTGATATTTACTGTTATGATGTTAACACAGAGATCTGTGCCAACAAACCCAGCAGAGCTTATTAGACTGGGGTCAATCCTGTTTTTCACAGTGACTCGTCTCTGCTGTAACCCTGTAACCCTCCTCCATGGGTCAACAGCTCTAAACTTGCTGTTTCAGGACTCGATATGGTAGAGTTACAGAGTTGGGTGTTATCAGCTCAGGCAAAATTATTTCCCTCATGCAAAGAATGGGGAAAAAGTGTGTGTGTGTATATACATATATATAAAAGAAAAATATTTTCAGAAAGTGAATTTCTGATCAATCTGAAACAGATAATGTTAGCTTTATCTCAGTGGAATGAAAATAAGGCAAAAACCCCCAAGTATTCAATTAAGCATGTAATTCAGTCCAAAGCAAAGTTTTCATTTATTTTTTTTTGCTGTGTAATCCTTTTAAATTTATTTTGCTAAATTAAAAACTTAATTTATTTAAAAGGTTCTATTTTCGTATTTTCAAAAGTTTTTGATCTTTCTTTTTTTGGACCTATCAAAGCTGTTAATATTCTAATAATTTTAATACTCTCTGAATTATGGTTTTCAGATAATAAACTGTGAAAGACAACAAGTTGTCCAAGTCTGTCATTAACCATTTTACAACCTTTCTTTTTCCTCAGTGGACTTGTAAAATAGTCATGGAAATAAACCTTATCATGTTTCAACAGGGTGCCCTGCTAAACCAAGACGTTGCTTGGAGTTTGTACAAGAAATGTATTTTCTCTATGTCTGTATAAGAAAGGGGGAAAACTGTAACAAAAAGGTTGTGCTAATTTGATACTTATATTTCTGTAAAATTAAACCCCCCCACACAATAAGATTTAACCTACTGTCAAACAACTTGTGCTTTCTCTTTTAGCTCCGACTACTGCAATTACTGTACTATTTATTATTAAGACTACCATTAAATTTGGGATGGATTTAGCTAAATGCTCAATATTTTCATACAATACTGTTGAGCATAGCAAACTTTCTTAAAAGGGAATCTCAGAACTATTTCTAGTATGAACACAATATTACTTCCTTTTGTTCAACTGTTGTCTTTCCTGAATTCTTTTAATGATCCAAACTTTGCCCTTGTCAACCACAGCACAGAAAAACCCATTTAAAGATGTTTTACTGTAGTGATTCTGTGCTCACAAAGTCATTTTTTACAGATTATATCAGACCACATACTAATAACATACGCATACTCACTATCAGCTTGTCTGGGACAAATTATAATTTTGACACTCTCTAATACATCAGTTTCACTGTGTTTAAGGATTTATTATCCTCTAAATGTTTGTGGGCATTTTATGGGAATCAGATCTTACAGCTTTTCAGTAATTTTTTGAAATCTCTTTTTTAATCAACATTTCTGTTCTTTAGCAGTTAGAGGGATTCTCGAAGTTAAAGTAAGGCCAACCTGTTATACCCAGACTTGTTGCTTTATGTTTTTGATAAATCTCTTTTTAGGCTTGAGTGCATTTCATATCTCACCTTCAAAAACATAAAAATCCGTGAGGATCCAAATGTCACTAGTACGGCCATGCATGGCCCAAATATAAGATTTTTTTGGGTAATGAGATACTGACTTCAGGTAGAAAAGATGTTGCTTTCAGCCATGTGAACATTGCCCTTTTGGCCTCAGCAAATTTTTCTGGTGCTCTAACTAAAATACTTGCTACTGAAACTACTTTATTACTCTTTATAATTTTTAGGTTGGTGTAATTTTAAAGTTGTTCTAAACTACATCAGTAGATATGCAACATTAATTTTTCTCTGCATTTTTGATCCTTTGGTTAAAATGTACAACTCAGGAGATAATATTTGAGGCTGGATCAAACCTCCCTGAAACTGCTAGGTTGACATATTTTTACACAATAAAAGCTCTTCAGTGCTCTTGGCAAAACGGCTCCATGCAGGTACTGTTTGAGAAGGGATATTCCCAGCACAGTCAGAGGGAATGGAAAAGAGGCTACAGAAATGAAGGGCTGTGTCCCACACAATGCCATGTGGAGGTTTTGTCATGCTTCAGCTCCAGAAAAGTACCCATGCCAAACTGCTTTGGGGATCTCGCTCTCCTCTTTAGCTACCTGTATTTAGTTATTGAGCTCACAACTATGTCATGATGAGCTACTATAAAAGAGCAGGAAACCTCAGTACAGTCTGGTCAAGCACTAACATAGTACCAGAGGCACTTGAATTATTATTTTTCTTTTTTTTTTCCCCCAAATTTAGAAAAACTGAAATAACCTTCAGAGCCCTAAATTTTAACTTTTTACTAGCCTGAAATGGACCAGGAATATTTCTTCTTATAGCCATTAAAATCAGGTTTCACCAAGTAAAAACAGTTCTGGACACTGAAGATACATAGCCTGATCTGAAATTTGTTCTCAGACAAAATGTCAAGCATAGTCTTGGATCAGAAATCTTCAATTACGTCTTATACTCTGCAAAAGCTTCTGATCAGGCTTAATATTTTCCCCAAAGCAGTAACACAGAAATCAAATTTGCAAGTGTCAGAATCTTATAACCAAATGCTACTGCCCTAGAAAGAGGTAAAAAACTCCTGTGAAACCTGGTGTGAGCCAGTGGAACAAAGAACGGATGTAGTTACATATGTGTATAATGATTTCAAAGCTAAACCCCTGACATGCAGCAGTCTAAATAATTTCCAGAATTATTCCAGATCTGAAAGATACCTTTTCTTACTCCCAGTTAGTTCTCTCCCTGTCTTCTGGTACTCAGTCTTGATGTCTGATGTAAGCAACAACAAAAGGAAAGTAATCTTCTGCTTATACAGACCCTGAGAAAATAAGGGATAGTAATTTTACTTCTCCCATTTAAGGAGAAACCTTTGGGACATCTTTCATATTCTCCATATATCAATGTAAAAGAGCTGGCAAGCTCTGTAGCTGTAATTGAAAACTGAAGTTCTCTCATATTTAGATTCCTTTAGGCATTTCATGGTTACCTCCACCGCATTAAACCATCTCATAATTTTATGTATTAACTATTTCTCTTTTCCCTTCTGGACTTAAAAGGATGACAGATACAGAGCTCAGATACTTTAATAATTTATAAAATAAATAGATTAGTAGCAGGATTTTTTTGGAGTAAAATTATTTCCACATTTCTCCTGTAAATATGTTTTTATAAAAAAGTGGCCTCATCACTAATATAAATAGGTTTCAGGTAACAAAGTGGATATTACACTTAAAGTAAAAGTAAATCATTTCAAGCAACTGGAATTTGAAAATAGAATAAAATAAAATAATAATTTTACAAAGGAATCAGAATTGTTAGGGTTGGAAAGGACCTTAAAGATCATCTAGCTCCAACCATCCTGCATGGGCAGGGACACCTCCCATTAGACCAGGTTGCTCAAAGACCCATCCAACCTGGCCTTGAATACTTCCAGGGAGGGCTTGCTTCCCTGGACAACCTGTCCCACTGTCTCACCACCCTGACACTAAAGAATTTCATCTCAATGTCTAACCTAAATCTAACTTCTTCCAGTTTGAAGCCATTACCCTTTGTCCTATTGCTACATGCCCCTGTAAAAAGTCCCTCTCCAGCTTTATTGTAGGCCTCCTTCAGGAGAAGAAGAAAACCTGGTCCCATAACAGTGTTATTTTTCAGAATGAGTCTGTATGTGTGTGTGCGCCCATGCACGTATTTACATTTGGTTTCCTTTGGTGGTGCATCCTACATTTCTGATTAAAGAAGCATCAGCAAAAGCCCAGAAATTATTTGTTACTCTAACTGAAACTGCTTTTAACTCACGTATCTCCCTTCATTTATCTTTTCCTGTCACTGTTGTTTTACTGATATGGTCCTAATTCAAGAATATCCATAGAAAAGTAGCATGAGCGTCATTTTTTGGTGCATTACAATACAAAGGAAAACTTGTGTGTGCCAGAATAAAGCAATGCTGCCCCAGCTACAGGCTGCATTTGGACTGTAATAGGTTTCCACACAGCCAGTCCTATTTTCTCAAGAAAAAAAAAAAGAGGAAAAACTGGTCTAGCAACAAAATCATATCAACAAGGCAAATGGCTTCTTGCATGATTTTTCGCAGACCAACAAAAGAGTCTACTCTTCACCCAAGAGCTACTGAAAGAGTGTTCTCATCAAGTGTCTTGCTTCCCCTTTCCTTGTGGGCAGCTGTAATCGCAACACAACTTCTTCTTTTCCACAACTCCACAAATTCCCATTTGGCAAAAATCATAGTTCTCTGACAGACACACAAGTTGCTACTGCAGGTGAAAATACAGGTCAACAATATCTTGCCTTTGCAGATGTCAAGATTGGAACATGGAGAATTAGTGCAGCATGACTATGACACAGGCATAGTAATTCTTTTTAGTGTCATCCAAAGAAACCTAGAAAATTGCAAACCTGAAAAATTATGCTGCAAAAATTCAACAGTTTCTAGCCCTGGGATCAGTCCTTGTCTCTCATCCTTTCCTTGACCAAGTACAATAATAAAGATTACCAAAAATAAAGGAGTCAGAGGACTTACAGTGGAATTTCAGCAACATTTTTTAACAGTGAGTTAATCTTTCCTCGGGATGTGAAGATGGATCAGATGACTCTCACTGTTCTTCTGTATTTTCTAATATTATCTTGTATATCCTAGGATCTGCCTACATGTTAATATCACTTATGTTCTTTTAAATTTAGCTGGATTTTTGTCCAGCTAAAATCTTAAAATGTCCATCACAAAACTAGATCACTCAAAACATTTTATGCTTCTGAATTCAAACTACTTCATAAGAATAAATATACTACTTTAAAAAATCATTTGATCCATTTACTTTTAGAAATTGAGGAAGTTAACCATTTAGTTATAAAATCCCAGTGGTAGGCAGAGCTAAGAGTGTCTCTCATGCTTTGTTTTTAATGTATTTCTTATATTAACATATTTAGGTGTATGAGTAATCTCAAGGTTTCCTGAGTTTGCAAAGTTTCATTCACATAAAAGTGGAATGCTTTGTAATTTCAAATACATATGTTCAAACCCCCTCCAATTTAACATAATATTTATCTGAGCATATAGAAAGATTATTGCTGGATATGCTGTAAGGTTAGGAGATACTTTGCAGGTGAACTTCATGGCAATGTAGTTATTTTCCATTAACAGCAGCAGACTTCACTCTAAAGAGCTGTTTGTTTATATATACCTTCCAGGTACAACAAAATACATGCTATATAATAGCCTAGTCTAACATAATGCTTATTATTAATTAAGACCTCACATATCCAATCGGAAAAGCATTATATACATATAACTGTGTATTCCAAACTTTAATGTGCACTGATGCTGAAACTGTAGTGAGAAATTCAATTTCTTGTGTCACAGAGTGACAGTTTTGAAAGTTAAATACAACAGTCAATAGCAAAAAACAACTACCTTCTTAAGGAAACAACAGCAAATGTGGTTGTCTTAACTGATGGTAAAACTTCAGTGTAAGGACAGCAGCCTCTCTGGGGATATCCCTCATTTTCATTTGGAATACAAACAAATTGTTGCTTTTTTTGTTTTATTTTCATTTGTCTCGAAACCCTTTTTACAAGAGTACAGAAATGCCTCCTGTAGAGAACAACATCTACTTGCAAAGGATAGGTACAATGATCAACAATGTTCCTCAAAATCATCATTCTGAGAAGCTGGAAAAGTTCAATGGAGTTATTTTTTCCCACATTAGTGCATTAGCCTCACATATATTAGACAGAGAAAATTAGGTAAAAGAAAGGGCATAAAAGCCTTTAGGGAAGGAACGATCAATTAATGTCTAGAATTTTGAATACTCAGCTTGCATTAAGGCTGTGAGAGCAAGTGTGAGAAGATCTTACACTTTTTCCTTTACCTTCTCTCCTCTCAAATCCTAACACAGTCTGTTCCATGTATAGTTACAAATACTCATGGCATGTCCATTACTTCCATTATAGCGAGACAGGAATCTTTTCTTCCTTTTAAGAAATAAGGTGGATCAAGGAGTTAATCCCTCCAGAAATACCTGTTTTCTAACTGATTGTGTGATTAATGTGTCTTGTTTGACATATACATGCTGGCTTTTTGTTTCACATTCAAGGTACAAATGAAATGAAGGGTCAATATTAACAGTGATCTCACTGTGTATCACTTTATGATTCTGTATTAGTTTTAAACTTTCATTTGTGACAATCACAACTAAGCTTTAGAAAGGCACATGGATTTGATGAGATTGTTTTGACTATAAGATATAAGCCAGTTCTGCTATGGAAATTTAAAAGACAGTTTATACACTACAATCTGACTTCTATGTTGCTTAACATGTCAAAGGGCTAAAAGAAGAATGTCAAGCTTGACACCAAAATATGTATTTTGGCTGACATAAAGAATGTCCTCCCTGTAAGGACAGAAACTCATGCATAATCAAACTTCAGGGAACTAGCGTTCTACACTGAGCCATCATGGAGCTTTAATTTCCAAATCAACAAGCTGAATCTTTTGTTTCAATGAAGTTGTTCATTGAAACAAAATGTGCAGGAAAAGTATGTGTTAATTCTTTTATATAACAAGTATTCTGATACCTGATATTAAGAGCACTGCTGAGAGTTATAAAACAGTTCTGAAAAGTTTAGATTTGGATATGGCATTTACATTCAAGCGACATGAGATATGTATTGAATCTAATGAAATGTTTGACAATCAACATTCATCAGTATCTGACAGTAAAATTCCTACTATATGACACTGCAAGGTACAGAGTGAATACTGACTGCACAGTGTTAGCCATGGAAAGAAGTTCATAACATATTAGTGTAAAAAATTGTGACGTTATAAGCTAGAAGACTGTAACTATTGCAATTACGAAATCTACTCTGGCAAAAAAAAAAAAAATATCAAGTGCTCAGGAAACATTAAATTGGCACATGTACTGTTGTTATTGAGGCATGTTTAGACTCCTTGTAATTCTGTAGAAATACGGAGACTTGTGCACTATCACAACACGCACCAGTGACTTTTGTGGTTTTTATTTATTATTGCTAAATTGCTGACAAACTTTTCAGTTTTCTAGGCAACACAAGAAACAAAAAAGCATTATTATCACCACCTAACCCTAAGGACAGCGCTGAAGTTACCACCACAGTGAGAGACAGGGATGGGGATTCTGCTCTGAACTGATATCCGTAACAGCCTTTTCCTCTGCACAGAATAGATAAACACTGAGAGACTAAGCTTTTAGTTTAGGTACCTTAAACATCTAGCATAAGATATGCAGTGTAATTACATTCTTAGAAGCTTGTCTTGGTATTACTACAGTCTACATGACAGTAATATATTCAGCACATGAAGACATGCTCAGAAGATGGAAGTTCAGCTCCACGGGAAAACCTGGGAAGCGGTGAAGCACAGCGGCTCACAGAAGAGCGATGGATTGTCACCCAGCACTGTCATACAGGCTGTCATACAACAACGGATACAATCCAGATTGTCATGAAATTGTGGGAACAGACACTGAGAGAGAAGGACTTGTCCTAACTCTATGTGCCTGCATGCCATCCATTTGGAGGCTGACACAGGGCTTTCTGACGACAAATGGTTCTCTAGCAGATGTCATTAGTATAATAACTAGAGGAGGTTTTGCACTGATCAGTAGCTAGAGATGGCCCAAGTCAGGCTATAGTCTAGCTCTAAGAATTCACAAGGTTTGCAGATTGGCTACTCAAAGCTGCCAGTAATAAGAACTCAGCATGCTCCGCTCTGCTGCTGTCCCCCATAGCCATGGCAGACATTGTACCCAGCAGGAGGACTGGTGAGTGACTGAGGGAGTTAAAGAATGACTCTCAATGGGAAAAAAAACAACCAACAAACCAGTGTCAAGTTTTAAAACACTGTAAATCCAGCCAATCAATTTTCTGACCCTTAACAATTATTATTTTCTGGCCAGCATCACTCGTGGAGATTTGAAAGAAAGTAATACCCTTCATCAAACAAAAACTGCAGAATTAATTTCAAATGGGCTCACTGTGGTGACTAAAGCTAGAACTTGGCAAGTATCAACATATTTGTTTTCCCTAAATCTAGTTATCTTTAAATCAATTTTCAGCAGCTAGAGACAGCAACTTTAAACACGTATGCTAGTCTAATGCATTATCAATGCATACGCAGCCCTTGAACATTTGCTGTATTCTGACTCTTTAATGTATGGTTAGTTACATTGTATCACATGGGTCATCTTTATGCTTATTGCTATATATGCAGTACAAATTGTTTCCATTCAGTACACTCCTCTCTTGTTTTAGTGACGATTCTCACTGCCTTCTACCAGTCCACCTCCCTAATCCTCATTGCCAAGGAACCAGCTGTACCATTCATTGATACTGAATTTTTCTACACATTTTAGAATCCTAGACTCAGGACAGATAGACACCTGATTTAGATGAAGACCACTGTCTGGAGGTCTTTAGAGGTGACTACCTCTTTCTTAATATATTTTAGTTTAAGTTTCTCTTACCAGCAACCAAAGGTCAAAAGTACTGGATGATAACACTGTGTGGGATGCTGATAACATTGGTGATGTAATGACTACCTTGGTGCAGTAGCATGGTTCAGGAATCCCTTTTCCACTTCCACAAAAGTGGGAAGCTACCCAGCCCCTACTTGGAAAACATTCCCAGCTTGGTGAGTTTGGTGCTGGTGTTTGAGCCCCTCATTGAACACAGATTGGTGCTGCCTTCTGGTGTTCCATGTCTGACAGGTGCCTTAATCTTGCATTCTGCCAGGTGAGTGCAGGAACAGCAGAAAATATCAGGAGCACATTTGCTTTTACAATTCATCCTTCAACAACAACAAAATCTAACCGCTTTGAGAAAAATCTCTCCAGTGTTTGGTAGCCTGTATGTAAAATCAGAAGTCACTACAGTGCTTACTGGTTTGAAGAAAAGAATAGCACTTTAATACATATAAATCAAACTCTCATCATCTTTCAGTAAAAGGCATTTAAAAGAAGGCAGTGAATTTGACCCACTGTGGGCCACAGTATGTGATGGAACACACCTACACTCCTTTTTTGTTTATTTCAGACTCTAATACAAGTCACTTCTGCAAGAGCAAATTGGTTAGTAATCTCAAGGACTAAGCTAAATGGATTTTTAAACCAAAGTATTACTAGTTCAAATGTGTACCATTTAAGAAATTATATTATTACATTAATTCTGAGCAACTATGCTTATTTCGGCTGTCACCTTTCTTTTAAGCCTTTCATTTAATCAATAATGAATTTAAAAGTGAAGGAAAAAAATTCAACATGAAAAAAAACAACATACATACTCTGGGAGTCCTTAAGTGAGTTGTAATGGTCCATTTTAGTATTTAAAATTACTTACTAAGTATGTATGCTAAACTAGTATACAAATTTTGCACAATTTTAACCCTAGAGAATTCCCTATTAAAAAAAGCCACAACTGAGCTGAAGATAGTGAAATAATTAAATTGTCAACAAAAACATGATGTGAATAGGGTGCTTTTTCCTTGTTGCAAGAGAAAATTTTTCAGAAAGAAAAAGAACAACAGAACCAACAAAATGCAGAGAAAAAGAAAAAAACAAACCAAAGCAAAAAAAGCAGAAATAAATATTCATGGGTTATAGCTGGTCAATAGTAAGCTCATTGGCAGTTTCAGTACTTCTTATCATATTTGTGTTTGAGTTTCAAGGTATGCTTTTTGAAAGAATACTAGAAATAAAGCCAGTTAGGAATACCCAAACCATCCCTTCAACACTATCTTCCTTCAGGTAGCTTTTGTTTTCCAGATGTTACCAAAAGAGCTGAACATACTTCCCTGATTAACATAAAAGCTCTGTATCTGGTGGGACACAGAAGTGGGTAGAAGCAAGACATCAGCTGGCTGAGAGATGAAAAACATAGAGTATCTACTTGAGTGTGCATATCATCCCCTCATCCAGCAGTTCTAGCACTGTAGATTAGTCTCTTGAATTCAGAGATGTCTTTAAAGCTTTTTAGAAGGCTGGGACTTTAAGAGAAAATTCTGCAGGTCAAGTCTGTGTGCACACACAGACACACAGGCGTATAATGCAACAGAGTTTCGAGTGCAATACGGTGAAAAACATAAAAAGTGTAGGTCATTCATTATCAAAGTAATATTAATAAGACGTCAGCATTTTGTTGTTACATGCTGAAAAGGAAAAATGTTAATTACTTGTAAGGAACCTTCTAACTTTGTCTGGGGTCCCTCTTTTGTCTTAGTGCTGGTTCCCCCATCTCAGCAAACCTGGGGATAGCCAGAGAAATCCCCATAGAGTGTTACTGGCCAAGTACAGATTTGTGATGACTCTGCCACATATTTAAACATCAACAAATACTAAAAAAACCCTATAGAATATAGACATTTGTTACATGTTGTGATCTGCTGAGACAGATGCTTGAAAGAAATCCACTTGTTATTTTGTCGCTATGACTGAAAGTTTTCGTCTTGGAACACCCATTTGATGGTGCCACTGACCCAATACCTTGTGAAGGTTTTACACTTGGTCAATATTTCTGCTTTACCTGCATAGACATCTATGAGTTACTCAGTTGAACATGCATATGAAGTATGAATTGCAGTCCTAACCACCGGTTCAATTTGTGAGACTCAAATTTAGATTACTATGATTAATACCTGGCAGTCTAAAGTAATGTGATTAGTTCTGAATAAAATATCAAGAAACTTTTTGTATTATTGAATTGATTATACTATCTCACTAGACCAACAATTTTAAATTTTGCTGGTTATTGAAAAACCTTCAGCTCTGAAAGCTGGACTTCAGCTCTGAAAGTGTTGTTTGTACTAACATACAAGTCAGTAAGAAGTAAAAGTGAGATGTAAATCTGAATGTAAAAGTCAGATCATCTGCATGAATCAGCTGAACATTCATACTTAGCTATAGTATACAGCCAAAAAAATCATCCATTTGGCCTCAGATCCTTTCTTTATAGAAATATGTTTGTACAGAAAGGATGTAAGACAAGAGCATAGATAGTTAAATCTTCCACTGCTCAAGTGACAACATCATGTAGAATGTTTTACAAATATGTCTGTTTTCATTCTAGGGCTTTCTGACCTCTTATTTCCATTGAAAAATATTCAGTCATCTCACTATTTTAACATCTTGGTTGTTTGTTTTATTATTATTATTATTTTAATTTCTTGTGCCAATACTGTCCATTATCTTTCTCTTATGGAAGATGCTCTTCCCTCTCCTCTTAGCTTTCATTTTATTCTTAGCTGTTGCTTAAAAAGAGCATTAAGATATTGTTTGGTATATAGTAACAGCTAAAAATGCACCTGTCACTTGAAGTTACGTTTCCATTTCATCTCTGACTGGATAAATTTATCATACATATGCTATCCCTGACCTAAACAATAAACAACTGCAAGGAAGGAGTCTTAAATTGGCCAGACTCCGGAAAAATATATATTGGCAGTTTACTGTAATTGATTGTGCTACTGAGATTAGAATTGTTGAAAGCAGAATTTAAGCCTTCATTTATCAGACAAAAAGCTAGCGAGATGGAAAGGAGCTAAGTAATTACCTCAGCAACTCATCTGTCAAATCTTTCACAATTCTTCAACAAGGGTTTACTGAATGGACTCCAATGCACAGAAAAGAGTAATTGCAACATGAAAAAGTGATGCTCATTTTGGTAGACCTGCATTTAACAGGACTGTGATTTTTAAGTTGTCATTCTGTATTTATTTTTCTCCTTTATCCTGTCCTAGGGCATCTAATCAAAACACTTAGGTATTGCGTGAATTAGAAGTCACTCTAAAACCAGTGAGATTATCACCAGCAATCAATGCTGCAATATAGTGGCAGCTTAGCAAATTTCTGACCTGCATTTATTTTAAGTAATTTGAAACTAACTGGGAAGCAAAAATCAAAGGAAACTGGCATAAAAGGTACAGGAACATCTTAAAACTGATTCTTCAAAGGAGTCTCAATTTTAACTAAGGTACTTTTTTAATAGTCAATATTTTATTAAATGGAATCAGAATTCATGATAATCCCAAATTTACTTCTGAACTAGAATACTTGTGTAGAACACCTTGAAAAGTTAATTTTACAGTTTAGAGGCTAAAGATTCAGTAAGGAACTTGACCCTTCAGACAAGAATCATAAAATCATAGAATGATAGAATGGTTAAGGTTGAAAGGAATCTTAAAGATCATCAAGTTCCAACCTCCCTGCAGGGACACCTCACACTAGACCAGGCTGCACAAAGCCTCATCCAGCCTGGCCTTAAACACCTCCAGGGACGGGGTTTCCATAACCTGTTCCAGTGCCTTACTACCCTCATGGTGAAGAATTTGTTCCTGATGTCTAACCTAAATCTACCCTCTTTCAGTTGTCTTTCATAAGTCAGATGGAATCAAAGTACCCAAGTCCCAAATTGTGACCTATACATCGAATCACTGTTACTGCATTTTATTCTACTTTGCTTGCCCCAAGCTCCCCTCTTCAATCCCAGGGACTGGAATTCTTATCAGTAGTATTGAAACATGCTTGTTACACACTGATGAGATCAGGCTTTTTATAAAGCAAACATTTAGTTACTTTTTTTTTTTTTTTTAAAGAATTTTAGTCTCTTCTAAGCAAGATGGTAATGCTTTCTACTCCAAAAGAACTAGAACAAGAAAAATCCTTTCAAACTATCAATACTGACCCCTATTTCAGAAAAACTCCTTCAAAGTCCTTTACTAGATAAAGCTACAGGTACCTAAGCATTAATGTATAATTATTTGGATATTACATAAAACTATTACAATTAAAGCAAGTAAGCCAGTGTGCTGTGTGGATTGGCCTTTTGAACCCTGCATCACCTTGAGAACCACTATAAAAACTCTTCTCAGTGATGGCCTAATTTATAGCAACACTTCAGTGTGAAGGTACCATGCATGAATGCTTTGTTCTCCTGAATTAATATCAGGCAGGTCAAAGCATGCGCTAGCAACTAGATTCAAACGTTGGTGGGTTTGAAGCAAAAAATTTTAAAATTACTGTGACCCAGTGATGCACTGAAGCAATGCAAAACACTGAAGAGATAGGGTACAAATTTGTCTAGAATGGATTTTGGCCAATAAACAATTAAAGTGTAGCTCTCTGTCTGAAATACTGGGCACTCCCTATGTCTCATTAGTATACACTGCCTCACCAGTTGGCCATTACTTACTACGGCCTTTACTTACTATCAACTACCTTTTCAACTATGGAAAATAAAACAGATTTTTAACATCCATCTTTATAATGATACCTGAAAAATTCAAGGCATTTTAAATATTTTTTTTTTATATATGAAGTAATGAAAGTGATAGATATAAGGTTCCCAGCAGATGGCCTGGATCTTTTCTATACAGCCTAAACGCAGAAAAGCATTTATGCTCCTGTACTTTCCAACATTTTTATTTTGACATTTCACAGAGGTCAGACTTTGGGGAAACCAATGTGTCTGTCTCTGAGGTCTCAGGCAGATTGCCTTTTGAAATTTAATCTGACCCCTTCCTTCATTTGCTGATTCCAATAGCATATATTGAATACTGTGACACATCTCTCCTTAATGATCTGAGCAATGAAAAGCCATAGTTTGAGTAAGCCTACTTTTCTGGAGCCAAAAAAGGCATAGACTGTATGACCTACCTGCAGATCAAATAAAATGGCAAAAAATGTATTCTGAACAATGAACAAGGGTTCAATGAACAATGTCTATGGGTTTTCTCCCATTTCTTTGCAGTGTTGCAGAGTTGTGCTACAGAGGGCTTTCCCTGTGGTGTCAGAGGGCTAGCTTGGCTATTGGAATAGCAGAGAAATATTATGACATGCTTATTGTTTTGGATATAAGGAAGTGATACACAAATACAGAACAGCATATTTGACTTTGTTTCTGTATTTCTGATGGGCAGAGGACAACTAAAAGAGTTATATACTAAACATTTAAGCCATGCCTTCAGACTACTTTGTATTTTTAATCACAGATGTTGTAAGTGTTAAGGCATGAAAAATATATAGGTTGTTCTGAACAAAGAACTGAATTCCCACCACAAAATTACTTCCCTGGACTTTGAATGACTTTGTAACAGTATCTCAGGTTAAACGCTTAATTAAGTTCACATTTTAATAGCTATTTGTGATTTTTTTAAACTGTAAAACTACTTGTAGTAGTTGATGAAAGAACATAGTTTAATTTTATGAGAGAGAAGGTTAAAAGAATCTTCATCAGGAGTCAAAGATTTATTCTGTTGCGGCTACCAGATTTTATTTGACCTAAAAATACATTGGTAAAGCTAATAACTTTAAAAACAAAAAAAACCAACCAAATAAAAAGCAAAAAAGAGCGAATTTTGGAAAAAAAATAAATTAATAATATACCATAAAAAAAACTTCATCCTAGCACATCACTGCTGACAATTTCTACATCTAATAACCAGGTTTCGAGTCATGATTTCTTTAAATATAACATTCCCTTTTTGTAGTTCTCTATAAAGTGTCAGAAGCCTACTCATATTTGGTAGGAAAACCAAGTTATTTCTATGCATGGTAGATGTGTAAAACCATAGATCTATCAAGTCTCTGTAGGAAGCTGCTGACCTATTATGTAAACTGTTTCCATATGATAAATCTAAGCTTTCCACTGTTACCAGTTTTGGACAAAAACCAAACCAAAACACAAAAAAACCCAAAACAAAACAACACCAAACCACAAAAAACCCCCACAAAACCAACCAACCAAAAAAACCCCAAAAAACAAAAAACAAAAAAACCCCATAAACTAACAAACAAACCAACAACAAAAAACCAAACAACCCCAAACAACCAAATGAAGTGGACGTGCTATGATGAGATAATTCGTGAAATATGCAGTGTTTTACTACATGATTTAGAGTCAGATCTGTGACCAGGAGACAGAACTTCCTTTAGTCGTAGGAATAAGTAGCTCAGCCAGAGACCTCTCATGCTCCAGGACAAAGAGCTCCCTCCCCAGGAGGCTCCTCACCAGCGTCTCTCTGGTCTGGCTGTGCCTGTCTTCCCAACTCTCTTCAGACTGACAGTAAAGCAACGTATTTGCACTGTCCTTACTAGGAGTTTTCTTTGTGTATGGGATGTCAGGGCATAGAGGTTTCTATAGCTGAGCTGTAATTCTCTCTTACATTAGAGATAATCTAGTAACTCCAGCAGTTTCTCTTTCCAATAAAAGAGGTATTTTTTCCAATAATCTTATTATTATTCCTGACTGTAGCGAGCTCATGGCTGAGGGCTCATCACATAATCCCCAGGGAAGCTCTTCTGCTGTCAGAATAGATATTTGTAATTTTTCCATTGTCCAGGGAGATTTTTCTAAACTTTTCCTTGTCAATATTGCTAAGATCTGATCAGACAATCTTAGTTAGCAAAATTCTAGCATAAGAACATTACTGTCAATGTGCCTGGTCCATCAAACTTCCAGAAATAATGGAGGTAAAACAAACTGCACAGAGTAATTTCCCATCAGGGAAAAGAAAAGAGGATTTTACTATGCTCAAGGATTGAGAATCCTTCTGGCAGCTCTTTTGGAGAAAGAAAGAAGAAGTCGTTGAGAAAGTCATTTGCATACTATACTTTATATAATGTACTTATATCAAGAGGGTTTTCTTTGAAAATGGAAAAGATTAATCCTCAAGGATATTTAATTCTATTACAGAGAAAACATTTTATTTCACTCCTAATTTTGGAAACAATGATAGAGGTAATTAAGGTAACAATTCCATGTGATTTATTTCCAAGTAAAATTAAGATGTTTGCTCTCCAAGCTAGTTTTTATTTGAAAGAGAAACAATGTTGAGTACTTCTTTCTACAGAACAACAGTTTAACATGAGTTGGATCTAACAGGAGAATTGAGAACATGGAGTTTCCAGCATCTGGGGTGCTGTGAAGAAAATTATATCCTGTAAAGAATGTAACAAATTCTGATGCTGTAGAGTTGTTCAGAGCCCTAGCTCACACATACTCTGTGATGGGATTCACACCCAACATACTTCCCACCAGACTTACACCCAGTGGGCTCACTGCATGATTTTTTTTCCAAGTATTCAAAATGTGAATACAGTGGAAGGACAAAGGCTGTCCATCACAGCAACTGTTATGCACATTACTGCAACAATAAGCATGCAGGAAACATAGATTCAAGACATTGCTCCTAGTCCAGCTATGCTGCTCAAAATTATTTTCTTCTGGTCTAGATGACCACCCACATAGGCTACTGGGTTATGATTTTCCCTAAGGAATTTACTAGGTACTTAATTCCTCTATTCTTTACCTAATTCTCCCTATCTGCTTCTGGAACAGGCATGATGCTCAGTATCACTTTATGGAACAAATTGTTAAGCACCTAATTTGCTCCTTGTGTGTTGTGGGTAACTCAGGTCTCTCACTTGGACTTGAAGTTATTTAAGGAAAAACCTTTTGGTCTCTATGATACTGATTTGTACACTGTCAAAAACCTGAATGTTTTTCTATTTTTAAAAATGTTTACCCTTTTTCATACAACAATTAGTCTATGTTTTTTCAGAGTAGTGAGGGGCAAGCAGAAGTTTGAGAAAATGTGAATTATGATAAATTGCTCCTTTTGTTCTCAAGACCTAAAGTAAATAACATGTAATTGAAACTGATGGATGTACTGAAGTTTATCAGGGGTGTAATTAAGAGCACAACATGGGTCATCACATCTAAGCAAGCTTCACTTTTTTTCCTAAATCATCTGCAGAAAAGCACTAATATCAGTTCTCTGCATATTGAACTGAAATTGCTAATTTCATTGTTTTCTTTTATTTAGCTTGGCCTTCTCCCATATTATTCCTTGGATTTATCTGTAAGATCAATGACAGGGATGCCTTTATCAATCAAATATCTGCCATATACTACAATTACTTGGATGCATGGAAAGACAGTAATTTTTACAATGCTCCATTTAGTTAATAGAAATTAGTGAAACTTAAAATATATACGCAATATATATCTTAGAAAAATCCTTTGTATTTAAAAATATGAATGCTGGATGATTGTTGCTGAGAGCCATTTAGTTGGCCACAAGTAGTTACTGTGTGCAATTTGTGCCTAGCTCCACCAAACAAACATATTTAGAATTTAATTTAACTTTTTCTTTTAGAGGTAGAACATTCAATATGGTTCTTCCATTCAAACCCAGATCTTTTTCTACCAACTTTGGCTTTTAGATACATTCTTTTCTCACAACTTTCAAGAATCTTTTATCTGCAGAACCCAAAGACGTCAATTGAGAATAGCATTTCCTCACCTTCAGCAAATCTCTGGAGAAATACTAGGTGAAAAAAACTCTGCAGGCAATGACAGGAGAGGACAGTACCAGCAATAGGCAGAGCATCTCTCAGATATGTAAGGAAAGGGAGTTTCATAATCACTATTATACCTCCGTAGTGGTGTACAACCTCCATCTTCAGTGAACTGATCAAACTCACCCCACTTGGGTCAGATAAATCACCCAGTAATTGATCTCGCTGTAATTTAGAGGATTAACAAGACATGAGACATAGCAGATTAGAAGGTACTGCTGAGCTGAAGCCCCACAAGATGTGGACGTAAACATTTGTTTGTAAATAAACATAAGCTTATACCATTAGCTAATGAAAGTAGATGCTTATGCTGAAGGCAATTTTTGCATAGTCTGTTAAACCAGTGACCCAGCAATGAATTAGACTAATATGGTAGTCCAGGGATTAAAGTGGAGTCCACGGTGGCTCCACTGCCTCCTTGTCCCAAGAAGGACAAGATAGCAGACAAGATGTATACACACAGAATAAGATTTATTGCAAACAGCACCAGGGTCTTAACAGTTTTAAAGTAGAAGGCACAAATGCAGTCCAATTGTGGGGAGATTGGGAGATTGAAACAGAAGTTGAGGTTAGAATGCAAAAGATATCTTAACAATAAAAAGTACTACTAATAGTTAGAACAATAAAGGTTAACTATTAAAATCTTGGCAACTTACTTGATATCAAGTTTTATACTAGGCCTAGAGCATTAATTATCAAGTTTAAAAGGATCCTACAATCTTGAAATTTAGAACTTAATGATGAAAGATTGCTTAATACTAAATATCTCTCACCCTCTCCCATCTGGGTGTCCCTTTGTCTGGTCCTTAATTCTTGAGAATTAATCTCTCTGGCAGGCATCCCTGATGGAAAGTAGAAGGTCCAACACACCGCCTGGAAAAGTGTACAGGAGTCTCCCTGATCAAAGACGGGACCAGGCTTTTATAGAAAAAAAGTGGATTGACTGCTGCCATTTAACTATTTAGCCATACCTCCAAAATGTCCCATTGGAGAATAAAAGGAAAACAGTGGAAAAAAAACATGAAGGCCCTGTTCTCACCATGAAAACTCTTTTGTTTATCTGATTGTTTTTACTTTGTCTCCATTTTGGGCTTAGTTGTAGTTGGTCCGGGCTCCAAGTTCTTCAACATAGGAGAGCAGCTGGTGTTATGAACATCAGCTTGGCTCTCTTTTTGGACATTCAAGGTTGTTACCAGCTCAGAGCTTGCTAGGCTCTTTCCTTTCCCATGGGAATCTTTCCACTTCAGGCCTTGGCCTGTGAAACTGAGAGACAAAACCACAATTGAATCATAGAAGGAAACTGAGGCAGGCATAATGAGAGATGGAGTGTCCTGCTACACTTCTTCTGCACAGCTATGGTGTGTGAATGGAAGGTAGTCTTCATGGAGATGGGAGCAGGCTGCAACTGAGCATGCCAGGAGCAGGCATGGGCCTCAGCTGGGGGAGCAGCACCAAACTTGGAAAAAACAGCATAACCCTCCCTTGTCAGGTGCTTCTATTGGCACTTCACACAAGGAGACTTTTCAAGCAGAATATAGCCTATTTCAGAGTACAGTGTAATTATTTATTGGCTGATACATATTTTATATATATATATACACACATATATATATATATAGGATTAGAGTTACTGAACAAGGTATTAATATTCTCACCAACCTTAATGAGACATTCAGTGCATCTTCACCGGCCTGTCAGTGATCAGTCACGTCAGATAGGGCTGGTCTCCATTGCTCCTTGGAACAGGATGATGATCAGGGTTGCTTAATTTCCACCTAATTTTCTGCTTTATTCCTGGGATTTTGTAGACTTTAAGGCAGTGTTTTCCTCATTGAACACCTTCACAACAACTACTGCAGTATCAAAAATTTTACTTCTAAGTTTCTTTTCTTCTCTTGCACAGCTTTAGCTCACACCTTTAAAATAATTTTCTCAGTAAAACCAAGCCAAGGTTGCACAACTCTGGTGCACCAACCTACACAGTTGCCACACAGGCAACTGAATCCACTGTCAAATTATCCTACTTATTCCAAGTTATTCCTACCCTTTTACCCTTACGTTTTAACTAGTTAGTGTTCCTGCTGAGCTACTGACTTTGCTTCTCATCCTATATTGAAACCCTTAGAGGCAAAGCCAAAATTTGCTGAGGGTGAGGAAGGGGAGGAGGAAGAAAACGGCATCTTTGAGAAGTCACAGCTGATGAGGTTTCTCCTTGTTTTGCACACAGGATGTAAAGTTTGCATCCCAGGGCCCAGACAGTAAATCTGAGTCCCTGCAAATGACTGGTTTCAGCATGTTCTGAAGTAGACCAGGAAGAAAGATGTTTGGCAGAGTGACCTGAACTGCTTTGTTCTACTTCAACATGAGGAGAGCTGCTTCTATCTAAAGCATTAAAGGTTTTGGTTTTGCCTGATTGAAGGGATTTCTGCCTCCCTCGCAGTCCTCAAAAGCCCCTTCAGGAGCAACCTAGGGCAGCCAGCCCCTGGTAGGGTAATCAGCCACTCTCAGAGAAACAAGAAAGTGTCTTGAACAAAAACTGGTGGAGAATAAAAGAAAGGTGGTCAAGAAAAAGGAGAAGGTCATCTTTCATATTCCATCACTGTCTCATTCAACCATGCAGTACAACAGCAATTTTATAAATTACTCCCTATGAGAACTAAGTCAACTCTGACAGAACAACAAAAAGTTAATTTTACGAAAATTATTTCACTTAGGGTTATACTTAGTCCATAAATTCTTCAAGAAAATCAATAATTCAAATTTTCATTTTAAAAAATGGTGCTTCAGTGATACATAGATGCAAATAGAAAAATAAACTAAGAGCTACTATATATTTTGTCAATTTTTTCTAATCAATTCACTTTCTTTCATGGGCAGTAGAAGTGTTTGTGTTTTAATTCTGATATAATCCCAGCTTTCTTCTCCAGGCTGACAAGTTCTTAATGACATAAAGGAAGAGCTTGAAGTATTTAATATGGTCTCTCTGGTACCTAATTCACTCTTTATTCACTAAGAAAAAAACAATATTGAAACCAAAACCACTGCCTTTTGCCTCTGGTGCAGTTTTAGCACTGATCAGTTTAAAGAAACAAAACTTTCCTTCTCAAAATCTCATATAGAACCTTTTATTTTGAAGCATTTGACCTGCAGCATTTACACTTGTAAAAATGTAATCTTCTGTTTTCAATGAATGTGTAGTTTTTCTCAAATTCTTAAAGTAAGAAAGTTTTTCACTATATAGATATGGATGGCAAAAATTAAAAAAACTGGCAGCCTCAGGGTTTAAAACATGCATATTCTAATAAATTTTGCATAGATAATTAAAGAAATACAATCCAATAACTTCTGCTAGGATAACTTCTTCAATATAAAGCAGGAATTATTTGAGTTATTCTGTTGAATATGTTCCTGAATATATACCTTCTAATGAGAGGGAAATCAGATTATGTTTAATCTTAAAAAGATGTTATGATAATTCAGAATCAGTCCCTGTGTGGTTTATGAGTGCCAGTTTGAGCTCAAGTGCTGTTCCCTTAAGTCATATAACTCTCTTTTCCTGTTTTCTGTCTCATTCATCTTGCACTCAGAAGGCAAGGAAGTGCTATCACACAGGCTGACATTAAAAACTATTAACAGCTGAAAAGATCTCACCGTAGAGTGAACATCTTACCTCCAGGATAAAACCTATTTTCACCCTGCAAGGAGATGAAGGCTGAAGAAGAGAACAGGTGTTTTAGAAAATGCAAGATCTGAAAAACATAGTAAGGTTGGTTAACTTTTAAAGAAACTGCAGCTCACACAGACATGTACAAGCTCATGACTGATAACCAGAGAGCTAACAGTGTAAGCACAGTGGCAAACAGCTCACCCTGGGTCAGCCACTCACAAATTCACCCAATTCTTTGAGATGTGCTGATATTACCTCTACATAGCTAGTGGCATCCAAGCTAGCTAGCCTAAAATTTCATCATGCGTATCTCTGTGAGCTGAATATAAAGGAAAAAATGGTCCAGATAAAACAGATCTACAGATTTTTGTAGCTAAAAGGCTCTTTCTAACTGAGGAACAATAGAAAGCTGGGCGGTTTCAAAGAGCAAGACTGATCCTTTGCTATTCCTAAGCAGGGACCCAAGTGTGCACTTGTAGCGTGTTTGGGCCAAAGTATTGGAAGTACAGAGCTAAGTTTTGGTAGCAGGGGTGGCTCCTGTAATAAGAGACCAAGAGCTGCCCCCATGCCAGACACAGACAGTTTCAGCTGGTTCCAAGATGGATCCACCAGTGTCCAAAGCTATGCCAACTAGTAATTCCTCATTAGTAGCACCTCTGTGATAACTCATTTAAGAAAGGATAAAAACGCTATGTGGTAGCTGAGAGAAGAATGACAAAAATGTAAGAGAAACAGCTCTGCAGACATTCACGTCAATGAAGTTGGGTGCTCCAGGCCCACAGAGAAGACCATGGTGAAGTTGGTTATCTCTCTGCAGCTCATAGAGGACCACAGTGGAGCAGACATCCACCCTGCAGGCTGTGGAGGACTGCATGCTGGATCACGTAGACATGCCCTGAAGGAAGCTGCAACCTATGAAGCCCACGCCAGAGCATGGTCCTGGAAGGAGCTGCAGTCCATAGGGACTGAAGATCCTGGAGCAGTCTGTTCTTGAAGTACCCTGTGGAGAGGACCTATGCTGAAGAAGTTCTTGAAGAACTGAAGATTCTGGGAAGGACCCATCCTGGAACAGTCTGTGAAAGACTGTATCCCATGGGAGGGACCCCGCACTGAAGCAGGAGAACAGTGTGAGGGGGAAGCAGCAGCAGATATGAAGTGTTACAAACTGACCACAATGCTCATTCCCCATTCTCCCTGCACCACTCATGCAGGGAGGAGAAGGTAGAAGAGTTGGGAGTAAAGGGGAGCCTGGGGAGAAGAGGACAGGGGAACATCTTTTGAGGTTTATTTTTTTCTTTTTCAATATCCTCGTCTGTTATTAACTGGCAGTACATTAAATTATTTGTCCCTGAGTTGTTTTTTTGCACATGATAGTAATTGGTGAGGGATTTTATCCCTATCTCAACACACAAGCTTTCATCTTATTTTCTCCCGTATTTTGGAGAAGTGAGAAAGTGGCCGAGTGGGTGTCTGGCAGCTGGTCAAGGTTAACCCACCACAACAATTCACTCTCTAAACCAGACTTTCATCATCCCAGAAGCAATGTTTTGGGGTCAAAGCTAAGCCAATTTGACTTTGTGTGGCATTAGGGTTCTAACTAAAAGGGCCCAAATACTGCCTGCCACAAAAGCAGTTGGAATGCATGCAGAATGGATTGGATGAGCTTTGTGTGGGCTCCGGTGGCCACACGCATCCTGACATTGTGGAAGTTAGACCACTGAGCACACCAGGCTTTAGGTATTACCACAGAGATCAACTACAGCCTCCACAGACTACTTCTGGAAGACTACCAACAAGTAAGGAATAGTTACGTGCAAAATTATGACACAGGGAACAGGGAGCCTCCTGCCATCTGCCTCCATCATCTTTGGGAGTCTTCTGTCAGAAACCTTGTTTTCAGTTTCTTTCTATGCTTGAGAGCTTTCAGATCTATATCTCCAATTAATTACTCTTGCCTACCTGTTTACAAAGGCACCTAAGAGCACAGGAAAGTGTTGCCAGCTCTACCTCTTGACATTGTTTCACAGTGCAAGAAAACAAACCAAGGTCCCAGACCTCAAGCATTAAGTGTTTTGTCCAGTCCTTGGAACATGGAGTGAGAGTTTCAAACGTCCTAAGTTACCAGGGAAGATGATTTTATTTTCTTTCTCTGACCTAATGAATCCTGAATCCTTTTCTGCCTGACTACAAGGTCTCAGCTGGAAGAGTGGAAATTATAGCCTCCCTCAACAAAACACACAAAAAGCTGGCAGCTGATGCATACTCCGGAGCATTGGGAATCAAATCACTTCGGCAAGGGAGGACAAGACACATGGAAGCTGCTGCTATTCTTGGAAAAGAAAGGACTGCTCCAAGTCCAGCCATATGACGAAAAAATCTTCTGCTGCTCTAATTCCCAATTTGGTAAAGCTCTACTGGGAACTGCACAAAACATCCACAAGAACACAAAAAAAAGAAGCCTAACTTCAAAGACAGGTGCAAGCCTGGCACTGCATTTCTCTATGCTATGGAATCTAAGTTGAAGCCTCCTGTTTTGTATGGGTGGCAGACGGGGCAGAAACTGGGAGCTGCAGTCATGTCCACAGAATCAAGAGGCAGTAGCATCTCAGGAGCACTGCAATCATATGATGGTACCACACAGCATTGCTACTTGAAATGAAGTTACTAGTCTAGAAAACCAGTTGGTTAGATAAGTAAAGTAAGGTAAGTACATTCATTGGGTGAATTCTGAGCAATCAGATTATTTTGAAAATCTGTGAAAATAAGAGTTTTTATCTTAAAATCATGTCTGCTCTGGTGACATTCTCTATTTGCCACATAGGCAAGCGAAGTACATCTTCCCATATGCTTAGCTGTTCAAGTATTTGCTCTTGATTCAGTATTGATAGTATAGTATGAAATATATGATTACGTGCACATGCGGAAATTTCCTCTCACGTTCTGCTACCTATGTCATATATTTCGTAAGTTCTAAAGACACAGAGAACACAAAGAAACCTAAAAATATACAAATTAAATGAACAGTATTTCCATTATCAAACATTTTCTGTACCTGAATTTTTATCACAAGAACTAAAATGTAACTTTCCTATGAATCACCATTACATCACATTTTAAAGATAGATCTATTTGCAAGCATAATGGCAATTGCTGAATGGTTTGAATTCCAAATGATGCTTGATATGGCAGCTTTGCACATGTAAGTGCAGTCCCTAAATATACTTTCAGTTAAGAGCTCAACAGCACAGAGAATGATGATAGCACTTAGAGAGAAGAATGAAGTGCTCTACCCATAGCAATGTCCTCAGCAGACTCACTTCAAAGTAGGTGCTTCATATTTGACCCATGGCAGCCTAAACTGTAGATGTTGTCTTTCAAACAGCTATTCTGAAACATAGAACTGAAAAAAAGTAATCTTAAAAGTTACCATGCTATCTTGCATTGACGAAGTCAACCCATATTTCACACACAGGTTTCTGTTATTCCATAACATTTAAGTGCAGGTGAAGTACTATGTGGAACAAGGAAAACTGACTTTTGGGAAAACTCACTGGAACTCCTAGGGGACAAAGACAGAGGTTCTGCACCACCAGGGTTACAACCTAGGAACTGTCTTTCACACTTATTTTCTGTCATTCTGTAATATTATACCTGCAATATACATTGAACTTATATTTTGTCTGGCAAGTTATTAATTATCTATGAGCTGCCAAATGCTATGCACCAATATAATTCAATGATGTCCATAATTTCACAAAGTGAAATTGTTGACCTGTTAATAGTTGTCCACTACATTTCAATTGAGAGGCATCTGGATGATGAGAGAGAGATTCCATATAGTCTCCACCCACAGACAGTAGGATCATGGCATGGTGGCTAGAATATTAATGCAGTGATTTAACATAATTTGGCTGGTTGCCATTCCGTGGTGAGTGCTGTAATAAACCCAGACTGACAAAGGGTGGGAAGGAAAGCTGATTTTCCTGTGGTGTCTTTTTCACAAAATGATTTATTTTATTGCTTATATTTGTTGTCACTGTAAGCCTTGGAAACCTGTTGATGGACAAATCCTTATGAGGTCAGTCATCTGAGATCTGAAAATAATTTTCTAGGATGCCAAGCTTATGTTTCCTCCAGAGGTGATTTCATTAGTGATGTCATGAGATAAAACATTTAAGACTGCTGCTACTAGTTAAACATGTCATTGTTGGATACTCTGAGACAAACAGACTGACCCAAAGCAGCAGAGCTCACACAACACATTCTCTACAGACATCTGTTAGATTTCTGGCAGCCAGGGGGGAAGAGAGAAAGTTCTATCGTTTATGAAATAAAAAGGATAAAGTAATTTTTACTAAATGTCAGACATACCTCAGGAAACAATCCTCTTATGGAGTCTATGTTTTTTTTGCTATGTTTGTTCACCTCTGCACTTACTAATTTGATTTAGTTTTTCATTAGATCTTCTCAATCTAACCTTGTTGATTGACACTAGAGCTGATTTAAGAAATTAAAAAGTGAGAGCAAATATAAGAAATGATAAACAATAAAGGAAACTGCATCACATTTCATTACTTGTTAGTTTTGACAAATGACTAATTCACTCATTTAGAAAGAATACTTTGATTACATTATATCAAGTTTTATTGATCCAGAATAATTCTTTACAGCATAACAGAAAATGACCAACATGAACACTTGATAAAGCTATTAATCACAACATAAGGACTTCACATAAGGCTTCAGAGTAACAAAATATCTCATTTTACTGTTGCTTGTTATTTCTACTGAGACCAAATTCCAATCTCAAGTAAACTGAAACTAATCACTATGGAGGGGTGTTCCTGAATATGAAAATGGAATTTGGCCCATTTTGGTTAAAATGCAATTTCAGTGCAACAGGAAGATTAAAGGAAGGTGTATCCATCTCATGTGTTACATTGCTATTTGCATTCTCTGGAACCTCAAGTTTCCCTCTGTATGTATTTCATTCTTTCTTTATCTACAACTAAAAGGTGTTGGAGTAGCTGGGTGGCTTGAGCAGCTGAGTGCCTTTTCAGACCTGTTGACAGCTCTTCGGTGACATTTAAGAGTAAGTAGTGACACTGAAACCCCCAGAGCTTGCCTTAACTTTAAACACAATTGGTTCTAACTGCTTTATCTGAAACCAGTTTCTGAAAGCATTCTGCTACACTTAATAATGAGATATCTTCCTATTCACTAATGACCACTGTAAATTTTTTTTAAATCCACCAGAAGTCAAATTATTTTCACAATTATTTCTTTTTTTAGCAAGAAAATTAAGGACTATACGAAACAGAGCTAGGTGCTAGATTTCTAATCAGGCCTAATTTAATTTTTATTTTCTAGCTGTCTTTATTGACATGTTATATTACCATTTTTTTCCCGTCTCACAAATGTCACTGTAGCAAATGAATTGTCATCTTGTCACAGTGAATTAGAAAGTTTCTTCCTGTGTCCCCCACCTTGGGCGTAGCACCATGACAGCAACACACAGACTGAGTATTTTACAGCCCTTTCTAAAACTGTTTCCCACCACCATGAACCTAAAGCCAAAGGGCTACATCCCTCAAAAGAACTTATTCCTCACATGTCTTTTTTGGGGGGCCATCAATCCAGTCGCTTTGCTTCTGCTCATTTTTTATACATATCCCCTTCATCAAATCCCCTTCACCTGGGCTGCAGGCAGGGTCAAGGCAGTGTGCAGGGCTGCAGGCAGGGAGCAGGGTGTGGGCAGGGCTGTAGGCAGGGAGCAGACAGGGTGTGGGCAGGGTGCAGGGTGTGGGCAGGGCTGCAGGCAGGGTGCAGACAGGGTGTGGGCAGGGTGCAGGGTGTGGGCAGGGCTGCAGGCAGGGAGCAGGCAGGGTGTGGGCAGGGTGCAGGCAGAGCACTGTGGTCAACTCAGAGTGTGGCAGCATCGGCCATGCTGCCCCGTGCTGGTTACCCTTGTGCTTGGGACATGGCTGAGGGTGTCCAGCCCTGGCTGTCTGTCCCACTGTCCTCCTAAATGACACAGCAAGAGCTGGGGGGGTAGGCAGAGGCCGCCATGACTCTGTGACAGAGAGGCCCAGAGGCCCCAGATCAAAGGTTAAATGGCTTTTTGCTGCCATCTCGTGATAAACTAGAGGAAAAGACACTAGGAGCTGATACAATGTCTGGGCAACATCCACTAGGACTGGGAGGCATTTAGCACTTGCTGATGAGGGTGAATTTACCTTCTGGGTGGACAGAGCACTAAGTTGTCATGAGTGTTTGATGGATGAGCATCAGAGCTGCACTGGGAGAGAGGTTCATTATAAATAAACCTTATCCTGGCTCCCCTGATTCAGGACTGCAGGAGCCTGGGAGGGAAAAGAGGTTTCTGCCTTTGAGGGAGTAAGTAATCTGCTAAGGGCACAGTCTGTGTACTACGGAGAGAGTTTTCTGCTGTGAAAACAGACTGAAAATGCAGGCTGTGTCATCATAAGAGGTGCTATGTGTGGGCCCTGGGGACCAGTGGCTGCAGAGCTCCATAGGGACCCCAAGTCGCTGCCAAGTCTCAGTGATGGGGACACTTCTGTGGCTAGACTATTCAACCATCTCCCCACAATTTCATGTGTCCCACAGCTTCCCTCTGGTACCTACACAGATCTAATTTTGTTGGCTAGATAAACCTTCCATGTTCACACATACAGATGGTCCATGGTAGCAAATACCCACCACTGCAGATCAAGCAGGTCTAGAGATCTGGCCCTGGGAGCAATGAAATCTAAATAAACACCCTTGCCTTTCCTTTTTCTTTTTGAAATTTGTTGTAGAAAAAAATGGAAATTAACATATTTTTATTTTTTAAATATTAATTCTTAATTAAAGACTCTTGAAAACTTTGGCCATTAATACTGTTTCACAAGCCTAAACCTGCCATAATTTCTGCTTAGCCAAAGCTAAGCCCCTGCTTCCCAAGGATGTATGGGAAAAAATTAAATCAGAATAAATTCATATCAGCAGAGAGTTTACTGAGAAATTCCTCTGAACAGGCATTGCATGTAATGCAGCTGTGGTCCTTGAACAGATTTCAGGATGTCTGCAGAAAGCTCAGAGTCTTGCAATTCCTCCTTGTCCTCTTTTCTGCTCCTCTGCCACCATTCCAGTTTAGATCTTGCTTGATACTTTGGTATTCTTCTGGGTGAAGTAGGATTGAGGAGACACCTGAATGACTCCTCATCAGCTGGTGGGTTCTGAAATGTGTAAGTCACACAAGTACTCCATAAAATAAAGTTTTCCAGTGAGACCTTGATTCAGATGGTGTGCCTCTTTTCTTAGGTGGCAGCCAAGTAAACAGAGATTTCGAGTTAAAGTTTTGGTCTTAGATACTTGCAACCTATCTATCTAAATCCTTCTTTAGAGATGCTGGGTTTTTTATTGGATCTAACCCTCAGAGAAAAGAAGACTGAAGTGGCAGAAGAGATTAGAAATAAATTAGCAGAATACAAAAGGGATTAAAATTGTGATAAACATAAAATAGTAAAAATTCAGTAGAGGAATTTCTGCTTTTTACTTCAATTATTTGTCCTTAACTTTTCTCTGGAAATAATTTCATATTATTGAAGATTGCTTGGGAGGTTTAAAATAGTTTTAATGTTTTTATTTAGGTAGCCATTGGCAGAATCAAAACTAGATTATAATAACAAGATACAATACTTTGCTAATTTTTACAATGTGAAATAGGTATCATTACAAACATGTTTAAATATACAAATTACAAAAAAGTTTAAATATAAACTTTCCATTTAATTAGATAATGCTCATTGAGACACCAATGCAACACTATTGTGTCTGGTTTAAACCAATTAATATAAAGAAACACATTCACAGTTTGAAAAAGAAGAAACAAAACACTAAAATATCTGTTACATTGCTGGTGGTGGCCTAGGTATATTCCTGATCGCTAATGGAACAACCTTTCAATTAAACATGGATATCACCTTGTTAAGCCTCTGAAAGCCCTGGAGGATCTCATTTTTAATAGAAATTTGTTCCCTATTCAGAATAATATATATATTTTTTTTTTTTTTTAATGGATAAGAGAAAGTTTCAGCTTCCTTCTTTCTAAAAATGGCTAATGCAAACAGAGTAGGACACACTAATTAAAAAAAAGGAGAAGACTGGAAAAGCCAAATAGTTCCCATCCCTTCCCTTGGTCACACATTTTATATGAAGTTAATAAGCTTTAATTGTGCTAGAAAATTACATCTCTTTCCCAGTTTGAAATTTTTTATGTCATGTCCATAATATTTCAATGTCCTGGCCTCAGCCATAGTGACCGTCTAGTATGACTCCCAGTTGCACAGGGGAGAGTTAGACCAATGGCTTTCTAGCATGAATTGCTTAATCCCTTCAGGACACTTGGTGAAAAAAAAAAAATTCTTTTGAACGGGAACATGAGTCCTGTACATGTGTTTAGAGATGTACTCTGATGCCTTGCTCTATCCTCTAGGAAATACTAATTGTGTTTAGCTGTCATCTTAAGTTCTTATGTGATTTAATGATATGGGATAAGAAGATTATTCTGATAGGATATTAAGGGGAAATATCAACTTGATTTAATCCCATGTTTCTGCATCAGCATCCTCAAATGACCTGTGCTGCTGAGCCACTGTATTTCCTAAAGAGAACTAAGCTTTCTGTCATTCCTGTAAAACATCCAACTGGAAATATCAGTCCAAGAGCTATTCTTCAACTTACTCAAATGTACCCTGAGATAGACAGGCAATAAATGGACAAATATAAAAGCTTGCATAAAGTATGAGACAAAAATCCCACTAAGAGATTAAAGACAAAAATGTTTTTTGACAGTGTACTCTCCAACTGTCCAACCTCATGACCCACAAGTAAGTGTAGCTGAAGTTCTCATACTGATGACCAGAAAGCACATGCTTTCTTAGATATGACTTATGTTGTCTCTGTGTGGCTCCATACATTATAAAATGTTGCTAAATTCCTATTTAGCTGCCCCCCATTTTCTTCAACAGCCAAAGGGAAAATTAGAGTCCTGTTGAATTTTAGGAAGCTACACAAGGCTAAAAGAAATCTAATAATGGAAGAACAAACTAGAACTCTTGCTTTCTGCTCCTGACTGCCTACACGGCCTCAGACAGACTACTTTATTGTACGTCAAAATAATTTGTGCGTCAAAACTGAAAACACTTCTTTTTATGACTCCTGTTCATGTCAAGCTATTAGATGGCTCAATATAATTTTGTAGGTTTATAAGCACATGTTTACTGGATCAGGTTAAAGCACAGGCTGGTGCTCTGTCTCTGGCAGCAGTTCACCGTCACTCCCCACGCACATCCCCAAATAACAGCTTCAGCTTAGGATAGACTGTAAAAAAAATGGTAGTGAAATCTCCTCCTGAATACATCTAGACTCCTGCAAATCTATGAGTTAAGGGGATACCTCCTATCAATTCAAAAGGCAACTAGGCAGTGAAGATAAAAATATCCTATTAGGCTCCATTAATTAAGATCAATATGTGAAGTCATAACAGGTTTAGATGCAAATTCAAATACACTGTTGTCCATTTCTGCATTCCAATGCTGTTACACTGCACGATAGCATGTTACAATGCAAAACAGACACACAGCTTTGTCAAAAACTAATGTAGTGGCAATTAAAATTGTAAGGATAATGATTAGAATGTTTTTTAGAGCAGATAACCTGGCTCACCAAATACATTATAGCAATCTAAACATCACATCACCTGAGTAAGTGGAAATATACTTTCTAAATATCTTTTCTTGTTTCAGTGCTTTGAGATTTGCTGTTCCCCTTTTCATCTTCAAGTAACAGATGAGCTTCAGCATAAAAGTTGAAGAGAAATTCATGAACCCTGCAAAACTGTGAATGACAGAGGAGAGACAGACTTCCCTCCCAGGGTGGATCCAATGCAAATGGGATTTCCTGCAGTAGTGATGCCGAGACCAGATGGAGATATTCTGAGGACTTTTACATTTTTACACTGATAATTTCACATTTAAGGGCATGTTAGAGAATGCTAATATAGACAATATTTTGATACAGTAGAAGAGCTTAAAGACAAACTATTTTCCAATAGATTTTCCTCAATTGAGTCAGGTCCTTTGCCTACTAGGAGACTATCGGATCAGAGTAGGAACTATGAAGCCACTGAGACTTGAAGAGGACTCTGCTGAATGTCATTGTCCATCAGGACCTTGTGGAGCTCCCTGAGATACAGGCTAAATTCTCCTATATCCAAATACAGAACAAATAAAGAGTATTTAACCTTGAACACTTTAACTCCATGGATTACAATAACAATACCTTTACAAAAATTAAATTACCAAACCTTTTGGTATGTGAAACGAATTAATGCCCAATATCCCATGAAACTTTAAATCTTTGGGATAAAAGTACACTGAAAACACAATCAAAGATTTTGTTGGTACATGTTTTAGCAGAAGGGACAATTACATAATGATGAATAATCCATTAACATTTAAAAGATACAATAAATAAATACAGGCATGACTGCAAATATTCTAATACTCTAAAAAATCTCAACATGAAGAGTTCACCAAACAGCAAAATTATGAGGAATACACAGAGTTGTGGAGTGCTCCAGTCAGAAAACAATTCTCCTTTTCTAATTTTGCTGAATTTAAGAACTTTTCACCAAATGTGTATTTATTATGTAACTATTAAGATATCCTACTAAAGATTAGTCTGATATATGAGTTACCCTGATTTTAGTATTTCCTATTGACCGTGCATGTCGACATGATCTCTTCATTGTTCTATGGTTTCTCTCTTTCTTGTCTAGGTCTTAGTTTATCTTGTGTATGTACAGTTCTCCAGAAATCTCTTAATTTCAGAGAAACATTTCCACCCCATTCTAGAATAGATCCCAGCGTAACACAATAGCCAAAAGCACAGAAACTTGCATATGGGTTTGCATGCTCAAAGCATTATAAAGAACATAAGGCTTGCAATTAAGATTTGATCCAGTGCAATGTTAAATTGGAATCTGAATGTGATTGCACAGAAAATTCAGAAAATCTCATCCTTTAAATTAAAAAATACGTATCAGACTTTGTAATTTAATGCCTAGAGATGCAAGGTAATGCACAATTAAGTAATGTAATCTAACATATGTCCTACATACTTATGTACAGTGGGGGGCAACCATAGTATTAGAGCACCAATCTACGTATCATAGACCATATGTCACATTTGTAGACCACTTGGAAGCTGCAGCTGGTGCAAAATGGAGTTCCTATTTGCTTAGCAGATCTGGCAGTAGGAGAATACCTTATGCTAGTGTTATTTTTGCTGTGTGTTCCCACAGTACTAATTCACACTGTTTGCTAAAGCTGTGTATGTTTTTAGTGCTTGTTACCTGAAAAGCTCCTTTTTCTTCACAGTGAATCTTTTGCTATTCATCTTAGGTCTGCAGTACTGTCTCTGTTTTTCTTTATATCTTACCTCTCTTAATTTTAGGACAACTATGATGTCATAAACTTTCTTCACCCTGTTGCTATTCACCTTCATTCTTCATGGCAGTTTTTCAAATCTCTCTTTGCTTGCCACCAAATTTTTAACTAAAAAAAATTACTACATTTTTCCAGGAAATGTTTCTGCAAGACCTGCATTCTAGAATGCCATTAATTACTGGAAGATTAGTCAGTATTGATGATGTTCGTTTCTCCGTTGTTAAGAGCTAGGTCTGAAAAAGTGTTGCAACTTATCTAAATAACCCCCGCTATCCTACATCGTACTAAAGAGCCAAGAAAAAATTATTTCAGATCTTGATCCTCTCTATAATTCAGTTTCTTTGACTATATATATATATTTTTTTTCTTTTGGGGCTATTGTATTCATTTTTCACTAGGTGATGTGTGACAGGCTTCCCCAATATACTGCCAAACACAGCACACTGACATTTCCTAATATGGCCAGGTCAGTAATGAATTTCTTCTACCAGTCTCCATCAGAGTACGCCCTGTGATCAATCAATCTTATTATGATATAGTACAGAGCTAAACAGGCTTGATTAATTACCCACTTTTCAAGGGTGTCATTTGCTACTAGAGAGGAAGAAATGTTTCCTCCCACAGCAAATTCCTCTAGCATATATAGAGCATGTAGTTATTCCAATGTAGAGAAAGAATGATGGACTAGGGCAGCGACCATGGTACACCTAACAGGACTTGTTCATCTTTCCTGGAGATGCCAAGCTCCATCCTTAGGTTGTGTAGCTCCACTGAATGTTTATATCTGTGTAGTTCATATCTGTTTACCTGCATTAAATCAATGTCTTGGTTTATCCTCCAGTTCTCCTCCCCTGATTCTGATGCACATCTTTGAAAACAGACAATTCTATTTTTTGTTTTGGAAAAATAGGATGATGCTGAAAACCTCTCAGAACTGCATCTAACAACAGTTTTTCCTAGAACATTCATTTCACAAAGCTGTCAATTTTTCACCCTGCTCCTATAATAGCCAACCTACATAATCACATAATGATCAAGAACAGCACCAAAATGCATCAAAGACACATTTTGACTCTCTGAGATAAAGCAGGGAATCTCATCCTTCTTTCTCATACTCAAAACTGTCCCATTAACATTTTTGACTAAAAAGAAAGAAAACTTTTATTTCACTTGTGGCATTTCTGTCATCTCCTGGGAAGAAATTTACAAATCGTGTATTTACGTGATGTTTCTGTCAGATCGGGTCTGTAAGATACCTAACTCAGTCAGTACTAGTCCTCTCAGGTCCAAAACCCCTCTTGTCAAGATGGAGGTGTGAGCTCAGGGCTGACCTTTCTGTGCATCTGTGGTCTCAAACGCAGCAAAGCCCTGACAGACGTATTTAACTTGAAGCATTTGTTTAAGCCCCTCCTGTTTCTGAAACGCACTGAAGCTTTCAGTTCAACACTTTGCCGAATTAGACTGCTGATTTGGTGCCAGCTTTTGGCTCAGAAGTTAAATTGAAACCCTTTCTGCAGCTGAGAAAGAAGAACAATCCTCCTCGTTAACAAAAAAAAAAACCCAAAAAAACACAACAACAAACGGATTTGAGAGAGTTGTGTTTACTGTGGTGGCCTTTTTCTCCAGTGTTGGGGTTTTTTTGGTAATAGTTCTAACATGGAAATACATGAAGAGGTCTTTTCTGAGTCCATACAGCGCCTTTGCCTGTGCCTTTGCAGAAAGTAAAACGTTTTGAACGTTTTCAGCTTTAAAAAAACATAACGAAGTCACATGATGCTGTTACATCATTTTACAAGTGCATTACTCGTTTCTTTTAACCTGTGGGTTTCAAGAAAAGCATTCCCTGTGACTGACACCACAATTCTGTTTGCTTTTTTAGCTACAGAAAGATTCAGCTGTTACAGGATGACGTTCACCACCCATTTAAGACGTTCTTACACTGTCTGCTCGTTTCAGCGTGGAAAGCAGCCACGGGGGCCACATCTTAGTCCTCACTGGAATGGCACCCGAGGCGTTCACAGCTGCTGCTCCCTCAAACCCGACAAGTCGCACCATCATGTCAGTCCCGCACGGCCTCAAGCAGGCGGGAGGTGCGAGCAGCCCCAGCCCCGGCGGCGGCGGGAGCTGCCGGGGTGCGGGAGACGGAGCTGCCGGGGTGCGGGAGACGGAGCTGCCGGGGTGCGGGAGACGGAGCTGCCGGGGGCAGGAGCCGCCGAGAGGAGGAGCTGCCGGGGCGGGGGAGCTGCTGAGGCGGATGGAGCCGTCGTGGGGGAGCCGCCGGGGGCAGAGAGCTGCCAGGGATGCGGGAGCTGCCGGGGAGGGGGAGCTTCTGGAAGGTGACGGGAGCTGCCGGGGCGGGCCGAAGCCGCCGGGGGATGGAGCTGCTGAGGCCGGAGCTGCCGGGGAGGAGCCCCGGAGCAGCCCCCGGGGCAAGGGCCGGGGCGGTGCGTGGGGACGGGTCGGAAGCTGCAGCTCCTCCCGCCCCGCCCGGCAGCCGCTCTGCTCCTGTCCTGCGGCGCCCTCTGCCGGCCGCGGCGCGGAGGCGCAGCCCGGGCCCCGGCGGCGGGCGCTGCGGGGCTGCGGTGGGAGCGCCCCGCGCGCTGGTGGCTCGTGGTTGCCCCAGGCTCTTTCACAACACCGGTGTTCGGCTGCAGTGTGAGCGTGCCCGGCTTTCGCGTGGTGGGACAAGTGTTTTGTTTGCTTGTTTGCTTGTTTACACGGATCGATGAACTTACAGGGTGCTCTAAAAGATTTTTGAGTATTTCCCCAAGTGTCCATAGAATAGGTGGTGCTAAATGCTTGAATTAAGTGAGCTATTTAAAAAGCTTCCCCTTCTTTACACCTCTCTCTGTTGACAGAACACAGCTGCTTGTTACTGGAAAGCTTCAACCACTACTTTCTTGTAAAGACTCAAGCGTGGAACTTGCATGAAGTGCAAAAACCCTATTGCAGCCTTCCAGTACCTGAAGGGGGCCTACTGGGAAGTTGGGGAGGGACTTTTTGCAAGGGCATGTTGCGGTAGGACAAGGACTAACGGCTTCAAACTGAAAGAGGGGAGATTTAGACATTAGGAAGAAATTATTTTCTGAGAGTGTGATGAGACACTGGCCCATGTTGCCCAGGGAAGTTGTGGATGCCCCTTCCTTGGAAGTGTTCAAGGCCAGGTTGGATGGGGCTCTGAGCAACCTGGTCTAGTGGGAGGTGTCCCTGCCAGTGGCAGGAGGGGTAGAACTAGATTACCTTTAAGGTTGCTTCCAACCCAAACCATTCTATGATTACTAAGGAGCAGATCACATGGAGTTCATATGTCTCTGTGGCTGTGGAGTGACACTTGGCTTATGACTCTGTATTGCAAAGCTGTTTTTTGCCCTATTTCTATTAATGACAGACAATGTCCTGTTATTATGTTATTGCTGCGGCTCTAAAGGCCAGTGACACTGACAATACTGAAACACTGAAATTAAAGGCGTCAATAATACCACCATATCTGCAAAACTGTGGAATGCTCTGGCCCTCTTTGCATAAGCCTCTCATGCTTCTATATCATCTACTCCCCATTCCTCATCTTAGAGTGAGGCAGTGGTATCTAGAGGGTATGTCTATTAATGGGAAAAGAGTGAGGATGTAGAAAGATTAGGTTCCATCTCTGGTGAAACTTTTTGTTAGAAAATAATGGATCAGACGTGGGGTAAAGGAGCATCATGGAGTTCCGCAGGGTAAAGAATGAGGCAGGGACGTCTGAAGAGGCAGATTGTCCATGGGGAGAGTGCTAGGGAGAGGTCCTGCCATCCTACATTGTGGAGGAGTTAGTAAAGGGAGAGATCCCCACATTGGCCCCGTTGAAATCCCTTTCACCCCTGTTCAAAGGCCTGTCATTACTGGAGCGTGTATAGAGACAATTGCACAGCTGTATTGCACAACGGGTATTACCTGACATTAGGTGGGATGACTTCTGCCAGTGGGGGTCCTTGGCCCATGGTGGGAGCACCAAGGTAATGTCAGTGAAGCTTCTTGCTGTGACTTCATCTGCAGAACTGCTTTCCCTGGGTTACTGATAGCCAGCATTCGCAACTGTCACTCCTCTCCAGTTAGTGTAGGGAAGTATGTTAACCCAGAGCACAGTACGTAGTGCAAACCTGTTTATCAAGATGAAAGACTGAATCCAGACAACTCTAATTTTGTGAGCACTGGAGACATGCCCAATACACAGCAAGCTCCTATTTGCTTAGAGCATATATCAAGTAGATGTACAAGACAAAAGCCTATTTTGATTGTGAAGCTTTGCTTTAGAGGAGTGTTAGGTTGCTGAACAACCTTCATTTGTTAGGCCAATTGTGTTTATTGAATTCATTTGAACTGCACTGGTTTGCTCTGGCACATTCACTGTGTAGTGCTTGAACAGGCAGGAGAGATGGCTTTGGGGGTGGGAGGAAGAAACTAAAGACAAATAGGCAGCAAACTGACCTTCCTGTATGCTTGTTTCTTCTGCTTTCCTGCACTCCACTGACAGCCGGTCCCACATGATGCATGGTGATTGCTGAAACCTGCTACCTGCTGTGTGAGTCTGCTACTTTCCAAAGGCTGATTGTAGCTGAGAAATGGATGACCCTTGCTCTCACACATCCACACACAATACGAATAAAATTTCTTGGGCAGGAACAAGACATTGCTTCTTTTTCCCCTCTTCTTCACTTCACATGGAGAAGGTACTGCCTATTATTGACTAACCACTAACATCAGTTATGGACTCTGGGCTACTTTAGTACAGCACGTAGCATTTTGTGGTCTGTCACATCTATTACTGTGCTGCTTGTTTTTCCCTTGATTTGGTTGCCTGATGTGGAAATGCCTGCTAACAGCATGCATGCAAGCAGTTCTTTATTCATAGTAGGATCCCAAGTGGTACTTTTATTGGCTTCTTCTTTGCCTCCTGTAATATGATTTATTTTGTTGGCAGTTGGAATGGTCCATGCTGTGAAACTCATGTGCTCTTTCTCTAATGTTCATGTTCCCTTTCTGTTATATTCCCTCAACAGATGTGAGAAAGAATGAGGAGACATATGATGCAAATGTCTTAGAAAGGGCATGAACTCAGCATGTTTCACAGGCTGCCCAGGTAAAATATGAGTTGTCATTAGGTGTTACTAATCATGTTGTGGGGCAAGATATTTAATAACTTACGAAAGACACACATTTATGAACTGCAGACTGGGACTAATGAATGAGACCTCACGTATAGCAACAGATGTGATTTAAGAGTTTCCCCCTCACCGTTGAGGTGCTCGTTCCTCATCTCCTGAGATCACTGGTCCTTGGTTGTGCCCCTGCAATGGTGTGACTGCACCATCCACCAGATCTAGGCATGCATCTTTCTCAAAAAATGAGGCTGTATTTTTTGAAAACCATTTAATTTCCTGGATCACACAAGCAGTGTAATTGACACAAATAAGGTGTGCGTGATAACCTCTTGGAGAAGAAACAAATAATTGTCAGTGAGTGGGAAACTGGCAAAAACGCATCTTAAATCAGATATACTGCAATCACAATAGTAATATGGAAGCATATTCTTGTACTGTGGTAATGTCTGAAATGTATTGTGTGCTAACAAAACATAACCCTGTAAGAGACATGCATAATCCTATCCAGAACATAGAGACAAAGGAGAAAAAAAGATAGTAGGATAAGTGATCCTGTTTGCTATTAGTCAAGCCATTGATGAAGTCTTATGCCTTCTTACATGCAAAATTACTTTAAGACTATCTTAAATATATTTAAAGGATACATTACATGTCATCTTCTCACCTACCCTCTTTTCTTCAGCACCATTCACAGAAATTCTTAACTAGTATTCCAAAACTTGAACAGATTCTGTTTTACTTTTACTCTAAAAGTATCTACAACTAAGGGGATGTGGTACTATTGTCACCACAGAGTTGGAAAAGTTAAAAAATTACATAATTTCTCCATGTTCCTCAGTTCCTAATAAGTATTGATTATATGGATGAATGGAGAAGAATCTATGAAAAAGTTATACAAGTTCTAAATCTGGAGTTTTTAATTACTATTTTGAGACAAGCCAACTTTTGGGTTTATAAAATGATTAACAAGAAAGCATCTATTTGCATAAAACAAATAATATATATATTTAAAGTTCATAAAATCTGACTTGTTTCAAAAGACACGAGGAGCAAACCACTGCTCTCTGATCTTCTCGTTAACCGTGGTGTTTTCACAAATTCTAAGCAAAGAGTTACTTTTGCCTTGCAGTGAGGGAAGGAGCCATCTAATTCAGGCCACAGGAGGCCCCCATAGAGCAGGCAAAATAGCAAACTTCCACAGCCTCCCTGGATTTCGTATTAATAGATGTGCAGAATGTCTGCTCTGTGGTCTTAGCAGGCAGAGGAGACTTACAGCTGACAAGATGAATAGAGATTAGCAGTTCTGTCAAGGAGTAGGCACAGAGTCTATACTTTGGATGCTGATAAACAAAGCTCAGTACAATAGAGATAGTCACTTTAAATTAGTTATTAGAACACTAAGTACAGTACCTTTCACTCTTTGAAATAATTTCTATAGTAATAAAAGTCACTGTGACAATATAGTACCATTGTTGCAAATTTCATCTATTCCTCTTTTGTTTATAAGCTCTGCTGTAATAATACTCCACCCATCAGAATTCATTGAAATGCATTTCATTATCCCAATCAGCCCCCTGAGTCACTGCTTTATTGTATTACATTTCCTTCCTACTGTATTTGAACTTTCTTCTAATACTAAAGATGATTCCAAACCCATTACAACCAGTTGCAAATTAGCTTTTATTCTACTCTGAGTGCTGAAGTGTGTTTTAATAAATTCATACCAATAATTTTATAACCTAATATTCATGCACTTTATCTTTTAATTACTCTACCCTAAATTAATCTAGTTATATTTTTTATTTATTTCATGCTTCTTCATGTTCCCAGGGTGTGCAAGCTTATTTTCCATTCTCATGAGCATGGGTAGTGTAAAATCATGTTATCTCTGATGTTAGGATTAAAAATTGGCATGATGTAACATGTTTTATATGGGGGAAGAAACACACCCTAGTTTTTGGGCAGGTTTTCTTGGGAACATGCTTTTGGAATAACCTGGAAAAGCTCTGTAAGTGTAATATACATATATATATATATATATATATATATATATAAATATATATGTACACAACCAGAAAACATACTAGTGAACAATTTGTTGAGAGCAAAAAGGAAGATCTATCTCCCTGATTAGCACCAGCTAATGTGCTACATATTCTTGGAGAGGTTAAGTGCATAGTCCCCTTCCCTCATCATTCAGCTCTTCCAGCAGATATCAGCATGCAGATGCTCACTGAATCTCCACAGCTCAGGATTATGGTTGCTGTGTCTATACACGTTTCCCTGATTTGAAGTACAGTTATAAGAGAACTGTGCCTTTAAAGCTGTAACAGGGCCCAAGAATGTATAGAACTGCTTTAGCAATGCAATTAGAATATTTTAAATTCCACACATTCCAATAATGCTTTTTCCTCCAGAAAAATTAATTCCATGTTATGATATTCTTAGCTGATTAAAATGGTGTCTTGCGTCAGAAAGCTAAGAAATTTAATGTTTGGTTTTTTTCTGCAAATGTCTGTCTGATGCTAGTGGATGAAGACATACAGATATATCTTCCTCTAGCCAGTGAAGAGATCCATTAAGAGAGAAACAAGAGGAGGGGAGTCAGCAAGTCCTACACTTCAGCTGACTGACATTTTCTACAGTGAAAGATTTTGGGGAATATTTTCTTTGAGAAGTTCTCACACCTCTGAGGCTGTCAGTGATGCTGAGAATTACCTGACAGGGATATGCTATCAGACGGGGGAGCACACATTCTTTATCTCAGACAAGTCTCTCTATGTTTGCAAAGAAAGAATTTGCTAACAATCACTTTTCCCATCTTTGCCTACATTTTCCAGGTCAACTTTTGTAGCATGCTAAAAATAGCAAAATAGACCTTGCTACTGAAGTTGCACCAGCAACACATACAGCAATACACGTGGGTGTTAAAAGTGTGAACAGAGTCAGGACCCACATTTGGTTTCTTGATCCTTTTTTTCTCCTTTTTTTTCTCCGAGTAATTCAAATGGCTTGAGATAGTAAAGTTGGAGGAAAAAAGTATGTATCATTTATGGGGCTGATTCCACTACCTCCACAAATATATTTCTCCATGCCAGTAGCTTGTATCTAAGACTCAAGCATGCAAGGGCACAGAGAATCTTCTCAGCTTTGACACACTGGTGTCTTTCCTGAAATTTCATTTGCAGGGGATCTTAGTCCACTCTGCTTTCAGCAGCAACAATGTTTTGCCTGCCTCGTCTCCAAACAGAAGCTTTAGCTGCAGCTAAAACTTTCCTCCCAACTTGCAATGCTAAGGGCACTGCTCCTGAGTTCTGGCTCCATGGAGAGGACTTGCCTGGATCTTCTAGTATTTCCAGTACAGTATGAGATGCTGCTCCTACTTAAGTGTCAAGAGAAAGTAAGTTCAGAAAAGTGTCCCTGAAGATTATTTCTGTAGGGATTACACAGTAGCTGCAACAGGTAAACTAGTTCTGCAGTCACAGTTTTACCCTAAACTGTAAGAGACTGAGAATAAGATAGGGAGAGCAGATTGGGAAGAACAGCTGAAAGTAGTTACAGACAAGAAGAAAGAAGGAAGTTCTAGAAGATGTATTTTACAACAGTGAGAAAAAAGGAAGGAAACAGATCTCTGGAACAGACTAGTTGGAGAGAGACAAAAAAATGGAAGAAAAAAGGAAAAATTTGAAACCCAGTTTTTTAAAACATAAAATAAGAGTTAATTTGCTATATTTTATTTCACTGTTTTTTTACATTTTCATTTCAAACAATATGAAAATTGACATTGTTTTTAAAAACTGCTTTTACTGCTTCCTTCAAGATCATTCAAATTCTGAGTTCCACCCATATTTTTCTTTTCTTTTTTTTTGTAATCTTTTATCTTTGCATCCTTGGACTTCTCCAGGTTAACTTTATGGAATTGAGATTGATCACTAGAATTAGAATAAAAAGTTTTTCTGTCTCAGACAGCATTGCTCTCTATGTAGGTAAAGATTCAAAGGTCTTTATTTATACTGGAAATAATTTTCCTATTAATTCCAAATTGTCAAATATTAACCTTCTCCACTGACTTATATCTACACTTGGAAATGCGCTGCTTTTCATGTAAAAATACTTAGAATTTTTCTTTCCTTTTTATTTTCCACTGTAAACCCCCCTAGCTCAGATTGACAGTATATTTTAAGGTTGACCTTTTCCACTAGATGGCACATGGGGCCATATGAGTGGCAGGAGATACACAAGTTGTTGGACTACGATGTAAAATACATGCAATGCTTAAAAAAGAAATATTCCATTTAAAAGGAGTAGCTCCATTTGCTTTCCTGGTATATGCTGATATGTAATAGTCAAACCTTAATATGTGCTGCATTTAAAATTGTTTTCTAAGCTGTGTAATTTGCCATATTGAAAGTGGAGAATTTCTGTATTTTATGTGAAAAGTGTCCCATATATTATGTCCTAATACTTCATTCTTCATAGGTCCTTAAAGACCATTGGTAAGAAGATTTGAGCATCAGATAGAGTTGTACCTGGTTACCATATAAAATTCTAGTGAAGGAGTGTACAGGCACAGTGCAATGGATAAAAAGATGCAGATTATTTCAACAAAAATGAATGAAAATTAAATACATCATTAATTTTTTTGAGATCTGGTGTCTCTTTCAAACTGGCCTCAATTATGGTCTGTGCTTTTAGTTCCTCCAGCCTCTTCAGTGATCATTACTGAAGCCTAAGCTTTATTTAAGAATTTCTGAGCCAGAATTTGTATTTCCTTCTTTGCTGCCAGAGGACTGGCTGCCCAACAGCCCATCTGCTGTTGGATGAGACAGTTATTCAAGCCTATGTGTTAGATCAATTTTTAAAAGCTTAGGTGACATGGAGGATGAGAACCTCAGAGGTAAAACTTCTGGGTGAATCTCAAGCCCGTTATTTGTCTGGGAGCCACAGAAATCACCCCTGTAAAGACCCCCTTGTTGCTCAAATGGCTCAGATTACATTTGGCTAATACCAAATATAGTGACTTCTGTCTTTCATTTCTTGTCTGAGGCCACAGTGGAACTGCTGATAGCTGGGAAGCCTTCCAGCTCACCAAACAAAGTCCATGACTACATTCCACAGGGTCCATGACACTTATCCAGGTCCTCCCAACTGACATTTTCCCTATATAGAAAGTCTTTAAAGAGATTTACACTTAAAAGCCTTTATGCAGCTGATGCAATCACATAACATTTGTTGCTGTGGAGTGATTTCCAGGTCTTTTTTTGTCTTGAAGTGAACTCCAAGTGGTCTCTAAAAATAGGCTTTCCATTTTGCTTTTTTATTATCACACTGACCATTGTGCTGTTTATGACTTGTGCAGCTATCAAAACTCTAGAATAACCACTATCAAAAACTGGCACAAACCAAACCATCCTAGTGCTATCTTTCTTTCCTTTTTGGCTGTTGGCCCAGGCTAAGGAAAACCTAGAGTAAGTAAATGTGACTTTTATCTAAGCTACAAATCTGAGATACAGAAGAGGCAGCAATTCCCATGGCAAGTACTTTCCATGAGAAATATTCAGTTAATTCTTGTCCAAAAGAAATGAACTGACAGGAGCGGTCAAGAAGATATTTGATCTCAAATACTGTACAGAAACAAAGATGCATGGCACAGAGACTATGTGTTCATGTCAGCCATTCCCACATGAAAATCAAGAACTGCTTTAGATAAGTTGAGTCTTTTAAGTGGTCTCTAGGATTAATATGGAGAACAGACTGTTGCAATTGCTCTCCTTTGTGATATGAAGGCAAAGTTTCTAAGTTCTGCCCTAGGAACACAACAAGACATATGAATTTGATATGTTCATCTCCTGAGGTCAGTACATATGGAAGCTCTCCTGTACTCTCCACCATGCCACCAGTACCTGCTGTGGCTCATCTGACCCTCAAGCTTCTGTCCCTAAAGTTGGCTGCATCAACCATTGCTTAGCTTTTCTTGCATCCATGGACCTAAAGAACATCAACATCAGCAATGTTCTTCTTCATCAGGAAGAAAAGGTCAACCTGGAAGTTGCCTGAACAAGAATGAAAATATCTGCTGGGTAGCAGAGGTGCAACATTCTGTGCTGTAGTTGTCTATGAACTACCATCCATTTTTGTGCTGCAGAACTGTATGATGTTAGTTTATCTGTAAAAAAAAAAAAAAAGGTTTTGGTCTGTGAGACCGTACATAAGACAAAGCTGTGAAAGATAAGAAAAGATAGGAAAGATAAGAAAAACACTCACACAAATGAAATTGCTGATATGCTAGCTGTTCCTAACTCATGGACTTGAGAAAAATAACATCATCATTTAAACCGTAAGCTAGGCTAGAATTCTGTAGAAATCCTGGAGACCTCAGAGAGATCAAGAAGCAGCCTATTCCAACTTCTCTTGTCTGAATGGTGACCACCCGGCCAGGAGGCAGTCTGACTTTCTGGGTGTCTGCATTGGGATGGTGAGCATGTTAATGTTTAGGCTAACAGCATGTGAATGCCATCTATTTACATCTCCTCTGAGTATTACCAAGGAAAGATAAAATGCTAACTATGCTTTTATTTATTTCTCATACACACTTTGGAGTTTCAACTCAGCTAAGCCTTCAGTCCATGCTGTAACTGGGTGTTATGGATGTAAAACCTGAGCTTTCTCTGCTTTGAAGGTGTCTGTCTGAATAGGCAGTCTAGAGAAGGTCCGAAAAGAGCCAACAGGAGAAATCAAACCCAGAGGCTCTATGTTTTCTAGCCCACACCATGGTGAGAGCACCTTAAACCCATCTTTCACAGCTGTGGGCATTAACCCCTGCATCACTGGCTTAATCAGAGCTAGAAGTGCCAGTAGTCATTTGCCTAGATTGAAACATAACTCTTCATCTTTGCTAACAGGGACACTCAAATGCTAGTCTGATGAATATTTGTACTGATCACCAATTCACAATGTTCCAAATTTTTTCCTGCAGGCTACGTATGCTGAGAAGGAGACAATGGAAAAGGTAACCCTAAGGGACCTCTTAGGACATCCTTGAACTGCACAAGTAATGGTGTGCAACTGTGTTTTCTGTCCCCCCTGGCAGGAGTAATGTAAGCCCCTAAAAATAAATTCCTGCCACTGCTGCTAAAACATGGAAATGAATTGGCTGCAGTTTATAATCATCTGCGTAAACGACTGCCAAAAAAGCTAATGAAACTGGCATGAGCACCTGATCACAGTGCAGCAGCAAAGTACATCAACAAAATAAACACACTTAGTCCCTACACTAGGTATGGTAGAACAGCTTGTTGAAAATGATTCTGGGAAACAGATAAATCATATATTATTGAAACTGGAACAGTTCTTCCTGTTCTCTAGAGGTTAAAAGGAACAAAAAACTTGATAAGAACTAAACACTGATAACTTAGGCATACTAGCCCAGACCTAAACAACTGCAGCTTCTGATATTAGTTTATTAGTCATATTAATTATCACAGGAGTAGCTCTTAAAAAAATGACATAAAAGAAGTCACTTCAAGTGGTCAAACAATGCTTACTCAGCATATCCTGAATCTTGCTCTGTGAGCATGAATGAAATATGAACCAGGATTTTATTTTTATCCATGACTGCTCAGTCACTGTTTCAGTGGAGTCCAACTAACTGCAGTGTCATAGGTCTGCAGAAAGCTGGTTAGTACTTTCAGGATTTTCTTCTTCCTTGAAAATTCCTTTTAAACTAAAATGGTTATGTGGAAGCACATATTTCTGGGTAAACCTCTTCTGAAAGAGCAGCAAGGTTTCTGTCTGAAACCTGCCTTTTTTCCTAGAAGTTTGTTTTGGAGGTTGTTGAGGACTAGAGAAAGCTAGTGAGACATTTGCCTAAGGACATCAAGGATTGCAAGGGCTGCGTAGACAGAAATGATATTCCTATATGTCCAAGGAGCCTTATTTACCATCTCTACAACTGGAACCCAGAGCTTCTCAAGATCTTGACGTGTGAGAAGAACCCAAAAGCCCATGAAGACACAGAAGAAGCTCAAATGCTCAGAAATTGCAGACATTCCTTTCATCACTGTTTTCTTTTTCTGCATGTTCCCAGTTTACATATCCTGACAGATCTGTAACCATCATGGCAGCCAGCTGCCACGTATTCTTCAAGGGAGGGAAAAAACAGTGTCACTAAAGACAGAGGGTTTACTATTTTCTTCTTTTTGGGATAGAGTTCCTATATGTCAGGTTTTGCATGAAAGCTTTCAAAATTTTGAAATTTCCTTCAAAACAGACGTGCAAAATTGCATCACCAGGAATTTAGAATTTTGCCAGATTTTAAATTTCTTTTGAAAATACTGGAAAATGTGCTAAGAAAGGTAATTAATTCAATTTTTAATGAGTTAAAAATTAATCTAATGGGCTTCATACCCCTGTTAAAACTGTAACAGCACTATTCTACAGCTGAAAGTTCCTTGGTTATACAATAGGTATATTATAAATACTGAAGCGTGTTACGATTTGTTGCAGAAGTCCCTTAAAAAACCAGGAAGTCCTAAATAAACTGAAGCTAAGAAAGTTCTCATTTATAAACCTTTTTTTTGCTATTCACCTACCACTGAATATTTGCCTATAATTTCCTCTCAGTTTGGGAAGTGGTGATGAGTCTTGAGAGGTTCCCCTGGAAATACTGTTCTCAAATGGTTAGAGTGTGAACTCTCCCTTCAATTTTGCATGGCAGTTGTTGCCCGTCATAGATGGAGGTGCAAATTGATGTTGTTTGTTTGCTCCAAGAAGCTCATGATGGTAAGTATGGCAAACTAAAAGCCCAGGAAATTTAAACAGCAGTAGGGCAAATGCAAAGCTATATTCTCTTATTTGGCTTCTCATAAATTTGAGGTCATTTTTACTTGCTTGCTTGTTACATTTCCCAAGTGCTTTTTCATGTTGTTGACCTCGACAGTTTTCAAGGACTTTACTTGACACATTTCCACAGTATTAACTTGATTTCCACTTCTCTCTCTCCCTCTACCCCCTTCATTTGTCTTTTATTTAGTGAATTGGGCATGAATCATGAAAATTAATTTTGTTATTTTTTAAACCAGTGCAGCAGAGAGGACCAGTTAAGCTGTCTCCCTGAGTTCCCAGCAGAGTTACTGGAGAGAGAGTGAAATCAGGAGCCTTGTTTAACTGCACTCCATGCCCCCTGAAGGAAACTATTTCTCTCCACTGCAAAGGAGTTAAAGTTTGACTTTGTGAATGCCTCAGTCTTAGCCTATGTATTGCAGCTTCAGAGTGCTGGAATTGGTCCAGCCCAGTGGGCACCCCTTGGGCTCCTCCAAATACCACTCACTTCCAAGCAGAAGAGCAAAGAAGTGAGCAACCCTTCCACCTGTTAAAACATATGGACAGTATAGCAGGGATTCCCAGCTAGCCAAATCTAACCCTTTCTAAGCTCCTTTGTACAAGCAGGCCAATCTGGTGGGCTCAGAGCATACCAGAAAGGGAGAGTAAGTCTTTTACTCTTTCCTACACTTTCCATGGCTAGTGGAATTTCACAACCTAAGACCTGGGATTTCTAATGGTGGTTTTTTAAGCTTATTTCAGAGCAAATTAAACCTTCTGAGAGAAGTATTGTCATGATAAATTTGTTTTCTGGTGCTATAAATTGTTCACATTTAAAAATATATTTCCTTCTATTATAAAACATATTGCTACATCATAGAAGAGTGTGCAGTGGCCCTGAAGAGCAGCTGATTATACAAGTTTCAAAGCATAGCTTGAATACAGTAGAGAAACATTTCAAGGTATGTTTTCAGTTTGTTTAGCAAACAATTGCTTATGGTATTACAGAACTTCTGCCACAGCAGTAGAGGATGCCAGGCAAACAGTTGGGAGGTTTAATCTGAAGGAGCAGCAGCAGCTGTGTGGCAATAACAGTATGAATGGCAATAGCAATTTGCTATAATGCTGCACTCCTGACGTTTTACTGCTTATCTGCAATAGTGCTGTCAGTAAACACCCAGTACCCAGCAGCACTGAGGCTAGTGAAGTGCAGGTGATGCAGGTTTTCTCACATGGTCAGTAATGAAGAGCCTAAAGATAAAATTCCCACCTAAGTAAGAGGAGGTAGACCACTGCTAGAACTGTAGATCTGATAACTCACGGACATTTCTGTTGTCATCTTCAGCAAGACCCTAACTGTCTCTACTCCCAAATAATTTTATTAAATACATACAGATTCCAAGTGGACAATTAAACTTGCAAATACCTCCACAATCCTTTCTGTGTTTATTAGTAACAGCCTATCTGCATTTATTTTTTAATAGAATTTGTATGTAAATATAATCCCTTAGAATTCTGATCAGAACTAAGGACAAGCACCTAGTGAGTCATCATTTTGAGTCACATCTTCTGTGAATTGACATAATTCTATGAATTGACAGTTGGGGCAGCTCTCAGATATGGGGCAAAATTATTGATAAATATCAATTTTATATTTTTAACAGGCCTTCTCAGGTTCCCCTCTGGGTTTACATGCTGTCTATAGAGCTAAATCACTGTGTACCTTTTTTGCCACTGGTGGAGGACAGGTCCTAACCACTAATTTCAACCTGAAACCTCCAGAACTCTAACATGTTAGACTTCTTTCTTAGCTTTGTCAATGAGATCCTGTCACTTCCTTTGTCATATAAATTTGACTGAGGTCTCCAGTGTTTGCATACTGCTAAGCAAGCAAAGAAATCTGAACATACATCTTCAAACAATCTGATAATATGAAATCTGATGGATTATGGAAAATAGTACTTGTGAAAGACACAGGAAGATAAGGAAGGATTCTCTAAAAAAAAAAAAAAAAAAAAAAAAGAAAGAAAGAAACAAGAACAGTGAGTAATATCTTTATCAATAGCTACTGGGCACATAACAAATTAAGTGAGTCTGCTTGCAGTTTAAGATGAGCCCTGAGAATTTAAATGAGTTTTGCTCAGGAACTATGAACCTGCCTGAAAATATTTTCAGTTTTTAAACTCACAGATCAAAAATTTGTACTACACAGAGTGCTTGCCTGCTCTGGAGTTTGAGGCATCTGGCTCTCTAAGTTGCATGCTATGGCTTCCAAGGTCTGGTATACAGTTACTACTACCTCAGAAAAATATGAAGGGCAGTGTTTATGAACCTCCCTCGTGCGTCTTTTCAAATGTGCATGCTGCATATCCAGTTGTCATCCAATCAACCCTCTCCTGAAATGAAAAACTGAAAGGATCAGCAAGCAAGTTCAAGGGGAACTCAAGGAGAGAGAAGAACAAAAGCTGAGCTGAGCACAGTGTCAAACACTGCTAAAGTTCTGCCTTCAGCCACACACTAGGGGTTGGTGGCAACTGAGGTCCTGCCACCCCACTGCTTTGGTGGGGGTCCTGCTGCCCTCCACTGCACCCCTGCTGTCCCTGCACACACACCATGGGCTGAAGTCCAGCTGATGGCTCCCAGCAGCCCAAACCAATGCTCAGTGGGTGGCAAGACAGGCCAATTTAATTCACTACAACCACAGAAAACAAAGCTAGCAAAAAAACCCAAACAAACCACAAGCAAAAAACCAAAATGTTTTGGGTTTTTTTTGCCAGGTTAGTAGATTGACCCAGCTTACCGTGTGGTCAGATGAGTATCAGAGTGATGCAAGGAGGAAAAGATCAAGCAGCTGGGAGCAGAGGCAAGGGCAGGAAGGAACGAAGTAGGTGGGAGAGGGACTGACACCTCCTGCTTTTACTGGAAGCAAGCCCTTAGTTTAATTCAGGTGTAATGTGAAACCGTATCATGGGTATATATACCCTGACTAAGTGTCACTGCTACATGAGGACAGTGCTGAAGGCACCTCTTGAAGTGAAAGAGCAACATACATCTCATAAGAACAGTTTTTAAGCCCCCCCCCCGATTCAAACAGGCATCACAGCACCAAATTCTATTGAGAGGTTGTTTATAAAGAGGTTGTTTTCAAATTCATACCCAGAACTGAAAAAGACTATCAGAAAGGAGGTTTCAAAAGGACATCATTGTAATTCTCTGCACACCTAGACAGGAGTCATGGCCCTGTGTCTGGGAAACTCCATTCTAGATTTAAAACAAAAAAAAATAGTAAAGGCATTTGGGAATTGTTTTTGCTGATAAATACACTGTGGAAAATCCTTGCTGTGTGTCCTATCAGAATTCAACAGGAACTGGCAAAAATCTCAGAATACATTGGGCCTAAGGATGATGCCAGATCATTATGGTCTTTTCTGTTTTTCCCTGTCAGATCAGTAGACAAAGTAATGGCTGGAGCCTGCAAACAGTGAAGTCAACATGAGGTCTGTCCCTGCCAGGTTTACAGGATCAGTCCATATGTCTCACAGGATGGGAAATGGTAACATCGTGACAATGCCACAGGTGACCAATCTGAAGTGTGATTCTGGTGGCAGAGGCTGGGTTTGATACAACCCACAGGATCACTGTAGCTGGTGATGCTAAATGTATTTCTGCTTCACAACACATTTGAAAACTTAATTTTCTTTCAGAAGGGAAAGAAAGGGTACAGAGGAATGAGGGAATGGCCAAGCTATATGACTGTACTATGTTTGTTTAAAATGAGGATTTTTACATGTTTTAATATCGTTCTACAATCAAGAAAAGTAAATAGTTATACCAGTGATTTCTAGTTAAAAAAAAAAAATTAAAAACTGCAAACATACCAAATATTTTTTATTTTAAAAACAACATGGCATATTTTTTCAGGTCCATACCCAACCTGACAAACCACTGACTGAACACTAACAGCCTACACTGACTGAAAATCTGGATACCTGTAGTAATAAAACAAACCTCTGATTTGTCCATTTCTTTATACGATCTCCAGGCACTGAGGGTTAGATCCTCAAAAGCACAAAGGGGCCACTGCACCAAGCTCTGCAATGACCAACCTCTATGTGCCCTGCATTGTAATGGCTGATGAGGCTCCAGGTTTGTATGACATGTGGGAGAGTTAAGCTGGTAAAAATGGAATATCTTGCTGCCAACAAGCAGGGTAGGAGCTGTGTAAACTGCCCAGCAGCAAATGCTGGTTTTAATCAATATTCATTGACCCATAGGAAATGACAGTAACTTGATAATACAGTGTCTGGGAACTCATCATCTGTGTGCTTATTAACAGCTATTTTACAAGGACACTTGTAACACTGGTAGATGCTGAAGGTCTATGCTCCAGGATACTCAGCAGCCTGGGAGCCCTGAGAAGAGAAGTGCAGCCTGCAGTCTGTTCCAGGTGGGATGGACGGACTTCAGACCCTCAAGCAAATGACTTCATATCTTGTATTATTTACTTTGAAAACATTGGATCATCTCATTTTTTTTATTTATGTTAGTCTGGTTTTCTGTGCTGAAGATTAATCACAATTTACATGTGTAACCTGGCGGAACTTAAATGTAGCATTTTCCAAACCCACCTTTCATGACTGTGTTAACAATGACCCAAGACCAAATCTGTGTTAACAATGACCTGTCTGCTTTGGTGCTAATGCCATCTTCTATATCTTATCTAACAATTTCTACATGACACAGTGCTTAATTTAAGACTGCTTCTTAGATGAGATCCATCATGTTTCCTTTATTTATAAAATCTCTTACCTGATCAAAGTAAGATACCGGTCTTTTCTACTATGATGATCCTGGAATATCCATATTGCATCATATTATGTTTTCTGTTCACTCACATTCCTTTCATCATTAGCATCTGTCCATTTATTCTAGTACTCTTCTATAAGCGTAAGACCAGGCTTGTTTCCCCACGTATCCAACTAATTTTTAATTAATTTATTTATTTTTCTGAAATGGTGTACGTGCTGCTCTCCAACCAGGCAGTAACCATGTAGGTTTATTTAGAATACCTGCTGTTCCATTTATCAGCTTTTCAGAACTGTAAGACGGAAATCATTGGATCCCTTCATCAAAAGAGTGTTAACTCTCTGAGTAAATACTTTCATAATGTTTGGGGCAATCTGCTTTCCATATCCTCATTCTCATTGCTAGTCTTGTCTTTACCCCCACTTTCTACACTACTGTTTTTATTGAAATGCACTGGCTGGCATAGTAGGACATAACTAAGCAATGCCTCTGTTAGCTGGGTTTTTTCTCAATTCAGTAGCTGGGAATTCCAGAGTGCCCCAAAGTCACATGACTATTTTTTTCCCTGGTAGTGTTTTTCTCTAATGATATTCTGAATATCTCTACCCATTTGCAAACCTAGCTGCTTCCCTACATAGGAGAAAGGTTTTTTTCATCCTGGTCTTTTCCTCACTTTTCCCTAAAAATATTTAGACTCAATAAACTCCTGTATTATGATTAGTATCTCTTTTGGTTTTTTTACAAACTTTTACATAATGACTTTAACCAAAAGTAAAAAAAATGTTATTATATTAAAAAAAAAACCCAAAAACTATCACTGGTACACACTGCCACTATGTAATGCAATTTATTACACCTTAACTGAAATAGTTGCATAAATGGTGTGCCAGTTTTTCTCTGATGTCTCCATGAGTTACTCTGTGAAAGTCAGAAGGGTCTGTGGGTGCTCTGGTTCTCTTAAAATCAGGCTTCAAGTCTGTTTCTCCACTGTAGAATCATTGTTCTGTTAATATCCATTCTCGAGCCAAAATCCAGTCAGTGCCATCATAAACCCATTGTGATTCATAAATTAACTGGTAAACTGGGATCTTTCAGGGAATACTTGTTCATGGCTTGCCTTTGTCTCTGAACTGCAGAAGCGACTTCCCCCTTATTTTGTCCCACAATGTGAACAAAAGTGGAAAAGCCTGGTAAGACCATTCAGCTTTGGAATGTATTAATTTTTTCTGGGGCAAAAATCAGCAACAAATCTAGATTGGTCTTTCTCAGCCATTCATTCAGTATTAAAACTATGCTCCCATCCATGCCAAAATGTCAGAGACAAACCTAACGAACACATGAATAAATTACTAAACCTCACACTTTATTATTGCTCTCCTACAGCACCATTTTGAATTAGAAACAGACTTTAAAACATTAACCTATTTCATTTTGTAAAGATAGTTCTGTGATGCAGAGAAAAAATTAAGGAACTATTTCTTAAATTTTTAAAATTAATTTCCAACTTAATATGAAAGTTATTACTTGAAGCTTAATATTATCATACGCACCTGTAAAGGTTGGTCAATTACAAGTTACCCATAAACCCTTTTTTGTTATTTTAACATCATAAATAGTAATCTGGCATTAAATATTTGTGATCTGGGCCAGTAACCTTTTTCAGTCTCACAGGACTTTTTTTAATTAAACTATATCTTTGTCCCATGCCTATAATCCTCTCTTTGACATTTTATATACAAGACACCTTGCTGCAAAAAGGTCAAGCAGTACAGTTATAAATGGAAAAGAGATTAAAAGTATTCTCAAGCCACAGTGATCTAAAAGAGAGTTAAATATGGAGTGTTCTTCACAGGCTTTCTTAGATGAGTTAAGAGGAAACCCTGTTGGCTGATTTTTATTATAAGAATAGCAAAGCAAATGAAAATTATTTGACACAAAAAATGAATAATGCACAATTTTAATTTGCATATTGGAATAATCATCTCTAAAATAACCCTGTAGGGTTTCGTCTCCATAAAACTTTTATGAAGACCATTGCCAAATGTGGCTTATGTGTTTATATAATTTTTCCTTCTAACATAGTTTCATTATAAAAATAAAACCTCAAAACAACTACAGTAACGTTTTGCTACAGTTAATTACTTTTTTTTTTTTTTTTTTCCCTGCAAAAGAAACATGATGGAAATAAAGAACTCCTTCCTGAAAAGTCTGTGAGAAATTCAAGAATGGGAAACAGCAATGGATGTTAGAGAAACCAGTTTAAGTCAGAGAAGGGTAGTTACAAAGGAGTGTAAGTAAACATATCTGCAGTATAATTGAGTGGCTTCTTTATTTTCATCAGAACATTAAGCAGAAATTGAAGGAACATTTTTCCCTAATATTCTCCAGCTGGCATATTATGACCTCAACTTGCTCCCTCCGTGCCACACTGGAATAGCTTTAATGGTGTACATGGGTACAACTAAACAATACATTACTTGTAATGTCTTCAGTAACCTAGCAAAGCATGATACCCAATTGCTGAAATGCTGTTGTGTATCTTTCAGAGTCTATTTTGTTACCCCCAAGAGACCAAATCCTGATCTGAAAAACTTTTTATTGCTAATTTTTCCATCAATTTTATATAGCCCAGTGAAAGAAGGATATTTCTTCAAATTCTGTGTCATCAGAGCGCCTGTTGTTTAGATGCAAATGCTGGAGACAGCAGGGTTTACAATGACCCCTGGTTCTCAATTTCCCACTTTGTTGGTCTGTTAGTATGTGTGTTTTGAAATGATCCACTGACTGAATTAGATACTAAAGAGGGTTTCTACACCACCTGCTTAAGCCTGTATTTGAGTCATCTAATGGAAGCGTGATGCAGCGTATCTATGTTTAGGAGCTGAGTTCCCTGTAGTCTCTCTTCACAGAGAGTTATTCAAAGTGCCTAGCCATAACATTTGTGGGACAGCAAAAACAGAGTCAATGTACTTGTATTATAGAACTAAATTTACATTGGAGTGCCACTATTCAAAATCTTAAATATAATAGGAGCTTGAATCCTGTCGTTTCTTTCTTCCTTTCTGCCACTGTAATCTTTGTCTGTCCTAAATAAAAGTTTACTTACTGTTTCCAATTACTTTCAGCTGTTGGGAGATTGCATAAAGCAACTGAACTCTTGGTATCCAACAAATCCAGCTCCTGTCCAAAGAAACTAGACACCTTGTTTGTAGAACATCATATCTGACAGAGCTAGATTAACAGCTCCAAGCCTGTTGACTCAGTCTTACTAGATCTGTGTGCTAATGAAATAAACATTGGAAAGAGAATCCATAGCAATTTATAAGGTAAAAACCTGCCAGCAGTGAGAAGGCAAAATATAACAAACATGTAAATCTCAACTACACATTTGTATGAAGAAGCAGAGTGATAAATTGGACACCCTATGAAGAAGCAGAGTGATAAATCGGACACCCTCCTCACATGCACATGGCTTCATTACGCATGTGAAGACCTATCTGCTTACTTGTGTACAGAGTTTTCTGTTGTCTTTTCAGCTGTTCTGAATAAAAGCAAACTTGTGACAATCACACTCTACATACCTCTGAGGCAGCTCTTGCTAGATGAGGGAGCTCCATTACAAAGAGCAAAAGACAGAGTTTGGGCTTGGCATACTGTGAGACTCCCCATCTCGTCTCTTTTACCACTTATGTGCTCTGGCATTCCTATGACTCAGGATGTTTGGCAGCTTTCATAAAGCACCATACACTAGAAATCTGTAAAAGGAAAATAAATGCCATGAATTATTTTTACATTGCTCAGAGTATGTTTCCACTAGAAACTACAAATCTAATTGTATTTTAAGAATATTGTCAACATTGTAAGGGTCCAGAATTGTTTTAAAACCAATGGATGCATCCACCTGTCAATAGGGGCATATATTACACTTTAGTCAACCTAAAAGCAAGCTGCCAGAAAAAGTGTCTCATTTTTACCATTCTTACAGTCACCTCTCTTTGTGCTGGCTTTGACACTTGCCCAACTCCAGAATGAAGTGATTCAGCTCACTAAACTGATAGAAAAATGTTTGGTTATTTAGTTATCATTATTCATCTCTTTGTAAATGTTAGTTTTCTGGTTATTTAACTCCCTAAATCTGCTTTCCATGGGATCAGGTAAGTCCCAGAGACAGTGCCAGGAAGTAGCAGAAGCATTTGGCTGGGACCAGGAAGAACAGGGACACAGCATGCTATTATAGGGGCTCAATAGTGACACCAAATTTTTCCCTCTGGCTCTCTTCTGCCCATGATGATTCTGACATGACACATAGTTTGCCTTGGCACTTCTAGATTGCACTCTCTTGTTGCACTTGCAGATGGTGCAGTTAAAGAACAAGGAACATAATCACCTTCTGATCTATTTCTGGTTGTCTGGGGTTTCATGGGATCAGTGAGCCTGAAATCCACCCCAAGCACCTATGGCATCACATTTCTGCCTCAGTTTCTGCAACCATACCAAATACCTCTGGGTTTCTTTCTGAACAACATATCTTTGGCAATACTGTGAGTAGCAACACTGTATTTTCAAGAAGTGAGAGAGCATTGAACCTCAAAACTAAGTGTCATTTGCTAGTTTCTGTGAAAATGCCTGAGTGATGCTTTAGGAAAACTCCATTATTTCAGTATTCCCAGGATACTGAGTAGTAGTTGGTTGTTGGCATTTCTAGTGGATAAGGAGTCCCACCTGGCTTCCAGCTTCCACTCCTAACAGTCTCAGGACTGTCTCATGTCTGCCAGCCCGATGTGGATGTCTCAGACAACCCCAGGGGTATCTCAAATCACACTGTGTTTTGGCAACTGATTTTAATCCCATGCTCTGTTACTGGGATTTAGGTACTCAGGTCATGTGTCAACAGTTACATGTAGATCTCTACAACCAAGTATCTTAATCTCAAAACTAATCTCATTCTGAAAGCTCATTTTATTTCTTAAACGTAGGTGTCTAGTGTCATTTTAGAGGTTCCAGAGTATCTCAGATATCTACATGGTCGTGCCAGATGTAGCACAGGATATATGAAAGACATCTATGCCTTCTTGCAATGACAGTTGGAGTCAAAAGATCTCCGAGAAGGCACTAGACCTTCTGTTTAGAAAAGCTAATTGTGTCCTGAGCTGTCCAGAGCCACAAGTAGGCTATCTGAAAGGAATAATCCAAAATATAGCAGCCTATACGCTTTTCACAAGTTGTTTTATTTTGTTTGGTTTGGGTTGGGTTTTTTGTTTGGTTGTTTTTTTGTCTGCACACTTTTTCTTCGGTTAAATAATTTGGACATCTCTTTATCCCAGGTCCGCACCCAAAAATGGATGAATCCCCACACTTTTCCCATCTGCTGCAACTTCCTGCAGCCCCAGCCTGCAGTCCCTCACTTCCCTTTGCAGGTGTATGCTGCTCGAAGCTTATTTGTCTTTTGGGGGGCTGTGGCCAGGGAGCTGGCAGGAAAACATCCTGAGACCTCAAGCTCCAGCAAATCTGTCCCAAACTTTGCTTGTTTGTGGTCCATCAGAGGAAACATTTTGTTCTCGTCTGGCTTCAAAAGAAGACATTGAGAAAAGGCAAGGAAAAGACACAGGCCAGCTGGGATATTCATAACGGCTTCAAGGACATACTGCACACCCCCTGAGGCTGTCCTCCTTGACAGCTGTGAATCAGCAATTTAGAACTAGAAGTACAGAAACAAATAGCATACTAGTTTTTTAATCACTGCTGTCTGCTATTTGAAATTAAGGAATGTAAAAAATTGCATGGTTTTGTCACCATTGAATTCAAACTGTATTGTGTATGTGATAAAAATGACTTTCCTGTAATAATTTCCTTCCCCATTCACATTAATATTCATACCCTGGTGTATGGCTTTAAACAGATTTTTTCATTGCATCTGTCCACAAAGCAAACAATTCTTTATGCATGTTCTTCAATTAACTTTACTTGGAGCCTACTCCATTAACATGTAAATGAAAAAGTCACTCTGGCCTGGTCTAAAATGCCCTAGGAAGTTTCACTGGCCTATTTGGTTACAATTATGAAGAAATCATACCTTCAACAAACACAGCTAAACTGCCGAAAGACCTAATATGGTGTGGTTGCACTAAGAACTAATTTAATTTACTACTGTCTCCCCTCTTGGAAAGTAGCAGTATTTCATTAGTTATATAACCATGACAAAACTTGAAAGCAGTTATTTATACTTTGCTTGCTCAGCAACAAAACAAATAGTCCACAAATGCAGTGAAACTGCAGTTCTTCTTTTTTAAAGTTAGCAAAAGCTATAAAGGTTCACTTTAAGCCAGCATTGAGGTTGCTAGGATGTCAAAAGCTATGTTGCTCTACCCCTGCTGTTTCAGTAATCAGTGGGAACTACAGCTACTGTTTTGCTAAATACTATTCCAGACTGTGATTACAGTAAACCAGTTACCACTTGACAAAACTTATTTATAGTTCTGATAATGAAAAAATTCATACAAAGTGCTGGATTTAGCTGTAAGACCAGTTTTGGCATCGATCTACTACTTTCACAGGTGATTGTAGGTTATGTGCTTCAGGTACAAAATTATTTTTGAAATATTTTCCATCTAGTCATTCATTGTGTATCACTTTGCATATTATCCCTAATGATTTAATATGCCACAGAATAAACCCTTCTCTATTACTTGTCATGGTTTTCACAATCCTTTCTTTCTACAACACTCTTTAACATTTTAATATCACTAAGAAAGTAAACTTCCTCCCAGAATAGTTATTGCTTTCACGAAAGAAAAACCAGACTCAAAGAACCTTTAGGCAACTGCAGTAGTGCATAAGCTAAAACAAATTAACAACCTAGATGTTTGGCTTGAAGACATTCCCTAATATTTTTGCCTTTGTTTGTGGGGCAAACCTATTTCTACACACCAAAAGACAGCTGATGCCCTCCTTCAGCAGTTTTGCCCCTGCAAGTTGCAATTTATGTTTCAAAGCAGAGCCCACAGTTTTGTGGCAGCTATGCTGCCATCCTGTGCAGGGCATGCCACTGAGTTGCTGAGGGGTGAGAATTCTTCTGTTCTCCAGGCACACACAAGCCCCAACGTTCAAGGAGCCACCTGAGAAGTGCTGGGCTCTCCCAAAGATTGCTGCAGTTACTGCAGGTGTTTGTTTTGTTTTGTTCTGTTTTGTTCTTAAAGTTATGAATTTACAGTGTATTAAATCTAGGGAGGCTATCTGGTGAATATTCACAAACTATATCACATCCACCAACCACTTTTTGATACATGACAGAATTTTTTATCCTCAGTCTGCTGTCATTAGTATTTGGCAACAGTCTTTAGCAAGAGAAATTGCCAGAAGCTTTTTAGAACCCAAGGTAAATTATACTTACTTGTACTCCTAGCTAAATGGCTGTTGCTTCCTCCCTTGTTTTCTGTAAGATTGAAAAAATAAAAATTACACCCAGAGAAGCTGTGAAGATCAATTAAAAAAATTATCATGTATTTATAGCAATAATTCCTATGTCGTTTTATAGAGGCCCTTTAATGGCTGGTTATGGAAATGGTTTTGGACAATTTCAGTGGTATTAAAGGACTGTTCCCTTTTCTGTAATTCCCAAGGTCATTCTTTGTTCTTTCTTTCTTTAGATAAAATGAATCCTCAGGAATGGCTCCACTATTAGAGGTATAATACATATTTTAGCTAGTAGTTCAGATACTTTTTGTTTTTCCCTTTTAAAACTCTCAAATGAACACTATCCAGCCCCAGGGATTTTCTACCATTAACTTTATCTAGCTGCTCCAATGCCTCATCTTCAGAGGCCACTCTCTTCGACAGTGCCTCATCTGTAAAAATTAACCTTGAGTTGGAAATGTCTGCCTCATCCTCATTAGCAAAGACTGATTACAAAGAATTAATGTAATTTCTTCACAATCTCTTCATCTTTTTTAATTACAACTATAGTGGTCCAGTTGACCTAGACACTTATTTAGTGTGTTCTTCCTGATACAGTTAAAACATTTCTTACTGTTGCTTTTAATGTGTTTGACTGTTAGTCTTTCTGAAAAACTTTTCAATGAAGATTACAATACAATCTATAGAAAAATGACTTTTTTTCCTCATAAGAAGTCCAATTGCTTATAACAAGATTGATAACTGGTTTTCATCTTGCATAATGCAAACTTTCTTGAAGGAAGCATTAAGCAGACAGTCCACCAGATACTAGGGAATGTTGCCCACCATGATGTCTATTTTTCAGGTCAGTACTAGCAAGAATTTTGGAAATTGCAACCACAAAGATCACTTGGAGGAAAGGGTTCTTTTCTGTCCACATCACCTCCAGCAAAGTGCATCAGCATTAGGAAACACGTGCTGCATCCCAGCTGGAGTCAGGTACCACATGCAGGGAATTCTGTAAAAGCTGGCTTTGTCTAAGTGCACAAGGCATTGGTTAACCTTCCTGTCTTTCCTTTCCTGATCAAATTTTGTGTAGAGCTCAGGAATTAACCCTTTTATATTGGATTTGTGTATTATGAGTGAAGATAAAAACTTTTACTGCATTTGGTTTTTGTATATTCTCTGATAACTTTTAAATCCTTTACCGAAAGAGATGGTCTGAGCGATACTTCTACAGACCAAATCACATCTTCACATCTAATAGGTTTTTAGAGACAAATTCTGCATTTTTAATAGAAGTTGCATAAGGGGAGCAAAAACCATCTTTCATGTACAGCTAACTATCACAGAGTGACCTGAATAAAGAGGCCTTTTTTATTATCATTTTCTACATGAAATTACCCAGCATTTCTGAGATATCAACTTTCCCAAGCCATTCTTGCTTTGTGACAATTGCACACCATTCAATATGGTTTCATAACAGTTTATAATACCTCTTAACTAAGTGATAATATTATACAGTTTCAGGTATTCCAACACTTTCTATTTCAGAAACATGAATGCTGAGGCATTCATCTTTACTCATACTTCAAGAAGTAACTGTTTGTCATCTCCCTAAGCACAGACAACACACACATAACAGAAGAAGAAAAACCAGGACTAATACCTACTCTACCCATTCAAGAAAATTTCATTCCTACATACTTTGCATGGGACTTTTTATTTAAAAAGAGTTGCATATAACTGTATCCTAATTTTTTATTATTTTTTCCCATATATTCTTTCTTACAGTATTTTTATATTAAAATTTACTTTTCCTAGGAATCCAGGTTTGTATAGCTCTGATTTAACCTAAAGAATTTAACATCTAGAAACTAAACTGAATTTTCATATTTAGAAAGTTCCCTCAAGAAGAAAACTCAGTCTTGAAGAAAATGCAGCACATGTACTGCAGGCAAAACTTCATTATGTTCTGACTTGTATGTGTCCTTGCTGTCAGTCTTTAGTATTATTGATTCATTCTCTGTGTATCTGTCTTTGACCTCATATTAATCACATTGTAGCTTTATTTTTAATGCTTAGTAAACTATAGCTCACCTTGCACGGCTTTTAGGTGTTCTAGTGCTTTATACTAGCCACCTGAATATTTATTAGGAGGTAAGGAAAAGTATAACTTTATCTACTGATTGGGGTTTTGCCTGGGAGTGGGTGCTTCCAACTCAACCTGTGTCCCAGCTCAGCTGGATATGGAAACCAAGAGGCAGTCCTGCTTAGAAGTTTCACCCTCAACATAAGAGCAGATTTCTACAAGTGTGACACATGCATTAACAAAGCCATGTCTTTTGATGGAACCATTTCAATCACCATTGGTTTAATTAGTTCCTAGGTTTTCTGTGACTCTTTCATTGATCATTTTTGGATTTGCAGGCTAGTAACAAAATGCCATGCATGCCTAAACAAACCTACTTAGCTATGGCAGTGCCATTACTGATGCCTTCTAGCTCTGTTTAGCAGGGCTGTGCTGACAACAGCCAAACCATCTGATAGAGATCTTGCAGGAGCACTGTTGGTTATGATGCATTATACCACATTTTGTCCTGCAGCTCTTGATACGGTTTGTTTGGGTTTTTTTCTTTATACAATAAACAGAACTTTCTTATGCTGATGTTTCAAGGTTGGCAGTTTTAAGAAAAAAATTTGAGATATTCAAGATCAATTATTTTAATTTTAATCTTATTCAGGTTGTTTGGTCTCTATTGTGTCACAACAGGAGAAATCTCTGTTTGGGATTTGTGCATTCAAGCACTCTTACGTGTGAAGGCAGTTTACCTGTTAAAAGAAAACAGCTTAATGAAATCCTTTGTGTTTCATTTAAAAACTGCAGTCCTATTGATAGCTGCTGGGATGCCAAGAAATTAGAGGCTGGACTGAAGCCACAGAAGCTTGCAAAGGAACTTGACCTGAGCTCATACCTGTGTGACTGCAGACAGTTTCTACTGGTGATAGATAGCACAGTAGCCCACTTCAAGAACTATTCTCATAATTTAGAATGGTCTTTTGTAACATAGAAAAATGCTTTATGCTTCCCCTAAGGGTGAGGAGAGTATTGAATTTAGACCTTCCACAGCCTCAACACGTGCTCCATCAACCAAACTGTTGCTTAAAGCGAAGACTTATAAATCTAAACAGAAGAGTGAGTCTGGCTCAGCTGCTAGAAGGAAAGTGTGTGGGATCTACACTTCAGCAAGGAATTAAAAACTGTGGCAGCTGAGCTGTCTTTTCTTGTCCCTGGATGCAAAGATGAACACCAAGCATTTGGATTAGCATCAGAGGCACACAAAGCCTTCATGGGGCCTTTTCTTGGTTGGTTTCTCACCAAGAAGATGAAAATGTGAACTGGGAGACCATCAGTCTCAAATCTGTTGTTAGTTGTGGTCCAGTTCCACCACCCCTTTGAGCAGCACCTTAATGCACACACAGAACTGCTGAATTCAATGTGACTAATTGTGCAGTAAAGTACTAATCAGGTTGAATAATGGCAGCAGAATAAGGCCCTCGGTAATAGGATTTAATCATACCAGATCTTTGAAACTGATTTTTTCATTGTACAGCTGAGCTGACAGAACAGATGAAAGCAAAAGAGACAATACTCAGGAGCATAGTTACTGATAAATAATTACAACAAGGACATTATAATTATTTAATTAAAATTTGTGCATGGGGAGAGATTATGAGTCTTTCAGCTTGCTGCCTCATTTAGATGATACTAGTCATTAACCAATTTTGCTGTAGTCAGCTACTAAATGTCCACACAACCTGCCTTATTTTTTAAACCTCTTCAATCAGCAAAACTGGCTGCATGCACTGTGTAATGCCACTGAAGAACAAAGTGCTACACTTAGTGATATCATTAAAGGCAGTCGAGTTTTTAAAGGAAACTCATACTTTAATTAATCCAGACCATCACATAAAGAGGCACAGCAGAGTGTTTATCTCTGCTTCTGAAGTTATTAATTACCGAACCATACAGAGATCATGTGGAGCTGACAATGCCCCTGTAATTTTTCCTAAGGAAGTTATTTCATTCCTTCCCTTAACAGCATTTTCTACTCGCTTCTAGCTGGGAACAGAAACATGGCAGATACATAATGTGTCAGAACGACGGTACCTTAACAACAATAAAGAACACGTTGTCAGCATCACCTTCCCCAGCGATTTCTTCGCATCCCCTAATCTTCTAGTTCAAGGCTGTCTGTAGGAACTTTGTCCCACTACGTTTTTCTTCAGCTTGCGGTCTGAATTTACACCCTCAAAGCAGGCATTTTGCAACCAGCTGTATCTTTTTGTTTTCCAACTGGCAGATAGTTTATTTCTTCTTATATTTTCCCTCAATTTCCAGCTGGTAGGTATTCTAACACCTTTAATCTTTTCCCCCAGTTTTCAGCTTTCCATTGCCAAACAGATGGCATGTTCCCACATTTACACAACAAATCCTAATGTTCTTTCAGTTACACCAACACACAACAGGAGTGACACTTCTGAAATCTGAGAGAGTTCAGGCTATGTAAAATAGGATTTTGGAATAGGAAGAAGTGAGGCCCACAAGCATAGGGAGATATAAGCATACAAGATACACAGAATTTAATGTGACTCACAGAAATTAACTTAAGGAAAACAAGCATTTCAGAAATTAATATATAAGTATTGTAGAAAAATATAATATTTTTAAGTTCTTTTATAAACACCCTGCTGCATGTTATAGCACTGTTTCAACACATTCTGTTTCCCTTCTGTTCTGACAGACTTTCTAATAGAGACTTACATACTCTGAAAATCTAGTAACGCTACAAAAGAAACATTTAGTTCTCTGGTGCAAAGGAGTGCTCAAGGTCAATGTGTGCAATTATTTTGGATTTTCAGGGGGAACAGCACATCCAGACTGAAACCAACAGATACCCATAGCTACCTGACTTCAGATGGGATCATGCCATGTGAGCAGCTTCAGTTTTCTGGGTTGAAAGCTTAAGATGCTAATATAAAAAGCATGAAAAAATGAGAATGTGAGCAACCAAAAAATCTACTTAAATATCTCAGGTCCTCTTAAAAATGCTTAACTAATAGCATTTTTACTCTAGAATGAGCAGAATGAGAGATAAAGCAAAAATATTACCATAACTGTGAGCTCCTACAGCTTCAGTGTCTGGGTATTCAGCATGAAAACAGAAAAAACCAGACTTTAAAATTCATTCCGTATTTCAATAATAATTGCTCTGTGATGAACAGCTATCGGAAACATTTGATTGATAACAATTAAGAATAATTGTAGATATTCAAGTGATATTAAAGTGAGAAGACCTCTTCCGGTTTTTGCAGTTTTCTCAAAGCATTTGCTGGTTATGTTGCTTGTAATGCTTACTCATCACCTGAAGCCCCATTTCCCCTTTTCAGTCATGAAAAAACTAGGCTACCTATAAAAAACATTGATTAGAACAGATAGCAATGCCCACATTTTTTCTTACCCTGTCTGCAGTGACAAAATTAGTTTTTATTGTACTCAGCAGTTCTCTAGAATAATACATGAACCATGTTCTTTAATAATTTCAGTATTAAATGCAAGTTTTGAAGACAGCCCTCACTATGACATAACTGTTTTTTTCTCTAGAACTAACTACTCTTTATACCTCCTGAATCAACCAAAAATGTAGTGTTTAGTTTCCCCTGAAACAATTTTTTAAAATTAATTATCAATCATTTGAAGTCTCTGCTTATCGCTTTCCATTTTAACATTTCCAACAGAAACAATCAAACTTGAGAATTTACTCTATAAATAAGACCAGCTCTATTCTGAGGACCAGGCTGCTAAGGGAGGAAGGAGTTCTGTGGTTGTACAATCTAGCACATCTAAACTCAAGTTCATTCAAGTTCAACTTGACTCAATTACTTGAACAACTTGTTTCATAACAGTAGAGGACTGTGTGCCAATAAATTACACTCTGATTACTTTTTTCCTGTCAATTTTTACCAGTTCCTTTGTATGTAAATCTTCCCCACATAGCAGCTATTTAAAGGTGCATCCTAAGCAAAGATCTTTGATTATTCATGTCAGGACCACATAATGAATTGCCTGCCAAAAGTTGTTCTTTTTTCACTAAGAATAAAGAGTTGTCAGCTATTTATAAAGGGAATACATATATACTTCAGAGCAGAGCTTTTGATACCTGAACTAAACGCACTGTGTTTCAATGATGTTATCACACTCTATCCAGTCTTCCCATGAGTGATTTTTAATGGAGCCAGATCTCCCATGAGAGCAGAGGATGCACTGGTGTATGAATTTGCAAGGAAAATTATTGTCCCAGAGATCTAGCACTCTCCTTGGACATGGGCTTGTTTTGGAGGATATCACAGGCCAGTTGCAAAAGCTCTGTTTAAGATTCCCTCAGGGAAATGCTGAAGGATAGGGACAGTGTTTCAGTCTGTGCATTCATCAAGTACTGAACACTACTGGCTGGAAGATGCCATTTCCCTTCAAAATATAGTTTCTTAACCTTTTTCTAGATATATCAGCCCATAGAAATTGAGATAAGTTTCTCTTCCGAAACACTAAGTGAAACAATAGTGACACAAGCCTTCTATTTCTTTTAACCCAGGCATCCATCCATAATTTAAATTCACATCATGTCCTAGGGAAACACATATTAATCAAGCTACGACAGAGGGCAGCGGCATATTTTGATTCTGTCTGCATAGACTAGTTATACATTCTTGGAGCAAAAGAAAGTGTGGCTTCATGTATGTGTGACTTACTGGTTAGGCCACTGAGTGCCCAAGGACATTAGAAGGTGACATTAAGGATCGAGAAGACTATTCTGATGAGTATTTCACCTAAATATATCAGACAACCCAGTGGTTATGAAAGTGTGCAGGGAAATGAAGGCTCACATCCCCTTAGACAAAACTGAGTGTGCGTTTCCCACATGGCAAATGACTACAGAAACCTCTGAGCTTTTGGGAAGTTCACTTCAAGCAGGATTTTTTTCAGAGTCGGTTTCATTAGATTAGATCTAACAGTGTCTAATAAATCATGCTCTGAAGACAAGGTGAATGGAGAATCATTCATGGCCAGGCATGACAGAGACATCAGGCTGCACTGCTCTGAGCTGCAGATGACTGTGGTCAGAAGCAGAACAGCAAACACAGGGGAAATTCTCCTGGACAAACTGCTGATGCTTATGATTTTGATACCTGCCAGGTTATTAAGCACGCTAGAGGGTAAAGAGAAAGGGGACCTAGAGCTTAATTTTTGGCTTCAGGTTTTTAACTCTACCCACAGTTCTTTTTCTGATCTAGCCATTAAAAGCTTTGTCCTAAAGAGAGGAATGTGTGTGGTGAGTAACTTGTCCAGAAAACAAACACACTGACATCTTTTGTGGGAAAATTGTCGTTCTTCCATGAGAGGCTGAGACAGTCACAAAAGTAATCACCCAGTGCTGCTACCAGAAAGTTAATTGGTAGAGAAGTGTTTCAAAGAGATTATTTTGACTCAGAAATGTATCACATGTAATTCAGGCTCACATAGGCCATGAGTTTTTTTTTTCTTACAATGGACTAGCAGTGGCAATGACAGGCTAGCATATTGCAGCTGATGACACAATGATGACATATTGATAACATGCTACCTTATCTGCCAGTTTCTCAGCTATTCCAAACTTTTAAGACTTACATGCCCAGAAGTCATCTCCATTTTACTATAATGAAATCCCTCTTGTACATTCCTGTTTTCTCAATGTGTGTGTTTCAGTTCTCATGATTTTGAGTGCTTCTTGTATGTAGATGGGACTCAAATTTCTTTCCCAGTTTTCTCTGAGGACACTGTGCTTCAGAGCAATTTCCTGCTCTTTATGTGAAGTATCTATTGGAATGCCTGAGAAATATGTTAAGAAAAATAAAAAATGTATTTTTAGGTTCAGATGCTACTCAGAGGTCTTTTTCCTTTGAGGTGAACTCCTAATTTATTTCCTGTTTCCCTGGCTGGTGGTCTAGACAACATGACCATCCAAGTCAAGCACATGCCAACAAGCCATCACTGCTGTATGGACTAGCTCACCACCTTTGCAACAGAGGTCACACAACTGATTGGTGGCATAGATAACACCCAGAGATGTGCCATCCTCTAAGGATCAAGCAACCCATGGTGCAGGGCAGCTAAGAGCTGAGTAACCAATACTTGGACTGTGTAACAGCATGGACATGTGAAGGTATAGTTGAGCAGAGCCAGGTCACGGACCATGCTGAATTTGGCCCACTTTGTCTGAGCTACCTTCATCACTTACAGCCATGACAAGACTTTCACATCCTGCTGTGAGAAAAGCGTGGGACACTCTTCCCCTTTGCTTTATTGCATTCCTCAGATGGGTTTTCTTCTCTTAGTGCTGATGTTCTGTTGTCTTATTTGAAAACATGCAAGGGGCCAAGGAACGCGCAGCCTTTTTGGGCACCAATCCAAAGTAATATCAAGCCTTCCATTAGCTTCTCAGCTAGGAATGCCACAGTAATTAAAATTAGTCACACGCACAAGATGAGTGGATAAGAGTGAGATAAAAGTTAAAGAAAATGAGTAAATGGGAAGTGTAAAAGTGCAGCTAGAAATTAAATTAATTTCTATTAAATACAGAGGAAAATTATCAGCTTATGAAACCTGGCACCAAGGCAGTGACCAGAAAACATGCAAATTATACAAGTGGCATTCAAGCACTACAACTGGAGGCTGGCAGTGTTAGTGATGGATTTGATGTTGATCAGCTGGTTTCAGAGACCTCTGCACTCCAGACTGAGAATTTTTCCAGGGTTATCTAAATTGAGAAGTTGAAAGAAAATTATTGGAAATATGTTCTCCAATACCATTCCTTCTGCCTTAATAACGGCATGGTCAAACTCCAAGACAAACTATGGGTGCTTCAGACTGGAATCTTCTACTGATTACCTGGATTAGACTAAATAGTACGGTCTTGCTTCACTATGCTGGAGCATATTACAGTTTAATCCTGGCTTTATCAGTCCCAGTTTTCTTAACAATCATGGAGTGGATGAATATGTAGGAGATGAGTAGACATCAGGGAAAATTTCTTGTTGGCAGTCTAGGAAGAGACTAGTTGAGGCTTTGCAAGTAGAGTTTTTGAAGATATGGGAAGATGTTAATGACATAGGAATGCTCAATATATTGATGATGGGAAATAGACTAATTAATGAAAAAAAAAAATTAAAAATTAATGATCTCTTCCCTAGTGGAGGTCTGGATTCATGCTGAAATAGATCACTTCCATTGCTTTATTTGGGTTTTTTGTTGTTGGGTTTTTGTTGGTAGTGGTTTCTTTTTTTTGATTATTCTTATTTCGTGTTTTGCTTTTGACCTCTTTGTATTATCTAACTCTCTATCTTCCAAATGACCAAATTAGAAAATTTTTTAGGTATTTTCAATGTTACACTGCAGACACCCTCCTGTGCATGTGCACCTGTAGAAAAGGAAGGGGCTGACTGCTTTGCTGGTGTTAGAGAAAAGCCTTTAAACTGCTTCCACTGTGTAAAGAACTTACCCAAAACCTCAGATAGATAGAAGTTTCCCCAAAGAAACAGCTCTCTGCCACTGCCCCATGGCATGTAGGGGAATATATATTTACAGTAAGAATGTTCATACTATGCCAGTAAACTCTCTGGTCAGAAATCCCCCATTACATTTTTACAAATTACGCAAACTGTGCACAGAATTTGCATTACTCAGTGGGTGGGAATGAACTTCACACATGGCAGCTTCTTCACAGTAACAATCTGTACATGGGCACCTCAAGCATCAGCAAATGGGGATATATTAGCCTGCCAGGTATGTGGCATTGATATCTGTTAACTCCTAGTAAATTCATACTCAATGATTATGCCTCTTCTGATAAAATGTTGCTAAAGTGACAAGCCTGAAAAGAAGCTACAGCCTGCTGAGGAGAAAGAGCACCAGTGTTTCTAGAAATTATTTTTTCTTTTCCATTTTCTACCTAATTTAATGTGTTCATTTTAGCAAGGATCCATATTTATTTGAACCTTCATTTCCTGGAGGTAAACCATGACAAAAACTGCACAAGTAGAGCACCCCAGAAAATATGTCAGCAAAGATGAAAGCAAAGCAAAGCAGCAAAGCAATTGCCACGAGTGGCTGTGTAGCCCAGTCAGGAATCATGTGGCTCTGAGATGGGAACATGGTGGGGACCTTCATCTGAGTCATCTCCAGCATCAAGTTCTCATCATTCAGCAACTGAAACTTAGCTTTCTTTGCAGACTGGCAAGATGGTTGTTTAGGTTTCCTATTTCAAGTTAGCCTTCTAGGTGATTATTACACATTATACTTAGAGCTTAGATTTATATACTCTTTGAGTATGCAGAGAAGCTTATTAAAATTAATTTTTTCCCTAAGGACTTCTTCATTCTGCTTTTTCACACACACTGTCCTCACAAAAGAAATGGCTCTTCAAAACTCATGCTTTTTGTCATAATAATTGCCTGACACCTCTTGGCAACTTTTCACACCATGTGTAATTTACTGTTTCATTAAGGTTCGTTAAGAGACAATATTTTCATTACTGTACAAGTCACAAAAATCCCTGCATATTGTTTTCAGTATTAATCATGTTATTTCATTTATAGAGGAGAAACATAAATATATGAACAAACATACACAAACATGGAAAGAACTTTTGGAAAGCACTTTTGGAAGTTAAGTGATAGGGTAACAACTATTAGTAAATGAAAGATTTAATTCTGACTGACAATAGAGTGAAAAATAAATTACATTGTGTGGTTGGACAAGAAGATTAGTTTTTTAAGGAAATCTGAAATTGCTCTGAGAACTTCATGGAGAAGTGGAATAAAATTGTATATTACAGTTTACTAGACCTGCATATTTCTTAATTATTTCTATGATACAATAATAATTTCTGTTTGAATTAATATTTCATTTCTTCTTTTAAAGAGAACTCCAGGTTTAAATTACTAACATACGGCACTAGCATTGATTACACAGGATACACAGTCACAGAAAGATCTGCTAGTAAGTTCCTGCATTTTCAGACAGGAGAGCTTGTGCTTCGGTCAGGCCTCACTAACAAGCCTTACAACAGCTGTGAGAAGCATCTAGAGCTTTCCCTCCAGAACAGCCCAATCAACAACTTACCTCCAAATTTTTCCACTTCATTGCAACTGGGAAAATGTTTTTCACAATTACCACTCCCAGTATGTAAGTTACAAGAATGCTCAGCAAAGGTGGTGTTAAATATGATTGCTTATATTGTAGTTAAGTGATGATTTGCCAAATAATGGTGTTTAAAAATAGGCAGTATTGCTCACCAGTGAAAGCTGTACACTGCAAATGGTTTCCCTTGTGCAGCTCTTTATATGTAACTGCTATCACCAAGAGCTGTTACCTCGGAAACAAAATGTGCTTCCATACTATATATGAGTTTCTTCAGCTATCTTTCCCACTCGTATTCCAAGACATTCTATCACTTTGATCCAATACTTACACCCTTTTCTGAAGACCATCAAAACCACATTCAAGAAAAGGCCAGGTGGGCTAGTGCCATCTCATGCAGAATGAAAAGATTTTTTGTGAGAAGTAGGAAGCAGTAAAAAGATGACACAGGGAGGAGTAAAATATGTAGCCATTGTGTAACTGAATTGATATCTTAAATTCAACATTTTTTTGTCAAACACTGATACCAAAATATGAGCTTAATTTTAAAAACAACAGATTTTCTTATTCCAGCCCTGAGGGCCTGTTTGGACAAGTATCCCAAGATTTTAGCTATTGTATGAACCCTCTTGCCGTTGCATACGTACATAATTCAGTTGCAGTTTGCTGTGGAGAAAATGGTCCTGAGCTCCTTGGTTTTCCTTGCACGTTGCACATCGGTGGCAAAGACACACTGAGCTTTCAAAACTTTTGACTCTGGAAAGGTAAACATTGTAGGATATCTTTACATCTAAAGTTAGTAAGAAAGATACCTTGGAATTTGAGAAGGATGGTCAAAGTATGGAATATAGAGATAGAAAACAGTATGTAAATATGTAATGACATATGAAATGAAGTTGCTAAAAAGTTCTGCATGTCACTCTGAAGCTTGTTGCATTGGTTTCTGAAAAGTAAATTTGGAGAGTTGCTGAGTATATTTTACCTGATGGATATGATGTTGTTAACAGATGCTTGTTAAGAGGCTATGACAAAATTATTCTGAATAAATTCAGACCTGTTCACTCTCTATGCTGAGCCTTTATTGCAGTAAAGTGATTGGTTTTTAACACAAGATAGTTACTGTGAGGGAAGGAAGATATTAGAGGTCTATCTGCTACAACAAAAGAACAAAGGATGACCTGAACAAAAATAAAAGACAAGGTGGAGAGCATATGCCAATGATGAACGTGTATGTCAATAACCTCAGGTTTAGAAATACTCACACAAACTCTTTGCATTAAAAAGAGGAAAAATGACATAAATTTAGCTCCAAATGTAAAAACCATAATAGTCATGCCCTGAATGAGACATTGTGTTCGCTTTAGCCTTCCTTGATAAAGTTTTATAGTATTATTTATTATTATATTTGTAGCAAGCAGCTATTCACAGTATATTTGTTGTGCAAATTGGCTTATTTTTCTCAGTGGTCATTCCATACAGGAAAAAAAAATAAATCATTCAACTCTCCTTTGGTCAATTAAGGACTATATTTGTCATTTCATCATTAAATGAACCAATTCTGCAACTGAGCATTACAATGGCATAAAAAAGTCAACCAGCTAGTTGTCATTAGGCAAGTCTCATACAGACGTCTTCAGACTGGAGTGGAAAGTAATTTAACTTACATGGAAAGGGGCTGGACAACTTGGTAGAAAGACACAGCATTTCTTATAAGGCCTTGTACAGGGAGGCATAAAAGCAATATTCTGCAGTGTGTCTTTTGTGGGAAAAGAGGCAAAGACTGTAAGGCAGAGGGGTTAGGAAAATCTAGATAGCTTAAGTGGTTAAATCAATGGTCAGAAGCTTACAATTAACCTATTGATCATTATGTTTGGGTTTTTAATGCTTAGAAATTTTGCTAACTGTAGTGATTTTTAAGAAATATCCAGTTATTAACTTACTGACTTGAACTTTCCATTCTCTGTACTTCAGCGAAGAAACAACACACAGAAATCGATCCGCTGACTTCCAGAGCACTGAAATTCTCTAGACTCTGGAGGTTATGATCCCCACAGCAGAAGGAACCTTTTGCTTTGCTTTGTCTTGTTTTGTTTCAACTGCTCACCTCTGGCAGAACTAGAAGTATTTATTTTCTCTCTCCACACTGTGAGTTCAGCAGGAGCTTAATTACCAGCCAGCATATTGTGATTGGCCAAGGAGTATCAGAAATGAGCAAATGTATCAAGGTTTGCACCACAGCTCAGGAGTAACAGCTACAGTCACTCACCAGCCTTGACTGTCAGCTCCATCTTCCTCCTGCATAAAAATAAACATTTCCCCCACAATAAAGTATTTTTATAAAAGCAATAAAACAACTCAAGGGAGCATTGTTATCATGAGCTAATCACTCCCTTAGGGAATTAGAGGCACTTAGCTGCATCTAGAGCTTCAACACCTGAGGGGCTGTGATTATTTCATGATAACCAACAAGGCATGACAGACTGGGAGGTTAATTAGATAATATTCAAACTTGGTAATATTGAGTTTGAAGATTTCTTTTGAAGTTGTACAAGCAAAGCTCTGCTTATAAAACAGCAGTGGGATATCAGCACAGAAAGGATAATTAACATTTCCTACAAAAGAACCAAGGTTTTGAATAGCTAAAGGAAAAAATAATAAAGTCAAAGTACTAAACCCTGAGGCACTCCTTTAACAATGAGTAATCCTGATGAGTTCACTCCCTGGAATCTTGGGCAGAAATTGACTCAAATTATATAATGCCATTTACTTACTAGCCCCTAAATGGTGGAGGCACTTCAGTCAGCCTCATACTACTTAACGGTCCATTGTCTCAAAGAATTTAGTAGGATAGTAAATGCGGTATTAATAATAAATAATAATCCCAGCTACAATCATAGGCACTGGTATGGGAAACCATAAGAAACTGTGTCACTGTGCTGTGAGAGATTAAAGAGAAAGAATGCTGCAAACATTTAAACTTATACAGGCAGTCATTATTCTGGAAGAGCATTTTATTTTTGTGGACAATGGCAGTGAAGATTCTGAAGTATCTGCATGTGTATGTGGGGATGGAGTTGTGCTACAGAAGTGTTAGTGGTGAGTTGCTCTGGAGGGACATGTCCTACTGGTTCGTGGGCTGCTGTGTTTTTCCCCACTCCTGGTCCAGCACTTGGGGACTGTAGGGAAAAGTGGCCCAGCTGGCTGACCTGGCTGAAATTACACTACTAAACAAACAACTGGCCTTTGCTTCAGCTTCATGACACTCTGGCCACTTGAACTATGGATCCCACACAAGGTGTGTTGAGAAGCTGCAGCTACTGAGAAGAGCACATGTTCCCTCTTGGCAGACAGCTGGCTGTAACTTCAGCTTATGACTCTCAGCTTTAATGCAGTTTCTAGAAACAACTTGTAACTTTTAAAGGTAATTATTTGCACTGACCATCAGTTAAAAAAAAAAAAAAAATCCACCATACCTGTCTACCTCTGACTTGTTTACTTATAAAACGAAAAATTAAGATGTCTGTTAGTATCCCAAAAAATTCTGATTTGTGTAGCGTTCTCTTTAAACTAACTTTTGTGGAGTTAGCAGAACTGTTGTTGAATTAAAGAATGTACTCAAGCACTTCTGCTCCTAAACTGTATATAATCTGCAGGACACATCACTTCAATGAAGCTGAGATTGTGGGTCAGAAAATTGCCAGCATGATAGTTTTCCACCATTAAATTCCGATTTAATAGAATCAAAACACTTCACTGGAACCTGTCAATTCCATCAAAACCTTTGACAGGGAATCAAGTCCGTTTGTGTGTTTCCTTGCCAGCCTTCCAGCATGCTGGTCAGGGGCTGGCAGCCTGCCTGGCTCCATGGTCTGGTTCCTTCCCTGGATCTCCACTGCCCGTGCCATGGGCTGCCAGACTGCCTGCCTCCCTGGGCTCCCAAGCACTCACAGCCACACTCTGCTGTTCCTTCAACATTCCCCATGTCAGTGCCCTGGCATGTCTGGTGCATGTCCAACCAAGATTTCCCTCCTTACAAAAAAAGATTAAAAATAACCCTACATGTAATTTGCTAGGAAGTACAGATTTTTTACATGCTCTTTCTGGAAAATTGTTCATAAATCTTCCCATGCTAAAAAATAAAAATAAAGTTAAAAAAAGAGGGGAGGGGAGGGATAACTCTGGAATCCTACACAGAACTTCAAATTAAATAGAAAAGAAAAAAAAAAATCATATAGGAAGGAACAATCATATATTTAGGTAGCAATGAAGTGAGGATAGACAGGTACTAGAAAAAAAATGGAAGAGGAACACAGAGGAAGAACTCATAATTTTTCTTAGAAGCTAAAGTGTTTTTAAGTAATTTCTTCTTTTTAGATATGAAACAATGGGCTACTACAAGGGTGCACAAAAATGTCTCATACCTCTGGGAAGTGCATCAGAGGGATGAGCCAGCTTCTGAAGGTCCCTGTTGCAGTGGCTGAAGAGGACAGTTTAATGGCCACATTGTACTAGATTTCTAAGAATTGCTTGCTCAGGCTGGCTGAGAAGTTTTCCATGCAAAAAGCTGAAAAATGGAAATGGAGCAAAGGATACAAGCTACATAAAAATACTTAAACTACATCTTTCTCAGTGACTTATGCATTGATCATTATCTAGAGAGCAGACTGATCTTTTCAAAGTGCTCTTCCTTAAGTCATTTGCCTCCTTCAAAAACATCCTCTTTAAGTGCTTTCTTTTATATTTATGTAATTATTTATTCCTTTATGTGTTTGTATGTTTTTATCACTAAGACATCAGATATTTGAGTCACTAGGACACTTTCTACTCTTAGACTATTTCAGATCATTTGTCTTTTATCTTATACTGATGAAATGCCTAGTGACAGTTGCAGAATAAAGCACATGAATGTTTAATTAAATGAATACACTGAAAGTGCCAGTGCAGCTGCATTTTAGGAAAAAAAAGTGAAAAACTCTCCCGCTGAATATAATGCAGCACCCTCTAAAGTCACAGGAAAGAGAGCTACTGGAGTCATTGGAGTGATTTTTTTGAGAAACTATATCTTCAAGACTAAAGATCTGGGAAAAGATACACCATGGTGTTGTGTGGGTTCATTAGTGGTTCCTGTGACTGCTGATCAGTATAGCTTTTGCTGTTTCTGCTGTTGGTATCAGATATGTCTTTAAGTTCAATAAATAAGCATCAAGCTCTCAAGAACTGCAGTCCCAGCAGGGATACAGGGAAGAAGTCTTAGCACCAGGCTCATTTGAAAGAGCGATCACAGACTCAGTTCTGTGTCAAAGATTTGGTCAAGTCTACTGCACACATAAAATGACTGCAACACAGTTTAACCAGTCATGATTAGATCAAGAATTGAAGTCCAAGATGCTGTGGCAAGGTGAATGGCCTCAGCTGCAGAAGTCTTCCCTTGGAGCACATGCTCATCTCCATGTTTCCCCTCTCATTTATGCCGTTCTACTTCCATATTTGCATTACACCATATCTTTGCTTCAGGGCCACTAGTGCAAGATGTTTTCATTTAAGCATCCTCTCTTTCATCTTGCACCTAGCACAACTTTTATTTCCTCCATCCTGTTAAGGTTGCACACTTAGCACCTAAGCACCCTTATCACAGATGCAGTTCTGCAGCTTCTTATTAGGTAATGATTTCACATATCAGGTTTACTAGGTACACCTTCTAAACCATTTTATAAATAATTTGCATGGACCATGATTTTGGTGAGACTGACACGGAGTGTAGCTACGCACACCAGAAGGACAGTAAAAATGCCTTCTGTCAGCAGGTGCACCAGCAAAAATAGACCTTAACAGTGACCTGCTTTCACTGCTATGAAGCTCATTTGATATTCATGAAAGCTGTGAGGATGTTAAGCTTGTAATGGTACAAACACTTAGCTAAAGTTTTTCTTAATATTGACTCCAATGGGGCTGCCAGAAGGGAAAAGAATATATGTGAGTTTTACAATAACTTATTTCTGTCCTCATCTATAGCTTTCAGTGTCATCTATACTGGTATACATGATCTTTCTTGAATCAGGATTTACGCATGCACACAGGTTATGTTACCAGCTTATTTATACATAGTAAAATTCTGCTACTTTGAGTCATGATGCATAGCACTCTACTGCAGAGATGAACTCCCTGTTCCTTCCTGTGTTTGCACTGTATCTTCCTGGAAATCTCATTTTCTGTTATTAGTCAAGAATTTCAGAAAAGATAATAATTTGTTTTGGATACTTCATTTGACATTTTCTTTAGCCCTTTGGAAAAAGACAATCAGTCATGAACTATGTTGTTTAAAAATAATAAGAAATGGATGCAACCATAACTCGTCAGCCAGAAATGGATGGTTTAGGTCTAGTTCTGATCTTTTCTGTCAAACAACTGAAGGTAAAACCATTAGAAATACTAAACACTGAGGGCAGATGGGAGGAAGAAGAGGAAAAAAGTAACTGAGAGTCATCTCACAAAAATCAAGGACTTTTCATGTGAGTGAAGTTACTCCCAAATAACAAGTGTTTGTAGTTAGCCTTTAATGCTGTAATTCAGTCTAACTTCAGAAGAAAAGTTTAACACTCATTCTGCTTTTCTTTGTTTATGGATGTGTTAGGTAACACTTTCACCTCCTTCACAGTTTCTTTCTCTAATAATTATGACACATATCAAAGTCTACAGGTGAGAAGTTTCCAAATGCTTTTGCAGGGGAGACCACGACATCAGTTGCAGATTGGCAAGCTGCTTTTCTCCCCATTTGACATTTTATGGGCAAACCTCCCATCCCATTACTGAGTGAGTAACATCCTTGTGGCAACAGCAGTGGCTGGAAAAGTAATACGAGGAAAATATTTAACATTTGTGCAGCTGTCTGTGGTGTCACTTTAGCTGGTGGAAATAAACTGAAGTTATTTGCGAAGCACTACTAGTCAATAGGTACAGTTAGTTGTTATTTATGTGTTTATGCAGCTTATTAAAATTCAAATGTCAGAAAGAATTCACTTGAGAGGGTCCTCCCAGCTCCCAAATATACACCCTTACACACAAAATATTCAATATACTCAGTCCATGTTCTGATTTAAGGGTGTTTCAGCTCACTTTTGGCCAAAATTCCTGTCAGACACTTCTAAGTTTTACAACAAAGTGATGATTATTTTGGTATTTCTGTATATTCTTATAAGACTCTGCATTTCCTCTTTCCTACTTGCAAAAGAATTGGAAGTGGCATTCTATATGGTTCATAGAAAGGCTAAAAAATCTGTTACGAAACTTCCCATCTAATTGATTAAACAGATTGTAGGACAAAGGAAAATGGGCAAAATAAAAATAAATTAAGAAGTTAACTGAAGAGGGAATTTAAAGGTACTAGCAAAAAATAAGGCAAATTTATTAAGACAAATAAAGAGGAATAATATGGAATATTAAAGAAACATTAATACATATTTATCCTCTGTTTTGAAATAAGGAGATTAATGAATTAATAATTTATTTAATTTTTTATACCATGAATTATTCCCTCAGTCACTGGGGAGGATGTTGAACAACACAATGTCTCCATATCTTCAGGACCAGAACACTACACTACACTCAGGAATGTTAAAAGAAATAGATTTAGAAAGAAGTGTAAACCTCAGTCTTCATTGAATAATGCAGAGAGGTACTGGGATGCTCAAGCTAGCTGAGGTATCAAAATCCCTACAACAGTCTTCTAGTAGACCTAGCTGAGAAATAATCTAATACTGTGCTACAGATAATCAACATCAACATCACACAGATGAAATCCCAGAAAACTCAAGACATTAATGACAAACTGATTTTTTGAGAACTGGATGATCCAAGTAGATACACAGTTAGCACAGGTAAGGTCATACATGGAGTCCGGATGCAACTGGGGATTACTTATGTTAAGTATCAAAATCCCCAATTGTTTATAATGGAAAAATCTATTCATTTATTACTCTTTTGTGATATTACCCATCTGATTGATAAAGTCAGCTATAAAATATTTCAAGTACCTGTACCAGCAGGTGCAGACTGTTGTTAAATTTCTTCTATCCAGGTTGGCACGATTTACTTTGGCATGGAAGTCATGTAGGAATGTCAGCACACACTATGCTGGAGATCTTGGGGCAGCCTGGACAGAAAGGGTGTGCACACATATTCCCCAAGACTTCTGTAAAGCATTAGACTCCAGGTCAACAAGCCAAAAGAGAAGCTGGGCACCCACAAATTAAGCAACAGCTCATAGATGTTCTCCTTAATTCCAAGAATAGATAAAAAACTTCATACATACATTTCTGTTTTCTTTAGAGTATGTGGAAAGCAGTGGTGCAAAAGGACAGGACAAAATAATCTGTCCAGGAAACACCCTAGAGCTGACCACGAAGAGATATTAAGCAGACGGCCAGACTGAATGTCTTCTCTTTGAGTCCTCAGCATTTCAATGAGAGATGCAAGACAGCCTGCAGCTGACTTTGGAGCATTGTGCAGCAAAGAAGCCACAAGGCACAGAGCCAGGAGGAAAACTGAGGAAAGCGAGACTGACCATCTTGCAGTGCTTAGGACACGTACATTGAAAAATGTGTCCTGGAATTTGGAACCTGAGGTGTTTATTTTTCCAAAACAACCTCTACTCCCAACTTGACTGCTAGATAACAATGATGTGGATATTTGCTTGTTTTGTTTTTAGCTGTAAAGTTTACCATTCTTCAGGATACATGAACCCACGTGGAGGGAGTGTATGTCTGGATCACTGGGTATATCATATGTGGAGGTAAGAATACACGTGCTGCCTTGGAGCTAGATATCATCTCTTTAAACATGCTCCTCCTGAGGCACTAGTCCACCTGAAGATGTATATCCCTTGCTTTTTGTCTAACGTTATGGCCACCTCCCAGCATCGTGACCTCAGCATTACATGTGAGCAGCTCTTTTTAAGGGAAGAGCACCTGCAGCAGAGTTGGTTCTCTGCTTCAGACACAGGAGCTGACTGGCCAAAAAATGAATCTCCGACAAAATATGCCAGTTGCTGTGACAGTCAAGAGCATGAAAACAAACCACAGACTTACTGATGTAGCTATTTCCATGTATTTTATTAAATGTTATTAAAAAGCTGCATTTTACTAAACTAAACTCTTAAAATGCCCCTATTTTAATTACTTCTGTGCTTGTGGGTTAGCAGGATGTTTCCAGTCAAGTTAGCCTCTTACAAGATTAGGCAGATATTTTCATGAGAACCACAGTACAAGTATATTTTACTACCAAAAACCTCAGGCTTGTCCGTGAATTTCCGAGTGACTAAAAGTTTGTAAAAGCAGCTTTTTACCCTTGAGAGCACATGCATGTATTCATTCTCTGCCCCAAAAATGTGCTGTATTTTTTTGCCAGAAATTCTTCATAAGAACTTACAAACCCTTCCTTGCAAAGGGGAAACTACCACTCATTGGTGAGTGTTCTGTCACCCAAACTTCTTTTGTAGGCTAATATTTACGTCATGACACAAAGCCAGTTTTTCTAGGCTTTGGTCTGAAGGAAGACACTCTTCATTTGGAACCAAGGTCTGTGCAGGAATGTTTCTCACCTCACAGAAGAGGCTTTGACTCTTGTCCCTTGCAGCCAGCTGCCAGCCTTTGCATTACAGCAGAGCAAAGGTAACAAGAGCAATTTTTTTAATGTATTAGTCAAATTAGGACCGGGATCAAGAACTTAAATTTGGTTATTTACACCTGTCTATGTAATTTTGCATCACAGCAGAGCAGAGGTGAGCAGGGGCACAAAGGAGGGGCAGCAGAGGCTAATTTTTGGACCTATGGAAAAGCAGTTTCCTAGCATATGCCTGGCAGCCGCGACCGGTCTGCTGGCTTCTCCTTCGCAGGGCTGGAGCTTAGCAAATTCTGACACCACGACTGCAAAGCAACTCCCAAAGACCACTAAACAGCAGTAACAAAAATGTGCGGTTTGGGTGGGTTACGGCCAGACCCCAGCACAAGCCAGGCCTGTGCGGAGGGCAGGGACAGACCCCGCCGGGGCCCCGGGCTCCGCGGCAGAGAAACGCCGCGCGTTCGGCGACTTCGCAAAGCAAGTTTTCTTCCGTGTCCCACACCAGGCAGCAACAGTTTATCCCTTAACCACTAGATGGCAGCTGGTATTTGGCAACCATGTCCGTTTTTAGACATCCCCCCCGCGCCCTGGAGTTGGAGCTGTTACAAGGATGAGAAGCTCTGGCATAGAAGAAGTAAACCCGGCCCCTCATCCGTGAGATTTCCATTGCCAAGGGTCTAATAGCTAAAATTAGTGACCATTCCTTTTGCGAAATATTATTCCAAACTGCCATAATCTCTCTGATGCCTCAGCTGTGACTAGTGAGGAGCAAGCGGTGGCCTGGTCTTGGGCTTCCCCACGGGCTGTGGCAGCAGTGACAGTGCTTGCTTTGCTCTGCTCTGCTCTGCTCTGCTCTGCGTTGCTGTGCTCTGCTCTGCTTTGCTCTTCTTGCTTTGCTCTGCTTTGCTGTGCTCTGCTGTGCTCTCCTTATAGTAAAACTATTACAGAGCTCTTTGCTCTGCTCTGCTTTCCTTTGCTTTGCTGCAACTTTCCTCAGAGCACTGTACCTGCAGGGCAGGGCACGGGCTGGGGAGCATGGTGTTAGGAGTTACATGGAGGGAGAAATTTTTAGGCACCTCTGTCCAGCGCCACAACGCTTCCTGTGGAGGCTGAATGGCCACTGAGCTCACTTTCAGGGGAATTCCCAATGGCATTGTTGTGAAGGATATGGGAGGTGTGTGTTTATGCTTGTAGGTATAGATATATGTAAATACACAGAGGCTTGTGAAATCTCAAATTTTTGGGCTACTTTGACTGCTATATTTTTAATCTTTACAGTTTTGTTCCAAACATTACTGCCAGTAACTTCTGTTCAGTGCAGTTCGTTTTTATGGAATAGTTTCTGGGTTCATTTGGAACCTTTCCTCTAGGTTCCATGTAGAAGCACTGGAATAAAATGCAGGTTTCTTGATTGTAAAGGGTCACACTGTTGGAATTTACCTCTCCTCTTCTTTTGGCAACAACAACCTCTGTGTAAATCTGATAATATGGCTGGCAAATACATATTAGGTCAGAAAACGGTACAGCAGCAGCTGTGCTACTGGTAGTAACATTGTCAAATAGATTCAGTAATGTCCAATATTTAGACATGTACTCTTGCAAATATAGTGGGCCTCTGGGGTGCAGGAAACCTGATAAAGCAGCTCCTTGATTTTGGACATTAAATGTGATAAGGCTAGTCATAATAAACCTTTTCGAAATGAAATTCCCAGCCCTTCCTGTTATATTAGGACATAGAAACTGAAAATCAATAGTCAAAGGTAAATGTTTATCAGAGCTTTTTATTGTTTGGAGGGGAATGTTTTTGTTTTTTTCTGGAAAGTTAGATTTTTGTAGTATCTTTCTCCTCTGCTCTGCAGGGTGGTTTTCTCCTTTGAAACATCTGAGAAGTGTCTGACTGCTTCAGTGATGGAGAACGTTGAAGTACCTTCATAAATAGTGTTAGGAGAGCAGTGCTCTGGATTAGGTACTGCATTGGAATATGCATTAAAATGAGGACAGGGACACTCTGTTGCAATTTCATTCTGGTTTCTGCTCTGATTAAAACACTTTGGATTGCTGCTGTTGATGTTTGTTACAGTAACGTCTATAAATCAAATATTGCAAGAGATCCCATTGTGTTAGGCACCATGAAAGCAGAGAGCAGACAGCAGCATCCTCTCAGCTGTTGTTTCCCCATCTGTCAAGTGAGGACAATGTGCTTGCTTTCTACAAGTACATGAGCACTAATTAATTGATACTTGTAAAAGGATATGTAAATGTTAAGTAGTATTTATTAATTATATTCTAAATGAAGATTAGTGGAGAAGCCATGGAGAGAACACACAGATGGTATTATGAGGGCAGAGAGAGGAGTTCAGGGTGCAAAGATCAGCCTGGAAGCAGAAGAAAGGAAGCAAAGCAAAGGAAATGGTTAACAAAAGAAGAAAAGCTGGTTCCACTTAACAAAAATCAAGTGAGTGTGCAAGGGCTGTGAGGAATAAACAGGTGAGTTAAAAAAACAATCCAGCACAACAGTGGTCTGGAACTGGATGAAACGTGTTGGAAATGGAAATGGTAATCAAAAAGAAAAGCTGAAAGAAATAGGCAAGAGGAGCCCTAGTATTGTACATAACACAGTGATTTATATACGCTCTTTATTTTAACGTATCTCCTGTACCCTTAGAGTTTAAAGCCTTGTTCAGCATAACAGAGCACAGATAGATCAGATTAGAAATGCTACGCTACCAAGGCGAGTGAGCATGTAAGTCAGCATGGACTGCGAGACCAGTGAGGAAATGTTAGTGACACATGATGCTGTATGATGCTGTGCTACGTGAGCTGTTCTGAACTTTATGAATAGCTTCATCAAAGGACGTTCAGAAAATCAGGGAAAGTGGTTATGGACAGAGCAACCACCTCTCCTTTCAATTACATCCAGTGTCCATGGAATCATCCATGGGTATTTCAGTTTTCTTCTATATGGTATAGGTGAAGCCCCTGCCTAAACTTCCTAGTTAGACAAGCATATTTTGGCAACACAGCAGAACACAGTGGTAGCACGTTTTCTCCCAAATACCGAGAAAAAATATTTACAAATATTCATATTCAAGTTCTAAACTAAAGTTCAGTTTTACTTCAGTCTCACCAATCTATTTTTCCTTTCCAGGGATGTTCAAGCACGTAGTTCTTACAATCATGAGTATTCATGAAGGCTTTGGAGGCAAACTGCTCAGCTGCTTCAACAAAGTCATCTTCAAAATTGCACTGTGGGATGTAACTCTTGTAATTTTCTATGTGAGTTGTAAGTTAAAAACTTTGAACAGTATAATGTTACCTATGCAGAAGACCAAAACAATGTACAGTGCTTATTTCACTTTATTTGGAGCATAGGAGGTTTAAGGTGAATATCAGAAAAATTTTTTTTTACTGTGAGAGTGACAGAGCACTGGAACAAGCTGCCCGGAGAGGTTGTGGAGTGTCCTTTGCTGGAGACATTCAAAACCTGCCTGGACACGTTCCTGTGTGATGTACTCTAGGGGACCCTGCTCTGGCAGGGGGGTTGGACTAGATGATCTTTCGAGGTCCCTTCCAACCCCTATGATTCTATGATTCTATGATTCTATGATTCAAGAGTGGTCAGTAAACTGTGAATGATCCTGCTTCAAGGTATATTCAATAAGAAAATAAACAAATATTCAAAAGGAATAGACAAATCCAAGAATTGTATAATCTGCTCAGACAATTCACAAACAAACCAAACAGGCAACATTCTCCCAAGACATTGCTCATGGAAATTATTTGCTTTGTATCAGTTTTTAACAAGCATGAGCAGCTGAGCTCCACCTCTTCTGAGGCAGAGGAGTGATCTCCAAGGTTTTTCTTAACAGCATTACTAGAAAATGAATTAATTAGGTTAGTGAGGTCTCCCTCAGTTATTTCACTGGCCCTCAAATCCAGAAGGCTGCTTTGAGTAAATGTGGAAAAAAACATGAAAAATTATGTATCCTGGTTTGACTTTGATCTTTAAAAATGAAGAGGATTTTATTTGAGGTATATAATAATGCTACTAACCTCTGTTCACTAGGCAATCCTTCCTTTTCCTTCGACTCTCTGTTTGACACATCTCCAGCATGAAATGGACTAAGATTGTCATGAAACTGAAAGCTGTGGGTGTGAAAATTGGGGAATGCATAGACAAATTCTTGTTTCCCTTTTCTACATATGCCAGTGAATAGGTCCTTTTTTTTTTTTTTTTCTCATCAGTTTTCTGTGTTTCTTGGTAAATATAAGCCTAGACTAGAAAGCCCAAAGGAAATTCCTTTAGAGGAATTCAGTTAGAGCCACAGAATATCAGAGACCAAAAACCAGCGATGGACTAAGCCCTGAAATGGCTGAAAACGGCCATGAAGATCGAGTCACTTTTCTATCTGAATTTTGCCAATGGGAAAAACAAGAAAAAATGGGAGATCACTGCAGAACATTAAGAAAATACAGGAAGCAGCTACAAATGTACTGATTCTGACATAATTATTTGGCTTAAACTTGCAAAGGATGGGCAAGTTTAACTATAGTTGTTAGGTGTGTTGTGTGGTCAAAGCAGTCTGAAAGCTTCCCCACCTATTAAATGTTGTTCAGAAAATGAAAAAAATCAAATCACTGAATATAAAATACGATCGAGAAACCCTATGATTTACAGTATGTTTTCTGTGAATCTGTTCATTAGTGCACAGTGAACTTCTGCAGCATTGCTACTTGAGACACACATGGCATAAAAATGCTTTCTAGGAAGAGCTAATTGCTAAAACATTGGCAGAATATTCTTTGCAGCCTGTATGGCACATCATTGTACCAATTTGCAGCATGTGATGTCTATACAGAGCCACACATAAGATGGTAAGAATTCCTGGATAATTGTGCAGAGCTAAATTGTTCCTTACTTGAGCAAGAAATCCCAAGCAAGATGGGAAGGTTTTAACAGGAAGGCAAGGAGCATTTAGTTACCTGCCTCCACAGGCCTGGTGAAGTGCAGGGCACATGTAAAACATCTGTGAGCCAGTGGTTATGGGCCCACTTCTTTAATGGCCAAGTAGCCATTAAATACATTGTACTAACCACATTTCCAGGAAACAGAAACACAGAATGGCACAGAACATACTTCTCTGTTGTCACAAACTCAGAACCTAAGTCTTGCTATGTGTAATTTCAGGAGTCCTGACGAGATCTGTGAAGTATTTACTTCAGTTTGTAAGTGGAAAGCAGAAACTGTTCCAGCTGTGTCTATGCACATGGAGGAGGCAGTCAGAAGCAAAATGACTGTTGAAGGTTGTCATATATTTGTTTGCAACCAAGGCCAGCCCAAGTGAATGCCAAACCAAAGGCTGGGCAGCCAACTGTTGGCTGCCTCAACTAAATGAGCTTCAAAGTCTGAGGCTGCACAACCATCTTAAGAGTGTCTGAAAATATTATCTATATACTGGAGTTATTTGTGCATATATATTTAAATGTTATTGATGTTATGGGGGAAAAAAAAGTCTCTTGAATAGCCAATTATATTAGACTTAATTGAAGGGGTTTGGAGATACATAAGTTACGGATTTTACAGAGGTTTTGTTACAAATGGGAGAGGAATCTCTTGCTTAGCGTAGCTGTTAGTTACAAAAACAGGAACTGAGAAACTTAGACACTTCTAAAAATAGTGATGTTATACAGAAAAAGGGGAAGGAATGCTTCAGTTCTCCTTCCTTCATGCTTAACTTGAATGAAAATCAGCCTACCTGACTATCCTGTAATGAATATTTCTGTCAAGGTCAATTCTGTCAATTACTTAGTAATTAAATATACAAAATACTTACAGAACATTTATTTTAATGAAAGATATATTTTAATTAGCTAACATTTATGTGTTGTAGTTGTTTTGCTACTTGTGATGGGATTTTAAAATTTGCCTCACCTTTTTAAATCTTTCAAATATTTAATTTTAATTTATCAATCTTGTAATTTGAAAATACGAGTGGGATAAGCACATCTGTAGCTCAGGAGAAACATTTTAATAAAATAATAATATTTAGTAGATTAACAAAAAGTGCAATAATATATAACTGACATGCTGGTGACTAGTAGCTGTTCTTGAACTTACTCTTCTATTTTTTTCTATATAAATCATCTATTTAAATGCCTTGTAATATCTCCTTTTTAAAAGTCTTTCTTCGATTTGGCAGTTTGTGAAGATAAATCCAAGGTAAGAAAGATATTTACATATAAAATTTGTAGAAAATTATTATTTTGCAACTGAGAATGTCAAACCAAAGAACTTCATTGTACTTTTCACCTTGCAATCTCTTTTTATGAGTTCAGTATGAGAGTGATTTGGCATGTTGTTGGCTTATTTAATTTGCATCCAAGAGCCACAGAGCCATCTACCTACCTGCTTTAATATGTGCTGGTAGGGATATTAGAGAAGAATGACATGTTCCTTACTGTGACATACGCTTCCCGGGCTGGTTTAGTTGAATCACTTAATGCTAGATCCACAGAGACATCCAGACCCAGAGCCAACCTACTTAATTTTAAATTTGAATATAAAATCAAGTGAGTGTCCCTAGAAAGGGCTTTGATAATCTGATAGTTGGTATTTGCCTAAAAGCTAGGAGAAAGTGTATCTGATTTCCTTGAGAGAGAAAAAGGAACAGAGCCTTGCACTTCCTCATTAGATTACTACATTAAAGGAGAGGCACTTTTTTTTTTTTTTTTTTTTAACAAGGTGGACATACTTCACAAGTTTGGGGTGATTTTTTTAAGAGGCCAGTCCTGTCTGTGTGCTTTAGGGATGCCCTGGGCAGGTTGGATAGAACTGCTCACTGTAGGTGAGAAAATACCTTATTTCAAGATCTCAACAGCACTTAGGTAGAATTTATTCAGGACCTTTTAAGACATTCAGGGCTCTCCTTTGTATAGTGCTTTTATGTAAGGGCTTCAAAGCACTTCATAAAATAAAATAAGTATCATTTGCTCATTTCACTGAGTGAGAACCCACAGAGATGTAGTATTTACACAGGGCACTTTACCTGTCTTCACATAGCCAAGAAGCAATCTCACTCCTAGTCCTGCTTTCCTGGCATACTCCAGGTTGTACTAATATTACTGTGTTCAGGATTGCTAGCTCAAACGCCTCCACTCATAGGAACTGTTAAAATCAACTAAGATCATATTTAAATGAAGCGTAGCCAAACCATCTGAGATCCTAAGATTTCTCTTCTGCGTGCATTTTATAAAAGGAAGCCAGAGATATTTTTCTCTGGAGGTTTGGTTGAAGACTTTTGAGACTGTTTATTTTTAAACTTCTCTTTGAGAAAATTGCAGGAATTTTTTTTATTATTTTTTTTTTTTGGTTATAGTAGCAGTTAGCCTAAACAGTTGTTCAAAATCTGAAACATAAGCTATATAGGTATATCTGATTCTACACAGAAGTGAAAAGATGCTGTTGAGCAGTACTGTAATGAAAAATGGTTGAGACAGACGGGAGAACCAAAAACCAGTATTAGAAGAAGGATACCTTAGCAGTCAGACCTTTGAGAGCATTACAGATAGACCAGGATGATGAGTCAGGATGTTTGGTCAGGTTTGAAAGCAGATAAAAGTTCTTCCATTGCCTGGGTTGTTATGTATTTGAAACAAACAAACGCCAAAACAAACAAAGAAATCTGCAAAAAAAAAAAAAAAAAAAGTGGTATTAGGTACACTGTTGTAAATAAGCCACACTGCAACAAAGAAACCTGGCTGTTGCTGATCTCTTATTGCTAAAAGGACCCAAGTCTGAATCATTAAGTGTCCAGTTCAGCAGGTAAAAAGAAAATTCAACAGGCGTGCTCTAATGAAAGTGTGGTAGAAATTATTTGGTTTAGCCAATCAAAGCATAATAACTACCGTTTACCAGAAGCAAACCTGCCAGGGAAGCTTTAGGCTCTTATGTTCAAGGCAAACACTAGTGCCAGCAGTCAAGACCCCAAGAACCTGGCATCTTCCAGTTTCTTAGAATTACTCATCAGAAAAATCCACATTTTTATTCTGATATTGAGAAACTCAAATCTACAGAAATCTTGGGAATAGCTGTCACTAAAGGACTCTCTAAATGTGGCCAAATTCTGAAGCCCTCTCAAGGAAACCTGAATTTTTGCAAGCCACACTCTAGAGGCAATGTTTGCTGACTCTCCACTTCACCTGCTGCAGAACTGCAGAACAGCCCTGGCTCTGGCCCATGCTCAGCTTCTGCCTTTACTGCTGAGTCCCAAAGCCAAGGCTGAGGCAGAAACTAAGCAGCAAACCACTTTTAATTTACTTGGGAAGTGTCTAATACTTGTACCCAGGAGAATAATGTTGATAGAGCTTTATTAATACTTCTAGAAGTGTTTGGGAAATGCTTTTTATGACTTCTAGTCACCCAGAGTCATGGTGAAATCTGTCTTTGAGTTCTGGTAACAGTTCGAAAAATGAGATAGAGCAGAGACCTTGAAGGATTTTAAGGAGCTTTTTATGGATCATTATAACTGAGCTGAGATAAACAAGTGTAAGCCTGGAGAAAACCTGCTTTCAGTAATGTCATTCTAAGTTACAAAACAAAATCAAAATCAGTTTCTACCAAGCCCAGCTTTTGTGGGAGGCAGCTGCAGAGTTTTTGGCTCTCCTCCCTCTCCATCTCGCCATGCTTTCCTTTGCAAATTGATAGGAAGGCATCTGTGGAAAACTAGGGTAAGAAAATTGTGTCAGAAGGATTCATAGGCACTGGTGCGTATGAGACAGGGTGGTGAGACCACCACAGTTCACAGATGGAGTGTGGCTTAAGCTGAGGCTGAAGTCACTAACCAGCAGGCATAAAGGGGCCTGAGGCTTCACTGGGGTGGCTGCAAGAGAGATTTTTGGAGCTAATGCCTACCTTGTACCTGTCCATCTGCATTATGTATGATAAAGGAGAGAGATCTGCAAGAAATTAAATAGAAAAAAAAACCCAAACAAAACAAAACAAAAACATTACATGGTTTGCTTGTTATAATGCTTTATTACTCTTCATTGGACCTGATTAAATGTCTGGAACATGAATGAATTAATAAGATGAAGTCATTATAATTCAGGGAGACCTTATAGCAGCCTTCCAATACCTAAAGGGGGCCTACAGGAAAGATGGAGAGAGACTTTTCACCAGAAAGTGTAGTCATAGGACACGGGGTAATGGCTTTAAGCTGAATGAGGGTAGATTTAGGTTAGATATTAGGAAGAAATTCTTCACCATCAGGGTAGTAAGGCACTGGAATAGGTTGCCCAAGGAGATTACAGATGTCCCCTCCTTGGAAGTGTGCAAGGCCAGGTTGGATGAGGCTTTGTGCAACCTGATGTAGTGGAAGGTGTCCCTGTCCATAGCAGGGAGGTTGGAACCTGATGATCTTTACTTCCCTTCCAGCCTTAACCATTCTATGATTCAATGATAATAACAGAATTACTTGCTCCTGGTGACTGTCATCCGTTCTAGACTGTCTGGAACAAAACGAATAAAGGTGTTAAGTGCAGGAGACACATATGATAACAAATCATTGATCCATAGAATAATAGAATGGTTTGTGTTGCAAGGAACCTTAAGGATCATCTAGTTCCAACACCCTTGCCATGGGCAGGGACATCTCCCATCGGACCAGGTTGCTCAGAGCCCCACCCAACCTGGCCTTAAACACTTCCAGGTATGGGGCATCCACAGCTTCCCTGGGCAACCTCTTCAAATGCCTCAGCACCCTCACAGGATAGACACTTTCTAGTGTCTATCCTAAATCTACCCTCTTCCAGTTTAAAACCATTACCCCTTCTCCTATCACTATATGCCTTTGTAAAACCCCAGCCCCTGTAGGCCGCTATGAGGTCTCCCAGGAGCCTTCTCTTCTTCAGGCTGAACAGCCCCAACTACCTCAGCCTGTCTTCACAGGAGACATGCTCCAGCCCTCTGGTCATCATTGTGGCCCTCCTCTGGACTCACTCTAACAGCTCCATAATAAGATAATGAAGGGTAACTTAATTTTATCTTGCCCTACCATACAAGTGAAATTAAAGAAAATAATTTGGAAAACAAAACAACAACAACAAACCAAAACACCCTTATGCTGTGTTTATAGCAATGAATGTCTACATCTGAATGATGGAGGCAGAGAAAATACCATTTTGGAAAGGTTTTTAGGGGAGGACAGATTTCAATATCAGTAGAGAAGGGACATTCAGAAAACCACCAGTTCTTGCTTCCTGAGAAAGGTGAAGCACATCATGGGATTTTCTCTCTCCTCTGGAAAGAAGCCGACCATTGTCAGAAACTGAATACCACACTAACTGTAACAGTGGATTTGGTTTGCAGCTCCTTTGTTGTTTTTTAATAACACAATAACTATATTCCTATATTGAAGTGTCACAGCAAAAAGAAACTTAAGGCACAAATTTAAATACTATTAGCTTGTTAGTGGTGGGTTTTAGGAGTCTTATTTTTTTCCCTCAGCTCCCATCCTATTTATTTTTTTAAAATTTCTCCAGGGCATGTCACATATAGTGAAAAATCTCAATGGAGGCCCACAGGTATCACTGCAGTTTAGTCAGACTTCAAATTGAGCTCTAATGGTTTTAGATAGAAGAGCAGATGGAGCGGGTTTGTTCACTAGTCGGTGCCCTTGCCTCAGAGTTCACCTCAAGTTGTTTTCAGAAATTCTCACTTCTTGCACATTACTTATTTATATCATCACTTTCTTTTCCCACTTCATAGATAATTGCTACTTAATTGATACTGCCTTCATACAAGCCTCCACAATAGCAAGCAACAAGACACACTGCTAAATAGAGGAATCATTAATCTGTGTATATATTCTGGATTTCCTTTAAAGATGGTCTGGAAATAAGCAAAGTCATTAGTAGTTTGTTTGCAACACTGTATTTATGAAAGCTCTGTGGAGAATGTGTCAACAGTCGGCATGTAACAGAGCAATTAACACAGTACTTTTGTACTTTTGACTGTTAGCATGGGAGTAAACAGAAGCAGATGTGAAGTGTTTGTGCTGTTAGTATTCACAGACTGTTCTGACATATGCAAATACAACTAATGCTTACAGAGCTTGCAACTCTTATTGTACCATGACCTTACTTACCAAATCGTGGGACAGCACTGCTACATTTGCACAGTTTCCTGATAATTATTAACAATACACAGATTTTTGTTCTTAAAGCTTTGCTGACTGCAGTGGTAAAGCTTCACAGATAAATGTGTTCATAATGTTATGCATACATGGCTTGGTTTAGGCACTGGGGCTTTTTTTCAATGTAAATAGAGAACAATTAATAATGAAGCAATGAAAAATAAGTATAGGAGGACAGAACAGGAATCACCTCTGAAATACTGGTTCAGCTCTAATTATACAAGTCTGCTGAAGTTCAGTAGTTAATACATGCATCAGATTCTGTGTATTTAGGACAGGGTTCATAAATGAGACCTTTCTTTGCCATAGTTTTAAAAAATATATCTTCTTCAGCAACTCCACTTAGGCTCTTAAAATAAGATGCCAACATGTACATTATTTTCTGCCCTGAAAAAAAATACCAAAAACGACGTACTTGACCTAATAAAATCACCTGCATTCTGGAAAAAAAAAAAAAAAAAAAAAAGAACTGTTCAGTTATTGTTCATGTGAACTATATTTATCTGATATACCTGGAGTTACTACAGAGATTTTAATCTTCAAATACTGTCTTAAACCCAGTTATGTTACACAGGTGAAGGTCAGATGAGATTTTATTTTCAAATTTTCTGTTACAGAGAAGTATTTCCAGAATTGGAACTAAACAAAGCTGAATGAAAGTACAGAATTTACAGTGATGTTTGGCATTATTTATGACATGGAAAAAGTATTGCTGAGAAAGAAAACAAATCATAGAAAATATTGCCAAAAAGGATATTGACAGACCACCTCTTCAACCCTGTTATCTTGTCTGAAGGTAGAAGTGACATATCCTAACCATACTGCCTTTCCGTAGTCTTTAAGAGCATGGCAGCTCATGGAATTAAAATCCTCTTTTGGAAGAGATTATGTGCTTGTTTCCATTTAGTTTTTTCCCACTGAAAATCAGTTCTAGCAGGTCTCACCACCCAATATTGTGTTTCTCGACTGGACCCACAATGGGGCATTTTATTCTGGCTTTGCTGGGGAAAAAGCCCTGTTGTAGGATTAGAAGGGAGCAGAAGCTGGGATGGAGCATCACCAATCCCCAGGATATGGAGGCAGGAGGGTCCTGGCCTGAGGGCTTGAGGCCATCCACTTCTACATTTCAGGAGGCTGCACAGGACCTGGAGATGGTGTTGCTGCAGTGGGACATCTGGGATGCTCTTAGTCCCACGTTATTAGTTTCAAATAACATCTTACTGTATTCATTGTTGTAGATGTTTTATTATATTGCTGTCACTAAAGAAAATATTTTCCTTAAAATACTTAACTTGTGTACTTGGGATTTCTTGACTTGTCAAGATCATGGGGACAGGCTGAGTTTTTGAAGGCTTTGAGATATTCGGGTGCTTGGGAAAGTAGTGAGGATGTTAAAGATGTTTAGGGCTTTATTTCTGTGTTGTGGAAGCATGTTCTTTCTTCCATTTTTTTCTTATTTTTCAAGTTGCTGATAATATTTGAGGTACTTGGGAAAGTTAGGTTTTCATGAGGCTGAAGATGTTTTTTTCAGATTTCTTTTGAATCACTTTTTTTTTTTTTTGTAGTTTTGACACCTGAAAATCACAGGTGCTACAATTAATTGCAAACTTATTTTCTCATTCAGAAAGCTATGTGAAATAATAATTACTATAGCTTTCCATTTTTCTTGACTGCCTATTTTTTTTCTTAGTATGAAAGATACCGCCTGCTAAACAAAGAGCAAGCTGTGAAGAAAGGAAGACTAGGGGTGTGATGCTTAGTAAAGTTGGTTAAAATAAATGCCATTCAGTATTGCTTTGCTTTTCACTGCCTTTTCTGTAAAATTGGACTACTGTCTAAATTGCAGAAGCGATTTGAAATAAATATTTATACTGTAAGCAGTCAAGGATATTGTATGTACTGTTGTGGGCTAATGCCAAAGCAAATAGAGTAGATGAGTTTATCTCGGCCCTTTAGTCCCAGTGTGCCCCAGGGGTTTGAGCTGTTCTACCAAGCACCAGGACTGAGAGTCACTTTTCTCCAAGTTTCTGGTTCATCTCATCAACTCATTTGCAGATCTAAATAATCATTTGTTCACAGCTGCAGGCAATCAGCATTTTGTGCATACAATGTAGATTCCCAAGCCAAATTATGAGATAATGAAAATATATGTAATTACATGTTGGTATGCTAGTCTAAATATAATTTACACTTGGGAGAAAGGAAAGAAGAAAAGACGGTAACAGGTGAAGAAGAAAACAAAGACATGCATTTTAAAAATCTTTCCTGATCTTGTTTTTCAGCAAAATAGGTATATTCATTTGTGCTGTGTTTACTTAAATGATTATTTGTGAATTAGCAAGTTCAGCTCTATTTGAGGAAGTACTCAACAGCCTATGATCTGCACAGTGTTTAACTGAGCATTTGGAGAGACACATCTGTCCATTGTGATTGCCACTACCTTTTCACATCAGTATAAAATTCTGAAATTTTTCCTTTGAATTTTAATAAAAAAAGACACGTGGAAATACTTAAACCATTTTTTGTGCCCTGCTATTTATTCCCTTGAAAAGTTTTTCATCACCTTTCGATTTGCTGAGCTGAGCTATCTGCCAAATTTTTTTAAATGCATGGTATACCACCTTCCAAACAGTCATGGCCAAGTTACCATGAAAAATCGTCCTGGGACAACCTCATGTCCCTAATTGTGAAGTACTCTGACACCTTTTTAATAGGACTTACTTTTAAGACTCCCAGTTTTCACTGATGTGCAGTGCATAATCCCATGCTTCTTTGACACTCACCCTGTTTGGGAGTGCCTGTGTGGTGCTGCCTAGAGTAGCCAAGCCCATATTCTCAATTGGGAAGGTTACTGAGCCTGGATACTTAAGGGACTCATGCTGTGAATTGCCTGTGTCATACAGCAAATCATGCATCAAACATTTGGCCACCTGGCAGACATGGATTATCACGTGGATCATGTGTTCCTGTCTCTTATCCAGTGACGCTATGTGCAGGCTTCGGATGAGAAACAACTTGGTAAGTCTGGAGAAGCTGCTGTGGCTCTGAATGTTATTTGGTTCAACTTCAGTTTCTCTTGAGCAACTTTCGGTGCAATATTGTTTCAAGCTTTCACAAATTATTTTATTGCTGACAGATTACCTTTTCTGAAAGAGGCTTTTTAGACTGAAATGCATACTCATTCCCAGTACCTTGGTCTGTTAACTCTTGTATGACTATTCTCAAATTATTCTCTTTTATAATTTCTGTTGTTAAAAATTGCAACTCAACATTTGGAATGCTTGACCCTGAAAAAAAAATATGCTCTGATAAATAATTGTTAGTGAAACCTTTTTCCCAAAGAGCCCTTTTTTATGACATCAGACAATTGACTTTTGGGACATGCACACAGTTAATCTACACAGACCTATATATGCAGGTCATAATGAAATGTTATTGTTTTGCTTTTAGGTTTTGGGCATAGGAATTTTATGTTCACTTCATGTCTTCTTTTCTTGTACCCGTTCTGACTGAATATGTTTTTTAAGAGATTTGGAAAATTCAACTTACAGTCATGTACAAAAAATACTCTTTTTTTTTTTTTCCTTGGCATTGATATTTGAGTTTTATTATAATTGTGCTGTGAAATCAATTATAATTTATTTTATTGAGGATTTTGGCCTCTTCAGTGTGTAACCTGAAGAATTCAGATGTACTGAACTCTAATTTGCAATACTTTTTATATTTGAAATGGTAATTCTATATGTTTTAGACTAATACATGGCATATCTTGCTGACTTTTGTATTTTCATCATTAAATACATTTTTAGTGGCGAATACCTCCCTCTGAAACCAAACTTATGTTATTCATTATGTGAATACAGGGTAAGATTCTGTTCCTGCCTTTATTTACTACATAAAATACCTGAAGCTGCTTTAAAAGCCTTCCCAGCAGCATACAGCCAGCCACAAAACAGATGTCTAGAGGCATATTTGCAAGGATGAAGGTGAGAAGACAGACAAGACCAAAGAGTAGGATACCATGGGGAGAATGCTACAGAGCTTAGGAATTCTGTAACAGGTTGCTATAGTATAGACACCTCCTATTTCTTGCCAGGAACCTTGAGCACATCAGGAACTGTTGTCTTAAATGTACCTGCCTTTCCCCTAGTTCCCGTTATGCTGAGTGAGAACTTGCCAACCTGTAGGAAAACCTCTATCACTGGATATTTTTAGCAGGACTGGGTACTTCTGAGTGATTAGCTGAAGCTCCACCACAGCTACTAGAATTGCAAGAGGAGTTAGTTCCTCATTAAGCAACAATGTTAGATGAGCCTGTAGATTCTTCTGAGCACAGAGAAAATAAGAGAGGAAAGCTGTTTCTTTGTAGAAGCTCCTTCAACTGTTCAGAGCCTGCTCAGTGCTGTCCTTAAGCTGACTCTCAGAAGCCATTAAAATGCACAAAAGAATATGCAGATAATGAACAACTGTGTGCTTCACAGAGGAATTTTGGGGTGAGATATATTAAGCCTAGACTTTAGCTGGTAGCCTGACTAATCAGCATGGTCTCTTTGGACTCTTTGGGCCTCAGAGGATTATTTGTTTGTTTACTTATTTAACTGGGGCATCAATATGCACATAGCTGTGTTGAGCAGTGGAGTTATTCCTCTTCCACACACCCACTGGGGACAAAACTAGCCAGGGGACTAAGCTCTGCACCATGGCCCTAAGACAAGAGCATCACCCTTGCTCAACTTGTATGGATGTGCTCCTCGGCCTGCTGTGGCTGCACTTCAGCAAGGTGCTGTGTGTTCTCTAAAGATCCCTCTTTCACATGTCTGGTGAGCCCTTCATTGTTGCATAAAAACCAGAACTGTGTCTTCTGTTGTGAGGAAGAAAGGACCCCAGACATCTTTTTTACTCTGTTCCCACACTTCACAGCCACAAAGTTCAACAGCATCAAATGTTCAAGGAGGCGTGCTCTTCAGAGTGAAATTTATATTTTGTAAAAGTACGTTTATGATATAAATTTATTTAAATTTCTTGTTTATGAGGCAAGGCTCGGGACTTCTGAATGTTAAACCAAGATAATAATGCAATACAATCAGAGAGATCAGCTGAGCCTCAAGCAATTACACAGACACAAATCCAATGGAACAGCAAAACCAAATTTTTAGACAAATAGTCTGCACAAATTTAGGTGATAATCTGTGTTTGTATGTCTTAGGTACATGAAAAGGAGGCAAAGTATCAGTACCTCTGATTTACAGCTTTGGAACTGAGGTTCTATAGTTCTGCTGGCTAACAGACATGAGTTTGCCTGCAGAGACTCCAAATACCACAATACAGGAAAAATACAATAGGGAAAATTTATTTTTCTTGCAACATCCTATGCAGAGTTTTCAACAGAAAAAAACTCCTGCTGATGTAAGTGCATCTTCTCTATGGCCCTGGTGTTGCTAAGTGGGAAAGGCTGGCCCACAGATCACCTGGCCGCTTGGATCCTACAATTCAGCTTTGTGGGATTCTGCCCCACACACTGAAGCAAGCAGCTGCATCAGCTACATTTGTGTCTTCCCCAAACTGCCTGCCTGCTCTTTTACCAAAGCTTACCACCCATACAAGAGAAGAAAGAGACAGGTGTGCACTCAACCCCAGCCACTTCAGATCACAGTCCAGAACAACAGCACAGGCTTACCCTCATTTATGGTTTAAACTAAGGCACTGGACCACAGAACTCTCTGAAGCACAAGCAAACATCCCCTTTTGACATCGCTGTTATGAGGACAGCAAATACCATAAGCTGGACAGAGCTGCAAGCTAGGGCAGTACTGCTTTTACTCCTGCAACAGGTGAAGTTAGTGAATATGTGGATAAATTCAATATTTTCCAGCCAGCTGGGCCATGTACAAATCAGGCAGGTGAGAGAACCAGGTGAAGCAATAGTAGAGTCCTTATTTCCAGAAACTTCTGGAGCCAAAGGGAAGTCCCAGAAAACAAGAATACAGTTGTAGTGACCATCTCTAAAAAAGGAGGGGAAAGTAGTAACGTTAGAAAATCAGTTACAAACTGGCAATTTTCCTTGAGGGACCAAAGAACTGTAGACACAAATAAGCAAGCAAAATTATTAGTAAATAGCTAGAAATAGTTAAGGTCAGTAACAACCAGTATGGATTTGTCAAAAACAAATCAAGTCAAGCCATCCTTATCACCCTGTTTGACAACATAAAATAACAGTATAGCAGAGAGCACTGAATATCACGTATCTTGAGTTTGGTAGGGCTTTTTGGAAATAATTCACATAATAATCTTAAAAGCAAGATAGGAAAACATAGCTTTTATGAAACTACCACGTGATGTGTGAAAAGCTATATTCGGAGAGTATTTATTAGTGGTTCACTGTCAGGACTGGAATGATATGTGGAGTGGGCTTGCCCAGGGGCCTGTCCTGTTCTATTGCTTTTCTATATTTTTTTTAATGACCTGGATGATAGAAAAGAGAGGTTGCGTATTAAACCTGCAGACCACAACACTCTGGAAGTGCTGTAAGAATGGTGGAGAAGAGGAACAAGAATTCAAGAGTATTTGGACTGATTGGAAAAATAATGGTAACGCTATGGTTTTTATGGAGTTTGATGTCCACTTTCCCATCTTTTAAAGCTCATTATTCTTAATAAAACCACAATTTGATTCTCAACCAGATCATTTATTGGAGCTGTGCATACTTCCAGCATGAAATAGAAATATGGACTACTACTGTACCCTGAAATGACTGTGGAGTTGTAGACAAAAGTAATGAATATTTTATGAATTAAGACTTCAGATATAATTTCCTTAATCTTTGATAATTTCACATTCCAAGTCCAAATAAGGCTCCCTAGACTATATCTGTAGGAGTATGTTAAGCTAAATGGCATAAATTCAGCCTCATGCCTCACTGCCTCAGTGCATAGCTTAGGTATAAATAGTCTTTCATAAAGGCCTACTGTACAGCATCCCTAAATTATATAAACTCGATTAATGTGGAATCAATGTGGGTTCAATTTAGCAACTTGACAAACCTTGGCACCATGCTACGTTCATTATTTGTACTGCACTGTTCCAAGAAACATGCTCTTTAAAAAATAATTTACCTAAGTAGCGTGAATCACTAGTCTGAAAATAAATACAGAGACTCTCAGTGGGTCCTTGATGCCTCCATTTTCATTAGGAACTTTAACATTTATCTCTGTGTTTTATGCCTGTTACATAGAATTATAGTACCCCCTGGAGACATTAGATTAGGGATTATAAAATCAATGTGGTGTAAAACCATTGTTCCAGCACTTTCAAGCCAGCCCCACAGAATGAGAAAAGGGCAGCTGGACCCTGACCCGCCATGTGGGACAACATTGCCCAGCTGAATGATCTCTTCAGGAACTGCTAACTTGACAGCCTGTGTAAAGTTAGATAAGGGGTGGTATTAGTATTCACTGAGATATAAATAATTATTCAGCTCACCAAGCAAGGTAGCACTGCACCCTGCAGGACCTAAATCAGACAGCTCAGTATGAACCAAAAAAGCACTGGATTCTCAGCCAGTTTGTTCAGCTTAATTAAGACTCCAGATTTGGTCAAGTGAAGTTGACTTTCCTCAAAACAAATAATTAAAACTGGCAGCATCTGGAAGGATTACATTTTTACAGGGTCTCATATTCCTGTGTACACAAATACATTATTTTTTCTGTGATAAAAACATTCATTTTCAATCCAGTGACTATTTCTGTAGGTACTGTGTTTAAGAGACGACTGAGAAGACTGGCTTGAAATAACTGCTCACCTACAAAACAAGTATAGACTGAAATCTTTATTAGGGTAAACAATATTGTTGCTTTTCAGCCCATCAGATCACACAGCATTATCTTTTCTATTGAGCTCTCAAATGGGGTAAAAATGGTAAATTACCCCATCAAAAACCATACTGTCATAGTGTCTGTCCTAATATGCATAAGAAAGAGGTTTGGGTAATTCAGATAGTTAAGATAAACATATGCTTATATGTGTTTAAGCCATACATAATCAGTAAAAAACCTCCAGTTGCTCTGAGAGCCATTCAATATTTCTGTGAATCTTCATTTTCCTGTACTGATTCAAATACTGTGATTTATTTCTGTTACCAATAGCTAAAATCACCATGAACCTGAAAGCAAAGTTGAGGGTAGTTTACAACAGTCTCAGCAGTTTCCTACAGTCTCAACAGTTTCCTATCATCAACAAGTGGCATGGGAAGAAAACTAGTGTAACACATGTCCTAACATTGCTACCACTGCATGTTGCTGCCCAAAGAGCGAGAGACAAAAAATTTGGGATGTACTGATAGTGATTCTGATATCAGAATATGTCTGATATATCTGATATATTCTGATAGAATCATTATCTTGTAAAGATGGTTTGACATTGTTTACATAGTTAATTCAGTTTAATTACTGCAACTCAAAATGTTTTAAAACTTAATTTATAACATTCATCTGCATATTTGATTACATAGATATGATTGCACTAACCCGTACAGTGCTTAGGAAAATAGACATCAATGTTATCCTTTTAGGTAACACTACACTTGAGAGGTGTTGCAGTGAAAGCTTAAACATCACATGCATTTTTTGATTAAAATCTTTTCTTCAATAAAAGCAAGAGGAGAGTGGCATTGGCGTGATACCTCTCCTGCAGCTAACTGCTCACTTTTCACACTCTCTAGTCTAGCTTAAATTGAAAGAAAACTGCTCCAAAGGTAATCTTTTCTATTTTATTTATTTTATGCTGGTGATTTTTTGCTTCAAAAAGCTGTGGCTTCAGATATAAAAAGCACATTCATTCTTTCAGGTTTGACTGCATGAGAGGAAGCCATGCAGGACAGCAGAGTGCCAACACTTCTGTTGTTAGTGACCAGCCAAAGCTTGGCCACTGCTAGTGATCACTTTCTCACACTGACATTTCCGCTTGAAAAATGTTTGTAATAAATATAAAGAAGTTAGGCAGCTGGGATGCGAAGTGACTCACCTCATGCTGCCTCTCCTGTCCTCTGCCTAAACTCCAGGCTCATGGTCCCACCATGCTCATTAGAGTGGAAGGAGACCTGGTCCCTTGGTTGTCCTGCAGGTAACTTCTCATCACGAGGGAAGGACTTTAAAGCCACAAATGACAGCCCCCCCATCCCCAACTAAGCATCAAACTTCTGACCGCACCTTTGAAAATCCTCTAAATAATTTTATTTCATAAAAGCGCAATGCAGGCATTTACTTGCTTCCCACAGCCTATTTTTCTTTACAGTGACTTTCAAGTCCAGTGAAATATATTCCTTTTCACAGAATCACAGAATGTTAGGGGTATGAAGGGACTGTGGAAGATCATCGAGTCCAACCTCCCTGCCAGACGAGAGCCACCTAAGTCAGGTCACACAGAAACACATCCAGATGGGTCCTGAAAGTCTCCAGAGGAGGAGACTCACAACCTCTCTGGGCAGCCTGTTCCAGTGCTCTGTAACCTTTACAGTGAAGAAGTTTTTCCTCATGTTGAAGTGGAACTTCCTGTGTTCTAGTTTGCATCCATTGCCCCTTGTGCTATCACAGGGCATGACTGAAAAGAGATTGGCCCCTCCTTCTAGGAAAGCTGCATATAAAAGTCATAATAAGATTTAGACCCTGAACTACCCAGTTCTGTTAAAACATAACTCATGCCCAAGCAAGACAGATTGTTGGAATGCAGGGGTTTGGGATCTTGTTTCAGAGGTTTCTTGGATATCCTTCATTTTCACCAGTGAGGTTCCTTGGGTACCAGACATGCAGAGATTCCCCAGTCAATGAAGAAATTGAACTTGCATCTCCTAGTTCCTAAGGTATCCTAGGAGGATACCTTAAGCACCAGGGTGTAGAGTATTTTACAATGAAACTTCACTTTTTCTCCTGGAATGAGCCAACCCCAGGAGACCATAAAACAGAATAAAAAAAAGTGTGCACAACCACATAAACTTTCAGCATATTAGCATGGAGACAGTGTCACCTCTGCACGGCTGTAGAACTTCCAGCCCAAATCTGGTCCCATCCTGGCAGCTTGAAGGAGGGTTAGGAGCTCAGTCCAGTCTCACACAAAGACCACTTTTTTTGTGTGAATTTCTTAGATTTTTATTTTGAAAATAATACGTCTCTTTTGTACCTTTTTTATAATGTGAGCTGAAGACAAGGTGGGTAAGAACCAGTAAGTTAAGGACACCAGAGTAAAGCTGCCTGTCCTGCTAAGCAGTTATCTATGGTTCAGATTTCCCCTGTGAACCTGGTGGAGGCTAAAATCCTTTGTATAAATCCTTAATATCTTGGAGAAAGGAAAAATTGATAAAGGAGTTTTATTTAAAGAACATCAGTGGCTTTTGGACAGAGACTTTGTCTAATACATTGACTTGCTGTATGAACAGAGCCTTACAGAGCACCTGTACAGAGCATATATATGGTACTTAATTTTATTTTATTCCCCTATTTAAATTTTATTTTTATTATCTTGTTTCATTGTGGGATTTTTTTTCCCGTTTTAACATAAAACTAATAATTTTTAAAGAGAAAGGATAAAGACATATTAGAGATGACGTGTTAAGCACAAACAAAAAACCATAATAAAATCTAAATGTCCCAGAAGTTTGCTCTGAGTTAGGTTAATTTCTCTCCTACAAACCCCACTTCATTATAGTCTGCATATTGTTTAAGTTACTAATACACAACCAAAAAAAAAGCATGTGCATCCTCTAATAATGGACTCACATACATTCCAAATAATTTGTCAACATGTCCCCTAGATGACATTGTAAATCATCTTCTGTGTGCACTAGATATTTTGGATTTCTCATTTGTTGCTGTATTTTTAAGTAAGGGAACAAATAACAATTCCTTCTCACACAATATTTTATACCTTTATTAATATTATCTACACAAGGTGTAGGAAAAGAATCTGAACAATGCATTCACAGTGAAAAATTTTCTTATCCAAAACATTCTGTTCTAAGGTTCCAAGAAAAACAAATATTTAATAACTTATTGAGTCTGTGATACAGTCTACCCTCTGAAAGGGAAGACAAACAGCTGCTGAGAAAGATAAAACAAAATGGTAATTAACAAACAGAGGGACATCAAAATAAACTGCAGCTAACAAAAATTTTCCCTTGTTACTTAAAGTCGCACAGGCTGCGTAATTGTCAAGACAGACATAATTTTATTAAGACCTTCACCATACGGTCATCATATTGGATACATTATTAAGTTCTATAGAAAATGCCACATGAATGTCAGAAATTCAGTCTTCAAAACAGAAAATTTGTTATAAGCCTTCAGTCCCTGAAACTTCTCTCATCGTTGCAAGGTGGAAATGAATGGCAACAATTTTGCTCATGTGCATAGACCTAAGAAGCCAAATTTAAACAGGAAAAGAGGAGCATAGACAACTTCATGAAGTCTAGCAAAGCTGCACCAGAAAAACTCTTTTAAACTGAATAATCAGACAAACCCCAAAAAACACTGTATCTTCTAAGCAACCAAAAATCTCTGACTCCCACCAGTGTCAGCCTGGCATTGATGCCACCAGTCCTGACAAGGGCACTGAAACAGCCTAGCAGACCATCAGCCAGGAAGTTCCAGTGACCTGGTGACGGGCAAGAGCAGGGATGGGCACAGAGTCATGGTGAGGCCAGAAGTCCCGTTGTGTTCTCAGACCCCAGACCACGGCAGCCAGGCTGCCCTCATGCCCCAGACCTTTGCTGTCCACTGATCACCTGCTGCTCTGCATTGTACTGGGAATGGAATGTTTTGACCTCTGGACAGAAGAAGAGGCAAATGCAAATATTCATCTCTCATTGAAAACAAAGAACTGTTGCAGAGAGTACTCCTTCCCATTTGACATATTCTGAATAATAAAATGGTTCTGAAGCTCAGTGAGAGTTGTGTGGGGCAGCCAGCAAGCAGTCACTAACACCGTAAGATTTTTCCCAGGGCAGCCAATCTGGGTATCAGATGTGCTGATGGGCCCATGGCAGCCCATTCCATGGAAAGGTCAAACTATGCCATTTCCCTCCCATGGGAGCCTCTGCAGTGCCTTCAACTGCATACAGTAATCCTATCTGACGGGGTGAAATCCTCAACAAATGGAAATGCTTACCTTCTTGTCATTGTGGTGATCAAGGGATGGGTCAGGGAGGCTGTAACTTTGTCTGAGAAGTTAAGGCAAAGGAGACCTTACCAGCCTACCTTTTGAATGATGGGTGGAAGGATGAACACACACCTGCACTTAAAGATTACTTTTACCATTAATATGATTATTCCCAGCAGGGGACAGTATGTGCTAAAATACAGCAGTGTGATGTGCATAATTATACAATTACACCCACACATCTCTGTCACCCCCTCTTTGCAGTTTTCATCTGAGAAGACAAGCAGAGCTTCAATACAGTATGTTTTGGTGCTGGATGCAAAAACTCTTTCACAGTCCCTCTCCTCAGTACCTGAGTTTTCACATGTGCAAATTCAGCCTAAAACCTCAGTTGGACTCTAATACACACTACAATTTTGAATGCATACTTTTTTTTTTTTTTTTAAAGTGTACCTTTTACTGCATCAATAGGACAGTGACTATGTTGATCTTTGAGGCTGGAGAAGGCTACAAGAACTGAAATACCAAAGACAAAACCACGTAAAATTTTGTTAGTGAAGTATACACCCTTCATAAGTGGATCAAGGTAAAAGGTGAGCTGTAGAAGTAGCCTGAAAAAAGTAAATGCTAGAATGTAATTGTAATACATTGGGAAAGGGAAATGTTCAGGAAAAAAGTATATATGTCCAACAAAATATGTAAATATATATAAGTAGCAAGATAAAATTATAATTATTTTATATTCACTATTCTACTGTGGAAATATTTATTATTAATTTGAGTGAAACTAAATACTTTGCTGAAATTGGAAGATTATTTATATATACTTACATTGCTTCAGTCATACCAATGTACTAGCTTCATAGCTAGTTCTAAGATATATTTTGGATTTTAGCAGAATCTGCATACTGTGGAGAGTCAGATGTCATGCTCTTCAAGCTGTGTTTGGATTGTGCATGTTCCGGAATCAACACAAACTACAGCTCCACTGAACTTGTTGAAAATATTTAGTTATGCAAAGCTACACAGTGAAGTTACAAACTGGTAAATTTATAAGTTTGGACCCAAGACTGGATCCAAGAGCATCTCAACTGTGAAAATACAAAAATATAATTTACTGACTGTGTAAAACTAGCATTTGAAGTGTCATGGAAGATGTAGTTAGTGAAGCACTCACGGAACAGCTTGGGCTTTTCCTTATGGGGCAGATGTAGGGATTGCTGGTGCTGCCTCTGGACAAGTAAAGCTTCTGCACCTCTTTCTTTTCAGCCCCGGTCAGATTGTGAAAGGATAGTCAGGCTATTCCACTCTAATCCCACTGTTAATTTAATAGCTAATACTTGTAACACTCACTTCATTGATGAGAAAGTGTGCTAGTAAATATTTGGGTTATTTGTGCTTCTGAACCCAGACTGCTCTGCATGGAAAAGGTCTCAGTCTATCAAAATTACTGTTTCAAGGACATTGAATTTAGATTGCCTGCTCCACAGGTAAAGCAGCAAAAGCATTTTGACATTAGGCTCAAATGCCAATGACAGCAAGCTTCAAATTTCAAATTTGTGATATGATTTATAAGGAGGGATGGATAGGATGAAACAGAATCCTCTCCAATGAAAACTGAAAATGAAGAGACTTCCATATCCTAGCCCACAAGCTGAATGTCTCTGTCTGATTCAGTGTGTGCTACTTATTCCTTCACAGTTGAACAGAATAAGAGTACTTGGGTTCTTGCATCCACCAGAATGTAAGATCAAAGATTAGGATCCTGCTTATACATATATGAACATAAAAAGAAAGGTAATGGTCCCATACACTTCCGTAGCTGCTAAGTGTGAACTCCCTTTATAAATGTCGTGGTTTGTTTGAAATGTGGTAGCTGACTTCATATATGTGTTCCTAGAGGTCTGTAAAATAAAATTAATTTCCTTTAAAAAGTATTTACTTAAACCTTCATGAAATGGTTATTCTGAAGAATAAATGCTTTTGTCACCAGGGAAACTTAGCAGGCCTTTTCCTGGAGCCTCAACTGCTTGTATATTTGGGTTTCACTTTGAAGATGACATGCCTTGGAGATAGTCTAGACCTAGATGTAAGCCAGAGGCAAAGGAAAAGGCAATCCCATAAGGCTGCCCTCAGCAAATGCAGCTGAAAGGTGTTCTAGTGAATACATGGGTTCAAACTCGGAAGTCTGATAAATGCTTAGTGGAGAAACTTTGCACACATATGCCAGCCTGTTAAATAAGAAAGGTTCATGACCATAGATAATTTTGTGATTGCTCCATGGACAGTATTTCAGTATTTATTTCTTCTTCACTACAACCAGTTGTTTTCAAAGAAATGCAACAGATTTTTGTTGCCTACTTAGATGTCCAAAAGATCCAAATTGAATGTGGACAAACAGTGGATGTTCAGCCAAACATAGTACATCTACAGGCAATTATATCTTGGCATTCTAGAAAAGTCCTAAGTTGTAGACATCATAATCTAGCCATGCTTCTCCATACCATACATTTGTCATAAGTATCCTGATTGTGTACAGTTAAATTCAGTGGGAACTTATCATAGAATCATAGAACTATTCAGGTTGGAAAAGACCCTTGGGATCACCAAGTCCAACCATCATCCCTACTCTACAAAGTTCTCCCCATTAAACCATATCCATCAACACCACATCCAAACGACCCTTAAACATATCCAGGGATGGTGACTCAACCACCTCACTGGGCAGCCTATTCCCCTCTTTCTGTGAAAACATTTTTCCTAATGTCCAGTCTAAACCTACCCTGTTGCAGCTTGAAGCCATTCCCTCTTGTTCTATCGCTAATTACCTGTGAAAAGAGACCAGCACCAACCTCTCTACAAAGACCTTTCAGGTAGTTGTAGAGGCTGATGAGGTCTCCCCTCAGTCTTCTCCTCAAACTAAATTTTCCCATCTCCTTCAAGCATTCTTCATAACATTTACTCTCTAGGCCCTTCACCAGCTTCGTTGCCCTCCTCTGTACTTGCTTCAGCACCTCGATATCTCTCTTGAATTGAGGTGCCCAAAACTGGACTCAATACTCCAGGTGTGGCCTCACCAGTGCTGAGTACAGGAGGATAATCACCTCTCTACTTCTGCTGGTCACACTGTTTCTAATACAAGCCAGGATGCCATTGGCTTTCTTGGCCATCTGGGCACTCTGCTGGCTCATATTCAGCCGCTTGTCAACTAGAACCCCCAGGTCCTTTTCTGCCAGATGCTTTCCAGCCACACTTCCCCAAGCCTGTAGCATTGCCTGGGGTGGTTGTGGCCCAAGTGCAGGGCCCAGCACTTGGCCTTGTTGAAGCCCAGACCATTAACGTTAGCCCAATGCTCTAATGTATCCAAGTCTCTCTGTAGAGTCTCCCTATCCTCATGCAGATCAACACTCCTGCCTAGCTTGGTGTCATCTGCAAACTTACTGATAATACACTCTATGTCCTTATCAAGGTCATCAATAAAGATGTTGAACAGAAACTGTCCCAACACTGAGCCCTGAGGAACACCACTTGTGACTGGCCACCAGCTGGATTTGACTCCATTGACCACCACTCTTTGGACCCAACCATCCAGCCAGTGCTTGATCCAACAGATCATGTGCTCATTCAGGCCATGAGCAGCCAGGTTTTTTTATGAGAGTTCTATGGGAAACCATGTCAAATGCTTTTTGGAGGTCCAGATAGACAATATCCACAGCCTTTCCCTCATCCAATAGTCGGGTCATCAGGTCATAAATTAGATCAGGTTTGTCAGGCAGGACCTGCCTTTCATAAACCCATGCTGACTGGGTCTGATGCCCTGGTTATCCTCTATATGTCTTCAAATGACCCTCAAGATGATCCGCACAAACTCATATGAGTGATTGATCATCCTACTGCCAGCAAGACTTAGAGCCACCTTTGCATTTTATATATGAAAGGTGATAACCAAAACAAGGATTTCAGGAATATCAATCTAACTATCTACATCAAAACTGCATTAACCCCAAATCTGTTTGGGGCTGAAGTACTGTAAGAGAGCACAGTAAGTAAACAACACTTCCTTTCTTCCAGTGCGCCCCTTCCCCCCCCCTCCATTCACACAGTTCCTTGGGTATGAAACCCCAGCAAATAATCTGACAACACAAACATGAACCCTTTAAATGTTTAAAATATCCCCATTACAACAGTATTAAATATGTCCCTTTACTTGGAAACTCTAGTCTTGTCAGCAACTGAAATGACTCTAAACCTCTTTTTCAGACAGAATTTCCTAGCTCCTGCTGTGTGGCATCTACCACTAATCTGACATGCCAGAACAGTGGCAGAACAAAGAGGAAACCATTGTAAATGCATTTATTTTCTAAATCTGCATAAAATGAGTATTTCAGGGATACACTATTCAACCTCTGACTGCAAAGTTTTGTCAACCCTAATCAGTCTTCAGTGTAGAATTTTATCAGTAAATGCAGAAAGAAATAGTAGCATTTCGTAAGTCCATCTGGAGGTAATGAAGTATGAGTCTGTCTGTCTGGGGAGGTTACAACAAAATATGTCAGGGCATGAATTTCAAGCACAATAACTGCTGGGCTCGGAGTCTCTATGTAGATGCTCTTCAACACTAAGACTTTGGGGTTTTTTTTCCAGTTTAACTTAATCCATTTTCACAGTGGACTCCTAGAGAGGAATTAGTGTCCACACAGAGAACCATTTCTTAAAGGTGTTCTGAGATATTTTCCAGCTAGACAACCACTAACAGTTAATATAATTTAAAATACATATTTCCCCATAGTAATAAAATAACAAACCTGACTACTTTTTCAGAGGAAATTAGAGTTCCTCAGAGACTAAATCACCCCCATCTGCTGTTTTGCAACCCATGTTGTATGGCAGCCTCTCCTACTTAGACATGCTAAAACAGTGCATGAACAAAGAGCAACTCTGGCACATGCATACATTTCCTGAATTTACATAAAATTAGAATTTCCAGAATGCATAATATGCCAGCCATCTCAAAGTATTGTTAGTCTGACTTGTATTTGAACCAGGTTGGTACAGTATCGATTATATATGAAAAAGGCTGTTACTTTCTCTCTAGTACATGTTGTATTGCAGAAAATGTCACTAAATTTTAAAAAATGTGCCAGATTGTTCATATAAAGTGGCATTCAGAGAGCAGGCAGGTTTTTTTGTTTGGTTGGTTGGTTTTTGTTTGTTTGTTTTTTCCTTCACTTAGGAATTAATTTTTTGTTTTCCATGCCTGGAAAATGTGAAATATTAGCAGCCAGCCACATTCCCTGAAGCAGATAGCTGAGTTACCTGGTTCACTGACCAGAAATATTTATGTGTTGTCCATCAGGACAGGGATCAGCAGGTGAATCACATTGCTCCTTCAACTTGGGACATTTCAGATACAAATATTATGATGTTGTGAGTGTTACTTAGTGTCAGAATTTTATATTCATTTTCAATATCTAGAAATGTAATCCACAGTATTTATTGCTCCAGGTCTCATGTAATGAGTATTACTGGCATATCACATCTTTATTGCTGTTATTTTTAAGACACTATGTGAGAAGAGGGACTTCACAGAGAATGCATTTCCCTCCATTAAGAGTAAAGCAAGTTAGCCCAAACTGTATCCTGTCTGCTGAGGGTATAATGTGAGATTTAAAATGAAAGGTTCCTCTGTTTTTCAATTTTCAACAACATTATCAAAACTCTGTAGATGTTATTAGAACTCACAGTAAAGGGAAACAAAATATTAATACAATGAGAATTCTTAGAAAATATTCTTTTTATTGATAATACTAGTAAAAGAAAACTGTATTTGGAGAAAAATTTCCACAGCATATATTAAAAAGGTACCCTGACATTTTTAAGAAATTCCTGGGACAATGAAACATGAAACACTATTGATGTTCAAAACCATGTTTCCAAAAGAATCTCACTGTGTCTTGGATAGTCACTTGCTCTGATTTGTACCAAACCTATTAATGCAGCTCAATTTTTATACTATTAAAAGAGTATGAGATTCCACATTTGGCTAGTTTCATTTAGCACTTTCAGTAGGACAAAGATGACACGGAATGGAAATGTAAAGAAAAAAAGATACATCAAGAGTCCTCTATTTTGTTTGTAAATATTCCCGCTGAACCTAGAGGAGGGGAAATCAACTTCAGCTGCTAGGTGTAATCAGATAACAGTAGGCTATCTCGCAGCATTTTGTTATTTGTGAACTCAACGTTTATGTTGTCAATACTCAGCAGCCCTCACAGAGTTTGAGGACAGCTGGGAGATGTTTTCACAGCCTCCATCTCTTCCCAGGGACTTCTGTACCTTTGTCCTGTTATTCAGTTCCAAAGTAATCATAGATCTCATTATTTAGTTAGTTTTACTGATTAGAAAATATTTCTTATTACATATAAAATGGGGGGCAGGGGGAGGAGAGAGAAGTCAGTTTTGCTTATGTACTGATACTGTACATACATATCCTGGTCTTACTACCATGAATGTCTGCCCTTGAAGTTGAAACCTTGATGCTGAAAAAGCTTTCAGGGACAATATGCAGACATGTTGCTTTTGTCCTAATAAAATAATGTCTAAAATCAACATTCTTTCACTCTTTGTTTTCTGTTGAACACGACAACAGCTTGGGTTTTAGGGATTTTTGTTGTTGATTAGTTTTCTTACTTCTGCAGTGACAAAGTTTCATTTTGGTGAAAAGAACTCATACAATCAAAAATGTCAAAGTTCTGGGGAATCTTCTGTTTGTCTCTTGGGTTGTTTTTTTTACTATACCCAACCTAATTGGGAAAAAAAAATTTCTAAAGATGCCTTATCAATAAATATGGTATGTAATGAGCAAACATCACACAGGATTTTCCCACTCATGTGAAAAGCCTCACAAGCCATCCATGAAATTACCACTTCTGAGTCTTTCCTTGGAACTGGGTTAATAATTTTTTATGGCAAATTTTATGTCCCTGCTATTCACATCTATTACTGTTTCATCTATACATACTGTACACTAATGTTTTATAGTCCACTTTCTTATTTTGTTGTATTACGGCTTTAAATATTTTTAAAACCTTTGGATACAGAAAACATGTCACAATAAAGCTTCCGTAGTATAATTAAAACAAAGATCCTTAAAAATTACTGAAAATTAGGAGCTTTTTCTTTTTTTAATCTTCAATTCAATCAGCTAATATGAAGAAGCCTATCAAACAGAAATGCCCAACCCCATAGATCTACTTTTATTTCCCTTTTCTAAAAATCCCCTAGAGACATAATGCAAACATCTTGGATGATATTTTCCACAATGTGTCACTCTGTGACATGGCAACTACGCAAACTCTGCTGCAATAATACACTTTATAGCAGTAAACTGGTTTCAGACAAGCAATTTTCTGTAGCATACAATCCTATTTTATTTTTTGGTACTCCATTCTTCAGTAGGTATTAGTTACAATGAGCAAGAAATTCAATAAGGGATAATTTCAGTATTTTTATTCTTTCCAGTGTAGCACAATTTTCATGAAAAAACACCACAATAATGTAACGTTATACCAGGAATTTTAGCTGGCGTTTTTGCATGGAAGATAATAATCATGAGGGAGTTTTGACTTATCCACTTTCTAGTGATTTTATCTGTCTTTTGACCCACTGCTATTTCACAGGCAAAAAATAAGTCTGAGTACAAATATTGCACGTGAAACCATGCTTCCCCTTATCTTGGGAACACTGTTACACTCTTCCATCATATCAGAATTTGTTTTACACAGCACCTTATTAGGTTTCCTTTACACAGATCAATACAGTGCTAAACTAAACATCTGACACGATAAAAAATGGAATACCCTTCAAAGCCACACCCCATGAGTTGTATTTCCAATTTAAAGCAGAAGTTTGAAGTACGTAGATGCCTACCTGGGTGAAATGTTGCTGAATCCGCATGAAATCTCTGTTACAGAGTCCAAGACTACTTAAACACACAGACTTACAAACGTACCTCTAGAGGTTTGCAAATCCTAACATTGCTGTTTGAGTGGCCTCAACAAGGAGCACTTACTGCAGAGTCTAGAGGCAGCAGGAGGTAAACAGAGGCAAATCCCCAGCACCCAAAGGTGGGTGATAGCAAGCATTTTTGAAAGGTCACAGAAACTCACCTTCCTGAAGAGGAAGTAACTACATTTACCTAAGTGAAGACCTAAAGAGGCACTAGATTTTATTCTGCCTCACAGACACACCACCTGAAACCATCAAACACGAGACAAACAGGCCATGCAGTCAAATTTAAGGTCCTTTGGACCTACCATGATGTAGAAGATAAGAGACAACTTAATAAAATACAGGTTTTATAAATTGTTTTGAGATATTTGTATCCATGATTATATGATTTTGGCTGTGGATTGTCCATGCCCTAGATGCAGGTGACAGTTTAGGCCTGGCAGGGGTGGCATCCCTTCACAGCCCTGGCTTGTGAGCTTGGGAACATTTTGACTGCTTTCCATATGGCTCAGAGGGGGTATGAACAAACCCAGCTGGCTCCATGGAGAATGAACTCATGCAAACCTGCAAGGCACTTTCAGAGCTGGAAACATTTAGAAATGTCACAGCAACACTCAGCTGGCTCTGGAATCAAGCTGGCTCCTACCACATTTTTTTGCTCCAGCCATGTAGGACCTGAACTGATTCCATGTTGTTCCACGAACTTTTCTCAAGCTTCTCAGTACTTTCAATTTATCCTGCAAGGACACAGTTAGTTTGGGTCCAATACTATTAGGACACAGGAACCATCTCAGAACCATCTCAGTTTGCCCAGCCTGTTGCCCACCAAGTATTTTGATGAATGCACAATAATAGCACAGAGCTCTTTCCTATCTATGTAGGAACCAGAGAAGGTCCACAAACAAACAAAATCAGTAAGCCCACTTGGATCCACCTGCCTTCTTAGACAAACAGCAGAATGCCTATAGTCTCAGCTATTTTAATGAGTTCTAATACAACCCCAAGCACTGGCTTGGATATGGAAAGCTGTTACTGCTCTGATATGTCTTTATGTTGAATCAATGCCACTGTGCTGGCTGATACGTGAACTGCCCTGTAATGGTTTCAAAAAAGAAGGATTCAAATGCAGAAACAGATTCTAGCCAAGGTGACTGCAGTGATTTGGTGCCAGCAGTATTGGCCTGAAGAAAGAGAATTTATGAGGTTTCACAAAATCAAAAGTCCAGTTGAAGCCTGAGGTACAAAGAAACAAGGCACTGAAGTCATGGCTGAACCTGAACGTATAGAATCCAAAGAAAATGCTGGGCTCTCTGAATAGAGGTAGAGTTGCAGAAGTGGACATCAGATACTTCCTCAGCCAGCAACTACTATGTTCCTGGAGATGCAGTCATCGTTATCCTGTCATACTTTGTGCCTGCAAAATTAGTGGATTTGCAAAGAGCTGAAATTATGAGTATAGAATCGTATCATAGAGTCATAGAATAGTTTGGGCTGCATGCGACATTTAAAGGTCACCTAGTTCCAACCCACCTGCATGGGCAGGGACACCTCCCGCAAGACCAGGTTGCTCAAAGGCCCATATAACCAGCCCTTGAACACTTTCAGGTATGGTACATCCACCACTTTCCTAGGCAACTTGTTCCAGTGTCTCACCGCCCTCACACTGAAGAATTTCTTCCTAAGTTCTAACATAAATCTACCCTCTTCCAGTTTAAAGTCATTACCCCTTGTCCTATTGCTAGAAGCCCTTATGAAAGGTCCCTCCCCAGCTTCCCTGTAGCCCCTTCCAGTACTGCAAGGCCACTATGAGGTGTCCCTGGAGCCTTCTCTTCTCCAGGCTGAACAATCCTAGCTCTCTCAGCCTGTCTTCACAGGAGAGGGGCTGTAGCCCCTTGATCATCTTCATGGCCCTCCTCTGGACTCACTCCAACAGCTCCATCTCCTTCCTATATTGGGGACCCCAGAACTGAACACAGCATTCCAGGTGGGGTCTCATGAGAGCAGAGTAGATGGACAGAATCACCTCCCTTGACCTGCTGGTCACACATCTGTTGATGCAGCCCAGGAATCAGTTGTCTTTCTGGGCTGCAAGCACACATTGGTGGCTCATGCCAAGCTTCTTGTCAACCAACACCTTCAAGTCCTTTTCCTCAGGACTGTTCTCAATCCATTATTTGTCCAAGCTGTAATTGTGCTTGGGATTGCCCCAACCCAGGTGCAGTCCTTGCACTAAACATTGTTGAACTTCATGACATTGGCATAATCCCATCTCTCAAGCTAGTCAGTGTCCCTCTGGATGGTCTTACTTCCCTCCAGCATGTTGACCAGACCACACAGTTAGGCGTTGTCAACAAACTTGCTGAGGGTGCATTAAATTCCATTGTCCATGTCTCCTAGAAGGATGTCAAACAGCACCAGTCCCAGTGCCAACTCTTGAGCAAAGTCACTTGTCACTGGTCTCCATCTGGACATGGAGCCACTCACCACAACTCTTTGAGTGCAACCATCCAGTAACAATTCCTTACCCACAAAGTAGAATCCATGTCAAAGGAAAGCCGTCCCAGAGTAACTCTCAGGATGTCAATACCATTAAGGTACCTTCTCAACCACCACAAGTTACCCTTCCTTGCTTTTTCAGTCCCCGTAGGACTTCAACTTTAAATAACTGGTGTTTCCCAGCTAAACATAAATGCTGGATTGTGTAGCACTTCCCAGCTCTCCAACCTGGGTGCAAATATTTTTTTTTGTCTCAACTAGGACAAGAGCTCAGTGCATGACATCTGTCTTGGTCTCTTGTGTGAGGAGGGAAGCTGGGCAACTCCTAGGGACCAGAAGGGTCACTTACCAGGTGGAGGCAGTCAGGGTACAGAGGCCCCAGATGTGCCATTTCTAGTAGATTTTTAGACATGGATGGAGTCTTTTTTCCAAAACACACTGGATTAAACCAGCTCATTGCTATTACTTTGTGTAAATATTTTTACTTGTATTCTACAATAAATGTTGGAAAGGTGGTTGTAATATTGACTTAAAACAAGGAATCATCACCCTGAAAAGGCTGAGGAACACTGGCCTAGAACACAAAGAGGTTATTAATGTTTTTGAAAAATATACCACCTGAGCTCGAGTCAATAGTCAGTGAGGCAATTAATAAAGAGCGAGACTAACAATATATTTGTGTTCCCTTTGTGTACAAAGCATAACTGAACAGACATAAAATCCATCCTGCCATTGTCTTTCCCTTCCTGTGGTTGTGATGGAAAGGAGATGAATGGATTTAAGAGTGGTTTCCTATACAGTGGTAGTCTTGTACAGTATGCCATTAACATTACAGAATAGGATTGGTAGTGCAATGAATTATCTAGACAAGAAGCTCTGTACATACTTCTCTATCACTCATGGACAGTCTGTTACTAGTCTTTTATAGAAATTCCCTAACTTTCCACAGAAATAAAATGCAAAACATGGCTACTCCTTTAAATTCTCTTTCTGGGAAAGCTGGAATCCTGAAGGTTTTAAGAATACCTGTTTTGAGAGAAATAATTTTTTATTAAGGCCTTTTATGCACTAAATCTCTCACTTTGCATTACATTGTTGGGATGTATGCTCCCGGCTGATTTTAGAGCAACTTGCTGCTGTTTGCCTTCTCCCCACAGCCCCAGCTGCATGCTTCCTTCCCTTTTTCACACTGGAGCTTTTTTTTTGTGCTGGGTTTAGTTAGCAACTTATTTATTTTTCTAGCATTCCAGGTGGATCCTGGTCTGAGTGACAATTTATGTCACATTAGAGTGGATGGGTGCAAACCAGATCAGGTTTGCTTTACTTGTATTCTGAGGTAGGTTATTAGCTCAGGCATATGTAGTTACCCTGTTTCCAAGTCAAAGTTGTATTCCAGCACAGATGTGTATCTCTTTGTATATGCCTTAACTGGTTCGCTCCGAATCAAGTTTTAAAGTTGTTTTAAAGTAACAAACATTAATTCTACGGGTTTTTCCAAAATAAACAAAAAATCTAACAGAAGCAGACCTTCTGGGTAGCTGGTCTGTACAAACAGCTGGAGCACTTGCTGCTGTGAGTCCCAGCACTGAAAGTCCAGGTGGGAAAGCATAAATGGATTGCAATATGCATCACAAGGTACAGCATTTCAGTTACATGTGATGAAAGGGTTGCAACAGTCCCTCTGTGCCTCAATCTTTCATAGACCTTAGAGTCTTATTCCCTCTTTACTGAAAAGACACCTAAAAGAATATAAAAACTAGGGCATGAGGAAATGTTGGGATGCATAAACAAAATTCTGAGCTGTTCTGAGCAGGTTTATTGAATTTGGTCTGATGCATTGAACATTCCTTTGTCTCTATTCCAAGTTTATTATTTTGAAAATGTTGCCAAATGCCATTTACATTCAAAGACACACTTCTTTGTCTCTGAAGCAATACAAATCTTTAAAAACAAAACAAACAAAAAACAAACCAACAAAAAAAAAAGAAAAAAAACCCCACCTAAGCAGGAAATCTGATCCATAAGCAAAAATGTTTTAAAAAAAAGTCACTACAAGTGACCCAACCATAAATTATAAGAGCACCTGCTCAATGAACACTGAATTTTTCCCCATGCAAAGGAAACCGAAGAAACTTGTGTCATTTAACATACCAAGCATTCTTAGTTCCCTCTTACATTCTTAATGTTACAGTTTGCAGGTTTAGGTGCAGATAAGCTATTTTAAAATGCAGAATTTAAATAAATTCACACAAGAAAATAATGTGCTTAGTTTACAAGGTCAAAAGCAATTTTTTTTTCACTGACAAGTCAGCTTGCCTGTGTTGGACATTCAAAAGTCAATTTGTGTTCTTTCTGCCAAATCTAGTACACAAGCATCAGCAACAATGATTTGGAAGCTATATATCTCTACAGTCTTAGCTGTTGTTCCTAATGGCGACCATAACTACAGCATCTAGTGCAGTACTGATAGCCTTGTTAAAGATTCATGCAGTGCCTGGAACACAGCTTTGTTTTATAGCTACATAAGTGCTGCTGGGCTGACAAATATAGCATTGTTTTTCTCGCTGAGCAGTAACTCACAAGAACATCTCACAGTAAAAAGACCATACTTTTTAAAAGTAAGTTTCTGAGCACTGAAAAATGCAACAATAATCTGTGAAATAAAAATAGCAATTAAAATAAAGTAACTTTTAAACAAACCATCTGTAAATCTCATTCTTATTTAGCTTGGTTTACTGTGGAATTAACAGCAATTACAATATCTAAGATCAAAATGCTTTGAAAACAGTGATGTGAACTTCAATTTATGCTGTCATGTCTTAGCATAAAATAATCATTAAATAATTTTTCAGTCATTATTCACTACATAGTTTTAATTTTCTTTGATTTTAGACAAGTCCACATCCTAACTCTTGGGAAGGTTCTTCTGTGCAAGCACTGCAGGTGCAAATTCTGTGCTATGCCATGACCACCATGCCCTGTTGACTATGAATCACAGAATCTTAGGGGTTGGAAGGGACTTCAAAAGATTATCCAGTCCAACCCCCCTGCCAGGCAGGGTACCCTAGAGCACATCACGCAGGAATGCGTCCGGGTGGGTTTTGAATGTCTCCAGCAAAGGAGACTCCACAACCTCTCTGGGCAGCCTGTTCAGGGCTCTGTCACTCTCACAGGAAAGAAGTTTTTTCTGATATTTACATGGAACCTCCTATGTTCCAGTTTGCACCCATTGTCCCTTGTCCTATCATTGGACATCACTGAAAAAAGCCTGGCTCCATCATCCTGACACTCACCCTTAACATATTTGTAAACATTGATGAGGTCACCCTTCAGTCTCCGCTTTTCCAAGCTAAAGAGACCCAGCTCCCTCAGCCTTTCCTCATAAGGGAGATGTTCCACTCCATCATCTTTGTGGTTCTGCGCTGGACTCTTTCAAGCAGTTCCCTGTCCTTCTTGAACTGAGGGGCCCAGAACTGGACACAATATTCCAGATGCGGCCTCACCAAGGCAGAATAGAGGGAGAGGAGAACCTCTCTTGACCTACTAACCACACCCTTTCTAATACACCCCAGGATGCCATTGGCCTTCTTAGCCACAAGGGCACATTGCTGGCTCATGGTCATCCTCCTGCCTACCGGGACTCCCAGGTCCCTTTCTCCTACACTGCTCTCCAGAAGGTCAGCCCCCAACCTGTATTGGTACATGGGCTTGTTCTTCCCCAGATGCAAGACTTTACATTTCTCCCTGCCCAGCTCTCCATCCTGTCCAGGTCTTATTGAATGGAACCACAGCCTTCTGGTGTGTCAGCCACCCCTTCCAGTTTATTGTCATCAGCAGACTTGCTGAGGGTACACTCTGTTCCCTCATCCAGGTTGTTGATGAAGATACTGAACAACACCAGTCCCAGCTGACCCCTGGGGAGAGCCTGAGGTAGTAAAGACAGAGGCATTCAGTTCTCTGCCTTCTTTATATCCTCTGTCACCAGGGCACCCGCCTCATTCAGCAGTGGGACTATATTGCCTCTAGTGCTAGTTCTATCTGCAATGTATTTGAAAAAGCCCTTTCCGTTGTCTTTGACCTCACTAGCAAGATTTAGTTCCAAGGAGGCCTTAGCTTTCCTAATCGCCTCCCTACGTCCTCTAACTACAGTCCTGTATTCCTTCCAAGTGGCCAGCCCCTCCTTCCATGATCCATAGATTCTCTTTTTCCGCTGGAGCTTGCCCAACAGTTGAATACATCATGTATGTATACATGACTACATCATGTATGAGACATCACAACTAATGCTTCCAAAAGCAGCTCCTGTGCCCATCAGAGATGCCTGGCCCATATATTTCAGCTGAGCACCCAAATGTTATGCTTCTTTCCTAACATATCACTTGTGAGCTTCCCTATCATTTTTTCCCACACCTTGACCGGAAGGATCCCTGGAAGATCTTGCACTGCAGCACATTTAAGTTACCACAGAAGTTTAAGAATCTAACGAAATGCATCTGGCAATGTCAGTTTTTGCTTCCTATTCGGTTGGTTATTTCTCTGCTACCTCTTGAGCAACTGCGAGGAAAGAAGTGAGCAGTACAAGCTGTATTTGGTCCAAACTATATGTCCTACATTGAAACAGGCCGCCCAGGGAGGTGGTAGAGGCACCAGCCCTGGAAGTGGTCAAACAACAGGTAGACATGGTGTTTCAGGAGATGGTTTAGCCGTTAGGGGTTTTAGGGCAGATGGTTGGGCTTGATGATCTTGAAGGTCTTTTCCAACCTTGATGATGATTCTATGATTCTATTATTCCTATATGTCTAGAACTGGTTTTAATCTGGAGAGGAAGAGTTCTGCTCTGAGATGCTGCAAGCTCTCCTTGCTAATAATGCATGTGACCACCAAAGGAAATGCACACAGACCATTCATACAGTCACTCCTCATAAGACTTGTGTTTTAGACCCCTCAGCAGCTTCATTACACTTTTTTGGACACTCTCCATGACCTCAATATGAGTTATTTCTTCCTTGCCTCCAAGAAGATATGGGCTCACTGTGCAGTACTCTGCACCAACCAGACTGCTTTCCCATCTCAGTAGTTCAGAATAGATCATCTGAGGGAAAGCTCACTAGTCACACTCGGCAATGTGCTTAACCATTTATGCCTGGGCAGAGAGCAGCCTGCCTGCAATGAGCTATTTAGAGATACCTACAGTCAGATCACAGCTTCTGCAGGAGTCTTCATGCCAGGAGCAGGAATTATAGCATAAGTAATAAACAGCTTTGCCATTGATACCAAATAGGAGAAATAATATCATGGAAACATCAAGATGGGTATTTGAAAGCTGATTGCAATTTTTATTGATGCAGTCAGAGAGGTTCTCCCTGAAATCTTCAGCGTCTGTAGCACTGGATGAGCTCCCATTCTTTTAGAAGAGAAAACCATTCAATAGACATTGGAGGGTCAGGAGTGTGACTTTTCTGCTCCTGCAGACACTTTTCTCTAGATTCGCCAAGGCAAAGCTCTATCTTCTTGACTGCCAGCATCAGCCTACCTGGCATCAGTTTGTTTTGGGACACAACTTGCTTGCCACTTATGTAATGTTAATAAATTACATAATCCTATATTTTTTATTTGCATATGAGTAAAAATCTACACAAATACACCTTTGTGCTAAACGGAAGTATGAAAAGCCAAATGCAGTTTCCATAATGTCAAACTGAATGGCAGTGCTTGTGGAAAACGAACGTTTAAAAGAACCTAACTATTAAAGAACTGGGGACCTAGAAAGGAAGCTCTTGTCATTATAGCTATAATGGAGGCAAAATATTTTAAATAAAGAAACAAGGTAGATATTGAAGGGGAACTGCAAGTTTTTATTATGCATGTAATTAAGAGTAACATGGAATTCTATTCCAAAATACTGTTTCTTCTCGTGTACTGAAAAGACTGGATAATGTTGGCCTATATTCAATATAGTTCTCAGGTGCTTAGAACAAGAATTAGGTGGAGCTGAGATATGTAAAGCCAGAAGTTGTAATCCAGGGACTCATGATGGCTTTTCATTGTAAGGCAGGGTCCACAGCATTTCCCAAGGTATGGTCTCCTGGTCATCACCATCAGAAGACCTGAATCATACCTGATGTTCCTTCTTCTCATTGACCCCTGAGAAGGAAAGACAGATGTGCAAAGCAGTGGTGGGGTAAACCAGACTTCTCCAACCTGGCATGTCAACAGGGAGCTCTCTGGGTTTAAGACTCTTGGCACCTCTTCTCTACTGTGTATACTCAACCATGGCTTCTACCTAATTCTGGATTTATTTAGACTTACCAGGTGCCGTTCTGATCAAAAGAGAGATTACACTGTATTCAGTGGGTTTCTGAGGTGTCATTCTGAAATAGCTCATTTTCCATTGTGTTGGATAGCATGCACTGAAGCCTTAGTCAGGTCTCTGGGTTGCACTCCCAGCTGGTGAGCACCTGCACCCTACACTGGGTCAAGCCCGGTGGACTGCGAAGGAAGCTTCACCACAACAATATGACTGGCTTAAATATCCCACAGATCAAATAAGCATGAAAATTGTGATGTCTAGTTCACAGCAAAAAATGTAGATTTGTATCCACATACTAGAACATGGTTTAGCATTGATTTATTAAATATACAATTAATAAGATTACAGTTCTAATAAGTCTAATGTATATTGAATGTGTAAGTTCTTGAATTTTGTAGTATTGAAGTCACATGGCAAGCCATCCTATTGCCTTAGGTGTTATCAGACAACGCGTTTCTGAAAATCAGAATGTTTGCTTCTAACTTGATATGCCTACACTAAAAGATGATGTACAGCTACAGGTGTAAGTCTGTCTAGATCAGCTAGTCTAAAAGGTCAGCACTGAAGTTGCTAGTGTTGAGTTTCTTGCACTTTATGTCTTGCAATGTTTGATAATTTCAAGATAATAGCAGCTTATTTAATTTCTTTTTACCAAATTATATATAACATAATCAATAAAACAATGTATTACTGTATGTGCAGTTTACCCTGCATGTTAGCATAAGATTGAAGGCAAGTGTCCAGGCTCCAGGACAGAGGTGGCTCAGTTGATTGCTAATGGTCACATGAAAGGGTGTATTTGAAACATGGAAGTAGAATCCCAGCAAAGTGGGCTGAAAGCACATCCTGGCCACACTATCCAAACACACTGCACTTACAGCAGCCTGCCCACCTCGCCTGCAAAGCTAATAGAGGCACTGTCTGTGCCCCTGGGAACACAGCCTTCTTCTATCAGCTTGCTGTTACTGATGCTGTTGTTATTACTGAAGAGGGGGATAAATTAAAAGCCTGATCTGGGCTTATGCCCTTTCCTGGAGTGTAGCATGTCTTAAAGAACAGTGATGTGCTGGTCACAAGATCAATCTGAACTTAGAAGAATAAAATTTACCTATTTCTGAATCTCTTGCCTGCCATGGAACAAAGCAGACACATTCTTGCTTGCCTTTTCTTTCTCTTTTCCATCTCTCTCTCTCTTCCATTCTTCCTGCTGCTTTTTCAAGCTTTATTAATAAATTGGCCATAATTATACAAAAATACTGCATTATATACAAAGATTATACATAAGAATTGCATCACAGAATTCTGTAAAGGCGTTCTAGTTAGTACTTTGAAGATACAAATACCTTGCTATGGATAAACCTGTAGTTTATCAACCAGTATTTCTCTTTCACACATAATCTCTTATAAAAGCCTTCTCCCCCATAACATGAAACTGTAATGGGTATAAGCCAAGCCTCCCTTTGACTACTGGTTCATTTCACATAGATTTGCCTTGTTCCAAGGATGGTCAAAGCATTGGTAACTGCCTCAAACCATTCAACAGCCTAGATCATTCAAGGAGGTAAGAAAACTACATGAGAGTTCTCCTACCCTTGTCGTCAGTCAGTCATGGATCTTGGCTCACCCATACACAGAGGGACAGACAAGCATGTAGCTTATCTGAAGAAACAGGGAGTTTCTGAGGAGTTTAACCAGGACTTTTCCCCAAACAGGTCACTGTCGTATTTAAAGAGTTACGGCTGCTCCTAATTGTTCCTGATTGCCCTGGGAGTAGAAGGTATTCCTCCCTAACAGAGCAGCCTTAACTAGTAAGCAGGCTCTTTTGCTATTTATCCCTTAGCAGGTCTCATTCCCCCTACAGAGACAACAGGGAAGTATGGCAGTATGGAGCAGTCTCCTGTCTTCCCCTGGAGAAAGCAGTGGCAGGAGTACAAGGGGTTGGCACACTTGGTACAGTAAAAAAAAAAGATTCCCTGGTGGAGAGAAGAAATTTCCACCTAAATACTGCCTGGATAGTGGCTTGTGTGAGTCTGCATGTCCTATGACCTCCCTGCTGTCACACATATGTGAGGCATGGTCATGCTCTGTGGTCCCTGGGAAACTGTATGTCCTCTTGCAGCTAGGTACGCTAATAAATTAAAGAAGCTCCTGGATGGCTCTGAACTGTACTAGACAAAACAGGGATTGCAGGAGCATAAGTATTTACAGATAGTTTTATATTTCTGTACTAATAACCACAGGCTGACACGTGCTCTTCTTTTCTCCCAATGTACATAACTCCATATCATTAAGGACTGACCTGAGCAAATGGCCAAAGAGGGTTTATGGCTCCAGCTGGTAGCTGTCCCTACCTGGAAGGCTATAGCATCTTGAGAAGGAGCCTGCATTTCTGGTCCTCAGAGCTATGGTCTAATCTTGTATCATTAACTAATAAGGTCAAGGGCAAGATATTCTCCAGTATAATTCCATTAAGTGGTAATTGATAAGTTATGAAAAGAAGTTAGCATACACTTTACTTCTTACTACTTTATATAGCTAATACCATATTTGTGTTATCTATACAACCTACTCACAACGTATTAAATTTTCACATCTCTAGAGAAGGCTGTTCAGAAACTTTCCAATTAGCCATTCTGTTTATTACTACTTCTCTGTTCACTCATTAAATCTAGTTCTCACCTTTCCACCCACATGTCCTAGTGCCACCCACTCACGTATGCACACACACGTCTCATACGTACCACCAAGTCATACATATCTCACTCATTAAATGACTCAGCTCGCCTAGTTCATACCTGCTCAGAACACAGAAATTATCAGTTCCTCTCAGCCTACCCACCCTGTTTCACAAATAATGTCCTCGGTCAAGCATATGTAGCTTTTGGTAAAAAATTTTCCCCTGACACAAAAAGAATACCAGAGCTCTGGACTACCACCTCAGCTCTGAATCCCCAGCAACACCAACACCTTCTAGATCAGCAAATCACAGTGGGCTCAGCCATTAAAGACTCTACACCTTTTCCTAGGATACCCTCATGACTAGAACAATTCTCCAGTCCCTCTTTGTGAGGCACTGGTGTAGGCCTGGAAGAGCAACTTTGCAGACTAAGGAAGAAGTTGACCTCACTGAGGAGACATGAAGGTCTTGGTGTCAGTTTTGTATCTTTTCCAACTGAATTTCACATAAAATGCACAAGTTGTTCTTGGAACAATTATCGTATCAAAATATCCCCTCTTAAATGAATGTCCTAATGCATGCTTTAGGGGGTTAAACTTTTCCTTACTCCAGTTCTAAAACTCCAGAATTGTTGTCTGCAAAGTGTCCTGTTTCTGAACGCAGCAGCTTAGGTACCTCAGTGCACAAGAGAGCTGTGGGATATGAAACCTGATCTCATAAAAACGTGTCCCTGCCACCTAGCATTGGGTATCTGATCCCTCTGACAGAGCAAGTGTACAAGACCCAACTCTGCCATCATTGTTTCCTATTAGATAACTTTGGCAGCTCCCTATTCATCTTGCTGTCTATTTTGATTCTCATTCATAGATTCAATGACTAGAGAGCTGAGGTGTTTCACTGAAGGGTGCAGGTACCACTAGGCACCTAGTGACTCCAAGTATTACCATAATAACCTTCTTTTAGGGATCTAGTTCATACTCCATCCTCCTTATTTTTCATTTCCAATACTAAATTGACCTTTAAAGCCTGTAGCTTTTTCTGTAGCCTATGTACTCTCAAGCCAAAAGTCACTAATGGATAAAACCTAACGAGCAATTAACCATAAGTAACACAAGCAATATTTTTCCCACTGTTGAGTGTTATCAGAATTGAGCCTTTCAGGACTGTGAGCCTACCACATAGGATCACACCTTCTTTCTGTTGCATAGGCTAAGGAAATAACTAGAAACTACTAGAAATTAAAGTATTAACTAGAAATCTGCTACTGAGGTCAAGTAGCCAAACTAATATTATTCCCTGAAACAGGTAAAAACCAAATATTTTGTAAATGTTACAAAGGTGTTGTTTTCATACTACAAAATAAAAAAAGAGGATTTTCAAAAGATAGCTTATCAAATTATAAATAAAACAGATAAAATTACTTGCTTTGTTGTTTTAAGTACATAAGTACTTAAAAGTTCAGGCACCTGTGCTTACAGATCAGTCTAGAGCTCTGTTTTGCAATCATAAGGTACGATACGCTGACTAAATATCTTAAATATAGAACATGAAATCCCATTCCAAACCTGAGAAATGCTAACAGTATTCCACTTGTATGTAGATGAAATATGCTTATTCTAACATTCAAATATTTACCCTAAATTCCAACTCTGAATGACTGTACGTGCTAAAATGGCACAGCCAGATGTTTAACTTGTTGGACACAGAAATACAGCTGTTTCAAGCTACTTTTGTGTAGAGACGGAAGTAATTTAGCTAAATTTCAGCTGATATTTAACATTTGGTTTAAATATATTATGACACACACCAATAGCTCACTAATTTTTAATTAATGTCTGTATTAATAGATGCTCTCTATTTATCCCCTGTATTATTTTTGCAGGTCATATTGACTCCCCTGGGTTCTCCATATCATTTTTCTGCTGTTCTTCAGAGACTGATTCAGTCCAATGACTTTCTTCTACCCATGTTCCTGGGCCAATCAATTATCCCTGACCCCTTTTCTTACTCTCCAACCAGCTGAGCTGAATTTTGATAACCCACAAAATATTTTGGGTTAAAACAAATCAGAGAAACCACTTTCAACTTGCACAATCCATTAATAAAAAATGCAACCAAGCTTTTCCACGTCAGTGGAGGCTGAACTGCTCAGCTCTGCTTGCAGTAAGGCTATAGCCAAGATACAGAAAGCGATTTATCTACTCAGATGCTTAAACATTTGGGATGCATCTGATTTAGATTTATCTAAGTAATAAACTTTACATGCTTCTTTTAGGACAAAAGCTCTGAGAGAAGAAAATTCTTGTGGGATGTGAGCTGCAAATGCAAGTCTCTGACTTCCGATGGAAAGCAAAGTAGCTGCTACTTTGAACAGAAAACCACTTTCAACATCACTCAGTTGAGAAAGTAGGAACGCACATATGCAAAGAGGTACTTTCAAACCCAGGGAACTAGAATCCTCCTGAAAACAATAGTAGTCCAGTAGTTAAAGAACATCCTGCTGGATTCAAGGCTCAGGTGTAGTAAAGCTGAAGGTATTAAAGCATGAATAGTTTAGTGAATAGAGCATTTACCTAACAAGACAGTTCAGAAACCTGGGTTTTGGACCTTGCTCTGAATTTTATGAATTTTGCTGTAAAGAGTAAATTAGATTGAAGAAGGCTTTGAGCTGGGAACTGCATCTAAAAATTCTTCTTTCTTGGTGGTTTTAGCTGTTAGCCAAAAAACTGTCTTATGTGGATATTCTCTCTAGCCCCAGGAGTCTGGTACTTGACTGCACAGTGACAATATCAGTAGGATATTTGTGGGGTGCTTTCTTCACCTTTTTAAACCTCTACTTGAGGACCTCGATCTTGTCAGAATATATTAGACTCTACTCAAGAGCTCCCAGTAGGAGGTAAAGCAATACCTGATGTCTCTATCACAGTGAGGCTGAAATTCTGAATCACTTAGACCAGGTACTTGTCACACTGCAGAAGATGAATGACCAAAAGTAAGATAATTTCACACTTTTTTAAAAAAGTGCCTATAAGTGTAATGAAAAAAGTTAGGTTTTTTCAGCATTTGTGGCCTCTAGGTAAAGAAGGGTTTGTAATCATTATTTTGGACTTACATGGAATCAGCATCAGTCCTGCTTTAAGTCTAAGCCTAAGCTTTTTATTTTATCTAGCTCCTAATGCTTATTGAATTAATTTTTTTATCTCAATGGGCATTTAGCTCCTATATACCTTTGAACACCTGGACCAGAATTACAGCCTTCCATGTCACTCCTTAATGCCTCTAGCCCATCACTGTAACTTCTTCATGAACTGCTGTAAAAAGTTGTGTATATATCCAGTCATCAGCACACACATCAGCTATAGATCACCCACACTTTTTCTCACCCGACTGAATACTCTCCTCCCACAATATTCCGATGTTTTCCCCCCTGGAGAACAGGAATTTCAAAGTGCTTCCTGTAGCAGAGTCTGCTAACATTCTGAAGCATGCAAAAACTTTTAAATGCACTTTAAAAATATTTATTTGAGAGCTACGCTAATAACTAAATAACTTCACTATTTTGTAGCTTCAGCCTTATACTGCAACCAAGCCTTTCACAGCTGAAGTGTTATTTCACAGTTGCAGTGAGTAGAGGGAAACAAACACAGCTTAAAAACAACTCTTTTTCCTTCATAAATTCTAGGGCTCCAATAACAGTATGTAGCCTTGGTGCTTCTTTTAACATGCTACCTATGGCAGCATTTGTGACCATCATCCAGAAAATGGCTGAAACACAACATAATCTGTCCATCCTACTCTTTCCAGAAGAACTTATTGTGCAACCCTTCATGGGAGATCCATGATGTTGGAGCAGCAGAGCCACCAGCATGCCTGCCCCGTGAGATTCCTGATGCAATGGATCAGTCTGGGCTCTCCCTGGGGCCAGTTAGCAGGCTTTTCTGCCTCACCCATACTACACAAAGCAGCCTCAGTGAAAGCCAGGACTATGCCCTGTGTTTTTCTCTTGGTGTTTGATTGGCTCTGGATAAGAAGCCATAGAAAAGAGCAATAAACTTAATACCGACATGTTCAACACAGTCACAGAACTCCTTTGTAAAATTTATTTAAATTCATTTAATGCTTTGTACATATGCTCAAGCAACACTGATGAAAAAATGTCATTCAAAGGCTTAACCTGGAATAACATGTATCTCAGTGAAATCCTCAGTCGTGTAATACAGTCCTCATTTACAAAACCCAAAAAAATTAATTGTGCATGTGAGTGAATGTAATAGGCCTGTGGCCTTCAATCTCTTCACAGTGGGAACAGCACACCTATTCTGCTACACAGTTGAATTCTTAAAGTTGCATGATGTTACTGAAGTCAAAGCCTTAATTTTTTCTACCATGGGTATCACTGGAGCTCTAGGTGGCAATTAAATAAAAACTTGGAAAAAAAGTGTTAACCTGTCAACAGATGTCATATTTCTTAGAGCATTGGCTAATTACAGTAGCAGACTATCAACTACAATGTCAGTATATAAATACTGAGTTAGTTTTTATACCATTCCTTATGTTGTTATGTACTACACAAAACCTTAGAAAAAAACTCCCCGAAAAAAAAAATCAAAGCTTTACTGCAAAAGAAATCTATGCAAGAAAATAGTGGGTTTAAGTATTAAAGAGATATGAAGCATTGCTTCTTCATATCTTGCTAAGGAGCAACAGCTGTACTTCATTTTAACTTGATGTGCTTCAGAACTCATATTCATGTAGGTATTTAATGATCCAAACATAATGGTCCTGGATAGTATAATTGCTTATATGAAGGCTCAACTTCATATGTAATCTTTTAAAAAAAGATACTTCAGTGGAAAACTTGCTTTGGTTCTAGTAATGAATAAGCTCTTTAACAGTGAAAATGCTTTGGAGAAGTTGGAGAGTATTGACCACAGATTTTGAGCACAGTTGGCAATTAATGCTATTCCTTCTTGATAGACTCCTGGTTTCTTCTTCCTTCACGGTACAGCCAATACAAGGAGAACAGGTAGAGTGCAAGACAAACCATCAAATCATAGTGGTAGAGTGTTGCAGCAAAAAAAGTAAAGCATAAGAAATAAAGTATTTTAAAAGCAATATGTTTTAAACCTGGAGACTCACTAGGTAACTTAAGGGATTCACTATTCTGATTAGAATTATCAGAAATGTGCTGGCTTTCCTTCTGAGAGTCATCAAGCCAACTCGGTGTTTTCCCTTCCGTTGTTAAATGGTCAGATCGAGCACCTGTCCCTCCAACTTCTTCAGTAGGCTTACTAATTAAAACCTCTGGCTTGGATGACTTGTCTTGTTTAAACTCTGCTTGATGGAAACATTGACCTGTATTCCTTCCTCTTCTGTCTCTAGAAATTGTTATGTCTGAAGTGGAAGGTACATGCTTTTTTTCAGCTTCAGGAGAGAGATTTTTATTAATACATGTCATTTCATTTGGTAGACTTAAATCATAACCTGACTCAGGAGCAGCCTTGTCAACAACTCTGAATTCAAATTGTCTATACAGATGTTCCATATCTCCTGTCACAGTAGACCCCTCAGAAGATGCCCCTAAAGAACTTTTGTAATGATAACTGGTCACAGCATTTGTACCAGAAGGTGGCATTTTTGTTTCAGCTTCAGCACTTAAATATGAAAGTGCACCAACATGGCTTTCTTCCCTACAGAGTGCTCCTTTTTCCTCACTGTACAGATGCTTCTGGGCACTCGGAGGATGTTTAGATACTTCTGAAAATAAACCCTGCTGCACATCTTCTTTCTTTCCTGTAGCAGAAAGCTTTGTAGCTTCTCCTACAGGTAGAATATTGCTGATGTCTGGTTGTGCTTTGGCACGTTTTTCCCTGCTATTGCACACAGACATCGTTTCTCCTTGCAGTGTTTCATGTACGTGTGCATTATAAATATCTAAAACTGATTTCTTTTCAAATTCAGTGTCATATAATACACCCACTGTGTTGAGTTGACAAAGAGCATAATGTGAACCATCATTTCTCCCTTCATGTGTATCAAACGCTGTTTCCTTTTCCTCTGTGGGCCTGTCACTTACTGCAGTCTCTCGAGGTAGCTTAGCAATTACTGCTTTTTCACTGGAAGACATTTTTTCTGAAGCACTTTCTGATGTTGTTTTAATTGTATAAGCTGTACCTGCCTCTGCTTCCTCTGTAATACCCTGCCTGGAGACAGAAGACTTTTCACAACTCTCTGCCTCCTGGCAGGTAAACAACCCTTTTGTGGAAGCCATAATCTGAGGCCCCGTGTTCCCCTCCACTCCCCACAGAACCTCACTACCCAGTACTTGCCACCTCTGCTCCACAGGGTCTGTGTTGCTTTCCTTTCCTGTCAGACTTCCTTTGTTTGTGTTGTCTGACTTTCCTCTGTCTTTTAACCTTCTGAATCCTCTGCGCTCCCACGTGTCTTCAACTCTCCTCTCATCCCCTGGAGAGGGTGCTGGGGGAGGCACCTGTGCAGGCCTGGGTGCCTGTTTGTTGCCTTCTGCTGGCAGAGGTCTTGTGCTCGATGCTTTGGTTCTGTGTTTTCTGTGTGACTTGAAAGGCTTGGGTACTTCCTCCTCACCGATTAGTGCTAAGTCGGCTACTTCAATTACTTTCTTTTCCTTCCCTCCATCACTGTTATAGTTCTTTCCTGACATTTCACCAACTCCTTTTTTTTGCATATACTGGCTTTTTGTGGAATCTATTGAGACATCACCATGTGCAAAAGTGTCGGCATATAAATCTCCTCTTAAATGTACCCGAACTTTGCTTTCAATCATCTTGATTTTTCCTTCATTTTTGTCAGCATCTGACAATGATGTATCCTGAGTTTGGTGAGACATTTGTGGCTCTGGAGCTGGATTAGCATTGTCATCCAGCGTCCCTGCTATGCATGCATTTAATTGCATGGATTCATCATGCTCTGGAGAAATGATTTTTGGTCTCGTTTCACAGGCCTCTTTTGAGTTATCAGTGGAATCCTCACTGATGAATAACCTCTCCATCATCTTACTTCCTGAGGCACTGTCTGTTTCACCTTTTGAAATATCTGCATGGCTCTCTTCTTGTCGGCTTGAGACAGTAGCCACAGTATCAACAGCCTCATTCTGCTTTGTCCCAGGAACATATTTTTCTGATAAAAGGCTTTCACTGGCACTAGTACATTCCAAAGACCACTCACCGCTGTTTACCAAGCCAGCAGTGACTTCCTTCCCTGATGACTGACTATTATAATCTCTTAGGGAATACTTAACTTTAGCTTTTAATTCTTCTCCTGTCTCTTGTGAAGTGTTTTCAGATGGGGAACTGATAGGCACAGGGTGCCTTAGCAAGTCACTGCTTCTTTCTATACAGGTTAGCTTTTTCTCCAATCTTTCCATTTCACTTGGAAAATTAACTGATTCTGTTGTGTATAAATTCCTTTCATCTCTGGAAGAAGTAGCTCTAGCTCCTGTGAAGTGCTGATTTAGCTGAAACAATAGAATAGAAAAGAATGATCAAAAAGGGCTTTTCAAAATTATGCCAAATAAAGGAGACAGGATTTTGTTATGGAAAGTTTTGGTTTTGGTAGAAAAGCTTTTACGGAAACGTGTTCAGAACCATTTGCAAAATTTGCATTGTACGTATTTTAACATAGGTAACGAGCTTTAGGGTGGTGCTGAGAGGAGTAGGAAATAAAATAGCATTCAGAACCCTCTCCCTTTATTCATGAGTTCAGTAAGCTGCTAGTGAATTTTATACAAATTAAATCTGAAGAGAATATTCCCTTAAAGGGAGGCTAATTCATTCTCTATACATTCAGCTCTAGGTTTGGAAAGAGGGAGGTGTGGGGTGAGGGGGGAGGACTGGTGCTTAAATGAGGACATGGATACAGTACATCAAAGCCTGGTAATGTACAGTATTGTCCAGTAAAACAAAGACGCATTTCACACTGACAAATACTGTGGGGATTATCTGTGCTTCATTTCTCTCAGGGACCATTTTACAGACTTCAAACCAGACTGTTTTTAGACAATCTGGTAAGACATGAGTTGGAAATGAGATTAGCGAAGTAAAAGGCCAGAAACTAATCACTCTCCCTCCTAGCTCCCAAATATCATATTGTATTATTCAGCTATGCCTGCTTGTCATTGCACACTCTTCTCACTTTAGCACAGTCACAGTGATAGCACTAGCTGATCAATTAGAGGCTAGCTTCTTGGGCACCCCTTTATACATTTGCACTTGCTGAAGATACCCCCATTACAGTTTCTCTTATTAATATGTTTTCTGCAAAGCCTCTGCAAACTATTAATAGTAAAACGTCACTCAAAGAAAAGTGAGGGAGCTAATGTCTCTGCAAATTCTGTTTTAATGACCCTCTGCCAACCAGTGCTCAAGTGTATTTGAGTTCTTCGGTGATGCCAACTGTCAGGATTTAACAGTGAGATGCCTGTGTTTTTTTCCCCTCCTCATAACTGACATTTGCATGATCTCAATAATTATATGCAAATCTTACAATTTCCCCTTCTTCTCACATAAGGCTCATGTTACTTGTCAACTGCACAGCTGTCTTGTGAGCCAATGCCTGTGTGTTTCAAAGATTTGGTTGTATTTCCATCTATTATAAGTCTTCATTGTTTAATTCATTAGAGAGCGCATACTGCAAATTAACATCTAAATTATAGCTCCCCCTTCATTTATTGTATGGACAACCCTGGCAATTGATAAACAAATGGTTATATTTGATCCTGCTTTTTGGAACAGGGTGGACTGAGAACAACAAGGGATTTTAGAGGTCCTCTTTTTTTATGTTTCAACACACAAAAAAAAAAGAAAAAAAAAAAAAGAGAGAGATGTTGACTTCCAGGCAGTGAAAGGTCCCACAATAGGCAACAATTTTCAACTTTCTTTTGTAGAAGACAAGCAAAATTTATATTCAAGTAAGAGGAATTTATTTTCTCTCTATTGATAAGGAAAAAAAAAATTGTCATTTTCCTCTCCTGTCTGATTCAGCATTCACATTTTCACAGGTGATAGCTATTATAATCTATGATTATGCATCTATGCACCCAAATGATATGAGCTGAGAACAGACACTGAGAATAATAGATTGCTGTACTCACCTCATTTATTGCCACTTTTTCTTTCATACTGAAAAATGCAAGCCAAACCACACACACCCATGGACACACACAAATCCAAATAGATTGAATGTTCACTGAGTGTAAAATTTATTATTAAAAATTTAATGTAAAATACTGATATAGGAAAATCTGCTAATATAAATGTATATTTATTTATTTTGCTCATATACCATGTTACATAGTCATCCTTTGAAAACCTCAACAGCAAACAGTACCATAAATATAAGAATTTTACCCAATATAAAATGTTTATTTAAGAATGTTCCCATCCTAGAGACTAGGAGGGAAGATTTTTGAAATGCTACTCCTTAATCCTTTCAATCTGTAATTTAGAGCCGCTGGTAAAGAAGTAAAAGGGAGAAGTCATTAACTGAAGACCAGAAAAAGTTGATACACTATATTGAAATCAAAGCATCTTCTATTGTTGAATCAGTTAGAGATTCAGTGAAAGTACAGAATAAGGCCTTACATTTATAAATTAGTACATCAGTCAGCTCTGTTAAAAGGGGACATTTCACCAGCTTTGAAGCATAAATGGATTCATATCGTTTAATACTGTAGATATAGTTGTATAACACTTACCAGTAATTCTAATTCTTTTTCATCATCTACATGATCATCCTGGTTATATTCTGCATTTTTATCTTTTGTATTTTCATTAGGTGGTTTGGTGTCTTTATCTTCTGCTTGTGAATACGTGATCTCTGGGATGTTTATGTCTGAAGAGTAACAAAACATACTTAAATAATTACTACGAGGTTGTTTGTTACACTATTTTTTAACTACATATGCAGCAAGGAAGAATTAATTAAATCAGCTGTTGTACCTGAAGTCCCTGAATTATTCCACATGTCATTGTCACAGGTTGCCAATATTTCTTCTTTGCTGTTAAAGAGAAAAGAAAAAACAAAACTTCCTTTGTTATTCTGCAAAATTATTGTTCTAATTCCTCTTAGACTCAGCTATAAAGACCACTAGTTAAGTACACAAAATTTTGAATGCCTTTTGAAATTCTAAAAAAAAAGCTTTATAATATGTAGCTTTTTTTGAGTGACCTGATATTAAGTCTTAATTAAAGAAAGAATTGGCCAAGAAAATGATGATGTGTTGACCTTCAGATTACATTGCAATACTGAAGGGTTTTCCCAGGCCTTTTCTGAGAAAGCAGCACAAAGGTGATTAGATGGGTCAGTGACAGGAGAGTGTAACTTTGGGGTCAGGAAAGGGTCTGGAAGGATATATGTGTTCAGAAGGCTGGGCCTCTCTCTTGCTTATATTTTTCAAGTATTTGTATGTATACAGAGATCCTGGAAAAAGACATCTTTGTTACCTGAAATAAATCAAAAGATTCTCCCTGCATGTATACATTATAATCCTGTTGCTAAGCTATGCCTGGCTGGCAGGAATGAATTCTGCTTCTCTGCAGCTAGTGCAATTGTTGCTGTTGCTTTGCTGACTGTGAAAATAAACAAACACCTCCAAGGAGATGATGAGTGCCTGCAGTCCTCATCAATATCAATGCACAGTGGTAGCAGTTTGAATTGCTTGCTTACAGGGATGTAACCTTTAGTGAAAAAGGGGAAAAAATGCAGAAAGCATGTCACTTACGTAAAATGTAAACTATTGCATCACTCCTAATGACATCTCCATGAGGAGCAATTTTTTTCTGTATGTCCTAATTTATACTTTTTTCAGCCAGCCGTCCACCTCTGTTACTGAAAATCTTTCATTTGAATTGATATAACATTAACTCTGCCACCTAAGTACTTAATTCAGGAGGATGCTAAATTTAAACTCTGATAAAAGAACCTAGACATCAGCTGTCACCAACTTCTTAAAATCCAGCCTCTATAGGAATTGCCAAACTAAAGCAGACAGAAGATCCTGCCAGGCTAGCATCTGATCCCTGACACTGGTCACCATCAGATACTTCAGGGGAAGATGTAAAGTTCTTGAAGGAAAAAATACTTGGAGTAATTTGCACTGGTCTATTCAATTTCTTCTTGGCCTTCTGTTGGTAGAACCTGTTCTTGAAGGACAAATTTAATGCTCTCTCAGCAGTTTTTTTTTCACTATTAATTGCAATAATGCTGAATATTCTTGCTACCCTTAAGAATATCATGTCACTCTTGAATTCTGGTACATGCACAGCTTCTTCATGTCTCTCACTCTCCTACTTAGACAGACTTTACCCTGCCAGCAGTTGCTATAAGCTGCATTTCATCCTGAAAAGACTGGCAGAGCCAGGCCCTTATTTCCAGTAGATCTGTAGGGTTTTCAGGTAAATAATTACTGCCTGTTATTTATGCATAATTATTACTGGCTTTTGTTTTGGCTTCGCTTTCTATTTTGTTGTTTGTTTGGGGGTTTTTTTGAGGGGGAGGTTGTTGGTTTGCTCTTTGTTTTTTTTACAGTTCAAATGCTTTGGTCTTTTGCATCTTTTTCAATCACCTGCTTCCATAATCCTAGACACTGGGCAGGTTGGGGCCTAACCATGAGACTGATGCATTAAAGGATTTAGGTTCTAATAGGGTGTCTGCAAAACCCGTGAATTAGGAGCCAAGACATGTGTAATGTATAAGCTGAGTCAGTCACCCCAAAATAATGATCCCAAAACCACACAGGCACAGCAGGAAACCTTCTACTGCTATCTAGCAGGGAAAAAATAAGAGTGTCTCAAAGCTTTTCTTAGAATGCTGCTGGCTACCTGCAGTATTCAGCCATGTGGATGCAACTCTCAGGATGCAAGGATGGCATTCTTTGCCTCTTGAAGGGGCTCTCATCTACTTGTTAAAGAAATTGAGTTTGACACATCTCTTTCTTTCAAGAAGCATTCCCAGAGGAAGGGGAGATGTTGATGCCCACATCTAACTTCATAGTGTCCTGGCAGCCAGAGCTCACATCCAAGATGCAGTGGTACATTCAGCTTCTATCAAACCCTGATGAGATTGAAAATCCCACTGCACACACATCCAAATAATACCAAAATTATCAGGATACAGACCATTTGAGGACAAACTGGATGGCAGATTTGCCTATTGCACTTGAAGTTGGATGCACAAGCAGGATCCTTCCTCTTTATCTTACTCTTCATTCCTTGGAAATAAGTGAAACTGGATTCTGTCTCCTGTTACCTATGTTCCCTATCCAGTGATAATTTGGGGGTTTGATTAAAAACTTTCCAGTGTAAAATATAAACACAGTCTTTGAGTAAGGATTCTAAGGAGGAGTACCTATTTTCTGAACCTTTAAATGAAGTATAAAGCTGCTTCAAGTTGAATGCTTATGGGCATATGCCAGAATTGGGTTTGCCTTACTTAACCTTAGTTTTCTAAGCACCTATACTCAGGCAGTCATATACATCATTCCTATCATCAGCAGTGAGAGATTAAGATTTCTGAAGGGAGACTTGTTCCCTCTGTCATGAACTTTACAAGTGAGATGTAGTGATGCATCTTTCAAAGGAGCTTTTCTGCCTCTGGAACAGACTGACCATAAAGGGAACTGTCCTGGTTTAAGCCAGGATTAAGCCAATTTTCCTTTTACTGATTTATTTTTTTTCCTTCAGTAAGCTTTCTTTTAACTGGTCACAGTGTCTTCTAGCTAAGGCTAATAAGAAAGGGATGTTTTTGTAACTGCTGGGTCTTCAAGGTTGCATCTTTACTCTGCCAGCTCAGACACTACAGGGAGATCTGTGACCCCCTCCATAGGAGGCTGAATTAGACAGACAGCAAACTTGGCCAGAGATATTCCATTCCATATATCTATGTAAGGTCAGAGGAAGGTCAGAGATCACAGAAGACAACTTCCTTCCTGCTTCTTCTTCCCTTCTCTTCCGTCCATGGCCGGTGTCCGGGGAGGACTCCGTTCATCCATCACCGTCGACCCCCAGGCTTGAGCTCTCCTGACCCTCATCACTCTCTGCTTTCTCCAGCAGTTCTGGGATTTTTTGGGACTGTTCAGAGGTCAGGAGATGCTGTGGGAGTTGCTGGGGGTGGGAGGAGGCAAGAGGCTTTTGCACATATCTGAACATATTTGTATATAATTGTATATATTTTCTTGTATCATTGGTGTTTAATTAAAGCTGTGTAGTTTAGTTTTCAATCCAGCCAAGTCTCTCTCTTTTTCTCTCTCTCCTTCCCTACCTGGGTGGGAGGGGGAGGGGATCAAGAGCATTGTTGTTGGACCTGAGTCAAATGGTGACAGGAACCTACAGTGACTGCCTTAGGCTGGAACCATAAGTTTTAGGTAACTGAAATTAATGAGTGAGTCTCACCTTGTAACTCTAAATTCAAACTGGAACATAGCCACTGAGTTTTGGCAGCTGGGACTGTAACACACAGTGTATGGCCTGTCTTCCTTTTGTTGTGATTAGAGATAAATTTATCCTTAACTCTTGTTCTAGTACCAACTGGAGCCCTGGTCAGCATATTTCTTTTCACAACTGCAACATAGGTAACAAATAGAATGATAATACAGCCCACAGCCTGGATCCACACTGCTAGGCTTGTAACATGACTTCTTGCATGTTGTACTGAATTTTATAAAGATTGCTGAATTATAGCCCATTATTTGTGGACACCTGTACTGAAAATACCTGAGTACAGGGAAAGTCAGTGTAACAGCTATTTTCCTTATCTTACTCCTGCATCAGAAACGTATGTCCTCATATAATTATTCTAGTGGGAAATCTAAAATCAATCTAAATTGACGATATTGGTACTGCAGTCTTTAAGGATCACAAGAAGCATAAAATAATAGTCAGTTAACATCACTACTTCAGTCTAAGTGAGAAGAAGATGCTGACACTAGAGGTGCATAAAACTACTGAACAATTCCAAACATATGTTTACACCCTGAAGACTTAAATACTTCCCAATAGCCAACAAAAAAATAGCCCCTTCATCAAACAGTGGCAATTGGAAGTGACCCAGGTGTACTGACAACAATGCAAGTTAGAAATCCATGGTATCAGCTGATGCAGTTCCCTCCATATTCATATACCTGTACAAGGTACCTGTTCACCTGCAGAAGCTCAGTTGCTTTTTTTCCTTCAGCTGAATGGGGCATATCTTCATAAAGTACACCAGGAACTGAAGAATTTCTACGAGCTTAAAAAAAAAACCCTTTTTTTCATATTATTCATTCCTGGTGGAATTATCATTCATTGGACTGAGTCATAAAAAGAAAGCAAGAATGAAAATAGGTTATCACTATAATTTTGCATTTAGAAAGAACAAATGGGAAGATCAGCAACTCGTTAGTAGGACTGAGAAGACTGAGAAGTTCATGGACATTATGCAAAGGAGTTCAGAAGTCCTAAAGTTACATGGAACTGGCATCCCAAATTGAGAAAATAGGTTAAACATGTGCCTTTAAGATGTGAGGAGTAGATCAACAATGTATAAATGATGAGGGGAAAAAAAAAGTAATTCATCAATAAAAAAAATTGCTTTGACTTCAGAAAAGGTTAGGTCATCAATTAAAAAAATTGCTTTGACTTCAGAAAGGGTTAGGATAAAGTAAGACTTTGGAATTAGCACTTTTAAGGTAAATTGGAAATTTTCTTGGAAGTGTGGTTTGATCAAGGTTTCAGATAATCTATATACAATCCTGCAATCAAAAACCTTCTAGATTTTTCTACCACGGTGCCAGCAGTGGGTCAGAATCTTATAGGAACAGGGATCTTACAGGGCATAACTGAAAGGAACAAAGATTTAGAAAATGCTATTATCTCATTGAGTCAGAGAGCAGAACTTGGTGTTTAAATAAACTCCAATTAAGAGCAGATAATCTCCAGCCCAAAATGCTGAGGGACCCAGTGGAGGAAGTCACACATTGGTTTTAAATGTTTGCTATTCAGTTCTATCAAATTGGTCTTGATACTGCTGTAACCGTATCAGAAGAGTAGGAAAAGTAGCATCTATATTTAGGAAAAAAGAAGTAGTGTTAGGGCAACTACAGTCCCAAGTGTCTTCAAAAAGTTTCCACAATAGATGTAGAACAAAACTTTAATGAGAGAATAAATACAGATAAATGAAAAATGACATAGAAATGCCAGACTTACCTGATAATATCTGCCTTTGATAAGATTACTGTATTTCCCTTGTCTAAAAATCAGTTATCTAATCTATCTGGACTTCATTAAAGCATTTGTTGTGCAGCCACATGGGAAATTTATTAATTAAACTGGAGAAGAGGGAGATTAGTACAAGAGATGGGCGGTGGGAGAGGGGCTCAGTGCCACGCGGGGCCCCGCGAGCTGGGCTGCGCGGAGCTGGCAAACGGTGCCAGGGAATTGGAGAGGACCGGTCGTGTGATCAGACTTACTCAGTCATGTTATTACAGACAAAGGCAGAAAAAGTCAAAGTTAAATTAAATCTGTGACACTTAGGAAGTTAGGAGACATCACCAACACAGAGGAGGATCGGAAGAAATGGGTGGCCTGGAGGATCAGAATAATAGATAAGGGATGAAATTCAAAATTGTCAAGTGCCATGTTATACATTGAGGGGCCAGAAAGACTTTGTGCCACAAACTGAGGGCTCAGAAATGTCAGAAGCAGATGAACTAGAAAAAGCTGAGTTTATTATTGTCAGAAAACATTTCCAAGCCATTGATGTGAGACAGCGATGGCAAAAAGACAGAGTTCTGCAGTAACGTGTTGGAGAAGGTATTCTCAGTAAAGAAACTTTTCCAAGAAATATTCATGCACCAGGCACTAGTAAGAACTCCTCTGGAACACTTGAATACGATGTTCAAGAAAGATTAATTGAAGTTGGAACAGGTGCAGAGAGGACTACAAGAAGACTGGCAGGATGAAAAAGCTGTATTAACCAAGGAGACAAGTTAACTATTTCTATTTTCAGCATAGCAAAACAGAGTCTGAAAGTAGAAATAAATATTCTCTGTTAACATAGCAAAGGGGTAAATATTGAGAAGGCAGAAGATATATTAAGCAGCAATACTCTGTTAATGTATTAATAGAAAAAGTTCACAAAAATATTTGTTGTGGAAACTTAAAATAAGACCTGTAAACATTAGAAAATTATATCCAGTAATTTTTCAGTGCAAGTACCAGTCACGAGAAACTGACGTCTCAGTATGGAAACATAAACATATTTTTCTGAAGAAGATTATATCATACATTTCCTATGGGACAAGATTTCACATGGTCCCATAGTCTCAGTCCAGCCCTATTTCAGCTTTTCCTATGCAGCTCTATGTCCTCAGAGTTGTGCTTTCAGGAGCACACATTTCACTGCAGAACAGCAGGTGCTTTGGTCTGGTCTGAAACATGTTTGGGACTACAGCCAGGGGCTACTAATCTCTTTTCAATGGGGTGAGGTTGTTATAGCTTGTTGTGGTTTTAATTCACACACCAATATTTGGCAGAAGTTTATGTCTGTATGTTTGTATAACCCACAGTGCTGTTCACATTGTTCTGTCTTATATCCACTTATGCTAGATCTTAATAATTAAATAACAAGATACTTATTATATGGAATGTATGACAAGGCTAAAATTGTTGGAGTACAAAGTATGAAAAAATGAAAATATACCTGTAAAACTCTTGAAATAATGCAAGCTGGAAAATGTTACACTATCTCATTTTTAAAAGAAAATTTGGAAATATACTCTTTAGTCTGAAATTTAGAGAGGTATGGGGATGTTAAGGTATTTAAATAAGATATTTATCAAATATTTAGTTAAAAATATGTAAGAAGGGAAAAAGTATTCCATACAATTTTATTTCAAAATCCAGATAGCCTTATACTCACGGATTCTTTTATGCTTCCGGTTTCAACTTCAAGGTCATTTCAAAATCAAAACACTCCTCTTTTACCTACCTTCTGAAAGATGCTGGCAAGATTGAAGTTGCTAACCAAATAGTAATTCTATTTTAATTCCTGTTCATTTTTTTAACCTAAGAGGAAACCTAGACAGCATCAGCCTTCAATACAACTAGTGATTTTGAACCCACTGCCAAAAATAGCCAGCGTTGCTGAAGGGTGATGCCATGGGGATGTAAAGAACGTATGAGATCCTTGAGAAGAAGTAGTTAAATGTGTCAGCAATGTTTTACTGAGAAGCAGAGGAGCAAAAAGTAAAACAGCACAGGTAAGTGCTCAGGTTTGAGAAGTCACTGGAGCTAAACAGGCATCCTGCATAGAGATCTTACCCCATGAAGCCCGAGAGAGAAGGGGCACATGGGGAGGGAAAGGCTGGTAGTTTACTTTGGTTGGTTTTGTACCATTAGCAGCAGATGTCATGTCAAAAGGAGGCAGGAAAATAAATAACTACATGTATTAAAAAAAAAACAAACCAAAGCAACAACAAAACTTATTCTTAAAATTTCATGTGCAAATTTGAAACGGAAAGCCTGTAGCAGGTTTGGAGGAGCTGGGTTAAAAGAACATTGGTAAGAAACTAAATAAAAGATTTTCCATGTGTAATTCTGAACTTCAGAAGTATTGTATGCCATGTCACTCAAAACACAAAAAAACCCAATACAAATAAATTTCTAAGGAAAACAGAATTTTTGAAAACAGTAGGAAAGGCTGTGTGTGTGTCAAGTTTTAAACAGAGCTTTAAAGTTCTATTAAATTGTTCATCAGACACAGCAGAGAAAGAATTCAACCCATTTTTTACTAGCATAATGCCCCTACTTATACTCCTCTTAAAATACCAATGGGACAAGGGAGAAAATATTAGCAAAACCAGTTCATGGAGAGAAGAAAATGCAAGGGAAAAAAACATGGTACTATAAAAAAAAGGTTTAAAACATAAGCTTAATTCTAGTTTCATTTTCACAGTGAGACTACCACTGAAGATACATCCCTCTCACCCCCTGGGATCTAGATCCAAATCATGTCCTGGCCTCTCTGTATGGCAACTCATGAAAGGGTTTTGGGATCCATCAAGGATCCTGGTGTAGATCTCCAAAGTGCAGACTTTCACTTATCTTGTGAATGGGTATCTGTAGTTAATTCTGTTCTGCCTTCCTCACTGAAAATATGAACAAAATATTTAACAAATAAACTCATTCCCCCCTCCATAAAGCTAAGACCAGAACTCACCATAGGGACAAGTCTCCTATCGATTTAAATTGGTGCCCATGTTATCAACTGTTGGAGTTTTAGTCTTACAATACAAGCACTCCATGATTTCCTATTACATGTGGTTCCAGCACCCTATAAATATTAATCTCAAGCCCTGGTGTTGCCAGAGAATTCACAGCTCAAGAATGGGAGGCACAACTTTGGCTTGAAGCCACCTTTGTACTTCCTGGGGCCTCACTTCACTGTGCCTCAGCACAGACCAGAACTGTCAGGTAGCAAGGAGACAAACAGGAGGCTGAGGATTTACCTGCCTGTGCACCAGCATAAGAGGGCATATATGTTATCGTTTGTATGGAGAATTTCTAACCTAGGAGACTGTGCCTGCTGGAGCTGTGTCAAACGGCCTCCCCACCAAGCAACAATTGACCTGTTAATTCTAGGTACTTGAAAATAGAGAGGCCACACAACGTTTCCAGCAGAGCCGCATGTGGTGGGGCATCTTTACGTGCAGCCACCTATGCATGGTTGTGGAGAGAAACCATTAACTAAGTGCTCAGCTCCCCAGGAGCAGACCAGTCCCACAGTCAGAGGCTCCAGTGCCCAGTAGCACCCAGCAGTGCTGGCCACACTGGAGACAGCCAGGCTGGTGGGCAACAGAATCCAGTTAATCCAGAGATCTCCCTGCAAATTGTACTTATCCAGGCCTTGAGTTCCCTCTGGCTATGGAAGGAAAAGAGGCTTGATAAAGTGAAGGAGCTAAATCGTTGTTATTGCAGGAACTGGTGCTTATTTCTGAATTGTTTACCTGCATATTTTGTCTAAAAGAAGGCAGAATATTATTTCTATGAACAGTATGCTCTCATTTGGAATTGACACTAATGAATGCAAGGCCCTTTCCCCCTCTTGTTTGTACCATCAAATTAATTAGCTCTATTGTGACATCAGTATTTTTCTCAAGCAGTTCAAGGCTTGAGCATTTTCCTTTCTTTTTGTAAAGGGCATCTTCAGTGCCCTTTATCTACCATAAGAATCATGCATCTCTTGTATTTTTCACAACTAATGCTGTTTATTATAAAAACTGATTGTGATGTGAAGATTGTTATACTGTGTGGCAAATTGCCCAAACAATTACTGTAAATGCATGAGCCATAAACTGTTACTGCCAAGGACACTGGTAGGTTAGCTCTTATAAAAGAAACAATTAGAGTCTGAGGTGAAAATAATAGAGATGAGATGACAATTATTGAAAAGGCAGAACATCCAGTTTAATGTTGTAAATACAGTTTGTGGATTGCAGTGATGGTTTTAAAGTGTTCGTGGCTTATTGAATGGAATACAATATTACATACTTTAGAATGGGACCATAATTATTATTCCTTTTTAATTGTGATGTCTGATGCATTTGTGAGCAGTTGTTGAGAACATCCTCACATTATACTGATTCTAGTTCTAAATTATCATCCTGCTCCAAGGGTTTTTTTTTTATTATTATTATTTTACTTTTTTTTAGCATTTTGTTGTTCAGGGTCTTTTCTGTACAAAGTATTTTCTCTTGAGGAACTTAGAGTGCTTAGAGGATTACAGCAATAATTATTTCAGTTTCAGCCTACACACTTCACTGCTTTAAATCATCATTAGAAGTTTCATCCCTCAGCAACTCCTGCTGAGACTGTCTCAAACTCATAGAAACAATTAGATAAGAATAGCTTATCTTTATAACAATTTGTGTGTAAAGGTATTGATAAGAATTTGCTAGAAAATGAAAGAATACATTTTTTGCTTAGGAATCGTCTAAATACAGAAGGTTTTTTTATATTTGCTAATGAATTTCAATCATTCAAACCAGATTTCCAGGGTGTGAAGATCAGGGTGCATAAAAAAAGATGTGCACCCTACCAAGAAGAAGTGTTGTGAATAGACTTCGGTAGATACAAAGAGAATACAATAAAAGTTACTTTACTGAGTGCACTGCTCTTTTAATATAGGACATAGGCATAAAACCCAATGAAATAAAATTCAAATACTAGACCCAAGGGAGAACACTAAACAACTGGACACAGAATTATGGCTGGTTAAGAAGGCAGAGGTGCTGAGCTCAGAAAATCAGAACTGGGAACAATCTGCCCAGGATCTGTGAGGGGAGGACCAAGTGAGCAGCAGAGCAAAGACGCAAGCAGTGAAAGGCAGGTGGTGTCAGCACTGCAGCATGTGTGAGCTCCGAAGTTCCAAATCCATTAGTAGGGGATGGGGGAGGGGGAGAGCAATAAAGTGACTTTGAAAGAAAGTTGCAAGAAAACAAGGTACTCAGCTCTACCAAGCTTTCAGGGAAATGCTCTGAGTTGTTTTCAGGCTTTTACCTACTGTTAAGAGAAGCTGATGTCAATGCTAGGTAGGGGCGTCACAGCTGTGCTGGAAAACGATGGCGCCAGACCGAAGTTCAGGGATATGTTGGGGAATAGAGATCAGGAGGTGGCTGGGCTGTGGGCCTGGGCAACTGGCTGCCTCCTCAGGCTGAAATAACTGCCCTCTACAAAAACCCAAGGCAGAGTCAAGGGAAATAGACCTTAGAGCAGAAACCAACACCTACACAAATTACAGACAGACCAAGCCACTGCAGAGAGTGGTGTGAGTGTGGCCTGGAGCATTGTCTGTTCTGACAGCAAAGCAGAGGGCGACTGCAGCTCAGTGATCATTGCTCCTCGGTTCTGGGCTCCTAATGCATGCACTCAAATTTCTACTTGCCACATGGCTTTGCTTGAAAATACGGCTAATTCCTACCTATGAGCATTTCAGCTTCAAGCTTCTAGTGGAGGTGTAATGTTGTGTGCCTGAACCATGACACGGCTATTGCATGTCTCATCATTGCCTTCTGCTTATGTGTTTAATCTTTTCAGGAGGCATTTAGAAAACAGAAGCACAACAGGAAAAATAGTTTAATTTAAACAATGCAAAGAATAATAATTTAAATTACGTTGTTAAATTCCAAACTGACCACAAAGGAAAAGATTCAGAAATTTAAGCAAAAACTGCAAAGAAAATCAACAGCCATAAATTAATAGCTGTGCAAACATCACACAGAAATTACTGAATAATATTTTAAAATATTATGCCATTAAAACTTATCTTATTAAAATGAAGCTGTACAGGAAATGAGAGCCCTTATTACAAATCTAGGCAAAACTGATTTTCTTACATGACCTTCAACTACCAGCAGTGTTAGAGAAGGCTCAATCTAGTTCCTAGTAAATAGGTGTCACCAAACAAACAGGACTGACACTAATTAGCTCCCTTGTTGATAGTCAGGACACAGACGACAGAGGCATGGAGGCGGAGTGACCCACTCATCACTGGAGCAGTGGGTGTGGGTATTTGAGCACTGGCCTGGCAATAGCGGTTGGCACCACAACTACCATTTTAAAACTGCATTCTGAATAGAAGACTGCATTATCAGGAGAACCAGCCTGATAACCTTTACAAGCATTGTGTACAAAAACAGAGCCTCAAAGAACCTCTACTTAAATATTTGAAATCTGAGGAAGAGAATATTATCTGTGGTATTTCCCCACCTTCAGGAAGTACCCCTCAGTCTTGGTCATCTCACCTAACAACAGGGTCTGGCACCAGAAGAGGAGAAAAGGTGGGCCTGCCAAAGGACAATAAAAGCCTGTTGATAGCTTCTAAACAAGGAGAAATTAGAAAGGAAATTTGGAAAGGAGAGTGGAAAAAAATGCTTAGAATAAGCAGTATATAGTATGATGATTAATACTATCAAGAGGGACAATTGATCAAGAGAGCAGCTGTAAGGGAATTTGAGTGTTTTTGCTGAAAAGATAATTCCCAGTAGGGTTCAGACAATGTTTGCAATAAACCTATTTTTATTAAGATTATTGGATTGGTTCTAACCAGGGGATTATATTTTCCAATTATTAATATTTTCATTTTTCAGCCTTAGTTTATGATTGAAGCAGGGACATATGTGGCACAGAACAAAATGCATTGGCCTGGTTTGGGATGAGAATAATCATAGCCTCAAAGCAAACAGAGTCCCAAGAAATTAGTCTTTATTTTCTAGCTCATTAAAAAAGACCTTGAGTTTTAATGGCAAAACATTTGTACATTTTTTTTTACAAATATACATGTATATCTGTCCATTTGAAGATTTTAGTTCCATACAGTCTGAGCCAGGAGCCCAACACCAATTCAGTGCCAGGCTCAAACCTTTAATATATCCCAGACTATGCCCAATTCTCATGACTACAGGTACAAAGACTGCAGAAAAAAACATGCATAATGACTCAGTTCTACCCCAAATTAAGCTACAGAAACTATGAGGAGGAAGATTACAACTTTTTTCAGAGTCTTTTATAGCTCTGTCAGGATTGTTGTTCTTTATTATGATATGCACAAAACAGTGTTGCAAAGAAAGCTGTTCAAAAATCTTTTTACACAGCTGTTTTGTATACAGATTGGTCAGAAAATTGCATAAATCTCTCAACAGAATGGGCTATTTGAGAAACAAGGAAATTCTTTAGGAAATACTTCGCTGGAGAAGGTCAGACCTGTTGACAACTCCATTGTGAAATACTAATTCAGCACCTTACTACTGGGATGCCTATCTCCAGGGACAGGCTACTGAAATAGGGCACAAGGTGAGTTAGGAGTCAAGTTTCCTAAGGGCTAAGCTTGACCTGGCACTTCTTAGGTTGATATTTGTCTGAAAGGCCCATAGTCAAATACCAAAACTGTGTTGTAGAAAGGAGTTAGAACCTCTCTGTTCTCTTACTTCTTTCTCCCACTGTTTTAAAAGATGGAAGGACAGTAAAACAAGTACCATCAACAGCTCTTGTACTTCTCAAAATTATACCTATTTTAGATACATCTGAGAGTAGAAAACCTTAGTCTGTGTGGCACCTGGTCTTTCTCTGGATCTCATGTGGAAAAAAACAGAGGAGCAGTTCCCAAGTGGCATGTCAGAAGAGAGTAATTTCCTAAAGGCTGACTGCAATATGCTGAGGCATGTATGCATGAAGGTACAGATGTCTTTGAGAGACTGTAGATAGATAGATGGCAGTCAGGTGAGATTAAGACACAGATATCTCCCCTAGGACAGAAAACAGAATAGGTGACCACAAAAAGCCTTATCCAGGCACTCTTCAGAGGGGACAATTGTGTTCTAAATCTTGGAAAGCAATTTTAAGTTCAGTAGGTATCTCAAGAGGACAAAATTCTCAGGTATTACCATGACAAGAAGAAACTTTCATTTTTTTTTAATTGTTGTTTTCACATTTGCTCTTACTAGCACACAGCAAGAATGCAGCTCTGTCATATGTATCAATATTTCTATCAAGAACACCTGAAATATAACCTAGTGCAGATTTACTAGGGTAGCTGGGGAGAAAGGCTGACAAGCTCCCCAAACCTCTATCACGTGAAGTGGTCCAGGCTTGAACATCTCGTGCTTCTTGTCTCGCAGCTATAAACATTATTGCAGGGACTATTGTGTATCAAAGAAAAATGTAAATGCAAATCCACTTGGTGCACCTAAATGCAAGGAAAGAAGAATTTCCAGCTTTACTTAGTTCACATTCACTTGTGTAGCTCAGAGCTCTTCAGTGCTTTTTAGGACTGCTATTAGTAACCAGCAGTAATAAATCTTTCAGTTTACTGTCAGAGTTTCAGCTGGTTCCATAGGTCAGGAGGAGAGTGAAGAGACAGTCAGAAAACCAAGCCCCCCATTATGCTTTGGCATATCAACTAACATTTTCTTGTGTGTCACTGGAGGCCTAGGGATCAAATAGCCACTTCTAACATGCTCCTGAGGTGTTTAGAAGTTCTTATCTTCTCCTTTGCACTAAGGCAGGCACTGCATTCAATTTACAAAGTATTTGTTTAGACCATTTTTTCTACCTTTTGTAACTGAGAAGATAATACACATTTGTTTTCTTAAAAATACGATGAGCAATGGTTTCTCTGGACTTACACTGTAGCTGAATCAATTGCTTCAATTTCAGAGCTGCAGAGCTGGGGCTGGATCACAGCTTAAAGTTCATAATCAGAATAAACAGCTCAAATGACACTGTTAGGGAATGCATTGATTAAATATGACTCCAGTGCTCTCAGTTAATGTTTCACTGACTTTAAACATCTTTTCAAAACTAGCATTTAGCCAAGTCAAGGTGAAGGCAATGGAACAATTTTTTTCCAACTGAACATTTATGATCTGCGATACCTGAACAGCGGACAGGAGACGGGTATTGAAATGATCATTAGCAGCCTGGTTCAATTTGCAAAACAGGTATCTCAGTAACAAAAGAGTCCCTAAACAACTGAACAGAGGAGTTGCTTTAGCAATATATTTCTATTTGTCTGAAGGTCCTTAATCAGTGGTCTGAGAGGGTGTAGAAATAAACTCTGGTTCTGTTAATATTAACATTCGAGGATAGTTTAACATACATAGAGTTCCACAAAGTTCAGTGAGACTCCTTATGTTCATTAAATTATTTATTGTGCCTACTGCAGGATCAAGCCAGCTCCTGCATTAAAGAGCTCTAAGAGTAAGTTGTAATAAAGTATTGACATATTTAAATAAACTGATGAAACTATAGTGAGTGCAAAAAAAATCTTACACATGTAAAGCCAAGCAATGCATATGTAATTACAAATACTAACTTATCATATGGTTGAGAAATGATACTCAGATTGCAAAACATCAGTTTTATATGGTTTTATGCAAACGAGCAAAAAAACTTCATAGCAACTATACTTCCTATACATTAGAGCACATATTTTTGTTCTGACACATTGATGAGAGCAGTTTCCAAGGGAGACCATGGAAATGAGCAAGAAACCACTGATACTGATAGGATCCAGAGTAACTATTATACTAATATTGCCATCAAAACAATGTGTTATTTTCATATGTTGTTACTTAAAATTTGAGAAGCTTATTTTAATATTCCTGGTGCAATATATGGCTGATATATGGCTAGCACAGTTCAGAATCACAAAAAGCAGAAATAAGACAGTTTTTCAGTCTGCTGGTATTCTCCTGTTAGGAGAACATAAGTATGGTTAACAGGGGTCTATTTGCTCTGTGCATACACTGTCCTCCATAACTTCCACCTATTTCTTCAGCATTTCTGTGATAGCATTCAAAACCTTCTGTCATTCACTTAAAAACCTATCCTTAAGGTCTTTAATATGTTTCCTAATTCAAATAGTAAGTATGCCAGGATCTTGAAATATTATTATGAGACAGATGGGAAAAAGACCGTTGACCATAGTTCCTGGCCAAGTAGGACTGTTACCTGTAGGACATTTTCAAGTGGTTTACCTTAACTTATTTTAAATTACTTTGGAGAGTAATGCTGCAGCACTTTCCTTAAAAGACAGATGGAGTCACTATTGAGAAGCATGTTTTAACACTCAGCCTCAGTTCTACAGCTTGTTTTTATCTTTCTTGTCTGAATAATCTGTTCTAGACCATCTTTAATCATCCTGTGTGTCTGATAATCATGGTCTTCAAGTACCTGGAGAAGGCTTACTTTAGTGCCAGAGCTTCCTCCTTCTACAGCTGGTAAAGAGTGGAGGCAGAGACCAGAAGTCAAGAGAAGGGCTGGGAATACTATGTCAGAATTAACAGGAGTGCTGCTTTTAGCTGGCTCCCTGTGAATGGATAGCTTCTCTAGCAGCTGCTCTCCTGGTAAAAACAGTGACTGCAGTCACTTCCTAATAATAGTAATAAACTTTAGACAAATCCCATATCTGTATGCTGATGAAGGTGTAACTTGTGACTTGAGGTGCCAGAAACAACCTTGAGATCAAATAGCAGTACACAAGGAAGATGTGTGTTTTAACACCTTTTCTGCTCTCTTTTTCTCTTTCGATTATGATGTGCAATAATCAAAAGAACAAGGATTAAAAAGGAATATAATTTAAATGCCATACTTTAAATGGACCAGCTAGGAATAATACAGTTGTTTCTCATACCAAAGTGTATGTGAAACTATATCCAAACATCTTCCTCAGAAGATATGATTTTTTAATTACATCATGGGTATGTGGGAAAGGCCAAGAGAAGCTGATTTATAGATTCATTTCTGGAGGCAGCCTGGGCACTGGTCTGCCCAGGGCACACCAAGCGCAGTGCAGTCCTGCCAAGCTGGACCTTCAGCACCTCGCTTCCTTTGCCTTCCCTCAGAAAAGGAGTGAAATAGCAGCTGAAGACAGGACAGTACTCATTAACAGAAGACATTTTCTCACTGGAATTGCTTTAAGGGCAGTCAGTGTTTATGCTGCTGAGGTTGACACTGGCTCAAAGTCCTGAGGTTTTTAATAGCTTCCTTCTCATGGCACATTATACACAGAGCAGGTCTCATATGAGACATAGCCCTATTTTGTTCTGTTTCAAAGTGGCATCATGGAGGGAATTGATGTACCACCATTCAAAGAAAGGTACAGTCTAGTAATTATGAAAAAAAGGACCAAATCACTTCAGGGTGATCACTACACCTGTGGGTTCAGACGGTAAGACAGTGATAACTAACAATTATGCCAAAAATACTAGTCTTCCCCTTCCTTGTTAGAGGACAGGAGTCTAAATATACATTTTATCCTTTTGCAAAACATTTCTCATGCTTATCAGCCATTTTCCTTGTGCACTTGCTCCTGCTGCTCTCTTGACAGATGGTAAACCAGGACCAAGCACAGAAGTGGGGCGCAGCCTCACCAGTGACAGGGAAAATAGTTTGCAGGTTGTTATCACTGCACCGTCCAGCATGATCTGCAGGAGTTTGCCTCATGCAACACACAGCCAGTCCCTGTCTGATCAGATTGATGCAGGAGCCTGGGATCCACAACCAAATCATGTGGTCCAAACCTGAGGACCAGGAGAAATTTGTGTTCAGAATCACTATCCATGTCCCAACAGCAAGAGAGTATAATGAAAAGAGTGGAGTTGGTGCAATTAATTGTCTAGATGTGCATATACATGAAAGAAATCAGGGTTGTTTACTGACAGAAGCCATCTCTTTCCCAGTGACAGCCTTAAAATTTTAGGAACCTATTTTTTTTCCCCAAAGTGCCTATGGATCCTTTCAAGATTTTTGAAAAATATAAAAACTGTTAAAATTTATGTTGGAAAGAATTTTAGCTTAGAAAAATACAGTAAGAAGCAAATATTCCATTAAACTTTAGAAGACTATTTGTTCATTCCCAGATAGAGAAACAAATGCAAATGAAATGTAATGAATATGCAGGATTTTAAATCACGTGGGTTTGAACATCCAAATCTAGGCAGTTTTCAGCATTATTAATTCCATACAACTTAGCTTTTCATTCTATTTTTTTTTTGGGTGCAACTTCTGAGGGTGAAGTCCATTTTTATTTTATTTCTTAATAATGTTGTCAGAAGCAACTCCATTGCCCTCATTCACACAGCTTTGTTCCGGCTCATATTCTGAAGGGAAACACAATACAGTCATTCTGTGTTTCCTCAGTAACTTCCTCTGAAGGTATGTATTATTCCTTTCACTTAACTAACACAACTAATCCTCACTAATGACATTTAATGAGCCACACAAGTATGCCCTAGAGTGGATCAGACTCCGCTTAAAAACGTAATTCTTCAGCAGTCCTGTTTTTTAACTGAAGTGTTAAATTGCACATTTTAAGATACAGTATAATTACCTCAGAGCAAAATTAAAAGAAAAAAAAAAGTTAGAATAGGTTTCCAAATTTGAAATAAGGGCCTAGAGAAGTGTCCAGTTAAAATATCCTTCTATTCAAATTGCTATAAAGAAATATTTAATTTAAGATGTACAGCCCATGGCATGGATATCAGTAGTCTTTATCTGCATGTTTATTGTGTGAACTGTAGGTGAAATAGTTATTACTTCTGTGTATCTCTTTGCATCGATGCAGCTCCTAAGACAAGCTAGTTACGGTCCAGGATCCCCCCCTTTGCTAAATGTCCTATGAACACCCAGCACAGCACATATAAATGCTACAGAGCTTATCATTTGAATATAAAACAACAGGCAAGAGAGAGACGGGCTGGTGGAGGAGGGCAGGGTAACAGGCAGCACTGTTCAATGTGAGGCAAAGGAGTCATAGCGCACCCGCAGCCTCACTTTGCCCATTTTGGGGGGGTTGTTTTTCTTGCGCTTTTTTCTAGACATCAAAGCAAAGGAGTTTTAATGAGGGTCTGAAGGAGAATAATGAGGTACTTCTGCAGATGTCTGCAGGGTGTTCCTCCCAACTCAAAGGGGCAACATGTACAAAGACACTTTGAAAAACAAGTGAGCAATGGAGGTTGGCATCTTAGTTCTTTTGAAACGAAAGGTCCTGATGCTGACCTCATTTACACTGGTGAAAGCTGTAACTCCTGTGAAGTCAGTGAAGTCCCTGTAGCATAAAATCGATCCTGGATTACAATCTGCCAGAAATGCCTTTCAGAAGCCTTGGTGACCACTGAAACCACATTCCAAAAGTACTTTCAGCTCATTTTTGTATTTACCATAGGGCTTCTTTACATCCTTCTCCCACTAGAGAGGGTCTTGAAAGTGCCCATTAGTTAACTGTTTGCCAAAAGTGTGTAACAGATCTTAATATAAACAAGAATCTGACCACTTTGGTTTTAATATTACAAACATACGTGTGTAGGTGTATATATGAGCAAATATGTACATAAACATATATACACACACACATACGTACACACACAGACACACAAATATATGTATACTGATTCCTCTGCAGCCTGATATGGAGGAAGATAACTTCACTCTCTGATTAGAGACAAGGTAATTTTATATTAAGGGCTTGACTTGTTATCTCCTTTCCCATTTTTTAAAATACCTCTCTGTCTGAGTCACATATTATGCACTTAGTATACACACGTAAAGAGGATGTCCCAGAAGAAATGCTACAACAGCTTATGCTAGCACTAGGTATGTCACAGGAGACTTCAGGAAATTAAACTCTTAGGAGTTATTCGACCTCAGATGACCAATTTTATCTAAATTTGCAGGTCAGTCCTGAAAGCATCTTGAAGCCCAGGGCTCACCAAATTAAGACTCAGCTCTCCGCATCCATCATCTGCTCCATGTGGGCTACCTGAACTCAGGCTGAAATCACACTGCTTGCATATGCATGTGGTATCTGATAACACAGCTATTCTGAAGGGGACCCCAGGCTATCTTATGTACCCAGAATGGGTCGTGTGACACTTCTTAAAGGACAGATACAATGAACAGAACCAGGCAGAAATGTCAGGATCTGACCACATGGGATGTGAAGGTATTGCTCCATGTACTCTGCTGTACCGAGACGTTTCCCCATGATAGCATCATCGTGGTAGCCCCAGAGCTGGCCCAAGGGACACTTACCAGGAGTGCTTTGTGGACTGGCTACATGTTGGGTCTCAGGTTAGTCCCAGGGCTGCTCCTATGCCATGGTGTTGAGGAGGCACTAAGCCATGTTGCATGCCTCTCCACACAGGGCTGATGATGTGTCACTGGGGCTGACAGAGGCTCTCAGCACTGAGAGTCTGCATTTTGGGAAGGGAACTTCTGTACGGGGGAAGATCTGGCTGTCTCCCTTCTTGCACTCCCATCACTACTGTAGTTTTGTTCCCCCTTCCTCACCCATTCAGGCCCATGGAAAAGCACAAGGGATATTCAACAGCACTGCCTTACTTGGAAAGTGGATAGGAACTAGAAAATCAGCATTAATTCAGTTCTGGGATCTAAGTGTTGCAAAGCATGCTGTAGGTTCTGCAGAACTCCAAGTGATTTACAGCAAATTTGGTGAGCAAAAAGATGAGAATTAGATTTCTGTGGGCAACATTGTTTTGCCTACAGAAAGGAGTCAAAAACAGAGGAGGAAGCCAAAAGTTACTATTTCTGGGTGTCTCTCTCTATGTGGGTTAAGTTGTAAGTTAAGCACTGCCACTTTATTCTAGAACTAATATAGTACTTGCATCTATTTAATTAGAATAATATATATAAGATAAATTCTATATATCTTTTTTTATTTGATATATTCCCAATTCTGCCTTTATAAATCATTCATTTCACTATTTGTGAAACAGAAAAGTCAACCAGTAGCAGGAAAAAGGAATTATTACCCCAATAGACCACTTGCAGAATAGCCCAATCACTTGCAGAAAAGTTTGTACCAGCTATTCTAATTGCAATAGGATCCTTCCCTAAGTTATCATCTTCCTGAACACCAGTGCCATTTCTGTTTTAATAATTGCATGTGGAGAATAAAATATTAAATAAATAATGTGATAATCCAGGATTTGTTTTGCTTTGATTTTTTTTTTTTTTTTTAACTTATCAAGTCAGTGGATGTAAAGTGTTTTAACTGTACAGCTCCCTTAGTCTGGAACAAAGCTCTCACTGACGGCAGCTCAATTTATACCCTACAGAAATCAAAATTGGTACATGACTTATAAATTACAGACCCTTACACTACTTTTTAAATCAGTGACATGCATGCTCTATATTAAAACTTTGATCCCAACCAATCTCTCTGCAGAAAACCACTGACTGATATATACAAGGGCTTTACTGAAAACAAGTCTTGGTCTAACTTATCATTGAAAAAAACAACAAACAACAGAAAAACACAGCATGGGCAGTCTTAGCTCCAGAAAGAATGATTGGAAAGTTAGCATTAGTAAACTATATTGTGAATTACCAAAAGCTAAGTTGTAACCTCACCTGCTTTGTGTTGTCTTTAAGCAGCCTTTAAGATGTCTATCAGTAACCTCTTTCTGTTGTTTATTATCCACCTTGGGCGCAGTTTCTTTCTTGCGACAAATCAGTGTGTAGTTTTCGTCATTGTTGTTTGCCCAGAAGGTACCAACCGATGTTTCATAGCGTATACAGAACTCCACCTTAGCTCCATCTTTCTGGTAAGGAGGCATCAGAGAAATCCTAAAGCAGAACTGATCGGTTTCACTACCACAAGAATTAGGCATGAACTCTGCGAGGATATCACAAAAACTGAGCCAGTTATTCAGTGTCATTCGAACATACACCCTTTTTTCAAAGGATACATTGAGGACTCGTATAATGCCGTTCATACAGGTAATCCCAGGCAGGAATAGGACAGACTCCAACAATACTTTCTGCTCTCGCACTTTATGTAAAAGTTCTTCCTGTGAAGCAGGTAACGTAAACAGTTGAGAGAAATAAAATTCCTCCTGAGGGAAAACGTCATCATCAATGTCATTATTGTGTCCTGTATTTGGAATATCCCACATATCGAACTCTTTAACAGACACAAGATCAAACCCAAATGCATCAGCAAATGAAACTTTTCTTCTGGTGGTGGTTGGGGTATCTGCCTCATCTTCCTCTGAAGAAACAGAACGCCGCCGTCGGGGAAGCGGAGAGAAACGATGTTTAATGGTAGGTTTAAAATCTTCGTCCTCTGAAGAGAAATCATTTACAGGGGGGACTTGTAACAAGTTCGCACTGCTACCCTGACTAGGTCCTTGAAAAGACTCCATTGGGCTCTCTGATATCAACTGAAAGAGAACTGTACAACTAGTAGCAGCTGATATTTGAGACACTGTGATTTAAAACAAGGATTAATGTTACAGTTGACATTGCAAAAATGAGTCAGGCATATTAATAGATGCTATGGTGTGTGAGCTATGTTGGCCTCTCCCCCATCTGACAGTATTAGATGCTATAATTTCAATGATACATTTCAAATATTGCATTCCCTGTTTTTATGTGGCTCTACATCCTAAGAAGAAAAATAGTATGCAAAAAACTAACTTCTTTGCATTGTGGAACTGCACAATTGGAGCTATTTTAAGATGATAATTTTGTATTGCACCAGAAATTCGTTCTATTGCACAGATGAGGAGCTACTTATCGCTCACTAGGATGTATACTCATCAGGTAAATAGTTTCTATATGTGAACTATTCCTGCATATATTTTCAATTACTTTTTTTACAATGTTTTCAGATACAAAATCGGTATGTCACATTCTACTCTGGCTTTATACCATGCCCACTCAGTGGACCAGATTCTAAGAATGTACCATTTTTTTTAGCTAAGGATTAGCCATCGCAACCTAAATGAACCAGGAATACTATAAAACATTGAAGTGAGCACACTGGAGATAAACATCTAACACACCATTGTAAATATGTCTGGATTCACCCCTAATTAGGTTATGAAATTATCTAGTGCTAGACTGCATTTAGCATCATCCAACCAAATGCAGAGAAAAGCAACTTGCAGAATTGGCTTGTGCAGTCAACCCTGAAGCTCAAGCCTTGTGCCATACAGCTATAAAGAGGAGAAAGAAATGCTGTTTAAAGGGTTTTCAACCTTTGTGCAGGACATCTTCCCATGCTATGAAATGAATCCATGGCTTCTTAATCTACTTAAGCAGTTAGCATTTGGCTTTTACTTATACTTATATGGCTTTCCATGCATGGAAAGACACAGTCTTTATGAGAAAAAGATCATGAACAAAACATGTCAGCTTTTTCCTTTTTACTGCTTAACTTCTCCTTTTTTTCCCCGTTTTTGTCTCAACTCTAACGGTGCAGTACAAGCCAATAAATATAATGGGACTTGTTTGAAATTAGCCACATCAGAGACTGATATCAGTACCATCATCACAGATCTCAGTACAGACTAGAAAACTAACTCTTCAGTCACGTTTCCATTTTGAATCCTTCCCCCTCTTGTTACTGTGTCACTGGTAACTTTAAAGCTTACCTGGGTATATCTGTTACCAGACAATGAAGTAAATCTCATTTTACCATGAATCTCCTTTTCTGATGAGGCATCGTCTCACACCATGAGAGCATCTCCAGCTCTTACCAATGCTTCTCATCTTAACCTCTCAATAGCCATCCCACCTGCTATTGTAAAAACATTCATACTCCCCTAGTATTATCATACCTGTTGACAGCAGCCTATATAGAGATATTTATAAAACAGCTTTCTACCGTAAACTATATAATCCCTACTACAGCCTATAAATTTCTGGAATATTAGCGATTTGGAACCAGTACAGTACAATGTTGTATTTTTCAACAAGTGTCAACAGTAAGAGCCTTCAAGACTTCTTGTTCAAATATAGATGGTAGTGCTATCTTACCATGTATTCAAGAGTGTCTAAGAAACAAGTGACCTCTCCAGAGTGCCAAACAGAGAAGAGTCCAGATTTATTCAGTGAGATCCCAGAAGCATCACTTCTGCCTACTCCCACTTACTGCTCTGCACAAAGTTGCAGAGCTGATATGCCACCTAGATGCTTTGGTTTTGTACAGTGTGAATTAGGCACAGCTTGGGAAATGAGGCTTCTTGCTCTAATGGCAACTGAATTTCTTCTGTCAACGTAGTCTAAGAAAATACTACTGCAGTAATAATGCAAATCAGGAGAATTCAGCTTTGACGCTGTTACTCTAGTGGTTACACCTATTTCTGTGAAAAGCCATTTCTCCTTTTTCATTCTGTATGTTTCTTTACAAAAAGCTGCACAGATAAATGTAAATGGAAGGTAACTTCCCTGGTGGAGTCTGGTGGGTCACAGAGATAAGAGGTGCAGGAAGGAGGTGGGATGCCCACCAACTGCCCTAGGGGGAAGGAAAGGTGTACCTCAGACCAAAGCATGCTTTGAGAATTCCTTCATTTATAGTTGAAAATGGAAGGAAAAAAGCAGAAAAAAACATTGCTGGTAGACTGTACAAAAATTGGTTAAATTCCAACTAAAGAGAGTTTGATCTGCTGAATATTTTTTGTGGATTTTTTGTTTTCTTGATGCTAGCAGAAACCAAACAGTCATTTGTTCTGGTCTAGTACAGCCCTAGTTCAGTCAAGGAGACTCTTTCCATTGGCTTCAGCAGGTACTAGATTAGACATTCTACCCAAGCTATAAATCACTACATGCCGTGGTAAGGGCTGCTGGACGTTTTGAAACCAAAGATGTATTCCAATATTTATTTCTTAAACCAAGGAATATCAGTTACTTTAATTGACTCACATTATTCTGCGTGCCTGTAACTAACTTGCCATTCATTGAGTTCAAATTCTTTACTTCTGTCCTGGATGTAAAGAAACATGAAAGCTGGGAGTGACAGTCTTCAGACTTGTGTCATTATATAGTGAGAGAAGCAACATATACATAGTAAGGTGTGTTAAAATAAGAAACAAAAAATGCTCTACAAGCAGTAAACAATATAAAAGAGGCAAAAGATTCAGCTTTCACACAAGAAAGACGTATCTGTGGTACAAGGGTGGAGGTCAACAAACATAGCTGAAAACAAAGGAAGGCCACACTCTTGTGGAAAGCCATTTCCTGTCCACAAGCTTCATCTTCTGCAGTACAGAGGAGTAGAGTTTTATGTCTGTTCTCCACCTGATCTATGACTTGCCTGGACAGTTTGTACTGGGTTAAATTTTCATGACAATGCAAATATTTTATCAAAAGTGTATATAGAATCACCCTAAAGCAAGCATAGATACTCATATAAGAATGTAATTAACATTGTGAAAAAACTCTAATGAAAAATAATATTTTTTTTTTCTGTATCTTGTAAAACAGTGGCCAAAATATCTAAATGAGACAACAGAGTAACCTTTCCATTCAGAGTGTAACACCAGCAGGTAATCTTAAAATATTTTAATGGGACATCTTCTCTAATCGGTTGTTTTCTAAAGCCAAATGGCTTCCAGGTGTTCTTAAACACTTTTTAAGTAATAGTGGAGACAGCAGGTGGAATTGCAGTTAACTGTGTAAAAAACAAGACAGTTTGATATGGGATAGCTTCTTTATTGAACAGCATGGTGAACATGACAGTGAAGAACCTCAGAGAGCTCACTTGGGACATAAGTAGACACAGAGCAGAACAACAAAAGCAATAGCCAAATAGATATTTAATTGAAAAATATTTGCACCAGCCTATGTTTTTTGGCATATCTATTATTAGCACTGTTCAGCTGATCTTTCTTGGCCTTAACTAGAAGGAGAAAGAATATACCTTTTGTGTCAACTGAAAAACATTTATGTATTAAACATGGACTAAAGATGAGCAGTATAAAATCTGGTTCCACAAAGTATCTTAACAGTGAGTTCTCTAGTGTCCTAGCAAAGAGCACTTCTTCAGCTGAGTATGAGATGTATTACTTACTTCACTGCAATTAAATACGTCTATTAGGATGAGACATAAAAACATTTTCTCCTTGCACAGGGCACTATTCTAGCTGACTGCTGAATGGTCAAAAGTGCTGAACAAGAAGAAGAAGAAAGATTTTAAAGGTTGTATACTTAAGGAAAAAATATTGCTGGCATACTGTGAGAGGTATTTTGGAACAGCAGTTCATTTTTTAAGAATGTAGAGCTGAAGAAGAAAGCACGGCATTTCATTTAAGCAAGATTTTCTCTCTGAATTATACATGACTTAAGTTAAATATCAATAATAAAAGCTGAGTGAGGACAAAGGCTGTGCTCAGTTGTTTTCTGCTCTTAGTTGTAGATTATATGCCCTGTCAGAATCTTTTAATGAAGCTTTATCTTACTACTGCAACTGTGTGATCCAGGTAGAAACCACGTCACTTTTTAAAATTTGTGAGTCTTCCACACTGCCAAGCAGAAAAAATTGAAGTTTTTGTAAATGTATATAAAAAGAAACATAAGAATTATTGTAAGACAATAGCCCACATTTATATAGTCACAGCTAAGCAATTGGCAAAACTCTATTTAACCTAAATTGATGACAGAGAGGCAAATACTGACAGAAGATAAGATAGTCATTGCACAGTGAAAATTCATAACAGATTCCATGACTGCAATAGAATTTCCAAATACTCTGGTTTCCCCATTCATCTTTTCACAAACATTTCATTTATTGACAAATTAAAAAGATAAAATACTTAACTAGCCCAGCTGATAAAGTTAACCCCTTCTTTGTTATCATATTTTGTGGGAAATCTTAGATTTCTAACCATCCAATGTTTTAGCAGCACTGTAGTGAATGCAGTAACAAAAATGCTGCTTTAATAAGGATATTTGAAGAAGAATCTGCTTCCCTGGGTTGGAAAAAGTCTGTGTAGTAAGAACAGACTGTATGCTTTTTCTGCCTCTGATTCTCCTTTTCAGATAGAACTGGACACTGAGCCAATGAAGGTGGTTGTCTCTCTGATGTGAAAGCTTTTGCAGACATTTTGGGCGACAACTCCCACAAAGCATAAGGATAAAACAGGGAATTTTCCTTGCATTTTTGAGAAAGAACCTTGATTTGGGGAGAGAGATTTTCTCCCCTTTCACTTTTAATGATAGAACTCAGAGGAAAACAAAAGTTAATTCCAGAAATAATATGGAGAAAGGAGGAGCAAGCAAGATGCCTAGAAGTATGGGATTAATTTTTTTCCTTGCAGGTATATCCAGAAAGAAAAAAAAAATATCTTTATCACAGAGATGAGGGCTTTCAGCCCTTCCAAATGTATCACTTTTTGCTCTGCCTTTTAACTTTCATTCCCTGTAGACTCTTCCTTTACTTACTTGAAAGGATTGTTCATGTGTTCAAGTATGGAGCCCTTTTCTACACATTTTTAGTTCTTGCCTAGGATCTGAGTTCAAGTTTTATGCTTTTGACTTTTCAGCATTTACTACATTCAAATTTCTGAACTCGTCAGCCTGGCTCCTTTTAATAACCTCAGTTTCTTCAGTTTCTGAAGATCTGCTCTTAAAATTTAAAATCTTAATAAGATAGTTTTGCTTATTTTTTATTTAACCTGGATATTAGTAGGCACACAAAGTCTAGTCTCTATGCATAGTCTTTCTTTAAAATCCCCACCATTTACCAAGTCACTACTAAAACAGCAGAACGTGTAGCTGATCTTGTGTTTCTCTGTCGCAATATGGAGGAAGGAATACATCGACCCTGTCACAGTGGGCACCATTTGTTCTTCAGTCTGCAGCTGCAGTGTTCCATAAAACCACAAATCTCAGTAGAAATAACCTCATAATCTCCAGCAAATCCAGTATTTTGAACTGAAATCAAACTTTTGATGGTATTATTGTAGGAACCCCTTTAGGCATGACCTGCTTACAGTTGCAACAACAGAAATGGGATGATTTGTAATGAATAGACTGAAGTGCCAGATCACACATTTCAGAGCTAATCTCAATAATTTCTGCTATGATTTGGCAACTGTTCAGCTGCAAATAAGAAAGGACGAGAACAAACTGGGTAAATTAGTCATCAGAAGCTTATGAAAAGTTACCAGTAATGAAAAGATGACAGCAAGTTTGGGATGTGCCAGGCAGAGAATTTCTGGTAGGAATTAAGCAAATCAAATGAGTGCCTTCAAAATAAATCATTACTGAGATTTCAGGTCCAGGAAAATCAATTGGTAGCTCATCATGTCACCACTAGGACTTTCAAACAGACAAGGCTATTAAAATACCAAGTACATCCCATTCACAATGGTTAGTGGAAAAGTCCTCTATTAAATCTTGCAAACAAGCAGGTGGAAATCCTGCCCTGACACAGAAATACTGGATAACCAGTGTGACCTATAGCATGACATTATGAGTCTTGTTTCCTGATCTAAAACCATTGTGGCTACCAGCTGAAACATAGGCTGGTGGATTTGAAAGCCTGAGAATAGGCTTGCAAGTGGCCTATTAAGGTGACCAGCAAGAATGTGAACTTCAAGCTCAAAAGGGAAGGAGATCTGTTTAGTACCGTAGTCTCTCTCTCTCCACCAGAATTAGCATCTGAAGGAGGCAACCAAAGGTTATTTTCAGAACCCATCAGAGGCTGAACAATAACATTAATTTCAGCATCATAAGCTTTAATATTTGAGGCTGTTGTTGATGCCTTGAAACACGGATCTCATTTGGGAATACTTACTTTGAACATCAAAAGAGACCTAAAATAAGGCAATACATTTTCTTTCAAAGCTTCTACATTTTTGTTTTGTTTTGCTTTAGAACATATTTGAACGTATTTCATTACCTTCCTCCTTGACTCACATGAGACGAGTATCTTGTCCTTAACAGCATCAGACCTCAGGAGGCTGAGGGCAATGCTCTGAGGGTCGCAGAGCATGATTCTCTGAGGGGTATTTGCTCCCCCAAGTAGTTCCCTGGGTCAGCAGGACTGGTCACATGCATACTCAGCATGACAACAGGTTGCACAATTGGGATCAGAGAGCTAATAAGAAAAATGAGGAGTGAACAGGGCGGAGCGGCTGCACTTTAATTCCATTTCACTGAGAATAGGAACCCTGCAGCTACAAAATTTGATAGCAAGTTTCATTTCACACAGTACTTTCCTTTAGTGCTTAAAACAAATGTTTATTGTACTAAATACAACATGTTTGACTAAGTGCAGAACACAGGAACCAACATGTTGGTTTCAATTTGTTCTGCATATCACTGGAGGGTCTAATCCTTTCACAACTCTATCAAGCCACCATCAATTTTTCATTAATCATTATGTTTCAATGGGGAACACTGAAGGGTGTTTTCTCAGATTATAATGAAGTGAGAGGCTAACGTCATGGTCTGTTTATCTTCATACTTAACATAGTATAATTATTTTGTATTTCTTTTTCATTCACCTAGGACTCACACCTTGACTTTTGTAAACATGGGCAGTTCAGTTTTCACTGTTAAGGATGTTGACTTAACAGAGTATAAAATAGGAATCTGAGTACGTGAGAGCAGCACATTTAAAGTCCAATTTTCTTCTACTGGTTACATTCAGTGAACCAATTATTCAGCTGACTACTTGCAGTAAAATACCAGGAAGCTTAAAATAAATGCTGGACTTCGTGCTGCTATAATGAGTGAAGACTTCTCTGAAAACAGTGAAAGAAGTCCAGGCATCCACACAGTAGGAGAAGAAGAAGGAAAACTGGTTCACAGGATTCCACCCCGGATTCTCAGCTCTCACACAGATGCAAAAAATGGTCTTTCTGTGAGCGTGGATGAAGAAAGATTTCTGGAAAAACCATCCCTGTCTTACATAGCCTTAATTGCAAAGGCAATTCTTTCTTCCCCTACAAATAAACTGAATTTAGCTGCTATCTACAAATACATTGAAGATAATTTTCCTTTCTACAGGAACAAAGGTCGAGGCTGGAGAAACAGTGTAAGGCACAACCTTTCACTAAATGATTGTTTCATCAAGGTGGGAAGATGTGAGGATGGCAAAGGAAATTACTGGAGTATCCACCCATCAAATTTAAATGACTTTGTTCATGGGGACTTCAGGCAACATCGAAGGTCAAGAAAGAGAGGGCGTCAAAAGGAGCTAGAGCATTGCCTTGCTGAGAATTGTTTCATGCAGTGGGAACATTATCCTCCCTACCCAGCACCAAATTTGCTTTACCAAACACATTATTTTATGGATCCTATGTGGAAAATGTTGTATGCTGACCGACCGCAGTTTGTGCACGAATACCAAAAATGGAATGTAAACAGTGATTTAATCATGGGGAAGTTTTCACCTCTGCTACAGACCGATAAACCACAGAACATTTCTGTGGACTGGCTTTATGGATCTCCTGCTACTGCAGTTATGCAGCAGAATATTTTCCTAAATATTCAACAGGCTTTCCCTAATTCCCTTTTCTTGTCTGCTCAAAAGCAGCAGCAATGGGAAGCATTCAGACACATCTGTAAGTACTAGAAAGTACTTCAAGTGCCGTAACTTCACAGGCACCTCTGTTTTGGACTCTGTCAAGATACAATATATTGATATATATTGCTCAGTTTTGAACATTTGTATATGTTTAAAGACAACAAAATAGATTATTTACTTATGTAAGCCAGATTGCCAATTATTATAACCTAAGTCTATTAGCTTTGAAATTATAATAATGAATACTGTTTTTAATAGTTATTAGCCAATGGCATAGATTATTTAGTATAAGAGTAAGCCCATTAGCACTGATTAACCAATAAAATGATTTTTAAATTATCTTGTATTAATCATATTACTGTATACCACCGCCCTACTAGATTCAAATTAATGCACTTGTATGTATATTTATAACTATATATTCAAACATGAACACTCATATATTTACTTTTATATTCTGTTGAGTAGGAAGCATTAACACATTTTTGCCTTGTCTGTTGCAAATGTCTTCGAAATGCTATTTATCACCCCCTACACTGCTGGAAATACTGAATTATTTTTCTAATAATTTAATTGTATATGTTGGTAAAGATTCACTTGGTACTACTACTTCCAGTGCATTGTGTTGATCCAAAAATCACTGTACATTCATGTGTCTTTAGCAGTTAAGTGGATACTTTTTTCTATTTGAATAAATGTTCAGATGAATAAATATTTCAAGTGAATTAGGATTGCAATGTTATCTTTAATATGTTTTTTAGTTCAGATCTAGTTCTTAAATGCACAGCCACGTATTAATTAATCTACTTAAATGATTAGTTAATGATAGCATGACTAATTACAAGTTTATCCATTAGCTAAGTATAATCCATTTAAGAATTTTTCATTTTTCAGATAAAGTCACCTATACAATATTGCTTAAAACTATATTTATACTTCTAGTTTACATAGTCATAAGTACCTGGTTGCTTACAAAGCTATAGAGTATAAGATGATATAAAGCACTCAAATATATTTGTTAAATGTATGTATCTATCCAGCCACCTCATTGTAACAGGAACTTTTAATCAGGGCAATGTAGCAAGCATTCAAGTGAAAACATCCAGCTTTTGCTAAGTTATAAACTTTCAGAAGAACTTGCTTTGAAATATATTCTCACTGGAAATGTAGATTTGAGTAGCAAAGCCCTAAAGACTGTGCTGTGCTTAGTCACATAGAGCCCTCCTGTGTGGATGGAACTTGAGACTTGGACCAAGATGGGGGAAGGTGGGGTTCAGGGGCCAGCTGGTGGGGATACTGGGCTGAAGAAATGAAGGAGATAACTGCAGTTGGAACAAGGAGCCTGAATGTGCTGAGCAAGGAGCTACAAGAAGGCTGAGGAACACAAATTGTGGATGCCAGGTGATTATAATCAGATGAGTATGAAAGCGACAGATAAGCAGAGTCAAGGCGGGTTTAAGGAGTAGCAAGAGGGAAAAGTCTCTGCCTGCTATAGTTTATGTACTAGAATGCCTGGGACAGAATTTGACACAGTTCTTTAACTGTCAGCAAATCACTTTAAAATTACAGAAGACAAGTTACTCCAGTTTGTTCTCATTGGCTTACTTGGCAAAAGCTCGTGCAGTGCACCTGAGGATATTCCTAGAAGGACACAATGCCATTTGATTTCATCTTCCCTGCTAAATAAGAGTTAGAGGAGGGGAGGGAGTGTATAACACAGCACTTTGCTTGAGGAAATGTGACCTGTTGCTTAACAGGGCATCCTTTAAGCCTGGGGAAACCATTTTAGTTTGCTCCGGAAAAAAAAATTGCATTTTACCAGATTAGTAACAGTGGTGGAAATGTGGCACATACCAAACCACACACATGCTTCCAGATCATTATCCCAGTTTCCTGTTGGAATGCGGTAAGAGGAATTCACATGCAGGAGGAGACATTCTTCTGCTCAGATGCTCAGAATTTATTTGAAGACCACTTTGAAATTGTTTTCATACCACTAGTGGTACACATACCATAGCCTGCAAACTCCCATCTTAGATATTTCCAGTCTGATTATATAGCTGTCATTATGCTCTCTTATGTTTGATGTGTTTTAACTCTTTCTTTGTTTGTATAGCACCTGCATACTGCAGTGCAAGAGGATTCTATTAATATAATAAGCAACTATTTATTTTGTCCTCATCATTCAGTGGGCATCTGTGGCTTTCTCACTATGCATAGTTCAAACACTGCTCAAAATTACCCAATCCTTCTTTTATTATCATCCTTGAAATCCATATTATAACTTGCTTTTAAAATAACCTGAGAGATGACAAATGTCTTGAAAAACAGGCTTAAAAAGACTGAGGTCAAAATTACACCCTCACTTCAGACATCATGTTTGTGAAATAATTGTGCACTGTTTTATGTGCTCAAAACCTAGGTCCCACTTGCTCTGGCTTTCAGCTTTGAGTGTTCAGAATATTTCCAACCATCCTGAGCAACCAGGAAACCAGAGACCACCTGTGAAAAGTTTTATTTCGATAAGCAGTCTAGAAATACTGCAGCAGATGAAAGAGAGGAATTAATCTCTTTAAGGCAAACTTCAACTGCAATAATAGAGACAACCTGTTTTCTGCCTGTAATTCCCAACTGAGTTTGCAAAATACCTTCCAACTTCTGCAACAACACCCAGCATTTCTTCATTACATGATTCTAACTAATCTACAAAATAGGTCTACTTTGGATATTACATAAGGTAAGGGAAAAAGAGATATTTTTAATACAATTAAATGCAACATTGCATTGTCTTCAGCTTAGGTAAGGGCCAAGTTAGGAATGCATAAGTTAGACAAGGTGCCATTTATTTCCCCCTGGCTTCCAGAAGCTTGACATTGCAATCTTAATGTTTTTCATCACTGCTGAAGGGGCAGGCTTAGTATGTCATTTTGTGATTAAAATGTCAAAGTACTAATTTGCAAACAACCTGAAGAAAAAAAATTAAAAGCAATCAGAAACAAATCAAGTTTTTTATTCTATCTGATTTCCATATCCCCAAATTCACCTAGCATATAAAAATAATTTTCTGATCTTGAAGCATCATCCACCAATTACAGAGGACATCAAATTTCTGATAGAGGGAATTACCATTTAATGAGAAGACAGAAAGGTTGTTGAAAATTAAATGAATTAATTATATGCTTGCGCAGGAATGTCTGAGGCAGTACAAGTGGTGTAAAAGACTCCTTAGAACTAAAATCAACAGATACAAATGCTGAATTACAGAAAATCTGACAAGAACACAATATCCAAAAACTGCATGTTGACAGCTTCAGCATTTTCCAGGGGAAATGTATTACTGGGGATGATAAAAATGTCAGAAGTCAGATTCTCAGCATTTTGATGACTGTCACTTCTGTTCCGCCCATAAATCGGACATAGGTCATCTTTTTACAGCAGATCTACTTTGGGAGTACACAGATGAAATGCCAGAGCATGACATAAATAGCTGGAATGGAGGTCACGTGTACTCTCATAAATAAATATTGCACGTTTGTTTTTTTTTTTATTAAAGCAAATTACTTCTGCATAATGAAATTGTGTTTGAACCATATCTTTGCTAACATTTTCAATAAACTGTATCTTAATGATGAACAGTAAGAGAAGTAGGCCTGAACTTCAGAACCTTTTATTAACAACACTTTACAGGTAACAATTTTAAGCCAGATAATACAATTGCCTTTGCAGCTGAGCTTCACCAGTTTATACAAACATTTATTCTAGATGTTCAACAAAATGTCTCAGCCTACAAAGCCAAAAAAGTTAGTATGCAGTTTCTGATACATTTGCTGTCCAGCACAACTGCTGACTCTGAGACTTGTCTTCTTTCATATTGAAAATACCGCTGTCTGGGGTACAACACAAAACAAAACAAAGAGTAAAAGCTCTATAGAAAAAGAAGCCTCCAAGCTGTATATTCACTCAAAATTATGCACACTAATTTGTGCTCACCCAACAGTTACCCATTTGTTACACTCCCTGAAACAGGTCGTGGAAAACAGCTCTCCCTTTTGGAGGCAGGAGAGCACAAATACCTCTTCCAGAGTGGTGAGGATTTTGTAATTGGATACAATGGGATATGCCAGGTTTGGCCTGTAGTGACACCGTGAGAGAAAAAAATAAAAACAGGAAACACTCAAAGCCTCTTTGAGAGCTGGTTGTCATGAGATTATGAAAATGTATATGCCTCAACCACACGGGAACAGCATAGCATCACTGTAGGACACAGTTCTGTCTTTAAACGTGCCCTCCTGTACCTAAACCTTTGAATTTCTTTGAAGTGGAATTTTAAACAGGATCTTCCCAGGTGTGTACTATCTGGCCTCTGTATTTTAAAACTATGCAACAGTTGTAACATGCCTAATCTACATTATACACTAAATAATAATTGCTTGCAAATTAAATTATATCTGTGTTATTAAGGTGTAGTGTCGTGCTAAATGGATCATGTGAATATGGGTCAAACTACACTATTTTTGTACCATAAACCAAGTTTTGAACCTTTTTGCTAACAAATAACCACTGACCAGGTTCGTCTAAGCACCTGAGAAATGCCCTGGAAGGGCCACCTCAAGGGGCAGACAGCCAGTGTAGGACCCACACACCATCTTGCTTCAACAGTAGTTTGGCATAGAGGATGTAGCTGTAAGAAGCCAGAGGTTGGGCTCTCCTGTGATTTTTAAGGATGTTTGAGTCTGTGTTTAAACTATATTTAGGTAGGAAATTGGATATAATGTCCATGAACGGCTCCTCTTCATCTTACCTGTTCCCAGTACAACTGAGGAGCTGGCCAGCTGTATTAATTGTTTCATCCTCTCTTCTGGTCCCAGTGTCTATTCTGTCCTTTTGTGCCTGAGTTCACTTTGCTGTTTTCCAGTTCCGATCTGAATTTCCCACTGCAAGTTCTCCTGTGGCCCTCCTCTGTTACCTTCTTATGCATGGCTCACACAAGCTCAGACTGGATTTTTAAATAATAGAATATGCATTTACATTTTTAAAATAAACATATTAAAAATCAAAACATATAACAAGAATACTGTACTGTTTCAAATCCAAATAAATTAGAAAAAGGTTAGATACCAACTAAAAAAAAGTGATATCTCTATAGCACAGGATATACAGCTCCATTATAGGAGCAAATTTTACTGTCATTCTTTGCTCCTCTTCCATAAAAATTCTGAAGCTGTGTGTCACAATCCAGTCTGTTCAAGTTTTAGTCTTTAAAATATACAAGCAACATGCTAGGGTTCCTGGTATGAGAGTAACACGTGTAAATACTAAGGACAATAAAATAAATAAGCAAGTAAAACAGCCATTAAATGCAACTGAAACAACATATATATCCTACTTTCCCAACCTACATATGGATTTTATACATTAAATTCATTTTCTTTCTAACTTTCAATTTTCTATTAATATTTTCCCAGCTCACATTATGTGTAAAATGGGTAAGTGAAATTCCAGAAAAAAAGAAGTTGTAAAGGAAAACCATTGTATTCAAAGGTTGTTCTAAATCTGGAGTCTGTAGAAGTAGTTTGAGACAAGCCTGCAGACACTTTGAAATGGATTTTATCTGATAATAGCTTCTAAAAACGGTTGTGAAAGCATTTTTACAGAAAACATCCATAAACTGAACTTCATAATCCAGAGGAGTTTACACTGTTCAGAAAGCAACGTTGCACAGGAACTGAACTATTCATACAAATTCTGTACAAGACCAGTTCTAAACAGCTAAGTAGCAAGTTGTTGAAATTCCTTAACACAGAAATGTTCACAGGCATTTGCAATATGTGTGTGTCTGGGTGTGCACATGAGCACATATGCATATTTATGAATGCTCAAAGTCCTATTCATAATGGTTTATAGTTTTGCAACACGTTAAACAACTTTATGTAAAAAGTACAGCTGGTTTAAAAAGCAAATAAATGATGCTCCAGTATTGATATCTGGTACGTTTGCTGCCTTCACTGCTCCTCATATTCATGAAAGAGCAGCTAGACATGCGGAGATAATTATCCCATTATGTTAGTAGTACCATCTCAAAGATGAGATTAAAAACTGTAATTCTATTTAATCCCTGTAGCCTGTGACAAAATCAAAGAAAAAAAGGTAATGAGAATACAACTCACAAAGCATAAGTAAAAACAATGTCATAAAGGATGCTTCATCAGTTAAAATCTCTAGATGTACATTCGATTCCTGCAAATGAAGAAATCATTATATAAAACATCAAGCACTGGCTTCACAGAACAATTCTGAAATGCAAAGCAACAAATTAAACAGCACACAGTAAGAGTCAGAATCAATCAGGACAGAATTTATGTCATGCTTGAAAGCCTTACTAGAATTCATACAGCAATGCTTCAGTTAGTAGATCTTTTGTTAATTGAGATACAACAATACATACCAAAATTTAGTAAGAAATGGCAGATGTGCTACTAGCTGATAATTACTTTGCAAATCTGAACCAAATAATAGCTTTCTAACAATTAGAGTAATCAGAGTAATTTTAAGGGTGGAGAGAACTAGGATGATATCAAGTTTGCGATATAAAAAAACTAGAATTAATACTTGAATAATCTCCATCATTAATCAAGAAATAAATCCATCTTGCAAGTCGATTTCTTGAGAGCAGTTAATAACTGCCATCACACTTTCCTGAGCCTGCAATCCAAATATAGATAGAAGAATGACTGATATTAGTTGTCTGAAAGTGACAATTCCCTTCTGAATATCACCAGAACATGTGACCTGTATAATACGAAGTTTTGAAGTTAAATGATCTTATAAGGAAATAATTCAGCAGCCAGCTTGATGATTACTGTGCATCACAAGCATAGAGACTTAGGTAAACCTGCTGCACCTTAATGCTGAGAAACAGTGCTATTTTTGGGGGTGTGTATTTATTTAAATTAAAAATAAAAAATCGGTTTTACCCATTTCAAAGCATTTAACAGCATTCCTAGTGTCTTCAGAAGATTTGAACCCCAGTTTAGAGGAACAACCATCACCCAACAGGTCATAGGCTATTTTCCAGCCAATCTTCCTGCTGAAGCTGTTCCTCTGTGTGTTGTAAAGCTACGCAAGACACAATCAGTATGAGCTTAACTTGATATTACTACGTTCCCACAGGGTAGGGGCAAGGAACAGCTTCCCACAAGGAGTGAAGTCCGAGGTGCAGCCCCTGCTGCAGTGCACCCCTCACTATTTACTCCAAATGCACAGTAGGTCAGGATATGGAGAAGAGATCTCCTCTGCCTCTCAAAGGAGTTTCATAACAATACTCACCAAGCCAGATTCTCACTTGGTTTTATTCCTTCTCCAATTCTCTTTCCACTTTGATTGTTTCAGTCTATAGTGAAAATGGATCATATTTAAGACAGTCTTTGGGTTTTCTGGGGACCTGATGTGTGAATACTGTAGACTACTGGTAGCACTGTAGCTTTTTAAGAAAAGAATCTAAGCAAAAGAAAAATAAAAAACTAAACATATTGGTCATGATAGCTCTGAGAATACAACCCGCGATGCCATTTGTCCAATATATATAATGATTATTTTTTTCCTTAATAGCCTGATCCTTAATTCATGAAAGTCAGCTCTGATTTTTGTTCTGATGTGAATAACTATGAAGGGCAGCAGAGAACAGACCCAAGGTATTACAGTGAATATATTGTTTTATAGATTCAAAACATTCAACAAAACACATTTTATTTAATGCATTTGAATGCATTAAATCCATCACCAGTGCACAATCTGACAAACTCCACAGAGGTCAATGACTGTACATCTGCAGTATCAAACAAACAATCAGCCAGGAGAAAAGATATGAATGTGAAAGCAAAGTCCTATCTCCCAGTGACCAGAAGTCATCTATTCATATAGGACAAGAACAGATGAATGAACTCTGCTGGAAAAAAACAAGGTGCTTGCTAAACCTTTTGAATTAACAAAGTAATTTTTTAGCAAACAAAAGCAAAGACAAGTTTCCAAGATCCAACATTCCAGGCCAATGAACTGTTTCCTAGAATGGCAGTTTGATGTATACATGTGAAAAGCAACTAGAAAAGCTAATTTTTCTAATTGTAATTCAATACAATACCCTCACTTGGAAGGCCAAAGATGAATTATGGTCTAACATGGCCAGTGGATCTTGCTGTGAATTTACACTGTGATATAAACTGTATCTGACAGGGGACAAGTGCTAAATGGAGAAACAAAATTTTAATTCTACTGGATTTTTTAAAAGTTTTTGTTTGTTTTCTGAAAACTGTTACAGTAGCTACTCTAAAAAGCAAAGCTGCCCCTTTGCCTGCAGGATGGTAAGCTTCTTTATAGTATCTTAATGAAATACCGAAGACTTTTCTACATCAGGGATTCACTCTTTCAGGGAAAGTACATATGCAAAACTATTGCAAAATAACGGTGTCCGGGATTTTACGGAAGGCTGTATGCCAGTGATGGCACAAAGTCTGGCCCTCAGTGGCTAGGTGAGTGAAGACTTTCGTTTCAAATATGCTTTTATGATGTTTTGTGTTCTGTGACTTGCAAGAGGAGACAGATTAAATGAAGGGTTTGCTGAACTGTGTGGCAGAGACCTATTCAGCATATTCAATATACCTGGATTTTTGGCAAATACATGATCTGATACTTGAAACAAATCAACCCAGTTTTCCTAAAAGTGCCACCACCATAATTTTTAATGAAAAAAGGATTAAAAATACTTTTGCCCTAGTTCAGTGCAGATCATCTCACAGCTGTTTATTGTCCCAGCTTCTTGGTGATATTTCAGGTCTAGTCAGAACCATGAAATGGCATGAAATTACACTGACTGATTGTAGGAGTGAAAAGAAGGCATGTCACAAAGGAAATAGAAGTAAGGACAGTATGTGCATGGAAGGCTGATAACAAAAGAAATGCTCCCAAGTGTGCAGAATGAGAGGCAGTGGGGGTCAAGGTTGATGAAACTTTCCAGAGATGATGAAGTGAAGAGATGCAGAGAACAAAAGAACATGGCTGCATGTTCCTCAGTAAAGTTTCCCTGTATTTTATCCCATCAGCTGCCTTAGCATCTTTCTGGCCATTTGTGGCATTTTCCCATACCATGGCAGGATTCCAGTCCTGGTTGCAGTGCATTGTTTACCTAGCAGCTACCTGCCTACAAAGAGGCCCTGGGAAGGGGAAAAGCCCTTCATCCTTCTTATTTGTCCTTTGAATTGCTATCTTTGAGAAATTCTCTTCACTTTGGACTTGGATTCAGAAGCCTCCAGCAGCTTCTGTTGTTGTTTTTTTGTGGTTTTCCTTCTTTATTATTTTGCAGTGATCATATCGGTGTACAGCAGGGTCAATGTAAGGAGAATTGAGGGAACCAAGCACAGAACTTCTGACAAGATTTTACACTGCACTGAGGTGGTGGCAGGGATGAGGTTGTGTATTCAGTGGGGACAAGAGAGAAAATGGGGTGAAGAGGGATAGGCTCTGGGAGAAAATCTGTCTGTTCCTCAATCAGCCAGCTTGCTCACTCTCTGGCTTATCACAGACTCCAGCTGCCTCTCAAAAACTTTGTTCATTCAGAATAGGAGAAAAAAAACCCAAACTGTCAGTGGCCTGGCACAATCAGGAGCTGAGCTACTGCATTCCCAAAAAGTTTCATCACCACTTTGTGCCTATCAAGTCAACAGTGTGAGTCAGGGAACCAGGAACAGTACTCGGAAAAAATATTGGCTCACAAAGTGGTGATCTGCAGCTTTGAAGGAAAAGCTAGATATTAGATAACATCATAGCCTGTCAGACCTGCAACCTTTAATTAAAGCATGTACAACTATGCTCTTCAGTCCTCTAAGCAGTGATATGCAGCTTAAAATGCAGTATTTTCAGAGGCAGAAGGTTAGCTGGCAATGGGTCTGAAGGAAAGCTGCTACATCAATCTTTCTGAAGTCTCAGTTATGTCTGGATGAATCAATAGCAACCTGGTATCCAATGTTGTGCCTGATATCAGTCTTCATCATGGAGGCAGGTGACACAAGACTGACACGTGCTACATCACTGCAATTATACCACATGGATGCAAGTCTGTTTAACCATGCGATTCACCCTGCATGGGTGTACTACACATGTAGATAAACTCCTCCTTTCCCCCAGAGTTTCCTAGTGTCAGTGTTCCCATTCCTTCAAATGTTGGTCACCTGGTGAGATCTGTCAGCAAGAGCTATCATCATTGCAAATTGCAGTGGTGGGTTTCCTTCATGACACGGTTAGTAAGCTTTGGAAATAACTGAAGCCCCCATGTCACTGGAAGTTCACTAGTGGGGTACGAAGGTAAGATGATAACACACAGATGAGAGGCCCTGTGTAGTATTATCTTAATGAAACCATGCAGCCCTAGCTTTGGCTTTTTTCATAGATTTACTGTAAGAACTAGCTTCCCAAAAAGAGGACTTATCAGTCTTGCTTTAAAGACTAATGCTGTGGTGAGAGAATTTGAGAAGATCATTACCAACATCTTTACCAAAACTAAGCACCTTCTCACAAAAGGCAGTATATGTCTTAAAATGCTTTTCTGATGCTTCTGTTTGTTGACAAGTTAAGAACATGCTGATTTAAGGGTACATTTTATACATGCTTACCTCCCATGTTTGTAATTTGTGTGCTTTACCTATGTGCAATGCACTGTTAATTTACCCCATAGTGTTCCCCTGGAATATAATTTGTACACACGTAAAATATCAATGTATTATCTAGAAATGAAATCCAATTGAACCATTTACTGTGAAATCCAGTCTTTGTTCCCTCATTTTTCTACTTCACTGACTGTTGCTTTTTCTAAGTATTCCTAGAGCTAGCTCTCTTGCACAACCCTTCATTACACTGCATTATTTCTTTATTTGGGAAATAAAACTAAAAAGTATTTTTATACAACCTAATTTCCCATAATTGTTGGGATGATGCTAAGGCTGTTTTTCAGGAGAGAAAATGCTAATGAATTTTATTGCAAAAACACATTGAAATTCCACATAAATTGGTACCACAGTGCAAATGCTACTCAACTGAGACTGGCCAGGAAGGGAGGAGAAATAAAGGCCAAGTCTTGCTTTAATACAAAGGATATGAGATATGTTTTATTTGAATCAAACGCTAGTTAGCAACTGAAGCATCTGGAGCACATCTGATAACTTGGGTAAAATGTATTGATGTCTCTATTGATTTTTCTAATAAACCTTCTCTATGAGGGAGCTACAACTGAAAGTAGCAAGTGACTCAGCTAATGCCAACCCTAAGTAGTGTGGAGATCTTCAGATACGCAAGATGGGTCATCACTGAATTCCAGAGTCCTGGCTTTCCACTCGGAGGCAGTACATGTCTCTTGTGCCATGAGCCTCTGTATTTTTTTTCAATATGAATCCTTTTATGCATTTTTCCATTGCTATGGACAAGCAACTTTGTTCATAAACTGGAAGATATACACATGGATTGAGGTAATATGTAGCCTTTATACAACTATACATTAACCTTAGAATAAGGCACACAGAGCCTTTTCTTCAGTCCCAAAACTGATTCTTATGTTGAAGTACTACACAGGAGCATACATAACACCTGTGAATTTCCAGTGAGTTTATTTCCGGAAGTAACTCTGAAACTCTATCACACTTGTCAACTTCTCTTGGTACTTGTATATAAAAAAAGGATAGCAGGGAATTCTTGCACTATTGAAAACATTAGAACTTCTATCATTGCCTTCAATGGGACTAGAGTTTCCTGGACACAAATAATATTCACCACTGAACTAACGGCGAGTTTTATTTTGTACTGTTGCATTTAGCCTTACAGTCTGTTTTCTTAAATTTAGATCATAGTGACAGAATAGGTCTCAGAATTGAAGGAATTTAAAAATAATAATAATAATTTTAAAAAAAAATAATAATCCAAAAAATCCAGGAAAGGCATCCTTGAGTTTCACTTAACACTCTAAATACTTGAATACAGCACGTAACACTTGAAATACACTTTCAGCAGTAGGAATCCAGACTTCTAAGTTTCAACTCCAAAAGGTCCAAGAATGGAGCCTGTCATAAAGAGCATCCAGGGCCCCCGCAGTCCTTTAACCAGTTGTGCAGGGGGGTTTCTGCATGCCCTCACTGCAGTGAGAGGATTGATACTGCTCCTTGGACACTCATTGTCATGAAGGAAGGGGAAGAGCTGGTAAATGGCTGCCCTATGAGAAGCTTTTGCTACTCTTTGTACAGATACGTAATAAAAATTAGTAGAGACTCTTCTTTTCCCTTACTTACTCCTTTCCCTTCTTACTCCTAGTTTTTTGCTGGACTTCATTCAAACATCGTTTATCGCAGTAAACAAGAGAAACAGCCCAAATTATATTGCCTTTAACACACTCTCTGAACTAGGCTCAGGGCTTCCAGATGAAACACTTGTGAGGTGGCACACACCTTCTTCACCTCAAGACTCTTCCAACTCCAGAAGTCAAAATCCAGCCTGCGTTTTCTTCCGGGTTCTCTAGCTTTATAACATTTTAGAAGCAATTTCTGACCTCTGTCACATTGCTAATGGAAACTTCGCACCCAATGATTTGAAAAAAGGCACTCTGAGAACACACGGTTTGCAAAAAAAAAAAATAAAAAGATAAGACGTATTTTGGAAAAAGACAGTAAGATTGGGGCAGGTAGGAGAAGACAACTTCAGTTTGCTGCACTGCAGGCACCAGGGGCTGCCCCGCACCTCCCGTCAACACCGCGGCCGCAGGTCACCTGCGCGGAGCGCGGGGCGTAAGCGCGGGGCGACCCGCAGCTGCAGCCAAGGTAACGCTGCAACTCACGTTCCGGCAGCCGGCGCATCTCCTCCTCCGGCCCTAGCAAGCCAAGCTCTTCAAAGTTGTATGGAATTCTACATGAAGAAGAACAAAACAACCAAAGGATTTTCTTGTTAAGTGCTGTTGAATCCTGGAATCTTTCCCTGTGCGTCTCGCACAGACTCATCCTGCAAACCACACGTCCTTGCTTCGCTGATTTAATACGGCAAGCAATAATTAAACACTGGGAACGGTCCGGGGCGGGGGGGCCGTCCTGCTCCGCCGTGAGCCACGCGGTGGCACCAAAGCGCCGCTCATCGCCCCGCGCCCAGCTCCGCGCCCTGCGCACCGCCCTGCGCACCGCCCCGCGCACGGCGGAGCAGAGCGCTGCAGCCGAGGCGGGCGGGCTGTGCGCGCTGCAAGAGGGCGGAGCGGGCAAGAGGCAGCGCGGCCGCGGATCGTTTCCCTTCTCTGCGAGGGCGCGGGGTGCGCAGCGAAGCGCGGAAGCATCCGCAGTGCTGTTCGGAGCGCGGGCCGGTACAGGCGGGCACAGCGACGGCCTGTCCGGGAGGAACCGGCGGGTCTTCGCGTGAAGAGGCGAGGTCGTGGCTGAGGTGCAGTTACTGGCCCTGCGGCCAGAGGTGACAGGAGAGTTTACCAGTGCCAGCGTTCAGGTGTCAGGGTTTGCAAGGTTTCTTTCACACCTTCTTAACTCTTCTCTGCCCTCATAATACTTGTTATTCTTGGCACATGGAAACATGACGGCGTCATGACGCGTCCACCGAGTCATCGGATTCTCCTGCTCCAAGTGCCTTTCTTTCCTCTGTGGCAGTGGTGCCAGCAGAGCTCATGCCACCAGTACTGTGAAAATAAGCACATGGACTTTTAAGAACTGCTTTTTAATTGCCCTTTCATCCGTCTTAGTTTTTACCAGGTTCACTAATCATAGTGGTGACCCAAAGAACTCTTGTTGTGCTCTGTGGGTGTAACTTCACGGCTGCCCAGAGTCCCAATAAAAGAGAAAAGACATTCAAGCCCAGCCATATCTCAGTGACTACATGTGATATTTTGCTGGTATTACATCTATAACTTACAGGTCTCAATCAAGGCCTGACTCTGAACCAAATGTTGGACAAACAAAGCCTTACTGAGTGCCCAGTGAAGGCAGTAGAGGTCGGATGGGCCCCATGGGGAGTGTTCCTAGCCCAAAGAGCTTACAAGTTCAAAAAGACAAAACAAACAATGACAGACATAACAGGCATGCAGGCAGCTGCCTTGGCCCTGACCCTGCAATTTTTTCTGGTCTGGTTTAACCCTGTCTGAAAGGGTACACTATCTGGACCTTACTTTAAATGCAAATCTTGCCTGCTTACTAATCCAAGGAAGCTGAATATACTTCCCTTAATGTATTCAAAATTGAGCCTGTAAAAGTAGTACCAGTATTAAATATGTTTTCAAATATTTAAACCATCAACAGAAAATAAAGTGTCGCTTTTTCTGCATCTAATATCCTTATTTTAAAAATATTATTTTTCCATTCTCTTTTCTCTCTCCACTTTTTTCTTTCCCCCAGCTCCCCCCAGCCTTTCCTATTCTGTATTAATTATTCCTGGTTTTATGCACCATTTCCTATTTCAGATTTCTATCTTGTGTGTTTATCTTTACTCGTGTATTCCCACTAGGTATCAATGAAACTATTCACATTCTTAATTAAACACAGAAAAAATGTTACAAAATTACTGTTTTGCTTTTTATGCAACTATTAATCCCCAGATAATATTTTCCTGAGCTCTTTTCATCTTACCCGTCTTTTGACTTTGGCTCTGGGGCAATGGTTCCTCAGCTGCTTCATTTCAACCCTTTACCTTTTCTATGGAATTTTAGGTTCCCAGCCTCTAGCCACACTTACCATCCCTGGATTACAAGAGTCTATTTCTCCTCCCTGAAACTTCATTTCAAGGTCCCGCTAACCTGCCCCAATCCAGCTATCCACCTTGCCCTCCCCCAAGTCCTGCCACTGACCTTCCAGCAGAGGAACTGCACTCCCTCATTGCTTTACCCACCAAGCCAGCCTTAGCCAGATGACCTTGCCTCGGCCAGGTCCTTGCCTTCCACCTGCCTCCAGAGCTTTCCAGCATCCCCAAAGACTGATCTTACCCTTGCACAACCAACCACCTTCCCTACCCAGGAGGTATCTCCTGTCTGGATAGCTGTTCACTATGCAAGCTCCATGCAAACACTGTTTGTCTCCCTGTCCTCATTGAGTCACACTAATTGTTACAGACTTACAGGAAAGAGAGGTCTAGGATGAAAGGAGGGCAAGGCAGAAAAGGGAAGCAGGGAGAGAAAACAAATGGAGGTGACAGAGGAGGAATTGGATGGAAAATTCATGCGGGTTTTGATCCTTCCTCAGCTCCCCTTCATGTGGTAGTATCCCCTCCCAGCTTGAGATCTAAATTGAGCCGAATTTATTTGATTGTAAAGATATAAACCATTAAAGTGGTATACCTTTCCCCCTTTTTACTTGGTCAAATTCTAAATGTCAATAAATTTGCAGAGCCTGATTTCAGAAAATTGTCCAGGTTAACCTCCATTCATGTTCAACACTTCTACCTGCAATTCTCTGCTCTCAGAGCAATGAGACTGTCACAGGGAAGAAACCTTCAGCTTAACCTTCACATTTTGACCACCTGGTGTCTTTTTTTTTCCTCCTTGGTCAGACTGTCTCCAGGAAGAACTCTAGGTGTTCCTTTCTTAGGAGGAGCATTTTGTGGCTCATCAGTAGGCATCACGCACATCTCAGCTGAGCAAAAGTAACTCCTTCTATTTGTGCCTTATTTTAAGAAAGTGTAAAGCAGTAAATGAGACTCCTTTTGTGCTTATATATTTGCCTAATTTTTGAGTATGTTGCTGAACAGAAAGTATCAATACAGTTTGAAAGAAACCAAACCTAAGTGTTTCTTATGAAAGATCTACCAGAAAATTCAAAAGGCTTCATATGAACATGTTGCTGCTTACTATGAAGCTGCCTTTCTCTGGACGTTGATTGTTTCTGTACAGATTACATGATAGTACGACTTAAGACTGCCCCTACCCCCTCTCCTCAAGCACATTCTTTACTTTACAGAACACCAGGTTGTTTTTTTCAAATGTTCCTTGGGAGGTACTCAGAATCCCTACCGTCAAACCTGAACTTCAAAGTCGAGCAGTATGTCTAGTGCCCATCTTCTCAGCATATTTTTCAAGGACAAATTATAAACATTTCAAGCAAAGTGCACTTATTACAAGTTTGTTTGCCAAGTACTTCTGCCTCCCTTCCAAGTTCCAACTATGTCAAAGCATCTGGTTTACAAACAGGTTCCTCCCCTCGGCTGGTACCTGGATGCCAGGGCACAGGGGCTTATCGCTAATGAAGGAGTTTCCCGGATGAAAGGGTAAAATGCCGTGGGAGTCACTTGACAGACTCTCCCTTGTCACAGAATGTGTAGATATGTTGTAGTCACTGAGCAGATGAATGAAGTGATGTGCAGGAGGAGTAACTTCTTTGAGTTCTTCCAGAGCCTGATATGAAATTCCCTTATGTCAATAGATTCCTGTTGATTTCTATTTACCTTACATTTGGCTTTCAGGTAATTATTTATTCTAATCATGAGACATGGCCTACCCTGGATTTATCTTCTTTAGAGGAGTTTGAGGTCATCTGAAATTCCTGAATATTTGCAACTTAGCTAACAAAAGGAAGTTTATTGCAGAGGTATATCAGTCTAAAATATTTTGTTCAGAAAGCAATACTGCCCTTAGTCTCATTTTTACTTATAGCTAGACCAAATGCAACTTACATAAAGGATAAGTTATTTTAACTTGATGCTCTGGTCAACCTCAATTTCAAGGGAACATAAATCTGGCATAAAGCCATGTGCTTTGTGTGCACCACGTGCCACACTGAGATCTACCATTACAGACTTAAATACAGACTGCCTGCATTTTTTTTTTCTTTTGTTTTTTTTTTTTTTTCCTTTTTTTCTCTGTCATAGATTGCATAGCAGAATTAAGAATTTTCAAATACTCCTCTGTAGATTTGTGGGAACTCAGGAAGAAGTTGCACCAATAAATGTAAGCCTGATCAGAACATTAAATATGTGTGACAGAACTGCTATTGCTATATTCTCCCATGACTCTACTCTGAAATAATATTTTCCTGTCTTTTACAGAAGATTTTAAGAATACGTCTCCTGTTTTCTGGGGATTTCACCCTAATTTGTATAGGTATGTCAAATGTGGGCTTAGCTCAAAAGAGAGGTAAGTCTTGTCTAGGCAGTAGTGCTAGTAGAATTTTCCAGTAAATTCTCTTCTTATTTTCCATTCCTTCTAAAGAATTTCACCCTTTCTATGAGTCCATTTAAATGCTGGTTTTAATAATCTATATAATACTGCTAAATTTGCATTACTTGTCTTTATATTATTTCATTGTAAAATTAAGTATATATATATATATTCAATTATACAATTTCATTCATCATTTCATAGCTCTGTATGAGATTGATGCCTAATCCTACACCATACTAGATATTATCTTTTCCTTCCTGTGTTATGAGGAAGGAACACTGAGTCATGAAGTAGTAGTAGATCCCAAGGTCAGAATTATCTGTCTAAATCAACGGAACTAAGCTTTCAATATCATGGAAAATCTGCAAACATTTTGCTGTCTCTTTTATCAAAATGGTGAACTGTGCTTGCTCACTTGCATAAGTCTTTATTGCACATACTCTAGACAAGTTATCAGATGTATTATTCACATTCAGTTCCTTGTAGTCTGGATGTTTTGTGAACTGGGTGCGTCTGTCCCTAACTGTAGCACATGTATGCAGGACAAAAGGGCAATAGGAGCTTTCTTCAGCTCTTATGAATCCCTTGCAAAGACAAAAGCAATGACAAATACAGTGTTTGCAAAAAAAGGGTTGTTTCAGTGTGGTCCTGACTGCTCAGTACCTTGGTTACACCTGTGCTGTCACGTTATCTCAAGGCTCAGGTCCATGTGGGAGCTCACCCTGCACATCTTACGCACTAGCTTGGGCTCTGGGTCGAGTTTGTAGCTTCCAGTTGGACATGAGCCCATGGAGATGACTGTTTTCATGATAGGAATATCTAATACTGTATCTGTATATAATTCTGGCCAAGCACTTGGAAAGTCATCTTTATTATTCTAAGTTCAAAATTTAAAAAAGCAGAGAAGTAATAGCATGACACCATTAAGGCAGAGTGAAAAGTGGAGCAAAAAGTAGAGCAAAGAAGTGGTTGGCCACATTTGGTAGCAGCACTGGTTAAATCTTTCATAAAGAGACCGATCAGAGTGAAATCAGCATGCTACTAGAAAAAAACACCTGATTCCCTGATTGGTGTTTATTGTTAGCTTTTCATTTCAGCTGTGGGGAAACCAGTGCAAGAGCTGCCTGAAAATAGGACCTGCCATCTGGCTGGGCAGAGGCAGTACATGACTTTTTCAAGCACAGATCATTCTATGGGCTACCTAATCCAGTGCCCTTTCTGTGAAGATGTGCACAAAACTTGACCCATGTCTCTTTGAGCTGCTTTTCATTGACAGTAAAAGAATCTTCTCGTGTTTATTCTGTTATGTTTTTTCATTATGAAGCTTATGTATTGTCTTCTTTTCTTGTTCTTGTACTCAAAATGCTGAATTATTGGTCATGGTTCTGTGTGACCTGGTTCTGATGTTATTAGTCTGGCTGCTATATTTTGTTATACAGTATTGCAGGTACATGACTCTTTGGAAAAGTAAGTTTCTTTTGTGAAAGAACTTCTATTGTATGCCTGTTTTTCACAATATGTATGTATGGTGCCTGCTGCAAATGATTGTCTGCTGTATACATAAAAATAAGGTGTTTTAATCATGATGTGCCTATCATTCCTGCTGGCCAATTTACAGTAAAAAAAAAAAAACTTTAGAATGTTTTTTTAAAAAAGAAGAACTAGTATTGCTGGAAATTTTATACTTGAGGTAAAAAAACAAACCCCAGTCTTATTCAATACTGCTCACTGGAAAATCCAAGTGTGTACCATTCTCCACTGTGTTTTCTGAGACTCATCAAATGTCGGCTGGTTCATATCAATGGCAGGAATGAAATGTCAGAATTATAGGCGTTCTACGTTTTGCTGGATCTCAGCAGCCAAAACAGAGAGGCATCTTGAGCTGACCTCCACTGATGAAGAGAAGCAAAAGGAAGAAGTCTACAATTAAAAGAAGCCAGAACCCCAGTGATGATGTGATTTACGAATCGTAACCACAGCTTCCAAACCAAAAAGGAAATGTCTGATCTGATGAATTTTGGTGTGATATTTTACACCTCTGAAACACTAAAGATTTTTCAAAAGTCCAGATTAGACTAAAATGGGAGGAAAGGGATTTGTTTCCCTCAGTAAGGTTGCTTTTTCTACACAAGCAGATTTTGACTGGCAATGAGGGCTTCCATTGCCTTAGGAATGTGAGGGGTTAATTCAAGCTGTCTTGATAGCAGATAATAATTATGTGATTTATGACCTCTGTCATAAAGCGTCCAAGAGATCAAAGACCAAAATAATGTTAGTTCATTTTATGTTGATCTTTTCAATGCTAGTAACAGATGAGACTTGGGTTTTTTCTTTATAAAAGTAATTTTTTTTTTTTATTGCTGTAAGTGCAGTAAGCTGATTGTTGCTTAATATGTGTCATTTTCACTGTTTATCCTTGAATTTGCATTATGTCTTTTCCATCCATAACATATCCAGTGGACATTTGGTATCGTAAAGAAAACTGCTAAATTTTCTAAAAACAGGGACTCAAAAATACATATTTTAGACTTGGGTCATGGGACAGTCATGCATTAAAATTTTGTTTTAAAATTTATATTTTTTATATATATGTATATACCCTATTCTCTCTCTATGTGTATATATATATACACACACACCCTTTTAAAATCAGTGGTGCACCACTAATCATTTTCCCTTCAGAGTCCTTTAAAAATTTTTGTAAAGTGGCAGATATGTTATATTGCTCTTCAGTTTGGTCCATTTAATACTGCAAACTTCTCTGCTGTAATATTACAGGTATTCTTTTCTGCAGGGAGGTGTGCTGAAAGTATCATCAATATGGAAATTCAAGGAGTTTGAGTAAGAATAAAATAATTACCCAAGTTGAATTTTGACAAGACACCAAAATCAAGATAGCCTCTTCCTTATAGAAATGCAATGAGTAGAGGTCACAGGGTAAGTGCTCAGGAGTTTACTTTCTCTATGTCATTGGAAAGAGATGGCACTTTAAGCATCAGAGTGTGTTGGCACTGGACACAGGATTGGATCAACACTGATACCAGAACAGAAATGTCACCTGTCAGAATCTTTACAGCTTTCCCGGTTAAAAAAAGAAAAAAAAAGAAAAAAAAAAGAAAAAAAAAGAAAAAAAATCCAGAAAATTCCCAGAATTCTAGGCACTCCATATCTCAATTTGCCCTCTGTATAATGCAAATAATAATAGTTACTAACTTTACAGGATATATGAGTGACTCAACTCATTAACTGTTGTCTATGAGATATTTTTGCTGGAAAGTGATATGGAAATGCCAAGTTTTATTTATACAGCTATTGGTACTTTATGCATTAGGAGACACTTAACAAACTTGTTTAAAGTTTTTAAACCAGCTTCCAGTGGTATACCTGTACTTTCTTTGGAGGTTGGTTTGTTTGTTTGTTTGTTTGTTTGTTTTTCCTCCAAATACAGTAGTGTCTCATGAGAGCCTTGTTCAGCTACAGATACCAGTAAGGACTCTCTTCCTTTCTTAGACTCGTATGTTTTGTACTGGTACATTTGGAGGCCTCTGTTTTGATGGCTGATGGCTCCCCAGAGCTCAGTATTTCAGCCTGGTTTTTCATAGTTTTGCAGATTATAAAATGAGAAATACTATTGTATAGAGCAAGCTGTTAGAGCTGCCTACATCTTGTTTGAGCTACAAACTGTCTTTTAGAAAAATATTTTTTAATTGCTATTGAGAAGGAATCTGCCACAGACCTTAGGAAGTTGCTCAATCCAGTTGGCAAAAATAGGCATCTTTATTTCTAGCATGATTTTGTCCAGATTTTCCTACTTCTTTACCTTCTTATATTATTGCTAATTTAGCGCATTTGCTAGATTTAAGAGTCCATGGTCAAACCTGTATAATTCCCCATGGTAACAGCTTAGAGGTCAGGTCCAAATCAATCTTTAGTATTCTCCACTGATCATCTAAGCAGATTGAACTCTTTGAGTCTTTTACCCTCAAGCATGATTAACAGTCCCCAAGTCATGCTTCTGACTCTTCTGTGAACTTTTTCAACAATATTCCTGAACCATGGACTCCAGAACTGGACAAAATATTCCAGTAATGATTTCATCAGTGCTAAATACAACAACAGTGTAATAACTCTCAACACCTATCTTCATTCATTATTCCTCTGATGCCTATTTGTTAAGCTCATATTAGACATTTTGTGCACTGTGTCACCATGGGAAATTATACCCAGATGACTATGAACTTTGATCCCCAACTTTTTTTGAGAAGCATTGCTTCCCAGAACTGTGGAACCATTATCTAATTACAGGCTGAAATGCTAGTTCTTAGATTTTTGGTTATGTTAAATATATTTGCCATAGTAATCTCAGTACTGTTTGTAAGGGATCTGTGTTGGTGATGACCTTCTGCACTCGCCTTTTCACTATTTTGTTTTCAATCACGGGTACTGATGGCCTAGCACTGGGGCAATGGTCAATGCCTTAAGGTTCAGCGGATGGACAAAGACTATCAAAGAGCCACAACTTGGTAAGATTCATTTCCAAATCCTGCAGAGATGAGTAAGAAAGGTGATCACTTTCCTTCCATGATTATACATCTGGAAGTTCCTACTGATCAGAAATTCTCTAGACCTTGCAAAATAAAGGTACTTAATACCATCTTCTGGTATTGAATGCCACAGTTCAAGGAGTTGCATGAAAATGAATTGTCTTTTTTTTTTTTGTTATATATATGATGAGATATGATGAGATGTAATTGAGCAGTAATTCTAAAATTTACAGTTCTATTAAAAGAGCCTCCTAAGCTATAAGGTTTAGTTGAAACGTATTTAGCTAAAGATGCTATTTAAGCAAGTCCTACAGAGAATAACAGATTTCACAGGTATACTGAGTACGTATACCCAGTTCCATATTTAGAGTAAGCAGACTGTAGATAATGTTAAGACATAACTGATTCACTATCCCTACAACTACTCACAAATAACAATTTGTTAGTGAAAAGCATTAAGTAATGAGATAAGAAATAAATCTTCATTAGGTAGGTAAGTATAAATGAATTGTACTTCTAACTAGAATACTACCTACATGATATTTCCTTCTTTACTTCTATTTTATAATTCTTTTTTTCCTTGGTGTTATTCAGATTTACTATGTATTACATGTATGCATTATTGTATATATTTGCAGATATGAATATTGCATATATGCATATTGTATCTATGTAAATATATTTATTATTGTAGTTGGGTTTTTTACAAACAATGCTGGTTTTGCAAAGAGCTTTCTAGCAGGATGTATTTGCTTCTCTTCAAAAATGTGCTCAGAGGAAATGTTGGAGGGTCTGTCAAAACTAGTTACAGCTTCTTCTTTCTCAGCCTGCCCTGTCCTGTCTTGCTTTGCTCCTCAGCTGAAGTTACAACATAAAATAAGTTTGTGAACTCTATATGGTTCTAATTTATGAAGCTGGCTTTGGTCCCTAAGGGACCATATGCTGGCCAGAAATCATCACAATAAAGATACAGTTCATCTTCCCTCTGAATTTCCCAACCTTTCTTTTGCTTAACACGCTTTTTCGAACAAGACAGAAACCAGTGGGAACCAGCTCCTGTGGTTTCACACCGTTTGACAGTTCCCCTCAGCCAGGGGAATTTTTACACTGGCATCTGTGACCAGATTCCAAGTTTCTTTCCTGTTCAAAGACTGCAAAACAGCTGGGTCAAGGGGCAGAGAGTCTATCTGAATTTATTTTGCTTAAGCTTGAGGTCTGGTCTTGCTTAGCTAACAAAATCTCATTACATCATAGCCCATGCAGCTATGCCTTGCAAAGTGTTACTTGAACAAGATGGTGAAAAGTAATTAAGAAAATGATGAACAGTGATTGCTCAGGTGAGGTCACACGGAGATTTTTGCACCCAGTACTCAAACCTTCAATCAAAATTGCAATGAGAAAAAAAAATTATGCAAATTTATTTCATGCTCATAATTTTAGTTTCTGAGGAACTCTCTTGCTTTACCAGAGAGGCTAGTTCCTTTGTTTCATTGTAAAATTTTCCTCTCATGTGCAGTGATACAGAGAGGTCAAAGAAGAAAACAGCAGGACTACTGCTCCATAGATATTTTCTGGACTACTGAAACCCGTAAATTTTAAACCTTGGCCTATTGTTTAACAAAAAAAATAACCCAAAAAAATACTTGCAAATGTGCTGTCAGTGTTTTCATACTTGTGTTTTCATACTTACTATAGCACATTAATAAAAAAATCAAGAATAATTACAAGACAAAATCCAGCTACATTTTGAACCCAGAATTTTTCCATGCTGTAACAAAGTGATGCATGCTGCCACATGAATGAGTGAAAGAGTGTTTCGAAGTAACAGGATGTGTACTCTAAACAGCTATGGTTATGGCTGTTCTCTGGCTAGAAATTACTGTTGACTTCAAATTGTGCTGCAAGATCCATTGTAAACTAACTGAAATAGATTTTTTACAGTGCATGATAGAACAGAGTCCTCAACTTGCAAGTGTTAACTGCTATTGAAATATAAATCTTAAATATTAATAATTTTAACACATTCCCTTTAGTAAGACATACTTTATGAATACATCTTCCCACATGTAATCCAATACAGCAGTGTTCCTGAATTGTTAAACTGCCTGAAAGGGCAGCAGTAAGGAAGAGCATGGATGGTCCCATTCTTCTTCATGGGGTGTTAAATACCTGGTGATGACAATTCTAATGTCAACACTGCTCATAGATTAGAAAGCCAAACCTGGCTATTGTGATCATGGACCCTTAACTCGTACACCACTCAGGCTATGCAGTTTTCCAGAACTGATTTTTATTTGAATGATAGTATACTATAGGCACTTGCTTTAGAAGTTGATTGTGATGGGGAACTCCTGCTAGCACATAAGAAATTATTCCAGAACAATCTTAGTGTTAAAAATGCAGGTGCCATCCATTGGAATCTCTTCCATGTTGTCTGCTACAGTGAAGACCCCTCTATTATCAAAACCTATTGGTTTGTAGATATTGTGATATATGGTTTTAGATTTATTTGAATTCTTGTTACGCTTCCATTAGCTTTTTCCAAGTGTTAACCACCTCTCTTGAACTGGGGACATACATTTCTTCTGATCACAGCCTCGCACTGGGGCCTGCGTAAGGATTTTGTTCAGTTGATTATCTGTCATGATCTCTGTAGGTTTTGATAGAAGTGCTGTTTTTTTCCAACACAGGCCCTTTGTCTCACCCTCAGCCCCTCCCAGGAGCTATCCTCTGCACATCTTGCATTCCTTTTTCCCGTGTATCATTTTTGCATGTATTTCATTCATTGTTTGGCTCTGATATCAGATTGACAGGCCTATCCATGCTGTCCTGTTTACCACTCAGAAATAGTCAGAGCTTTTGCATTCTTCTATTCTTTTGGAACTTCCTTTGTTTTCTCAGATTTATTGGAAATCTATATTAGTGTTAAAGCAAAAACCTCATCCCACTGTTTTAAGGCTCTTGAATATCAATTATCTATGCCTATTTATTTTAAAATCTCTGGCTTTTTAAACTACTGCTTATTGTCCTCTTTTGTTGCTCTAAAACCACAAAGTGTTTATTCATCATGTGTGGTGATCAAATAATTCTGCATTAGCTCTGTAATTTTTAATTCTGTGATCACCTCTTCCTTATATGAAACTGTCCCCTAATTCCATCTTATGGTGGATGCATCTCTCTGAGTTAGGAACATATTACTGATAAAAGTAGCTCTCCCTTTAAATTCTATTGCAATTTTTAAAATGGTAATGTAAAAACCTATGCTTGGGTTGAACTTCCTCATTTATCACAATCTTTCTTTTCCCCATTGCTACAGATAGGTATTTACAATACTGTCAAATTATATGATTTGATGCTCTGCATTGGACACTCCCTGTTCCTCTATTAGCACATTTATGTATTAGTGTTTGTTTGTTGGCAATTTGTCATGACCTGGAAACAGATTATGCCATTCTTCTGCTGACTGGGGTAGTTAGAAATAGCACGTATTAGCCAAAATAAGTCTTTAGTTTTGAAAGCTAGTTTGTTTCATTCCCTGTTGAAAGGCACTATGGTGATGCAAAGCAGCAACATGAATCTCCTGTCTCATCTAACAATTTAAGAAACTTTAAGAGGCCATGTCATTAATAAAATAAGTATATAAGGAAGTGCCTAAAATTCAAGTTGTTTGATTACCTTCTTACTTCTGCTTACCTGCCCCACATTTTTCCTAAGGAGATCAAAACATTCATTTTAACAATCCAATAATGTATTTACATTCCCATCAGGTTTCAGGCCAACTAAAATATATTAATTTTATAAATGAACAGTATAAATTTCTCTTGTTTACCATTCAGGCTCCTGACACTGATGTACAGTGCAGACTGTTTTTTAATTTTGCTATCAGTACCTGAATCTTATTTAAAGTGGGTGTTTCTGTACCGTTATGAGGGTTAATTCAATGCTGAAATGTAGGAATGGTTGTTTGTATGTCCATTGTTATCAGTGTGAGTAGAGGGAGAGATATGCTAAGGGCAGTGTAGGGACTGTTCAAGGTTGTTTGATGGTTGTCTACTACTTCAAAGTTTCTCACAATATTTAGAGTCTTTTCAAACATGTCAGCCCAAGAAGAAGTCAAAGTTTAATTCTGAGGAAAAAAAAAACAATCCTTGCTGTTTCTATATGAGTACTGTGTCCAGTTCAGGAGTCCCCAGTGCAAGAAGGACATGGACCAGCTGGAGCAAGTCCATTGCAGGGCCATGAAGATGCCAGAGGGCTGAAGCACCTCTCCTGTGAATACAGGCTGAGACAATTTGGGCTGTTCAGCCTTGAGAAGAGAAGGCTCTGGAGGGACCTTATAGCAGCCTTCCAGTACCTGAAGGGTACTTGCAATCACAGCACTTGGGTTTCATTTGGTCTAGCATGGGGTCGCAGTGTCACTCTGCAGAACAGGGACCAACGTCTGGCTGGAGCAGCAGGGCAAGTGTGGGTAACCAGCTCAGTGGGGAGGATGCTTATCAAAGAAAGGGTCGGGTGCTGCTCTAAGGACTGATGGAGCATTTTACTTAACTGCAATTTAATGCTCAGCTGCACAGAGGATGCGAGTTTTAGGAGGTTGGTTAGGCTGAGAAAACTCACCAAGCTTTTCAGCCCAACTATGACAGTTTTTATTTTGGGTATTTTCACAAGTGGTATCTTAGGAGCCTAAGGAATACTTACTGGCACCTTATCAATTTTAACTCCTTGGGAGCGAAACAAGGATTTGGAAGATCACAGTCTTACATTTTGGTGCCTAAACTTTAGCACTATCTTACGAGTCAGATGCCAAAACTTCCAGAAATTATGAGCTGTTCATGGGACTCATGCAGCTACTTGTTTATGTATGTTTGTGATACTGCTCCCTGGGTTATACTTTGGAAACTCACCAAAAGGTTTAGCAGCCTGAAAACTTTCCTCACCTTTGGATAAACAAGGCTTTCATATATGCAACTAATACTTTGGGACCAGGACCTGAAATGTCAGCATGGCATATTTCTCCAAACCTGTCCACACAAAATAGGAAAAGAATCCAGAAAGATGTATAGGTCATATTTATATATAGTTGCCAAATACAATGACAAAATTCTGCCATGTTTTTCCAACACAGAAATCAAGTCAAAGATCTGCACAGCCTTTTCCTTTTCTTTTCTCTTTTCTTTTCTTTTCTTTTCTTTTCTTTTCTTTTCTTTTCTTTTCTTTTCTTTTCTTTTCTTTTCTTTTCTTTTCTTTTCTTTCTCTTTTCTTTTCTTTTCTTTTTTTTCTTTCTTTTCTTTTTTTCCCTTTCCTTTCCTTTCCTTTCCTTTCCTTTCCTTTCCTTTCCTTTCCTTTCCTTTCCTTTCCTTTCCTTTCCTTTCCTTTCTTTTTCTTTTTCTTTTTCTTTTCTTTTTTTTTTCTTTTTTTCTTTTCCTTTTTTTTTTCCCTTCCTTTTTTCCCCCTATATCAAACAAATCAGACTGGCACAGTGTAATCCCTCCATTTCAGTCAGTACTGTTCAGAGCAGCACTCATTTCAACTCAAGCAAAACAACTTTGATCACTATACTTTGTTTTTCTTTTCTTCAGCAACTCTTAATTACTTGATTTTTTTTTTTTACCTGGTTGCTGCAATAATGTCTATGGAATAACCTAACAATGAAACTACACTGAAGCACATATGAGTGTAGGCAGTGCAAACTCTGAAATGATCAGCAGAATTTTGGATCCAAGTTTTTCACCAAACGTTCCTAAATCACTTGTTTGTAATGGCCTAGGTATTTCTCATAGCAGAGGAAAATATCACAGGATTTCTTTCAATCAGATGAATGTTAAAACACCTTTCTCACCAATTCAGAAACCTTAGCTTTTAATGTTGATTCAAAAAGCTTAATTGGTTATGAGAGCTTAACTGACTAGGGAGAAAGCAGAAAAATCAGTATTTCATTTTTTTTCAGGATAACATTAAAATAACACAGTAGACAAAGGAATTCAGGATAATCCAACATTTTCTGAGACAGCCTGGAGAGTTAATGTACAGCTTCAGAGAAAAGGAGTTTCTTCTGACATGTCAACAAGCTGAAAGTGGAAACTTCCTTCTGAGTATCAACTACTCAGATATAGGATATAGGAAACAGTTTCTCTGGGATGAGGAATCAGATTGGAAAACAGGATTTGCATGAGCATGTTAAACTGCCACCTTCACCTCATAGTAGTACTGGGAAACGCCTAGTGCTAACTGCAGTCTAAGTACTATGATCACTTGCTGAAGACAGGCAAAAAAGCCGTGAATTTTCACAGTAGAAAATAAACAACTTGGAAGTTGACAAGCAAGCCATTTGGATCACTACTTACTAAACCACGCTTGCCTTAGAATAGAAACTGATAAAATAATTATAAACTTGACGGTTTTCATGGCAGGGTTCTGAGGGAATCCCTGCCTGCATGGTCCCCTTGCTGAGTAGCAACTGGCCTTTGAAACACTGGGAATACCATTACCCAGAAAATCCCAAACGATCTTCCTTCTTGGTTGTTTGGTAACTATGGCTAATGGGGATTTGCAGCCATTTAACTGATGAATTTAGAAAGAGTTAAAATCTGAATGGGAACTCTCACAAAGCACGTACCGTGTTTATTCTGGGGAATATAGGATCATTTTATGTTTCTGCTAAGTCTTTGTTTACAGCTCTTGAAATTTTAAGAGTAATAAGAGGTTGCATTAGGACATCACAGCTTCTTCCCAGATACTATTCCAAGGTGTGGTTTTTGTAGATTCCTTTTCAGGATGCAGTACCGCAGAACTGGCATACAAAATGAAATAAATGGAATCTCACAGCTGGAGAGATAAGACACCTGTGAGGTTTTCTTATGTTCTGGTTGGTTTGGGTTTTTTTGTTTGTTTGGGGTTTTTTTTTGTTTGATTTGTTTGTTTGCTTGCTTTTTTGTGGTTTAGATTCGTTGTGTTTATTGCTTTGTATTTGCTTGTTTGGTTGGTTGTTTAAATTTAAACTTTGCTTTTCATGATGCTGCCTCTTCAGGTCAAGAAGTACCGTGAAATGTGGGTGCCTGTGCATTGGGAAAAGCAACTGCTGGTGGCCAACAGGTGCTGGCATCAACCCTTTGGCCTCGCAGGGCGCAGCGAGGCAAGTCGCAGAGGATAGACAAGTTTGTGAAGGGTACCAGAAGCTGCCGCCCATCACTCAGGAGCCTCAACCCACGCCCGGAAACCCACTCTGACACTGGGGCAAGGTTTCCAGGCAAAAGAGAAAGTTTCCAGCTCTCATTAAGATTTATTATACGTCAGAACTTCTGTAGTCCCGAAGCTTAACGACAGATGGTGGTGTAACTCCACCAATTTTGTAACGTCTCCATTTGCTTTGATGTTGTAATACAGATTCTCCTCGGTTTGACTTCGGTTAAAACCAGCAATTTCTTCCCTTTCCAAAGTGTCTCGGGAGCTGCGCGCAGGGAGGAGGGGAACGAACGTGTTTAGGAGTCTGTTTGTTTTCTTATTCACTTCCTAAATAATCCTAATGGAAAATGGCAATCTCGTGGACACCTATCGCTACCAGCTGCATGAAGAAAATATATTAATTAAAGGAAGACGGTTTCAAAGCGGTTTATTTGAAGTGAGAAATACAATTGCGCAGATGAAGTCTCGAACCGCAAACAGCAACAGATAAAACGTACCAGCCTTTCTCATTAGAAAGCCCAGTTATATTTTACGCCGTAATGGTCGTTATAAAAAAACCCCAAACAACAAAAAAACAAAAAGCAAAAAGCAAAAAACAAAACCAAACCCACAACAACAACCAAACAAAAAACAGTCAGGAAACTGTTTGTTTAGATCAAATTTTCCGTGGGACCGGCGAGCCGCGCAGACCCGAGCAGCGCTGAATAATTGAAGCAGCCAAGCACCGTGTTGCTCCCCGTGTTTGATTACCCACCAGGCAGAGGCTGTCAGCGGGGGCCGTTTGATCGCGGGTGGGGGTTTACATCTCCTCGAAACAAAGCGCAGCCCAGGAGGGGGGCACGGGTCGGGAGCGCCGCGGGAACTGGCGGGAGCGGGGGACGCTCGGCCCGACGGCGGCGGCCGGGACAGGGCAGGCCGGGCAGACCCGGGGGACGACGTCTGCCGCCGCTCCCGTCTGCCCTGCAGTCCGTGGCCGCCCGGCGCCCAAGGGAGTTGGCGGTGCCGGTGGGCCGGGCCGGGCCGCCCCGCCGCTTGGGTGGACCGAGCTCTCCCCCCAACAAGTGCGCGGCTCTGCGTCTGCCGCCGACATTGGCGTCTGTTCGCCCGCCGCGGACGGGGTGGGAGGCAGACCCATCTCTGTCTCCCCACGCGCGCGCCTTGCCACCCGCCCGCGCCCACATCGGGGACGGGGAGCCACGACCTCCACGCCGCGCAACCTGCGCTCCCGCCGCGCCCCGCGCCTTTGCGTGCAGAGCTCGTCGGCGGCCGGAGCCCACGGGGCCCGATTTCGTTTGCAGGCCGGGGAGGAGCGGGGCGGTGGGCCCCGCACGGTTTCCCCTCGCCCCGGCCACCCGCGGGGCACGGAGCCGCGGAGGACGGCTGCCCGCGGAAACTTTGTCCCGCGGCTCCGCGGGGTGTGCGGTGAGTGTCACCCGCAACCGTTGCGATCGCAGTCTGCACGGAAGCAACCGGTTCCCCGGTAACCCGTGCTGTGACGGGGCGGGGGGGAAAGGGTGGGGGAGACAAAAGAGTGGCGAGTAGCAAATAAATATATTTTACGACCACCCATCGCAGCGCCGCGCCCCCGCGGCAACCGCGAGCCTGCCCCGGCGCTGAACTTTCACCTCGCGAACCCGGGCGCACCCCATTGGCTGCCCGCCACCCGCCGCCGCCCCGCACGGGCCCCGCCGCCGCCCCGGCCCCCGGCCAGGCCCCGGCCCCGGCCTCGTCTCCGCGGGCGGGTGGATGGGTGCGGGGTGGGGGTCGGGCCGCGGCCGGGGGCCGCCGCGGGGGGCCCTGCCGAGTTGCCGGAGTTGCGGCGGCTCCGCCCCCGCAGCAGCGGCTCCCCCCCTCCTCCCGCCCCGCCCGGTGCTGCCGGGGGCCGAGCGGCGGCAGTGCCCCCGCCGGAGCTCGGCGGCTTCCCCGGGAGAGAGCGGCGCGGCGGCGAGCGGACGGTCTCCCACTTCGCCCGGAGCAGCGAGCGGCAAAGTTTGTGGGGTTTAAAATCCTATTTAATAAAAGTGCTGTTCGTTCTGAGTGACATCCAGTTGTGATTCTGGTCCTCCGCAGGGACAGGGAGCCTTTCCAATTCAAAACCGCAGGAGGAGCGTGGGGTCGGGGCTCCCGCGCCGTGGTTAGGAGGGGGGCTCCGAAGTGACAAACCTCCCGCGGGCGCTGTGCTCTGCCGCCGCGCTAACGGGAGACCTCCCGCCCCCGGCACCAAGTGACTGAGAACCGCGATGGGGACGAGGGAGGACAGGAGCAGCTTCTTCCCTCTTTAGCCACGATGCCAGCTCTTCTCCTCCCTGTCACCCCCCTCGGGAATCACTTCAAAGTTTTTTTTTCCCCGGGGGAGCGGCAGCCCCCGGGCCACGCTGCCTCTAGACACGGGGAGAGCGGCTGGTCCCCCTTGCGGGCCGCCGGAGGACTCCTGCACCTTGCTCCGAAATATCCCGGGGCCGGGTGGTGAACGGGGGAGAGAAAGAAAGTTTCGGGGCCCACGCGTGGCTCCCCGGCACAGCTGCTGCCGGCGGCCAGGCCCGCCTCGCTGCGCCGACCGCTTCCCCGGCGTGTCCCCCGGGCCTGCCTCCGCGCCAGGGCCGCGGCACCCCGAGGGCTGCCAGCAGGCTCAGACAGCGGCACTGCCAGCACAACACCCGGCTTTGTTTGCTGCCCGTCTGCTAAACTCGTTGTGTCTAACGGGGCCGGCGGAGAGGAGCGGCGGGAAGGGGGAGGGGGCGGGGAGGGGGCAGCAGCCGAGAGCAAACAACTTCCCCGACGGTTTGTTTACATAGCAGGTGGACCTGCCGCCCGCCGCGGGCCGCTCTGGCGGGGACCGGCCGGGGGAGGCGCGGCCCGGAGCGGGGCACGGCCCGGATCGGGGCACGGCCCAGCGCGTCCAGCCGCACTTGTGTTTTTTTTTGTTGTTGCCATCCCCCCTCCGCTGCTCCCCCCCCGCATTATTAGCACTTCTGTGCAGGCCACTCCGCGATCATGTGAGGGCTTCCTCTTCACTCCCCTTTCTCCAAAGGAGTCGGTGTGTGCAGCGGCGGTTTTTTCCTTTTTTTTTTTTCCTTTTTTTTTTTTTTTTTTTTTTTTTGCATTCCCAACCAAACACATACACAGAGGCGGCACACTCCGCACACGGGTGGACCCCCACGCCGGGGGAGGGAGCGCGGCACCGCCAGCGCCAGGCAGCGCCAGCCGGCGGGAGGGCGTGAGGTAGCGCCGCCGCTCCGCGCCCGCGGAAGGGCCCCGCACCGCCCCCGGCCCGCGCGTCCCGGCGGCGGCTCCGCCCGCAGAGACTTTGCATGTGCGCGCAGAGGCGCGCGGCTCCTCTCGCCCTTTCTCTCGGTGTCCCCTCGCCGGGACGCCCCGCGCAGTGTCTCCTCCCGGTAAGTGCTACCCCCGTCCGCCCCCCCCCCCACCCGTCCTCTCCTCCCCCCGCTCCTCGGTGTGACTTTGCTGCTTCCACCCGCGCTAACGCCCCCCCCCCCCGCCTCCCGCCGCCGCCGCTCACTGACTTGCCGCCGCCGCGGGAAAGTTTGGCCGCGACCGGCGCGGCCGCTGGAGTGACATGTGTCAGGTCTCCCGGCACTCGGGGGCACCGCTCCCAAAAAATGCACCGCGGCGGGGGGTTGTGGCGGGGGGGGCTCGGTGGCAGAAGGCTGTTTGTACTGCGGCCGAAGTTTGGGCTGTGCCTGACTAACCCGGCAGAGTGGACCGGCGGCGGGAGAGGGGCAGCAGCCGCCCCCAAATCTCCCGGGGCGGCCGCGGCTGGGAGCGCAGGACCGGGTCGGCAGGGCCACCCTCCCGCCGCGCAGGGCCGCGGTGTCCGCGCCCCCCGCCTCCCCCCTGCGTAATTAAAGCAAACAACCTGTAGTCTCGGCGTACGAGAAGTGCGAGGCGGGGAGGGCTCGGGGCTGGGTTTCTAAAGGGAGCGTGTGCCCAAGAGGCTCGGCCGCCTGTGGCTCGCCTCCCCCTGTGAAGTTTTGGGGTTTTTTTTCTCCTTTTTAAAAATTTTGTTCTTTTTAATTTCATCCCTTCCCGAAACCTCCCCAGCAGACAGCTCGGGTGAAGAAACGTGTCACGTTTCTCCTTTGTGTGCTCTCTGCCTGCCTGCCGGAGGGAGAGGCGCAGCCCCCCAGCCCCCGCCTCTCCTCCCGGCCGCCTCCTCCGGGCGCCCCGCGCCGCCGGGCCCCGGGGCGCCCCCGCTGGCCCGGGCGGGGAAGCGCAGGGCCGCGCCGCGGAGAGCCGCTGCCTCCCGGCACTCTGCCCTGCGCGGGGAACAGCATGTCGCCCACCCTCTCCATCTTTCGCTTGCACCCCCCTCCCCCCAAAAACAGACAAAAAGAAGCCTAAACCCAAGGATTAATAAATAATGCTGTTAGAGCTGCGGAGTTCCGGAGGCTGCCTCCGTGGCTGGTGCGTGGGGGCTTTCTCTTGAAATTCAAGAGGACTGAGAGACCTGGAAAGTTTTGAAAGTTTAATCTTGAGGAGAGAGGAGAGGCAGCCAGCCCGTGGCTGTGAGGCGTGCTGGGCTTTGCTTCTGCAGTCGGGAGCGCCGGGGCAGAGGGAGGAGGGCAGGGCGAGCGCGGTGTCTGCTCGCTCCGCTCTCTGCCGCGCACCCGCAGCGCGCCAGGCGCGGGATGCGCAGGCTGCATAGATCTCGGCATGCCTTAACCTACTGGGAAGCCGTTTGCCATCCGTCTTGAGTTTGCCTGGCCAAGGTAAAGACAGTGCGTGAGACGTTTCTACTCTCTTTCCCGCAGTTGGGCTGGTGTGATGTTGAGGAGGTTGCGGGCCGGTTTCCCGGCACAGCCCCTGGCCGTGCTCTGCTGAGGTCCCAGGATGGGGTTTCTGGCGGCCGGGCAGAGCCTGGGCTACGGGCAGGCAGTCAGTGCAGGCAGGGAAACAGTAATTTGAAACTTAAGAGAATATTCCCGACAGAAAGCAGACTGCTGGTGTATTCTCAGGGGAAAAATAAATTAAAAAGCAACCACCCGAAATTTAGCATCATCTGTACGTAGATAGCGCAGAGCTACAGATGGAAGAACATGCAGTGATCCCTACCGGGGAATCACTTCTATTTTTAAAGAAGCCGTGTTTGTGTATGTACCCTTTTTACAGACAGAAACATAGAAGTTGCCCTTCAAAGAGGATTTCCCCTGGTCTTTTTTTTCCCTTCATGGAAGCCCCTATCCAGAACTCATGCAAGTCAGTGGGAATCTTTCCATTGACATGAGTAGGAATCTCTCCGTTGACTCAATGGGCTTGGATCAGGCCCTTGGAAATTTAGTTACAAACGTGGGACTAGAAGTTGCGCTATGTGTCTGTATACACACAGTAATTTGTGGGGGGAAAAAAGGAGTCAGAGACAAAAGTTTAAGAGATTTTGTCAGGTTGATTTTTTTTTCCTGTGCTAGGTAATTTAAAACTATTAAGGAAAAACATTGCTGCTAGTAGTATTACTCTAAAGAAAGTATGATAAATTATTAAATCAGTTTCTCTAATGCTATACTAAACCCTTTTGAGTTGAGATACAGATTTTAGTGTTCAAATTAGTATTTATTTTTAATTTAAGGTTTTCCTGACTATAATAATTTTATTAAATATAGATATTGAAAAGATCCCTGTTTTGTAGTAATTTGCTATTTTAATGTAGTTTTTACAAAATGGTAGTGTTCTGTAGCATTTTTGTATACATAAATAATTCATTTAACTACTCAAAATAGTAGATTACTAAATGGTTGAGGGAGAGGAAAGAATGTTTCAAATACAGCATTTTGAAAACATACAGTAACTTTAATACCAATTGATAGGTCATTCAGTGACACATAAAAGATATGTAATTAGACATTCTATTTTATTTTGTTAACATACAGCACCTTTAATACACAGCTTCACTGAGGCCTTGTTGGTGTAGGCTTTAAGATGTAACAGTGACCTTACTAGGAAGCTTACCCAGAATCAATTGTATAAATGTTTGGGTATTCCTTTGTTTTTAGTTTAATCTCGGTGACTGTTACCTTCTGTCACAAGATCTTTGCTACAGTGAAGTGTTTATAAGGTTTGAGAGAGCAAAAAAGCCTAAATGTTTTTTAGCTTTCTCTTCAGTGTAGATTTGTGGAAAATTACTGAAGAGTTTTTTCGAGTGTGAGTAAAAGAGGTAAATATGTATATAAAGTTCAGGATATTTTAATTAGTGAATACATTTTACTATGTTAAAGATGCTCTAGGGTTTGTACAATAGCCAGGTGTTGAGTTTCATAGGGTTTTGAAGTGACTGATTTTTTTCTGGTAATCATCTGTTGCATATACATTTTTTAAATGCCTTCTGTAATAGAATGCATCAAAATGAACATTTTAAGATTAACGTTGTATTTGCTTAGAAACATGTCATTCAGACTCCAGTATATTTTTAGCGAAGTTTTGTCGGACTTGAATGTATTTTAAAAATTGCTGTAGTATAAGCTTTTTTTTTTTTTTTTTTTTTTTCTTTTTTTCCTCTGGACTGATTTACATGAGCTAGAATAAGCTTTTTATATTTTGAGGAATATACCTGATTCAGCATTGCATGCACAGGATTTATTCAAGGCTAGTGGGCTGAAAACAATAGAAAACTTCTGAGATGTGATCTGTGTTGTGGCAGTGTTTTGCTAAGTGCCATTGAAAATGTCACTTAACCTCTTTATTTTTCATCATCAACATATGAGAGCTGGTATTAATCTATCTTTCTGGTAGGGTGATTAATTAATGTTTCTTGAACACCGAGTACTCTTTTGTTCCATTTCTATTTTTATCAGGTTTATTTTTGAGAAATTAAATTCTGATAGTGGTTGAAAAAGAATCGTTCATGGGAGTCATCATGTTTTTTCTTTGTGAGTCAGATCATGAAGAGGTCACTTGCTTGTTGTATTTGAAAATGATTTAGGACATAGGCCACTGAGAAGTACCAATGGAATTATTTCAACTAGAGAAAATTGCAAATCACAATCAAACTGAAAAATGTTATCAATTTTGTTGCAAAATAATATTTTTAGTACACTCAAACTGATTACTCTTTTAAAATTTTGTGACAGTTAATGGGTCTAGAAGTAACACAAATTATCTGTTTTCTTTTTCACAGCCACTGCAGCATACCGCTCAACTAATCCTTATTAGAAGAAATACTTGTCATTTAGATTCCCATTCCCTGTCCTGTTTTGACTAGAGATCTTTCTTGATTCTATGTGTAAATTAGTGGCACCAGAAAAACTGAATTAAAAAGATTAAATTATAGGAAAGATTAGCTGTAATAAACTAACCTCTATAAATAAATCTTAAAATTCCAATTATATATGTAATTGTTAGTTGTTTGGAGGTTTTCTTCCACATATGGTCCTTCACAGACTGATCATACTTACCTTATTGTAATGATTTCCAAGGGTAGTTTTAAATTTCAAAACTTCTAGATTTGCATAAAAGCAAGGAGCAGCCCCACAAGCATAATTTAACACTGATCTTTTTTCTTCCTCCTTTCTGATGCTCTCAGTATTTTCATCATACTTGCTACTTTGTAATATCTTCCAAAATGTTTACTGCAAACTAGAGGTGGCGTCTATCATTTGGTGCAAGATTTGCATCTGTTTTGGTTTTCTGCTTTTTTGTTTTTTTTTCCCCTGCTGTGTTTGTGTTTTAAGGGCAAGACTGTGTTTTCTGTCAGAAAGCTGGATTTCAAAGTGCCAGCAGTAGCTTGCCTGTGCTGTCATCACTGAAGTAGCTGAAAATAATCTTTTTAATGAACAGTTGCTACGATGATTATTGATTCACCAAAGTGTAGTTTGGGATGGTGTTAGAAAGTAAAGTTTGAACTCTGAAGAGTGAGTTATGTGTGGGATTGTGTTTAATATCATGATTTCACTTGCTGTTCTAAGGAAATGGAAATTAAAACATTAAGCACATCGCATTATACTATTAACTATCTTAAGTCTTTTTAGTAAATTGTAGAAGTTGTTGAGCAGGAGGATGAAGAACACTGTAGGCTTAACTTTTCATCCTTTTAGTTAGTTATTGCTTCTTCCTGCAAATAGCGATCACACGTCTGTAGCTGGAAAGGGTTTCGCTGCAGTTTGTTTCTTACTTAAATATGCATGTCAGGCTGGCTGCTGAGGGTAGAGCCGATTCCCTTGGATACCGGGAGCTGCACGCTCGACGTGCCCCAAGTGTGGGTGTCTCTTCTGCTCCGTGGCAGAGGGCTTCTCTGTGGCTGGAGGTAACGCAGATGACTTTTGAATTGATCTGGCTGTGATTGATTAGGGAACAACAGGTTTAAGGGACTGGCAGCACCTTCAGTCAGCATGGAGAGGGGACATTTTCTGCCCTGTCCTCCCCTGCCTGCCTCCCCGCTGCCGTGTGATAGCCCTTCTGGGGTGGAAGAAGTGATTACAGATCTCCATCGTAAAACCTGAGCCCTCTTTGAGGTTCACAGGCTGGCTTTGACATACCTGTGGAACTTACTTGTTTAGCAAGAGACTTTGATCTTGCTCCTTCCTATGGGCAGCAGGTACTGAAGGTGGGTGGTGGGGTGTCTCTGTTTGGAAAAGGCACCAGCCCATTGGTGGTTGCAGGGTCCACAGAGACACTGCAGATCCTTTGCTCAGTGAGCTGGTCTGATGCATCTCTGCTGTGCATCAGACCACGGCTGCAAATTGCATCCAATTAAGTATTTCTATAAATTGCTGATCTCAGTCCTGTTTCAGCTGGTTTGCCTCCAGGATGTTGTGAGGATGACTGAGATTCCAGCGAGCCTGTGCCAACCTTGTCCCTGTGGGAGATACTCTTTGCTATTGGGTCCAAAATTGGAAATTCTTTTGAAGAGTGGCATTTTGAGGCTAGGTGGTGTATCATTATTGATAAGTAGAAAGTTGCTGGGTTTTTCTAAGCATAGTATTTCTTTGGCTAAATATTTACGTTTTAATGAAGAATTACCTATACCTTTTAAGACTGGTGTTTTGTTGAAAGAAGATACATGATCCTATTGGAATAATTTAATTTTTCTCTCATAATGCACTGTATATTTTGCAACTTTGGTCAGAATTTCTCTCTTAAGTAAACTTAAATACTGAGTTACTAAATTTCCATCTTCTTTGTTTCAACTTAAACCAACATGATACATATTTTAAAAAGATTAATTATGTATTGGTGTAATTGGAATGTATGTATTTGACATTGTTTGACAAATTACGTTTTTGACACATGTATGTGTTAAAACAGTAAGATCTTGGTGGATATACCATTGTGATTTTGGTGATCTGTCCTTTGACGGAAGGAAGGAGAATGGCTGTAAAAGTGTCATGTGTTACGTTGCTTCTCTAACAGGGCCAAATAGGATAATTCAGTCTGTAAAGTAAAGAACTTGCACAGACAAATACTCTGAGTTGCCAAGTTATTTCAGGCATAATACTATGCTAAGGATCTATCAGATGTTGATTTGGAATTTGCCAAGGAATGGTGAAAAAATTTAAAAAGAGGTGAACATCAATGAACACCATTTAAACTTTGCTATTTGGTCAGTGCTAAGCCTTTATGTGGAAAAGTTACTCTCATTTTATGTTGTTGATTTCTCTTTTAGCAGCTCTCATTATTAGTGTTAAGGAGGCACATTGTTCTCCTAGAATTGTAACCCATCTAGTAAAAGAACTGGTGAGCAATACCTGTGTGATAAACCTGTAGCTGACATTTAACTGCTTGGAAATTAGATCAGAAACTGGGACGTTTTTCCATGTGCTAATAAGGTGGAGGAAATTTTAAGGGTGAATGGTGGGAAGCCATGAAGGGATGTGGAAAGGTGTGGGACAGGACACAAACAATGGAGAGTTGGCGAGTGCTGTGGAAAGAGGCCAGAGGCAGCCCATGGTGGAGCAGGAGGCAGGGAAGGTGCGAGCGGCACTGCCGGGAGGTGGGCAGCTGCTCAGAGAATGGGGGCTCAGGGTCACAGGAGCAATAGTGGTGTGATTTGTATTTGGTGCTTGATATGGGAAATAGATTTTTCACTTGATTTAGGGGAATAAATAATTAACTTTTTGCATGCTGGCATTGCGTATGCAGTCAGGCACAGTCCTGGCAGGCACAGGGGTTATGGCAGTTTGCACTGGCCACAGTTGATTGAGGCTGTTGAGCGGTGTAAGCTATTTTTAAAATACTAGATTTTATTAATTCTAGTGTGTGTCTGTGGAAACTTACTTATTAGTTGTTGCATTGAAAATTGATTTTTAATTACTGCAAATCAAAGTATTACTTTCTCAGTGTAGCAGAGGACAGACAGAGCTCTTTGAAGATAAAGGGGAAGAAAAGTGTGTAGAAAACAGAGGCTAGTATCTTTTAGAGTAATTGAAATATTTATGATTCAGTGCACTTCTCTGTGAGAGAATACAGACAGGATTGTGGTTTCATTACAGTACTTACAGTATTTTCATGACCTAAAAATGAAAACAAAAAAACCTAATGTAGTCAGGTGTGCATAGACTGCAGAGAGATGCCTAGCTGGTGAACTGTTATGTTTTTCACTTGTGTCAACATGTTTTCATCTTTTTAGAAGGACATATTTAATTCAATAAGGAATAAATTATTATGGTGAACGTAAGAGGAAGGGTGCTGAGGACTCCTTGATAAGTAGTAAAAATCATTCCTGGCTGAAAATCAATCAGTGGAATATATGGGTGCTAAAACTGTAAAAATATTAGGATGGTACTTTGCTGAAGATCATGAAATGCCTTCACGCAGAAATTCATTCAGACTCATTTGTTACCAGTCTTGAATGCATTTAAATTACTTTTAATGTTGTGATGATGCCTGTAAATTGTTCTCGGTGCACAATAAGTGTCAGCGTACATTGAAGAATGCATATGGTCACTGATTCAACAGATAACTGTATTGAATATACAGAAGAAGTTTCACAGTGTCATAAATCCTTGCACATTCTTTTGCTTAAGAAAAGGAATTAAGTGTATTGTGATGGAAGCTGACATATTTGGTATTTAATTCTATGTTAAGCGATGGACTTCTCGTAAAAGAGTTAAAGGCATGTTTAGCATTGGATGGGTTGACCAGTATTCCTGGGCTTCTGGTTTTTATTGACCAGGAAGGAGCGCGAAGTATACCTGAGTAACCAGAAATTTGTATCTTGTGAACTGTGACATGGCAACCTTTTCAAAATGTTAGTTGAGGGTTTTCTTGTTGGGTTTTTTGGCTTTGTATCTGGAAGCCAGGTCATGCTTTCAAGTCACAAAGAAGCCAGGAGGTTGCTAAAACTGCCGGAGGGATTCTCCTTGGAAGGAACTGACAATGCTGGAGGGTGGCTTTGTCAAAGTACAGAATGTATTTTAAAGGTTGTTGGTTGGAAAATCTGCCCCTGAAAAAATGAGGGGAGGGTGCTCCTAGACAAGGTTTGAGTTCCTTTCCAGACTGAGCATGGGTTGTGGCATTGGTGTCTTGCCCTTACGCAGCAGCTGAAGTGGTTATGGGGTCCGGGCAGTGCTTGGACTGGCAGTGGGGTCTGGACTGGTGTGTGATGGAGCAGCTCGATCTGCTGGTGACAACCTGCTGCCCAGTAGGACTCCTGGCTCAGACTGAACTCTGGTGACACACAGGTGCCCTTCTTGCAGCTTGACCTGTCTCGTGCTTCAGGAGATGATGCATTTGAAAGGATGTCCACATACTTGGGTTGAAAATTTTCTCCCAAGGCCTTTAGCCCTGTTCCCGAATTTTCTGAAGTTGATATGAAGACTCCTTCTTTAGGCTTAGGCACAGAGGTTTGTTGATGTTTTGAATGTGTTTATATGTTCATGTGCAAAACCAGTTTCTGAGGTTGAGAAGTTACTTAGCTGCTTTTCAAAGCCAACTAAACTGGGGCTGGTCATTGAGTGCTTGTCTGTATTTAAGCCAAATTCAAGTGTTTTCAGTTTTTGTTCAATACAGATTCTTACACTACCTGTTAATAGCCTCTGAGCAAGCACTAAGATGAAAAACCCGTATTCAAAGTAAGTATTTAAATACTTTTAAAGAGTTCAATTTAGTCAGTAAATTAATCTTAAAGAGTACAGCAGTCAGGTACATCACTGGTGTTTTATGAGGAAGCTAGTGCATAGAAGATTAACATGCATACTTGTTTTTAATCAGTTGTGTCCAGCCCAATAAGCCAGGTATGACTGTTGGCTGTTGCGTGCTGCATAATCAGTACTACTGTGCATGTGCAGCGAGTCTGGCACTTCCCAGGAACTTTGGGCTTGCAACATAGTGGATGAATACTGTTTATTTGCTACATATTCCTCTAAAAAAGGATGTGGCCACAGGTTGGACCTTGCTCTCATTTCTTGAGACTCTTCCTCTCCCTTAGTATTTGGTTATTGCATGAGGGGTGAATGATTGTCAAGTCTGAGAAAAGTGGTGGATGGAAAAACTAAATGATAACTTGACTGGTCCTCCTGAGTTGCAGGCTGGGCACGTGTACTTTAAATCTTTGTGTGATTCAATAGAAGAATACATACATATTACTCAGTTCTGTGTAAAAATGGAACCTACTATCCTGGACTTCACTAGAGTGCTAGTTTAACCTCTGTTGCAGTACATATCTTCAGTAACTGGAATTGAATTTTAAACTTAAACAGTTAGCCTTATTATACATAGGCATCTCTACATTTTGTGAATCAATAGCGCTTATATCAAAACCTCTAATTATATTACTGTATCATTTGCAAATAGTTTTTTAATTACTCTTCTGTTCCAAGTGCCTGCCATTTGAGTCTTTGTTGTTATCACTGAATTACTAGGAGAACAGGAATACAGTATTTTTTCAAGTCACTGTTAGGCATGTGAATTTGCTCCAGATTCAGTTATCAACAAAATTTCCTTTAGCTGAATTTCTCTTCATCTGAGTCACAGATAAATGGGAGCAGGATGTGACCACAGACTATTAAAACTGTCTTTCTCGTTGTCACCTGCAATATTACCATAATTGGAACTAAGGAGTCTGCAGTTGCACAATATTTATGTTGCAATCCAAACTGACACTGCCTGGAATGCTTCGGTAGCAAAACAAGACACAGACCCGAGTCTCGCGCTGCGTGCCGACGAGTGAGCAAGCTGCTCCTCCTGGGGACTTCCTCCAGTGGGGAGACCCCCTGGGCCCCCTGCTTTGCCACGGGCTGGGGGGACCATTCTGGACCACTCCATTCTGGAGTGCTCAGACTCTGGCTGCAGAGAGCGGTGGCTTGTGGCATGTGTAGGTGACTCTGGGTCAGGCTGCAAGAATGGCTGCTTTGCTAAGTTGCGGGCCTGTGGTAAGAGATTGCTTCTTGAGGCCTTCTGGTTGGGATGGGCTCTTTTTTGTTTCTTTTTGCTCCTGACACTTAAGGGGTCTCTTCGTCAGGAGGCGTTGTTTGGAACAAATGCTTGCGATGTTTCCTTTGTTGAATGGAAATAGTTAGTCACCATCCAGTGTCACCTTTACTGCTCAGATCGCTGTATGCACAGTGAAAATAATGTTTTGCTTTGCTGCTGCCCTGGTAGGCTCTGCAACAGCTGATGAACTTGATCTATTACTCCTGGCCTTCGCTGGGAACACAGTATGGTATATTTGCCTTTGACTGACACACTTAAGATCTATGATCATGAGGTATCTGGTCAACTTTTCAAGCCTTTACCTTTAGCATTACCTTTAACCCCTCGGGGAGCAGCTGCTTGCAGCATTTAAAGGATGGCAGGGGGTTTTATAGCAGAGATTTGAGTCAGCAAGACTTGTGCTAACTCTTGCTGAAGATATGAAATACAATTTGTAGCTTATAATTGCTGCCTAATATGATCTTGGACCCTTACTTAAAATCCATTTAACTGATACTGTACTTTCTTTATAAGGTTATTATTGGGAGCTAACCTTTTCTTGTGTTGTGGCTAAACGTACAATGTATTAAGGGTGTTTTTTAATGTGTTTAAGAGTTGGAAGATGTGTTAGAGGTAACCTTTATACAGAGAGTTTTATATGGTTGTCGTAAGGAGAGCGATATTAAAATCCTGAACATTAGTACCTTCTGAATGTAATTTGTTCTCATTGTATTTTGTACGTGCCTGCTAGCGGAAGGTGGTATAGTATATTGAGAAAAAATGTTTTGTTCTCCAGTATCTTTCTTACTGATAATTATTAACATAGTGCAAATTACTGTCTCCAGAAAGTTTTTGTACTTCTGTACAAAAATTCAAAAAAGCATATAGGATACGACAGAGAAATCACAATTCTTTCTTTTTCTGCTTTTCAAGTAAAGCAACCAAAACTAAACCTTAGATTTTAGGCACAAGATTGAAAGCCTCCCAGAAGTCTTTACTTTGCTGTTTATCTCTTTAATGGGCATGGCCCATGTCTGCTTGAGGTCACTAGAGATCACAATATTATAATAGATTTAAAGATTAGTTTTTATGAATAACAAGTGGTGGCACTTTTGCTCATATCTGTGGATATTAGTTTGTAGGCCTTTGTCTGCTTTATAGAAATGGGTGCTTGTTTAGGGTTGTAAGTTAAAATTGAGTGTTTTTCCTACTTTTTTTTACCAGATACCTAAGTGTATGTTTAGAATTTGGTGTACATGGAAGGGATTTCAGAACTTATCTCCCTGCACCCCTTTGGGAATTGATGTAAACAGTGGTGAAGGTAATGAAGTTGCATACCTGAAAGGGGGTCAGGAAAAAAAATAAAGAACAGAGTGCTTAAGCAGAGGAAGATGAATGTCATAGTTGTGGACTGGCTCTTTTTGGATTTGTATTTTCTTTCCCCAGTTAGTTTAGAGGCCTCTTTTCCCACTGTGTAGCCTTTCTTTTTCTTACCTTCTTTTCTATTTTTTCCACTTTTACATTTCCCTTTCCTTTTGCCTCAAGGGGGCATTGTGGACTGAAGAGGGTTGCAGATTTTGCACATGTCAGGCTCTCTCCTGTAACTACAAAATACTTGCTTTTTTATGTTCAGTAAACTGTTGTTGGGTGAACATAGCAATAGGGATGTAGTGGGCCAGAACAGCCTTATGAGAAGGAAACATTTTTTTATCTTAAGTAGGTGGGGAAGGGGGCAGCAGTCATGGATCATGAGGATAAAATCAGCTGTTTTAACATTGAAGAATGATGATCATGCAGACAAAGTGCCATCCTAAAATTTATAAGTATAGTTCTTGGCTCAGATGTAGACCTCTCATGGAACTTTATGATAGAGTTGCTTAATCTCTGTGCAGTAAAGATAAATTCATTAATGGTTATGAGGTGTTGATATAATTAAATAGAGAATGCCAGTAAATTGCTTTCTGACACTCAATGACTGTAAACTCTGATCTTCTAATTTAATCTGTCTACCACTTCCCATTCACTTGCTGAAAGGCTTTGGAGACTGAGAAAGTATCCCTACTGCAGGCACAGTAGCTGAGAGAACTAAGTTGGATTCTCTAAAGGGAAATCCTTGGATGAGGGTTGGAAATGTTTCCTTAAGATAAGTTAAGACTGTATGGACAAAGGAGAGCAGAAACAGAATGTTGTATTTTCTGTCATGTTCAGAGAGTACTGTGTTTCTCACTAACTGCCTGGATTTTGCACTGGTTTCTGATAGCCCTGACACAGAAGAAAAATTAAGAGGCTAATGACCTGATGAAAGAGATACTGTCTAAACGAGAGAAATCAGCTAAAGCCATTTCTTTTGGTGGTGGTGTAGTATTGCTCACATATGGCTTTTTGGTTGGTCTAAACAAATGTTATCATCCTCTCAGTAGATGCTGCATTTTCCTTGTGAATTATTTAAATGTGTGCAGAAATTATTTCTGAGAGAATTTACGTAACTCTGAAATTAGCCTTTCACACAAAGGATAGTTTTACAGCATGAGGCAAATGTTCACTTTACATGTTTAACCTGAGCTCTTAATAGAAATGCATGGGAAAATACAGTCTTCAGGAGCATGCCATTGCTTTGTCTTGGTAGGCTGTTTCTTCATGCAGAGTATTCCTCATCTAATGCTCCATTTTCTGTTAATTTGCTTTATACTGTACCAAGGTACAACTGCAGTGTAATCCTTTGAGCTCTAAGATGGATTTGAGTCATGCTGGAGGTGGACAAGAAATAGAGTAGCACAGTTGGAACAGGCAGAGTTGCTGGATTCAGTCTCTCTCTCTCCCTGGTGCTGTTTCATACACATTATTTGGGGACTTGAATGTGCTGTGCCAGAAATCTGAGGAAGGAACAGAGCTTCTCCTTTTCTGCTGTGCTGATGCATATTACTGATGAGCTCCATACTTGGCCTCCTGACAGAGGTTTCACGCGCTTTTCTAGCCATGGTCCAGCCTCACCAGAGAAGCAGCCAAAAGTACAGGACTGCAGGTGCCTGCAGACCACAAAGCTGGGATGAAGACTTCTGTGCCTGCACATAAGACCGTGATTGCTGGTGCCTCCATTGCAACAGCATTTACCACACATTTCTTCATCTCAACCAGGACAGCCCAATTCAGTAAGATTATTGGGAAATATGGAGTGTGAGTGGAAAAGGCAGGTGAAAAGAATAATATCAATGATGGCAAACCTCAGTGTTTCTTTTGACCAGCATGTTTGATACAGATTTTTAAATCCTCTGATGAGCTGAAGGGACGTGAAGCCAACAGGGTGGGGCAGTTGCTCGGAGCTTTTCTGCACATGAGCCAGGTCCACCAATAAACCATGTCCCTAAGCACCACCCAAATAATCTGTTTGCTTTAATTATAGAAAGAATGGGAATGGTTTCCTTGAAAAACTGCTGTAAGACACCTGTCTTTTTGGTATTTCCTAAGGTGTAACTCCAGGCTAAATGTGGATTTGATATTTGGAAGAATAAATCCTATTTTTGCTGGCGTGCATCAACTAGATTTCATTGTTGCAAAACCTGTGCATTTTGGTACAGCGAAAGGTGTGTGTATTGTTACGTTTGTCAGAAGATTTGAGAGAAAGTGAATTGCCTGGTATGTAAGTGTCAGTAATTAATTCTGAAATATTCTAATGCTGTAAAATAAATTCTTTAAGTCAAATTTACTTCAATATGTGTGTCTTGTAATAAAGACCCACTTAAAACCAGTTAGTAACTGTATGCAGACTGTTTTCAGCTGTACCATCCGTTTGCCACAAAACATTCTTTGCATAAATGAAAATTATGGTTTTTGATGTCCACTTGGCAAATCTGAAGCACTTATAGCAAATACAATTTCAATAAAGTTCACAGAAATAAAAAAATCCCAAAACAAGCCTGAACAAAAGCCAGCTGTTAGCTGTACTGCAAATCCATGTGTAGAATGTACTTTTGACTTGACCAGTTTGATTATTGCAATATAATATCAAAGGCATTGCTTCTTCAGCAACTGTAAAGGTAATTTAAGGCTTGCGTTTTTGTTGTTGGTGGAAAGAAGTTAAAAAAAGTGTTGCAATATGAATCTATATGTAGGGAGTAACTACATAACAAGTGTTTCTGTGTTTGGGTTGCAATTTTACCAGTTTGAAGTCTCTTAAAATTCAGTATACTTGAAATTACAATAGCCATTTCTGTGTCCATTTGCAAAGTTTTAATTTGTTTGAAGCCCTGTTGTTGATCTAGAGCTTTTACTCGTTTAAGGTTGATTAATTGCTTTTGCCACTTTTGTTTGCAGTTCAGTATAATCTCATGCAGGCTATTGTAGGTTTATTTTTTTATTTAAGCTTTTGTCAATGGTTCAGTGTGTGTATGGGATGTTAAATTTGACCACTAATAGCCTAAGTATTTAAATAAACAAATAAGATTCAAAACAATAACAAAAGACTGCAAACTGAAACAAATACTAAGGAGTGCAGATTTATTTCATGAAGCATGATCACTGCACCTGTTGTAGACACCATTGTGGAAGCTTTTCCTTTTATCAGATTTTATTTATTTAGAAAGAGAAAAAGATGATCCTGTTTTCATTCAATTATCTTTTTATTTAAGGCAGATTTAATAGAAACAAGAATAATAGGCCTATCTCTTACATTGAATAGTGTTAAAATGCATATACCTTCCCTGGTAATTACTATTCATTAAGACTCAGTACTTTTTCTTTAAAGGAGATAATTCTCTGTTATCTTACCTGTAAATCGGATGGATGAATGTTGGCATTAAAGTAACTTCATACAAAATGTAAAATATGATTCAGATATGTAGTCTAGGAGACCTGTGGCCCATCTCCTTTACCATGTTTCCTTTCAGAAAACACACTGAATGCTTGGATAAATCACATTACTCAGTGTGACCCTCACTACAAAGGATTAGCCTCTTAATGGTATTGACTTGGTTAACTTGGCCCAAGTGGGAGCCCATGGTTTCCATGTACAGGGTGGAACCCAGTCATTGCTGATGCTGCAAAAAAAGATGCCGTCACTGTTCATCTTTGGAAGTGTTTGATTATGTGATACTCTTAGAAGTAGGAACTGGGAATCCTGGTGCCTTGCATTGCTCTGCTGTGTCACAAACAGTTGTGTAGTTGACAAAAAAGCTGTGTTGTCATTACAATGGGTTTGTCTATGTAAAGGAAAACATACACTACCTCTGGGAGTTGGCAGGATACAGACATAATGGCCAGACAGGAGAGTTCTGAAATCTTAGGACAGGCTGGATTGAAAGTACTTTCAAATTAAAAAACAAAACAAAACAAAAAACCCAGGAAGAAACAGAATTCTGCTGATAATGAAAGAGTAAAGAGGAGATGGGAACTTCCATTCTTCTCCATTTTTTAAAAGACAGCAGTTAGAGTTTTTGAAATTCTGGGATTATGATGTATTTTCTTTGCTGTAGAACTGTCAGAAAATACAAAGGTTATGTCTATGCAGGCAGCTTAACTTGCTTCTAGCTCTCTGAACTGCTTTAACTCATTTCAGAGCATTAGAGCTGTAGCCCTCCTGGATAGCCGGGACAGAGCTTTGGATGAGAGCTGTGGCAGGGCATGGAATGAATGTCCTGCACAGTGGCTGGGGCTTGTCAGGGCTGAAGTGCTAAGCAAGCATGCCCCTGAAACTGTGCTGTGAGCTACCTGCATCTGGAGGCCAGAATATGGGTCAAAAAAAACCTCCTCTGCCATAATCCTTTCTAATCTTTGCTTCTGGAATTTTTTTCAAGAGCTTTGCTAAATCTGAGGAGCATAGCTGAATTTTTTCTGTTTGCTTTTGCTTGCTTGTACATTTTTGGTTTTCTTTCCTCTCATGCTTATTTTAAGTGGATCCCAACAGTGAAGGGGTTGATTCTGGAAAAGGAGCACGTCATCATAGAAGGAGGGTCCTAAAACTTCTACCTAACTATAGATATGCCGCAAAGCTGTATGAAACACAGTGGTAGTACAAGAAACCATCACATTTTTACTGAAATAATGTACAATGGAAAGTGCTTGGTGTCAGCTGAAATGTCAGATGCATCAGGAAAAAGTTAAAGTGGAACCTGATTTCTGTAAGGCTAAAGATTCAAGTAATTTGCTTAGGGATGCACTAGAAAATCAATCTTATTCTTGAAAGAGGGAATAGTAGCCTTCAAGTCTCATCTCATGTTTTGTAGCTGATTGCCTGTTTTTATTATCTCCCCCTCTTCCTTCAGTACTTACTAATGCCCTTTGGTTAACTCCATTATACCTTTGAAAAACTTCTTGCAGAGCTCAGCTGCTTTGGCTTGTTTGCTGGGTAAGCCTCACTGATATTATTGTAATTAATAGGATATGTAAAAAAACTTCCTGAACCCAGTGTTAGAGAATCAGGCTATTAAAACTTAGTACCCTATATGTTCTGCAGTGTGTAAGATTTCTATTCTCTGCAGCAGGGGCTCGTCACAGAAGTGGCGACTGTTGATCTTGCATGCTGTGTGGGAAGCTGGCTTGGAGGGAACACCATTCTACTTGTAAAAGAGTAGGAAGGATGGAGAATAAAGTCAGTTTACAGTTTGGAGGTGTGTGTCTAATTTGCTTTTTTGATTTTTTATATCACAGGGATAAAGCAAAGGAGATGCTGTATTTTTAGATACTGAAAATCTTTGAAAATCTGATTCATAAGTGAGAGTTGAAACTCTTTTCTCATAATTGAGTGTTACATGATAACAGCTTTCTTGGTTTGGCTGTTGCTTTTGTTGAGGGTACTGCTTAATTTTCTCCAACAAATTTGATTTTAGGAATTATTTTTTTTTTAATTCTAAGAATATAATATGGAATAATAAGAAGTGAAGTGGACAGTTTGATATTTTTTTTAGGATTTATATACTTTTTTTTTGACTTGGAGGTGTCATGAGTGTTTGTATCTTGCTAGTTATGTGCTAGTAAAATATGAAGCTGATCAAAAATTTTAAAAAGCGGAAATGTGTCAGTTGATAAAGTGCAAAACAAGTACATAATTAAGAAGACAAGAAATGATACTGGAATAATATATGAGCCTTGATGAAATAAACAATTTAAGTATAAGCAAATACAAGGGCAGACATCTAGAAACATTATTGCTGCGTTTGCTTTCAGTGTTGATGTCTGTATCCATAGTAGAAAGCTGGGACTCTGAAAAATATGTGTGTGTTTGTGCTGGCCAATTAATATGGAAATTTTTTATTTAAACTAGGACTGTATACCCTTAGGTGTATGAAGAGATATCTTAAATAGAAATAACAAGGCTAGTTGTTTTTGCTTAAATTCCTTCCTTTCTTTTTTTGGTGTCAACATTGTTTTTTGATAGTTTGTTTAAAAAATATGTGGAAGAGAGACTATGGAGAGGAGAAACTTGATAATAGAAGGTTGTCAGTCAAACTTATGAGGGCATAACAAAGTCCATTTTTAACACTGAGCATAGTTACTCACAGGAAGACATTATTAAGGACTTCACAGTAGATTTCACTGGGAAACTTTTGATGATGTTTTCAGGGCTTTTCTAGCACACTCAAATTTGGTGAGGGAATTACACCAGCAGTACATTACAACCAGGAAATGTATCAATGTTGGTTTAACCGCTGCTTTTGCTTTTGAAAGAAGCAGGAGAGTGCTTAATGTGCTTGTTGACATACCAGTATTCATTCATTCCATGTCTGTCCTTTGAGAGTGGCTTAGAGCATTGGACATGGTGTGGAAGGCCACCCCAAGGTGCCATGCTGACACAGAATCTCTGTGAGTCCTAATGCAGAAGTAGGACCTTTTAAATAGGTAGTTAAAGGCAACATGTAGAAACAGGCAAGGAAGCCAGGAAAACAAGGAGTTTTCATAGTGTTTCAGCAAATAATCTGTTTTAAAATTTTTGATAGGTCTTCTGCCAAAACAGTTTAAAGGAAGTTAATCAGTTAGTCTTGTGGAGGTTCACAGATGTGTGAGGTGTCAGCCTGGATAAAATAAACCTGAAGACACTTAATTGAAAAAATTACACATAGATGAGGAAAGCTGGTAGTGTGGACCTAAAGGAGAAGGGAGTTTACCTCTTGATATAGAATGAGAGATGATAGGTAGGCTTTGACATGGAAGATAAGTGATTAATATATAATGGGATGCTGGATTTATGTCATTGGAATGAGATTGCATTTGTCAAGATTAGAACAAATGATAGGAACAAGATCTGAAATAAGAGGGACGGGAGTATAATAGCTGTACAGTTTGAGAGGAGAGATTTTAAAGATAATATTTGTAAAGATCCTACAGTATTTTGGGGGTTGGACTAGATGATCTTTCGAGGTCCCTTCCAACCCCTATGATTCTATGATTCTATTTACATGTAAATCTTTTGTAAATATGTGAATCTATAGTCCTAGATGCTTGTGTCTGAAGACTGAGAGAGATGTGTAAGTCAAAGATGGTGCCCCAGTTATTGCCCTAAATCAATAGTAATGATGCCCAAGAAAGGAAACAAGAGGAGAGCTTATTAGTCCTGTAGAGGAGGCTATACACTCTGTATCTTCTAACTATACACAGTTGTGGTGCAGCTCACAGCAGTGGTGTTATGTTAGTGACAGGCGGAAAATAACCTGCTTCAGGTGAGTGGTGAGCTGGTGGGATCCTGAATTCTCATGAGGTCCTCTTTTCTCAGTTCTCTAGTGGTATAGAATCTTTCATAAAGCTCTTTGAATATTACTCTTCTTTACTATTTCTGTATTGCTCTTTTGTGGCAGCATTTGCAGCCTAAGGTTACCTCCACACTGTTGTTGGTGAAATACCATGAAAAATACACATAGTAAAATACCTAAATATTTAGTTTTTCAGAGCAAGAATTGACTTGACTGCATTGCTGACCAGTGGTGAAACCATGAGTTATGAAGACCATCCAGGTTGGATTCCAGTAGAATCTCTTTCATGTACACCATGTATTTTACATACATAGAGTGTATTTCCACCCACTGGAAGAAAACTGTTTTGGAAATGCTTAGGAAAATTATCTCTGTCCCTATATAACATCAAGGTATCTAGTTAGCCTATTTGTAGTGGGATTGAGAACACATTTCTTTGAGGTTCCTAGTTTTGACCTCCACCCTCATCTCTCTGTGGATGTTATGGATTGGCCAGTTCTGGTGTCTTGGGGACCACAGGGCTTTCGTGTTGCTGTGGCCATCTTTTTTCTTAAATGCAAAATGGTAGTGTAATGTGAGGTAGGTCTGAGACGCTGTGAGGGTTCATTTTATTTTGTTGAGACTTTACTGATAGAACAGAGGAAGTATTTTACTGAAATTTGAAAGTGATTTTGTGTCTTTTTGATTTGTTCTGTTGTAAATTTACAAAAAAAAAGTCAGTAGAAGGTTTTTGGGTTTGTTTTTGTTTTTTTCCCCTAAGAATTTCCTGCATTGTTTCCAGCTGAGCTGTGTTAGAAGAATCTGAAAAGTTGTGCTTTTTTCCTTTACTTGCAGACTTCTTACTACTTGTGCCCTCTGAGACCCCACCAGAGCTAGCTAGGCACATTGCTTCAGGATTCCTGACAGAGAGTTACTGCTAACCCAAGTCAGAGTGTTGCTGTGCTGGTTCAGTTGCTGAGGACTGCTTGATTACCTTTCCCCTGCCCATTGTCCTTTCAACTTCTAAAAATTGTTAATAGGATTTATCATTGTTTTTAACGAAAGTCTTCATGAGCATGACCTGAGGTTTTACAGGAAATCTTGAAATAAAAGTAATAATGTTGTTATACATTCTCTCATATTCAGCCACACATGCTATCACAGAAGTAGCCTTGAAGCTGTTTTAGTTTTACAGCAAAGAGTGTTTCTTTTCATATCAGGTAATCCGATCTGCTGGTATTTTTTTCCCCCTCTTGGCTTTGAAAACATGCCTTTATATTAATAATCCTGGATTTGTGCTGAAAGTTGATTGCTCTAATTGCTGATTGGTATTCAGTAACACTAAATAAAGGCTCAAAATTTTCTCTTTTTTTGTACTGTGAAATCTATCAATGTGCATTTATACAGTTCACCATTACTGGATGTATAATCTTTGTGTCTGCTTTTATTCTTGGCCACTGGGAGTTTTGCTACCAGCAATAAAAGACAACCTCCATGTTGTACTGCACAGTATAGATATTGTAAATTTTGGTCTTGCTTTCCATTGATCTGGTTTGCCATATGGGAATCATATTCAGCTGATCTTTATTTCCTGAGTCAGAAATTCTGTTTTACCCATCTTTGGGGCTTTCAGCATTTATTCTCAGTGGGCTGTCAGGTATTGCACATGAAAGCAAAGGTTCAAAGGCATATAAAGAAGGTTGAGGTCTGAAATGTTTACTTAACACTGTGGGGTTGTTTTTTTTCTTTTTACAAACATTTGCCAGACTGGAGGATCAGTATGAAACCTTAATAAATTTTATACTTTTTATACTCCATTATGAATATTTTGCACATGCATAATTTTGGTGCAGCCTGGAACACATCAGCTATAAACTTGCTAGTGTATGTTTGCCAGCCACAGCATTAACAGCATTGCAATTTGGTGGTTGTTTTTTTTTTTCTTTTAAAGTTTATCAGTTATTTTTCTGAGAGGTTTATTTCTTTTCACTTCTGTTTTTGTTTCTGGACTGCCTCTAACAGACTGCCATTGTGCTACAAAGAAAACTTAAAATAAATTGACTTTTAATTAATAGGACAAATAAAACAAAGATCTTTTAAAACAAAGATACCACCCTCTCTCTTTGTGATGCCATTCCACTGAGAGAGAGTGAATGTGAGTGAAAGTGAAAATGACCTTCTTGTTGCTCACCTGTGAATATGCCGCCACCAGTGAGGTAAACAGTCATAACCTTAACAGCTTTTGTGCCTTAAATGTTTAAACTCTTGGGAGAAAAAATGCCTAAAATTTAAAGGATTTGAATCACTTGGAAGCAGTGATACAGAGGCTTTAGATCCTGTTAGTGTAGTTGGCTTTTTTTCTTTCTTATTTGTACTGTATTTAAGACTTAAAATACTGAAGTGTGTCTGATAATTTCACTTCCATCTTCACTGTATCTCATTTTGCTTTTTATTCTCGAGCAAGGAAATAATCAGGGATCTTGGTACTCAGTAAGAGGATTTGTTCTCTCTTCTGTCCCCTCCTTCCTTGCCAAGAGGATTGGCTTGAAGTGACTGTTTGTCTAGAAAAGATGTGGTTTGGGTGTGCCTAGGGTCATATTTTGTTGTTGAGGAACTGGAAACGGATGAGAATGCAGCAAAGATTGAAAGGGAGGTGGGGTTTCCCCAATAGCTTCTTCACCTTTTGCACAGGGGCCACCAAGAATAAAGCTGTCAGGGAACTGTGTCCTCTCACACAGAGCCCTGGACTTGCAGCTCTGCTCTTCCTGACTTGCACGGCCTCTTAATTGGGAAGTTAAACTGCGGGTTTAGCTCGCTGCTTAGTGTTCAGTCATGTCTGCCTCCTTTTCACCGTCCTTGCCTTCTTCAGCCAAAACAGAGAATGACGACTAGGGCAATGTGGCCTCTTGGACAGCTAATTTTTAGTAGACAAGCTACCAAAGCCTGCAATGAGTCTTCTTTTCTCCGGTTTTCATTTTTTTATTGCATGTGTTTGTTTGGCAGTTTTTGTCAGCACTGAAATATTGCACTCTTACGCTGCTGGTTCAGCTTGCCTGGCTGTCACGAGCCGAAGCCCCAGGGGCTACCGGCAGTCACGGTGCTTCCGTGACGTCCCCCCCAGCGTGGAGGGCTTTGTGAATGAGCTCGAGGGTCACGCGTGGCGCTGCCTCTCGCAGAGGAACGGCCGCTGTGGGGCCGTGTTTTAGAGCGGAGATTCGAATAGCACCATCACCACGCCCACATTTATCACATATAACCATTTCATTCGGTGCTTCTGAACTTAGGTGGGGAAGAAGAAGAACTGTTTCCCACACTGGCTTTAGTAATAAAGGATGATTTTGGCTCTCTTATGGCTCGTCCACTGTCCTAGCTTTGCCCTGATGTTGGCTAGGGCTATGAGCCATTTACCCATTTCCCAGCATGTATTCCTGAGGGAAGTTCTTCCCAGGTTCAGATGGAGCTAAAAGCATGTTTTATTTGTTTAATCTTTTCTGAATGGTCTTCTGCTGAAGCTGGGGTTAAAGTGATCATAGATTTTAGAACCTTGTTCAGAGAGTAGGGGGTTTGGAAGTAGGTAATCTTTACGGTCCTTTCCAGCCCAAACCATTCTGTGATTCTGTGATTACTTGGAATAATGATACAATCTTGTAAGTCTCATTGTGAAGTATTTTGAACAATTGTGACACACCTGTACAATGGATGTATAAAAGCTCCAAAATGTGTCTTTTGATGGGGAATTAGCTGGATTTAAGACTTTCTGTAAATTAGGATGCTTCACCATCTTGTCAGGTGGTGATGTAATTTTCAGTATTGATGCATTTTGGGAACTCTCCGTTCAGTACCACTGGTGTGGCACGACTGGATGGGAAGATGTAGCAGTTGAAAATGTTGAAATAGGCAGTACACGCTATCTTTAGTTAAATACGTCTATCTTCTGCTTTCTCTCTCATTTCCTCGCAGGACTTTGGAATATGTTCGGTGTCTTGGTATTTATTGTATCATAGATTTATCATAGAATAATTTTGTTTGGAAAAGACCTTTAAGACCATCAAGTCCAACTACTAACATAGCACTGCCAAGTCCACCACTAAGCCATGTCCCTAAGCATCACATCTACATATTTTAAATATTTGCAGGGATGAGGACCCAACTGCTTCCCTGGACAGCCTGTTCCAGTGCCTGACAACCCTTTCAAGTACAGAAATTTTCGTGATATCCAATCTAGACCTTCCATAGCACAACTTGCGGCAATTGATACTCCTTGCTGGATTTGTCCCCTATACCCTTCATCAGCTTTGTTGCCCATCTTTTGACATGCAAAGTCTCCAAAGAATACATTTTCAGAGTTCTTGGCATAGTTCCCTGTGGATTAGAGCCTGTGCTGGGTTACTGGGCTTCTCCAGGTAAAGGGAGCTCCCTGTGATTGAAAGGCTCTGTGCAGAGTAGAAACCTTGCTCAGGGGGATGTCCAAGTCTTGGAGATAAAAGAGCTAAAGACCATAATGATTTTAATAATACTTCACTTCAAATCCAAAGTCTTTTTAAATTGGTATTTTTTTCTTTAATAGGAGCACATGGGAGTTTATTTGTATGTGTATTCTCTGAACAGACCAACTTTCCAGTAGCCCCTAGGACAAAATAACTCACAGAAGTAGAAGTGAAAAGGGCTTTAAGAAAACAGGACACTCATCTGCATATTTCTCCCTCATGGGAAGAGTACTAGACGACAAATACATGACAATAACAGAACTGGATACGTTCAGATTCTGCAGTAATGACCATGGTAATACTGCAGAATAGCTCATCAGGGTTAAAGAAAACCACTGTCTTCATGTAATTTCACAGAAATCATTTTTGTATAGATCAGAAGCACACTATTAATTAACAGGAAGTAGCATCTTAGAAGCTTAATTATGTAGTAGGAGCTGAAGTATAGCTAGCTAGCAAAAGTAGTATGAAAGAAATTATTCTCTGCATGGTGGATATGAGCCTACTTGACAAAATGTTTGTGGTATTTTTCAGATTGCTCAAGATCTAGGCTTTCATTTCAAATGGATGTATTAGTGCTGTGCTAATAATTGTAATCTTGAGAATGTAAACTTGTTACTGTGTTAGTTTCTTGAATTTGTTGTTAACCTGAAAAAATAACTCTATCCTTATTCCATTTTATTTATTAATCCTTTCTTAGGTACTCATTCTAAACCAAATGATGGTCTTTAAAATTCAGCATGAACAATTTCATTTATGATAACTTTTGTGGCTGTGAAAGGGAGAATGATGATTGTCAGGAACATCAGCAAGAAGAAAAGTGGAAAATGAATAAATGCAAGAGGGGCAAGTGGGAAATGAAAAAACAGAGTTAAGAGGCATAAATATGGTAATTGTAAAGATGAATGTATTTTTTACTAAGATATTAGACATAACAAGCAGGTAGTGGAAAATTATTAAAAATACAGTTATTTTGTTATAGATCATTTTCCCTTCTGTACCTTTGTTCAAAACATATCACTCATATGAATGAAAAAAACTGATGGCAGGTTATGGGCAATAGATTGCATTCCTATACTTGTGTGCCAAAGTCAGCAGCCAGGAATTTGGCCATGTCTATAAAGTGTGATGCACCCTGCTAGATTTCTTTTTCCTGCTTCCCATCCATGTTTAGCCCTCACCCACAGCACTACATCTAAATCCTTGTTCTGTACTTGGGCCTTACACACTTCAGTGCACTGACTGGTTCCAGTCCCTCTGCCAAACCCCTGACCTCTGTTCAACTTCTCAGTGTTGCAGGCTGTCAGCTGAGTTGAGTAAACTTCTGGTAGTGACAACAGATAAAAAGTCCCTGGAATTTATTAAAGCTTTTGCATTCACTTAAATAATACATTAAGAATGAATGTAGTATTATAAAATGAAATTGGTTTATAATGAAAGGAACCTGCAGGTTTTAGTTAGCAACTTTCATGCATCTCTATAAATTTTGCTTAATTCTATTAAAATAAAAGTGAATCCCCATTAACTGTAATTAAATAAAATTAAGCTCCCCCTGACTTACATTCATATAGTCAGTCAGCACTATTATATGAAATCTCATTGGGCTCAGTTTGTCTGCAAGGACAACAGGATTGTCATTTATGCTGGGGGAGCTCTGATGATAAGAAAATAGCAGGACTAGGTCTGTTCTATCTGGTGCCTGTATATGTGTGCTGCAGAAGTTAAGATGATCCTGTATTTTTTTTAAGAATCTGTTTGAATCTGTGGAATAAATACGTATCTGGGAGTTCAAATACATACTGCTTTGTTCAAAGATGTTTCTTTATTATCTTCACATGTCAGTATGTTAATATAGTTATGTTGTAGCTGAAAGTTCAGTTAATATATTTTGGAAAGAGGTAATGAATATTTGTCTTGTTTCAGCTTAATAATAAAAGTCCTCCCATTTTACTTTATTTTCCTTTTCTTTTTTTTTTTTTTTTTTAATCTGTTGGCTTTGTTATGCCAGATCATTACTAGCTTTACTTTCTACTGCATTTTATCATAATGCTTTTTGAGTATAAATAAACTCTGGTATGCTAAACCTAATAGCAATTAAACTGGAAGTGTTTGTGTTTCATCACTGTGAACTTCGGAGAAATGTTTCCATGACAACCTCCATGCTAGTTAAGGCAACCAGAGGTGATCAACAGTTTATATATTTTTTTTCTCTTGTAAGAATGGAATTTGTGTTGACAGTTCTGGCCTTTAATGGCACTTTTGTACTGTGTGAAAGTATTTGTTTACTAGATCATATGCTGTTAACTGTCAGGCCGAGATAGAATGACTGCTTTTGATAAAAGGGCTGCATTACATCTTTGAGTCTGTGAAGCTCTTGTGCTTTAATTACTCACATCAGTCCAGAAGTATCCATTTGCTTCAATACACTTAAAAATTAGACTTAGTACTTCCAAAGCATTAACAGTGAGTTAATTTTGTCCTTTACATTTTTTTGGAAAACAATAATGTTGTTGTTTTAAATTTAAACTACTGCACTTACAGTGGTAAAAATTACGTTCCATGGTAGAGGTGAATTATAAGTGCTGTAGTTATTCTGCTATGATTTAGAATTTCTTGGCCCTTTTTTCATATTTAGGTTGTGACAGGTGTTATGCTGGAAGCTAGAATACACTAGTTATGGAATCTATTCAGAAGATTATCATTTAAGTAGAGGTGTTTTGAGTCTCACAAGTTTTAAAAAACAAGTGTACCTAAGACATGACGGAAATAAGCTCTCTGGAGTGTAATGTAGTAGCAGTACAAGTAGACTGTTGTGTATGGTACATGTCCACCAGGTATTTAGAAAGCTTTGAGAATGAAATTTTTTTTTTTTTTGGTGATAAATTGCTTTTTATGGAGCACTCTGTAGGTAGAACATCAGGAAATAAATGGATAAGTTATTATCTGATCTGTTAATCAGCTAGTAACTGCTGCTTTATGAATTTCATTCACTGCCAGCAGTTAAGTTTGGAGGCGTTGCCTGTACTAAGTTGAGCAATCTGCTTTTATTACGTCTGTTCATTGTCAAGGCTAATGACTGAATATCTTCTGGATTCTTGAGTCTGTGTGTAGCAAGTGATAATTTGTTTTTGGAGGGTACAACAACATTTGTCTTCAAAAAGTCTGTTTCAAATCAAAGATTAAATATTTTCTTGTAATAAATATATTCGTTTCAGGACCAGTAATAGTTACTAATACTCATGTATATTCAAGTATGAGTTGAGATACTTGTTGCTTGTCTTGTGTGTGAAAACATTTATATTCAGGACTCTAGTCTTTCGGGCATGCAATTCACTTCAGTAATTACTTACAGAATGTTCAAATAATGATACCATTGCTTTTTTGAGCAACTGAGTCACTCTTGAGTGATCAGTCAAAACTGATAGGGGTTGAAACTGTGTAAATTAAAATTTGTGCAGTTTTGTATGTGGATGCTATTTTGCACTGTATGCAGGTCTGTCTCTAGTGAGTCATGGTTGCTGGTAATAATAGGTGATACCAGGAAGGAAAATGAAAGGTTTGAAGTTAGATGCCTGCATTCCCCAAGTTTCAAACTGTAGACAGAGTACTTCTCTCTATCAAGGTAACATTAATATAATACCCTTGCCTTATTTTTGGGAGTTTGCTGTGCCTTCCTTCATGTAGGAAAGCTGGGATATTAAGGAGGAACTTCCCAGAGAAGAAATGGATGAGCAGAGCTACCTGTATGTGCACTGTCTTCAATCCCTAATCTGTTGTAGCTGGAGGGCTTGGTCTGAAGTGAGCTGTGTGCAGGGAACATGGCTACTGTCCTGTGACATACTACAAACTCTTTTTCTGGTCACTTTGAAGGTAATTAGATATAAGTTAAGTTGATAAGAGTTTCAGTTCAGATCAGCTTGTTGCTTCAGATCTGCTTTAGGTAACTTAGCTAAGGAACCTACGCAAAATCAGTTTCTCTGAGTGCATAGGTATATTTAGAGTCCAAAAATTGAGTTTACAGCAAGATAAAAATGTGTGGATTGCTAGAATGAATGTATTTTCTAATAGTACTAAGAAGCAGGCTTTGTTTTCTCGGTTGTCACTTGGTTGTGAAAGATTGCGTAGTACTTAAGCATATTGTAAAAATAAGCACTGTGTGCTTGTTTTCCAAAGTTGGTGCTTATAGACAGGAGGTTGTTATCATGTCAGAAATAATATTATGTAATCTGTTTGGGTTTTTTTTGTAACTGCTGTTTTTTTTAGACACTACCTAAATCTGAACTGTAACACTGAGAACATGACACCATAGACAACTGAGGATAGGCATGAACTGTCAGGGATAAACAGGCTACTAGCCCTAACACTTACCTTTCCCCCCCCCCCCAGGAAAAATGAATTCTTATTGGAACAGCAAAAGAGATGGGCTGCAAGGGTGATCAGGAAATGGAAAGCTTGTCTTGAAAGATGAGGCTGATGTGTTTGGCTTAATGAAACAACTGGGATAGGATGAGATTTCTCTTTCATATTTCTAAGTGTGTTAGGGAAAGGCAGAGCAGGCATCAGGGAGGGAGAAGAGCTGTTGAAGCAAAAGGACATTGTTAGAACAATCGTAAATAAGTTGAAACTTGACCTAGCTAAATTCAGGCTGAAAGAGACAGCATTCAAGACATAACTGAGGATTCGAGTCGTGTGGAGAGGACAGGAGATTTTTAAGAAGGTGTCTTATCAGGAAATTTGGCACAATACAGTTGCTTTAAATAGCTTAAGATTACACACAGAAACTGAGATTGTTCATTCCAATCCTACGCCCACTTTTTTTGCCAAACTAGATCTGTAAAACCCCTTTGCTTGTTTGTGGTACAGTACTGTGAGAACTTGTAGATAGAATCTAAGAGGAGATTTTAAAAATTATTTTATTTGTTTCACACTGTTATCAGATAAAATGCCTGCTTCAGTGTTACTGGAAATAGTAACATAGGACTTCTAAAACATGTTTTTTCTTGGTTGTTTTATATATATGGGAGTACTGCCTTTATTTCTCCTTAAGGTTCAGCAGTACTTCAAGCTATTCAAAACTGAACACAACAGACATTATTCAAAGCAATTACTGTGGGAACAGCAACTCAGGGTTAGAAGTACTTTTGAGTAGGTTTCCACCACTGTGGTCTCACTCACAGAAGATATCTCTTCTTATGAGGACATCCAGGAGACTTGAGGAAGGATGACAGAGAAAGACTTGATCAGTTCATTTTCTTGTCCACACTGTTTCTATAATATATGCATATAAAATCTATAATATATGTATATATGTCTGTCTTCTACCTAGTACTGATAAGCTACCTTCTGTGCCAGATGTCCAGATGGCATGGTTGTGCCTTCTTCTTTGAAACATACTTGTTTGTATCCCTTCAGTGAAATCTAGGAGAAAATGACAGATCTTTTTCCCAGATTTTCTCTCCCAGCTTCCTAGAGGTCAGAGGCTCTAAAATCTTACCCCAAAGGTTTTTCTCAGATTGTTTTTTACCTAGAGCTTTGCTTATTTTAAAAAGAAGTTCCTTCATGTTTCCTGTTTATGACATTCTCATAAAGAGGACTTCAAAATCTTGTTGAATCTGCTTCAAGAGCTCAGTTCATGTGCACTCTACTGAATATTCCTGTCATCTGACATTTGTTAAGGTTGCACTTGTAGTCATGTGGGACTCAGCTGCTGAAGTGATTGTATCTCTCTCTTGTGAAGTCCTGGTAGGCTCTCCTGGTAATAATTGTCAGCAGTCCATGTAATGTATCATAACTAGATGGAGCGACCAAAACAAACTGGGTATGCATATAAGACTGGGATACTACCTAGGAAGATACTCAGTTACTCTAAGGGTATTAGGTATTACTACATCAATCAGCAGTACTACAGTTCAAGTATTACTAACATGCAGTACCCTTTGTAAAGTGCCCTTTCCTATTCCCTCTAGATTATTTCTGTTCTAAGTAAAAGCATTTTCTTTTCCACTTGGCATAGCCAGCCTTTCAGGGATCATGATCTTAACATCTCTGCATCAGTTGCTTGGAGCTCAAGTCAGCATGCTTCTGGGAAGTTCTGTTTGTGTTCCTCATGGTCATTACTTTCAGGTGCAAGTGAGAAACTGTCAGATGTACTGTAACACCTGCCAAGTGTGAATATAAGTTCTGATTCTCTTTTCTGGGAAGTAGTTAAGTTCTGCAAATAGCATAATAGTGTACACAGTATTGGAACAAGGTGTTGGTATCACCTGTGAGGTGTCCTGATCATATTGCCAAATGAACTGAGCCACTTCACTCTGAGGTATCAGGAATGGGAAACTTCCATTTGACATCCCTGGCAGAAGCTTTTCAGCGATTTTCAGAAACTTAATTTAGATGGTACCAAAAGGCTTGCACCTTTCCTTCCCCTTCTGAATGGTGTTAGTCTCTGCTGCATTTATTAATATGCCTTTGACCAGATACATGATTTTTCTCTGTTCCCATAAATGTTCTTTTTGAAATAAAACAAAAAGGGCTGTAATTATCTGTGTCACTTGGGATGGTGCGGACAATTTTGATACCAATATGAACCCTGAATACTTGGAGGTTGTTGCCACTCCTCCAAGATCTGCTAATGCAGATTTTTGGGAGTATGCCAGAAGTTAGTGTGAGTCTCCCTATTTTTAAAAGCTGGGTGACTCTCCTCACAAGAGTGAAAATTGGTAGCAGAAACCTGTCCAGGAGAAACTTGTGAATTGGATGTGTTCCTAGTTTGCTATTCTTGTCTGTCCACCTGATCCAGACTTTGGTCCTACACAGTTTTGATTATCTTAGTTGAATCACTCAAGATTTCTTACAAGTTTCATCCTGGTCTGTTTATGGATAATACCAAACCACTTTTCAATTCTGTAGGTTGCTTGAAAACCTAGTTAAGGTATTAAGGAGTCACATTCACAAATGGATCCAAGTATGATACTTAAGATGCCTGTCTTTAAGCTTTTAGTGGCTATTCACTTTTTTACTCTCTGTGAAGTTCACAGAACCACAGAATAGTTTAGATTTTATATAGAATATATAAAATATAGAATATAGAATAGTTTAGGTCCTTCACAGGGTTTGCCTAGTCTGGCTGCCCTTTTCAAGCAAGGTCAGTTAGAGCAGATTTCCCTGGACCTCTTCTAGTTGGATATTAAGTATCTCCAGGGATGGAGAGTCTCCAACCTGTCTGGGCAACCTATTCCACTGTTCAGCCACCTCAAGGTAAAGATGTGTTTTTCAGATAGTTAGGTTCATAAGTGTCTATTCTTTCTGACAAGAAGTCTCCTCTGAGAGACTGGCAGATACATACGTATTGTCAGTATAATACTCTTTCAGGTTGGTTTATATTTCTTTCTTTAATCTGAAAATTGTTTTAAATATTTCCTTTCTCTTCTTCAAAGTTGCATACTTCTAAGATAGAGGCTCCTTTATTCCCTCAACATCAAATGGGTTTTGATTTTGTATGGATGAAATCACTCTAGGTAGTTCCCAAGACTATTTGTGCCAGTAGGTGGCAGATGCAAAGGTGTAGCTACTACCTCCACGCAGAGTCTTAAAATTGCAAATTGATCCAGCACCATGTGGTTGCCACAAAAGTGAATTCTCATCTGAGTTCTGGCTTAAGGTGCATTAGTGGTTCACTATCAAATACCTGTGTTAATGCCACTTAATCAGGATTACCTGAAATTCTGTCCAAACTTCACTAAATTTCATTGCTGGAAAGGCATCTGGAGTCGATGTGTTTCTTTGTATAACAATGTTGGAGCCTTGCTTAGGTGAAGGCCTCATCATACCTACCTCAAAATTATAGAATTATAGAATCATAGAATGGTTTGAGTTGGAAGGGACCTTAAAGATCATCCAGTTCCAACCCCTCTGCATGGGCAGGGACAGCTCCCAACCAGAACAGGTTGCTCCAAGCCCCATCCAGCCTACCCTTGAACACTTCCAGGGATGGGGCTTCCACAGCTTCCCTGGACAACCTGTTCCAGTGTCTCATGATTGTACATTACTGCTAGGCATCACCAATGGCTTGAATAATATGGTTGTGGTTCATTACCCAAAATATGTTTGTTACTTGTTTATTACTCAAAAGATGAGAAGCCGACTCTTAACAGATTTTCTAGGTACATAGTCCATATATTTGTTAGTTTGGCATCTTCCTCTCTCTGTCGATCTCAGTCCTTCGAGATACTTGTCTTAACATTTTTGAAGGCTGAAATGAACTAAACATGCTTGGCCGTGCAAACTCAGGTGTCGAGTGTGAGGGATGATCTGAGCACACTCTCTACAAATGTTATGAAAGTAAAAGCTCTTACTAAAGTGTATGTCTACTCACAAGGCAAATGTATATATTGACAACACATCCTCAAATGTTTTTGAAAGAGCATTACAAAGGTTGGTGAACTTAGTAACTGGGATTGTGTTACTGTAGTTTACCTCTATGTCAGGGAAAATACAAAATAAACTTTTAATAAGAAGTCCAAATCAGTATCTGTTTTCACCTATAGAGGACAGTTCAGAATACTTATTTGCTGTCCGTGTATTCTGATACCTTATTAGGAGATGTATATTGCCAGTAACATGGGGATTTTTATGCAAGTGCAGTAATAGGGCACTTTTCATTGTCTCTAACTTCACTTTCCTCTTCTGTTTTTATCTGGGCCGTTTATTCATTCCTTAATGTATTGTTTTTCAGAATGATTTTTTAAAAATCTGTTAAAGCTCTTAAGAAAACATGATACAAAACATTATTTTACAGGCTTTTTTGCTCAACAATGTATTTTTACTCCAGGGATTTCATAGGTGCCAAACATGACTGACTAATTCAGAATTTTGCTATTGGAAGGATAGGCACTGCAATACTCAAAGCCATACATACTATTTAGGTAATCTTGGAATTTATCCAGCAATGTGACTTTGCTCTTACAAGGAGCCTGTATGCAGTCATATGTATAGTAGTATTTGAAGAGCAGTACTTTGACTAAAGCCTTCCTCATGTGGTAGTTTCAGGAGGCTCACAAACATAATTCTTAGAACACATTAATGAGTTGATGATAAACACAAATTTGTGTTATAAACCTATTTATTTGTATGCTTAACATGAATATGGTGGTCATTCTATCAGGGATACTGAGTCCTTGTTTCTTAAATTCAGTATGAAATTCTTGACCCCTCAATAGTCCTGAGTAACCAGGTCTGACCTCATAGCTGGGCCTGCTATGGCCAAGATTGGACTAGAGATCTCCTGAGGTCCCTGCCAGTCTCTGCTATTCTGCAGTTCTGTGACTGAGCAAGTTACCGCCCAAAGCTCCTTGACTTGTTAGCTTGAGAACTTGATTAAAGTTTCAACACATCAGTCTTCGTGCTCTTTCCTGGTAGATATATCTGTTATTTTAATGTGCTAGCAGATGGTCTCCATAGTTTCTGATGGATGGTTTGTAGATTTCTTCCTAGTTTAACAATCTAGAATTTGGTTAGCATGTGTTTCATCTTCTTCTAAAGCCAAGTAAATTGCATAGCATGAGTATAATATTGTCATTTTTTTTTTTCCTTGTAATATTTTTATGATCCTTGTTGGAGAACTTGAATTTCATTCAACTGTAGAAATGACGTAATTGTATAGTAAGCATGTGGGCTTAGTGAAGTCAGCTTCTCTATATGTTTGCTTATTTCATGGCAGAAATAATAAATACAAGAATTACAAAGGAGAGCTGGGATGATCTTGGAGCTGATGCGTCTTACAAATAATTTTGTTGTTTTTTTGAGATTCCATACACTGATCTTAATTGTTTGACATGAGATTGTGATGCATCTTTGTACAGGGTCAGGAGTTACTTGGAAAACTCAGTCTGTAAAGCCAGAGGGAATTATTGTGATCTTCAACATAAAAGTAGCTGTAGAACTTATTGAATTAATTTCTATTTGAAGTTAGAACACACCTTTTTTGGGGAAAAAAGTCAACACCGTTTTAAAATACTACTAGAGATGGAGAGCCCATGACAGCCCTTGGTAACTTGCTCTTTTGGTAGTTATCCTCACTGGTAAAAATTATTTTTGCTCTAACCTTGTCTAGCTTCAGATCCCTCATTAAAACTCTCCCTTGCTGTGTTGCCTACAGAAAATGTGACAATAGATGGGCTGTGGATGGGAGGGCTCCTGCCTTTCCTGCTGACCCCTATTGTTTCCTTGTTTCCTCCTGCTCTCCCTCTGAATCCACCTGTTTTGTCTTGTAGTCATATGTTTGGATTTTCAGCTTTCCCATGGGGTGACTACCTATACGTTGTGTTTATACAGCACCCAGTAGAGCAGGGCCTTAGTCCGTAGCAGGTGCTCCTTGCCAATGAGCGGGTCATGAGGGCATAAAGGATTAAAGTTTGAGCTATTGTTCTCATACTTTAACAGCTTTTAAGCCTGTAAAGAACTACAGTAGTGAGGACTTCCTCTGTTTCTGCTTTAAGGTCAGTAAAGATTGGAGTAAATCATACCTCTTAGAAAAACAGCTGATCTCAGCAAAGGGGAGTTAAAGGAAGGGAAAACTTCCAGTGATGGAAAATCCTTTGTAGCACTTGGGAACCTGCTATAGTGGTTGGGAATTCAGTGTGCAGTCCTTGTCCCTACATTCTCATCTGAATTTGTCTTGCTTCAGTTTTCTAGGATGTTCCTTGGGGAAGGAGAGGAAGGAATAAAACAGCATTGTTGGGTACTTACAGACTGGTTAACAGTAGAATAATCTTTTTTTGGAAACAGATGTATTCTCTTTTGGAAACAGATAATCTTTTTTTGAAACAGATGTATTCTTTCACTGCCAAGCCTGTTTTGCAGTCATTTAATGATACTCAAAGTGTGTTCTGTGAATACTCTCTATTTTCGCAGTGTCCCATTTGAATTGTGACTATCAGATTGGTGACACTTTTTCAGTAGGAATGACTCCTCTGTCAAATGTTCAGGTAGCATCACTTCTCAGTTAGATTTCCTTGGTTATATGTTCAGAGATTAAGTTAGAAGTTTGTCCATGCTAGTTCATATTAATGCTGATTAACTACCATAATTATTTCACAGTTACTGCTTCCCAGGAAGGTGTTCCCCATTGTGTGAAGCATTTGTTGCTACATAGTATATATACACATATCTGTTGCCCTTTTTGTAATAGATGTGGGTTTTTTCTGGATAATTTGATAAATGTAGCATAGATACAATCTATTGCCAACTCTAATGTTCCTTTTTTCCCCCCCATTCCTTAATCCTTGACTTCTTTGCTGTTGCCAGCCCCCTTCCAATTTCCTGATAAATTTGTCTTCCCAGTTCAAATAATTTTTCCCTCTTCTACCAGTATTTGTTATCCCAGAGTGGGAGACTGAGTGCAAAGATGGTGTCCATTCCACATGTACAATGTCTTTTAATTCCTTTAATTTTGAAAGTGAGCACACACGTGGAATTAAGTGTAGTAATTGTTGTATGTTATCAAACTGTAGCTTTGGTTTATGTAATTCAATTTACCATTTTTGTCTCAACAGCTGCTTAGCCTGTCAGAATAGTTGGTGAAAAAAGGTGATGGTCTTCTACCAGTGGAAGAAAAGGAGTTTTAGATTCAAAAAGCCACCAGCAATGCTACAACTTGCCAGAATCTGTCAGTATTTAAATCTGTCAGCTGTTTTAGTCTTCCCTCCCATCAGCCTTCCATGCCAAGGAAATGATAGAGTCTGGAATTTTCATGAAGGCTTCATTAGGACCTGGGATTTTGGGCCAGTGGCTTGCTTTCCCAGCCCTGTTGATCATTATGTGATTGAAATTGGGAAGGTTCTCTCTTCCTTGAGTCTTCATTTTTAAACAAAGTAATGGTTCTGGAGGTAAGGTTTCTGATAGTGTACTGTCCAGTGGAAAGTGTGCAGGGTTACCTGTGACAATTTCTGATCTCTTTCAGCAGAAATCTTGTATTTCCTCAGCAGGCTGCTGAAATGGGATTTCCAAACTGTTGTCCCTCTTATAGGTCACAGGTTGCAGATACCCATTTGATACAGCTGTCCAGTGTTAGTATTACAAAACTTCTGGTGTGTTAAAAAATACATGATAGAGAGATGCACAAAATGACATGAATAATGAACATAGATCTAAGAACTCATTGTATTGCTTCTTTTCGATTAATGACTGCCTCTGATTCAAGTGAGGCGGTTGCAGCACTTCTGAACAGCTTTAATGGAGTGCGTCAGAGCTTGTTTACCAGATCCTGGTTAAAAAGCATATAATTTGAACGTAAATGATGGCATGTTATCGCTTTCCACTGGAAGATTTAGTGAACTGCTCAGGATAGCTGACAGAAGTGGCGGGTGGCAGAAGAGACATGCTTAGTTGCCTAATGTGATGGTGTTGTCATACTATGACACATCAGTTTAAAAAATCTGTAGTGTCTTACACATATTATAGGAAGTAATCTTTAGCATGTCAAATTAAGAAAAAAAATTGGTCTATAATAACAGTGTTGCAGAAGATTTGTAGGGAGTTTTTTTAATCATGGATATTTCATATCCTCCAAACCTAATTTGTCTTGCTTTCTAAGAATGCTTAATTAATATTGTACTTAGGCTAATTTGAAACAATGGTGATTGCAGTTCACTGAAATTATGTGTTCTGCTTAATTGAACTTGACCAACATTACTTGGAGATGACTCAATATTGCATATGGTATATTCTATCCATAAAACTTTTAATTTTAAACAGTTTGAGACATGATCTGATTTTTTTTTTTTTCTTGTATATCTATGGCATGGAATTATAAGATATTCTTAAGTTATTTTGTCCATATTTCAAAAAGTGCATGAGGTAACTTTCCTTTACAGATCTCTCTTGTTTTGGTAGATGCTGGTTTCTGATATGTAATATTTCTACAAAAACACACGTGGACTGCTTATTTTCAAAGCTTTTTATGACTTTCAGCACATTAACACCTAATCTCCAGTACTGAAAAATATAATCTGTCTTTGTGTGTTTGTTATTAGTTTTTAAATGGTGTGAAAAACAGTTCATAGTTTGAAGCCGGTAGCAGCCACTCCAGCAGGTGCGTGCGAGTGGTGGGAAGATCATCCCGGGGGGAGGGCAGGGAGGGCAGGGCTGGGAGGACAGTCTGTGGCCAGGATGTCCTGTCTGGCCAGTGGCCACCAGCACTGGAGCAGTAAAAGACACAGTCAAGTGGGTTTGGCAGGAGTTGGCATCACGGGCTGTGTGGGACCAACTGCAGTGACCTCCTAAAGGGGTTTCTCCTTCCTTCCTGTATTTCTTTCCTCTCTGCTTGCGTGGGTGGATGCAGAGCTTGGGGCATCTAGAAAGGAGTCAGAGGGTTGTAGTTTCCTGGGAAGAAAGTGGTGTGCAGCTGTTCCTCGGAGTTCTGCACCTCTTTTGCCCGAAGTAGAACTGAAGCAAAGACAAAAGAGCTCCAGTCTGAAGGGAGAATAGTTTTTTTTGTACAGGCTGCAATTTTAAGCAAAGTTTAAAATGTTAGATTTATTATTTGGGGAAAAAAAATAATTATATATATATATATTTAGGAGCTGTAGGAATACCATCTTGTATTTAGGACTGCAAAATAGTTATTTTGGCCCTCCTTTTGGTGTCTGTTTGTGAAATAATGGCATTTTCTTACCATGCAGTTTCTAGAAAACTTTGTTGAAGTAGATCTCTCGAAATTATGAAGCTATATGCTGTTGGGGATAATTTTTTAAAGCATTTAAATTGTTTTGAGTTTCAATGTGCTGCATATACATTTTGATTAGGAAATTGAAAAAAAATAGTATTGGAATGTTCTTACTAGAAAACATGGAACTTCTGTGCTGGCTTTTGAAATACACTGAGTTATTAACAAAAAAAAAATTTAATTCTGTAAGTAATTCCACTTATTTTCATTTGGAAAAATCTTGTTTTTTCAAACTTCAGTAATTTAAAAAATCATGTTTATCTTCAAGATAAGGTTTTACAGGATGGGCTAAGAGTGTTGCAGATTAAAAATATAGGAGATGTATTTTCCTCTTGTAGTTACCTGTGATCTGTTTCGAGGGCATGGCGTGGGGTACCCTGAACTACAGATTTCTTAATATCATGACAATAACATGCTGCCCGGGGAAGTTTAAAAAATCATAAGGATCTTCAAACAAGAACCTCTGCTATTCATGAGAGTAAGCTGCAATTTAAAAGTAATACAGAAATCATGCAAAGTCAGGCCTCTTGTATTGAATTATTTATGTGATCTTACTTAGCTGTATCTTTACTACCATGGTTGATTTGAGAGACTATTACCTTTAACTAGCAGTATTTCCTAACATGATAACATCGACAATAATGAACTAGCATTGTTCCTTTTTGAATTGGGTGCAGATTGACATTGCTAACTGTATGCTGCTCTTTAGGTTTGAATTTTGACATATATTTTTTTTTCTAGTGACATATTGTTATAAAACTTCAATGGTTTTGTTTTTCTGAGAGGAAGTTCTGCAGTTTTCTTTATCTCTGGCTTTTAATTCAGTAATTTGCTTCAAAGTTTTATAGTCATTTTATTTTAATCAAGAAAGTTTTTATGATTTCATGTGAGAGATTCCTTTTAGGCTTTGTCATCAAACACCAGTCATGCAGTTGAATTTTAAAAATGAAAGCTATTTGAGAGAAATATTTATATGAAAAAAGGAAATGTGGAGACAAATAAAGTATTGTAATAAACTGTGAAGTTAAACTCACATGCTCATGTGATTTGTTGTTCAGTTAATGTCTGAAATGAAATATTTAAATAAAAGATCTTGTTATTGTGAAGTAATTAGATATATTCCTTGTTCTGGCATTTCATAATGTCCTTTACCTGCATCCATGTGCTAAGCATATTTGTATTTTGTCAAATATTATTTGAGAAATCTGTTTCAAATGTGTATATATCTTCTTTATAAAGGCTTTTTCTTGAGTTACCGCTGTTTCAGTTTGTATAGATCTGGTCAATAAAGGAATTTCTTCAGAAGCGTTTTGTATTATTGAGGCAAAAAAGCCTGTGAACGATGCAACAGTGATTTGTCATTCTTCTTGCTCTGTGGTATGAAAAGGTCTTCCTATTTGGCTTCTCATTGTAAGAAAAGGTCTTCCTATTTGCCTTCTCAAGGTCAATTTTTTTTTCACCCATGAGTGTGTATAAAACATTCCAATCTTGACAGTGTTCTCTGAGGGTTGATTGTATCTGGATCACCTGTCTTACTCTTGCAACAAGATTGTATGGGGCACCATGGTGAGTAGTTCTTCAAGAACCTATGGAGTTGGTCACAGACTGTGTTAGTTTTCTCCTAATAAAGAGGCAGAAGCATGATAAAGCCTGATGTATGGACATTTTGCATGAGAGTGCCCCCACTGAGGTAATTTTAGAGCCCAACATTCTGCTTCAGCCTACTCTCCTTCTGCCACCAGGAGGACTTGGCAAGAAACAGCAGGCTCCAGGGAGTATGGACTTTCTTTGCATCCCTCTTATCTCCTCATCTGTGGAACCAGTTGCTGTATTCAGGAAGGATGAATCTTTGTGATTCATTGACCAGTGTCTTTAGATTTTATAGGAGTGAGGAAGTGAGTCTGTTTGCATCACTGCAGTTTCATCTTGTAAATCAGACTGCTAGAGAAGATTTTGCCTGTTTCAGATTTTCTCCCTTTACACTTTGGAAGACTTCATTTGAATGTCTTCTGAGGCATACGTGGTTGACAGAATATTCTTCCTAGTCTCTGTAACTATGCTAGAATCCTCTGGTCAATCTGTGTTGTCTGTTCTGATGAGAAGTTCTTACAGTCTCCAGACATCAGCCAGGGACCTCCTAATTAGATGTGTCCTGTTTCTTCGGTTCTTGAACAAGTGAAGTTCCATACCCCTGCAAAGCTGTGAGATACACCTGATTCCTAGGTCATATCTGCATGCAGCCTTAAAAAGAAGTCTGTTTTTACAGGAACAAGGCTCCTAATGATCCCCATTCCCTCTTCAGGCAGTGTACTCCAGGTGGCAATTTGAACAGGCTGAACTGTGGTTGAGATTGTAGACAACTCTAGATACTTAATCTTTTAGGTTATGGCATGGAGGCAGGAAGCAGGACGGATGCTGCATCACAATCTTAGTTTTTCCACTCTTTATTTATTTATTTATTTATTTACTTCCAGGTGGACAACTTTCTTACCATTTTTGTATAACGAAACATCAGATGTTTGGGTACCAGGCATAATGAACAATGAATGACTCTGTGATGCAGTTCACCATATATCCCCACTTCTATGTCCTTTCTCAGACGCCCTTTTAATGAAAGTTTGCCTTTCTTGTGGATGGATTTTGCTTTACATCACAGGTACCTTACAGCCAGTTCCAGCACACCCCAGTAGAACAGATTATACAGAGGTTGTTTCTTGCCAAGAGAATGGGCATTTTGTCACCATATTCCTATGTCTGAAGTTCAGTATGGATATAAGTAGCCTTTGGCTGTTCAGTGTGTGGTCTTTAAATTTTTAGTATCATAGGTGCATATTTTCATATAGTTATAAATCCGACCCCTTGTCAATAATTAATTTTCTTCGCCAATGATGACTATGTTCATTTTAAGGTCTTATTTCCATGTGTCCTGTCTGCAAACCTGTAAGTTTTCATCATGGTGGTGGCAGTTACTGCTGTTAACTTCTTGTATCTCTCTGTGCCTTTTTTCATTTACTTTTACAATTGCTTGCTTGGTAAAGGATGCCACAAAGGTGCAAACCTGGAATCTCTGCAAATGACTTAGTCTCCTTCAAAGCGTCAGGGTCCCAAGGTGAACACTTCAATCAAAAATTATATTACTGCGAATACTTAGGTTCACTGGAGAAACTATTAACTGCAAATTTGTGAGAGCTCTTCTGTTGGTGAACAGATCTGAATCTGTGCCTTCCTTTTCTCACAATATGCTTCCAAGCTAACCTCTCTGATACCTTGTGCCACACATCACCTAACACTAGATATGTCTCCTCTCTGTGTGCTCTCCCACTTTGTGTTCTTTCAGTAGGCTGGCTACTGTTTCTCCAAATACTGGAAAGTTTTGCTGTGGTGGTAGTATCAGGCCACAGGACAATACTCCTCCATTTTCTTCCACAGTGGGATAGTGGTACTTGGCCAATCCTGTTTGGCCTGGGGATCCCACAGGATAAATCTCATCATCAAAGGGCTGGAGGTCTCTGCAGGAGCATGAGCCTCATGATACTTGTTTTGGAGCTCAGAATGCCTCTGATATACACCTACATGAGATTTCTAGTCTGTGGAGACCATTAAAGGATGGTGTGCCCAAACGGAAATGTGCAACATCTTCTCCATCTTACCTGTTCCATGAAGGCCCTGTACTGTTGGTCCAGAGAGAAAAGGATCAGCTGTTCTCCCTCATCTTCCTTATGTCAGATGCATCAAACAGTCACATTTCCTGAGGGCGTGCAGGAGATGAGTTCTGGTTGCCTCATTTGCATCTTTGCAAGGGGAAGTCAGCCTAGCACAAATCTGTTTTACTTCCTTTGCTGAGAGGAGGTGCTCTTGCTTCTGCTGAGCTTGAGGTGAGGGTGTGGGCTCTCTCTTAAGAGCATTCTTGATACCAGTCTCAGGTGGGCTGTTGGAGGGGTTTCATCCAGTCACTGCATTGCCAGGAATTCTGCCCATATAAATTCTGAGCAGGGCCCTGGTCATTACAGTTCTCCAAAATATTTGAGAGTGTTGTAATGCCTGGATTTTTATAATCTTATGGTGAAGACCTGCAAAATCTCTGCTGTTTCATATAGCTGTTGCCCACAGATTAGTTTCTCTGACTTTTGTTGCTTTCCCAAAATACTCCACTGTCTCTGTGTGGGTATTGAAGACTTCTGAGAACTTTGGGCATGTTTTGTGAGTGCAATGTTAAGAGTATTACTCTTTACTTCAGTTAGACCAGTCCCTTATAAATACTAGAGAGGGGTGTTTGATGCTTAGTATGTATGTGTGTTACCAGTTCCAGTGTCCTCTGTGAGAGCCCATCTGTCACCCATTTCTGCTCTTGCTTTCTTAAAGAGTTAGCCTTCATTTTCTGCCCTTTTCTTTTCCAGGTTCATCAAAACCTTTATTAGGCTTGTTAAGATGTTTGTTCAGTGGTTGTTTTGATTTAAACCTAGCTGTGCACAGCCCATGGGACTGCCTTGTAATCTCTTAACTACCTTCTCACCAGTTCTTGCTCTGTGGAGGTGCAAGAAGAGTGTGATAAGTGCAGATCTGTATTTTCCATTTACATTTTTTAAAGGCTGGATATTTGTAGAGGGAAACATCTACATTTCTCCATTTGTGGCTACATTTTATCTTAATCTCCCAGTTTTTCCTCCTATGCCTCAGACCTGCAGGTTTCCTTGCTCAGACACCTGGTGTTAGGGTGGCACAAGCAAATATACAAACCATGAAAATTCCAGTGGCTATTAAGTAACCTTTGCTGTTCTCAAAATAATTTTTAAAAACTCGAAAGGCTAGAAGTCGTGTAAGCTTTAATTGTAGAGCACAACACTGCAGCTCAGGAAGGTGCTGAGTACAGTGTGTACCAGCACAATTTCAGCCCAGGGTGTCCTTTGATAATTAACAGTGCTGCCATTTCTAGTGGAACCTCTCTGTGTGTCAGCATCAGTACCAAAGAGAGAAGAAAGCAGACATACGTAGCCTCTGATGACTCCTGCTGTCCCCTGTGAAAACAGGACAGCAGCAATGAAGAGGGCATGTGGCAGAATCTCAGTCCTCTCCTGCCCATCCCACTTGTCTTTTCTGTATAGGGTTGTGCATTTACATGAAGCCTGAAGAAAGAAAGTGGTACTAATCTGTACTAAAAATAGCAACTACAGGCTATTTCAGTCAATTAACAGAATGCTAATGCATTTTTGAAATGCCTGACAAATTATCTAAAGAAACAAAAGTAATTAATAAATCAAAGTAACGACAAATTTAAGTAAGCCTAAGTATGTCTTGCAGGACACTGGAAAATTATTGGATAATTACAAGTATTATTTTTGCAAATGAAAGGAACCATTATCAACTCTAGGATCACAGAGAATAAACTTTTACTTTCTAAAGTTGTCTGTCTTCCAATCTAATAACTACTCTTTTTACTTCCTTTAGATTCCTGTGTATGGTATTTGGAGGGGTAGCAGTCTCTGTCTCAGTCATTTGTCCCCTATAAGAGGTGGACTGGACTGTGACTGTCTTGTTGTCCCCAAGCTGGTGCTGCCTCCACACACTGCTTTGTTTGAGTGTAATTATAAATTTGTCTGTTCCACTCTCAGTTCAGCTTTCCCTCATCAATAAATATGGTTAATATTAAAATAAAACCAGATTTATTCAGAGCGCCTTAGTATCATGTCTTAGATAGAAGCATAATGTCACGAATAAAAGAAAACAGAATTCTAATTTAAACCAAGCATCTGAGTGTTTCTCCAATGTTTTGTCCTTACTACTTATATTTCTGAAGTCACATTTCAGGTGGGGATTCTGTGTTCATAGAAAGTTGTTTTGCAAGTGTTGCCATTCCATCTGGGGAGATTGGACTTGTTGAAGGTAAGCAGCTCTGGGAAACGCCATCAAAATTCTTGCTTTCATTTATCCCATGCTTCCCTTGGTAATGGCATTCAAATGGACAACCACCCAGAAGGGGAGGAGGTGAGTAGGATGAGACAGGACTCCTTTCTGGCAAAAAGTGTTTACCTCCTGCACTTCTCCTGTGCTTCTATGTTAGCACCTTCCTTCTGTGCAAAGGTCTTTAACATTATTCTTAGAGAATTCCTGGTTGTTATGATACTCTCAAGACTGACAAAATGATGTAACCTTCTTAAACCTTATTATAGGATACAAGTCAGACCCTGTTAAAATTCTGAACTGTGTGGCCACGGTCTTTATTTGATGCCAGTTTTCTGTAGATGTGCTACATAGTAAACTTGGATGCACCAGTTAGCACTGAGGGTGAATGCTAAATGCTAAAATCTTGGTGAGGACATGCATAATCTTTTGACTTTTTTCCAGCTTTTGCTTGGCTTTCTGCATAGCTTCTTATGCCTTACAACAAAATTATTTTGTCTTTTATGAAAAAAAACATAACATTTTTTCATCTCTGTCGTGGTCCTAGTTTAAAGAGTGCTATATGTCACCTTACAGAATCAGAATGGCACAGTAAAATAAGTCAGTAAAATTAATTCAGTCATTTCAAGCAGTGTAATCCCATGCCTTTAGGAGCTCATGTAAAAATTCACAGGCATCAGAATGTATGAAGTTTTCATTATTTTCAGTATTTTAAAAAACCTTGTCCATAGGTTGAAGACTTCAGATATGTATTTTTGGACTTTAACTCTGATGGGAAGTATAGATACTTTTTTTTTTTTTTAGGCATGAAGTTATTCTATAGAGTTACATGGGATGTATGAAAGCTGGTATAAAATTATTTGTAATAACATTTTGCGAACTGCAACACCACCGTGCATCTCAGTTGTACGTGTTATTGGTCTAAGCTAGAAAGTCACAAGCTAATAAAAAACCTAATTCTTGTAAGAGAAATTACATATTTTTAAATCTTGTTGGCTTGTAATAAAAACCCTTGTAGCCATTTAGAGCTTTATGAGATACCTGTGAAACACTTTACATCAGAAGGTCTGTGACTGCTGGGTACTGTGGACAGCAAAAAAGGAGAAATTTTAAGGATTTTTGAGAGAGTACTCCCTTGGCATTAAACATGGTAACTTACTTTTTCCCAAGTGTTCTTGTGCTCATCTCCTGCAGCTGCCTATAAACTCCAGTGCCGTAAGCCTCCTTAGTTTTCTGTTTTTGTGGTAAATCTCTTTGTTCTATAGGAACCTGTAGTGTTCCTTCATTCTGTTAAACATAACGATAAAGAATATGAATGGAAAGAATGAAAGCTGGAGAGTTTGTACTGTGTGAAGGCTGTCCTTCTCTCTGAAGGAGGTACAAAAAGGAGAGCAACACTTCAAAGAACTGAAACTAAGAAAGGAATATGAAGAACTGCCAAGAGGGAGGATCTAGAAGATACTGATACAAAATAATTTTATGTGAATTTTTGAGTAAACTCTGTGAGACTGTCTCACTTCAGTGTAGTCTTATTTCCATGCATCACCTCCAGTATTTCTTGGACGTCATTAAAACATTTCAGCATGCCAAGTTGGTAAACATGTTTTATTTTTGTAGTTTTATTTGTGATGTTAGTTTTCTGCTGACTTGTGCTGTTCTGGAACAGTCCAGCCAGCAGTCCAATAAACATAGAAGGGAGCAGGCTGGGAAGGACAGGAGTCATGAAAGATTGAACTCAACAAGGGCGTAAACTTCAGCTGCACTGGTATTGCGCTTGGAGCACCCACAGAGCTGTTGTGCTAAGAGCTGCTGTTGGTACTGTCTTGCAGGTAGTTCTTGTAGTTGCAGGTTTTCAGAGGTTAGACAAGTAAGACTGTCATGTGATAAGAGAGGTCCCTTGGGTTTGTGGTAAGATGAAACAAGAAACTTGGAACTCTCGTGCCTGGACAAAATTTCTTTAATCTCACATTATCATGTAAGGCATTGCGGTTTACATTGAATCAGTAATGTCACCATATGAAAGTTTTATTTGCCATAATGCCTAAATTTGTATTAACATGTAGTTGTGTTCAAAACAGTATCTTAGACTTTCTGGATGTTGCGTGTTGTAGAGAATCTGTATCTTCCAAATACCTTAGATACTACTTTTAATAGTGAAGTAAGTCAGCTGTCAAAGGTGGGATTATAGATTATTCTTCTCATATTTTCTGTGTGTGAAAATTTGGCCTGTAATTCGTTGTGAGTAATCAAAATGGATTGAATAAACAGCTGGGTTCACAACTAGGAGACTTATGCATCAGCAGCTTGGTGTGTCTAGTTCTGAACTTGCAGCCTCCTGCAGAATCTTTGGCAATATACAGTATCTAGTGTTCATTGTAGCTTCTTGGGTTGCACTTAGTAGTTTATGCTTTTAGCTTGATAATACATTATTCTTGAATGCCCCATTTCCATAAAGGAGGGTTGTTATACTGAAGGTTTGTGTTGTGAAGTCTGTGTAGAATGTCCTGTGTTCTGAAAATGATAGTTCCAAGCTTTGGAAGCTTTAAAAACTGCGTTTCAAGTTGTTGATGGCTGTCACCATTTGACTCAGATCCGACAACAATGCTCTTGATCCCCTCCCAGCCAGGTAGGGAAGGAGAGAGAGAAAAAGAGAGAGACTTGGCTGGATTGAAAACTAAACTACACAGCTTTAATTAAACACTAATGATATAAGAAAATATATACAATTATATACAAATATGTTCAGATATGTGCAAAAGCCTCTTGCCTCCCCCCGCCCACAGCAACTCCCACAGCATCTCCTGAGCTGCAAACAGTCCCGAGAAATCCTGGAGCTGCTGGAGAGAGTGGAGAGTGATGAGGGTCAGGAGAGCTTGAGCCTGGGGGTCGACGGTGCTGGATGGACGGAGTCCTCCCCGGACACCGGCCATGGATGGAAGAGACGGGAAGAAGAAGGTGGAAGGAAGTTGTCTTCTGTGATCTCTGACCTTCCTCTGAGCTTATGTGGATATATGGAATGGAATATCTCTGGCCAATTTTGCTGTCTGTCTAACTCAGCCTCCTATGGGGGGGTCATAGATCTCCTCCTAGTGTCTGAGCTGGCAGAGTGAAGATGTGACCTTGAAGTCCCAGGAGGTAGAAACACATTCCTTTCTTATCAGCCTTAGTTAGAGGACACTGTGACTAGTTAAAAGAAAGCTTACTGAAGGAAAAAAAAAGATCAGTAAAAGGAAAATTGGCTTCATCCTGACTTAAACCAGGATGATGGCAAAATGCTTCATCATTAATTTGGAGCTAGGTAGTAGCCTAGAAACCTGTCAGTGTCACCAGTGAAACCTGTCTCTACAGCTATCATAATTTTGTTTTGTCCATCTGTCAGCACCTGAGATCTCTGACCATTACAATTTAGAAGATAACCTTTATATAATGTCTGCCTGGGACTCCTGCTTGCAGTTTATTAGCAAGACCAAAAGGTGCTTTATTCTCCAAATGTGTGCCCAAATGCCATCTCTCTGCTCAAGTTCTTGCTCTTTCAGGAAGTGTGAGACCTTTCTTTCAAAAAACTCTTTAAAGTAGTTGAAGAGTTCTCAGTATTGAGCTCGTGTATGGTTTACAATAGCCTTTGCACACACTGTAGACAAAGTAGTTTTATTTCTCCCCTCACCATTTTTGTGATTTACTTTAAGACAGGCCAAAAGAGACCATAACAGCAGAGTACATATAACTGTACATAAATCTGTTTGGTAAATCCAAGAGCAGTCATTATAATGGGACACACCATGGCTCACAAAATGTTCTTTTTTTCCTTTTATTGTTCTCTGTTTCCTCCCATGCTCTCCTAAGTACATAAACAAACAAATAGCTTGCAAACCTAGTGTTTATTTCCATTGTGTAAACTGGAAGGAAGGTATCCAAATTTAGATACTGTGAGACAGATCAAGTAGCGTTGTGTCTGTTACCCTCAGATTTTGCCCTGATATGCTCAGAGCTTGTTAGGTAGTGTTGTGGCATACTGGTATTTTTATATGTGGGCTTTTGGTAAATAAAGCCTCTTGTAGACATGTGACAGCTATATCAATTAGAGGGTGCTGTGAATGCACCTGACTCCCTGGGAAACATCATGTCATAGCTAGGGACCATCATGAAGGTGAGAAGAAGTGTGAATCTGGGCTTGTTTGGCCAGGGTTGCTTTAGGTGCTGGAGCTGCTGAATAGCTAATGCTCTGGTGACATACAGAGGACAGTAGATCTAGCAATTTCTGAGAAGTAAGTCTAACCTAGGTCTTGGGAAGAAAAAGCTTGTGTCTGTGAGAAAGTTAAGAGGGAGCCTAGGAACAAACTCAAAATAGGTTAATTGTAAGTAATGAACTGGAAACAATCAGTTTTGGAGTGGAAATGTAGCTTCACAGACAGCTGCTCTCTTCTTAAAACATGCTGTTTCCATTTTTTAAGAGAAGGCTTTTCCCCTGGTCTCTTGCCCTCAGCCCATCTCCTTCACTCTTCTCAAGTGCATGGGCTTGTGACCTCTCTTCGGCTGCAATCTGGAGCTCCGCAGACCCTTTTGTGGGTCAAATTAACTCAGCAAAATAGTGAAAAACTAACTCAGCAAAAGTCTGAGTAGGTTTTCTGTGAACTGAGTTGGCTGACAGAAGGATCTTGAGGTAGCTGTAGACAGCATACAGTAAGCAAGGGGAGCTAGTGTCTGGCATAGGAAGGCAGAGAGTGGTAGCAAGCAGTTAAATCTGCTTGCCTCGACTCAAGAAACAATCCTGTGAGCATTCATTGACCTTAAAAAAGTCACCTATGTCATTGTGAGTGGCCATTGTATCTCTGAGAACAGTTTTACTGTAAAATACTAGGCAGTGACCATTGCCCAACTGTGAAATCTCTTAATTGAAAAACCTGCTAATAACTAATGGAGTTTGAGGCAGAAGAAAACAGAGGCTTTGGCAGTTTGCTCAGAGCTGGAGAATGGCATTAGTGCAGATGCATGCTGGGATGCATCTGAAGAAAGGAGCTTCTGTGTCATTTTACTTGTGTAACTGAATTTCTTACTTGTTAGAAATTTTCATGCTTAAAGTATTTAGTACACTTTTTTTTTTTTTTTTTTTTTTTTTTTTATCCTTAGGGCCAACCACTTTATTAGTTCCTTCCAAACTGGCATGAACATCACAAGTCATCAGTATTTCTGACTCAGCACTTCTCCTGTTTCTTGGTCATAGACCTTTTGATACTGCAACACCTACCTCGTCACATGCTGTGTAATTGCATCCTGTCCCTTTTCTGTAAGTTAAAACCACATGCTCATGTTTGAGTTGGTCCTTCTTTTTCAGAGGTCTGAATGTGATGCACATCACCATGCTGTCTAAGCAGATATGCTGTATATCGTCAACAGATTTGCTAAGTGTTTTAAAGATTTTCTTGAATATTATTCATAAACTACCAAAAGAAAACTTAGTGCTTTCTACATTTAGAAGTAGTTTACTTCTATCTGATGTAAACAAGGCACACATGCGCTTACTTTGTCATTAAATGTCAAGGTATGTTTCTAAAAAAGAACAGCAGGATTTTTGGTTTTTAAAAGAAAATTAGGTTCATCAAAATGTTTACTTCTGGCACTTTGCTTTTTATAGTCTCTTTACTTTTTTGTTGCAAAATATCAAATTAAGTAGATTCTGAAATCAGTAAAAGACTGCAGTTTTGATATGAGGAGATCAAATGGCTTCAAAGCTCACTGTTTTTATAGCAGTGATAGCATTGAATTGTTAAATTGCTATTTCAGAGTGAAGTTCCTCTGAATAGTGTTGTTACAATAAAAATAAGATAAAATAGTAAATGGTCTGCAATTTAAGAAGATCTTGTTTAAAACTGGTTTGCTACTTTAAACACAGATCCCCAAATTGTAGAACCTTGATAACAGCCTCTGTGTTTTTAAATAGACCTGTTTCTAGCAAAAGGAAGTGATCTTTAAAGAGTCATTGGCTTATTTCCATGTAGGTAGCAGTAACACTACAATAAATATTGACATATGGATTGATTCTGCCTTTGTCATCCATTTTCAGAAAAGGACTCTCCTCAGAGTGCAGGGCTTGCCCTGACGAGGGAGTCAAAGCCACCTTTGTCATGTCTGATTTTGATTTAGGACAAAAAGAGGGGGACAAAACAGATACAAAATAAAGCAATTAATGGAGTTAGGTGTGTATTTTCTCGTAGTGTTTCCAAGTTCAGCAAAGTATTGTGCAGCACTTCTGTTTTTCTTGCATTATGGAAACTGCTTGACCACTCTGCAGAGTCACTGAACGGTGAATAGGGAGATGCCAGAGTTTGTTCTTCTCCCAGGGAAGCACTAGGATGTGATTTGTATTTCTGAAGATTGCTTTGGGCTGAATGATACTTGGTGCACCTTGGTAAAAAAGCAGTGTTTATATGAAGAACTGCATCATTGCTTCTGCAAGTCGCCTATGGTGGTTAATCCGTTTATTCAGGGGGAGAAGAATAAAGGTACATGTAAGATGACACCAGCCATTTATTTAAAATGATCTTTTGGTTTGTAGAGTTTCAATATACTTGAAATTTTCTATGTTATTTCAGCTGTTAGTTCCCTGACTTTGTCTTCTCTCTTCATCTTGCTCTCAAGTCCTTAACAGTGTATATGCAGGGGACAATTGTGTTCCTCTGCGAGTTTGGAGGATAGCAGAGAAATATATGCAAAAAATAATTTTGTTGGTTCTGAGAGCACTTCCATGTACTGATACACAATGGAATATAAAGGAACATTCCTTGCATTCTTAAAAATGTGGAGGTTTTCCTTCACAGGTGATCACTGTCCCAGTCACAGAAGAGTGGATGTGAAGATCTAGTCTGTCAGATACATGCTTATCATGCAAGGGAGGGAGTATTCTTGAACCACAAAGAAAGCCTGTATTGTGAGGCATTATAGAGTGTGTTGAGATACTGTGCAGTGTTCAGTGAGGTAAAAATCTACTTGGGAAACTTGTCTTTTAGTATCAAGGGTGGGGTATTGCTTTTTAAACTTTGAATTGATACCAGAATTTCTGGGGGTGCTATTGGAAAGACCATATCCTCACTCTGAAGTTTCTTCCTGGTAGGTGCCATGCTGTTGTAAATATAACTGACCCTAGGAATATTGGTCTTTGAGAGCATATAAGAATAGGATTTATGGTTCTGAGTTAATAAAATATGCTGATGCTACTGTAAGCCCTATTTAGATAGACAGCAGTAATCTCTGTTGAGCAGTATGAAACCGTCTGTCTCTAAGTAGAGGAAACCTAATAGCTCACAGCAAGGTTGTACCACATCCAGAGATGAGAAAAACGTGTCTGAAGTCAGAGGAGTTTTACCTGCATGGTTTTTATTTTCTTGTATAATTGTGTTCTTTCTTCTATGCTAGTATTATACATTATGACAAATAAACAAGATACCAGAAATTTAAAAATGAAAAAGCGCTTTTTAAAGTTCATAGCGTACCTTATTTTGCTGTCTTAACACAAGCAATAAGATTCTTCTAAATCTGGGTGATGAATCTGAAGTATGTGGAATTGGTGTTAAAGGTGGAGCATACTGTGTGTTCCCTATTCGGTTAAATAATGAGAGATATTAAGGCTAAGTTAATATATTGCCACATTGTGTGCTTTGTACGGTATAAAAATGCCGTTTCCAAGTTATTATCTTCCATGGAAGGAGTTGATAGAATTATGTGTTTGGAAAGATAACTTTGAATTTGTAATTTTTCTATTGTGTTTGAAATATTTGACATTTAAATAAGTGGTTGTATTTACATATGTTGCATTTTCATTACAGCTAATCCTCTTGAAACTTGGTTGGCAGATGCCTTAAGCAGTTCTGTAAAATTGGGACAGATACAGTATTCTGTAACCTTGGAATCTAATTGCAAACAAAGAACATTTTGTAATTGTATTTTTCCACTTTTCAAGATTTCCACTTTTAAAATTTAAAAGAGAATTGCTCTATATAAACTGTAAGGAAACAGACCAGTCATAAACATAAATATTACTTCTTTGTAATACTTAATATATTAAGTAAACAAGTCTTTGTGCATTGAGGCACTCATCTTTTTACAAAAGACAGCAGTTTTCAATATTCATCTAAATGATTGCTTTATAACTGAAAGGAGAGTGAAATAAATTATTTCCTTGGCAAGTTTTTTGGTAGTCCACAAATACCCAGTGTCCATATGTGCTGGGATGTTGGGGTTTTTTTTGAGCTTTTTAAAACAAATATGCTCAGTATTTTTTCACCACCTTTTCCTAGCTTTCCTTTTGTTCAGACTCTGAAAACTATAGCAAAATACAACCAAACATTTTCTTCTTTAAATGAAAAAGCTAACTTAACAAATTTCTTTATGTTCACAGAATTGAACATTATTAGTCACTGAATTTAAACAGTCCAAAATACTAGGACAAAATCTATGGGACTGTAATCTATACTTTATGACGTATTCATTGTAATACTTTACCTACAACGTGGAATTGAAATTTGTTCTATTAAAGTTGAATTTAGCTTTGATTACACCTTTTTAATACATGTATTCTTACAAACCTTTCACTCCTTTTTTTCTGGTATGTTGTTAGATTTGGAGGAAGCCACTACACTTACTTAAATGTTGGGACTTATGCTTCAGGAACAGTAGACACTAACCAGTATGATTTTTTTCTGGTATTCTCTGTACAGTCCCTACATATGTCACCTTGTCTTCTGGCTATGTCACTAGTCCCTGCATTCCAGCTGTGCCCAGGGCCACCAGCTGCTTGGCAGCAGCGATTTGTGTTGAAGTGTTTGAAGGCTGTGTTGAGTCAGTTCTCTTGTTTCCTTACAAAGCTACTCTCCCTTTTGAAAAGTAGACAATACAGTGGGATTTGATGCCTTTACGTTTATTTACAGTTTTTTTCAATACATGCATTCCTCACGTGTTGGCAGTTTGTTTCAGCTGCATTGAGGTCTTTCAAGTCTCCTGCTGTGGACAGTGTCTTGATGGAGGGAAAATTCCCTTGCAGTCATGGTGGTGTTTTAGAATTGGGCTTGATTAATGTGCCTGTTACTGCTTTTGTTACTCAAACCCCTAAATATGATATCTGATCACAAAATACTGATTTGGTTAAATACCACCAAGATAAAGATCAGTAGTACATCATGAAGAGATAAAGGAGCCCTCAGCTCCTGCAGTGACTGTGTTGGGTAGATGGCGGGAGTCCACCCTTGCCCCTCAGTGCCACCTTTATTTCCACCTTTTTACTATCTCTGACACTCTCGGTCGTCACCTGGGTAGCGTGCAGAAAGCTGGCTTCCAGCTTCGTGCCAGCTGGGAGAGGGGCCTGACCTTCCCTGAGGTGGCTGGACAGGATGGGCATCCCCCTCAAACCCAGGCCGCTGGGCCCTGCCAGCCCAGGGCACGGCATCTGCAGGAATGGGGGACAGCAGATAACAAGCAGGCAATTAAACAGCTTAGTCAGAGAAGATATGGAGTTAATACCGTGTGCTGCTCATCTTTGATTTTCATAAACTCATACATAGGATCCAGTGCATTAGGAAGCAGGATGAAGGTTATTGCAATTTTGATGCGAACACTTTAATGGCTAATATGTTTCTAAATGGTTATGTTTTTAATCTCAAGCCTCTTTACATGGCTGAGCTGTTTTGTTTTGTTTTGTTTTTTTTTAACCTGACTTTGTTTTATAGGGGAAATATTTCTGATCAGATTGCTTAAGCTCTGAGCTGTCACTTAAATGCGTTCTGTCAAGTATATAATACACATTTTTAAATTTGTCTAAATATTTATACTCTTGACAGAATCACTGTAGCTCTCAACAGACGGTTCCAACCTAGTGAGTAAATAAATGGTATTTTTTTCCGAGTCTGAATTGTTTTTGCACAAAGTTGCAACTGTTTGAAGGATCATTTGAATCTCACTAATTCTGCAGGAGAGCTTTTTATTCACTTGAAAAAAAACCAAAAACTTCATGCCTTTCTGCAGTGCCTGCAAATATATGTATGCATATATAGATATATTTAAAATGAAATGCTTCTCTTTCTTTTAAAAACTAAAGAACAAAACAAGAATTGAACGAATTTGCATATGCTGCCACATTTTCAATTACCATTATAAATGTTGTGAAGCACATTTTCTGTTATTTTAAGTTTTCTTCCAGTATATGCTCAGTGGATTATTTTTTTTCCCCGCCTGGATTACAGTGATAAAATATATTCTGTCCTGAATATTATTTTTTTAATTTTTAAATTTTAAGAAGTTCAGTGAAATTCCAGACTTGCATGAGAAGGAAAATTATTAATGCTAAAGTTTAGAATGTAGTTAGTTTGTACTCAATAAGAGTTACAATAGCTGTGATTGATATCAGGCTTAAGATTGCTGTAATGTTAAACACCTCAGAATCTGTACACTGATAAAAAAAAAAGATCTCCCAATTTAAACTGGTTGAAGCACGTTTTATATGCTAGTCTATAGATGTAATAGAAAATTGTATTACCCTTTCTTTTTACTTTGTGCAGTGATAAAGTATATCCAGAGAAAGTAAATCTGTGATTTTAACATCTTTTGACAAGCACATTAGACTGTAGAAAGAGCATCCAAGTTGGGGCTCGGGGCATATGGTGCTACCTTCTGCTAGCATAGCTCCAGAACAAGTCACTGTGTTCACCAGGGGGTCATGTTCAGACTCTCAGGTTCCTTCCTCTGGTCCAGGGGAGGACCCGCAGTTCCTCCTCATATGGAAAAATCAGAACATAAACTGAAAACCTCACTTCCCTGCAATACCTTCATTGTGCAGAGAACACAGAAATGCTCTGAAATGTTTTGCTGTCAGTCAGATTTTTTTTGTCAAGGCGTTCAAGAAAGGCTTCAGAGAAGTTAAGCTAAACAAAAATTGTGTTGGTTAATAATCCACAAGTTAATGCTGTAGCACTGTAAATCCTCAAATTAGCCTATGTTAATATTTATAGCTATTTTTTTTTAATTTTGAAAAGAGATCTAATGCTATTTTAATAGATGTTTATATCATGATGTGAAATTTTTGAACCATTTTGATCTTCAGTACATTCAAAGTATTATTTAAGTACTTGTTTTATGAATAAGGAGCAACTCCCCCAGAGTTACTTTTCACATCTTCCTAGATTGTCTTACTTTATTTAAAGACTGGTATTTATAATAGATAATCCAAGTGTTGTGTTTCTTGGGAATTCAGCATATGGATGGGGATGCAGAAGGCATTGGTTATATGAGATTTGTTGACCAGCTTTTAATTCAGATTGTCATTTTTAACACACGGCAGTGCAGATGGTAAAGTTTTGACTGTCCATCAGAGCCCCAGTACCTTAGGGACAGCTGTTGTTGATAAATCTTTTACATGCTTTAGGTCAAGAGTAGTCAAACCTGTTACAGCACCTGTTTTTACATATGCAAATCTGTTGTTTTGTCATTTCATTAAACAGGGAAAGGTAATGGTCTCTTGTGGCTGTAAGTAAGCCTGGAACATAGCCTGTACAAAATGAAATCTAGCAAAAAGACAACTGTGGTTTCTGCAGTATAGCCATGGGATGCTGCTTCTGTTTGGGGCTTTGTTTCTGGAAGACTGCCTGTAATTTGGAAGGAGGGTAGAAAGACAAGTATATGTTTGGAGGCAAGAAGAAAAGGGAAGGTGTTTGCTGTCATTGACTGCAGGGTAGTTGTGAAGTTTGACATGCCTAGAAGCTAGCGGGTGCCATGTGGGGCTCCCCTACGCTGCATACCTCCGTTTTCATCATCTGGTAAGCCTGCAGCATGATTTCCGGGCACTGGAGCATACAACATGTCTACTTTGGTTTGGAGTTGATTGATCCACTGTACGGAACATGCTTGTGGGATCTTCCCTTGCTATAGAAGAACATAAATGATTGAAATGCTTTCTTAAGGAAGAAAAGTGTTATTTGTTTATGTACTTTGGTGTCTAGCAAAAAAAAAATAATCCTGTCAGGCATACTGCAAGAGCTGATGGTTTACTGCACAAGGTTACTCGTGGGATGTGGAAACTTCTAAGCTGTTTATATTTGTTTAATCTATCAGTTACATGGAGAGTTTAAATCATGAGGAGGAAACTTAATTTATTTCACTTTGCAAGTAGGGCTGTAGCATGTAATAGAGATGAAACTCAAGGATTGTTTTTCTGAGCAAACTGACAGAAGATTTTATCCTGCGCTGCCATAGATTGCTGTGGGGGAAAAAGGGAAATAGTAAAATTGATGAACAAATGTTACATGCTGTCATTTTGGATTACGTTGTTTCACCATGAAGTTGTTGCTAATTTTTTTAAAGATACTGTAAAATTCCTTTGTTGTATAAAGTAGCATAGTAGCAGTGTTGACTGTTAATTATCAATAGTATCCTAATGAAACCACCAGCAAAGATGTTTTTGAACATTTTATGGCAAAAAAAGAATATTGCCCTGACCTTTTGACCTTGTCAGCTGAGTTTTCCCATTCTGACACTAGACATTATTTTTGCAAAGGTTGGAATTTTAACTCTTCAAGGAACCAGATACCATTTTTATTGGGATATTAATTCTGGTAGGTGCTAATCTCATCAAGATTTGCAGACATTTTCCTTCATAGGCCATTCTGATTTGTAGCTTTTTCTTTTCACAGCAGTATTAAATACCAAACCTTCTCTGATATGGAAGTTCATTAGAGATATGTCTTTGATGGCAGCCCTTTCAGGGCTTCAGTTTCAAATACCTTGATGTAAAGCTTAAGAAGCCATTGTGTTGTAAGCCCTCCTTGATGTGTCTTATTTAGATCTGCATAGTAAATCAAGGAAAGTAAATAACAAGGCAGCAGATGGAAGCATGGAGATAAGGCCAGTGAACAATTGTATTTGTATTTTGTTATGATGTTGACAGGAGCTAAAATTCACTAATCTAGTTCAACTGATCTGCATTTCAAAGAAATCTCATTTAGCAGCAACTTGAAGGTTTGGAGGATAAAGTTCTTTTATTGCAGCTTTTATTGCATTCTTTGCTAATTTATCTGGTCAAGATTTAGCCTTGCTTACTTAAAGCAGCAAGCATGTTACAAGGAGTCTTAAATACTACGAAAGCATTAATGTCTAGACTATGAACTGAAGGTAATTACATATCCAGCAGTGAATAGGCTATAGTTAGGAAATACTGTTGTCCAAATGGAATTGCAAGAGAAATGCAGATAAGGTGTTTTCTCCCTGTTTTCTCTAAGTGGTGTTTTTTCTAATTATTTTTTTTTTATTGTGGGGAAGTGAATACATAAGCAAATGTAAAATTATTAAATGTAAAAATTAGAATTTCTTGAACTGTGAATTCAGTTATACTATTTTTGTGACTGTTTAAAACCTGGTAGTTAATATTAAGGTTTTATTTAATGTTTAACCTTCTGTATCTATTAAACAAAGCTATTAAAAGATGGACAATAGTTTAATAAAATGACAGACCACAGTTGGTTTTATGTGCGGTCTGAATTATTTGGATAATGTGTATGTAAATTTTCTACTTCATATCAGCTAAAGTACAGCCATATCATCTGGAAAAAAATGTGATAAATATACTGTACAAATAAATACAATTAAAATGAATAGTGATATAAAGTAAAATTGAGGGTATTCTTTTGGGATTTTAAAAATATTTAATCTTAAGGCCATAAAGCAGCCTTTTTGATTTAGTGTTCACTTTATAGTGTAAATACTAACAATGTGCTATTAAGAGAATTGATTACAAACATGTGCATACCTATGTACGGATTTAACAATAATATGGCTGGATAGGTGTACATCCACTCTGATAACGGGGTGCACTTCTCTACAGCATGTAAGTCAAAACCATCAGCTGCTGCATTTTAATGCTACAGTCCGTGCTGTCCTTCTGCAGCCCATCCTTCCTGTGTTGCAGTCATAGAGCCCACACCTGTGCCCTGGGGACTGCACTTCCGTCTCATTTGTAGTGCGGGTCTTTGTAGGCTGGAGAGGAGTAGAGGGGCAGGCAGCTGAGGATGGCTGCACCTGGCAGGCTGAAAGTGGATCTGGTAGCCTTTGTCTTCTGGAGTCCATAGGCTAATTGGAGCATGGCTTGGTAAATGCTTCTTTAGTAGTAATGCTGGCTTAAGTGTCTTTTGAGTGCTTCTCTTCATTGCTATACCTCTGAAAATGCTTATACTGTTGTTTGTGGGTCTGCAAGGTGGACTTGATAAATTTGAAAACAGCTTTTATTTTGCCCTTACTTTAAATTTAGACTAGTTCCCCAGCATGGCAGACCGTGTAGCTCTGTGCATAGTTGCCCTGTGTCAAGGTGTGGGCCTGACCTGACTACAAAGAACCAGCCATGTGGCTGATCACTCACCCTGCCTCCACACCCTCCCTCCTCTCCCAGCACACACTGTGGGATGGGGAGGACAGAGGCCAACTAGAAACTCGTGGGTTGAGACAAAGGACAAGGAAGGTTCACTCACCAGTTACGGTCCTGCGTAAAACAGACTCAACTTGGGGAAAAATTAAATAAATGAATTTATCACTAATCAAATGCACACAGGACACGGACAAAAGAAAGAGCAGTGCTTAAATACCTTATCTCCACCCCTCCCCTCTTCCCGGGCCCAAATTACTTTGTTCCCAATTTCTCTACCTCCTTATCCCCAGTGGCATAGGGGGACAGGGGATGGGCTTTAGAGTCAGGCCACGGTCTGTTTTCCCCTGCCAGTCCTTCCTCCTCAGAGAGGATTCCTTACAGTCTGTCCTGTTTTCCCATGGGGTCCTTCATTAGCCTCTCCAACATGAGTCCTTCCCATGAGGTCAGGAGCAAGCTGCTCTGGTGCTGGCTTCCCACAGTCACGGGCTGCTTCGGGAACAATCACCTCCCCTGGCACAGTGTCCTCCATGACTGCATAATCCAAATCCATGGGCTGCAGGTCCATGTGTTCCCCTCCTGGCGCCTTCAGGGGATTCTCCACGGTGTTTCTCTTCCATGGGGTACAGAGGGACAGGCTGCTAATCTTGCCATGGGTTGCAGTGGAACTTCTGCTCAGGCACCTCCTTCCCCTTCTTCCTCACCAACCTCAGGATCTCCACGCCAGCTCTGCTGTCACCTCCCCAGTTCAGCTCTTTCACTTTGCTGTCTCTCCTTTCAGGTCTTACATCAGTTCTTTCATATATTAATCTCAAAAGTGCATCTGTTGTGTCTCTAATGGCTTGGCCTTGGCCACCTGATTTGGAGTTGTGGGAGCTTTTTGTAGCTTCTTACAGGAGGCACCCCTGAGGCCCCTCACCCACGACCAAAAAACCCGCCAAACCAGACCTGCACACAATGGCATAGCTCAGTGGGCAGTGGCTGGGAAGGGGGAAGTGGTGCCGTAGCTTCCTCTGCCACTGGAAGAACTGTTCATTAGACTATGCCCAAGATGCATACAGGGTGAGCTTCCTCACTGGGGCCAGGCCAAACCACATCATGACTGTGTGGTTTCACCCTTATCTGGGTAAATCTCCCTACTTCTCTCTTGCCCTAGCAAGGATGTCCCTGTTTTGATTGGAAGTTACTCACAGGGAAGGAGTGGTAGTTTGCAGCTGGAGTTGAGGAGGAAGGTGGGAGAAGTTAGGACTGCTTCTGTCACAATTTAGAGTGGCTTAAGGCATTGTGCAGCTGCATCCTCTCTGGAAAACTTGCCTTTATACCCCAGACCACTGTTCACTCTGCAAATGTAAAATGAAGTACGTAATGCAAATAGGAGTTGTTCCAAAAGGTGACCTGTACTGCTTTGCGCAATAAATATATACCAACCAATATAGTGCTACCAATAAATTAAATCAAACTTCCCTAGAAAATTCCACAGTCTATCTGAACATTCAATTATATCCCAGTCTGCCAAAGGTCAGAAGTGAAAATTTGGATTAGGAGGTGTCCAAAGGATGTCATCCTGCTTACAGCACCCAGGAGCACCACAAGAGTAAGTCCCTTTAGGCACAGTGGTGTTCGCATTTTTAGATCAGGTCTCCCTTCTTTTGTATAACAATTTAAATCATGCCCTTAAATAAATAGTGTGCTCCTGCTGTCTAGCCTGCTCCAGTCTCCAGAGTTTATCATTCCTATTCTGTTTTTCAGATCTCATGCCCTTGTACCTTTGGTCAGCATTACTGTCCCTCTCCCCATCCAGCCTAAGCTTTTCCTGTGTCCTGGAATTGCCTAAGGTGACAAGAAAGCATCCCAGCTGTCACTCTTGTTCTCCTGTCCCTACTGGCTCCATGCACGTGTTGTGTTCCTCACGGGGCTATGCGAGGGGAAAGCATTTTCAGCAAGACCGAAAGAGGAAAAAGAGAAAGAGAGAAAAAAAAATATTAAGTGTTACGAAGTTTTTCCTATCTCTTCCTGTAGTGAAGCTTTTTCACAGAATCACAGAATCACAGGATGGTAGGGGTTGGAAGGAACCTATAGACATCATATAGTCCAACCCTCCTGCATGAGCAGGTTCACCTAGAATTGGTACAGGAACACCCCTCTTGTCTGTAACAGTGCTATTATGTTTGTGAGTGATCTCTCAGGTAATTGGGATTAAAACCATCTAGAAATAAGATGCATTAAAAAAAACCACTTAAATTCCAACTGTCATCTTGTCAGTGCTAGTGCTGATTGCAAAACCCAGACTGACTGAATTGTGTGTGGCCCTGCATGTCTGGAATCACACTGAACCACTCAGCATTCCTCTCTTCATGTCTCTCTGTGTGTCCCTGTATGGAATGGCAGCCTAATGTTGAAAAGAGAAGGGAAAATAGAGCTGGAAAGAATACTGGAGAAAGTAGGTGGCACTCTTCCCACTGAGTGTTGCTAGAGAAAAATACAGCCATAGTTGCCACAAGAACTACTATGCTAGATTGCCACTATCTTAAACCTCCTTAAGCTTGATTGTTAGTTTTAACAACAGTTTACAAACTATTTAATCCGGTTGTCCTGAATCCAGCGTGGTTGGCAGATTGCCCGATAAATCTAGTTAGCCTGTGTCTTCTATCATCTATCTGGTATGTACTATTTTATTTTGGACAGTAGGCAGGTAGCTATGCAAAGAATTATTTTAGACACATTTCTTTCTTACCGTTGCTTTCATGCCAGTCCATCCTCTTACAGTTCAGTTTAAGGCTGTACTTCAGGTCAATATATTTTAAAATAAAACTTGAATAAATCTGCAAGAGAAACATGGAAAATATTTCTCTAGCTCTTCACATTCATCCCAATCCAGAAGATGAATAGTTCAGTGCATAGCTGACAAAAGGACTAGATTTTAAAATATTTCAAATAATAGCAGGTGTTTTCAGGTCCTGCAGGAGATTTATATAAATGCATAGGGCAAATTGTCAGTTATCTTAATGGCACAGGCTCTAGTAGTAGAGGGACCATTTTACCTTGTAGATAGATTATTTGTCCTGCCTTTTTCTTTTTATTAGGAGAAAGAAGCAATGCCAACTCTAATGTTTTCTGAAGTATTGTGTTTTGATCACAGCATAATAATCTTCCTTGAATTGCAGAGAAACCAAACAGCTTGATTCAGTTTAATAGCACAACATATAGGAAAGTTTCCAGAATAGCACCTTTACTTCTTTCATTATTTGTGTCGTGATTGCTCTCCTGTTTACTCATTATGTTATTTCCAGATTAGGAACATGATACCAGAGATCAGATGGAAGGGACGTTTGCACAGATATATTTGTGTCTTTTGTTGCTGTATTTTAACATGTCTTTCTTAATGAAGGTTCTACTATTACCTAGGAAAGCAATGATTGTTTTTGTGAGTTTATGTTGTTGTGAGGTAAGATTTATTGGTAAAGGCTTTTAGATAAACACACCATACTAAAGACACATGATTGTAATATTACAGTAGGCTGACTATACAGTTACATACCAGAATAAATAATATTCAATCTTAAAACAAAACTCCAGTCATTTCTTGTGTATACACTATGATTCAGCCCAAATCTTGCATTAGTCTTTTACTTAGTTTCACCTAATAGACTATAGATATTGAAAGTAAAATAATAGGATGCTTATGAAGGAAAATGGTATTTTGTAACATATTTAATAGGGACCTGAGCCATTGGATTTTTTGTAAATAAGGTATTAAATCCCAAAACAATCCAGAAACTTGCTTGTATAGTCCTCAAATACTTTTTCTCTAATACATTTTTTCTGTAGCATAATCTAAAAATATGGGATGAAAAATAAGTCTTTTATCAATACTTATTTGGGGTGGCTTTCTGATGCAGCTGTGGCTTAATAAGTTGCCAAAAAAGTCCCCTAACAGTAATGCTAATATGATAGCATTACCATGAGTAACTTCTACTTCTACTTTGTGTTTTAGGTGACTTACAGAAATGGTGTGAGCTTGCAGACAAGCTTAGTTCTGTTACTCCAAATTAATATATGTGTGCTCTGGACTATATTTGTGGCTTTAGTCTTACAGGTTACTTGTGTCACTCTGCTGTTTCAAAAATCAAAACCATAAGCTAAGAAGTTCTTTGTGTAAAAATTTCTTCATGTATCTTTATTATAGGTGGATTTACACCAGGGGTGTAATTGAATAGGGAATACATAGAATAAATTTTTAAAGTAAGCATGAATGCTTGTTTGACCTTCAGATGGGATTATATAACTGAGGAAAGCATTCTAAGTTTACACACTTTTGGGTAAATTTTGTATCCCAGTGCTTGCAAATGAGGAAATTGTGCATCAGCTTTTCACTCTTTATGTGCACTGATGTGAGAGAGCCAAGATCGTATTCATGGGAAGATTTTGTTAACTTTTTAATTGTAACTTGAAGCCACTTATGGAAGGAGTGAGAATCACAGCTTTTATTTGGCAACCAATAGGTAACCATCTTCTAATACCTGTTTTCATTATTTTTCTTTCCCAACATTGAAGTAGTGGCAATGATAATTCTGAATTATTTTTATTACTAATGTCAAATGGTTTTTAAAGGATTTATGCTGCAATAGTACCTGCTGTAGTATATCTGGAGTCCACTTCTCTGAATGCTGCAAATTTGCAAGAAGCTCATGTATCAATTCTAGAGACATTCACTTCTTGTTTGCTACAGCTTGCTCTTATTTATAGTTAGTATCACAGCGACGTGCAGGATATCAAACAGAACTTGAGTTCTTTTGAGCTGGATGGGTTATATTCTTACCCTTAAGATTTTACATTTTAAACAGCGAAGTTGGACAAATGGTAAAAGGGAGAGGTGGCCTAAAATGTTGCTATAGGCCAGTAGTACATGGGTCTTTGATCATTAGCATGCTGCACAGTGAATTTCCTTTCATTCTCAGGGTAGCCGTTTGAGCCGCAGAAGCAAACAGAGCAGCAAACACCGTGGCAACCTCTTCTGCAAAGCGTACAAGTGATGAGGGAGAATAGGTAGAACAGTAAACATACTTTGATCCAATATATCAAACTGACCAAAAAAAGTATCAGTAATTCAAATTCCTCACTGTAGGGTCTAAAAAGATAGTTAATAAAAAGGTCTGTGTGTAAATGTAGTGGAAACTTTTTGATTTGGGGCGAAATGTTAGGGTATCAATTCATGTGTTTTGCAAAAGTGACTTTGTTGAATACTGATGTCTGAACAAAGTTATTTTTGTCCTGTTATTTCTTTTTTGTGCTAGTACAGGCTGCTGCTTTGTATAATGAGCTAATGCATAAGTCTCCATATAGGAATACTGAATTCACAGACACAAGATCTGTAGACAGCAGAAAGGACTGGTTGTATTCCTTTGGTACACCTGGCAGGTATGGATAGAATTAATTAACATAGTTTTTGCTCAAAAGTGGCATGCCAGTTTGTGACAGCAAAAAGTGTTTGTTCTTGGTGACAGTCATTCACTTTCTGCTGGTTCAGAAGGCTTCCCTGAAGGAATTTTAATTGATCTGCATTTACCCAAAATAAATCAGAAACACTGCTGTATCCTAGAGATTAAAGCAAAAAAAGGAGATGTTGGAATAGAGAGTATATGATTTTTAAGGTTTGCTTTAAAATAGAACTTGGGATATAGAGATGGTGACCTGCATTTATATAAGTGTTGAACTGAGTGGGAACACATGGATGAAGTTACAGACTCAAACACATGAGACCAGTGAACAACTTGAGAAGCAGGACCTTGCTTTGTAGCGCTCTGCCCTGGCTGCTTTGGGACTGTGAACTGGGGAGAGAAAGGCTACTGCTGCTTAACAGTAAGACTTTGCCATTTTTTCTTTTCTTTTCCTCTTTTTCCCCCCCCCCCCCCGCCTTGGTCCGTGGTGATGCTATTTTGAAAAACTCAAATCAAATTTACTAAGCATGTAGTAAAGTACAGAGAACTGTGAGGAGTTCACTTTGCAGTTCAAAAGAATCTAGCCTGTATTTCAAATGCAAGTAAGACTAGACTCCTGGTGTACCTAATGCAGTAATTCTGGTTCTTGTGTGATGAATGTATTAGTATAAAATGGATATAACAGTTTTTTGAATTAGCACTAGCATAAATGAATACACAAGGAAAGAGGATTGGTCAGCCTGGTTCAGACCAGTAGTTCACCTGGGTCATCCTTTGTCTCCAGTGAAAGCTTTCTTCCCAAGGGTACCTCCACTCTCCCTTTTGGTTTATGAAACTCATTGGATCAAAAGCATCCTTGGGAAGAAGTCCACAGTTCTGTTACCTTTTTGTGGGTAAATGGGTAACATTTACGTGGTTTTTGTTTTGAACTAGAGTGTCACTAGGCAGTTCCTGAATTCAAGGGCTAGGGAACAGATGGTACCTGTGCACCTTCTCCCATCTTCAGGCTTTTTTAGTCTTCTGTCATGCTCTCCCATGAGTTGTCTCCTTTCCAGCCTGGATAGTTGTAGTGCACTGAATTGTTCCTCATATGGAAATAGTTCTAAGCCTTTGATCATGTATCTCTTCTTTAGTTCTGTTGTGTTGCATTCTGGGCTAGACACCAGAGAATGCTTTTCAAGATTGGGATTAATACAGTGGCAGATGATGTGTTATGCTTTGTTCTTTATTCCTTTCCCACTAATTTTTAAGATTCAGTTTATGGTTTTGACTCTGATGAAATGGCATGTCAGGTTTTCATGGAGCTATGCATTGTAAACCCCAGGTCTCACTTTCTAATCATAAGATGTAGTGAGAGCTGTTTGGTTTAACAGAAGTTCCAGATTAGACTATTTGTCAATAGTGGGGAATCAAGACTGTTTCTGGTGAACCTGTGTTCAATAAATTGTGATTGCCTGCTTGAATCCTGCTGAAAGTATTCAAAACTTCTTGGTGGTGCAACATAAATCAATAATGATTATATCTTAACTTTTACAATTGCACTTGAAAAAGTGATATCATCTTGTTATTATGAATCTCAGGAGTGGGGTAGATAGCTACTTCAGCAGTAGTGACTAGATGTTTCATGCAAAGAAAGAAGAAGAAATTGGCAAAGATGCACAATGTGTGGGATTTCTTCCAAGGTATGCAGTACACGTGTGTAACAGTGTGGCCCTGTAAATGTAATGAAGCGTGTTTTAAAGAGGTGATTGTAATACCTTGCTTTAAAACACAATATGGATGTTTGCACTTACTGTATTCCTTTCCCTTCTTACTTCTAGATAGTTTAATGTGAAAGTTAAAGGACCTTTTGTCCTTTACTGGCATAGAGGCGACAGTTCTGGAAGGAGGACCAGTTTGAGCAAAAAGGAGAAGACCATCATTTCCTCCAGCACAGCGAGGTGACTGAGTGACTGAAGAAATGTAAGTGATTTATAACCACAATGTTGCTGTGGCTGTTTCTACTGTGGCTTTACATGCTCTGTGGAAGGAATACAGTACTATGTCACTGAAACATACTGCTTATAGGTGTAAAATATGGTTTAGGAAGAAATTTGGGGAGTGTACAGAAAATACATACTCCTCCTGTGTTTGTGTGATGGTAAGCTATACTGCCGTTTTGATTTTTTTCAGGTAGCAATTCTTAGTGGAAACTAAGTGCTGTACGAATAACAAACCTGTTTTTCTACCATTTTCTGCTTGTCTAGATCTGAGTTAAGTTAGACATGTACAAACTAAGGAGCTAAATCTCAGTTACTCATCCTAGATTCTGCTTACCCTCAGGAGAGAATCAGGCATCTACAGCAGGCTGTCTAGCTCACCCTAAAACTAATGCCTAGGGAATTCAGTGTTACTTCTTGAGTAGCTTGTGTCTCTCCTCTGATGGCTTAGCTTTAGCTTAAGTGTTCAATGAACACCTTAACCTGGCACATTGCCGTAAGCAGCTCTTTTCCCTTCCTCATTCTGCCTCAGCTCTTTATATGTAGCTCTTAATAAGTTTGGAGATGAACCTGGCTGAAAATAACCAATTATTTATGTGGTTTTGCTTGTTTTTTTTCCCAAACTATTTCACATATGGCTGTCCAAGGGCTGTGATGGGTACAAAGGGTGATGGGGATGGGAATTAGCAGCCAAAAGTGGAGTGGAGTGTATGATAGCTTCTTCTGGCATCTGTGCTAGTTTCTGCAGCTTAAGTTGCTTGATGAATCTCAGACCTTGTAGATATTTTTAGTGCTCTGCCATTTGTAAGAGTGGAAAAACTTGAGTGAGGCAAGCTTACTTATTATCTAATGTTTTGTTGAGCATTTCACACCATCGTAGTACAGGGTCTTTAGTAACCTTTGTAAATTAAAATTCAGATCTCCAAAACCAGGAAATGGTCACAAATAGCTACCAAGTCAGCAGGTGTCTTATAGTAATCTATAGTGTGGGCATAATACTGTGTAATTCATGCATATATACATAATTTCTGAATCTCAAAAGCGCTGCCCTGGTTTTCTGCAGCACCATCCATGATGTGTGGATTGGGTGGTATTGTATGATATGACATAATCATAGAATCATAGGGGTTGGAAGGGACCTCAAAAGATCATCTAGTCCAACCCCCCCGCCAGAGCAGGGTCACCTAGAGTGCATCACACAGGAAGGCGTCCAGGCGGGTTTTGAGTGTCTCCAGAGAAGGAGACTCCACAACCTCTCTGGGCAGCCTGTTCCAGTGCTCTGTCACTCTCACAGTAAAAAAAAATTTTCTGATATTCACCTTAAACCTCCTATGCTCCAATTTGTATCCATTACTCCTTGTCCTATCACTGGTCATCACTGAGAAAAGCCTAACTCCATCTCCCTGACACTCACCCCTTACGTATTTGTAAACATTGATGAGGTCACCCCTCAGTCTCCTTTTCTCCAGGCTAAAGAGACCCAGCTCCCTCAGCCTCTCCTCATAAGGGAGATGTTCCACTCCCTTAATCATCTTTGTGGCTCTGCGCTGGACTCTTTCAAGCACTTCCCTGTCCTTCTTGAACTGAGGGGCCCAGAACTGGACACAATACTCCAGATGCGGCCTCACCAATGCAGAATAGAGGGGGAGGAGAACCTCTCTTGACCTACTAACCACACCCTTTCTAATACACCCCAGGATGCCACTGGCTTTCTTAGCCACAAGGGCACATTGCTGGCTCATGGTCATCCTCCTGTCTACCAGGACCCCCAGATCCCTTTCACCTACACTGCTCTCCAGCAGGTCAGCCCCCAACCTGTACTGGTGCACGGTGTTTTTCTTCCCCAAATGCAGAACTCTACACTTGCCCTTGTTGAACTTCATCATGTTTCTCCCCGCCCAACTCTCCAGCCTGTCTAAGTCCCTCTGAATGGCAGCACAGCCTTCTGGTGTGTCAGCCACTCCTCCCAGCTTGGTGTCATCAGCAAACTTGCTGAGGGTACATTCTGTACCCTCATCCAGGTCGTTGATGAAGATGTTGAACAACACCGGTCCCAGTACCGACCCCTGAGGGACTCCACTAGTCACAGGCCTCCAACTAGATTTTGCCCCATTGACTACAACTCTCTGACTTCTTCCTTTCAACCAGTTCTTGATCCACCTCACTGCCTGATCATCAAACCCATACTTGATCAACTTATCTACAAGGACGCTGAGGGAGACGGTGTCAAATGCTTTACTGAAATCAAGATAGACCACATCCACCGCTCTACCATCATCTATCCACCTAGTAATTTCCTCATAGAAGGCTATGAGGTTAGTCAAACATGACTTACCCTTGGTAAAACCATGTTGACTGCTCTTGATGACCCCCATCTCCTTGATATGTCTAGAGATAGTGCCAAGGACAAGTTGTTCCATCACCTTTCCAGGGATGGAGGTGAGGCTGACCGGTCTATAGTTACCCGGGTCCTCCTTCTTGCCCTTCTTGTAGACTGGAGTGACATTTGCTATCCTCCAGTCCTCAGGCACCTCTCCTGTTACCCATGACTTACCGAAGATGATGGAGAGTGGCCTAGCAATGACCTCCGCCAGCTCCCTCAGCACCCTTGGATGCATTTCATCCGGACCCATCGATTTATGGATGTCCAGATTATGCAACTGATCCCTAACCCAATCCTCATCTACCTGGGCAAACTCCTCCTTTATCTTGACTTCTACTGGGGCTATATGAAACTGGGGCTTATGGGGAAAGCCTGCAGGAGTAAAGACAGAGGCAAAGAAGGCATTCAGCACCTCTGCCTTCTTTAAATCCTCTGTCACCAGGGCACCCACCTCATTCAGCAGTGGGCCTGTATTGCCTCTGGTATTAGTTTTGTTGGCTATGTATTTGAAAAAGCCCTTTCTATTGTCCTTAACCCGACTTGCAAGGTTAAGTTCCAAGGAGGCCTTAGCTTTCCTAGTTGCCTCCCTACATTCTCTGACAACAGTCCTATATTCCTCCCAAGTAACCAGCCCCTCCTTCCATGATCTATAGATTTTCCTTTTCCATTTGAGTTTGCCCAGCAGTTCCTTTTTTAACCACGCTGGTCTCCTAGCTCCCTTACTAGATTTTCTACCCATTGGGACACACTGATCCTGTGCTTGCAAGAAGTGGTCCTTGAATGTTGTCCAGCTATCTTGAGCCCCTTTACCTTCTAGCACTCTGTCCCATGGGACTTCCCTTAACAATTGATTGAGGAGGCTGAAGTTTGCTCTGTGGAAGTCCAGGGTTCTGATCCTGCTGGGTATTCTGTTCCTCCCACACAGGATCCTGAACTCCACCATCTCGTGGTCACTGCAGCCAAGGCTGCCATTGACCACCACTGCTTCAACAAGGCCCTCCTTGTTGGTGAGCACAAGATCCAGCAGCGCTCCTCTTCTAGTCGGCTTATCCACCATTTGCATTAAGAAGTTGTCATCAATGCACTGGAGGAACCTCCTAGATCGTGAAAGGCTGGCTGTGTAAGTCTTCCAGCAGATATCAGGGTAGTTAAAATCTCCCATGAGGACCAAGGACTGTAATTGTGAGGCTGCTTTCAGCTGCCTGTAGAAAGCCTCATCAACTTCCTCATCTTGATCAGGAGGTCTGTAGTAGACCCCCACAACTGTACCACCCATATCACCCTGCCCTTTAATTCTTACCCACAGACTTTCAACTTGCCCCTCATCAGCCCCTGCACAAAACTCGATACATTCTAGCTGCTCTCTCACATAAAGAGCAACTCCACCACCTCGCTTCCCCACCCGATCTTTCCTAAAAAGCACATAGCCATCCATGGCCACATTCCAGTCGTGTGAGCTGTCCCACCATGTCTCTGTTATTGCTACCAGATCATAACCCTTAGACTTCACACAGATCTCTAACTCTTCCTGTTTATTCCCCATGCTGCGTGCATTGGTGTACAGGCATTTCAGGAAGCAAGTAGAGCACACTGGTGGGACCAAATCCTCCTTAGACCACCCCCCTTCAGGCCCTGGTATGTTTCTCTTGGGCTTGTCCCTAACAGACCCAGTTTTCTCCCCTTCCCCCTTCACATCTAGTTTAAAGCTCTCTCAATGAGCCCTGCTAAGTCCTGCCCCAAAAGCCTTTTCCCCCTCTGGGACAGGTGCATCCCACCTGCCACCATCAGGCCAGGTGTCTCGTAGAGCAGCCCGTGGTCAAAAAAACCAAAGCTCTGCCTTTGGCACCAGTCTCGTAGCCATTGAGTGATAAGTAAACTCTTCCTGTTTATCTGTCCACCCATTCTTACAGGAGGTATGGAGGCAAACACGACTTGTGCTCCAAACCCCCTAACTGGCCATAATCAGTGGTTGGACTAATTCAGACACAGGATCCTTGCCTTTCCTGAACAGTAAAATAATGAGTAACGTTTCTTCTCACATTAAATATCTGATGGGAGGGTGTAAAGAAGACAGAGCCAGACTTTTCTTACTGGCACCCAGTGACAGGAGGAGAAGAAATGGGTACAAATTGAATACAGAAAATTCTATTTGAACACAATATAAAAACTTCCTTACTTTGAGGATGGTCAAACACTGGAGCAGATTACCCGAAGAGGATGTAGTCTTCATCCATGGAGATATGCAAAGCACAGTGAGACATGGTGACAAGCAGCCTTCTATGCCAGACTCCGCTTGAGCAGGAATTTAGACTAGGTGATCTCCTTTCCAACCTCAGCTATTGTTTGATTCTGGAAATATTTATAGGTAAGCAAAATCAGAAAAGATTCTGGTATTTTGTGAGATTTAGAATATTATTTTTAATGTATTTTTCCTATTTTGATGTATTTAGCTATTCAGTTTAGGCTTTTACTTAAGTTTTGGCTAAAGATGAGGGATGGCAAAAGTTGCGAGCTTTCTAAAATGTGTTAAATTTTATTTAAAGACTTGTGAATATAGCTATAAAAATCGCATTGAAGTCTGTGAAAATGTTTTTTGGCTACGAATTAGCACCATAATTCTCGTGATGTGGACACTCACATTATAGGGATTTTGGATATTTCAAATTAGTATCTTTTCCACTTGATCTGTGGAAAAGAAGATACATTTTTAGTATAATTTTGTGTTTTGAGAAAAAAAATAATAAAAGGAACAAAACCTTGGAGGAAAGATCCATATATCCAGAATAGAAATAGCTGTCTTCGTGGAGTCACGTCAGAGGTCAGTGAGACCTATAAAGCACTGTTACAATTCCATTGCAAGTTATGTTTTCAGGTACTTGCAAATGGGCATTCTTGGACAGTCTATAAATCAAGCAGATGCCAATGGAAACACATAAAAACCTGGGAAAATATGCAATGATGTGTGATTCAGGGGCTTTCTTGTGTTTTGAAATACTTGGGGAACTCTCTCTTTAAATATTAATTTTCTTGATTTTCAACTTTGATTAGTTTGGCAGACATTTTCTGTTCACAGTTTTCCTATAGGTTGAATGTTTTTTGCAAAAACTTCCATGAGATGGGTGTATCATTTTGGAAAATGGAAAAAAGAACGTGCTTTGCTTTTGACTTGAAATTTTAGTGTGAAGCTTTCATGGGTTATAAGATGTGCCTTTTGCCGTGTCTCTGAATGTCTGTCCTTATTGCACTGAATTACAAGCTTTTGAAAACTGCTGCTTACTCATAATCAGAAGAGGCATATTACTTTGTCAGCATATTCTCTAAATATATATGTATATTCTTAAGCCCCTGAAATGATTGAGTCTCCTGGCTTGGAGATCAAACACTGTATGACATTTCAAATGTACAGATCCTGTTACTTTCACAAAAGGGTCTTGTTTTTTTGCTTTTTTCTGGGACAGTGTATTTTGATTTTTATGCTTGTTGAGATTTCTGTTTTTCTGCATCTTATGCTTACTTTTCCCAAGTACTCTTAGAGAAGGATGTCAAGAGTGGGATTAATTTCCCCTGACATTAGCCACTTAAAAACATAGGTGTTGTAAATCTGAGCTGGTCACTGTAGGCTTCTTTAGTCAGTGAAGAGAGATGGAGGCTTCCAGGGGAGGATTCCCATAGCCTCTTTTTATGTCTGTCTTAAGAAGAGATGATTCATCCTTTGCAGATGCCTGTTTCTTGTCACTGACAATAAAAGAAGCCTAAGGTGACCGGCACCAATTTAGACATCTAACTTTTCTAATAAATGTTAAGAAAGATAAATTCTGTCTCATGTGACATAGTGTGAGACTTAAGAGGCTGGAATGTTACTACTGACATTGACAAAAACGTTCTGCTTTACCATGAGTAAACAGATTTATTTTTGAAATTATTTCTTTATGATTGTGGTGATACACATGAGCTTATTAAAAGGACATTTTCCATATTGCTTAGACATTGTATGTAACCATTAAAAAATGTTCTTCAAATGCCATTTTAATATTAGCTATGAAATATCAACAGATTTGGAATTTTTTGTTCTGATTTTTGTCTCAAGTTTAAGAAATGTTTTACCGTAATATAATCACTTCATTTTTAGTAAAACATTAGAAATGGTGTATCCTGAGATTATAATATTGTTGCTTTAGTATTACTTGCAATAAAAAACTGAATGGAAAATCTGGTACTAACATAACAGATGAAAACATGCTTTTAGCTAATTTTTAAAAGCAAGTAATTAGGTGACTTCCCAAATTGAGAAAGATTGCTCTACTGTCAACTAATACTGATAATGTGTTCTAAAAATGAGATTGTTATGAAATGCTATTTCCATTTTTATTGAAGTACTGTAGATTTCTTCAGTAATTTAAACTGCTGTCTTTATTTGAGTAACAGCAACTGCATTGCCTAACATAGGATGATAACATACCACCTTCCTCAGTTCGAGTGTTCACGGATAAGAATATATGTGGGGAGCACTTTGTTGCTGTGAAATAGTTGAACGGCTCTAAAAGGCATTGAAAGGAATGTACAACATTCCTATTTGCTTTTTATAGGCATATAAGAAATTTTAGTGTAACTTACTATTTGATGTCTTTTTGTGGCTTATTACCATGTATTTGAGTGATTACCTTTGATGGCTAGACTGACCTGAATTATGTTATATTTATTTTTAACATCAGTGTTACGAAAATATGAACAAAAGTAGAATATGCTTCAAAGGTGGTCTCAGTATTATACTGGGTCCTGTTGCAGGAGAAACGTACATTTGCTTACTGTAGGCAGAATTTTTGTACTTCCACTTAACAGATGATTGATTAACCTCATTGGGGTGTATAAAAATTTTTCTTTCGGTTTTATTTTTTTTTGTGTATTACTTTTTAGATCTGAGATTTTTCTTTCATTTTGTTTCCATCTTTTCATTGTTACTTAAAATGTACATTTCGTTAAGTATTGCATAATAGCAGGGTATAAGTGTAAGAGGGTAAATCTACTGACTCCTGGAATGTACATTCAACCTGAGGAAAGTATTTTTTTTTTTTTTTTTAAAGCATCCTTACAAATTTGTCTAATGAAAGTGCTTAGAGAAGGGAAGCAATCTCATGTTCATACATTTTAAGTATTTTTTCTTTCTCTCTCTCTCTCTCTCTGTATGTAATATTTGTACAAAATAACATTCACCAGTGTTTGTAACTCCCTCTGCATCACTGAGCCATGTGCTGTAAACACGAACAAAATATTTCTCTTGGAAACACTTTCATGTCAGTACTTACTGGCCAAGATTCTCACTGGTAAATAATGCTGAACTTCACTGAAGCTGACAAGCTGGCTCTTTATGTAGTTGATACAAGTTTTCTAGGCTGGATTTTTTTCTTGCTTCTCTGGCTTTGAGTTGGATTTGTAATACTCCTATCCTGCTGCTCATTTAAAAATGTTTAGTTTTTTAGCATTTTATACATCATAGCAAAAAGCCACCAAAAAGACCCTAGTTCTGAGAAAGCAAAGAAGGGCAGTTCAACCAAGGTGCCAGTAGTGAGAGGAAGTTTGAGTAGTGAAGAACCATGCTTGTTTGTATTTAACTATAAATTTTATTTCATGATTGAATAATTTGTCCTGACCCTGTTAGAGAATTCAAATTGAGCAGATTCAGCAGGCTAAGAATATCTGGGTCCAGAAACCTACAGAATATCTTTTAAAGAAACTCATTAATGACTGCAACAAAATTAACACAGCAAATGTTATCCACAGCACAGACATCTAAATCAGCAGAATCATCAGATTTATTTTTTTTTTAATAATAGAAAATTCCACATGTCGTCAATGTCATTCCATGTAGATAATTAATAAAATTCCCAGTGCAATGTTGGTCTGACTCAAAAACTGAAAGGAAACCTGGAATTTCAAACATAAAGGGAAATGTTTTGATTGTTGCAAGCATTTTTAGAAAGTGTAAATAAATATGTATTGATAGTTTTTCTAAAACTATTTATGTGCTGTGCATCTTGTGTCTAGTTGGAATGCAGGCAAAAGAGAAAGGAAAACTTTTTACTGGTGTGTCATAATTTCTTCAGCCTATGAAAACTCTCATCTCCAGTGGGTTTTGGATAGCTAGATTCCTGAATTAACTTGGTTGACAGCATTGATTAATTGGACCTTATACCCATTCTGACTGTCAATTTTCTTAAATTTCTACTTTGTGAGAGTTGGAATTGTATCAGTTTAATTTGTGGTATCTTTCCTGTGGTACAAGGGAGTGAAAGATGGATAACAGACTCAACAAGGATGCCAGCTAAGCAGACACCTTTCACTGAAGTTATCATTTTACAGACTCTGGTGTCCTCCTGCATGCAGTTTCAGTTCCCTGGCATTGACTAGTTCAGGAACTGGTAATGGTATTAAACATGCATTTGTAATGAAACACAACATTCTTCATATAATATTGGTAAATGTTTTTATAGGATTACTGTCTGTTGGTAAACAGCTGCAGTGTTATGCTTCAGAGGTAGAAGCATTTGCATGGTAATGGAGGGATTCCTGTATACAGTTAACAAAATGTGAGATCCTTTGGGGCATAAGTCATGATCTATGTAATAATAATAATACTACTACACTACATTTCATCTGAGGATTTTAAAGAACTTTATAGGACACATTAATGAACTAAGTATCACTCTTAACCCCCTTGTGGATTACTTCTAACACTACTTTAATCATTAGGTGGGCTGAATGTGGAAATAATGTATTATTTTTCCTGTGTGTTTGTTACCAGGCCTATGCTGCACACGGATGATTCAGGAAGCTTCAGTTGTATGTACCATGATTGATTTTTTCAACATGGAGATGTCAAGGCATAGAGAAATGGATTGAGTTGGTATAGGCAGACAGTAACTCCAGTGTAAGCATTCCAACTGAAACCATCTGGCTGCAGCAATGGTTGGCTCGAGTTTCTGGGTCCCTTTGGATTCCACAACTGGTTTACATGCATCCCCTAAACCATGTGAGGATCACGCCCAGACCTTAGTTGTGATTTGTGGTGAAGGTGACGTTTTTGACTGCTTAGAACTAAGAGAGTTAACATGAGATACCTGGAACTAAGACTGTCACCACCTGCTGTTGTGCAGTTTGAAGTGCTGTGTAATATTACGGACAGTAACATTGTACAAACACAGAGCAGTTGGAACCTGGCCATTTAGAGTAGCGATTTCATGAGTTGTGATATGCTGATACACGGATATGTCAGAAAACCATCGGTATGAGATACATTAGAGACAAACAGCTTTTCAAGGGCAAGTCAGTAGTTGCACAAACACTGTAGTTGAAATGTGTAAGAGCAGAACCCATCTGTTGTGTAGTGTATTTTGATGAAAACATCCATGATGGAAACCAAAGCTATTTAAACAGTTATTCCATAATGCAATTTAGGCCTTTTAAAATAATCTTATTTAAAATAACTGATTTACCCCATCAGCACTGCTGCCTTTTTAAGGCCTATTTTTCTACATCATTGCTAAGGACCACTTACTCACCTCTTGTCCTTTTTGTTGCAGGAGACACCAGTAGTATCTAAAAAGTACTCTTAAATGTTTTTGCTATTCTAGACCGCATATTTTGCAGTAAAGAAATATGAAATTGCTTGTCTTCTTTATCTGTAGCAACAAATGAAAACATGTAGGTTCTCAGCTGACACAATTTTGGCTAAAATTATATTTTTAAGTAGAAACCAACTATGCATTATGCTAATAGAACCTAATTTGTAATTTAAACTGCAGCTGTTAACATTCAATAATGGAGCCATACATCAAGGAGTTTTCTGCAAAAACAGAAAAATACTAATTCCTCATCCTCAGATCTGCAAATCCAGACTGATGGGATTTCAGCCCTTCATCTTTTAGTGACAGGCAGCAGCATGAGTGGAATAAAACTAAATTGTGATCTTCTTTCTCTCCACCTCCTTCCCCTAATTTTACTCTGACAGAGAAAGAAACACAGTTTTAGCTGGTATCTTTGCTCAGGGGAAAAAATGGTCTGTCATCAGGTCTTTTAGGGAGAAAGAGCTCTTCAGTGGAGTAGTTAAATGGTGTTTTGATTCTCAGGGTGCATCTTACGTCTGTATCTTTGCAAGATACGATAAATGATTTCAGAGACAGTTATTGAGAGCAGAATCGAGGTCATCAGCCTTCCCCCAAGAGGTCATTATCTCTCACTTCTTGTTTCTGATGAAAATGTTGAACATGGGGAAGATGGGCTCCAGATGAACTATCTGAAACTGTGCAGTCTCATGTGGGCAATCCCCAGCCATATGCTAGTAAAAGATGTACTTATATTTTTTCAACTGCAAAAATCACTGACTGATAACACTTTTCTAGATGAATTTTAATTGATTTTGCAGTAATTTAGTCCATGCATGTTGAATTTTATCAATCTAAATCCCCTACCATGCATACCTTACTGTAACATCTAACATTTGTGATGAAGTAGAAGCCTTTGAGTATTTTAAAGTTGAGACCTCCTGTGTCTTTGGACAAATTTGGTTTGAAGCCCTACAGCTAAATTCCAAAGCTCTTCCTTGTCTGCAAATGAGTTGCTCTTACACTGGAGTAGGCTTATGAAGCTGAGTTTCCTGTAAGTGGCTGGAAATACACAGTTATCTGAAGAGATAAAAGATACAAATTTGCCACAGAAAAAAATAAAATAATAAACCCCAAAATTACAAACTAACATACGAAACAAATATGATTTGGTCTGTACACAGAACAGAAAATGGTAATCATATTAGTATTAATAGGCTTCAGTAGCATCTTCATCAGCATTTTAGTTCAAATCAGGAGTGCACTTCAGAAGCATTAGTGTAAACTAGCTTCCCTTTGAACCTTTCTGATGATTATAAAGCTTAACAAAAGAAAGTACTCCAAAATGGACAGTAGTTCGGGTGTCCTGAAGTACATGTTGCAGAGATGTGAACTCCTTGGCTCCAGCTGTTCTGCTGTACAAGGCCATTCTTATTGGGCCCCACTATTTCCTAATGTAGACTTTTTTTTTTTTTTTTTTTTTTAATTAAATAAAGACTGGGGATCCCTGTCATTAAAAAGTCTGTAAAAAATGCCCACCTCTTTTATCTGTGAGTAATGTAATATTTCCACTTTTTGCTCAGATAGTGGATTAGAGTCAGTAACTGCTGAGGTCTCTTCTGGAATGAAAATGTTTTCAGATGCTTACATGTATTTATATGACCAGTAGGCTATTTTTCTTTTGTATGTTTAAAGTTGTACTGGTGGAGGAGTTGTTTTTATCTAGCCTATTTCCGTTAAGACTGTCATTAAAGTTTTGAATTTTTCATCTCATTTTCTCTATTCATGTTTCTAAGAGAAACTTCAAACTGATACCTTATAGAGAAAAAGTAGATAACCTGTGGTGGGCTTTCCTTTTCAGCTGCTTTTTCGGTGGTTATATGAGAACTGAAACAAAAGCAAACTTAATACTTGTTTATCAGTAATTAGGAAAAAAAAAAAAAAGGAAGATAGTGCCAAAAATTATCTTTTTGTTGTAATCTATCATCTTCTGTATTGTATAAATTGTGGTGCATGGTAAATCATGTTGCATTTAGTATGGCACATAGTAGAGTATTTCTGATAGCAACAATATTGATGAGGTAGCTCATTGGATAGGTCATTGTCTGTAGATACATACTATTCTCCTCATTGCTTGTAGGATGAAGTATTTAATCTGCTTTTCTACGTAGAATTTTCCTGCTTAGTGCTCAGGTTTCTAATCTTGTGCACGTTTCTCATGTTTTTCTATCCTAATCAGTGTTTGTAAATAAAATTGCCATATGCTGGTGTCTGCAGTTCTTCTTTGGACACTGATGATTTATGAGGTCTGATTCATGAAAGTCTTTGCTTTCATCCATCAGCCAATATTTTGTTTCATGACACTGTGTATAGCACTGAATTAGTGACTTACCGAGTCCCATGCTCTTGACATTGATTCAGTAGATAGTTTTGTAGCCTGCTGTGAAACAGCAGTGCCAAAGGTAAAGACCCAAATACTCTGTGTAGGAATTACTTAAAAGTCAGCATTTGTATGTGCTGTAGTTTGCTGTTTAAAAATTCAGCATGGTTTTGCATAATTTCTAAAATAGTGGTACTGACTCAAATAGCTGAAAAGTTTGTACTTGTTTTGCGCTGACAGGTGAAACTGAGTATGAGGTTGTATCAAATAGACAGTTTGTAAATATATATATTGAGGTCAAGAAAAGGAGAAAAGAAGAGTTTGTAGAAATTTAGGGAAAACAGAGAATAGGTGAATGTTAGGAAGTAAGTATTAGTTATTAATTGTCCAACTCTCAGACCAACCTCTATAGGGTGAGGTAGTCAGAATTTTGCATGTTAACTGATTTAATTGGTCAGACGGTAAAGGTACAAAGAAAATGGAAAAACTGTTTAAATGGACTTTCAGATGCTTTGCATAATATTGTTACTGCTCTCCAGACTCACCATAAACATGAACTCTTCAGGTTAAGTCATTGCTATATAGCTGTTGGAGCACTCCCAAGCATTCAGTTTTTCAGCATGTTGAAACAACCACACATGGTAATTTTTTTCATGTTGAGTTGTGTATTTTAAGTATTTCATTGATTGATAGTTACAGCACTTTTATTGGCATGGCTTATGATTAATGTAAAAATAATTTTAAAAAAAATTACATATGCGTATATTCAGTGACTTCACTCATCATGCAGAAGTCTGGCAAATGTGAGTTTTTATATGTGCTCTGAAGATGCTTTACCTTTATTTACATCCTAAGAAGGAGCAACATTACTCTGACCTACCATTTACTGCCTGTCATGTGAATTTTGAAACATGCAAAACCAAAATGTTTGTAACTTTGCTCAATTGGTCAAGTGCATCTGTGGCACTAATGTTTTGGTTAATGCTCCACTCACTCTTGGAAGAAAAAACAAGGTATCCTTTAGAGTGGCACATGGACAGTTCTTTTGCTAGGCATAGGAAACACTGAAAGCCTGAAACAGGAAACTCTGGAAGGAGAAATACCTTTGCCTCTCAGGTTTGTGTGTGTGGTACTGCTTTACTCTCAAAGGTTTTTCTACTCAGTCCAGACCAATCTGAAAGACTTGTGGAGGAAGGAAGCAGAGTGACTTAAGTTCACCACACAGTTGTTAAAAAGATAAATCAGGGTAGTAAATCAGTGGGAGGTGACACTGTCCTGAAGAATTAAAGTCCTGAAGCAGTGTGTGGTTGTGTACATTTTAATTGAATGTTACTTAAATATAGCTTGTATGCTGGCTCTAGTTTTAAATTGTACTGTTGGGTTCTCATCCAGAGATCATGATTGCTGCTGTTGCTGTAGATGTCAAACTTTGGGATTTCTTGTTTGCTACAGTAAGTTAATGGTGACATATTATGAACTTGGCTTAATTCATCTTCAGACATTGCTTAAAGGTATGAACACGGTAATATGAAGACTTTGGTGACTATCTTGTGTTTCTGTTACTTTTCTTTTGTGAAGTTGAATGCTGCCCTGTTTTAGCACCAAGGGAGTAAGTTTGGTTCCTTGCGTTGACTTTTCTGGTGTGGCAGGGTGCTTCAGGTCTTTTCCACACATATGTCTTCCATCAGATGAAAATATTGTGTCAAGGGAAGCATGTGAATAGTACTTAAGTAGCTACCTGATTTGTTGGCAAAACTGGTCAGAATTGTGCCTGAAGAAACAAAAATATTTCTAAAAATTAGACACTGGATGTGGTTTAAAGGTTGTGTCCTTTGGAAGGATTTGAAGCAGTTTAGGTGCTTATGTTGCTCTAGAGACTTTGAGTACCGTGAGGTTTTAAGGAAGGCTAAGTATTCCAGGAAGTTTAAGAGCTTATGACATCGTAAATATTTAAGATGATTTAAAAGGTTATGTCCTCTTTAGTATTTGAGTTGGATTAAGTGCTTATATTGCCTTAAGGACTTCCCCCCCCCACAAGGAACCTAGGAAATCAAATGCAAAAAACCCTATAGATGCAATGTTTGGGCAGCATTTGAGAAGTGCTAAATTCTAGGTTTCAACAGCAACATTAATGTGACCACACTACATATGCATCAAAGATGGACAGAGCAATGGACAGGGTCTAGGAAATAGCTGGATATGAAATCCAGAAGCAGTAATTTTTAATACCTTGACAGCCAATATATTGGGAAATGGTTAATTTCTTCATCTGCATGTTCTATATGATTTGTTAAACAACATAAAATAGATAATCAGGTTAGCATCAGATCATGGAAATGCAGGGAAGTGATTTTGTCTTAGAAGGCCAAGACATCTTAAATTCAATATGCAAGAAAACAGAAGGACGTTTCTTTTAATTTTGTAGTTTTGCTAAGGTTTACCTCAGATAATAAGGTATAATGAATTATTACACAATTAGGTCTCAATTGCTTTTCTTTTCTAAATTAAATACATTTATATATTTATTCTTGTCCTCTGAGATGCCTTGCCTAAATTCTTCAGTGAAGTGTATTTACATAATATATTTTTCTGAAGTTTCTATGATTATAGCTATATTCCTCAAAAAGCTTATTTTCTACTTGTTTTATTTATTAACCAAACACATATACTTATCAGTGCATAAAAAGCGAATTGTTACCATCCATTCAATGTATTCTGTGCTACCTCAAATAAATAGGCATCAGTCAAACAGTCCAAACTCCCATTTCTCTCATGAGCCACTAACTGATGCTGTCCAGTCAATATTAGTACAATTACGGTAGCTTCATCTGCTGTTGCAGGCTGCCCTTGTGCAGCACTCCTGACTCCTGACACTGGGCAGTGTCTGGTGGTCCCATGGGGAAGACGTGAAATTACCTCTGTAATGGTCTTATGGGATGGATACTGTGTTCTGGCAGGGAGGACATCAGCAGAGCTCTGCTCTTCCAGGGTGACATACCTGCCAAAATGTTGTCTGTGCAACATGAGGTGCATGAGTTGACATGCCCCTTGGTAGCAGCTCCTTGCTGATCGTGCTGCCTAGATGAAAAATCAGCTAGTCACTTGAGGTAGAGCAGTGGCATCTACAGGAACAGGAGTTGAGGATGAGGGTAACCTGAAGCCTTTGTGACTGGGCAGGCAATGTACAGGCTGTACTCAGCTGTGTAGGTGGGATGAGTGAAGTGTCTTCCACATGACCCGAGAAAGTTCACAGATAATATCCCAGCAAGCTGAACTATGCTGTCAGTTAAGCCATTGTATAAATGGTGGTAGTACTGACTAGTTCTCAGCAGTCTCAGCAGTTATGACCAAGAATCCCCAACAGTTGGTGGTACAGTGGGTTCAAAAGGTGGGATGTACTTGTATGTGTGTGCATCCTTAATTAAATGTAATTTTATATTACTTTTGGTAAGCCCTATGGAGAAAGGACCAATGTTTTCCTCTTTTTCTGTCTCTCAAACTGAGAATTTTAAAAATACAATTTCTATATGGATAACCATTTCACTGTCCAAGTTATGAAAGAAAACACCCAATGCACTAGACCAGGAATGCTATTCATAATATTCTTCTTTTAATACTCTACATGGAATTTTTGAGCACGTTTTATATTTTCCCTAAAATAATTTCATTTAGTCTTTGTTTCCTTAGCTTCTTTTTATGAATGATCCAGTTCTTTTTATATATCATCCACTGCTGCTTTCCCATTCACAAACTATTTTTCTGTTAAAGGAGAAATTTAATTGGTTTGCCAGATGCTGATCATTGCAAAACTGTATTGGCAGGTATTTATTTTCTTGTTATAAAAAGAAAAAAATAAATCTTTTTGGCCTTGTTTTTATCCAGAATATTCCAGGGACTGAAACTAATTGGACAAGTCTGTCATTCCTAACCTTCTCTTTTGCTTTTCTAAGACAGTCACTGGATTTTTCCCTTTTTATTGTTCTGGAACTTCATCCATTCTCTAAAATTTTTGAAAAATCACTTAACGCTGTGAGTTAATCTAAATTCTCGTAAGAGTCACTTGCATTGCATTTAACAGTCCTGCCTATTGAGGCAATTTAGCTGTTTGTAGGAATAAGTGGTAGAAACCTTAGTCACTGGATTTATTTGCATTAAAAGTAAATTTAAAAAATAAATATTATTTTAACTTACTGTAATCTCACCAGTTTGGTTTTAATTAGCTATAAATGGCAGGTTAGAAAAAATTAGGTGCAGTCAGACATTAGAGGCACTGGAATTTGGCATTCTTCAGCTGGCTTTAAGGCACAAGCCAATGTCATGTTTTTGCCTATCCTAAGTACGAGCTTCATTAGGCTCAGCTGATCTGACAGCATCTAACTTATTGAAGTGTCTCTTAATCTACTTTCCCTGTTCTACTTAATTTTTTATCCCTTTTGTCACTAGTTTTTAGTGATCAGATTGTACTTGGCTTTTATATGAAAACCAAGCAAAATATATCTGTCTTTGTATCTTCTGCAAATTAACTTGATCAACTCTTGCTTGAATTTTTCTATTAATGTTAAGTGTGGAGAATGAAAGGTAAAAAAATGCTTTCTTGCTACTAATTCAGTTTTTTGGAAGTTACATTTCACTTCCTGGTTTTGCCTTTCTAACTTTGTCTCTATATTGTAATGATTTTCTGTGTTGGATACTTGTGTTCGTGGATCTGTACTCTTCTTAAATTGCAGATCCTTGAAGAGTTTGTGCTTTAGTCTTTTCCAAGATTGACTTAGTTTCTTCCTATGGTTTAAATGTTGGAACTGTTACCTCTCCTGAACTTTTTCTTATTCTCTTTGAGTTACCTTTCACAGGAATTTGGCCACCAATTCATTTATTCAAGTCCACTTCTGTAATCTCCATTGAATTTATTCTCCTCTTCTTCCCTCTCTTTCCCTTCCATTGAAATGGGAATTCTGTCAGGTTATGTTCTTTTTCAACCAAGTTGAAATGAATTTTCATGTTTCCAGTGAGCTGATTGTTGAAGCAGAACCTAAAACACATTTTTCTTTGAATCTTTTTGACTGTTCCTATGCTGAAAAACGGTTGCCAGCACATTTCTGGGCAGCCTGTGTCCTGCTTCTGCTTTCCAAAAAGATGACCAGATAGTTAAGGTTCCTTGCCATCAACAAGTTCTGGCGATACTTGCTTGCACACTGGAAGCAAAATCTCATTTGTATGGTCTTTTTCTGAGGAGAGAAAACAGTATGAGACGTAACAAAGAAAGAATTGTGCTGGTTGTACAGGCAATCAAATGTCAGCAAAGATGTGAATTTATCTTTGTGTATTGAATTGGTAAACAGACTGAGTTTCAGCTTATGGTTCTTGTGGCCACATCTAAAACAAGAAAACCTTTTGGAAAATTAGAGATGGTGCCAGAAACAATTACGAAAGTGATTTAAGAGCTTGAAAATTGCCTTGCAGTGAAATATTTAAGGAGATCAGTCTGTTTACCTTATCAAAAAGATGTTTGAAAAGTGACTTAATTACAGCATACCTTCACAGAGGGAAAATATCTGGTGTTCTGAAGACCTCTTTAGTACAGAAAAATCGTGACATGAAACAATTGTTTTAGCTAAAACAAAATTTATTCTTTAATCCACTCTAAGTGTTTGGACTCAATAATAAGGTGACTGTCTTGAAATTTTATATTCTGTGATATTATATTAAGTCAGACTTGATGATGTAATGGTCCTTTCTGACCTTAAATTCTCTTTAATCCATGAATCTTCTCAACTTCAGCCATTCTTCTGCAAAACACATGGCCCTCTTCCTGACAACTTTGACAACACACAGAAGAGAAGTACACTTGGACTGGGAGTGTCCTGTAGGATAAGATAAAAAAACGAGCAGGAGAGGGGAGATCTCCTTTTGAAATAACTGTTCTTCATTATGGGGAATGTGATTTCTAAATGTATTTTCTAAATTTGTGACTGGTTTCCATTTTCTTATTCTCAGTGGAAGATCCCTTCCAGAAACCGTTAGTCGTGGTGGTTTATTTATTATTTGATTTTTAATTTAACTGCTCTCTGCCTGACACATGTTGCTTAGTTGGCCTGCTTCTAGTTTGCTTTGTTTACTTTTTTCTTTAAGAAAAATTCAGAGAGATGATACAAGACTTAATATCTGGAATGCAGAGTGGAACATCTCCCTTACGAGGAAAGGCTGAGGGAGCTGGGTCTCTTTAGCTTGGAGAAAAGGAGACTGAGGGGTGACCTCATCAGTGTTTACAAATATGTAAAGGGTGAGTGTCAGGATGATGGAGCCAAGCTTTTTTCAGTGATGACCAGTGATAGGACAAGGGGCAATGGATGCAAACTGGAGCATAGGAGGTTCCATGTGAATATCAGGAAGAACTTCTTTCCTGTGAGAGTGACAGAGCCCTGGAACAGGCTGCCCAGAGAGGTGGTGGAGTCTCCTTCACTGGAGACATTCAAAACCTGCCTGGATGCATTCCTGTGTGATGTGCTCTAGGTGATCCTGCTCTGGCAGGGAGGTTGGACTAGATGATCTTTCCAGCCCTTAAGATTCTGTGATTCTGTGATTCTGTGATTAGAGAATTCTTTTATCATAGCTCTTAGTAGAAGTTGGGAGTTCTTTCTTTCTGGCTGTTGTCTTTAAAAATGTTAACTCACTTCAGTCAGAACTATGTGCACCAGCCTTTACCCAGTCCGGTACCAAAGTTATGGTTGGACTTGACAATCTAAAAGGTCTTTTCCATCCTAAATAATTCTACGATTCTGTGCTTCTATAGGCTACCCTTTGTCTTATTATTATTTACTTACAGGAATCCTGGTATTTGAGGAAAGAAATTATTACTGTAGCAGAGTACAGACACTTGCAGAACAATGTTCAAATCAAGAAACCATCATAAACCTTTCCCCCCCCCCTGCCTCAAGATTAATGTCTGGGCTTTGAAATGTGCCTTAGGCTAAAGTTTGGCATTGAAACCCGCTACCCAAGAGTGAATTTTTTTCTCAGACTTTTTAAAATCAGTCATGTTTTAGGAAGTAAAAAAAATAGCATTACACTAGTGTTTCCGTGTTGATCCACAAGTTGAAAATTTTTGTGTCAAGAGAGTAATGACTGGTACTACACAAATTTCTAGTAAGTCTGGGGAAGCCTTCATAAGGAACAGATTATCTCATGTTTTCTTTCCACGTGCCTTTCTTACACTTCCCACGTCATCATAGAGCCTTAAACAGACCTTAAAGACTATCTAGTGCATAAACATTATATGGTGGAAGCATCTTTATGTGTCAAAACTTTCGACCTTTGTGGCATCAGGGGATATATCTAGAGTGGCCTCAGCAATGATATGTTTAAGAAATCTAGAAACAAGCTTATTACAGCTTGAAATACTCTTATGCAAATCACTAGTAAATCACTTTTCATCATAACAATTGAATATATCATGCTTATTTTAAGATTATTTTCAACAAACTTTTCTACTGATTTTGCCCTTGTAAATCCTGACATTTACTTGCCTTACTGGTAAAAGAGTAATAAGAGTAACAGATGTTACACTTTATTTACTTCAAAAAAACCTTAACAATATCAAAGGCAAATTAATGATTTTTTATTTTTTGTACAGATGTTAGAAACTGATAAAAAATATCTATTCTATTTATGCTTTTCTTTATTTTATGGTGTTTGTGTCTGTTTTGATGCCAGACTTCACTGTTTTTCAGATTATTTTGTAACTTTTTAAAATGGACAATTGTGTCTCTCTTGCAACAGCAACTGCCTACCTCTTGTGCCTCCCAGAGTGCAGTTTTCTCACTCATGGTGTTGAGAGTGTACTTTACATTTTGTTCCATTTTACGTAGAAGACTTTAAAACCCCATAGCATACTTACTGTTTTGCTTTTTGCTGTCCTCCTGGAAAGATCAACAAGGAGAAACAGTACCACTGCACTCTGTTATTAAAATACATATTAAAATGGTTGTGTTTGATGCAAACAAGCAAACAGCATCCAGGGGTTGGCAAAGTGTTCAGTGGGGTGTTGTCTGTACCAAAGCAGGATGTGTTGTCTCTTTTAGTTCTAAAATGAAAGTGTCACAGTTTCAAACAGCCCGTTTATAGCATCTGTAGAAACTCAGTAACAGCAAGTGATACAGTGTACCACTGACCATCCTCCTTCGTGAATCAGTGGCTTACAGCACATTCATCTCACACTGCTTCAAGTTGCTGCTTTTGAACAGTGAATGTGTCCTGTCACTTGCAGGAGTTCAGAGAGAGAGGGCCTACTGCCTGTCAGTGACCTGTGCCTCGATGGCATATTCCCTGTGTGCAGGACCATCCTGTTGTCATTCTGAATGCAGATGCTTGCCTAAAATATGACAGTATGGTGCTATTTAAAAAAATATATATGTAGCAGGACAACGTGATGATCCTGTGTGCTGCTTCACTTTGAGCAGTGGCACAAAATGCATTTGAAAATGGCAAGAATTTCATCTGCCTTGGTGCCATTGCAATATATCCTTTTTACTTTTTTCTTAATGCATGAATTAAATTACTTTGTTCCCCATCTCTCTTATAGGACCATGTCTTTGGGGCAGTGACTTTGATTTCCTTTGCTTCACATTGCCTCTGAGCAGCTTGGAGGTGCTTTGCCTTATTCTGGTCCAGATTCTGTTGCTCCTTGTGCCAGAGGACACGATTCTGAGTGCCTTCTTGTCTGTGCAACTTAATCATGGCACAAGCAAGGCAATTCAGGTATTTACCCTTCTTATATGTATGACAAAAATGTAATGGCTTCTAATGACTAAGAAGGATACAGCAGCCAACTGAAGATGCTAGACACAGGGTTTTATTCTAATTCTTGGCACTCGCTGAAGCTGAAGGAACTGCAAGTGTATTAGATGCCTTCATCTGGTCCATCCTAGTCACGTATCAAGCTAAAGAGTCATACTCTTTTTCCTTTGATCTCCTTCTGGATCCCATATTTAATTTGGTTTTTGGTTTTGTTTTTGTGGAGTTTTTTTGGGTTTTTTTGCTTGTGTTTTTTTTTTTTTTTTTTTTTCCCATGCAGAGGCTCACCTTCATTTGGTATCAGTTAAGGTTTGCATTTGGAGAGTACATGCATCTGGATTATTTCATAGCTTGGATCTTCAGAGGCTTTCCTGGGCTATGACTGAATCTGCTCAGGCTGAGGAGGGGAGTCCAGAATACAGAGTTTGGTCTCCCTTGATAGGGCTGTTTGCAGGTCCTTTCTCCTCCTGTTTTGAAACATGATATTGTGGCTAACTTAACATGTGGGTGTCAGCAAGGGATCCTGGACAAGACAGAAGAGCTTAGGTCTGTTTTTGGAATTAGATGGCATGTAGATAGTGCTCCACCTCATGCCTGAACTGTAATAAAGTTTACACTGGAACTAAGTAGCTTGCTCTCTAAAGCAAGACACTTTTGCAATCCAAACAAAAATGACTGTTTGGAATTTGGGCGTCTTCATGGTTGGATAACATTTATTTCAGATGTGGAAACTTTAAGTGCAGTTGGTTTCACCTCAGTGTCATCTTTAGCTTGAAAATCTCAGGTATAGCTCAAGTCAGTAATAAAAGTCATATTACTCAGTATGTCTGTATTCAATGAGTACAGTTTGAGTAAAGTTGCTTTAAGTTCAGTGTGTTGAATACATCTGTGTTCAAAACCAAAGCAGTTCTCATTAGAACTACAGATATATGCAAGATCATCTGGACTGCTGTGCTTGTATTTTGTAATGTAACTATCAAGTTACCTTTTAGTCTGTGGATATTTTTAGGAATGCTAGATACAGCAGTGTAGGTTAAGGAAAAATGGGGGAAGTGAACTATGAATTTTCAAGCTTCTGTTGTTCTCTCAGTGCTCTTTTGTGCTTCTGATATAAGTTGTGTGTTTTTTGTTTTTTTTTTTTTTCTTTTGAAAAGGCTAAAGGATGAAAAGCTGTTCTTGGAAGGAATCCTTCCACTTATTCCCTTGATTCTTTCAATAGAAATATAAGAGCACCAAAGTCAGAGTGGCATTCTTTGAGATTTGACTGATGTTCGTTTGTATCAGCTGTCTGTAGAAGGTGATAAATGCAGTGTGTAACTTCTGTGGGAAAATTTTATTTTTTTCCAGCTGTTCTCAGAGCTGTGAAAAAAATGATGCAACACTTCCATAACATTAAATTTGAGAAATAATTACAGTTGGCAGTTTTTGTTTGCAGCAATGCACGAAAGGCTGAAGGCTTTTGTACAGTTCAAAGAGCACATTCCGCAGATCTAGCAGTTGTCAGTTGCCTGCAGGGATCATTTGAATTTTCAAGGAAAAAAAGCATCAGATTAATGCCCAGGCCATTTGATTGTGTAGTCTCAGCTCTCTCATTTTAAATTTCACCTGTATGAAAAGTTACTTGGAAATAAGCCATATACAAATGTGGCACACCTTAATGTCAATTAAAAGATTTTATGTCAAATTCCATTGCTTCTGGTTCTTTATTGTTGATTCTTAATAATGTAGAGATTCATATGAAAAGTAAGGTAGCAAAAATTGAGGAGTTGCATTATTCAAACACATAGGAATGGTGAAAGTAGGTAACAGCAAAAGGAAATCCCTTTCCACCTTAGGATCCTGTAGTTATTCATCAGCTTATTGCATTAGCCAAGTTGTACAAGATACTCTTCTGTAGCTTTGTATTAGGAGAGCCTCGGTCATGAAGGTAAACCCTCTCCTCCAGTGTGCCAAGCCTGAAAAACTTGCCAGCTTCTATATCACACTTGCAGCTCCTTCACCCTCCGTAGATGTGTTGACTGTCACTGTGTGTCTGTCTAAAGCTTCTGCTTATCTAACAGGAGGCAATGTGAATATTTTTACGCTATATACCCTAATAGGATTTTTGGTGAAATATTCCATGGTGCTTCTCAGAGAGAAAAGAATTTTTCTACTCCTAGGTGATTAACTTTATTTGTTCTGGCTGTGGGTTGTTGTACAGCTCCAAAACTCCAGAGTCTTTCCATTTTCAGTCATGAACAGACACAAAAAGTTTAAAGCTAAGAGGCCTCACTCTGAAGCCCAGATGCTTTTCCCCCCATTGTTTGTGCTAGCTGCTGGGTTTGAAATTTCTGAAATCCCTTTCACCTCTTTCCCTACAAAGTGCAGTGCCTTGGGCTGAACTCATGCCTTGACTAGATGGGAGCAGTGTTGGGGTGGACCTCCTTAGGCTCTGTGCCCTCCCTCAGTGTGCCTCACCTGAAACTTCATAGCTCTTTAAGATGACTTAATCAATGGTACTTTAATTAGTTTTTTAATTATTAAATAAAACTTAAGCTACTCACTTTAGCTTTTAAGAATTGAAGGCATATCTTGTATTTACTGCTGTCGCTTGCACGGTATTGTGTCATGATAGCCATCAGAGGTAATATTTGCTGGAATCATTTAATCTGTTACTAAAATATCTGTAGAAAAGAAGGGAGAGGATTTAAAAACAAGAACAGTTGACTAAAATAAGTAACTGTAAATTAGATTGTTGAGTAAAATTAGAATACTTGTTACAACATTGCTGTATATACTGACCCTTCTCTTTGGATGGAAGTATTACAGTTGTTGATTTAGTTGTTTTCTTATATGTTTAATACATAATATTTTATTAGGTAGTAATAGATCTTATTGGAAATCAGTCAGGCAAGTTTGGGGTGAAATTACTGTGCTGAAAATGTTTGATCCTTTCTTACAATATGACAGTATATTTCTTTTGATTATGTGAGACTGCATGTATATTCTTGGTGAGGGTGGTTTTGTTTTAATGCCAAGCATAGCTCTTACTCAGTTTAAAGAATGGAGATTATCTTGTAGTGAAGTAAAGGCAGAAGGGACTTGATCATCTTAACATCACTGTAATCTAGATTGTTGGATTCATAAACAGAGGTGATAACTGCAGTTTTGAGGTAGACACTCGAACTGCTGCACTGTGCAATGTAGCCTCCACCTGCCTTGTGAAGTGTGGTTGGGTGCAAAGGGTCCAGCTCCTAGAATAACAACTGCCTGGAGTAGAAGCCCCAATTCCAGCCAGCTGAGATCTTAAGAGCACTGTAGAGCACTGTCACCACATGGAAATAACTACATGGATCCCAGCAGTCTGTCCTCAGTTCTGGAGAAGCAAAAATACCTGGTTTTGTGAAATCAAGAAGGAGGCTGAAATCACTAGACTAAAAATGACTTTTTAAGATTCTTCTAAATGAGAGGCACTTCACACAGTCAAAAGTAGTAATTGTATTTACAGAAAAATAGTGAAGCAGCTGGTTATCTCTATTATAGGGATGCAGTTTGTATTTCATTACCAAGAAAACCAACAGTCTTTGTTAATATAGCTGTTTTAATGAATACTTTCTTCATTGAAAGTTTGCTCATATGAGTATCAGTATGAAGGAATCAAAACCACTAAAGTAAGAATGATTTCAAAAGGAAAGGAGTTCATCAATAGTCCATCTCCTGAACTCAAACCTATCGGTTTGTTTTTTGGGAAAAGACAAGTGGGAAGTCCTTAACAGAGTGCATTTTGAGGTGAAGAAGCATAGCTGCCACAGGCACATGCAGTCAAATTCTACTCAGTCAGGTAGGACATTTCATGAAGCCAGAATCTGAATAGAAATTCTTGTATAAATGTTTTAAACAGGATTTTGTGTTGTATAGCTGTTTGAGGTCATGTAAAGTAAACATTACTGGAACTTTGGATAAGAAGGTAGGACAATAAGGGAGCCTTTGTGCAAGCACTAATTGCTTATTCTTATGCAAATACGAGTTGCTTTCACCAGCTTGTCTAATGCTGTGTTTTTCTCCTAGGGCAAACAAGTAGATAAATAATAACTTGTATTATAAATAATCTCTTAAAATAATTCTAACTGCCCTTATTTTTTCCATAGCCATTTCTACATTTTTGTTTTCAGCTTCTCACTCTTTGCTTGTTCTTGCTTCCTTCTCATTTCTTGTTTGCTGTATCTGAGAAACATGCTGTTATAAATTTTTTTCTCTTTCATCCTTTTCGTACTTTAATCTGGCTCTCAACTGGAAACTTGAGCATTACTTTGCTCTCTCTTTCCCTAGGCTGGAGTTTCTCATTTGTCCAGCTGGCTTCTGGCAATTTGCATTAACTTCTGTAGGATGCAAGTTTTCTGTTTAGAAAATAAATTTGTTTTGCTTTCTATACCTTAGGTACAGAAAAATCTTTAAATAATGGAATGTTATAAATAAATAATTAAATAAATTACTGTCTGTCTGGGCTTCTTGCTAAAGGTAGTCCCATAGCCACTGACACAGATTTTGTGCAGTAGCTTTGAACCCTGCAGCTGTCCCACTATGCATATTTGCTTGCTTTCTAGTCTCATTTTTCCATGTTCTCATGTCTTCCCTCAATGTCTCTTTCCTCCCAGTCCCTTTCACGCACAGTCTGCATTCACAGAAACTGTCTTGGGCTGTATCTGCTGCTGCAGTTACAGTCTCCTTCTTCCCCTTACCTCTGAAATCATCATTACTTAGGGTACAGCTGTTCTGAGTTTTCTTCTTACAAAGCTATTACAGAGCTTTTGTTGCTTTACTTTCCCTCTGCTGCAGTTAGGGGCCTTTAAAAATAAGGCTCTGGACCATATGCTTCTATTCATGCTCATCTTAGGTACCTTCTCTAAATTTTGCTTCATATTGTTTTGTGAAATTTGACACTGTTCTGGAGCTTTTTCCCGTGTGTTAGTGTGTTTTGCATCTCTTTGATGCATCTTCCACGACTTCTAATTAATGTTTAGAAGTTTTACTTTAAAGGTTTCTGTAATGTCCTTCAGTAAATGTTGTCTATTTAAATGGTACGTTGTCATAGAAAGAACTGCAAAAATGTGAGAAGCTAAATTCTCTGTGACCTATTTTTTCCTGAGACTGACAGTCTGGTGGCATTTGCACACTTGTAAATTTTAAGAATTCATATATATAGAAAATATATACATAGAGAAAGCTTCGGAAATTTAAAACCAGAATGATACATAGGCATAACTGTCAAGATATTTGGTAAGTTAAAATGTGCTTATACCAGTATTCTACTCAAAGATACATGAAAAATGAATTCCCAATCCTGTATTGATTTAAAGTGTACACAGTCCTAGTATGTGTAATCCAGTGAATGTTAATACATGTATGGGTGCTTTATTTGGTTTATTTGCTGCAGTAGTTGTCTGAAGGATGCTGAAATAAGTTTGTAGAAAACTTTTCTCTTCTTGCACTGACCTTGAGTGCTGGCTCCCTGGTCGGGGGCAGTCCACCACGAGTATATTCTATAAAGTTACACTGATCTTAAAATCCTACAGAGAATATACATAACATACTGCTTTATTGTAAGCACATCTCTTCCTGCGCTTTGAGGTATTTTGGGAACCAAGTAAAGGAGTGTGTAAGATTAGCTATGTGAAGAATGCAGAATTAATTTCTGTGTAGCTGATGAAGTCATTCATGTGCCATAGTTGTATTAATCTCTCCTGTCACCTACAATGAAAAACACTTGTTCATTAGGCTTGCAAAAAAATCTCCCAGAGTTGTTGTATGATCAGCTGTATGTGTACAAACAGTGTTAATGGGTTGATGTGATGAATTTTAACATTGTGCAGCACTTTCTTCTATGAAGGCTAAGGTTTTAAAGTCAAGATTATTATTTATGGAACAATAATCAATCAAATGGAAAGATGCATTTTTATAAGTCTACAATGTTCTGCTTTGCACATCTTCTGTCTACAGGGAAGGTAGATGGGAATTTTAATTCTGGAATTAAAAACATTCAGAGTAATCTCTGGTGGCACAGATATTAATAGTTGTGGTTTCCAGTTTGAAGTTTTTTTTTGTGGTTGGTGGTGTTTTGTTGGGGGTTTTTTGAGTTGATAGTGTGGATTATTGTCTTTGTCCTCATTTTCATAACAGTAGACAAAACTGACCATGGCAATGTGTACAATATTTAAGATAGAGAAATGAAGATAACAGTGGAAATTACTGCATTGAATAAGCAAATTCAAGCCTTATTTTATTAGTAAATTTCTTTAAAACGTGGTTATTTCTTACAAATGAAAAAGCTTGAAGAAACATGACTGAGGAAATCCAGAGTATTATCTTTAAGTTATTACTGTGTTCCTCCAGTTTTCAGACTACGTGGCATTTGAGTAAAATTTCAACTGGTTGATCTTAAATCCTTCAGATTTGAAAAGGAAATTTTATAATCAGGGGAAGAGGTTTAGTTACCTCCCTCGTTTACAGAGTGCTATGGAATCCATAAACAAAAAGTTGCGTTAATGAACAGTTTTCAGCACAGTAGGCAATTAAAAATGGGTGGTGCAAAATGGCAAGGCATGCTGAGAGGGAGCTTGGACTACTTTTCTCATTACACATTTGAAATTTCTCTACTGAGTAATGACACATGGGTGTTGTTTTGTTCTGTTCACACACACTTTTTGTTCTGTAAATATCATCATCTCCAGAAAGAAAGAAAGAAAGAAAGAAAAAAAAGTAGTATTGTGAGTATTCTGGAGAATATTCCCACAGGTATTAGAGCACATTTAAAGTAAGTGATGCTATGCCTTCAGTTGGAGTAATCTGTGTAGTCTAGTCACTTCACCTTGAAAAAATATTGCAGGAAGAAAAAAGGTCCATAAAAGGCCACTAAAAATTATTTGAGGCATGCAAATGATTTAAAGTGAATAGCGACTAAAAAGATTAGTATTGAGAGTGGAGAAAAAAGAGGTAGCTGATATAATGAATAATATATAATAATATAATATATAATAATATAATAATAATGAATAGTATAGAGAGGTAAATTTTGAAAACATGTTTACTTTTTTCTAATGAAAGCATGGAGCAGGGAGATAGTAAATGAAATCTAAAAAACACAGTCAGAAAAAAATCAGTACCTTTAAATGCAGGTTGTGTATGTGATGAAACTTATTGGCAGTTGGATGTTACTGGCTTGAAAAGAAGGTTGGGGTACATGAAGTAAATGTTGAAATGAAGAGCTAACAATCTCTTACAATATATAATATAAATTAAAAAAAAATCACAATGTGTGTAATGTTTGAAAGAGAACACAACCCTTGAGCTGTCTTTGCGCTTCCTATCTTCTGAGTGTGTTATTTTTCTTTCAACTTTTCTCTATCCTGTCTTAGCTGAGAAAAAAAAGTATAATTGCTATAACAAAACCACATTTATTAGAAGTTTTTAAAAGGTTGATAACATTAGTATTAATGTAATTATAACTTGTACAAAGTCCAGATGGTCTGCTGGTTGCTATAATTTTATCTTTAACTGCTTGCCATAGAGTATTTCTGAGTGTAAAATAAGCAACTGTAGGCTTTATTAATCCTTTAGAAACTGCTGATGATAATGATACTTATAGTAAAGTTGAAGCCCTATGTAAAGTAGACAAATTCCTTTCATTTTGATACTTGTAATAAAAAAAGTAAGGAGATATGATATTTTAGATAGCAATGCATTCCCAGCTTTGCAAATGCTGCAGAAGAAATAATTGGCATTGCATTGCTTTGTATTTTGTTTTCATAGAATTAAAATGTCTAAACCAGGAAAATTATTGAGTGATATTGTATGCAATAGAAACGAGCTTTTAAAAGTTCAATGAATTTTGTGTATTTATTTGTTATATTTCATGGAGAAAAACAAAGTTTTCTAACTTTCTGTCTGCTTTTTCATTACTTTCTAACTTTTTTGTTCCTTTTTTTGTTTCATTATATTCAAGTGTTGTTTGTCTTGCAGTTGCTATTCCTTTCTCGTAACTGAATGTCTTTTCTTTATACTGGCTTCTTAAATCCTTTTGCGTTGCCTTTTGCCATTCTTTCTTTAATCTTTTTCCTTGTGTTTAATTTTTAAATCCTTTGCCCTTTATCTTTTTTCAGTCTTTTTAGCTGCTCTCCTCTCCTTTGATTCTCTCTTAAACATTACTGCTGCTTAACATTGTGTTCTTTTCATTGATTTTTTCTTTTTGTTTTTATCCTTTAATTTTTTCAAAACTTTTTCTTTAGTGTACTATCACACAAGGAAAACTTGATACAAATGTTACCGGTGGAATTAGAAACAAATAAATAAAAAACAAATAAAAGGATTCAGGTATGTTCAAGGGAAAGATGAAACATTTCTCTGTTTACTGAAAAGCAGTTTACTTTCTAGTGAACATTGAAACATTACCTGAGGCTTTTTTCCCTGATAGCACATCCTGTGTTTCAAACCGAAAGCAATTACAATTTCAGTATTTCATGGTACTATGCTGCTAGATTTTTTTTTTTTTCTTTCTCCATCCTGACAGATGTCTTTCATGTGTAGAAGTCCACAAGCTCTGTCGCATGCTTTATAATTCTTCTTTGAATCTGGAATTTTTTGAATGCATTATTAAGAAAACAGCAGATCTCTCCAGTCTTCAGTGGGCTTTTTAATTTACTTTTGAAAAAAAAAATAATAAAAGTTAAATAACTGAATACAAGCATTCACTAAAATTTGTGTAAAAGACCAATGCAGTGATCATTCAGAATAGGCAGTAAATATGTTATTGTTTACTGTGTAGTTAGTTGGTAGTTACTTATCTACCAACTACTTCTACTAACTTCTGCATTTTTGAAAAGGACACTTTGTATTGGATGTAAACTGACAAAGTTGTGTCGGGTTTTTTTTGTATTAAGTATTTAAATTTTGATTTACTCTGCATTACCTGTAATGTGAATGGAGAATGAAGCCTGTGTGTAGTAATATTGTGCAAATCTGGGAAAATTAATACTGCAGAATATATTATTTTGAAGTTGAAATATGTATTTTCAATATTCTCCTTTGCAAGTTTTTGTATAGATTTGTGCATGAAAGTGCACAAATAGTCTCAGCGTTATGTAAGTTTCAAAACGAAATTTTTGGGTTGCCATAAGACTTGAACAGAAGTCTGCCAAAGAGGAAGTTTATCTACTGTCTCCATATTTCCCCAGGGTACTAAATTTGTACACTCAAGAGCAGGACTCAGTGAGCCACTTGGCAAATCCATGAGTAGTTGGGAAATGAGAAGGAATTTTAAGTACTGGTGTAAAAGAAAATTGGATTTCGTCAGAAGCTCATAAAAGCCATCAAAATCAAGGGTTCTGTCTATCTTTAATAACATATTACCAATTGGAAAAGAAAATACTGAATAAGGGAAATTGTGAGTTTCAAATTAAAAAAAAAACAACAAAACAACCTAAGGAAAAATTTTAGTAAAATGTTTTAGCCTCTGTAAAACTTTCAGTACTCCATCACTGAAAGTGCTGCTGTTGGCAAAGGATGGGGAATGAGAAGCCCATGGGTCGTTGGCTGCCTGGGACTGGCATCAGTGTCTTTGTGTTTTACCTAAGTATTGAGCTGTGTGTAGGACGTCTTCATCTGACAGCGGACTGTGTTGTGGGCATTACTTAAGTACTGCTGGACTAACAGAGCTTTGGTTTGGTGGTGTGCAGTGTCTATGTGCAGCGTGTAAGTATGGAGCTCTACTTCCAAGCTCAATGAACTACACTGAGTGTCCCTTTGGCAATGGTGAATGTGTCCTTGGATGCAGGGTTTTCGTCCAGCCAAAACAACATTTGACTCAAATCCTTTGTCAGGAGCAGTGATCAAAGTATGACTGTTTGGGATATGAAAATGTTTCTATACCTGATTTTAAAACACTAAAATGAGTAATGAAAAAGGAAGCAGAAATATTGAAGGTCTGCCCATTACACTTCTTGAAACTCTCCAGCTACTTCTGGGTATTCTTCCTGTCCGTATTGTGACTGCTACAATAATTTTTCCAATTGATGGGAACCCAAAAGAATTTATAGAGATGTGGCAGATGCTGTGGGTGTTGCTTCTTCTTAATTAAAAATAATGAATTAAAGAGAATAAATAAATAAATAAACAAAAATTATGTTACTTGGCCTAGAGGAATATCACGTCTGTTGTTGACTTCTTAGCTAGAATCTTTTCTCTGGAGCAGGATCAATCAATCTAAAATAACTTGAGAGGGAGTTTAAAACTTCACTAAGCAACAAAGCATGCTTTTGTTTTGCTTTCAGTCTGTTTTTGTTAATATTTTTAAGAAAACAGCAGTCATGGTGGCTGTTAAGCAGAGGCTTTCTATGAGCAAATTTTCAGTTGTAAATCAGTCAGTACTGCCTGGTGATACGTGATAACTGGCAGATGGAGACATTCTGTATTGCTAACATTCAGAGACTTGAAAAAGAGTATGTGTAGGCAGGAGAGAAGAATTTGCCATTCACCAGCAGTAAACGTTCCACCAAGCAGAGGTGCCGTCTTCCTTGTGCTACGTTGCTGTGGGCTGTGCCTTGTTTATGTGGAGTGTTGGTTCCATCAGAGACAATGTGCTGTGCTGCTTAATTTAGGTTCTTAGTCTGAATAACAGAAGCAAATCACCTTAAAAACTTCATGGTACAAAAGAGAAAACTGTTGAAAAACCATTGATATGATACCATATATTATTTTTAATGCTGTGCATCAGATTTTTGTCCTGAAGATGCTTATCCTTTGCAGTATTCCTATTCCATATAAAGAAAACCTATCCTGGGTTTCAATAGCAGATGAGATAAGGGACTGAATTGTCACATACATGTATCAACATTGGCCTTTGTGTGCCAATGGAGAAGACAAGGAAATGCTCTCTTTGTCCTCTGGGGTTGGATTTGGAGGGAGAGGAGCAGGGAGGATGGAAGGAACACCTGTACTATGCAAAAGGAAAGGAGTTTGTTCTACTCCAATTTGGTAAGTCTCTGCTTGTTCACTTCCCTTTGGTATTATCTGCATTTGAGTGCAAAGTACACTGCTTGCTGAGTTAAAATATGTCAGAAAACCAGTAGTCCCAAAAGCAATGGGACACTATATTTGACATTGTAAAATGTTTAGGAAGGGTCATCTTTTAAATAAATTTGCAATTTTAGTATGTCATGCACTTATAATGAAATCATGGTTTAGGTTTTGGCTTTATTGTGGTTGCCTGTATGTATGTGTTGAATAGAGATGTAGAGTTTGTATTTTGTTTCACAAAATACACCAAATTTAATTGATACTGATGGAAGCACGAATTGGTTTGCTACTGGAAATGTTTTTGTACAATTTAATCTGCTTACTTTATTTGGTGACAAAAGAAAAATATTTCCCTTCTCTAATCAGTCAAACAGTTCTTTTTCTGAAGTGAGTTGTTTCTCAGTTGAGCAGTAGTCTTATTTGGATTTAATGAGTTTATTCTTATTTACAGACTGGAGGTTAATGGGAATTTTTTTTTTTGCAGATACCAAGAAAAACAGTTTAGGTTTTTTACTCCGAGCAGCATGGAGAATTTGGTTTCCCATTCTGAAACTATTCTAAATTGAAAGAAAACCATGGGATGACTGAAAAAAAAAATAGATTTAATATGATTTACGTTCTTCCAAGGAAGTCTCACATGTGTAAATACAGGTATAAGTGTTTGTATATGTGGAATATCCAAGTATTGATTCCTGAACTGTTTTCAGACTCTGCTGTATGGGATTCAGAGAACAGTGAAGAACGAAGAATGATACTATTTGAGAGAGAAGAAAAAAATCCAGATAATTTTGGTACAGCATTGTCTTTGGGGCAAAGTCCTGACTATTCTTGGTGCCGTGCAGTTTTATTTTGTTCTACATAAAAAAAAACACAACACCACAAAACAAACACTCCACAGAATTCTGCATGAAAACTAGTGTAAAAAAACTGTTTTTCTGATGAGATTCTGCAATCTAAATTGCTTTTTAAGATATAAATTTAGATTTATTTTGTTTGGGTATTGTTGGCCTAAGTTCAGGAATTGCAGACCACCATGACAGAACAAAGTAACAGGATGGATGTTTTGCTTTGATAATACTCCCTCGTGATGTTTTATTAATAACTTTTTACACCATCTGATTTTTTTCTTGCCCTGTTTAGTATGGTAAACATATATAATTCACTTCTCCACATGACTAGAGTTTTATCTTGTAGCATAAAATCCTGTCATTGCTTTTTCAAAAGTGCTTAGAAAATACTAAGTAATCATGAGGGTTATTGCTAATTGCATTGTCACTTAAGATGTTCTAATTATTTGTTCGTGAGGTTACCAGCAAACTCTTTAAGTAGGACCTCACTGCGAATTAGACCCTTGGGCCAGGTTATTTAATTTGACCTAAACTTCAACTGAGTATTATGATTAAAAATAACTGAAGAATATATACATTTTAATAATGTTCTTTAAAACTGGGAAAGTTAAAATCTAAGCAAAATTTAAGAGCAACAATCACATCTTGTTATATTAATGAAAGTCCTGTGACATTTTCTTGAAGCTGTGGGTGCTACACACATAATGTAATTTTAATATTGAAAATAGCACTTCCCAAGCAATTTTGGAAAAGTTTATGCCGAGTATGTCATATGAAACTGTGACCTTACTTCAAGTTAGTACTGAAAGACTGAGCAAAGTTTTTTTGAAGTTCAGTTTGTTCAGTAAAAATATTGTAGAAGGAGAGGAGAACTGAAAACAGTTACAAAATATTTCTGTTGCTAGTGTGGCTTGGCAGGTCTTCCTCTCTTTGGCATACTAGGGTGAGCTTGGGCTACCCAGTTGTCCCAATTGCTCTTTATACCAAGAATGATCTTTATGAAATACCTCAGTCTGCATCAGATACTTCCAGTTTTTAATACTTTCAGCATACTGTAAATATTACAGAAAACATGCCTTGGAACCAAGAGAAAGTTGTTTTAATGATGTGATCGCTTCCTTGAACATACCAATGAGATAGACATGAAATACTTTCTAGCCTTTACTTCCTCTCTGCCTACATGAAAATGGTGAAAAAAAAAAAGAATATGCTTGACTGAGTGTACTGGGTCTGAGTTGTAGTCCAGAAAAATTTTGCAAGTTCTACTTTCCTAATTTGTTGGAATCACTCAGAATTGAGGATCCCATATAAAATTGTTTACAGACTGGACAAGCATTTTGTGTGGCATTTGACATGGTGCACTTGCACATTTAGGTTTCTTGCCTGCTGATATATTTCACATTCCAACTTAGTACTGGGAAGAAGTAACCCTTTCACGCGAATACTTTGTGTGTACATTGACAACAAAAATTTTTTGTTCAGGATTGATTTATCGTATATTTTACTGACCACCAGCAGTGCTGTATGGTCTGTTTTCTACTTACATGAGCAAGGGACAGAGATTTATCTGTTCCTGGAGGAGAAAGTTGTTTCTGGAAGAGAAGTCCTCTTCCTCCATTGGAAAGAAGACTGCATATGGCAGTAGTGTTTCTGACAGAAGTGCACTTCTGTGTCCTGAGGTGTCTTTAGTGAGGGTTGGATCCTCAGCACAGGCATCATGTCTGTGGCACTGGAGACCAAGGAAGGGGTTAGCCATGCTGACTGTGATCTGTGTGACCACTATGAGGTTGCGGTTGGGGGAGAGCATGGTGGTGGTCTGAGCACTGCAGTTGTTCATGTCAAAATGCCTTGCCACCCTCATCATGAAGTACGCAAGTTGTTCGCTTCGCAGTTGCGTGGCTGCAAGAACTAAGAGGACTGTGATTTTGATATGATTTCTATATTCCTAAAATATTATAGGAAGGAATGAGTGATGCAACCTTGAGATCATGAGAAACTGGAGAAGGTATGTATGTAGTAAGAACCTCATCAGTGAATTCCGTTGCCAAGTTCTGTGTGCTGACAGTTGTCTGGGAGGGTTATTTCTAGCTAACAGGGAACCACAAAACTTTTTCTGATACGTTGCGTTTTTATTTTTGTAAAGTCAAATAGTAGTGGATGGCAGACTGTCTTCTCCTTTATTTCCTTTTTCTGTATATGTGTATGTAAATGTCTGTGCATGTAAATGATAGCAAGCTTGATGGAGGAGAGCAAAACTAGAGGACAGCATTGACTGAAAATGATGACACAAATTGGAAATACGGTTTGAAATGAATTAATGCTGTGCCTAGCATTAGGCAAGACTAGCCCATTGAGTAAATACAGACTAGGTTTGTATTATCTAGATTATGATTATCTAGATAGCAGTTCTTTAGAAGATTACAGGTCATCCCAACCAAATGTGTGACATTGATTTGATACTGTTGTAAAAAGTGAAAAAAATTGGGTAATGATGAGTAAGGCTGTTATAGAAGATGAATGAAATTATCTTTCAGCATTGTCCAGGTTTTGTCTGGCCTAATATATTCAGTTCAGGGCACTTCAGAAAACATGTGGGTGAACTAAGGAGTCTGTAAGAAAAGCAGTGGCAGTTACAGTGAGTTTTGAAAATTCAATAGCTAAGAGAAAAGAAGAATAAGACAGGCAAGATAAATCTTCAAATGCATTAGAACGATGCTGCAAGGTTGTTCACCTTACTCTAGGTGGACAGAACAGGAAGTAATTGATTTAAATTACAGCAAATAGGTTAAGGCTGAAGTGGGAGTAGAGCAAAACATTGGAATAGATGTTCTGGTGAGACTGTGGGCTCTTCATAAACATAAGCCTTTAAGATTCCCAGACATGGGCTGATCCCCTTCTGGAATAGCACAAGTGAACCAGGTGACTTACCTTCCAGCAGCCCCTTTCAGCCCTATGGTTTGCTTCTGGTAATCATGAACTGTTCTTACCCACTTGAGTTGGAGCCCACTGGTCAGCCTCTTCTGTGCATGGTATCTCTTAAGTCTTTTGGTGCTGTCAGCCTTGTGATGGACCAGTTTCTTCATAAGAAGTAACACAGTGGTACAAAACCCAGCGACAGAGTTGAACAGTCTACTGTGAATCTTTATATACTGAGCACTTTAATAAACCAAGTGCTATCTAGGGCAATAACTGCTGCAGAAAGTTCCAGATTTCAGTATGTGATGAAAGAGCCATGCTGTATGAGGACTGGATTAATGAGATGAGGCTTAAACTAATTTCTTTGAATTTATGGGCAGAGGTCTTAAATATTGAGGAGCCCAGCTCTAATCTGTGGGTAGGAGAAAATCCAGTTTTTCCCATCACTTGAAGGCTGATGAGGTAAGAAAGCAGCTTTGGAAAAATGTCATGTGTCAAGGAGTCATTACCAGCAATTCTACCTGTACTTTCCTCTGGTTATGGCATTGACTGTAGTGTTAATAATTCTGTTGAACAGCAAGAGGGAGAACTCCAAACTCCAACATGCAGAATTATGGTCTATGCAAATTTAATCATAAAATGGAAAATAAAAACTTTAGGAGCTGAAATATTCTTTGATTCTTAAAATTCATCTACTGATACTGGTGCTCAGTGCAGCATTTGAGCCTAGATAAGAATCCCCACCACCATCAGTGTGAAGGTTACTGATCTACTGATTGTGATTTACCTCCTTGTGTACAATGGAATTGTATTTGGATGGTGTCATACGTTTCTTTATCTACATTTCAAAATACTTCTTTACTGTGTCATAGGAACACTGCTAGTAGTCTCAAGGGCTTTACTCAAGTTCAGTTCTTAGTGCAGTTCTAGCCTCTGACATGTCATGTTACTTGTTTTGTGTGATTTATTTGTATTTTAGTGTCTTCATGGCCACTTTGGGATAGTCCTCCATTTGTTCTTATCTTACCTGTTAATTCTTCAATGCCTTTTTCAATGTATCAGCTTTCTCTCTTTCGTACTTAATCCTGGAATTTGCCAAGACTTTCCTTGGACTTTCAGTTGGTTGCTGGGTTTTTTTCTACTTTGTGCTCTGTTTCCAGTTGAGTAAGCCACTTGCATGGCCTTTACTTGTTATGGCTATATATATGACTTGTAAATCTGTCTTTCCAGCAATATTATTGCTCCTTCCGTCTAATCCTGTGTCTCAGGCTGGGTCTCTAACATGATGTCTTATAATTACCTTAAAATTTCAAAACAAGACCTGATCTACTTCTCTCCTTTTCTATCACAAATGACAAGAACATTATCCTTCTTGTCACTCACATTCAGTGACTCAAGGTTATTTTTGACTCATACTTGCCTCATGCTTCATATATCCTGACCAGAACCAGCTTTTGCACCATCTTCCTTTTTAGTGTCTTTCAGATATTTTTTTTTGCCAGTCTTTCCGTTTGATTTCTTACTCCAACCTTCTTGCCTCTGTCCTAACTTTTGCAATTTCATTATCTTTCTTGTTTTGTTGATTTGTAAATGTTGCTTCCCTTAAAGCAAAATGCAGTCAATTAATTCCTTTTTTTAGTCTTACATTTTCATATCCGTTCCTATTTTATATTTTTCTCAGGACCTGTTGCTTCAAATTTAAACAACTTGCAAAGCTTTACATGGGTACTTTCCAAATGTGGTGAGCAGTCCAATAATAGATTGTGAGGGGGTGGAAAATGTCTGTGGGACTGAATGATGTGTCAGTGCTACATTGATTTTCTTTGAGAAAGTAAGTTTGTTAGGTCCAAATACTAAGGAAACTGATCTTTGAACTTTGTAATTTGTAGGGTTTTTTTCTATCATTAAGTTTTATGCTTTGCCAATATGTCCAGAGTTGTCCACGGATTTGGCGACAGTTTTTCTCACAGGTATATTTTTTTTTCCACAGCTTTGAAGCCATGAAGGAACCTCATGAGCTCACAAAAAAAGCTTCTGCTGCATTTGCTTATGCATCCTTCTCATAATCCCATTTCTGCCTTCTTGCATGCATCAATCAAAAGTTTCCATATACAGAATTAGCTTCTGTTTCTTCTTTATTTTTCTGTAGGAGTCCTTTAGTGGTTTGTTACTGGATAATGTGCTCACTTAGACAAAAACTGTCCTTTGAAGCATCTGAAAAGCATCCTGCAATAGTGAAACTGAAGTGCACAAAAATGAAACAAATTCATTTTGCAAGGTAGTAGTCCTCTTTGCTGCATTCCGAGTCTTTGTTCTTCCATTATAGCTTCCATTAAAGCATGAATTTTTCTGTTGAAAAGCAAAATATACAGCCTGCCTGTGAGGCCACTATTAATTCCACACTATCTCTCTTTTATAGTGCAGCTGGCACCCTACCCTCGGGAGAACAAGCTCATCACTTCTACCACATGCTTGTTCTCTACCAGTTCAGGCAGCAGGAATCCTAAGTTAGCTATCAAATATTGGACTTGCCCATGGCAGCACAGAACATTGGACAATGCCTCTGGGTCAGCTGAAAATAATTTCTAGCACAGCTGGGGTGAAACTGCAGAGGTGTAACATTCAAAGACATGCAAGTCCTGAGGAGGGTGGGATTCAGTCTTCTCTACATCAATAAATGAAGATTTGCAAAATCAGTTAATGAAACCTTTACTGTTTTATTTATTTTTAATAATTTTTTAAAGTTTTTTAAAACATAGCATCCTGTCCTGAATGTGAGAAGTAATGAAACTATCTGTGGTTGCAGATAAAATTATATATCTGATTTTTCAGACATGTCATATACTTCTAATGCAGAATTGTCTCAGCTTCACTTATTTTTGTTTTAGTAATATTTTTCATACATGTGTATTTATTCTTACCATAGTGCTTTCATATACTTCATCTGCTTACTGCATATACTCACCAAGATCTCCAGTTAGGTGTTTATTAAAAAGACAAAGCAATTAGCCGTAAGCAGGTAGACAGGCATATAATTTAAAGAAGAACCTTCTTAGAGGTATGGATTGTTCTCTTGTTTTTATGATGTTACTTCATATTTGCTTTAACCATCTGAGAGATCCCGCTTGCAGAAAAAGAACACTTTTCAAGAGATTTCTTTGTCCTTTAAGTAGTTAATGCTGTCGAAGAGCAGTATGTCTGCCTAAGCTTACACCAACCTTAGGTGCACTTTCCTGTCCTTAAGTTTAGACCGAAGTACTGAAATGGTTCCCTTGCCTTCTCAGTATAACTCTAGATGTTTTCAAAGTATGGGTTTGTTGTTTTTTTTTTTTAAATTTATTTCCTTTGTAGAGTTTTGTCATAGGCAATTTTTCTTGTTCTTTAAATTTCTTGAACTGACTAAAACTTCCTCTCTGCTTCTGAAGAATTTTGAAGAGTGGAAAAGCTGCCTTCTCTTTAGTGTTAGTCTGCTGCCATGCAATACTTTCAACTTCCCTGTCATTGTATTTCCATAATAGTTTGTGCTGATTTCCACAGGTTGTCTAGAGCATTATTCCACAAAAAGAGAGAATCTGCCTCTCATTAGGTCCCCCGTTGATGGGTAACTGTACTGATCGTATTGAATCTTTGTTGTGTAAACATCCAGCAGTGATAGACAATGGCAGGGGATTTTTAATAACACTGTAGTATCAGGTGTAATACAGTAGAGTGGCAGCACTGGGTCTGTGGTTGGATGTGGAGCTTTTTTCTTCTTTCTTAAAACTCCTTCTTCTCCCCAGGTGAGTTGATCCCCAGAATCCATCCAGACAGGACTTCTCTCTCTCCCACTTCCTCTCTTTTTTTTTTTTTTTTTGGATCATCTCAGCTCACAGTGCTGTACTGTGCACTGATGGAGGACATACTGGCCTTTGCAATTCGTGGCTGCCCCGTGCTGCTTCCTGAGCTGAAGAATATACCTGAGGGGGTTCATGGAATGTTGGGGCCCTAGTTCTTTCCCACTGAGCTGGCTAGAGCTGGAGGGGTGATACAGGCATGGGCTGAAGTGGAGAGGAAAGGGCAAAGGACTAGAGGAGAGGGACGTAAGAACCAAGCAGCATGGTGCAGGCTTGGGCAAGGCCACTAAAGGCAATGCGGGGCAGTGCTCAGGACTTTTACTGGCCTGTATCAGACCAGTTTTGGTATTCAGTGTTGTTTGATGTGTATGGGCATAATCTAAATGAGTGCATTTGTGTATCTTTAGGGTTAAGATACTTCTGTGTAACTAGTATATTACCTCTTACTGACACCTGTCTGGTACAAATGGAAACACAATCTGCTCATTTCATGGCAGTTGTCACATATTAATGAACTAAGAAGAGCTTTTGGACATTTGCTGATTCTAATTTGACTGTGGTCAGAGGTTAGATGTTGAGAATTCTATCATGTGTTGGTCCATCTGGTTCTCAGTTATTTTTGTGACTATGCAATATGTGGTAATTACAAATTATTATTGTTTGATAATAATTTTAAAGCCTTTTGTCAAAATGGTTATTAAATCTCGGTATCTGTAAAGTGTGTTTCCTTCACATGGAGGTCTGTCTTGAAAAATTGCAGGTTAGGTATATTTCATGAAGTAAAACCCTTTTGACTATATCCATGTTTTGTTTCAGTGGTATGTAGTATGCATTTTGAAGCTCAGTAAACGTTCTTCTTCATTGGTGTAGCTTAAAAGCTACCAAATTGTATTTCTTGTACTTAATTACTGGCATTTCTTCCTTTTATTTGCCATGTTCACTTAGAGGCTGCACTTCTGCAACGTTTTTCAACAGGAATAAACTTACTCTGAAGAATCCTTGTTCTAGGAGTTTTAAAACCTGAATATCTCAGGCCTCCATTATATATATATTTTTAGAAAGATCTTTTGTTTAGCTACTTAAGTTTCAAACTCTTAAGTTTTTCAATTTTTGTTACCTTTGACTCATTAACTTATAACTTAAGATGTCATATGTTTGTCTTTTTGTTTCTGGAAATTCTTAGTCTTGTTTTTGTAAAGTATCACTTGTGACTCCTTTGTTCTTTTTTTGGAATATTATTTTTGATGAATTTGATTTCTTTATTAATTTTACCTGTACTCTAACAGTCATCCCTTCAGTCATTTAACACTGGCTTTGTCCAGAAACATGAAATATTATTAGGAAATATTATTATTTATTGTAATAAACATACTGATCAAATATAAATTCCAGCTAAGAGTCTGTGAATTTGTAAAAGGATTTGGATGTTTATATAAAGGGAGGAATATGGAGTTCCCTATTAAAAGCTTACTGAATGTACTAAAAATACCTAATGGCATATTTAGAAGATTTCTTTGTTACAGGCATGCTCAGCAATGAGAATACTTTTTGAGCTGTTTTTGTACCCAAGAGGAATATATAGGGAGCTGTGATACAGACTCAAGTAAGACTGCAGGATTAATAACTGTAAACTGAAGTTCAGTCCCTTCTGAAATTGCACGTGCGAGAGAGGAAATGTGAGTGTGGGAATGCTTGTGTGTGTATGCTTAAAACTGGAAGGCTTTATTTATTTATTTAACTTTCTTTTCTTTTCTGCTTTTCATATAGAAAATAAAAAAAGGCCCTTTGGACTTGGAGCCAAGACTCCAAGCAGCATTCTGATTTGCCTCACTCAGAGTCCCTACTGTATTTATTTTCCTGAAGCTTTTTTCCTTCCTTTCTTTTTTTAATAAACACTTATAGAACTATATTGCTTGAAGTTGCTATCCAGCTGAAATACCTGTGAAAAGCTTACCTGCCTTGAGAACCTGTGTTCCTTTGCTCCTCTGTTCATATCTTGCCTGCTTTTTTTTTTGTACTGTTATATTTTCCCATTCCTATAATCTTTTCCATATTTCTAGAAAAGCATTGTCTCGAAGGCTCTGACCAGCTTCATTTATTATGCAGATGCAAGTAATGTGGAGATTCAGTACAAGACAGTGACTGGATTGAGGCTAAGGTTCAGCGTGGAACGCTAATATTTTTGCCAGGAACAAGAAGTCATACTCTGGAAGAGTAATGAAATAGTTCAGCTAGGACTCTTAGCAGTTTTGATACTGTATTGGCTCCTGATAGCCAAAAAAAGAAGCTTGAAGTTCTGTGGATTAAAATGGAGATTGGATCAAAGGCAGTGATATGTGGAGTGTGAGACAGTAAATCTACAGTCTGCCATATAGGTCTAGTTGAGAGGTGAGAATATAGGAAGATTAGATAGCACCTTCAGGGACTGAAAGTTTATAGAGGCATAGCTTTAAAGTGCAGCTTACAGGGGAAGTGTTAACAGGGGCAGACAAGATTTACTATTAAAAAAAGGGCCATCAGCTGGGGAGTAACTGTTCAGCAAAAGAAAGCTTCAGGTTGCTCATCCACCAGTATTGTCTGAATAGCTACAAGTAACTAAGACCAAACATGTCACTGGTGTTTTGCAGTGGGAGTATAAACAGATGTGGATGCATGCCCACATTTAGACATTTTTATCACATTTTTTTTGCACATAGTTTTTGCTGGTGATTGATTTGGTTGTGGCTATTTGCTGTTTTTGCTGAAGCCTGGAGCCTAAACCAGCTGGGCTTTACCTAACTGAAGTCTCACACAGCGGTGAGGATGTCTTTTCAGTTCCCTGCTCAGGTACGGCATGGAGAACAGGAGGAAGTGTTAGAAGGTGTAACTCTATCATCTGTAATGCTTTAGGGATTAAGTACCACTATCCTTTTTATACTGTTTTCCATGTCTGAAACTATGAACTCCTTATAATACCTCAGAATACTAAAAATCCCAAAATTATTAGAAAAAATGTAGCCAATATTCATTTAGTCCCTAGTTTTAATTTTTTAATTTTTAAAAACTCTTTTAGTTGTTAATCTGTTCTCCAAACACTGATACCCTTGGAAGTGCTTCTATATCATTAGACAGTCTTTCTGGCTCTATTTTCCCATGGCACACCAGACTGCTACTGCCTTTTGCGTCCTCACATCTTTCTTTATTCTCTTTGAAGAGGAACTTTGAAACTGATTGTCATTCAGATGACAAATGATCTGTGCCATCAGTCAGTTTTCAGCTGTGTGTTCTCCTGTCTTCCTTAAGCTCAACTGCTTTTTGTTAATTTTTTTGTAATTCCTGCTGTCTCTTTTTTTATCTCTAAAAGTCTCTGATTTGATCAGTTTTTGAAATCTTTTAAGGTACCGATACATAATTTTGGCATACAACCTCTGTTTCTTTAGCCCTAAGAAGAGCTAGTAGAAGCATTGTTGACAATAGCCCTGGGCCCTTCTTCCCCTCATGTGTATTTTGTGGGTTACCTTTTTGAATAGCTTTTTTTTTTTTTTCCTTGTGAAACCTTAGTAGTACATTCAAATATTTTGAATTCCATTTTGCAGTTTTTAAGGTTCTGTTAATATCTTTTCTGTAGTTATTTGTAGCTATATATTTTCTCTCTATAATAATATTTTAAAGTTAAATAGCTTGGATTTAAATAAAATCCCAAAAGAATCGTAAGATACCTATGCACACCTGTATGTTGTCTATTTAAAATTCATTTAAAAAATCTCCATATTCTTAGAAGACTGTGAAACAAATTTACATTCTAGCTGAAAGCTGTGTGTCAGTGCAGTGTTACACAATGAATTTACAGAGTGATAAGAAATGACTGATGTGTTAGGCAAAGCAGACATTTTTTAAGAGCTGTGTAAAGCTGTAAATATTTCATACTGTTCTTTACCAGTTGTTATTTGACATCTGCATTTTTAATGTGTTTTCTTAGAGTCTAAAGGTATGTTATGTCCTGATTAATTGAAATGACTTTGTAGGGATGTCTTACAGATACAAATTTTACAGGAGGCATTTTTGGGTCAGATCCTGTTTTAAGCTATGCTGATGAAAGCATTACTCGTTATCCAAACACTTTGGTTTGTGTACCAGATGTGAGATTTGTAATGCAGGTGCAAAACATGTTTTAACTAGCTTGATGCTGAATACCAGAACATCTGTTTAAGTAGCTGAGTTATCAGAGGGGCATTGAAAACTTGTATTTTTAATATTTCTGCTTTTATAGAGCTATTTCTCAGGAAGGACTTATCCTAATGGAGATCTGTGAATAGTACAACAGTCTTTCAGTGCAGGACTACTAAATAAAATCAGTGATTTAACTACAAAGCGGGTGTATTTGCAACTTCTGGACAAACTTAAAAAATAGGAGCAGGGTAGATTCTGATCTCTCAGCCTGCCTTCCTTCTACCCTCCCATCTCCACTTGTTGGAAAGTCTTCTGAAGGTGGCATTGATATATCTCTTTACTAGTGTAAAATTAATTCAGCATTGTCCTGTGCTCTTCTGAGTACACCTGTGCGCAGCATTGGTGACACAGTGTTGTGACGGCCTAGCATAGAATAAAGCAGAAGCTCATACTATCGTAGCTAATAAGCAGATGGTTTTCTGTGCTGGAAGCAGTAAATGCATTGCTTATTATGTGAAGATAATCTGTGGTTGTTTTGTTTTCTTTTTAAATCAAGATGCCACAGGAGAGAAACATAAATATCAAAAGTCTCATATTAACAGAGATGTAAAGTATTTTACTGCCTTCTAAACTTTTTAAAAGAAAACACAACTTCAGTAGTTTCTATTACCAAGTATCTTATATACAAGTAAAAATAGTGTATTCTCATAGCCTAATTCTCGGTGCCTACACTAGCAGGATAGTATACATAAAATGTGTTAGCAGTCCCTGGAGAGAGACAAGCTCCTTCAGAAAGCACTTCAGAAAACTGTAGGGTTCTGTGCTAAATCTCTTCAGACTCTTTAGAAAGGCCTTTTTGTTTCCTTCCACTGACTGAGTAGAGCGTGCTATTACTAGATGTCATTTGGGGATCTAAATGTTGCAGGTGCCTTAAGACTAGGATGACAGAGATGCCACACAAGATTGCCAGAGCCACTTTGAGTCAGATGTCACTTTAAACTGGACTGATGATCTTAGGTCATGCTGATCAGTAATAATGAATATACTCGGTGCTTTGAATATCTTGAAAAATCTGGAAAAACAGCTTTGCATATCATGATTTCAACATGATTTTAGCTGTGTTGGGATTATTGCTTGAGGATGAGCACTTGGCATTTTTTGCCCATTTGGCCAATAAAGTGTTTGTGTCAATTCACACTTTCTAGTTACAGTTTTGAAGCAGGAATTTACTGTATAAGTTTTTAGAAATTCTCCCTGGCTATAGTACTTGGAAAATAGCAGGAAATGATGTGTAGAGCTAAATGGCTGCCCGCCATGTCGTGGAGATCTCACTGTCGTATTTTTATCAGATACTGGGTCTTATTTAAATATAAATATTTTAGATGTGTGAACCTATGATTCCTGTTAAAATTTTGTGTTAATTCCAAAAAGATGTTGCAGATGTCCATTAATATTCTGCTGAGCCATACCTGGACAGTGTCGAACAACAAAATTGATTGTTACTAAAAAAAGAGCCGCTGTACTGAGAGCCTGAGCAATCTCTGCTAGATTTCGATTGCACATTAGCCTCTCTTTTTTCCAGCCAAATTAATGTTTTTTGGTATGTAAATGGGCACCAAGTCCAGTGCCTGGCTGAAACTGAACCCTTGCACCTTATTTTCTTAGACAACTGATCCTACTTATGCTGGATACTGCTTTCACAATCTAAGTGCCTAAGAAACTATAATGTAATTACCACTGTTTGAATGGCAGTAGGGAGTGACTGGGTGTGATTCTGGCATCTGGCTTTTCAGCCTCATTTACAAAAGTTCTGAATTGCTGTAAAAATTTTCAAGTATAAATTGTAAAGTAAATTGTAAAGTAAAAATACCATTACTGTTTATGAACTGTTGATATATAATTATATAAAATAAAGACTTTAACTGTCTTTATTTAAATATGTTAAATAAAATTAGTTGAGCATCAGAGTTCTGAAAAAAAGCTGTAAAAAATTAACAACAAATTTTTTCCCATGTTATGCCAATAAATGATCTTGGTCTGAGGTCCAACATAATCCTCCAAACACAACTGCTTTCCAGGCCATGGTTCCCTCAGGTGCCTCGCTGTCACACTTGTGATTTTTTTTCTTCACTAGAATGCTCAGATATGGTTTATTATGCCCTTTACCTAACTGCTGTCTATATTGTGCAGACTGCATCTTACTACTTGTACTATGTCCCTTCTATATTCACATCCTACATGCTCATACTGTAGCAGGAGATAATTGAACTCATGTTGCACCACATTTTGTGTGCAGCTTTTTCTAAATGCTTTGTGTGCCTCGTCTGTTGAGATAAGTCTCAATTTTCTCCCTCCCTAATGACTACATTGAGGATTTGCTAAGAATGCAGTGACAATGCACGTGAAAGAGCTCTCAGTATCTGACTGATGACACTTCAGCAGGTAATTGCTCATAGAATTTTGCTTCATGTAATGGTTCATACACCTGTTTCACTCAGTGCATTACTTTGGAAATCTACATGGTGAGTGAAGCTTTGCCAAAATGGTATGAGATACATTCCAAAAACCACAAGCACAATTGGAATTTATAAGGATCTGCTCTGAATGGTTCCTTTTTCTCCTGTTCTAAACTCTACCAGTAGTAGTTATTACTGACAGAATATGTTTATGAGACTTCATAAGCTTTTACATTATTTTGCTTCATTTGTCATTCTTAAAGTTAATAGTTGTTGGCTTTTTTTTCACTGAAAATGACAGACAAAATTACTTAGTAAAAACCCATCTGATTATTCTGAAGTTCTGTGGAATTATGAATTAAGTAGAGTTCAGTTTTTGAAAGGATCCTAAGAATCACTGTGGTGAGTGATTTCATGGCAAAAAAAGGAAAGGATAAGGCATAAAGCAGTCCAACATAAGTTTAGAAAATACCATGCATCTGAGAGACACTTTTTCTGGTAATCTGAAATTGATCTCATATGATTTTAGCATTCCTTGGATATGAAATGATATTGTAGTAACCATGCTTGTTCAAGTAAGGCTTTATGTAGCTCGGAGGATTCTCTAGTTCTTGTAATCAATGTACAACACTGTATGCTGACCTCAGGGATACAGAGATTTGTGAGGCAGCAGCATTTGGCATAGCTGCATTTTTTACTTCATCAGAGGTTTTTATGAGAGGTCTTTTTATTCTGGTCCTATTGCTGCCATTCTTCCCACTCTCTTTAGTCTGTCTTATTGTTGCTGGTTTCCACTAGAGACACCATTTGTAGAAGTAAGAATACACTGAATTTTTGGGTGTCGTGGGAGAAATGTAATAGACTTATTTTGCTACTGTAAGGAAGGAGTGGAAGAAAATGGAAGTGAAGTATGCAGGCAAGATTGTGATTGGTAGTCCCCAGTCTGTTCCACTCGGAGTCCTAGATTAAACTCTTGAGCTCTACTGACATTTATAGCATGAGCAGAGAGTCCCAGGAATAAAACAAATCACAGTAAGAAAAAAATCCAGATGTGATTGCCAGTTTTTCATATAAGGGCACTGGTTATCCAGTAGCTTGTCCTTTGGTATTCATATCAGGCATACATATTTTTGTGGGAATGGCTTAATTTTATTCTTTAATGTTTTTGAGATTGAATTTATCTAACAGATGTGTTCAGCATAGTCTGATCATGTTGCAAAGTAAGCATGCTTGCTTTTTTGAGAAACACTTTTTTTTCCCCCAGAGTTAAAAATGAATCTTAACACATTACTTTTAAAATGTTCTTACTGATCACATTATTCTTTCTGTGCATTTTACAAATAGGATGTGATGTTTTGAGTATGCTTCAGGCTTCAGTAGTTTGTATAATGTTCTATTTTCTGCAGCAAAAGCATGTCAAGGTGATCTCTGTGGGTGGTTAATATTTTCTGGAGTTTATTTTTCAACCATGAAAATATGCAAAACAGGAGAGCTTGGTGGTATGTTAATATATTTAGGTATAATATATATATATATCAATTTTCTCTTCATTAAAACAACAAAAAAAAATCACAAGTGTAGTGTGTATACTGTTGGTTCGTGGTTGAATGCAGCATTCATCACTCGTGACGTGTTTGTGGTTATGCTGGTGAGCAATTCTTGGGATAGCTTAGATTGTAGCTTTGCAACAGTAAAGTGAAAAAGTGTCATATAAATGGAATGTTTTAAAATGTAATGTTAACATTAATAGAAATAGAATGTGGGGAAAATCTTTCTCAAAATTATTGAATGTTTGCACTTTAGCAGAAATACTCTTGGTTTGTTTGACAGGCTTTAGGTGTTACTTTGCATGTTTTCAAATATAAGTACTTTTAAAAACAATTATGCAAAGCAACAATAACATTTCTAGAAACGAAATGTATAAACATTGCAACAGTATTTGAATAGGTAAGAATGACTAGAAATCTGATTATTGAAGAACTGAAAGAGGCAAAAGCTGAACATAAGTAATGAATACTTTCACTACTGTTGGAGTAGTAACAAGAAAAAATGAAAGTGAAAATACCAAATATATCCATATATATTAAATGCATTTGATTTATAAAAAAGGAATATTGAAAATTCTGTCGAGCATTTCAGTTAAATGCATACTTTTTTCCTTTCAAAACTAAAGCAAGCATATAAAGAAATTAACTGTGAGTAATAATAATGTACCTGCATGCTGATTGCCTGCTGATAGCGTGTTTAATCCTTGCTTCTGTCTTTATTCTGGTTTTGTTTCCTTTAGCCTCTGTCTCTGGGAAATTGCATTTCTGCTGTCTGTGTAGCATGTAGGAGAAGTGACTGTTTAGTTGTAAATGGGAACTCTGTATGTTTTTCGGGTGTGTCTTACTAAGGTTGTGCTCTCTGGTTCAGTAAAAGATCCGAAAAAGTATTTCAGCAGAGATCTTTTCATATTTCCGTTGCCATTCCTGGCAGTTTGATTTACCTCATTAAAAGGCTGGAAAAGCCACTCAGAGTACCTCCAAGCTCAGGGTCTTCATTCTCTATGAGAAAATGTTCTTTTGGAGCTCAAGCAATTTGCAGAATCTGTGAATCACTGTGGTGCATACCTCTGGGCATCGTAACGAGTATCCCACTGATGTTCTCCAGCAATAGGCAAAGCAAAGCAAGATCTTCACCCTGTAGAAGAGCTGCAAATGCATCAAAACCATATATATATATCTATGCTGAGCTTTCTGGTGGTTATCTCTGAGAACGTGTTTTTTTTAAGGACACAGTTTTCAGAATCAGAAAGAGGAAGCTAAGGACTAGGTCCAGTGTGATACCTTTTTTTTTTTTTTTTTTGGATCACTCCTTGCACAACCCTTTCACTTCTCAAGATAGCAGAAAAAGTGCATCATGTATCTTAGAAGAGGTTTATGTTCAGTATTCTTCTCTCATCCCTTTCTCCTATGATAGGTAGAATGGGAAATTAGCTAAGCCTATCTACTCAGCAGCTCTACTCATACCAGTGCTAGCCAGAGTTGGAGGAGGTGCTTGTAGTTTTATGTTGCTAGTTCTGCAATGACAGTAGTAGTTCTGGTTCCTTACACACATTTACCTGTCACAGATCCATCATTTCTTGCCTTTACTTTTAGTTCTGCAGTGGAGGATGGTCACTGTAACAACATGGTTAATGCTACAGGAGTCCACAAAACAACCTGTGTGAAACAGCTTTGGCTGTTGGTGTTAAGAGATTCAGCTTCCTAGATACCCTGTTCTTGGAGTCATGTATCACATTCCAGAGGTGATGCAGGGTGATCTTTGTCTGATGGGTGGCAGCAGCTATTTGGCTCATGTTCCATTCAAAGGGTTAGTTGATTTTCTCCATTCTTTGTGACTGAAGTTTATAATTAGATAGAAAAGCAAAGTTTTGCTTTGGTTAGGAATTTGATCGTACCATCAAATCTTGACTTACTTTGTGCAGCTGATGTGCTGGTGTCCTCACATTCTGTTGACCTTGATGTGAGCTTTTATTGGGAGCTGTTTTGTTTTTGTGAGAAGATTTGAGATACCTTACCACTCATGGGAGGTCTCTCCTTCCCTCCCTGATAGGGGTGACTTCCTCCTGTTCCTCCCATCCCATCTGCCTTTCCTGGAGGCAAAGGTTTCATTGAGGACTCATCCCAAATTTCTGTTTATAGTTATGTGCCTTCCAGAAGGCACTTGTTGAATACTCCAGCAAAACATAGGACTTCAGAAATTCTAATTATACTAGATTAGTTGCTTCTCTTTGTGCTACAGCAACTTTATTATTTCTTTTAAGAAGCAGTAAGTTGGTTTGTTACATCATCTCCATATATGTCTAAACTGCCCTTTGTTCAGAGACTACACGTAGTCTCAGAATACATCTGATAATGATGGATATTTCAATGTACAGTAAAGTATTTGTTTCATAGAAGGCGTAATGGCAGCTGCAGGTTTTTTTGTCAGTATATTATTTGATTGCTTTTCTAATATGGGATTCTAATGACAGTAAGAAATGGAAAAATATGATGAGTCAGCCTAACAGTACAACAAACTTCAGAAAATCCTGTGTGCAAACATTTCTGATTTCTGTTGGGAGTTGTAAAATTTAGGTGCATAAGCAAGTTAATTGTAACACACTTTGCAATTCTATCAATATGGTATATGCCAGTTACTAATCTGTAAATGGCAAAAGTAGTCCATTATGTCTACTGGCCATCCACAGTTTTTATATTATCTGGTGGTTATTTCTGTTCCATCTAAGAGGTGATGATAAAGTAGGGTGTTACAGATGGAGAGAAGAAATGCAAGAGCAATAGAAAATATATCTGCCACTTGCTTCAGTTTTTTTCTTATGGAAAAGTATCTATCAGAAAATTTTATATATCTCACTTCTATGGAAATTTTGAAATTGAAGACTTCAACTACTAAATGAAACTGCAGTACTGTACTTTTACTTCATGCAGTAACCAAAATCAGTTGACCAATTGAAGTCACCAATTGAAGTTGCATTATCATTTTCTTCACATATAACAACACAGAGGCACACCAAGAACACTAAATTTAAACTTGTGCTGGAATTGACACTTGATACCAGCCAAAATCCCTCTATTTTACACTTCAATGATTGAAAGAGAAAAAGCAGAATTAGCCATAGTCATTTTGATCAGAGCTTACTGACTTCATCAATGAAAGAGATTAAAAATATATTGCGAATATTATTTTTTTTTTAATGTGTGTCAGTGAACACTGCTTCAGTACCTCTCTGGTACATGAGCAAATGAAGTTGGATCTGTCAGCAAAATTTGTGTGTTTGTTTTGTGATTAGTGAAGACATATTAGCATGTATTTTATATTAATTAATTGTGCTACAGTTTTAATAAATCATATAGAGAGCTTGGTATCAGAAAAGTGATTTATACATTTGTGATAAAACTAAGTAGGTAAGATGAAAACTAAAGCAAGGGTGATTCTTTGGTTACATCTCAGGTGAGCTTTCAAATACAAGGATTTACCTGAGCAGATTTACGTGTTACTAGAATTTCTCCCTACTGAAGCCTTCTATAAACAATGTAAAATCTGCTGAATGTAGCCCAGTTATTTTATACTTGACATGGTGGACTTGGTTCTGTGTCCTGCAAACCTGAGAGGGCAAGCAAATACAGCATAGGAGACCTGAAGCTTTCTGAAGTGACAGCTGGAGGCCAAATTTGATTAACTTGGACACTCTGGGCGACTGAGTAGAGTCTCCATGTTTAGAGAGTTACTAAGAGGAAGGATATTTTCTCTTCTTTGCAATGTAGTAAATAATTCTGATTTTAATGGATGTCTTGAATTTTTAGAAAAGGCTCCTACAGAGTGTTTTGAATAATAAGAACTTAAGGGCCAGATCTTGTTTGCTTGTCTCAGACAAAGAGTTTTATAAATATCAGTAGAGTCAACAGAATGCTGACTCAGAGAAACTGAAATGATCACAGTTTTATATTTATTTATCCTTATAACTGGCAAAGGTATGCCATGGAGATGGAATCATAGATGTAACAGTGTTGCATGAATCCCAGTTGTGAAATCCACAAATAAAGGAATTTCAGAAGTGCTCCATTCTGCCTTTAAATGTGTTCTGCTGAAATCAGTGGGAGTTCCACCGTTCAAGGGCAGCCGAGTTAGATCAGTCCTGAGCTACCCTGGAAATCTCTTCCATCTAGTAACATTTCAGAAAGTATCTCTTATAGTGCAGTGTTTAATGGTAACATCACATGAAATTAAATTAATTTTTTGTATTTCATTGGAAAGTTTCAATTGATTTTTAATCAAGGACAGTCTAAATTTCCTACAGGCGGTGTGCAGCTCAAGGCCTCTCTGAGGCTGCTGGCAGGCAGTTTTCAAAAGAGTCCTTTCTACATTGTAGCTCAGGGCAGCAGGATCATATTTAAATAAATGCTTTATGACATCGGTAACCCGTGACTTTGATCTCTTTGACTTTACCTTTGACACCAGCATATTGGTGCTTATCTTAACCCACCTTTTAACATTGTCACTGTTTATTCTTTGATTGTTCCTATTAATTTCTTCATTTTCTTCTCCATATCTGTCTTTCCTTCTTTGCTCCTCTCTTCTGCTTTCATTACTTGACTCTTCAGCTGTGTACTTTGCACATTGCAGAAGACTTTGGATAATGGCTGGTGGAAAAGCTACTGCTGAGTAACATGTGACTTGCATCTGCTGTGGTGTGACAGACCACCTGCATGCATTACATACCAGTTTACGCGGTCTTTTTCGTTTACTGTGGTGGAATTATATGTTTGTCCTTGTGCTTACCTAGCCACAGAGCTATCACAAAGCAGTCAGATTCTACAACCCAGGACACCCAGTAGTAACGCACTTGTCTGCCAGTGTTCTGGTCATGCTTTCCTTCTTTTCCCCTTTCATCAGGCACATACCTTAGCTTCCAAAACTTGCTCTTGGTGTCCTCTTTGCTTTTGGCACTTGACTGCTGTTACAATTTATAATGTTTTCATCTCTCAGTTTTCTACAGATATTTCCCATTTCTTTTGTTAAATTTGCTTGTGAAAAAAGACTGGTTGTGCTACTGAGAAGGTTTACTGCATATATCAGTAGCTATTTGGTGGAAAGGGATTAAGATCTGTTCTGTATGACATAGGTTTTTTGGTAGAGACACACATTTTGCCAGTATTTGTGTTCCTTACAGAAACAAGCCATGAGTATGACAGCTTAGATTTTGCAATTTCTGACTTAAAAAATGTTATAGTTGGGATGCTTAATATAAGTAAGTAACGTAGGAAAGACTTTTGAAGCATGTTATATGGGGTGCCATATGTATAGCAGTAGGAGATTTTTACATTAAATGGCTGCTTTCTTAATTTCACACTTCTAGGGCTACCATATACATTCTTTGAAATATTAGCAAAATGTCCAGTACTGTGATTCTGTAATGAAAATAGGTGTAGTGGGTTAGCCTTAGTCAGTCGCTTGCTGCTCCTACACATTGTTACAGCAGGGGAAGAAAAGAGCATGAAAAAAAGGTTATGGATTAAGTCAGGGAGATTGCTTACCAGTTGCTATTACTGAAAGCATTTCTTTTGTATGTTAATGGCAGAGGCTCATCTATTGTCTTTCTAATGGCCCCTTGGCTGGTTTTGGAGCTGATGGAGCTTCTAGGCTTCTTACAGGAGCCACCCGTGGGGCCCCTTCAACAAAAAAAAAAACCTGACAAACCAAACCAGCACAATGTTTGTGCTGATGATATATAAAACATTAAAGCAGGTCAGGAACAGAGCCTGTATGTTACCTGGCAGTTTTTAATGAGTCGTAGTGTGTCTGAGGAGAGATTGTCCTTCTGGAATCTTCAGGGATCATACTCAAAACCCTGATAGGTATTTCCACAGGATCATATTCAGTCAATTGTAATAAATTAAAGTTTGTTGACAGCAACATCCAAAGTGAACAATATTACTGGGGAAAGCAATCCCATTGTGTTCATTTTGAAGTGAAGTTCTCTCCTGGCAGGATTCTCTTACCATATGCATTTCGATCATCTCTCTTTAGAAGAGAATATATGTTAATATTTTGGAAAGCAAAAATATGTAGTTTAGCTCATTAATATTTTACTGTATTTATGTTGTACTGAATTTATACAGTGCCTGGAGGTATTTGTATGATGGCCATTTTATTAATATAAAATTGATGGATGGAAGAAAGTCAAAGATGAGCATAAAATCAGAAGAAGATCTGTCCAAGAAAGTGTATTGCTTTTAAAATATCGAAGCTATCCACATTCCCATAATATTTTGATTTGTATGTTTCAGGTAGTTGTTTTGTCTTTCATGAACAAGATATGAATCATACAGTGCAGGCGGTTGCTACTGGAATTGGTTTACTCATTTATTATGAAAGTTGATGCAGAAATGAGAATTGGAAATGCCTAAATTAACTTGTGCCCTTGGTTTGTTAGAATTTTTTTTTTTTTTTTTAAATCCATTAAATAGGATTAACTCATTTCTACACACATGATTTTTTATGAGCAAGTGCATTTTCTTATCTTAGAAAGATCAAAGATTGGATCACTTTTGCCATTGGTTTAAATCACTAGGGTAAGAGACTTTGCTGCTGTGGCAATATTGTCCGAAAGGTAATTAAAAATAGTTGAAGATGCTACCTCTGTATTTGTTGTGGGATCATATACAAAAGCCTACTGAGTGTGAAGAGTTGTACTGTAGTTCTGCAGGTATGTGAGACAGTTCCCAAAAATTTCAGGCAACATTTGAACCCTACATACATTGTATTTTCAAGAGTTCTTGTCCCAAAATGTAGACTGGATCAGTGAAAAGTGTGGCTACAGCATAACCAGGATATTGCAGAGCAACTACTTATGGTGACCAAGTAAAAAATACTTTTAAAAGCATGTAATTACTTTTTCTACCTAATGTCCCAACTTAGAAATTAATCACTCATGCACTTTTTTCTTCATGAAAGATCAGGTTATTATCTGCAAGTTATTATGTACTTCATTTTCATAATGAGTGATATGGGAGACCAGCAGGACTAAATTTATACTCATGTCTTTACTGATGTTCTTATCCTGCTCCATAGTGATTAGCTGTTAATATAATATCAGTGATTTCAGTTATAATTACAATTAATATGAGCATTAATGCTGGTTTTGAACAGAAGGGTGGATTTAAAAAAATTTTTTTAAATGTTCTTTTTTCTTAACTGAAGATGCTGTCTTGTTAACAAGAGTTTTTGCTAAGAAAATTGGATCAACTTCTTTGAGGTACATCTATATACCCATGTCATGTAAGCTGGACCTGTTTCTTTCAGGGGAAAAAACTAAGACAATTCATGAAACATCCACAATAAAATTATTTAGAGGGATAACAGTTTACAGCATTTTGTCTTTGTAATTTTTAAGGAACCAGGTATTTGTACTATACCTTGACTCCTTTGTATGTTAGAGAATTGAAAATACACTGTTTAGTTCACTTGCACAATTTTGTACAAAGCTCACACACAATCCCTTTTACATATGCTTGAACTCTTGCATGTATGCAGTGAGGGAAGATGAAGATTCTTTCTGGATCATGTTTGAAATACCTTGTATATAATTTATTGACAACTGATCTGTTCTTCTCAAGTGAGGCACTGGTCCTCAGCATTCTTCCATGTCCTCCCGCTCAACACACTTGATTCCTGTAGTTATAATCATTCTTCTGTAGCTATATGAGAGTAAAAGACTGGAAAGTAGAAAAGATCACGTGTCTGTCATTACTCTGTCCTATCATGGGATCATTTTGTACAGTTATCAGTGGCTACTTTTTTCATTCTAGTTTTGCTGCTGATAATTAAATGAAAGCACAACAAAGTAATGAAATCAAGTAACTACAGCAAAAGGCAGTGTGAATGGAGGTGAGTAAAAGTCAAATCAGATGACCTGGACTCCAGCCATGAGTCCCTTCAAGCAGGTTTGCTGACAACACCAAACTGTGTGGAGAAGTCTATATGCTGAAGTGAAGGGATGCCATCCAGACATTGAGAGGCTTGAGAGGTGAGCTCGTGCAAATTGCATGAAGTTCAACAAGGCCAAGTGCAAGGTTCTGCACCTGGCTCAGGACAATCCCAAACACAGATGCAGGCTGGGTGGAGATTAGACTGAGAACAGCTCTGAGGAGAAGGACTAGGGGGTGTTGATTGATGAGAAGCTCAGTATGGGACAGCAATGTGCACTGGCAGCCAAGAAAGCCAACTGTGTCCTGGGCTGCATTGAAAGAAGCATGGCCAGCAGGTCAAGGGAGGGGATTCTCCCTCTCTGCTCCTCTCTTATGAGACTCCACCTGCAATTCTGTTTCCAGTTCTGGAGTCCCCAACATAAGAAGGACATGGGGCTCTTGGAGCGAGTCCAGAGGAGGGCCACAGAGATGATCAGAGGGCTGGAGCACCTCTCCTATGAAGTACAGGTTGAGAGAGTTGGGGTTGCTCAACCTGAAGAAGGCTCCAGGGGGACTTTACAGCAGCCTTGCAGTACCTGAAGGGGGCCTACAGGAAAGCTAGAGAGGGATTTATTGCAAAGGCATGTAGTGATAGGATGAGGAGAAATGGTTTGAACCTGAAAGACAGTAGATTTAGATAAGATATTAGGAAGGAATTATTTTCTATGAGGGTTGTAAGACATTGGAACAGGTTGCCTAGGGAAGTTGTGGATGCCCCCTCCCTGGAAGTGTTCTAGGCCAGGTTGAATGGGGCTTTGAGCAACCTGGTCTAGTGAAAGGTGTCCCTGTCCATGGCAAGGGGATTTGAACTAGATGATCTTTAAGGTCTGTTCCTACCTAAATCCTGTGATTCTATGATTCTTTGACTCTCCTCTCAGAATCTAAGGGCCCATTCAGAGAGGCACAGTGGCACAGTATCTCTTATGTCTAGTAAGCCACAGATCTCTGCTAACCAGCAGCAACCAGCCATACCACTTTCCTGGCCGCAGACAGTGCTTAGTATCAGCATGAGGCTTCTCTGCCAGCATAGTGATGTAGAAGTCGCTGTCCAGAACTTAGGAGACTCTCCAGTTAGGTCTGCTACTTTCAGGAGCAAGGCCTCTTCAGTGGGTGTGTCATTCATCAGTTACAGATGAGGAGCAGGACATTCGTGAGTGTGCTTTCAGGTAGTCTAATTCACAGGAGGATAGTAAATGCTATTTTGATACTGTGTGATGGAAGATGGAGAACCAAAGTGTGGCCGTGGTACCAAATGCATGTCCCCCCTGAGGTGCCACGTACTGTGTGCTGTGGCTGCCCCCAGCTTCTTCCTGGTGTGCCATGCTCCCTGGCTGAGGGCAGCCAGCTCCTGCCCTGTACTTGGACAGTCCCACCACTCCTGGCCCCCAGCCCATAGAGAGCTGCTGGTCGCTGAAGCTCTCTTGACACTTTACTGTGTATTTATGTTTAAGCCTCACAGAGATTACAATCCTTTCTGTTTTCCTCACTTTAACATAACTTGAAGATTTTAGAAGGATGCCTTTTTCTTTCTAATCACCTTCTTCATCCTCTTTGTGTATGGTAGCTGCCTGCTCTGGATTTTCCCATATTTTTTGATAGGCCGTGTGCATTTCTTTTGAACTTGCAAAAGGTGTCATTAATCGGTCTTTGTGCCACCTGTAAAGCTGTGACTTTTGTAGCTCTCCCTTCCTTGTAACAAGCCTACTCATTTTTATTCAGTGACCCTCCTTGAAATAGCAGTGGGGTTTTTATGGCTTTCATTGCCCCTTCAAGGACATAGATACCAATCTACATCAAAGCAGTTATTGACTGTGGCTAGAAATTTGCTTTGGGTCATACCCAGATGTGACATGTACTTGTACAAGACAGGAAGAAATATCTAACGGTCTTAATATTTATCTGCCATACTTACAGGGACATTTTTCAGTGTTATGAAGGTGCTCTGTTTCTTAGGTGTCTTTAGGGATTGGTTCAGAATATGGCTTATGTTTATGTGCTCTGTCTTTCTCAGTGTTATCTTCTGTCGTACCACTGAGGAGTACCACCAGAGGAGTCTCTGGGTTGTTTGATGTGAACGAACTGTTCACTTCCAGATAGATCTGTTAGTAAAGAGCAGTCATGCTCTAATTTTTGTGAAGAAACCTAAATCTTTGACTTTGCCCAGTAACCTGAAGTTCTCTATATGAAAATACAGCATAGCTGAAGACTTGTTTGTGCATTTGTGTCTGTATGGAGGACTGGCCTGTATGGATAGTTTTCTTCCTACAGTTCAAAGTAGCTCTGAGTAGGGGACCAAGGAGTGGGTGACAGAGAAATGTGGACGGCATCCTCTAGAGAGGCCTCTTTATCAGGTCACTGGTCAGCGTCTCTGAGAAGAAAGATGCCATCAAAGACATAACACTCACTTCTTTGCAAAAGAAGCATAAATGAAGTAATGCCAAATGTCAGTTTTAAGTAGGGACCTCTGCAAGAATCCGATTATGTTACAGACATTTATTTTGGGACAACTGTCTGTAGCTAACAATGGTGGTCATATCAGTATTGAACCAACCTCATAAGCAGTGTAAGCAGTCCCATGAAGTGCCCAAACTGGTCCCTGGTAAGGCATGGAAGCCCCATGTTTTTCTCCTTTCATGAAGAAAAAATTGCATGAATGATGAGTTTCTAAGTGGGAGTAAGGCACTGTCAGGCCAGAGTGAGAAACACCTACTTAGCAGGTGTATGAACAGTCAACTAATGGAGATGACAGCAATTGGTGAGACAGTTACCTGTCTTTAATTTTCATGATGGCTCTTCTGGAAGGAGATTGCCTCAGTACTCATCTCAGAACCTTTGCTTGTCTGGATTTTTTTCCCCACTCATCCATTATCCTCAGAGTTGTTTTGTTTTGGTTTTTTCAACATAAAGGAAAAGATTTTCAGTGAAAGGACAATTATGCAGCAGAACCTTGCCTAGAGAAGCCAGGTTGTGCAGTCACCCTTTTTGAAACTTTTGAAGATGCATGTAGCTGATATACTAAGTGACCCAGCATAAATTCAACTGCTGCTTTATGCAGGAGTTTGGACTAGACAACCTCCTAGTGTGAGTGAATGAGTCTGTGAAATGGTGCGTGCATCATGGCAGAGAGGTCAGGTGCTTTTTGACTTTGTGTTACTGATTTATAAATTTGTATATACTTCTTACAAGAACAAACTAGATATGTAAGACAACCCAGGATGATCATCATAAATGTGCTTTTAAAAGATCATGCTTTTTAAAGTTGTTACTTTTGTGTTCTCATCCGATATATTCCTGATTCCCTTCTGATCATGTTATATAAGAAAAGGGAGAAAAAAAAAAAATATTCTGGAAATACTTCACAGAATTGCAGTGCCATTTTGTTTGTGGTATTGTAGGTCAAACTGTTTAGGAAGAGTTTGTTGCTTTCATTTTGGTTTATATTCTTCTCCCCTAATTACTTTAGGTTGCTGCAGTTTATTATGATAAGAAAACTCAACAAGTGGAAAGTGGTTCTTCACTGAGCTGTCTTAAAATAAATTATATGTTTTCAGAAGAAAGACAGACATGCCTGAAGATAAAGTAAGGCATGGTATCAGTGTACGTTGGATAAATTGTACAGAGATCTCCATGAATATAATATTGGTATCATGCATGCTTATAAGATTAGTGTCAACACGGTTATCTATAATGTAAGTGCAGGTCAAGCAAGTTAGACCTGCCTCAGGGGTGATTTAGTCTGTGTATCCAACTATTCAGACAATGCTGCTGTGGAGGTTTTGGAAAAGAAAGCTGAGGAGGGATGATTTTTCCTTTGCTTCAGGCTTCCTGTTTAGTTGTACTGTCTCCATTTTCTTCAGTGTGCCTTGATAAGCACAGTGTCCTATTAATCTTCAGGAGTGTCACTGGGACAAAGAGAATGAAGACCTAAATGAAACACCCTCCCTCCCTAGCCCTGCCACCCCAAGAGGAGTTATATGTAACCTGTGCATCAGTGAATGGGACATACTGGAAGTAGATGATATATTTAGTCCATGTCCTGATTTTTGTCTGCCACTAACCAATTTCCAAAGCATTATATACTAAACTTTTAATGCTTTTCTGTAAATCTTGTTATTTCCTTGACCTATTTCTTTGCATTGTTGCATGTTGTTATGATTGAGTGTAAATATTTTTATTAGCAAATTGCATGTTGTAAAAAACTAATTTTAGTGGTCTAGAATATAATGTGAAATTTTGTAAGTACCTACCATTTATTAAAAATTTTGGAAAATACATAGTTGGAGAAGGTTGACAGCTCAAGAAGCACTCAGGAATTCTTTATTTACTCTGTGCCAGGTGAAAAATGAGTTGCTTCTCCCACCACCACAGTACTTCTGTTTGGACCTGCTGGTAACATAACAAAATCCATCCTTCATTTGTCTTAAGTAGTAGAGTAGCGTGTAGAACTAGACTAATGAGATCACAGTGGAATGAAAGTCTTTTCATAGGCTCATTTAACTTTGGAATGATTATAAAACATAACTATGAAATTATTTTGCGCGTCCTTGTTAATCCTAATGGCATTCAGTAGTGCTCATTTGGTTATGAGCTTCTGAGTATTTCTGTCACTGAAACTGTCTTAACTCAGTTCTTGGGTTCAGGAAGGAGTATTTTTTTCCTATTTGCAGTTCTGTACTTTACATAATATTATTTGAAAATGAGTATTTGTTGTGTGAATTAAATGTCTTGAAGTAGTTTAAATATAACTAAAAATATATCGTCTGACTATTAAGTAACTTCAAACATTTTAATTTCATACTTTTAGAAGATACACATTATAGATTGTGTGTAAATGATACATTTTCAACTAAAATTTGAGATGCCCCGTTAACACAGTACAATTTAAGTCTTGCTTAGGAGTCCAGTTATGAATTACGTCTTCTTTTGGTTTTAATTATATGGGAGGGCTATATGATGGAAAGGTGGAAGCTATTGATGCCAGTGAATGTGTATACCTTTAAAATAGTAATCAGCCTCTCTAGCAGGTAATTCTTGCGTTACTAAAACCAGTTGTGCCTTTGGCCCAATCTATAATCTGACTCAAAAAAAGTATATCTAAATATGCCTTACATAGGTGGCCCTCAGCCATGTTCTAAAAAATTCCTGAATGCTTTAGTGAGTAGAAAATATGCACTTGAAGAAGTAATGGGCAGTTTGAACCATTTCTCCTATAGCAAAAATGCAAACAAGTAGGTCTTAAGTGAAACAGAGACATATTGGAATGGCAGTTGATGTGTCAAATACTATAGATGTTTAAGAGCTGTAGTGCATTTTAGTGGGGCTCTATACATTTTAAAAAAGAGCGAAGACCACCAACAAGGTAGGATAGTGAATAAGAGTACGTGGTTTCAAATAAAAATGTTGTCATAGAGGCAGTGTTCATGCATGTATCAAGTGAACTTATCCCAATGGCTTGTGATCTGAATGTAAAATGAGCTAAGGGAAGAGTGCAACAAATACATTAATCCATTAAAGGGAATGGTTTGCAGCACGTGGACAATGTATTTTTTTAAGTCAAGTTTCAAAGGAACATCTTAATCTAAGAATGAATTTGGCCTTCATTTTGAATTAAATTATTTGTATACTTCAGTGATTTCTGAAATAACCATGACGATTTACACAGTTAAGAGCAAATCTCTGTTAGTTGTGCTCAGAATCACAGAATTATTGAGGCTGGAAAAGACCTCAAATAATAAAGTCCAACCTGTGACCTAACACCACCGCGTCGGCTAGTCCATGGCACCAAGAGCCACATCCAGCCTTTCCTTAAACACCTGCAGGGATGGTGACTCCACCACTTCCCTGGGCAGTCCATTCCAATGTCTGATCACCGTCTCTGTAAGGAAGTGCTTCTGTATATCCAACCTAAACCTCCTCTGTAGCAGCTTGAGGTCATGCCCTCTTGTCTTATTGCTAGTTGCCCAGTAAAAGAGCCCAGCCCCCATCTGACTGCAACCTTCCTTCAGGTAGCTGTAGAGAGTGATAAAGACCCCCCTGATTCTGGTCTTCTCCAGGTTAAACAACCCCAGCTCCCTCAGCCTGTCCCTATAAGACTTTCCCTCTGGTCCCTTCACCAGCCTTGTTGCTCTCTGGACCTGCTCCAGCACCTCAGTATCCTTCTTGAAGTGAGGGGCCCAGAACTGGACACAGTACTTGAGGTGAGGCCTCACCAGTGCTGTGTACTAGTCCTGCTGGCCACACTATTCCTGATGCAAGCCAGGATGCCATTGGCCTTCTAGGCCACCTGGGCATACTGCTGGCTCATGTTCAACCAGTTGTCAACCAGTACTCCCAGGTCCCTCTCTGCCCAGCCATTCTCCAGCCACTCCTCCCCCATTCTGTAGCACTGCATGGGGTTATTGTGGCCAAAGTGAAGGACCCAGGACTTGGTCTTGTTGAACCTCATACCGTTGGCCTCAGCCCACTGATCCAGCTTGTCCAGGTCCCTCTGCAGCTTCTTCCTACCCTCCAGCAGATCGACAGCTTGGTGTCATCTGTGAATTTACTGAGGGTAGACTTGATCCCCTCATCCAGGTGGGCAAAATATACTTGTAATGAGTAATGCTTTATTTATAAAAAGTGCAGCATATCTTCTGACAAAATGCTACCAACTACATACCGTTTTCAGTGTAGAAAATGGATCTGTCACCATTTTATCATTTGGAGAAAAAAAATATTAGAATTCCTCTTGTCCTGGTTTGAGCCAGGATGAAGCCAATTTTCCATTTACTGATTTCAGCGTAATGGGTTTGAGCCCCACATTGGGCACCAATAAATTATTGTCACCGTTTGACTCAGTTTGACAACAGTGCTCTCGATCCCCTCCCCCTCCCACCCAGGTAGGGAAGTAGAGAGAGAAAAAGAGTTTACTGGATTGAAAACTAAACTACGCAGCTTTAATTAAACACTAACGATTTAAGAAAATATATACAATTATATAAAAATGTTCAGGAAATGTACAGAACCCCTGTTGCCTCGCCCCACTCCCAGCAACTCCCACAGCATCTCCTGAGCTGGGAACAGTCCTGAATAATCCTGGACTACTGCTGGAGAAAGCAGAGAGTGATGAGGGTCAGGAGAGCTTCAAGCCCAGGGGTCGATGGTGCTGGATGGACGGAGTCCTCCCCAGACACCAGCCATGGATGGAAGAGAAGGGAAGAAGAAGCAGGAAGGAAGTTGTCTTCTGTGATCTCTGACCTTCCTCTGAGCTTGCGTAGATACATGGAATGGAATATCTCTGGCCAATTTTGCTGTCTGTCTAATTCAGCCTCCTATGGGGGGGTCATAGATGGCCCCGTAGTGTCTGAGCTGGCAGAGTGAAGGTCCTTGGAGACCCAGAAGTTAGGAAGACATTCCACCATTATCAGTCTTAGTTGGAACACTCTGCTACTAGTTAAAAGAAAGCTTACTGAAGGAAAAAAAAAATCTGAAGGAAAATGGACTTCATCTTGGCTTAAACCAGGACACCTCTACATCTATATTTTAATGAGTGTCTACCTATCAAATTAATTTGGTCTTTGACCAATTCACTTTTCCTTTCTGAGATTTTACAGAAGTTTGTGGTATTTGATTGCTTGACTCAAATTTTAGGGACCTGAATGGGAAGTCAAAGACTGGTGGCATGCAGCTAACTTCCAGTTCAGTTGTATTCTACTGTACAGATGGTGAGTGTTCCCGCCTGAGTAAACAATACTATATTGAGCTGCCAGAATTGCTTGAACTTTTATCCACTGCAACTGCATTTAAAAAAGAAATTCTATCAGGACGCTTTTCAGGCTTTGGTTCCAAATTCTGTGAATATGATTGTAAACTTTCAAGGTTTTGAGGTAAGATTTTCTATATTGTAGCTATCTTGGGTTTCTTTCTGAACTGAAGCAGAGTGTGTTTTTTAATAGGATTCAAGCTAAGAAAATGATTATTTGAATTTTGTTTAGCACAAAGGAATATAAGGAAAAAGGAAATACAGAATATTGATATTTGAGGCTGACATATTAGTATCTGTCAACAAAAAACATGTAGAAGAAATGTTGAAGAAATAACCATAAGCTGTATTTCTGTCTCAACTTCAAGAGCACAAGAAACTTCAAAGATTTAGAGGCATAGCTACACCTTCAAGCTTTTAATGGGCAATGCGAGAGCAAGGTGAATGCTTTTTTTTTGGTTGGGCATTTCCATTCTAGATCCAGGGTGGCCACATGACCACCAAGCAAAGTTTCACTGACATTTTTTACTTTTCAACAACTTTTAAGAATTGCCACACATCTTCACCTCCTCATATTTGCCTTAGGATCCTTACCTGTTTTTAACATTTTGTTCTTTTTTCTCTTTGCATTAAGAGCTTATAAGATTTCCGTCTCATTTCCCAGTGCTGTCCTACTGTGCAGGGGTTTCACGTAGTGTTTATTTCTCCAGCCTGTCATTCTTCGCTTTTCTGTCTTCACTTGCTGTACTACAGAGGCTGCCAAGTAGCTTTCAGTTTTCTAAGAACTTTGACCTTCCCAGCAGGTTTTGTTACAATCTACAAACAAAGGAAGAAGTTAGAACTGCAGCTCTTTTAAATGTCCAAACATCTTGTAACAAAGTGTGTATTAATAATGCCAGTTGGAAATTTTTTATTTTATTTTATTTTTATTTAACTCTAGGAAAGCAGTCTTTTCTTTATGAAATTCTACATTCATTTTACTCTTCAGTTTTGCTTCTGTCTGACCTTGTCAGCAAGGGAGAATTGCCAAGAGGCACCAGTGAGAGGCTGATAGGATCAACTTCAGAAGTAGCAGAGTTTCAGGCATGAAGACTATGTCTGTATTAGTAAAGTAAAGGATACCTGGAAACATTTCCAGGTCTCTGCCATAGTTTTGGTCTTTGCAAACTAAACTTGTTCCAGAAAATTCTCAGACATTTATTCGATCATTTACATTAGATGGCTTGCATGCAGCCCCTCTGTTTCAGAGCATATGTGACTATACTGGCATAGATGCAGTGTTATCTGTGCCAGTTGACTTCAGCAAAGTGAAATGTGCTCAGGTCTAGATGTATTTTTGAAATATACTTTCTACAGACCTGCATGGTCTTTGTTTCTTCTGCCTTGTCCAACTTTCCCCCTTCAATGCAGTCTTGCATTCTCAGTTTCAAAGCTGTTTTTTTTATTTTATTTGTACTTGTCCTTTTGTCCTTCATAAAATGCATATAGATTTAAATTTCATTGGCATGCTGTCTCCCAGCTCTGCTCCTTACTTCAGATGACCCTGTGATCTTATTGGTACTGGTACTGAGTGCAGTTGACTGTCTGGAACAAACTACTTCAGGGAAGCATCCCTCTTGTTTGCCTTTAGGTACTTTAATAATAAAAATAGAAAAAAAAAAAAAAAGACAATTTTGAGTGATGCCTTATCTGTCCTTCTACTTACTTCAAGGCAGAAACCTTATGAACGATTGTATTTCTTTGTGGACTACAGCGAATTTACTCTTTAAGCTGACTGCTTGTTAAGAAAATCTTCTCTCTCACTTTGCTTGGTTTTTCAACCAAAACTTTTATGTCACAACAGAAAAAGTAAGAACTATAACTCCTTCCTTTATATTTCAGAATATGAATCATCTTAGGCACATCTGAAACTGTTTAGAGGACATGATTAAGCCAAATTCTGTTTTGTTTTAATTAAATGATACCTAAAGAGCTGTAAACATTTCTTTTTGTCTTGTCAGGATGATGGTGCTGGAATTGATTTTGGACATCACTCCAGTTCAAGGTTGAAGTAAAAAGGTCATTTTGAGGCTTAGAAGAAGCAGGTGAGTAGAGGTGAAGCATCATAAATATATATAAAACTTTATTATTATCATTATTTATTTATTTATTTATTTATACTCTATTTTTTTTCTGACATTGGCTGTTCTTTCTTACTGGTCCATATTCTAATTGCTGATCTCTGCTTTGTCTGATTCTGTGAGATGTTTGACTGCTTGCATTATGACTAGATAGTGGAGAATATTTAAGTAATGTACGCTTTCCCTACATGCTTTTTCAGTGCCTGCCACAAAAATAAGTGAAAACATAGTTCTCTCACCAAGGTCTCCGAAACCCTGGAGTTAAGTTTCACTGCATATTTTCATTGCATCAGATGCATTAGGAGTATGATAATTAAGCTAATTTGGTTAGAAAATTCTTCCTGATCTTCACAGCTATCTTAAGAGAGCTTAGGAAGGCACTCACATGTATTTCGGATTTTTCATGCTTGCTATTGCGACAGAGAATTAATATGTATGTTGAGTGTTGCAACTGTGCACATGTTGCTTTTCCTTAAGGGATAGCAATATTTTAATGTATAAATTGCAAAATATGCTTAACTGGTGCCTGATACTAAATCTTTCAGGTGCGGATTTTAACACAGAACAACAAACTAACTCACCATAATAGGAACCAGGCCCAGTTGATTCTATTTACATCACTGTATCCAAAGTCCATGTGCATTGTTTCCCTGTATGCCATGTGCAGTAACTGCTAGTGTGTTATGAAATATTCAAATGTACCTATATACTCTGTAATATTAATATATCCAATTTCATGAATTAACGGTTCAGAAACAGCAAGAAAAAGAAGTAATTAATGATGGTGAGAGTAATTAGTGCTGAAACTATGTTTATAGCAAGTTTTCTAAAGTTTCACCCTCTGGGAGGAAGCATGGCTCTTTTTAACCTAATTCAAATCAGCGCAAAACAAGACTGTTCTGGTACGTGTTTCACTGTGACTGTCTTTACCCACTGGGTAACAAGAAAGGAAGATTCCTTCTGATTTAACTTCGCCTTTTTCCAAGGACGTAAGACACTGGCCTGAAGGCTACATATGAATATGGTGAAACCATAAAAAGAAGAAAAGACACAATATTAACTTTAGTGATGTTCTAAATCAAAGTATTCACTGCACTGTGGAGTGAAACTGTAGATGTTGTTGGCATTGCATAAAATTGTGTATGACTGTATGTTACTATGTTGTAATATATTTGCAGAAACGTGGGGTTTTTTTTCATTACTCAATGGAGAAAACAGTAAAAAAGGTCAGATTCTTTGTTTTCTAGGTAAGAAATAGAACTGGATTTCTATCACATGTTCATACACTTATGTCTGTATGGTGTTAAGTTGTCTGTAGTAACACTAGATAGCTTTATCATAGGCAACAACAGTATTTTCTATAACTGTTTTGCTAGAAACTGTGTAGTAAGTGTGTAATAGGGGAAATCCAGTGAGCCAACAAGAGAATTTCTTCTTTAAGGATATTTTTTGTTCTGGAAATTTGATATGTTCTGTTCCAAATAATGTCTGAAATGCAGTAATACTGACTTGTGCATCTATAATAGTTTGGCAGTATCATTTTATTGAATTCCAGTATGTCTGGAACTCAAGTCGTATGGAGGAAAGTAACTGTTACTCTGTTTCCTCCATTATTTTGTTCCATAACTTTAAGTTAAATACAATCTATAAAATGCTTTCTGTAAAGAAAGCCAAAACATTTTTTGCCTTTTAAGCACAGGTTTCTATTTTTTGTCATTTGTTAAAGTGGAGAGGGAATGTTTTGTAGTCCATGAGGAAGTAGTAGTAAATTCTGATAGTGAGTTCTTCAGCATGTCATTTAGAGTTGATAATTCTTTATGGCAGGACATGATGTCTCTGCACTGATTGAAAATTTGGATTCAGTCATAAAAAGTAGTGATAGAAATGCATAAAAATAAAATTGCATTCATGAGTACTTTTTTAATTAATAGAAAAAATTGTTTGCCTTCTGTCTTTCGATAATCCACTTAACTGTTTAAGTGGAGGTTTTAGAAAACTGGCTTCGAGTTGGAAAACCTGTAAACATTTTGGAAAAATACCGAAGCAGAGAAAAAAAAAAAAAGTTCAATTTTTGGACTGGTGGCTTAAATTGGCACTTTTAGGGACTATTAGTGGTCCAGTTACACCTGCATCTTCTGAGTTAATTAAGCTTTGAAAAAAAGGCTAGGGAAGTTTTCTAAATGTATTTTTTGTGTTAGTGAACTGAATTGTAATTGTGGTATTAATTATTGTTAAATTGGTCTAGCTGTTCCATCCTCTATTGTCAATTTGTGGAAGGGGAGACACTGTTCGTATTCTTGTTTCTTCTTGGTGCTACAGGACTTTGAACAGCATGGCTCATGTCCACGTGTTGTGTATGTGTGCATTTTGTACACCTACCAAATATTTGGTCCATATATATATATATTTATTTATTTTACATAGGGCAAACTTAATCATATAGTTAGGTTAGTACAAAAGTACATCTTATATAGTTACCTTGCAGCTGAACTTGAACTCTCTCAAGGACTCATTGCTGGTGATCATATTGATGTCTGACGTGAAATATCGATGTACAAATGATTCTATCAGCTGGATAATGAATTTGCATTAGCTTTCCTCACCAAGAAGGCTAACCCTTCCACGTGTCCAGGCAGAAGGCAAATAAGTTTTGATACTATAGGTGAAGGGGAGGAGGATATACAGCAGAATGCTGAAAGAAGAAGATAGTATCTGCTTTCCAAGAAGTAATTGAAAGGCAATTGATGGGCTTTGTCTTCAATCTGGTTTCCACCAGGAAGAGTCTGAAACATAAACAGTACTTTACATTTTAATGGAATTGTATGAGAACAGAGACACTCTTTATTGTAGAATTTTGAGTTATCTTTGCAGGGTGATTGTGAATAACCGTAAATTACTGGTTTGGGGGAACCTGAAGGCAACTTTTGTCAAAAAGTAGTTTACATTGATAGAATCGAATTTGTGGCCTGGATCTATGAGGTAGTAAATTATTGCTGTGATTATACAAAGTAACAACCTATGGTTTTAAACTGGCCAGCTTTTCAATTCAGCTGAAAAATAAGTACAGTTCTTAATGGTCTGATTTGCTGGGAAGAACACTATTACCATAATCTACTTTTTACAGCCCATATCCAGTGTGAACTTGCATTACTTATTACAAAGTTTGTGCTTTGGGAGATATTTCCACGGCATCTAAGAATGATACCCCACATCTCTTGGAATTATTCCTTAATCATAAGTTCTTCAGGAATGAGTTTTTGCTCAAATCCACTCATTGTTTTGCGGTTTCTAGCAGAGAGAGTTTTAAGGAAAAGATAGTTGAAATCTCATGTGTGTTCAAGTAATTGTATGGAACGAGGAGAGATGATGTGCATCTTTATACTTTTATGATTCTTTTTTCTATGTGACATGAATAAGAGAGGTGAGAACTCTTAATTTTTAACTGAACTGAATACAGGTTTCTAAATGTGGCCTGCTTGAGAACAGAGGACCATTACTGTAGTTGTCATGTAAAATAAAGTTGGAGTCTGAAGCTCCTTTTTAGCTGTCAGCTTTATTAAGGAGCTGCTGGTGTGTTGAACTAGGCACATGCATTATATAAGCAGTGTACAGAAGTGTCTAGGGAGACTTTTCTCTCTCTTCACTGCTGCTTTATTAGGTCTCGCTCACTCATTCACCGGTGCCTTGTCTTACTCCAGCTTTCTGACTGCAGCTCACAGCACAGTTGGTCTAATGTAGATTGACGCCTTTGCCAGAGGACTGATTGAAACTTGTGTCTCATAGTTGCTAATGCTCACTCAACCATTTTATTGAAGATAAAGTAAATAAAATAGATTGCCATATGAGAATTCTCTGAAATCAAATAGAATAATTTGACAGGTTTAAACCCATGAAAAAGCCAGAGCATAGAAACAGATGGGAATACTTTTTATGCACAATATACCAGGAAGAGATGTCTGCTGGCTTGATGTTAAACTGTTAATGGCTTTTATCAAAACTAATTGTTGAAAATATTATCATTTCCAGTGGAACTTCCATTGGTTTTAAAATTACTACTTCTGTCAAACCGAGGGTTGTTTTTTTTTTAGTTTAAGCATAATGGATATATTGATTTTATTGTCTTGTTGCTTCTGATTCTTTAAGAGACTTGTTTAAAAACCCAGTGTGGCAATATTTCTAGAGTACATTGCAAGATCTTTGAGATTAACTGAGCATGTGTATATTATTTGAGAAACAACTTGGTGAAATAATGCAAAATGTTACCTTTAAAGGTTTTTAATAATAATTGAGTAATATAATTTTGAGTTTTACAAGTAAAGTTGCTAAAAGTATGTATGATACAGTACCTGAAAAACCTGAACTTTTAAAGCTATTGTGACAGACTGTTTAGAGTAAAAGTCAAGAAGCCCCAAATACTCTTCACAACACTTCTGTTTTATAAAGGATTTTTGCAGATGAGCAGTGTAGTATATCTGAGTTATTTTTACAAATAAGATAATATATAATAATAAGCAAGTTAAGATGCAACAGAAAACTTATACCTCATTCTTTTTTCTGGATAACAATGAGTACTGATCTTTTTAGTCACACTGGTGGGTTCCTTCTTACTAGTTATACCACTTCTTCAAGAAAGCAAGATGTGTGTTTTAGTTCAGGACAATAAATGAACTCAAGCTCTCTTAGAGTTAATAAAGGAAATAAATATAAAACAAGTTCAAAATATATGAAGCAAATCTGCAGATGTAATCTCCGTTTTCCACCGTGAAAAGTTATTTAAATAAGAAATTTATTCACTTTGGTCTTTTATTTATGTTTAAGCAAAATCTGCTCTGTTTTGCATGTGTTCGGTATTATATTGTATTTTTGAAAATTCAGAAATTTATTATAACAGAGTGTGCCATTAGTCCTTAACAATGGGATGCTTGTGAGATTTCACAAATATTTGGTTTAAAATAAATTATGAATGAGCTATTTGAAAATGACTTGCAGGAGCTGATAGACTGGAAAAACATAGTAAGGATGGATTTCCAGATTCACTGATAGCCACAATACACATCTAGGTTTGCTGATGTGTGCAGTGCCAGGGATGTTGCTGGTCAAAATCATATTTCCAATATGATTGTGAATGATTCTAAGAAATTTTAATTATATTATCAGTTTTGCCCATCCTGGTTACATTTTTAAGAGGGAAGATTACTCTATTTTACTTAAAATGCTGAGCACTGGCACCAGCTGTGCTCTGGAGAGTTCTTTTGTCTTTTTGGTTGCTGCCATGCTGATGTTTGTGTGTGTCTGGCCAAACTCTTTAATACTCTCACAGCAGTTCCACACTTAAAATTTCAACACTTAAATTTAGTGACTGGTATGCCAGCAAGACAGGGCTTCCCATTCTTCTGGAGAAAGTCTCTTCTTTCACATTTTGTGGAGCTCTTTCAGTTCAGCGATAGGATAAAAGGGTCATCAACAGCTTTGTCTTTATGTGGAGGGAATATAGGAACACACAACTCTGCCACAAATCCCTGTTTTAACCCTTTAATGTTCCTTTCTGCTTTCTATGAAATGGAGTTCTTCAAATGTGCTTTCTTTTGGAGGGAGAAACAGAGAACATTAGTTTAATTAGATTTTAATTATATACATAGAATTGCGTGGGGTTTTTTTCTTTCCCTGGTAGGAGACCCAAGACAAAGAAGCTCTGCTCATTCCCATGTTCAGAAGTCTGTTCTCTCTCTCATAGGTTTCTCTATTTATATTGGAAAGCCATTAAGCATTGCCACAATTCTTGAAGAAAATGCTGAGACCTGTGAGTGCTCCAACATAGATTGACGTAGACAGAAAAAAAGCTATTTTTATCAAGAGAAATAGAAACAACAACAGTTATTTACTTTGGATTACTATAAAACTTAACCAAAAGTGGTTTCCAGTATTTCTCAGAAGAACTTACTTGTGCTGTTTTTTTCAGAATGCTCTCTTATTTGGCCATATATGAATCAATTCTGAAGGGCTGATTATCATGTTATTGTTTACTGTGTTTTTCCAGTAACACGGTAAAAGAAAATGTCTATATTTTTGGTATAGATTTTGAGTTACCTTCCCAGAAATCAGTCTGTGATGGATGTGATGAGCTAGCTTTTAAAAATCCTTATTTCACAAAAGCAAATGTAGGTAATAAAGCCATTCAGTACAAGTAACTGCAGACAGAAGAAATAACAGCAGATACAATTCCTGAAAATAAGTGGGATCTTGAAAATGAAATAGGTGTTTATTTGATTGCTTTGAGAGTTAACCTCCCTAAAAAGCTGATATTAAATGAGTTTTGTATTTGTAAGTCATGCTTGTTAACTGTCTTGGGGAGTGATTTCTTCTCTGTAAAATTCATTATGGGATATAGCAAAGAAAGAGGTAATGTTGATTTTTTTTTTGCTTTGGTGTGGGCACTGTCATCTAGGAACTGGACAAAGATCTCTGTCCCTTAGGAACTAGGCCTCAGATTTTTTAATGCAGTCTGTAAAACAGCTATTTAGTGGCAGTTGCTGTCAGTCAGAGCCCTATAGGTTTGTACTGGTGATTTGATGAGGAAAACGGTGCTTAACTGCATCAGATTTTTTTTGCGTTATTCAAATGTCCACAGTTTAATTTTTGAAGGAGCTTCTACTGTTTTTTTTCTAAACTTGATTTGTGTAGAGAAGCAAAACAGTTCATGTTTTTTTTCATACAGTGATTCTGGCCTTACAGCCAAACATAAGCATATAGATTCGAGTACCTACATGAAGAATCATAAAGTTATGACAAATCCAGTGAAGATTTTGCAAAAGAAAATGTCAGGTATGTAACCTTAGGCTGCAAAGGTACAACTCCAAGCTACAGTTTAAACAATATATAGTGGTTTCTCAAGAATAAGGTGTAGGATCTGGTACTTTAGCATGTACAAAACAGAAATTTAACTCAAGAATCTATGTTCTTCATTTAAGTATACTTTTATAGGTAATCATACTAGTGAGAAATGGACTGTAATTTTAATTCCGTGTTATTAAAGCTGAAGGAGAAACTGAATTAACACTTGTTTTAGGTCTGCTGAAATACATACAGATGTTTCTGTGCTTCTCTAGATGAATTTGCAGCCTAATACTCTGTTACTTTGGTGGAGTTAATGACTAAAAATTAAAAATTAGATGATTAGTGTGATATGACAAAGACGTGACCTCATGCCTTAAAAGTTTTGCAGCTAATCTGAAACTAGTGTTTATTATCTGAACAGTACATACCACAATCAGGTTGGTAAATATTTAGCTTGCTTTCTTTAAATAACAAAACCTTGTACATGCCCACTTGCCATTAGTTTTTCTAATTTTTAATTTGTTTTTTTTCTTTCCTGTAAGACATTTTTATTACATAATACAAATCCAGTTCTCTCTTTGCATCACCTAGTAAAGAATTAAAACAATTAACATATACAAAATTTATACTCAACCCAGTCGAAGGCTTTCACTTTAGATTTAGGTAGGTGCACTTTTTCTCAGATTTGATTGTTCCTACTTATTAAAAAAAATGACTTAAGGATTTTATTACATCATCATTCTCTCATAACTTTGAAACTGAAATTCTTCCTCAGACAGTTTCTCTCTATTGGTTAAGTGAACTGAATTAATGACAGCGTTATTAGTTATTTTATTTTTACAGATAAGGCTGATGTGTTGAACTGGATTACTGAAATTAGTACAAAAGTATTTAAAGGTTTCTCTTATGACAGATTCATTTTGTATTTACCTTTTTGAGCAGTAGTGTTACAAGGAATGTAGGAGATAAGCATGTCCATTTGTAAATCTTGCTCCTCACTGCAGAAAGATTAATCATTGTCAATAATTCTTTCAATAACTAAAGCACATAATTATTTAGCAAACAGGGGCTGGGTCTGCAGTTCAGGGTACCTTCTGTCTCTCAGAAATTCTTTACTGCCCCTGTACCAGAACTGGTGTTTGTTTTCTTTCTTCTTTCTCTTCTTCAACCTGTCACTTTCTAAATGGAAATGAACTGGAAAGGATCCTCATCTGATTCAGTGGAAAACCTGTAACTTTTTTAACCGTGCTACATGGCTTTGCAGAAGAGTTACTTAGGAATGTTTGCATGGTCACTGTACCAGCCCCTGAGTGGCAGCAGGCAGCTCTGGTATTGGGAAGGTAACAAACAGTGAGGGAAGGAGGGAGAGGGTTGGAGCATCCTTAACTGCTGCAGCTGTTTGCTTAGTGAGCATATGTTGAAGCCCTTGAGCCTCCACAGAACATCTTTTCACAGGTCAATGCTTAAATCACATGCATAATATTCTCCTAAAGTAAGTTTGATCTGAGCACCTGTTTATTTGCTTTCCTAAGGGAAAGTGTTCTATTTTGGAAGTCCCAGTTATTTACTTTTCATTATAAAAGATAATGGAATACTCCAGTTAGTTACAGTAAAGTAATATTTTTCTCAAAAATTTTGCATGTTGAACTTCTAGAAAAAATAAATTTTTGCTCTTTCTCTGTCTCTTGAAGATTTGCTGAATGCTGTACTTTTGGACTTTATGAGAAATGGAGATCTGAGGAAGTACTAATGTTACTGTAATCTTACTTTTCATATTGTTTTAATTTTGCAATTCAGAAATCTTTTTAGTTCAAGGTTTTAAAAATTTATTTGGTTTATTAGGCCTGAAAAATGTATATGATAGATCTATTGAATGTATTTGATAGGACAGTATTTTGAAATTATTATCTTAGGAACTTGAAAACCCTGTCCAATACTTAAAAGATCCCATAAGATACAGCATGTGATTAATTACCTCCTCTTCATTTTGCAAACTGGACCTCCGTTCTCAGCATTGAGACAAAGAAAGATAAAGCACTGTGAGCAACTGGCAGTTGATATCAAGAAGGTATCTTGCCCATCTCTCTCACATTCCATAATAACAGACAGTCCTCAGCATGGATGCAGGACTTCCCCAGAAAAATTCTACCATTTGGCTGGCAAACTCATTTGCTGCCTTACTTCTTTAGATACGTTGTCAAAATCCTCTCTCTTTCTGAAGCTCAACTTCTGCCCCGGAAACCTCTCTTTTCTGAGTTAGCTCTAGCTGTGCAAGAGCACTTGAGGCAACACAGGGATACTGGCCTCAGTAGACTAAGGATGTTTTTTGCTAGTGGCTAGTTTGCTCTTCTACAAGACGCAACTGTAATCAGATCCCTACAAGTATACAGAAAGTTATCAAGGAGATATATTTTAATTGTGTGGTGCTTTATTATATTTTAGATTTGCTTTATGTGGTGTTCATTTCCCTTGGTCCAATAGCATTGCTAGTTTTTTAGCACTGTACTGGTGAGTAGCTATTTCTCTGAAAGCTTCACAATCAAAATTCTAATAGGACTATAGGATGAAAGAACGATTTCTCTGTGTATTCAAATTGTAATACAGGATTGAAAAGTATGTTTAATGTTTCAGTTTTGCCATGTAGCATTATAGCTACTGTTAGATATATTTGACTGTTGTATTGCTAATATAGGAAAAGAACTGAAAACAGAAAAAAAAAAAAAAAGGTTTGATCTTATTTGACCTTTCTGGCGTTCAGTCAGTAAAAAGGTTTGTAAGACGTTTAATTACCAAAAAGACATTTAATTACCAAATGGTATGATCATATGATCATTATTCATCTCATCATTTGATATATAACGTCAAGTGAATTGCCTCCCTGGAGTGCAGTGTGTTTCACAGATCAATAGATTTAGTAAGAGCTTGAAGGAGATCTTCATACATTCGAAGAAAAGAAGGAAAAGTATATCCCTCTTGCAAAATGGCTTATGTACTTATTCTGTGAGTTACTGGTTTATATACATACCAGGAATACAAACTCCTGTAGCATAAAGGCATTAATTAAAACATTTAAAACTTCCTTATTGAAATTAAAAACTGTTGCTTCTGTCTTACTCTGTGTAAGAAAGTTTTAAAATTCTGTCTTGAACAGCTTCATTCAAATGTTAAAATAATTATACTTACTAAGACAGATTTTTTTACTTTGACACAGCGAAACAAACATAACATGACAAAAGGCTGTCTAAATGCATTACACAATTGCTTAAACTAGTCACATTTTATTTACATTTTTAAATAGCTGTAGTTAGTTGTAACTGATTTGTAGTCTGTCGGTTTTAGTTGGTTGGTTTGTTTGTTTTTGTTTGGTTTTTTTCATTGATTGTGTCAAGGATATTATGGATACTTTGAGAAGAAAGATAAAGCTTGTCCCTAATTGGCTAATTGAATACCTATGCATTTATAAAAAAATTCTTATGAATTTTTTAATCAATTGCATAAAGGATGCTTCATGCTTACTTAGGCTTTTCCAGGTGTATTATATTACTCTTAATCAGTATAGATGAGCCATCATGTAATACCAGCCATTTGAGCGTGTGTGTCTGGTCTCTTACGTGTGATGGAAGGATTTTCCAAATGACTGAATGAGACTTCTAGGAGAGTTGATGCGCAAGTATATGTTGCCCATTTTTTTTCATTAGGTTTTAGCTGTGTGATTTGCTCTCCCGACTTACCAGCTTTCTGCTTAAACGGTAAGAAAATAAAAATGTGTCCTCTTTAACTTTTATATTAATGAGGGTAAGATTTGAAAATAAATGTATGCCTTTTGTCCATGCATTAGTGAGGCTTTGAGGAAACTGTAGTTCAGCTAAACAGATCCTCCTGGTTGTGGGACAGGAGCAACATTTACTGGAAAATTCTGCTTCCTTATTAATCTGTCACTTAGAGCTCATCATCTGCTCAAAGATTAATTTGAATTGTGAACAATATCTAAGCTTTTTTAATCCCTTCCTCTTTTTCTTGAGTTTCTGTGATATTATGGAAAGGCCATAATTCTGTAGTTTCTTATGCCTCAGGCCTACCTAAAGTAACTCCCATCAGGAGCTGATTGATACTTTAGCAGGAAGTTCTTACCTGTTGAGAACAAGCTGGAAAAGTTGTCAGCAGGGTTTCACACTCTTAGACGTTCACTTTGTGAAATTCTTGTAAATGTAAAACCTAATTTGTCTGGGCTCTTTGCACTGGTGTTGTTCAAGGTTGTGTGAAGTAAAGGAGGCGTTTCTGCGTTTTCATTCCTTTCTTTGTACTCACAGCATTTTTCACCAAATTAGCAACTCAAATAATACTAATTTCATTAATAATTAAGATGACTGGGAAATACACCACATTCTTATTTTTGCTTATTTTATTAATAACCCCTGCTGCCACTCTTTCTTTACCACTTCCTATTTTTTTCAGGAAAAATACTAATTTAGTAGTTTGACTTTGCTAATGATGCAAATACTGCTTATCGAGAGTTTCTCAGTAAGGAGCTATAATTTAAAAAGAAATGCAAGAAGTCTGCAGGTTTTTCTGTTGAAGTTGAATGTCCAAAGACCTTTTTGTCAATGAGAACACTTAAGCACTATTAGAATGATTAATGTTGGAGTTGTGTAGAAGCATCAATTGTTTTGCTGTTACATTCGTCTATAGCTTGACTTGACAAAGTTGGAGCCATCAGAATTCAATTTAGAAACATGTACATTTAATTATAAGACATATATTTTGCATCTCTTAGGACTCTATATATCAATCTCTTTCAAGATGTTCTCAAAGTTAGAGAGGTATTAATTTGTTGTCATTTGCATTTATTCGCCTATGGATTTACTGCTTAGTAATAAAAAGCTTAATGTCATGTATATATGGAGTGCAAAATTCATTTTGGATGAAAAGTCATAGAACTATTGTTGGGGTGTATCCTAACAGAGAGGAAGTCAGGCAAAAACACCAGGAGGCCTACATGGATGGACAAGGAGCTCCTGAACAAACTCAGATGTAAAAGCTAAACTTGCAGAGTGTGGAACCAGGGCAGGTATCCTTGGAGGAATAAAGAGAAACTGTCTAAGCAGCCTGGAATCAGGTTAGTAAAGCTAAAGCTCTGATAGAATTACATCTGGCCAGGGACATCAAGGATATGGGAGACCTGGTTACCCAGAATATGGAGAAGGCTGAGATACTCAATGAATTTTTTGCCTCAGTCTTCACTGGCAAGTGCTCAAGCCACATGGCCCAAGTCACAAAACGCAAAGGCAGTGACTGGGACATGAAGAACCACCTAGAGTAGGGGTGGATTATGTTCGAGACTGTCTAAGGAACTTGAAGGTACACAAGTCAATGGGACCTGATGAGATGCATCTATGGGTCCTGAGGGAAATGGCAAATGAAGTTGTTAAGCCAGTATCTATCATAGCTGGGGCACTGTGGCAGTCTGGTGAAGTTCCCACTGACTGGAAAAGGAGAAACATAAACCCCATTTTTAAAAAGGAAATAAGACCAGGGAACCGCAGTCTCACCTCTGCCTGACAAGATCAAGGAGCAGATCTTGCTGGTACTTGCAAAATACCAAGGTACTTGAAAAATAAGGAGGGTGTTGGTTACAGACAACATGGTTTCACTGAGGGCAAATTGTGCCTGACAGATTTGGTGACCTTCTTTGATGGGGTTACAGCATTGGTGGATAAGGGAAGAGCAACAGATATAATCTACCATGACTTCTTCAGAGCACTGTCCCGCATGATGTCCTTGGCTCTAAGTTGGAGAAACATGGACTTGACAGATGGACCTCTCAGTGGACAAGGAATTACCTCAATACTCACACTCAAACAGTTGCAGTCAATGGCTCAATATGCAAGTGGAGGTGTGTGCTGAGTGGTGTTCCTCAGGAATCAGTATTGGGACCAGTGCTGTTTAACAGCTTTGTCAGTGACATGGATAGTGGAATTTAGTGCACCCTTGGCAAGCTTGCTGGTAACACCAAACTGTTTGGTGTGATTGACACATGGGAAAGATGTCATCCAGAGGGAACTTGACATGTTTGTTTACAAGCCCAAGAGGAACACACCAGGGCCCGAAGGCAGGTGGTCTGAGGAGGATTTGGTCCCACCAGAGTGCTCTGTTTGCTTCCTGAAATGCCTGTATGCTAATGCACGCAGTATGGGGAATAAGCAGGAAGAGTTAGAGGTCTGTGTACGGGCTAAGGGTTATGATCTGGTAGCAATAACAGAGACATGGTGGGGCAGCTCACATGACTGGAATGTGGTCATGGATGGTTATGTGCTTTTTAGGAAAGATAGGGTGGGGAAGCGAGGTGGTGGAGTTGCTCTTTATGTGAGAGAGCAGCTAGAATGTATTGAGTTTTGTGCAGGGGCCGATGAGGGGCAAGTTGAAAGTCTGTGGGTAAGAATTAAGGGGCAGGCTGGTGTGGGTGATACAGTTGTGGGGGTCTACTACAGACCTCCTGATCAAGATGAGGAAGTTGATGAGGCTTTCTACAGGCAGTTGAAAGCAGCCTCACAACTACAGGCCCTAGTCCTCATGGGAGATTTTAACTACCCCGATATCTGCTGGAAGACTTACACAGCCAGCCTTTCACAGTCTAGGAGGTTCCTCCAGTGCATTGATGATAACTTCTTAATGCAAATGGTGGACAAGCCAACTAGAAGAGGAGCGCTGCTGGATCTTGTACTAACCAACAAGGAGGGCCTTGTTGAAGCAGTGGTGGTCAATGGCAGCCTTGGCTGCAGTGATCACGAGACGGTGGAGTTCAGGATCCTGTGTGGAAGGAACAGAATACCCAGCAGGATCAGAACCCTGGACTTCCACAAGGCAAACTTCGGCCTCCTTAATCAACTGTTAAGGGAAATCCCATGGGACAGGGTGCTAGAAGGTAAAGGGGCTCAAGATAGCTGGTCAACATTCAAGGACCACTTCTTGCGAGCACAGGATCAGAGCATCCCAATGGTTAGGAAATCTAGTAAGGGAGCTAGGAGACCTGCATGGTTAAAAATGGAACTACCGGGCAAACTCAAGTGGAAAAGGAAAATCTACAGATCATGGAAGGAGGGGCTGGTCACTTGGGAGGAATATAGGTCTGTTGTCAGAGGATGTAGGGAGGCAATTAGGAAAGCTAAAGCCTCTTTGGAACTTAACCTTGCAAGTCAGGTTAAGGATAATAGAAAGGGCTTTTTCAAATACATAGCTAACAAATCTAACACTAGAGGCAATATTGGCCCTCTGATGAATGAGGTGGGAGCCCTGGTGACAGAGGATATAAAGAAGGCAGAGGTGCTGAACGCCTTCTTTGCCTCTGTCTTTACTCCTGCAGGATTTCCCCATGAGCCCCAGATTCATATAGCCCCAGAAGAAGTCAAGATAGAGGAGGAGTTTGCCATGGTAGATGAGGATTGGGTTAGGGATCACTTGAGTAATCTGGACATCCATAAATCGATGGGTCCGGATGGAATGCACCCAAGGGTGCTGAGGGAGCTGGCGGAGGTCATTGCTAGGCCACTCTCCATCATCTTTGGTAAGTCATGGGTAACAGGAGAGGTGCCTGAGGACTGGAGGATAGCAAATGTCACACCAGTCTACAAGAAGGGTAAGAAGGAGGACCCGGGTAACTATAGACCGGTCAGCCTCACCTCCATCCCTGGAAAGGTGATGGAACAACTTGTTCTTGTCACTATCTCCAGGCATATCAAGGATATGGGGGTCATCAGGAGCAGTCAGCATGGTTTTATCAAGGGTAAATCATGTTTGACTAACCTCATAGCCTTCTATGAGGAAATTACTAGGTGGATAGATGATGGTAGAGCGGTAGATGTGGTATACCTTGATTTCAGTAAAGCATTTGACACTGTCTTCCCACAGCATCCTTGTAGATAAGTTGATCAGGTATGGGTTTGGAGATCAGGTAGTGAGATGGATCAAGAACTGGTTGATGGGAAGGAGTCAGAGAGTTGTAGTCAATGGGGCAGAATCTGGTTGGAGGTGTGTGACCAGTGGAGTCCCGCAGGGGTCGGTACTGGGACCGGTGTTGTTCAACATCTTCATCAACGACCTGGATGAGGGTATAGAATGTACCCTCAGCAAGTTTGCTGATGACACTAAGCTGGGAGGAGTGGCTGACACACCAGAAGGCTGTGCTGCCATTCAGAGGGACTTAGGCTGGAGAGTTGGGCGGGGAGAAACATGATGAAGTTCAACAAGGGCAAGTGTAGAGTTCTGCATTTGGGGAAGAAAAACACCATGCACCAGTACAGGTTGGGGGCTGACCTGCTGGAGAGCAGTGTAGGAGAAAGGGATCTGGGGGTCCTGGTAGACAGGAGGATGACCATGAGCCAGCAATGTGCCCTTGTGGCTAAGAAAGCCAGTGGCATCCTGGGGTGTATTAGAAAGGGTGTGGTTAGTAGGTCAAGAGAGGTTCTCCTCCCCCTCTATTCTGCATTGGTGAGGCCGCATCTGGAGTATTGTGTCCAGTTCTGGGCCCCTCAGTTCAAGAAGGACAGGGAAGTGCTTGAAAGAGTCCAGCGCAGAGCCACAAAGATGATTAAGGGAGTGGAACATCTCCCTTATGAGGAGAGGCTGAGGGAGCTGGGTCTCTTTAGCCTGGAGAAAAGGAGACTGAGGGGTGACCTCATCAATGTTTACAAATACGTAAGGGGTGAGTGTCAGGGAGATGGAGTTAGGCTTTTCTCAGTGATGACCAGTGATAGGACAAGGGGTAATGGGTGGAAATTGGAGCATAGGAGGTTCAAGGTGAATATACGAAAAATTTTTTTTACTGTGAGAGTGACAGAGCACTGGAACAGGCTGCCCAGAGAGGTTGTGGAGTCTCCTTCACTGGAGACATTCAAAACCCACCTGGATGCGTTCTTGTGTGATGTGCTCTAGGTGACCCTGCTCTAGCGGGGGGGGTTGGACTAGATGATCTTTCGAGGTCCCTTCCAACCCCTAAGATTCTATGTTTGAGAGGTGAGCCTGTGCAAACTGCATGTAGTTCGACAAGGCCAAGTGCAAGGTCATGTACATGGGCTGGGGCAATGCCAAGGATAAATACAGGTCGGATGGAGAATGGATTGAAAACAGCCCTGAAGGAGAAGGTCTTGAAGAGTTGGTTGATGAGAAACTCAACGTCAGCTGGCAATACGCACTTGCAGCCTAGAAAGCCGACTGTGTCCTGAACTGCATCAACAGAAGTGTGGCCAGCAAAAAAGTCAAAGGAGGTGATTCTCCCCCTCTACTCTGCTGTCGTGAGACCTCACCTGCAGTACTGTGTACAATTCTGGAGCTCGCAACACAGAAAGAACATGGAGTTGATGTAGCAAGTCCAGAGGAGGGCCATGGAGATGATCAGAGGGCTGGTTCACCTCTCCTGTGAAGACAGGCTGATGGAACTGGGATTTTTCAGCCTGGAGAAGAGAAGGATCCAGGGACCTGAAGGGAATACAGGAAAGCTGGGGGTTTTCTGCACTACAGGCAAGGGCTTGTAGTGATAGGACAAGGGGTAATGGTTTTATACCGAAGAGGAGAGATTTAGGTTAGATATTAAGAAGAAATTCTTTACTGTGAGGCTGGTGAGACACTGGAACAGGTTTCCCAGAGAAGCTGTGGCTACCCCATTCCTGGAAGTGTTCAAGGCCAGGTTGGATGGGTCTTTGAACAACCTGGCCTAGCAGAAGGTGTCCCTGCCCATGGCAGGGGAGTTGGAACTAGATAATCTTTAAGGTCCCTTCCAACCCAAACCACTCTGTACTTCTGTGAATCTGCAATTCTATGATTTTGTTTCGGTTTTGCATCATCTCTGTCATAATTTGATCTGTTCTGTAGATGTTAGGTTAAGGGTTTGATCAGTGAGAAAGTACAGCAACACTCCTGAATACTGTGTTCTGGGCCCCACAATTTAAGAAGGATGTAAATATCCTTAAATGCATCCAGAGGAGGGCAGTAAAGCTGGTACAAAGGCTGGGTGGCATGTCCTATGAAAAGTGGCTGCAGACTTAGTCTTGTCTAGTTTGAAGAAAAGAAGGCTGAGGGGTGACCTCATTGCTTTCTTCAGCTTCCTGAGGAGGGGATGTGCAGAGGGAGGTGTGTTTTTTTTCTCCATTGTATTGGTGTGATGAGAGATGTGGGAATAGTTCAGAGCTGCACCAGGGGAGATTTAAAGTGGATACTAGGAATTATTTCTTTACCATGAGGACTGTCAAACACTGGAACAGGCTTCCTAGAGAGATGGTTGATGTATTTGGACAATGCCCTAAACAACATGCTTCGACATGGTCAGCCCTGAATTGGTCAGGCAGTTGGAACAGATGATTGTTGTAGGTCCCTTCAAACTGGGAATAGTAATTTCTATTAGGTTCTGTTCTCTTCTGTTCAAGAAAGCTGTAGCAACAGTCACAAACAGCATGTTTTAATAGCACTTTTAGGAAGAAATTGCATGATTAGGAGAAGCAAACTCTTTGTTTTTAGACAATATTCCTGAAATGTTCTGCTGGGAAGCACAGAAGTTTACAAGGTTCCTAAATCACACCACTATCTTTGTCCAGCCATCCCTTAATAATAGGGCAGTAAAGTTGGAATCAAAAGGCAGGGGCACTTATGCTCTGGGTCTGTCCTGTCCCCTTCTAAATACTGGAACTCAAAAGGTCTCCTGAACATTTCCTAGGGCAAGAATTGTTTGATATGTAATACTCTCTTTTGGTCCTTCTATGAACTAAAAGAGTCAACTTTTGGAGGGCAGAGTATCCTGAAACCTCTGTCAACTATGTTTGCAAGTTTAAACTGTATGATGCCATTCTGAGCTGGGAAGCAGAGTGCCAGAAACCATGTGTTTATTAGGACAAATTTCAGCATCACCATCATTAATCTGGAGCATCACACATTGATAACTCTTTTTTGTAGCTGTTTGAAGCACTAACTAATGTAGTTTGCAATATGTGATTTGCATAATTGGAGCCATGGACAACAAAGGTCCTTGAATAAAAAACATTTAGAAACCCTTCTGTCACATTTCAAGATGAAATAATCTTGATAGACCTAAAAAGCTTGAAAAAGTTCCTTTAGAAATATCTCAGGACAGAGTCAGTAAAATAATTCTACTTTGTATCCTGAAGCATAACTCACATAAAAAGGGAGTTAGCAGAGCCAACATAATACAAAAGGGGTCGTTGTACACTTAGAAAACTCATGAAGTTAAGAAGCCTTGATTTCTTTCTCTTCGGAGGATTCTTGTGCATTCATTGACAGTCACAGGTAACAGGTACCACCATAAGAGATACAGGTGAAGTTTGCACAGTAAGTAAACTTTGCAATTAAGTCTGCTCAATTTGCTTTTGTCAAAGAAAGGAAAATAGACTCCAGAACCATTGGTCTTCTCCAAATTGTATTCACATTGAAGAACTTTTTCATCCTTTGTTTTGCTCTGTGGTTAAAAACTGCATTTGGAAATTCCATAGCTGTAGATCTGTGACTTTACCTGTGATTTTTTCTTTGTCATACATGGAAACTCCTGACTTAAGTATACATGTTGTACAGGTACCATAAAGATGTTATGAGTCTGTCCTTCCTCTTTCTGCAAGTGTTTGTGTACTGGTATGTAAGAGAAAATACACTACAGAAAGTATTTATAAGAAAAATAATTTATTTTTTATAATCTGTTAATCTTCAAAGTATTTGTTTATTGAATAAGCTCTAGAAACTTAGAAGACTAAAGTCTAAGTAAGATTTTGCCAAGATTCTCCTAACATTCTTCCTTTCAAAAGCCAAACTAACAAAAAGGGATTACTTCCACCCTGCTGAAATGCATGTTGCTGTGTTTTATGGGGGTCTATACAACCAGATTAACTCTAGTGTTAATATACTTGTATGTCCACAAGATGTATCCTGATTTTGCAGAAAGCTTTAAGCAGTATCTCTGAAATTGGGCATCCTTCATTAATTTCATGCTAGAGAAAAGTACTGGAGACATAGTTATCTCCTTTTTTCTGTATTGTGATTGCCTGATCAGCCTAGGAGCACTTCTTAAGAAAAATGCTTTCTGTCTTCTATTATCAATGGCAGTGTCGACAGGTTCTGGTATATTGCATATCTTAACCCATAAAAGGGGACTGTGGTGCTGTGAGTCAGCTTTGAAAAACTTTTTTGTGTATAGAAACCCCGTGAAGATCAACAGCCTTTATTATTACACTGCTTGTCCAACTGTGAGAGAAAGCAGAAGGGATTGTCATATTGTGAAAAGCTTTTTGCCGTGGCTGCTCGTTACAAATTCTCATCTTTGGGATGTAGAACCTAACCAGTGGGAAACGCATGTTTATTGAAGTAATTTGTGGAAATATGTTTTCTTGTTCATTGAACAATTAGATAAAAATCTGCAAGATAATACTCTTCTGTTTTGGTTGTGGTTTTTTTTTGTTTGTTTTTTCCTCCCCTTTTTTATCAGCAAACTGAAACAAACAAACACAAAAAAGGAAGCAGAAAAATTTTGGCAATTAAAATAAACTGTACATCATGGAAAAGTTATGGGAATACTGAGATTACAGATCTGGCACCTGACTACACATAATTTCCCAGTTCCTATGCCATCTCTTTGAAAGTGGTGGGAGGGGAAGTTGTCAGAATTTTTTTATTTCAAAATGTAGTGCTTAATCGGTGCTGGTAATTAGTAGCTTAGAACCCGATTTATTAAAATACCATTGTGAGGTATAATGTCCCTCTCAGTATGTGGTAACTATTTGGTGTAAAAAGTTAATTTTATTTTCTGCTTTCTGCCCTGGAACAAGTGTTCTGTCCAAAAATGTCAATAATTTTTAACTGGAAACACATATGGAGACAATATTGTGAAGAGCGGGATCTTGGAGAAACCTTCTTGTAAACGAAACAGTTTTTAATAAGAGCTGTGTAAGTGTGTGAAGATACACTTTTTAAAAAAGCAACTAAAAGAACAATTCCAAATGCTAAAGATGCTTTTCAAAAAATGTTGCCTTTTTATTGGATTTTAGTCTATGGTAGTCATGTTAGGGGCTGGTGTCTCTGTTCTTTTTTAAATTGGCTTATTATAGTTTTGTTATAAAGGCAGAATTGTTTCCTCCTTCTCTTCTGATTCTGTGCTTACCTCTCAATATTGGAAGTATTCCAGGGGCACTCATGGATGTCATTCAACAGCAGTCAGTGTCCCCTTTATAGTGATCTGGGATTCCTGAAGAATATGTATATGTCTGTGGGACTGGAAGTGCAGAAACAATCCAGTAACTGCATATTTTTTCCAGTTCCCAGGCAGGTTTTGCAGCCTGTGCCGAGTTCATCAGAGCTATGGCTACATGGGACACACTGCTTGGGCTGGCTCATTTCAGGCTAGCTTCAATAAGTATGTGGAGCAGTGGCTGCAGCATACCAGAACCTCAGCCTAGGTCTTTAAAGGAACATGAACAACTAGCTTGAGCTTACTGTAAATCTACTCCTCTCTAGGATCTATCATGCTGCTTTCAGGAGGTCTCTCTTGTATCTCACTTTCTGCCTTAATAGAAGTGCAGCAGAAGCGCCTGCAAACTAAACACAGCTGGTCTACCGTTTGACATGTATTTGTTTTTTTTAATTGAATATGACAATGTTTACATTTATGGCCATTCAAATTTTTCACTATTTTTGCTACTGTTAACCAGCCAGGGTAATGACAGCTTTTCTAGGATGGACTGAGTCATCTATATTTAAAGTGTGATGACATGTTATGTTGTTTACTAAGAACATAACTTTTCTTAATATGTGTGTTGATTAAGAAGTAGGAAAAACGGTGTTGTAAGGAAAATGGACTCAAGTTTTTGGACTTTGTAAGAAGCTGTTTACATATGGAATGAATATTCCAGTGGTGGTAATTGGGAAAATTACCAAGGTTGAGGGAGGTGATTCTGCCTCTCTGCGCTGCTCTTGTGAGATCACACCTGGAATACTTTGTACAGCTCTGGAGCTCTCAGCACAGCAAAGACATAGACCTTTTGAAGAGGGTCCAGGGAAAGGCCATGAAGATGATCAAAGAGCTGGAGCACCTCCGCTATGAAGAAAGTTGGGGCTATTCAGTCTGGAGACTGAATACCTTCTGAATACCTACCTAAATGGGAGTTGCTGCACCTGAGCTGATGATCACAAGCTCATGACAATTGGAAGTACTGTGGTTTATCAGTCCTCCATAATGCTGCATTTGAAATATTTCAGTGAGATTAATTTGGTCTGTTGTGTTCTGTTGCCCAACCAATACTAGTGTATAGTTTAAAATCAAAGACACAAGCTCTTCTTTATGATAAGACCTGTTCAAGGTTTTCTTACAAAAATTAACCAAAAGTTGCTAACAACAGGTATTTATGATATATTAAAAGATGTTACTTATTTTTCCTTTAAGTGGGCTATTTTACATATTCTAATGGTTTAATCTTTATTTTAGTACTTAATATAGCACTGGAAATATTTTTATCTATTCTCTTTCCTTCTTTTATCATGTTGTGACAGTTTACCAACTTGAGAATTCTTACTGCTAGACAAGAACATGGAATTCCTGTGTTCTTGTGGCCTGGTGTTCCCTGCAGAAAGTGCCCTGCAGTGGAATTGTCTATTTCTACCATAGCCTAGATTTGCTATTTTTATCATACTTTTGTAAGGAAACAGAAGTTTTCTAAGTTGATACACTCATACTTTCTATCTGGTTGTCTCCCACAATAATTCTTGAACCTGTTGACCAACTTCGAATAAATTTGATGCAGAATTGGGAGCCTCAGAGTTACTAATATCCATGAAAACAGATGGACTGTGTGACAGAAACATGCAAAACAGTGCATCTGCTGAGGAAAAAGGCTGCAGCATATTAAGTATGTCTGTACTGTTATTCTTAAGTTCTGTTTCTCACAGAGTGACCTGGTTTGGTTGTTATTTTGCTTCCACCCATAATCATTTATATGTTTATTCACTCCATGGCCAAATGGAGTTAGGAGTGTAGAGCTACTTGTCACATGTTGTTTGCAAACGACTTCACGGGATTAATCCTGTGCAATTTGGTAGGAATCCCCACTCCTTCAAATGCAGTTTGTGTTTTACAAAGAATGACAGCTATCTTTTTTTACTCGGACATTAAATCATTAAAAGGTGCTATTTTTCACTTCAGAGAAAAAATGGTAGGAAGATAGTTGTGGACTGTTTATTTTCTGAATTTGGCTTATATTGGCCAAGAGAATAAAATGTTCATGAAGATTGATTATTTTATGACACTTAGTAGGAAAACACATGCAACAGAGAATATACACAAACTTTTGAGATGTGTTTACATGTAACTACCATAGTGGTAGATGTGTATGACAACCTAGGAAGGGAAGAATTTGTATTGAATAGAATACTGTTCATCTACATAGCTTGATGAAACAATATTTCCAGGAATATTGTGCCAGGAATTAATTATCTGGGAATGGCATTCTGCTTCCTTAAAAGTTTCCTCCAGTTCCTCAAGTGTGCATGCCTTGGTTACACCCCTTCCAATTCCAGCAGCAAAGAGAGTACAGGACAGAGACAACACTTACACTAAGTAGTGCTAAATAAAAGTATTGAAAACCCCCCACTTAATCTTCAAAACTTAGTCTGTCCAGTGCAGTGTTGAAATGTAGGTCCCGGGGAAACAAATAATGTAGCACATAGTAACAAAGTGTGGAGGAAAGGTCATTCAGAGGGGATTGAAATAATGCCATATGAACAGCTTTACTTCAGGCCTGTTTTGGTTTTTAAATGCTTGGCTTTTGCAATCTCAGCAGATTAAACAAAAATTTCCTTTTAAAAAGCAAGGGCAATAACAATTCCATTACAAAGATTTACTGATCTCATATTTATCACAATGTTGTGAAATTTAAGTCTGCTCCTCAGACTTCACCGTTCTGTCAAATTAGTTTCAGTGTTGTGCTGTTTTTCATTGTGGCACATGAGGAACTACAAAAAATGAGACAAACATTGCAGGTAGACTTAATAATTATATGTTATAAATTATTTAATATAATTTAAATATAACATATGAATGTGTTACATGTAATTCAGAAGGACCCCTAAGCACTTTAAGCTGTGTGTAAAAGAAAATTGCTTTTTTCCACTTGCTTAAATGCACCCTCTGCTGGGGTGAAACACAACAGCTGTGAAGTGCAATGTGATCTGTAAGCACAAGTGTTCAGTAATTCTGTTTTATGGCTCATCTGAAGTACTGAGAATAGCCAAAATGCAAGTACATTCCTCTTAAGACAAGACTGGAAATGGATTTAGTGTTGATTCACAGTGAAAAATGGCACCTGTATAAACTTAAGCTGGTTTTCCTTTCCTAAAATTTGATTTTTCTTGTATATTCACAGGCTAAAGAGATACAATTTCCAGTAGTTTCATCTATTTTTCAGAAATGCCCTGTTTGGCAGCCAGATGTATCTCTGGTAAATGAAGTTGAAAATAACATCAAGAAGCTGCTTGATGTTGTGTTTATTTTGTTCCTGTGTTGAAGCTCAAAACACTTGGTTTCTTTTCAGAGAAGCTGCATTCCTTTTGGTTGTTCCTACTTTAAAGAAACAACAGCAGAAGACAAACTTATCTTGAGCTTCTTGTTGCTTCTGAGAGTTGTAGTAATTTCCTAAGAGTCTTGCCTCAGGTGGCAGTGAGGGCTTAAGTATGGGGACCAGTATCAGAGGTTTCTTTAGAGAAATAATGTACTTCTATGTGTTCTTTCTGATGAAGTATTATTATTAGAAACCCTTCAAAAAGCATAAAGGAATTGAAAAGAAAGTGTTTTCTCTTTTCCTGTTAAAAGCAAGAGTCCAAATAGAAGGAAGGTTGACAGCAGGTATCCATACAACTGAGAGGCAGGTTTAGCAGAACATGTCTGATGGGAAAAAAGTCTTTAAGGTACAAATGGAAGGAATGTTCCATCCCAAAATGAGTGAATCTTTTTCTTGCCCTTTTTTTTCTTTTTATTTCCCCTTCCCCCCTCCTTCTTCCCCAGATCTTCTGCTTTATTTCAGTCGTTTTTCTTGTAGCAGGTTTCCAGTAGTAGGTGCCATTCCAGAAACCAGTTTGTCTTACTTAAGGCCTTGTCTCACTTAATCATAATACTTTATCTGAAAGACCAGTGAAATAAAGAGACTTTACAAGCAAATAGTTTTATTATATATTCTCTAACCATAAGGGGATTACTGTGTTTTTTGAGCACATCAAACTCTATACTAAAGCTGTCTTAAAGCTTGCAAGAGTTCATCCTCTAGGGATTTTCCTTTTGTCTGTCAGTCCACAAAGAGAAAAATATGTCCAGTCATATTTAGCCATAGGTTGACCATTTCTGCCTTTTGATTGTCAATATTTTTATCACATACAATATTCAAATATTTTCAGTTACACTGACTCTGATAATGACACTCGTTTGGTATTTTCTGATTAACAATTTCTACGTGGATTCTTAATATTAAAAATATTAATTAATTTATATTAAAAAGCCAACTACTTGGCTTCTTAATAAGAATTCATTTGGGTATTCTTTTCCTCAGTAGAGTCTCTGCTAAAGTTCCATTTATTTTCCTCCTCCAAACTTCAGAGTTTCCTATAGAGAACTGTTTCATGAAGACTGATAGTTTGCATGGCTTTGAGCTTCATTGTTCAGTGAAACATTCCCATGTCTCATACATCCTCACAGACATTGTTTCTAACTTGTAACTAGAGATCTGCATGGGCAAGTGCATGCTGCTCCCACTCAAGGCCTTGTTTCAGCTGTCCCTACACAAAAGAACATTTAGCTGTTCCTTCCATTTAACTTGAGTGACAAGTGCCAACTAAACTAGTTTCTAACCATGTCAGGGAATGATGGCAGCCATTATCTCCTTACAATGTAACTCTTTATAAGACAACCTGTGGCTCTGAGGTGATGGAATATGGTGCTGCAGCTATCAGTGTGTCTGTTTTTAAACCACCACCTATGGCTTACTTTTCTGACAGTACACATTATTTCATATGACATTTTTTGGGGGTTGGAAAGTTAATGTGAATAACAAGATTTCTATCTGAGAAAGCCTTACATACTACGTAATGTTTGTTGTTCAAGTGTGCTTTGATAAGCAGGAGGAAGTGTTTGTCTTCAGTCTATTCTCAAATTAAGGAAACCTTGTAACTTTGTACATGGAACCTGGTCAAATCTGTGCTTTCTGAAATTATCAAAACTATAGAAAAATGTAGTAATTTTCATGAGAAGTTCTGCATTATATGTTTTTTTCCAATTACTATTGACCCAGCTGAGTATAATGATTCTGTGCTGGGGCAATTCAATAAGTAATTTTGATATCTGCTTTCGGATTTTGTGGCTTATTCAGATAGGTTGGTGATACATAGTTAGATAAATGTTAGCCTTATGAATTATCCATCTAGAAGTCTGCTATCTGAGTCCCAGTCAACACGTTTACTAAATGGCTCAGCATTAACAATTTTAAAAATTACTCTTCTTTTTTACAGTTTCTCTGTCTTGGTCTCAGTGCATTGCAAATATGAAATCTTTATTATTAGAAATGTTAGCTACTTGCAGATTGGCTGAGGGAAAAAATAAGATGTTCCATAATATGGCTAGTATAAGTTCAGTTTAACTTGGAGTTTTCTTCCAAGTTCCTCCAAATCAGAATGATCTGAGAAGAAATTAATTTTTTAGTGGGATGAGATACCTTATGGGCATTTGTACGTTGATGCATACAAGGGTTTGCATGCTCTCATTTCAGTTAGCAATACTGTCTCTAATTATGTATCTTAACAATTAGGAATGTAAGATATTAGAGCTTCCCAATCAAATACTTGATGTTTGTTCTGCTGGTTTTACTTCTATCTAGAACACTGGGTTTCTGAGATAGAGAAAAAACAATACAGATAAGAAATGTAATTTTGTCTTTCCACCCAGAGGGTAATGCCAGCCTCTCCTTTGGTTAAAAATTTTAGAAATACTTCCACAAATGTTTATGTGGAATGTTCTTCTTCCCTTATGTTCAAAGTATTAATCTGCAGCATAGTTTATCTCAATCTTAACTGAGCATCTGTTTTGGGCACCACAGGAAATAATGAAACAAAGAACATCCAGATTCCTTTTCTGCTAGTTGCTGATGGGGTGACTGGGAAGGGATCTGAAAATGAGCTGAATTTGGTTCCCTTTTCCAGGTTTCTAAAATGTCTTGGCTGCAAGTGTCCTACCAGGTTATGATTCCTTTTGCTTAGTGCTTAATGCAGTTAGAGCATTATGATTTTATTTGATTTTTAATCTTGTTTCTGGACTGCTTTGTGAGTATCTCAACAATATTTTGTAAGGTCATATTATTAATCTTCATTATCTAATTCATAACATGATAAAACTATGTAGTAAGGGCTTATGCGGGTTCTGTGTTTCTCATGATGACAGGAAATGATGACAGGCCAGGTTGGACAGGGATTTGTGCAACCTGGTCTAGTAGAAAGTGTCCCTGCCCTTGCTGGGGAGTGATCTTCTAGTGAAGATCTTCCAACCCAAACCATCCCATGATTCTATGAAATTGTTGCTGATTGTTCTGCTTTTGGGGTCAGGCAAGTATAAACCTTAACTATAGAAAAGGAGGCATTTTTCCCACTCATGGATGCTGATTACCAACAAGAAAAAAAATGCTTTAAAAAGCCTTTTATTAGATATTAAGTAACTTGCTACAGATTATCCTTACCATGAAAAGAATTCCATGTGTCACTTGTGCTGGTAAAATTTCAGTCAAAATAGTTTTCTAACCAGTTTGTCAAGGTGGAAGTATCAGGTGGGGAGCTAGCGTGTTTTTTACAGGCGGTAATGAGAACATGAAGCTTTTGGAGAATAAATAATAAATACATTTTTAGTCTGTTCTTCAAAAACTTGCTTGCTAGGTTGCAAACACAAAAATTAAACTTCCCTGTACTAAAGGTACAAACCCGTATACAGGCAGTGTACACCTGGCCTGCCTTCCAGTCTGCTAAATGCAATTTACTTTAGTTTGAGCATTTTAGAAATTGTTATCTGTAAGTAGTGCACATTAAATTTAAGAAGGAACATAGTGCTTTTCTCCCTGTTATTTTCTTGCTGCAGTATTTTTTCATATGTTTAATGTGTCCAGTTTTGAATCCTGCTCTCTGAAGGTTTTCAGGGGTGGAAGAGTTTGTTTTGTTACCTTTCAGCAAAAGCAGATACATTCACCAGAACCATAAATGGAGTTCTGGATATATGAAATATACTGACTTTTATAAAATCCCCTTGTGTGCTTCAGACTCAAAACACACTCTAGCATAACTCATGCATTCATATAACATGAATTTTTGACTCCTACATAAAGAAATCTAAACATTTTTAAATAGTTGTTCATGCCCATATGCTTACAAATAAGTGCATAATAGCAACAGTTTTTTCCACAGTTTTCCTGTGGAACAGTAGACAGTTAAATTGTGTGAGGATTTTTAATCTTGGAGAATTCAGTAATATTCTATAAATTTTGAAACTCCATAAGCAATACCCAGCATCTATACTTGCTTTTAAAAGTTATGATTCCTGTGGGTTTTTTCATCAACTTTGACCCATGCATCAGTGAATTCACTGTAAGGATTTAATTTTTTATAAAAACGTATCTCCTAAAAAACCACTACTGTAAAGTAGTTTGAGATTTGGCAGCTGTGAGTTGTGCAGTGAAGTGGGATTTCAGATTGAATAGATTACTTGCATTTCTAGATTCCAAGCAGTTGTCAAATGTTTGTCTTGATCTCTCGAAAAGGGAATGGATAAGCAGAAATGAATGTCTTTAGCATCAAGTCTGGATTTTCTAGTTTATTGTGACCACTGGGGAGCAAAACACCTTTATTTCAATATGAAACAAATACAAAAGAAAAAATGACCGTCTGATTCCATGAAAAATGCCATGTATAGTAAATATAATATGAGTTGGATTTGGTTTTGATATTGTATGCCTGTGATGATTTCGTGTATTAGTTTTTTTCCAAGTAGGCTGCCCAGTACTAATTAAAACCAGTGCATTTAACTTCTGTGCTCTTTTGTAAAAATGAAGCTGTTTGGATTAGTATCTTGACTGTAAACTGAAAGGAATTTCACAAGTGTTGGATAATTTGTGGACTCCTAATAAAAGGGGCTAGGTAACATTTGTACTGATCGTACGCTTGTTTACATTTGAAGATTTAGAAGGTGCTTTCAATACTTGATGCATAAAAACACCTAAAATGATATAGTTACAGCATGGCATATAATAAATTATACTGCTGTTGCTTGCTTTTCCAGGAACTCTTATTTGTATAGCAGCAACAGACTCACTCCTTGGAAATAAAAGAAGTGAAGTAGCCTGAAAAGTATCACATGATGGCACTGTTTCCATTTCCACCTCCGATATTATGAAATAATGGTATAATAAACTGGTATTAAAATGGTGTGTAATGCCAATGTACTTTGTATAATTTATGTAAAAGAAAAATCTAACCACTGTGCTTATGACTATAGGTATTAAAATGGTTGTATAGATTTCTCAGAAAAGTGTTTTGTAAAACTTTGCATCTTTATAATATTCCTTATTTTGATTGTAAAGCAAGAATTCTGCACACTATATAATGTTTACGAATGCTGAACCGTACAGATTCATTTAGCATTGTGTTAAGAAAAAAACCTGTTAATTGTTGTGTAAATGAGATGTTTTATTTTTTGTTTTGATTTTATTGTGGAAAGAAAGCTAATGGCTGTCCCTTTTGTGTTTAATATAAAGCCTTTTTGTGGTAAATTAGATCATTAATACAGACACATTTTTAAAAAATGCAAATTAGCTTTCCATGAGCAGAAAAGAGCTTAAAGTGTAGTAAGGTCAGGAGCAGGATCAGACATATTTGTAAAATGAATTACATTCAAGTAGGAATATGAGGGAAAATATGAGTGTAAAAAAAATAGTGATTTATAGTATATAGATATTAGGTGTCATATTATGTAATTTTTAGATATTCTGATTGAATACCTGAAAATTTTCCTCTTCTTTTTCGTAATATAAATAATCACATCTAAATTAATATTTTCTATTTGTAGAATCATCAATATTCATTTTTAACAAGAGAAAACACTGCCTATGTTTTGTTCTTACTTTTTTTCAAAGGTGGTGAATGTGACTCTGTCTTGTTACTTTATTATTTTTTTTAAATAAAGTAAATATCCAGTCCCACCATTCTGTCATATGAAAATTAGACTATTTTATGCATTTTCCTGGTGGGGGGATCATTGCAAACAAACAAAGAAACAAAACAAAAACCATGCACGAGGAAGTAAGAGAAATACCTGCTGGTGGTGCAGAGCTAATAGCTGGGGCTTTGGATATATGCCAGATTGGGTGCTTGCACTCCAGGAATGTCCTCTGCCGATACAAACTTCTGAGCAGTATGAGGCTCTTCTCTGTCTTTTTTGGTGTGAGAGCAGGGGCAGCAGAAGATGCATGTTAAAAAAATCTGTCATGTAAAACTTCTCATGTATCTAATGAATTATGAAATGTAACTAAATAGGAGAGGGTATAATAAATTATTCTAAACTTTGTCAGTAGGCTGGTTTTAAATATTAACAAAAAATGTTTTCAGAAGACCTTTAAAGGAATATATTGTATACAGCATATCATAACATTTAATCACTAAAGAAAACTGCTCTGGTTGCTAAAACCAGTGGTAGAAGCTCACTGTACTGATCTATTAAAATGTTTTAAAAAACATTTAACTTACCTGGTTTGCTGTTTTAGTCAATAAATGTAATTTCCATAATTTTGATTGGACATATTAAAATATTTTCTAGATACTCTAGTTGGAAGCACTGTTTCAGTGTTACACTACCTCTCTCTCAGTGTCTGATAGTCCCCTCTATTGTATTATTTTAGAGATAAATTTTTTTACCATTATTTTGAATGTTTTTGCAAAGTTCTTAAAAGATCGAGTGACATAGCTGGGCTCACGTAATATATTACAATATATAAGAAAAAGCATTCATTAGTCACAGCTGTCTATTCATTTATGTGTCCCATTTGTTCATGTATGAGGTAAAGAATTTCAGAATACAGTAAATGAAGACTTCTCTGCTCAGTGTATTTCACCGTTCAAATTACTTGCAATTTCTAAATGCCAGTGTTACTTTTCAGGACAAATTTCATACAATAGTAATTCTGTGATTATTCATCCAGTTTAATTAATTCAATTAAGTAAGTCTGCTGTCAGGTGTTCATTTAATAATTGAATCAACATGCAGATACATAATAAGCATAAAAGCATTTATGTGGCTGCAGTAAATTTAGATCCAAAAGAATCTGCTATTCCACTACATTTGATATAGATTATTCTATAATATTTCAGTAATGGGTTGCACAAAGGCTGCCTTCTAATTCTTTGCTTTCTCAAATGTCTTTATATATAATGGTTTAAAACAGAAGGTGTTCAAAAGAGGGTGACCTTTTTCCATTACCATAGTTCCTGTCATTAATGCATTATAATTCTCTTTAGAAGTCTGGAAAAAATGTGTATATGTGCACTCTGTAGCAGGTATGAATCAAAGTGTGTTAGTGAAAGTTAAGAATTGTCTGTTATTACTAAAAAAAAAAAAAAAAAAAAAAAGGGGAGAGGGGAAAGGAAAGAAAAACGGGAGGAAGTAATTTTATTGTTATTTTTACTGTGAAAGTTTAAACAAACCTTACATTTATACAAAGCAGTTACAGACTTGAAAGTTTTGGCATCTGTAATCCAAAAGAACAGCAGTTGACTCACTCAGATATTAAAAATAATATGCTCCTTAACTAAATTCAAAGCCAATAGAATATTGTGTTAGGCTGGATTGTGCATAAAGGCAAATAATATACCTCCTTCCTCTGCAATATATTACCATAGATCCAATTTTAATACTATATATAAAAATTAAAAAACATGGTTAATGATTCACTTGGCATACTCTTAATGGTGCTTGATGTCATAATTATTGTAAATATTAATTGCTGTGCTAAAAATGTAAGCAGGATGACTTTGTTTTAGATGAAAAATGAAAATAGTCTGTGTACGGGTAAATAGATAATCATACAAAAGTAATTGGGGTTTTAAAACCCCAATCTATTCTGCCAGCATGAGCTCGTTTGCATGTTAATCACAAGAGTGATTTCCTACTTCACAAGGAAGTCCACACTCTTTCATAACCACTTTTAATTGCATTTAAAATGTTGCAGGGTTGGAATATTAGAAATGGAGGCGTATCAGTGTCAAATTAATAAAAAAAATGTTTCTGAAAATCTTTATAGGCTGCAGATTACAATATTGTGGGCTTTTTTGTTAGAATATACAAAATGTGTATTTGTATTAAGATACATTTTAAACGAGGCATGTTAAATGATAAAAACATACTAATTTGTACATGTGTTGTTTCTTTAGAAATTTGATAAATGGAAATCTAATTGTAGCTGGAAAGAATATAACGCATTTTTATTAGTAACTTGTTTTATAGATTGACTGGTACTTGTTATATTCTTTCATTAGTTTCCCATTTATTGATAAAATAGTAAATTAGCAACAGTTAAAAATGTGGGATTTTAATACACCATAAGGCAGTGTGATAATAGAAAGGTATATACTCAGTTCCCTTCAGTTATCTAGCATTTTAACTTTGTTTTTATTCAGAGGAATCCACTTAATGATTTTAATGGAAAATAATTTCTCTGCTTTCATGTATAGATTTTTACTAGTTATTTTGAAGCAGTATACTAAATATGATACCAGGAAAGCAATTACACACCAGAATTAATATAATTTATGTATGCTGTATGCTGTCACTTGAAATTGGTGCTAGAGCAAATTGTGACAAAATGTATGTATTCAGTATTAGTTGCAGCTAACTCTACCTTTGGAAGTAGAGACAGGAATAAATAGCAGAAATCTGTGTAGCAGTTCTTTTTTCCCTTAGTGTTCGAAGCTGTGCAGTAATAAATGGACAACATTTTAAGTGATTTTATGATATTCGTATAAGATTCAACAGAGCTTCCTCTGTAATCTGTAAAAGGCCAATGTCAAAGTAAAGACAAAATGACTTGTTCTCTGAAGACAGGAATGAAGAAATGTAGCTCTCTAATAAAAATAGTGTAAGTTCACAATGGTTACAATGTGATCAGTCTCAAAGATACAAAAACTAATTTTTAGTCAAGCTGTTAAAAATTATATATTTAAGAAGATGAAAAGTTTGAGGATTAAAGAAAAATCACTCACAATTTTAAAGAGGCTATATTTGCTTTCATCACCAGGTGTTCTTTCTAATATAAATTACCAAGATGATGTTTCCATAACATAGCTTGGGGTGCTCTGGAGATTAAAACTACCAAAACAGACCTATTAAATTTTTCATAGGGAGGGTCCACTAGGGATAATAAGCCAATATTCCTTGTCCCATATTCCAGATGTTTTATGTAATTCTGCATCTTTCTAAACCTAAATCATAGCTTTTCTAGAAAAAATGTACTATGGAGACTGAGATGAAAGGCAAGAACTGTTGAAATGTTAATTTTACTATCTGCTGTTGAGGTCTGTTACCTTTTTTGTATTTTTTTTCTTACTCCCAGTAGCTCAGTTCTGTTTTATGAATGTTGTGGTATTTCAGTTGTTTGAAGTTTTGAAACTTGGAGCGTGACTTTGACTTAGCAAAACACAATGCCACATGGTGTGTGACACACTGATGGATAGTCTTTGATCCATATGATTCATACATTTTCTACTTTCAACTTGTTTCTGGATAATAAAAATAAAATTTAACAGAGGATCATAACAATTATCCTTGTAACATAAAACCAGAATAAATAAAATAATGCTCTTTTGTAATTTTCAAATAATAAGCAGTAATATATTTAGCTGTTTTTTTCCATAGACCTTGGACTTTTCAAATGGATATTGGGGTTATTGCACAGTTACAGAATATTTCTGCATTGCTCTGAAAGAAAATTAACACTTTAAAATAAACTGCTGCACTATTCATGATGCAGTTGGCAAATGTGAAGAAATAAATACACCAGACCAGCTCTTCAGATTCCCACTGCTTCGTCTCCTGTTTGTACTCTAGTGATAACTGACCAGCAGAAGAGCCCATGGGCTATTTTCTTGCTGTAGTTTGGAACAGACATATATCTGTCCTAAGTGGATTGATGTATAATTGTTTTTTTTTCTTATCCAACACAAGATATAGGTGGTAGATTGGGATTATACAAGGGGAAAGAATGAATGCATTGTAAAGGGAAATTCTTTTGCCTCCCCTTCAGGAGCTCTTCTAGGAACAGCTAGATATGCCTGTCTGCTGCCAGATCCATGGGTTTTTTCCACTGATAGATTGTTTTCAACATAGTTGTTCAGGTGCATTGTTCTGAGATAGTTGTCTCTCACCATGTGACTTCTTTTATTAATTGAGTTTCCTAAACCTGTTACTTTTATTTTTTATAATTTATTACACTGCAGTTTCTGAAAGTAAGACTTGTATGCTATTAAAGGCTAATGCCCTGATATAAATACTTAATGAATGCTTATCATTGTCTTGTATTTGATGTTTCTGATCCATTACCTATTCAGCTCTTACAGTTACTTTTTTTATCTCTCTTTTTTTTCTTGTCTTTTTTTTAATATTTTTTTTATTTTGGTGTGGATATAATTTCACTTGTTTTCTAGAACACTGGAAAATGGCTTTGATGGCACATTAGGGAAATGTGTAGAGTTACAGGAGAGAGGCTATCACTAAAATATTAGAATTAGAATTCATTTTAATTAACCTACCTTGGTTTAAGTTGCTTTCCTTTGGAAAAAAAAAAAAAAATAAAAATCCCACCGTATTCTAATCCCTCCAACCAAAAAGTTGCTATTCCAGTTATTTTGACCTCCTGCTCTTTTAGGAGAAAAAATACAGGGACAAGTGTGATTATCATCCTGAGTCTAAAGTAAGAAATTAAGTAACCTTTGTCTCTGCTCTGTGTGGTTTTGGGAGAGAAGGCTGGGGGATTATTTTCTTGTCTTTTTCTACATCATAAGGAAATGCTGCCATGAGTTACATGGGATGTGGATGAGGAAGAGAGGGTGGTACATGTAGGCAGGTGGAAAATTATTGGGCTGCATTTACAGTGCTAAAGGCCATCTCAGTGAGTGGTCTTTGGGCCCAGCCAGGTTGTGCAGAGTCACTCATGTCCTTTCAAAAAAAGCCATCCCGAGGTTGAGCAGCCTGATGTTGCACATCCAGCCTGGAGTATTTGGCTTAGGTCTCTTTGAGCCAAGGCCTGTTCTCCATCCCCCAAGGGAAAGAAGCACAGAGTCTTCTGCTATCATTTTTGCACTGCCTTTCCCTTCACTGCCCATCCCCACTGCCCCAGCAGGGAGGCCTCCACCATACTGAGTATTGAGAGCAGTCCCTGTTTTGTGCAGACTCACACAACCTGTGCCTGAGCATTGCCTGGGACAGAGCTGGTTGACACTGGCCAGGATTAAATCATAATAGGCAATTGCAGTATGATGCTTGAGCCTGTGCTGGTTTATAATATAAGTCTAACTTTTGAAACAGGTATGCTACCACTGTGGTTTAAGGCAAAAGTTGTACTTTCGGGGAAACTGTTGGTTTAGGGTTCCTGAAACAATATGGCCATTGTCTTCCAGCACATAGGATTCTTGCAGAATAATGCTGCAGGCTCTAGGTTTATGGTACCTAGGATTACATGTTTCAGGTCCATGCTGACCTGGAGCAGGCCCAGGAACTGGTTGTGCCTTTATTTGGGCCTGGGTTTCTGCTTGAAAACAACTAGTTACCTTGCTTACCTTCTTCCAGAAGAAAGCCTAGAGATGACTTGCAGTAACATGAAATGTGATGGTCAAAAAAGGGACATAGAAGGATACCAGCTATCTCTTAATGTGAATAGGTCTTTAGATTTTATGTTAGTTCTGTATTTTTTTTTCCTGTTTTGCTTATTTGCTGAAATTTAAGGGAGAGTAAGGGGGAAGAAACCAATAGGTATGAGCTTGAGTTTTATGGGAAGAAATTATGAGGGATATAAGAGAAAGCTGAACAAATGTCTGACCAAAGTAGAACAGAGTTGCTCCTGTAAAACGTACTGAAATTTATTTCGGGAAGCTGCTGCTGCTTCTACTGATTCTTCTAACCATCTTGCTTATCCTGTCTGTGTTCATAGAATCATCATAGAATCATAGAATCATAGGGGTTGGAAGGGACCTCGAAAGATCATCTAGTCCAACCCCCCCGCCAGAGCAGGGTCACCTAGAGTACATCACACAGGAAGGCGTCCAGGCGGGTTTTGAATGTCTCCAGAGAAGGAGTCTCCCTGCTTGTTTCATATTTCTTTTTTCCTATTAAAGATCTTCTAAGGGATCTCTCCTCTTTTTATTCTGAGGTGGCAGAAGAATAAACATGGAGGTTGTATTACCCTGATTTGACTTCCTTTGCCTCGTCCTGCAAGAGCTATTGCTCACCCGGTGCCACCTCTGCAGCAAGCCACTGTTGCCTTGCAGCTCAGGAACACTCTGTCCATGGTGGGTTGGAAAGTAGAATCACTTGGGGAAGATGTATAAATTGTGGTATTTACTGAGGCTAGTTCTTTTCATGCTGTTCCAGTTGACTTTTACTAATTTTTCTTTTCCACATTTGTGATCTGATATCAGTGAAATGAGTATCGTGCATGTTTGTTTCCTCTTTGATACTATGGATGCAGTCTGGCTTTCAGGCATATTTGCCATGTTGTTTACATTGCCCAGCTCAGACAATATGTGTCAGAGTGTTTGTTTCTGTTTTGGTGGGGGGTTTTTGTTTGTTTTTAAGAAATTAGGACCATGTCCTCATCTCTTTTTATGAAGGGAATGAACCTGGTTGAAACGCAATTAGCTTGTTAATTTTTTAAATTTTTTTTTAATTCAGCAATATTATCATTGGATATCTGTACAAAATTTCACATCTGCAATCATCTCTAAGTATGGCAATTAAAGAAAAAACATTTTTGGTGGAAATCAGGTGGAAAGAGAAGTTCTCCTTTTTATAACTAAACATAAATTTCTGGTAGTCACTGTAGCCTCACTGCGAATGGGTTGATGTTAGGAGTCAGCTGCTGCTGCCATCTAGAGATGGCACGGAGTAAAAAGGAGCATGTTGGGTTCTTCACGAGTGTTGCAAAGGACATGGCAGCACACTGCAGTTCAGAGGGGGAAGCCAAAACAGGGATCTCGTCCCACTAAGTACAGAGTTTTAAACCATCGTTTTTATATTTTTGGGTTAGATTTTTACAGGTTCACAGAACATACGCTACTGATCATTGCCTTGCTATGAATTCTGATGTTGAAGTGGAGAGCAAATCAAAAGAAGCTCTCCTCAGTAGCCATGGTTTTAAACGTGAAGAACTGTTACATGCAGAGCTAGCAGAAAGTTTGGAAAAATGAAACTATCTCATTGCCTTGTGTTTTTTTTCATATACTTGCAAGTTTTTGAATGGTTCTTCTGTTTCATACAAGGTAAATGCAGTTAGATCAGTGCATCTTGTACGGTTGTTATTAAACAAAGAATTTAAGCAGATGTAATTGCTGGGTGTTGGTTATTGCAAACAGTTGAAATCTCACTGCTATTTAGACCAGCTGCTTTTCTGTAGTTTATTTTATATTGAACAATTTTGGTAAAATTCAAAACTTGTGTGTTCCCTCAGTATACCATTTTGTCTGAAAGCCCAATCTTTTACTGTCCTTTTTACTGTATCTTTCTCCTGGTTGTTGATCTACTGTTATGGCTGTTCACTGGGAGAGAAATACAAGTAGTAGCTTTGATTAGCACATGTTCTCCTGTGCTGTGTGCTGTAGAGAAGAAAGGAGATTCACCTCTCCCTTAAGAAGATTTAGAGTCCTTTGGGACTCTAGCTACCCCAGGGCTTTACTGGGACTTCAGCTAAGCATAACTGATGTCTTACCACATATGTACAAGGCTGCAGGAGACCTCATTTTCCAGACAATGGTACTTCAGTATGTTTTAGTATGTGTTTCTGAGTTGTGATTCTGTCCTCTGCCATGTTGTACTATTTTGTTATTTTTCATATCTGATTTGCTATCCAGGAGCACACTTATTTATGCTTAAATATTATTATTATGGTTATTACATCCCATTGAATCAGAGATTTTAATAATTTTTCTTCTGGTTGAAAAGGTTTGTCTTGTGCTGCTGAACTGAAGTTTGTAATCTTCTTAAGGTCTTTCTTTAAAAAAATAATTCCTGTGTTTACCTTGGAGGTTTTCAGCATTTTCCAGTGTATTATATACTGCCAATTTTGGTGCTGGTATTCACATTGATTTCCAGATCACTAAGAATCTCAAGATAAGGCTACTACTCACTGGATGTTGTGATATGTCAATGAACTTCTTTTCCATCCTCTGCTTTCTATCATGTGTTATTATTCTGTTCGTAGCCACTCATATTCTGATCAATGTGTCATGATATGCATGAAATTTTGCACTAGTTTTAAGATCCTACAAAAGTAGTATTTCAGTATATGAGGACTTTTCCATAGTGATAGATTTAATTTTCATAATATACTCTAGTTTATCTACATTAAGTTTAATCATGCCTTTAACATTCTGGATTGGTTTATGAGTATGTAAAAGATTCTCTGGAATTTTTTACTGTTGGAATACAGGCTTGTGTTCTGCATAAGCCAGGGCATTCTGTGATGAGATTTTGTTTTATTATCCAGCAGATATTTGGGTGTTCTGTTCTTAATTTTCAGTGAATTCTTAGAAGATTTTTAGTTTTCCTACATGGTCTTCTGATCTTCAGTAGATACTATTTTTCTTTTTCATTTTCAAATCATTCTGTTTCCTTACTTAGAGGAGTTCACTGCTACAAAATTTTACTATGTCTAGTTTGTTTTGTTTGGTTGTCTTTTTTTGTTTGGTTGTTTTTCTTTTTTATTATGTAGGCTTAAATTTTCAAATTACATTCTTTTGCAATGTAAATATGGTACTTTCAGTGGGCAATGTAACAGACTTCACCTCCTCTTGCGCTTTATGAAACAAAAGGGTGCAATTTAGTTAGTAACTGTGTTGTCTGATCTGGTATCAAATTCCTTGTGACCAGGTATCTGCAGTGGCTTTAACATCTGTATGAATGGTAGCTGGGTCATCATGTGTTCCTATAGCCTCCATAAAGTAGCTGCATCTTTGTCTCAAAAGATAATGGTGACAGTACCCTGGAGCTGCTTTTGAAATGGGATTGCAGGAAAGCGTAATAGGCAATCACATTTTGTGTGGAAAGGAAGTTATTTTTTTCAAGCTAAAGCCATTGCTTATACAGGGCTTCTTCATCCGACTGGCGGATCAGTTAATATAGTCCACTGTAGATTAAAGTGACTGCTGAATTTTTAAAGTGCTGCTTCATCCGTTGACATTTTGTAATTCACTTCATTGCTTAAAAAGGAAGTCTCTATATTCAAACCGCAGTCATTGGATTTTCATGTGATGAAGTTAAGAACTTTATGTTTATCACATGCTTTTAACCTGCCTTTTGGGAACCTAAATAGAGGAATGCTCCTGAATTTCAATATATAGGGAATGTTTTTATGTTATCTGGATTTTCTTTTAAACTCTTCCAATTTACAGTGAACATTGCAGCTGTTCACAGTGTTCTGTAATGGTTATGTTACCTTGAGACTTAAAAAAGCACAACCTTCCTTTTCCCATTTTTTATGCTTTCAAGAGTCTTTGCCTATTTGACCAGTGTGCTGTGGGACTTGGCTATGCATCATAACTCCAGGTCTGTAATTTTTCTAAGATACCATGTTTCGTCCTGTCAATATGGAGTTCTTTCTTTGTAGCTAGAAATACAGCTTTACAAAGTACTCCCTTTAAGTATAGCATTTTAAGAGATTCAGATAATAGTTTCTAGTTGCTGGCTTTCCTCGTTATCATTTGCTGTGTTGTCAGAAGACATCATCAGTAATGACTTGGCATTTTCTTGAAGGTGATTTTTAAAAGTGTGAAATGGTATGGGACCAGTAACCTGTCATGACAGATCACTCTTACAAATGCCCTTAATAGAACTCCCTGTTTGCTGTTATATTCTGAGATTTACTGATTTGCCTATTCCTAATGCATTCTAATCCATAACATATTAATGATGTTAATTTTGTATCATTCTTGCTTTGAAGTCCTGGAGTGGTGCTCTGCAAGCTAACATAGAAAAAATATTTTTCACAGAAGTCAAGTGGGATAGTTTGCTTAAAACTAGGTGTAAATAAAAGATGGCTGTAGATTATATGCCTGAATATTTTGTTTGAACACACAATTGTGAGTTTTTATTAGTATAAGCAAAGTTACTCTAAAAATTCCTAACATATATTTAAGAAACATGATACTGTATTGATACATGATACAAAAAACATGGAGAGAGTTGATATTTAAAGAAAATTGTTCCCGATTTTACCTTATATAATTTTCTCAATTAAGAGGAACAATTTTTCTAGATTTAAGTTAGTTGTAGAAGAATTTGATTTGAAAAGACCTGTTATTTAAGGTTTGAAATAAACTTGGCATATTTACTCTGCAAGTTTAAAAAGAAACAATATGATCACAGTGTGTAAAACAATTTCTAATAAGGTACTTATAGTAAGAGGTGTTGGAGAACTTGTAGTTGAATTTAAGTTCACATTAAAGTTCAGCCCCTGTTTATTATAATTATTACTACTAATAGTAATTACTAATAGTTACTAATTAATAGTTATAATAATATTAATAGTCCAGGAGTTGGGCTTGATGATTATTATGAGTCCCTTTCAACCTGATGTATTCTATTATTCGATTGCTTTATAATATAGTTGTGTTTTGGGGTTAATTTTTGTTTGAGTGGTTGGTTGGTTTTGCTTTGCTTTTTGGTGGTGTTTTATTTTTGTGTGTGGGTGTGTGATTTCTTGTTTTGTTTTTTATAAACAGATAATTTGTAATTGTGGACACTTGTGGCAAAATACATATCCGGAAAAAGTGCAAAATTTTGTTTCCTGATATATGTGGTATTCATAACTCCTGGTAGGCTTTTGCATCAGTATGGATACAAGATTAATAAGGAAGCAGCTCTATTCTCAGTTGGTATTCAGTTCTCTGTATTGAGCAGTGATGCTGTGGATTATTTCAAGTCCGTGTACTGTTTCAAGTCCAAGCTAAAGTTTATTACCAGGTGGCAGGAATGAGGGATATAAACATTTTATGGACAACAGATACAGATAAGTGGAGGAATTTATCTCATGCACTGTATACTTGTTTGGCTAAGGGGCAGAGCCTTTAGTAATTCCTCTGTGCTGATGGTAATGGACAATTAAAAACATAGAAATTACTACAAAGTAATTACTTCAAAGAGTGAATAACCATAACTTCCCATGCCCAAAGTATAAAGTCACTTCTCAAAAATGTTGCAGTGCAAATTTTTCTTCTGTGTTGTGGATGAAAATCATAGAAGAGTGAGGTGCAGCAGGAAAAAACCTGTTGGTTCTCCTGGTCTCCGATTACTAAATTACAGGTAGTCTGTTTTACTTATATTAAAGGGTTATTCCATTTGCATGGCATTTTCAGAATGCTATTATTTTATAAGTTAAATAAATATGTCATAGAGATACAAATACAATTTGTACAAATTTGTACAAATACTATTTGTTACCAATATATCCTCATTGGCTGTTGAGGGAAAGATAGAAGCTATAACCTATTTTGCTTGGATATACTTTCCCCCCAAATAGTCTTGTCAGATGAAACAAACCTGCTAAGGTCCTTAGATTTAAAAAATATTTGCACAGAGCCTGATACTTACCTCAGTTACAGCTATCATATTCAGGCCACTAAAGTCCACAGGATTGTAGAAGGCAGTGAGGAGAGAATCAAGTCCATAAATATCTTGGCTGTATTGTCTGGTGCTGGGGTTCTTTTTAGTTAAAGAAAGCTTTTAGGTTGCAGGAAACAGATGGGTATCATTTGGGAAAGATAGAAATGAAATAATATATTCTGGCAAATTTTACTGAAGTAAGATTTAATGACATACATTGCAATCATGGTTATTCTTCTAATGAATAGAACTTGTAATACAGTTTAAAAATTCTTCCTAGGAATATGTTTTCTGTGTAAGTGGGCTTAATAAAACATATTTGCCACTAGATTGCCTTTTTTTTTTTTCTTTAGATTCCTGTAAAAACAAACTTAAGTGAAATCTGATAAACCTCAACCCTGAAATTATTTTTAAACAAAGTTTTGCTGGTGACAGCTTATTTTCTTAAGTAAGCAGATTCCATATGTGGTATTAAGTAAATAATTTTGTGATTTGATAGTGGCGTATTGGGGTGAGACATCCTGTAATGTAACTATGTCTGAAGTTATTTACTGTTACTCCTCTGCCAAATTGTGATTGTTTAGTCTGCTAACACTTGTACTAAAGGTTTTTCTGGGTAGTGGTTAGCAGTTGTTTTCAAAGCAAATGTTAAATCTGAGAAGACATGCCTTCAAAAAAATTCCTGTTCTGGCAGAGGAACTTGATTTGTGTTCTTGTTCAGTGTTCCTTTACTGTTTTTAGTATGGCTGTTGAAATCTATACCTTATATGATCTCATTGTACTGCCTGCATTTCATTAATGAGTGACTCTGTTTAGGACTTGGGGAGTGAAATATTTTTCATATGACACTAACCAATGTGAGAGCAGTGCACCAGCTGCAAAAACCACAGACCATCTGATTTTGCGGCTTTTGAGGGTGTGAAAAGTTCAATTGCTTATACTAGAGCTTATATCTGTATATTATACCATGTGGAAACGGAACTACTGTAGACTTGGAAGAAAAAAGAGAAAACCAAGTTCTTCAGCCATGATCCAAATAAAGATGAAAAATATGTATCTTACAATGTGGATGAATTAATATTACTACATGGCATTAAATTTTTTTGAGAGAATATAATAATGTATTCTACAAATTTTGCCGTGTAACACTACTTGTGAAGAAAGATGATGAATGTGGAAATGGTAAAGTTGGTGGGTTTGGTTCTTAAAGCTTAATGTGCTTTTGAAAGTAGTGGCTTTGTAACTGCTTCATCTATATAAATCAAATAAAAAAGTAAAGATATTTACCTTTCTGTATTGAGATTCAGCCCTTCCCTTGTCTAGAAAGTGAAAAATCACTCCTTTAGAGTTTGGGTGGGCACTACCAAGATTACCCAGAATGCAAGCTAAAAATGGATGGAGAAATCTGTATTTCAGTCATAACTTCATAAATTTAAAAGTCATTTCAAATTTGCTAAGTCAAAATATGATCAATCATACTAATTGTAACTTTTCTGTGTTTCCTCCTGTTGTAGAATAAAAGTATAAGCAACTATCTGTGTGGTAATGTGTCAGACACATTAGCAAATAGTCTAAGGTTGCTCTTTTAAGTGATCAAGTAAAAAATAATCAAAATAAATTGAAGGGTTTTTACCATTCTTTGATAAATTCTATGATCAATTTTCTGTGTGTTCTTTGATACAGTGAGGTTTATTGTCAGTAGAATGGGTTGCAAATATAAATCCTTTGCTTTTCCATAAAGCCAAAACAAGAGTAAACACCAGTCTTCGGTTAGGCATTGACCAGCCAGTAGTCACTGTGTTACTATTTTATGTCACATGTGAGGTTACCACAGTAGTAAGCGGTTTCAAATTATTCTGAGGAGTTCATGTGTGTTTTCTGCAATAAGTGTGCCTGAGATTTCAAAAGTGAAGAAGCCAAGTAGCTTTTGAGTGTTTCTAATGAAAAATCACCAATCTTTTATCATAAGCACGTCAGCAAGATTTTATTCACAATGTATCAGCAATTTTTAGAAATATTTTTAACTATTCTCTCAAAGTGACAGAGAAGCAAACAGTAAAAGCTGTAGCCAAACACACACCCTTCCCCAGCTTACACTGTTTGGGTCATTCAGTCAGGGAACACAGTAAATTTAATTATTTATACCCTGAGCCCAACAGTACAGAATAACAAGTTCCAAATAGCAAAAACAATAGCAACCAGCTATTAATCTGAGCTTTATTTTAACAGACAGGTCCATGAGTTTAGTAAAATATAATTCCCTTCTGTGAATAAGCATAAACACAAAGTAGGGCTAAATTTGTCATATACTTCGTTCACTGTGACTCATCCTTTCAGCCCTATATATAGGTTCTGCCATGACTGAGAAAGTGCTTTTTGTTGACAATAAGCCTCAACAACAGGTTTTTCTTAACCACTGTTGAATACCGCTTAACTGCTAGCGATGGAGCTGCTATTCAGAGTGCAGTTATGAAAACCATGTCTGAGAATGTATTCCACTCATAATGAGGATCAGATGTAAGAGTAAGTATATGAGTATATTGCCAACACAGAAAGAAAGAGAAAAAAAAAAAAAGCTTTTAGCTCTTGTGTCAGTTAAAAAATTTTGATATTTAAATAGTTTCATGAAATCACAAGTTGGCAACCTCAAATTTTGATATTTGGTGTTTATATATTAGGAAGGCTTTTAAAATACGTACTTCATCTGATTTTTGGGCTCAGAACCTCTTAGTATTTACGCTTTCAAACTTTTAATTTGTACAAATGAGAACTCTAAATTTGTATATTTTTTTAAAGGGGGAATTATTTTAAAATGTTTAGATTCCATCAGTTGAAGCTTTAAGGAAAAAAAAAAAAATAACATTGCAAGATTTCAAATAAGCCTGAAGTATCATATCCAAAATTAAGTTGTGAAAATTAAATGAGTTTATGTACATCAATAGGTGTAATGGTCTGGCTATTGAAATTCATTGGAGGCTTTTGCCGCTGAGTTCAATGAAGCTGCATTTTTTTTATCTTCTTAATCCTTTTGCTTTTACCATCATATCCAGCGGTAATCTGCTTGTCCCATGTCTCTGAATCTGTGCCTTGGAATAGGAGTGCTTTCTCTGTTTGATGATTTGTGAGTCGGTTTAGGGGAGAGAGATGCTGGACTATCAAACTAACACTCAAAGAGGCAGCAGGGTTGTTATAAAATTAAAATTATTTTTCCTTTTCACATATTGAAGCTAAGGAGATTGAAGTTCATTGATTGGGACTCAAAGTCATCAAAGTATGTGACATGTAAAAGACTAAAACAAGGTGTTTGTAATAAATGTGTAATTATAAGTGGTGCTTAAAATGACTGATTGTTCTTACCTCAATGAAATCCTAGTCTGGTGATGTTGGAAATTTTGCAGTTAAGGATTACTCTGTTATTTACTTAAATCTATGCTACTATCCCAATGTAATTTTTGCCCTAGGTTGAATCTCCACAGAGTCAAAAAACATTCCCAAAGTTAGATCTATTGCATGCTAAGAGAATTAATAAAATACAGAATTTGAATTTATCTAATCTTAGGAATAATGGGGAAAAAAATATTTCTAATAAATACTTACGTGCAAGGGATATAATACCACCAGTAAACAATTTAGGCAGACATTTTTCATTTATATAAGTAAATAATTTGTAAGTTTTACATGTCATAATTTTCATTAAAAGTTGATTAATTGAATAATGAATACTAACTTTTTTTTGCCTTTAAAAATAATTTCTTGATGTGCTACACATATATTTTATACATGCTAAAGAATAGGAAAAATAAATAGGCAAAAACCTTTTCGGCATTCATTACAGGATTTTCTTTTCTGTTCTTTTAAAGCATAATGAACATAATTTTAGAACCTCATAGAACTATTTTAAAATCAATAACAGTTATTTTTAGATTTGGTTAAAAAAGTGACTCTTCTATTAAAAGCACTTGAGCATGTCTTCAATATTCTTGGTTAGAAAAATACATGAAGGAAAAATAAGGCAGCTAGAGACCTTGTCTGCAATGTTAAGATCAAGTATCACACACACAGAATCACAGAACGTTAGAGGTTGGAAGGAACCTTGAAATATCATCTAGTCCAACCCCTCTGCCAGAGCAGGATCCCCTAGAGTAGGTTACACAGGAATGCGTCCAGTCAGGTTCTGAATGTCTCCAGAGAAGGAGACTCCACAAGCTCTCTGAGCAGCTTGTTCCACTGCTCTGTCACCCTCATAGTGAAAAAGGTTTTTCTCATGTTTACGTGGAACCTCCTGTGTTCCAGCTTGCACCCATTCCCCCTTGTCCTATCACTAGACATCACTGAAAAAAGCCTGGCTCCGTCTTCCAGACACTCGCTCTTAACGTATTTGTAAACATTGATGAGGTCACCCCTCAGTCTCCGCTTTTCCAAGCTAAAGAGACCCAGCTCCCTCAGCCTTTCCTCATAAGGGAGATGTTCCACTCCCTTCATCATCTTCGTGGCTCTGTGTTGGACTTTTCAAGCAGTTCCCTGTCCTTCCTGAACTGAGGAGCCCAGAACTGGACACAACAGATGCGGCCTCACCGATGCAGAATAGAGGGAGAGGAGAACCTCTCTCAACTTACTAAGCACACCCTTTCTAATACACCCCAGGATGTCATTGGCTTTCTTGGCTACAAGGGCACATTGCTGGCTCATGGTCATCCTCCTGTCCACCAGGACCCTCAGGTCCCTTTCCTCTAAGCTGTTCTCCGACAGGTCAGTCCCTAACCTGTACTGGTACATGGGCTTGTTCTTCCCCAGATGCAAGACGCTATGCTTTCCCTTGTGAAATTTCATTAAAATTTTCCCTGCCCAACTCTCCATCCTGTCCAGGTCTCACTGAATGGCAGCACAGCCTCTGGTGTGTCAGCCACTCCTCTCAGTTTAGTGTCATCAGCAAACTTGCTGACAGTGAACTCTGTCTCCTTATCCAGGTAACTGGTGAATATATTGAATAGTACTGGTCCCAGTACCAAATCCTGAGAGACTCCAACTAGATTCTGTCCCATTGACCACAACTCTCTGACTTCTTTCTTTCAACCAGTTCACAATCCACCTCACTACGTGATCATCCAGACCACACTTCCTCCATTTAGCTGTGAGGATGCTGTGGGAGATGGTGTCAAATGCTTTACTGAAATCAAGATAAACCGTATCTATTGCACTACCATTATCTATCCACCTGATTATGTGCTCATTAAAGGCTATCAGGTTGGTCGAACATGACTTCTCCATGGCAAAACCATGTTGACTGCTCTTAATGACCCTCTTATCCTTGATGTGACTAGAGACAGCACTGAGGATAAGTTGTTCCATCATCTTTCCAGGGATAGAGTTGAGACTGACTGGTCCGTAGTTACCCAGGTTCTCCTTCTTACTCTTTTTGAAGATTGGAGTGACATTTGTTTTCCTCCAGTTCTCAGGCACCTCTCCTGTTCCCTACAACTTACCAAAGATGACGGAGAGTGGCTTAGCAATGACTTCTGCCAGCTCCCTCAGCTCTCGTGGGTGCATCCCATCAGGACCTATGGATTTATGGATGTCCAGACTACTTAACTGATCCCTAATCCAGTCCTCATCAACAAGGCAAACTCCCCCTTTTTCTTGACTTCCTCTGGGGCCTCAGAGGTCTATGGCTCCTGAGGAGAGTCTCCATCAGTAAACACAGAGACAAAGAAGGCATTCAGTACCTCTGCCTTCTTTGCATCCTCTATCACCAGGGCACATCCAATGAAGTGAAGTGACTAATATTAATACAATTCCAAAATTCTGAATTCTGTTTCTGAATGAATAGATGATAGTATTATGAGTCCACAAATAAACCTCCGCAATTTGTTTGCTCTTATTTTCCACTTTTCTAAAATTAACACCAAATAAATTGAAATAGCAGATTCACTAAGTCCAAGTTAGTATTTCATAGGTGCAAATCAGACTACAAATGTACTTGTTGAATTAATTGCTGTCTCTCAAATAATTTATTTTGTTACATTAACATTACACTTCTAGATAATCTTGTTTTTATGAAGCATTCACAGATCTTTTCCCCATACATCTCACTAATCTAGCATCACTTTAGTATAAGTTGTTTTGCTCTGTGATCAGATACTCTTTGCTTTTATTATGCATCCCTGCTTCATTCTAGGAGAATAAAACATAATAAAGATGACATGTTAATATTGCTGCCTAGCTTCTTAATTTTTTTATTCACAATATCCACTTTGTATAGTTTTAGATTTTTTTTAATTGTTATTTTAATTTTAGTTGTATGAGGAGTGAATTTTTGAGGCACATGTCCCAGTCATCCCTGCTGATATACCTGGGTTTACATTGGAGACATTGGCTTGTGTAGATTGTATGCCTTTTAAAAAAAACAACTAAGGTGAAATATGGTCTCCAAGACATGTCATATGGGCTCTGTCATGTACAGAACATCCAAGACATTGGACCAGACTGAAGTAAAATCCACCAAGAATTATATGAAGTGGATGATGTACCTGCAGTATGGGTCATATTTGTCTGCTCTTGTTGCTTTTTTACTTGTTAACATGGATATCATTTATGAAAATACCAGTGATTGCTTGAGATATGTTTGTCATGAAGTGGAGACTTTGATATGGTCATGCAAACAGAAACTAATGTTTCAGCCAGAATAATACATGTATCGCAAGTACACCTGTTTTTAAAGATATTTTTTAAGATTATAAAATAATTCTCAAGAATGTAGAAGTGCAGTTAGTGCAGTCCTGATTTGGTCCTTTTGTGCATATAAGCGTCATTTAGTCACATAATGTTCTTCAGGGCTCCTTTTTGCATTCAGTTCTCATAGCATTTACTGACCATTCAATAAGAAGCCATCCAGTATTCTAGTTCAGTATCAGAAGCTTTTGACGATTTCCCTTGTTTATGGCAAATCATTCAAGCTGCTGTGATGAGCTTTTCAACATTACTATTCACTGTAGTTTGTAACTGCTTTTGAAACATTTCCAAAATAATTTCAATAGTCATTTGAGGGATGGATATTTATTATTTGTGTTCTGTGGATGGTAGACTAAGACACAGAAGAATCTCTGATCTAATCTTTTTTGGAATACTGAGTGTACAAAAACTTTGTCCAGAACACAGCTTTTATTGACATACTGTCATGTCAAGCACATCAGACTGATGTTTATAAATTAATGTCAGCCTGAGCGAAAAAAGAAGTTCAGCACTTGTTTAGTATCACACAAAAAACCTCTGTGATAAAGTTGGAGTTAGTCCAATACTCCAGAATACCATTAAACTGACTTTGTTATGTCTGTTTCTCTGTAGAAGTGAGTGATTGTGCAGGGTCAAAGCAGAGACCCATATCCCTACCCATGGTCTGTCACCAACAATGGCCATGCTAGGGAACAGCATATGCTAGGAAAGATAAATGAGCATATCGAACAGGTGGAGTATTTTCATAACTCAAGGACTTCCTGACTCAGAGAAGATGCTTGATTTCAGTTGATATTATTTCCTCTCCCCCAATTTTATCCTAGGTTTTGGGTGTTGTTTATTTTTGTAATTCAGGTGGCCTCTAGCATCCCAGAGCATCTTACATCAAGGAATTATGTGACTGAACCTATGCTCTCTAAAGAACCACCTGCTTTGATACATTTTTAAGTTGACCTCAACATAGTTTGAGACTGTCTTACATTCATACAGAGGGAGACAGTGGACAGTCATCCCTTGCTTATCTTTTCCTTGTGACAATTTTTTTTTACATATTTTATATGTTCTCTCAATCATCTCTTCTGCAGAATAATGAGTAATAGTCAAATTAGTCAAAACTATTGCATTTGATCACACTGGTCTTTTTACACTCGTTTTCCAGTTGTACAATATCTTTGGAATTGGGGCAGACAGAGCCTGCACACAGATGCAAATGCATCGTATCTGCTGTATTAATGATCTGTTTTCTTCTGGTTTTGTTTATAACATTTGATAATACTAGATTTGGTGTTTTCATCACGGTTTCGACATGTTGGTTTTGTTCAAATCTCCTTGATAGCCCAGTACCTGATTCTTTAGTGGTTCTTGGTCATCAATGTCTGTCATTATGTAGATAAAATTGGGATAGGTTTTTATATCAATGCATCACCTTACCTTTATCTGTGTTGAATATTGTTCACTATTTTGTTGTCCAGTCACTCAGTCTTATTAAGTCCTGCAATTTCTGACACTGGGCCCTATTTTAAATTTAAAATATCTTAATGCAATTTAATTTTACTAATTTTAAATTATCTCCTTTTCCATCTTTTATCCAGTTGTTTATCTACACAATGATCTTATATTTTTTCCTATGGGCAACCAATTTCTTTGTGCCTTGTTAAAGTTTGCTGTTTAATGCTGTTTAAAAGTACCTTTCAGTTCAGTTATACAACTGGTGAATTAATGGGCATTTACTTTAGCCTGAGCTGGGACGCTCTGTTGCCTCCCCTAATTTGAATTGAATAGTTTCTCTCTTTACTCTGGTGCTTCCAGATCTATTTACCCCTCTTGAATAAGGGCATCTTCATGCAGGTAGCTAAATTTAGATGTCTCTGTTTTGATCTATCTTTCACTTTATTTTTTATTTAGGAACTGTGATGTGGTGCAGTATTCTTAAGATACATACAACTCAACTGAGCATGTACAGTCTTCAGTTTTTTAGAATTTAATCAACCTTGTGTAGATTTTCACCTTTGCATGGATTTTCTTTTTAGAAGAGCTAGCTTGTCTGGTAGTATGGTATTAGGTGAACTTGATACATATATTTATATAAAAATATACTTGGAAACATACAGCTTTCTGTTTTTTAAATGGACTTGGAGCCTACTTCCTGCAAAATTTTATAGCAGTCATGGATGAACTAAAATTTTAAAATGTTCCACTTGAACTGAAATCAGTTATTTTGCTGACAGAATTAAAATAAATACTGAGTTTGAACTCAGTTAGAAATGTTTTCATTTAACCTCAAATGTCTAATTTGTTATCTTTCAAAATCCTGAGAAAGATAAATTAATTGGTACACCCTGTATTTAGGGGTGAACAGGAATTATTAACTGACTTAACTGCGATACACAGGTAATTTTAACAGACTTTTGTCTGTCTAGGAATTATATCTTTTTGGCAAATAGCAGGATGGAATAGCAAAGCTTCTGTCTGTTCCCTTTGTGAAACATTAATTAGCTTTTGAACTCTACTTATTTCATACATAACTGGTTTGATTTATCCTTTCTTTCTGAGGGTAGGAAAAAATACTACATTATGTACCTGTTAAACTTTAACATACAGAGGACAGTTAAACAAATGAACAAGGAATACATTAATAAAACTTAATTAAATAAGAAAAGAATAATGAAGAATAAGATAGTTGGTCAAATACCATCCAAATATAGTGCAGAAGAAGGGCAGTTTGTCAGAAACAGGTATCAGAAACTGACTTTAAGAAACCCAAGACTGAATTAATCTTACCTAACTTCAGATGCTCAATATAGGTGCTTAGATCTGAGAGCATCATCTAGACAGTCAATATAGTCAATGGAAAGAAACAGACATTTCTAAAGGACTCATCTCAGCCCTTGACTGATCTCTAAACTAGTTTTGGTGGCTCAGGATGTAAAAGAGTTAGTAGTTCTTCGAGCTAGATTGTGACATGACTGCCTGCATTATGGAACATCTACCACCTCCTAAGTACAGAGAACAGAATTACTTTGTTTTAAGAATATTTTTTTTATTAGTCACTTTTCCTCTTACAAATATCATGAACATGTATGTTATTCTGCTTGTATATTCTGATCTGATTTATAAATTTGTTTAACTTTTTGCACAGGTAGTCTAAGTAAAGCATTACACTTCCATAATTGCTTTAAAATGAACATACACATGTTCAAATAATTCAGCTTTAGATCTTTACTTTTGTGGTAGAGGTATGTTTCATACCCAATTAGACATGAAAATGAAAAGATGTACATAGATGCTTAGTGGCACACAGGTAGGGTATATTAATTGAGCTAATTTGTCTTTGAAATACTGGGTTAATCAAATTTGTTATGCTAGTAATGCTTGTAAATCAGAAAATAATTGCTTAATTGTAAATTACATATTGATTAAAGCTCACATGTGATTTCAAGGGATGACTATATTTAGGTTTGCACAGTATATCCTTCTACTGAGAAAATGTTAATTTATTCTAGATTTTGGAATGAAAGTTTCTGGCACATGATTCCAGCATGGTGACTGGAGGTTCACTGAGTGACTTTACTTGAAAATGAATTCCATATTCTTTTACAGTTTTTCTCAGACGTTTCCACAAGTTATTTACAAAATAAGAACAAATGGTGCACCAGTACAGGATAGGAGGTGATCCGCTAGAGAGCGGCTCTGTTGGAGAAGGGCCTTGGAGTCCTGGTAAGCAATTAGTTATCCATGGGACAACAATGTGCCCTTATGGCCAAGAAGGCCAGTGGTATTTTGGGGTGCATTAAGAGAAGTGTCTCCAGCAGATCGGGGGAGGTTCTCCTCCCCCTCTACTCAGCCCCGATGAGACCTCACTTGGAGTATTGTGTCTAGTTCTGGGCTCCCCAGTTCAAGAGGGACAGGGATCTACTTGAGAGAGTCCAGTGGAGGGTTACAAGGATGGTTAATAGACTGGAACACCTGCCTCATGAGGAAAGGCTGAAAGACCTTGGGCTTTTCAGTCTAGAGAGAAGACTGAGGGGGGATCTAATTAATGTCTATAAATACAGGAGGGCTGGGAATCAAGAAGGCAGGGACAACCTCTTTTCACTTGTGCCCTGTGATGGGGTGAGGGACAATGGATTCAGACTCGAGCACAGGAAGTTCCATCTCAACGTGAGGAAGAACTTACTTACTGTGAGGGTTGCAGAGCACTGGAACAGGCTCCTCAGAGAGGTTGTAGAGTCTCCTTCTCTGGAGACTTTCAAGACCTGTCTAGATGCCTTTCTGAGAGATCTGCCCTAGTTTGTTTTGGTCCTGCTCTGGCAGGACAGTAGGACTCAATGCTCTTTGGAGGTCCCTTCCAACCCCTAACATTCTGTGATTCTGTTATTCTGTTACTACAAAAAATCACAGCTTTGAAAAAATTGTTTTGCTTTCAGGTAGACTAGTAAGAAATTATATATTGCTATGCTTTTTTTTTTTTTTTAAAAATAAAAATTACTATTAAATGCTAGTTTCTTTTTCAGTATTACGCTGGTGGATTACATTGAAAATAGGTTTGTTTTGGAAGGTTTCGATCTTTGATCTTGTTTTGATCTTAAACAGTACCAATTTACATATCCAAAATGTCTGAAGGTTGTTGTATTCTTTTTCCATTGTGGTTAAAGAAAATCCAAAGTTTTAAATAGGTTTCATCTTGTCACAGTTTTTTTTTTTTTGCTGATCAGCTATTTCATCCTGATTAAAGAGCAATATAAAGAACACAAAACCAACCTTGTACATGGAGAGTTTTTACTTAATATCCAAAACTACAATATCAATGTTATTGACAAATAATTTAAGTGTAACTGTCAGTCCATGAAACGTATCATCTACAGAAAAGTAAGTTCTGAGCCAAATTCAGCCTTCTTCCTTAGGAATGAAATCTCTGACAGTTTATGTTTACTGATAATTCATATAACGCTAGGAGTGAGTGATTGTTTTTTTCACATGGTTGGTTAGAAATTCCATTGATTTAATACGATGGTGTTCCTAACTAATAATGTATGTAATGATACAAGACTAACCAGGGGACATAATCCAGGAAATCCATAAGAATATTATCAAAATCAGAATATGTCAGCAGAAGCGAGCAATGGAGGCATTGGGATTGTGGTGTCCCAGGGAGTGTGAAAGAATACGTGTGATAAATAGGCTTTTGGGAGCACAGGATCATGGAAGACACTGCTTGAGAGCAACCAGTAAAATAATAAACAGAGACTAAACCCGACATTGTTCTTTTTGTCTTAAAATTAAAGGAAAAATTTATTGGAGTCATTGCTTATAGCTGGTTTAAAGTAACAATAAACTCTTTGCCTGGAAGATTTTATCAGGCTGGCATGTGTGATACAGTTGTGGGGGTCTATTGCAGACCTGATCAGGACGAAGTTGATGAGGCTTTCTACAGGCAGCTGAAAGCAGCCTTGCAATTACAAGCCTTGGTCCTCGTGGGGGATTTTAACTACCCAGATATTTGCTGGAAGGCCTACACAGCCAGCCATTCACAGTCTAGGAGGTTCCTCCGGTGCATTGATGATAACTTCTTAATGCAGATGGTGGACAAACCAACTAGGAGAGGAGCACTGCTGGATCTTGTACTCACCAACAAGGAGGGTCTTGTTGAAGCAGTGATGGTCAATGGCAGCCTTGGCTGCAGTGATCACGAGATGGTGAAGTTCAGGATCCTGTGTGGGAGGAAGAGTACCTAGCAAGACCACAACCCTGGACTTCCGCAGGGCCAACTTTGGCCTCCTCAGTCGATTGTTAAGGGAAGTCCCATGGGACAGGGTGCTAGGTGGTAAAGGGGCTCAAGATAGCCGGTCAACATTCAAGGACCACTTCTTGCAGGCGCAGGATCAGTGTGTCCCAATGGGTAGAAAATCTAGTAAGGGAGCTAGGAGACCAGCGTGGTTAAAAAAGGAACTGCTGGGCAAACTCAAGTGGAAAAGGAAAATCTATAGATCGTGGAAGGAGGGGCTGGCCACTTGGGAGAAATACAGGACTGTTGTCAGAGGATGTAGGGGGGCAATTAGGAAAGCTAAGGCCTCCTTGGAACTTAACCTTGCAAGTCAGGTCAAGGACAATAGAAGGGGCTTCTTCAAACACATTGAAGATAAAACTAACACTAGAGGCAATATAGGCCCACTGCTGAATGAGGTGGGTGCCTTGGTGACAGAAGATATAAAGAAGGCAGAGGTATTGAATGCCTTCTTTACCTCCTGCAGACTTTCCCCAGGAGCCCCAGATCCCTAAAGGTCCAGAAAGAGTTAGGATAAAGGAAGAGTTTGCTTTGGTGGATGAGGATTGGGTTAGGGATCAGTTGCGTAATCTGGACATCCATAAATCCATAGGTCTGGATGGAATTCACCCAAGGGTGCTGAGGGAACTGGTGGAGGTCATTGCTAGTCCACTCTCCATCATCTTTGTTAAGTCGTGGGCAACAGGAGAGGTGCCTAAGGACTGGAGGACAGCAAATGTCACTCCAAGTCTACAAGAAGGGTAAGAAGGAGAACTCGGGTAACTAGAGACCAGTCAGCCTCACCTCCATCCCTGGAAAGGTGATGGAACAACTTGTTCTTGGCACTATCTCTAGGCATATCAAGGTTGAGGTTTTACCACGGAGAAGTCATGTTTGACCAACTTTATAGCCTTCTATGAGGAAGTAACTAGATGGATAGAAGATGGTAGGGTGGTAGATGTGGTTTATCTTGATTTCAGTAAAGCGTTTGACACTGGCTCCCACAGCATCCTCATAGATAAGCTGAGGAAGTGTGCTCTTGATGACCAGGTAGTGAGGTGGATCATGAACTGGTTGAAAGGAAGAAGTCAGAGACTTGTGGTCAATGGGACAGAATCTAGTTGGAGGTCTGTGACTAGTGGAGTCCCTCAGGGGTCAGTACTGGGACCGGTGTTGTTCAGTATCTTCATCAACGACCTGGATGAGGGAACAGAGTGTGCCCTCAGCAAGTTTGCTGATGACAATAAATTGGGAGGTGTGGCTGAAATACCAGAAGGCTGTGGTGCCATTCAGCGAGACCTGGACAGGCTGGAGAGTTGGGCAGGGAGAAACTTGATGAAATTCAACAAGGGCAAGTGTAGAGTCTTGCACATGGGGAATAACAAGCCCATGTACCAGTACGGGTTAGGGGCTGACCTGATGGAGAGCAGTGTAGGAGAAAGGGACCTGGGGGTCCTGGTGGACAGGAGGATGACCATAAGCCAGCAGTGTGCCCTTGTGGCTAAGAAGGCCAATGGCATCCTGGGGTGCATTAGAAAGGTGTGGTTAGTAGGTCAAGAGAGGTTCTCCTCCCCCTCTATTCTGCCTTGGTGAGGCTGCATCTGGAATATTGTGTCCAGTTCTGGGCCCCTCAGTTCAAGAAGGACAGGGAACTGCTTGAAAGAGTCCAACACAGAGATGATGAAGGGAGTGGAACATCTCCCTTATGAGGAAAGGGTGAGGGAGCTGGGTCTCTTTAGCTTGGAGAAGAGGAGACTGAGGGGCAACCTCATCAATGTTTACAAATACATAAGGGGTGAGTGTCAGGATGATGGAGCCAGGCTTTTTTCAGTGATGTCTAGTGATAGGACAAGGGGCAATGGGTGCAAACTGGAACATGGGAGGTTCCATGTAAGTATCAAAAAAATCGTCTTTCCTGTGAGAGTGACAGAGCCCTGGAACAGGCTGCCCAGAGAGGTTGTGGAGTTTCCTTTGCTGGAGACATTCAAAACCTGCCTGGATGCATTCCTGTGTGATGTACTCTAGGGGACCCTGCCTGGCAGGGGGGTTGGACTGGATAATCTTTTGAGGTCCCTTCCAACCCCTAAGATTCTGCGATTCTGTGATTCTGCAATTACAATTTAAGAAACATTTGCAGTTACGTTTTCAGTTTCATCATTACAATATGATGCAACTTCTGGTAGGACATGTATGGCAGACAGAAGATTGGTGACAAAGGGAAATGTGAACTTCTTGATAGGGCAGTAAAGCTCAATCTTGGTAATCTTTTTGTGCAATGTTTGGATGTTTATAGAGATGTTAGGAATCTGGAATTCTGAGTGACTTCTTTAAAGTGGTACTGCTGCAATATGATTACAAGTGTTATTTTTTTTCTAAAAAACAAACCAAAACAAAACAATTTTTTTTTTTTGATAAGTGGTGATCCAGTTAAGTTTAACTTTGTAAGTTATCTTTAACCACTTTAGTAGTTTTACTAACTACCTTTATTGTAGCATGTACAGACCATCCCTTTGTTTGGATTCTCAGGTACAATGTTTTAACACTAAATTCTTTAAAATGAAGCATTTTGTATTTGTTTTGTTTAATTTCGTTCCAGATAATATTGGAAATGGATTAGAAATGCACAAAAAAACCCACAAAAAACCCCCTTAACACCCCTTGTCTTTATTAGATACATAAGAAATGTCTATTACAAATCTTTCACCAAAAAGTACTGGCTTGTAGAACAGGCATTTACCAAGAAAAGTTATTTATTTTTAGTTGTTTAGTCTACCTGGCTAGTCTAAATTGATTTTGATCTACTTCTTTCAATATTTTGGAGAAAAAGTAAAGCTCCTCCAGTCTCACCATTCTCCGCTTTTTTTAGTTCTTCGTATGAACCAGTTGAATTAATAAGGATCTGAACCGGAACTAGATTCAATGGGAAAAGTATTTTGCCCTTCCTTAAAGGTTTCTGGTTTGAAACCTGATTTGCATTTCAATGAAATCTGGTTCTAATTTTGTATTTATTGATTTTCAATGGATTACTGGTTTAATTTGTATTTCTTTAAAGCTTTACTTTTAATACTGCTTTTGTTAAATTTATGTAAATGACGTATTGTGAGTAGATACTAATTTTATTCTAAAATAATGGCAGATAATAGTCTGTGTGGTTAATTTGGCGTTATTCAACTTCTCTTCAAGTAAGTGTAACATTTTTTTTTGAAAGTCACAAATATTAATTTGTAAATGCACAATGGTTTAACAAGTTTTGTTACATACTTCTAGTAATACATATCTACCCATACTAAGATGAACAGGTATTCTCATTTGTCTGGGTGGTGGTTTTAGTTTTGTAATACCATTCCATTGGACATTATACTCACAGGGTTGAATTAAAAACTAGATTTTAACCTCTCAAGTAGACTTTAAAGTATTTAAAGAAAGTTGCAGTCAAAAAAGTGCAGGTGAGGTAGGACTTAAACATGTACTTGATACTATTTATCTTATAGATAAAGTCTTCTTATAGATAAATAACAATTCTTCTTACAGAAGTCTCTTGGCAAGCTCCAAGGTGTACCACCATGCTTCACAGTAACACAAAGACATGTTTTTAGGCGGTTTCTGCCCCTCAAAAGAACTTCATGGGTTAAGTGCTGTGAACACCTACTCACCTCCCCCAGTTCAACAAAAATAGTTGTTAGTACAAGCTTTCACTCACTACTTTGGGGGTTTGTGCCCTTGCTTATCACTCCCTCATCAAGCCAAAAGTGAAACCCTTCATAATGCTCTGGAAACCCCCACAACCCATCTCCTGTGCCTGCAATATGGTTTTCTTCTCATGGGAGAATAAGAAGCCCTGTAGTTTTGAGTTCTTCTCTTTTGAATCCTTTCCTAATGTACCAGAAGAGAAAGTAGCACTGTAATTTTGTGCAGCGTAACACAAACGGGAAGTGGGCAAAAGACGAAAAGACTTCCTAAAGAAGTGTATCTAAAAAGGTATTTTTAAAAGGAATTTGAAGTACAGGTTTTGTTTGGCAGGTAAGAAAAAGGAAGACTTAGTCAGTGAGTATGAGAGTGAGGAATGTGTTTATGCGTATTCATTTTAAAATCTGGCTATCCTAATCAACATCTGCTGCCAATCTTAGCAATTAACTGATTTTTGTTGTTATTTCTGAGGAGATTCCAGGTACTGGGAAGTGGGACTGAATTGCCAAATTTCATCTCACTTGTATAATAGCTTTCAACAGAGTCTAAACCAGGATAGCTTTGTGTGTGTGCGTGTATGTGTGTGATCAGATTGTGGTATTTTGAATCAAACATTCAGAAACTGAAAAGCATTTGTACCAGCCTACTAAACCAACTCATCTCCAGCAGGAAAAAGTTATTTTTAGATTTGTTTCCTAACTAATATGTCAATATGACACCTAAGCTGAATTTATTCCTAATAACTATTATTTGCTCTTATTTTAGTCCCATGGTAAGTACCTGAGTACTCAGCAGCAGCAGCATATCAAGTAATTTCTATATGGAAGTGTTGAAAGAATGTTCTAGCTCTGGACCAGCTTGGGGTTAGTTGAGGTAGAAGAGAGCTGGGAGAATTCTCTTAGAGAAAGGGAACAGAAAGGATAGGGAAAGAGAAGGGATCAGGGAAGAGTGGAGGAGCTTAAAGTAATTGCAGTAGAAAGGGAAGAGAAGCAATACATTTTGCTCGAGGAGATTTCAAGAAACCGTTTCTGAAGAAACCTGTGTTCTGCTAGTTCTGCTCACAGACAAAGATGGTTATTTCATCCCCCCCAAAAATGAGCTTTTTCTGTATGCCATACCTCTGTTAGGATGTTAATCAGATAAATAACAAATACACTTTTCCTTTTTTGTTCTAAGATAGATCTTTTTATACGCATATATATATATATCCCTAGCACATTCTGGTAATTATTGAAGATTAAATTCTGTTGCTGAAAGGAGATTGTCTTGCATTTTCTTTAGGTCCTATCACAATTTCTCCATTCCTCCTCCTGATCACATTTAAACAAATTAAATTTTCCGTTCCATCTTTGTAAACTTTACTTTTTGTAAGATATGATTACTTCTGAAGCTGTGGTAAGGATTATGTGTATAAAAATCCTTCACAACCTGTGTTGCCTTTCTGAGCCTCTGTAATGCAACTGTGTAGCCAATGTCCTTAAGGCACAGCTAGACTGTAATAAACGGGACAGTCCAGTCCTCTTATGGCTGCTGCTCTAATGTACTTTGCTGAATGAAAAAAACCCAGCATTCTTGTGAGTACAGAAAATAGTAATACAGTCTACATTTAACTCCTGTCAAACTTTCAAGCTATAGATTCACTCTCAGCCCTGCCTCTTGTGGAGTACACCGGAAGTTGGGGGTTATTAAGTAGCTATAAACTATTCCTTTTGATTAAGTTACTAAGTTATTTCTCTCCTGAGGAACTTCTGGCTCATGTGTATCAAGGCCAGTTTTTGCTTTTCTCTGTTGCCTTTTTCAGCTTACTGAGTGTAATAGAATTATAGAATCATCAAGATTAGAGAAGACCTTCAAGATCATCAAGTCCAACTGTCCTCCCTACAATCCCTAACCACTAAAACATCTCCCAAAACATCACATCCATCCATTTTTTGAACACCTCCAGGGACGATGCCTCCAACACCTCCCTGGGCAGCCTGTTCCAATGCCTCACCACTCTTTCTGTGAATAAATTTTTCCTAATATCCAATTTGAACCTCTCCTGGTGCAACTTGACCCCATTTCCTCTTGTCCTATTGCTGTTCACAAGGGAGAAGAGGCCAATACCCACCTCACCACAACCTCCTCTCAGGTAGTTGTAGAGAGCTTCGTCTTCTCCAGGCTCAACAGCCCCAGCTCCTTCAGCCTCTCCTTCTAAAACCTGTTCTCCAGACCTCTAATCAGCCTTCTTTGCACCCTCTCCAGCACCTCAATGTCTTTCCCATATTGCAGTGCCCAAAACTGCACATAGTACTTGAGGTTTGGCCTCACCAAGGCCAAGTGTAGAGGCAGGGTCTCCTTGGTCCTGTTGGTCACACTATTTCTGATGCAGGCCAGGATGCTGTTGGCCTTCTTGGCCACCTGGACACACTGCTGGCTCATGTTCAGCCAGCTGTCAGTCATCACCCCCAGGTATCTCTCAGCTGGAGATCTCTCAGCTGGGCAGCTCTCCAGGCACTCCTCCCCAAGCCTGTAGCGCTGCCAGGGCTTGTTGTGGCCCAAATGCAGGACCCGACGTTTGGCCTTATTGAAACTCATGCTATTTGCCTTGGGCCATCAGTCAAGCCTGTCCAGATCCAGATTCATGCAATGCTACAAGCTTGGGGAAGTGTGGCTGGTGTACAGAGGAGAGCAGCAAAGCTGGTGAAGGTCCTAGAGAATAAATCTTATGAAGAACACTTGAAGGAGCTGGGAATGTTTAGTTTGAGGAAGAGCAGGCTGAGGGGAGAACTCATCAGTCTTTACAACTACCTGAAAGGTCATTGTAGGTTGGTGCTGGTCTCTTCTCACAGATAATTAGCAACAGAACAAGAGGGAATGGCTTCAAGCTGCAACAGGGTGGGTTTAAATTGGACAGTAGGAAAAATGTTTTCACAGAAAGAGTGGTTAGACACTGGAATAGGCTTCCCAGGGAGATGTTTGAGTCACCATCCCTGGATGTGTTTAAGGGTCATTTGGATGTGGTGTTGGTGGATATGGTTTAGGGAAGAACTTTGTAGAGTAGGGATGACGGTTGGACTTGGTGATCCCAAGGGTCTTTTCCAACCTGAATAGTTCTATGATTCTATGATTCCATGATCTCTCTGCAGAGCCTCCTTGCCCTCAAGCAGATCGACACTCCCATCCAACTTAGTGTCATCAGCAAAGTTACTGAGGGTGCACTCTAGCCCTTCATCCAAGTCATCAATAAAGATGTTAAACAGGAGCAGCCCCAGCACTGAGCCCAGGGGAACACCACTCCTGACTGGCTGCCAACTGGATTTAACTCCGTTGAACACAACTCTTTGTCACGTGTGACATGTGTGTCATGACTGGTAATCTGGTCATACTAAGTTACTTGGACTTACTGCACAGTGCAGGTCTCAGAACCTCCTGAAAGACTTTGTGTGTTCCTTGAGACTGCAACTTCCTCTCAAAATGTGACATCTCTTTTAGAGAGATCAAAGCTTTTTATAAAGATTTGGAAAGGTAAGTAATCAAGCATATCTGTCAGGACTTGATGCTAATAGATTATTTTTTTTCATTGTTTAGAAATAAAGAAATGTGACTTTTAAATGAACATAACCAAGTAATAGCTTTCTACCATTGGATTCTAAAGTACTCTTTCTTCTGCTAAATTAAACAGCTGTCTCCTCTTAAGTATCTGTGGCACTATAGATACTTGGAGTTGGTAATCAAGTTATCTCTTAACCCTTTGTTATAAAAGTGAACTGGATTATATTTTTTATATTTCTGTTTGAGAGTTACATTTTAGCTGTATGATGCTCAGATGAGTTATACAGAGAAAGATGGGCCCAGCTGTTTGATTGATATTTCCCATTGTATCAAAGCTGAAGTAATCTGAAAAAAAAATAATCTCTGATTTACAATGGAAGTAATACATTTGGGACAATAGAAGTTCTTCAGAGAACCTACATTGACAGTTTTCCACCCTTAAGTTTTCAAGATTTGTGTATTTAAACAGTTTTAATCCATGTAATGTAGAATATTGATTTTGTATGGTGCTTGAAAATGTCATGCAAGATTAAATCTTATAGCAAACTAAGTGTACTATGACAATACAAGTTAATGTTGTTAGCCAAAGTTGTTATAGCATAAAAAATGTTATCAGGTTTAGTTGACAAGACTTACAAGTGAATGAATTATGCTCTCATTTCTTAATTGTTTACTACTCGACCTTTCCAGAATTTATACTGACTTCATGTCAGCCTGCTGGTAGTTTCTCAGGTTTGATCTTCATAAACACAAACACTGCACTGAGTTTTTACAGTTCTCTTGGTCTTGTAGAGTATTCTAAGATTTGTTAAAAATGTACATTGTACAATGTTCCAGTTATTTTCTTTTGCTTTACTTGTTCTCTACTGGCTTTAATCCTTTTGGGTATAAATGATCTCTCTGGATTTTAAGGAAACATCCTTCTTTTTCCCAGATTTGCTGGATGCTTATTCTTTGCTAATTATATTTTAAGAATTGGTTGTTATTTTCTTAACCCCTAATTGTTACGAACTTTTACAAACAGTTTTTAGTTTTCCTCTTACTCATATGCCTTTCTGTGCTGGATTGACCCTGGCTGGATACCAACTGCCCACCAAAGCCACACTATTGCTCCCTTCTTCATCTGGACAGGAGAGACAAAGTCTAATGAAGGGCTCATGGGTCGAGATAAGGACAAGGAGAGATCACTCACCAAGTACCATCAGGCAAAAGAGTAGGGTAATGAGAAAATAAAAACTAAATCTTTAAACACCTCTCCCTCATCCCTCCATTCTTCCCAGGCTGAGCTTCATTCCATGTTTTCTCTGCCTCCTTCCCCCAAGAGGCACAGGTGAATGGGGAATGGGGATTGCAGTCAGTTCATCACATGTTGTTTCTGCTGCTCTTTCCTCCCCAAGGGGAGAACTCCTCACACTCTCCTCCTCTCCCATGGGAGACAGTGCTGCATCAACTTCTCCAACATGAGTCTTTCCCATAGGCTACAGTTCTTCACCAAGTCCTCTATCATGGGTCCCTTCCTTTGTGTGCAGTCCTTCAGGAACAGACTGCTTCAGTGTTGGTCCCCCATGGGGTCACAGTCCTAGCAGCAAACCTGCTCCAGCCTGGCTCCTCTCTCCACAGGTCCACAGGTCCTGCCAGGACCCTGCTCCAGCATGGGTTTTCTGCGGAGTCACAGCCTCTTTTGGCCATCTACCTGCTCTGTTGTGGGGTCTTCCATGGGCTGCAAGTGGATATGAGCTCCACTGTGGACCTCCATGGGCTGCAGGAGGACAACCTGCCTTATCATGGTCTTCATCACAGACTGCTGGGGAATCCCTGCTGCAGTGCCTGGAACACCTCTTCCCCTACCGTCACTGACCTGGGTGTCTGCAGAGTTGTTTCTCACACATAGTCTCACTGCTCTCTTCAGCTGCAGTCACTGATGCACAACAACTTTTTCCCCTTCTTAGGTTATCACAGAGGGCTTGCCATTGCCACTGATGGGCTCAGCCTGGACTGGTGGTGGGTCCATTTCAGAGCTGGCTGGCATTGGCTCTGTTGGACATAGGGGAAGCTTCTAGCAGCTTCCTACAGAAGCCACCCCTGCAGGCCCCCACTACCAAAACCTTGCCGTGCAAACCCAATACATTTTCTTTCCTAATGACCACCACTTGAGGGATCTGGGCAGCATATAGCACAGAGACTGCACTTTTAGCAATACTAATGTAGCTTTGTTTTCTGCTTAGAGATCAAATATGAACTGTTTGCAGTATGTTAATGAACACATCCAGTCTTAATGTGCTGTCTTTTCTGATCCAGAGCTTATAAATACTTCCCTAAATATATGGGCAGGACTGGGCTTCCTGAGATAATGTGAAGCAATGGCAGGAAAAGCCTTGATTTAACCAACCTTCTCTTGATAGTAACTCAGGGTTTGTTAGTAAGCATTCTGGATTGGCAATGTAATTACCTTTCAGCTGGTTTTTAAGTGCCATGACACAGTAATGCTCGAAAATTATGTTCCCTCATTCTCTGCGATCACTTGGCAAGGAATCCATGGCCTTCAGATGTGGATGCATCATTAATATAAGGGATATCACTGTAAATTTTGAATTTTGAATTGGTTTATTGCCAGAATTCTCAGTTGGGCTGTGATGTAAATCTTCTAGAGTTGGAGGAAACTGTGCCTGATTGCTTCATACGATGAGTCTCCAGCAGTGAGAAAATGGTCTGTGCTCCAGGTTTACGCTGTCTGGATGCGGTTCCACCTTTCTGGCCCGAGATGCTTTTTTTTCTTTCATTTGGTGATAATTTTCATAGGTATTTTTTATTTGTCAAAGGCAATCAAGGATATTGAGTACAATTTATTTAAAATCTGACAAGTACAGAAGAAAGGCTCATTTCACTGAAAATAATGTTATTTCTTCAAAGTAGCTGAATATTATGTTTCAAATGAAATATTCAGTATTTTTTCAGCTTGGATTTGTGTGTTTTATTTATTAGGGAGTTTTTAAATTAAAGCGACTTAAAAATTGATTAAATCGTCTTCTAAGATGTGATGCTGACCATATTGTACCATTGAAAAGGCAAGAAAATCTCTAAAGATATAACAATTTATCTGATGAACTTGCAAGGTATTGCCTTACCCAAAAAAACTGCTACTGGTCACTGCTTATGTTTTAGATCTCATATAATAATTACCATAATTTTCCACTTGAAAGTAAGGCAAATAATATTCAGTAAGCACCTACTATTCTGAAAATGTTGAGTTGTCTTTGTTTTATTATGCAGAGGACAGTTTCAGAGATATGAAGTACAAGGAAAAGTGCATAATGATTGATATAAAAAGACAGTGCTGTTCTGAAAAAGATACTGTCACAGAACTTGCTTTTCATTATTTTGGTATTGTAAAATTGACAATCATATTATGACATAGTGCCTTTAAATGATACTCCAGAACACCATGTGCAGAATTTTTTAAAATGAAGCAGAAGTCTTCTTTAATTTTTCTGCCTAAGAATTTGTGTACATCAAAATGTTATTGTCAGAGTAGGGAAATTAGAAATATACAATTGATTCCTGTTAGAATATTAATGTTCTTTCAAACATACTCAAGTTGTTAATTCCAATACCAAATGTATTACATAAACGTTTAAAACTAACACTCTATGTTGAAGATGAATCCTGAGAGCCATGGCACATTGAATTCTTTGGGGTTTGTTGGAAATTAAACATCTGTAATTTTAATTGTGTAAACTTTTCCATTAAAATTGCTTTTGTGTTTCAAGAAGGTGAATCTCTTTAGGCTTGCTTTATGACCGTTTGAGATGATGAGTGTCTGACAGTACCTTTAACTGGTTTTTAGCTGTTTCAGTCTAATTCTTGCAGAGTATAGCAAACTCAACAAATGTAGTCAGGATTCTGAATATTTTTATTTTTTTTAGGAGGTCTATTCTTGGACAACATGTTTTTAACTATTCAAAATGCTCTATGTGCATAGCCTTTCTGACTGCACTGTGTATCTGGAACCAAATTTTTTTTCATTTATATATTCTGTTTTCATGAACTAAATGATTAGACACTGATTGTCATACTTCCATTCCTACCTCAGTATATTCTCCACCTCAGTATATTCTGTAAGCACAAACTATGTGTTACTGCTAAAAAATATTCGTTAGTTTTAGATTTTTTAAATTATCCTTTTAGAAACAGGAATACTGACAATATAATAATTTTAAAATCTAGTAGCTTTTGCCTGTTCAAGTAAGTAGAGTGCACAGTGGTGGAAAATATGTGTGCCTTAGAATGGAAAATAGTTGAACACATACCCTGAAGTATAGCACTTGCCTCTTTTTTTTTCTGTCTGAGGGAAGTGTCTGTTTTGTACTGCTACATCTTCTCAAAAGTCTGCATGGCTTTTGAAAGCCAATGATTCTGCAATGTACAATATTTCAGGCTAGCAGCTACTGCCGAGTAATGAGGCATGGGAGCAGCTGGTATTGGTTTATTTCAGAAGCTTTGTGTCTGATTCTATTAGCCTACCTACAGATGTAACTGCTCTTTCTACTGTGTGATCTAAGCATAGAACAAATAATTCATAATTTTAAAATAGTTAAGTGATCATTTTTGCATTTTGTTTGAAGTTTATCGTGTGAGGCTAATCAATGATGAAGTAAATTGTGAGTTCTACTAAAACTAAAGCACTTTTTAACTAAGCAAAAAATCAGGAACTTTTATAGGAAGAGAAGATGAATGTTTGTCACTGAACCCTACTGAATCCAAACAAAGAAAAAGATTACCTAATAGTCTTGCAATGCATTTGAAGTACAGTCTGCTATTTGTTTGGGGAGTTGAATGGAATATACATCTTAAAATTCAGCAGCAGTAGTGGTGTTTTCCAGTGGGTAGATCTTAACATTACTAAATTACTGTATCTTTTTTTCCTAGTCAAGACTCATTATTATGCTGTAAGACAAAAATAATTGAGGCTTTTTTTGCTTGCCTGTGATGCACTTTACAGCTAATTTGTTCTAATGATGAATTGCCTTATAGAGGATGCTATGCTGGTTATATTATTATTTATTTCTTTTCTGCCCAATTTGTGTTAGTTAAGTGAATAATAGCACTATCTTTAAAACTTAATTCACATTTTAATTGTAAACTCGGTGACAAAGAGCTAAATAATCCAGACAATCAAAACAAATTTCACAAAACAAATTTTACCCCATACACAAAACAAGTAATAACAGGTGTGAGTTTAAAATACTATACTTCCCTTATGCTAGAAATTAAGTATAATTTAGGTATTCTAGTTGCACAATTGTTCTCTTTAGGTTTTGAGGTTTATTTGTCTCCATAGGTTGACACTGGGTGGAGACAATAGTTTGGACCTAACATTTTATACATGTTAGCACAACATGAAAGTGTTACTTTTCTTAAAGCCTGAAGGCACTGTAATAAATTCTGGTTGTTTATTCTTATTCCTACTACTACTATTATTATTATTTACTTACTGCTGTAATCTGAAAATCGCTTTTTAAAAAGTTGTATATTATGGTGCTGAATTCAGATGAGTGACATGCATCAATTAATGGAACAGAATAAGATACTTAAAATAAGAAATCTATAGTTGAAGATTCAAATATATATATTTGAAATATATATTCATATTGCTTTCTAAGACTATTTTATACTGTATTTTTAGTTTTTCAAATGTGTTAGTTAACCTGACTAGTTTTAAGGTGAAACTGGATCAGTTTATAGAGGAAATCATACAGCATGGTTGCCTATCATAGCAGCTGGTTTGAAGGTGCAGATAATCTTTATTTTCCTATATTCATAACACTTGACTTTAGGATAATAAAGTTACTGATATGTGGAATTAGTAATATCCTTGCTTATTTTTGGTGAAAAGTAACAAAAGGCCCTTTTCAATTTGATTAAGCAGAGCAGTTACATTTATTGTTAATTTAATTTACTTCTCAGTTGGAATACAGTCGGAGTTTAATGCAACCTTTAGTACACAGAAAATCAGTAATTTTCAACACTTTCTGTTCAAGGAGTGAAACTGTAAGATTTTCACAGAATTTTGTTCAGTTTACTGTACCAAATCAGCACTTGCTAGAGCTTATATTTTTCTGTATAATGTGTTGCTTGTGGTCTTAATCAATTCTAGTTTAAAATCCTCAGCCCTAAGTTTGGTCATCCAGTGTTGGCTGGTTCTGGCCTCATTCCACTGTAGGTGGTTTCTATAAATTCTCTCAGGCTTTCTGACAAAAATTGTTCATAAAGTAATTGGGAGATTTCCTCAGAGCACTCTACATCAAAGGATGCTTAATTGTCCCGGCCATGCAAGAAGAAAAACAAGATGTGAAGTGCTCAGTTTAATTAGGCCACAACTTTATTAACTCAACTGGGAGCACTACCCGGTAATAAATGCAGGTCATGGTTCTTTCCTTGATCATTCCTGGTTTGGGAAGACTGCTGTTTGCTTCCTTTTTTCAGCCCCAGAGATGGGACCTCATGGTTCTTCTCCTGTATGAGGGCGAAGATAGGTAATACATGAAAGAGGGATCTGTCTGGATACCACATGCAGCTTTGCCTTGCCTGCCCATAGCTTTCTCTCAACATCTTATTTAAAACAAATATTCACGAAGAATGCAATTCAGAAAAAAAAACAAAACAAAAAAACCCCAAAAAACCCCCAAACTGATACTATTTTGAAAACAATATTTATGCAGTAGAAGAAATAGATGAAGTGTTGCTTTACGAGCATGAAGATGGGCATGAAAAATACTCCTGTGTGTCCGTGCTGTTTTCTGCAGCATATCTTAAAAGCAGTATTTTGGTACTTTTCCTTAAGGCACTCTGTAGGAATTTAAGTGATTTTAAGTGTTGCAGATGTAGCTCTATCTCCAGTGTAAGGCTGTGCTTTGCAACAAACAGTTTGTTGCAGTGTATGAGCTGAGTTTCTCCAGGCATGGAGAACGAGGCCATTCATACTTCTGTGAAGAAATCAGCTACTCTCCAACACTCAGCTGATAAAAAGGGCCTCCATGGGACTTGAGTATTCAGCTTCTCAGGTAGGCTTATGTTAAATGTATCATCAGATTTTACTTCTTCCTTAAAGAGAAAGTGATTTGTATGTCTACAGTTAGCAAAGCTCATCCATCATGCAGAAGCAAATACCTGTTCTATCTTGCTTCTCATATTCCTAAAGAGGATACAAAAAATAAGTGCCAGTAGTTCCTGAAGAGATTCCTGAGCCATTTAAATAGACAGAGTACACCCTCTGAAGCAGTACAGCTGTGCTCCTTAGCACGCAAGGAACTTTCCATATTCTACTTTTAATAAACAATCAAACTTTCATACCAAACACTTTCTATAAACCCACATTTTCTAATTAAAAGCTTGTTTTGTGAAAGGAACTCCAGGTGGTATAATTAGTGAAATATATTTTAATGATAAATCTTCCTTGTCCTATTTTTTTTAATAACAAAAAATGTCCTATGCATTTGGGATGCTCCCTATGGGTTGTGTATAAGAGCTTGGTTAATTAGCTAATCAGCTTACCCACCTTACCTTTCTAAATGTGTCCTGTTTCACAGGTATAGTCTGAGATTTTATTTGGGATAGAGGAGATAAATAAAGCATGTAGTGCTCACCCTGGCCGGCACAGAAAAAGAGATTTTGGGCTGTCCTTTGAATGTCAGTTTCTTAATGGGCACATCAGTTCCAACTCTTGGCCTCTGATCAGACTTTCTACCTTCAAGCAATCTCTGTGTCTCTTACATCAGGCCTTCCCAAAGCAGAATAGCCTAGATGCTATAACATGACTAAAATATTGTTAACTCTCAATGTGTTTCTAAAAAAAACCTTGCAGCATCTTCAGACTATCCTTTCCTTCATTTGTGATTTATTTGCTTTTGTCTTCTTTTTTTTTTAATTTGCAATCAGTTTATGGATTGTCGGGTACTGGTTTTCTGCCTTTCTCTTCCTTTGCTTTATTTCTGCTCTATATTTCCAGATGTTTTGAAGTTTTTATTCTAATATGTGGTGAGCACCGACCAAACTCTCAAGTATTCCATATTCTTCCTTTTTATTTTCTGTCTAAAAAGATCTTTAGTTTCTCTTCTGAGTGGTTGACTTATAGCATCATTTGCCTATTCATGAAAGACAAATTAATAAATTTAGTGATTCTGTGAATAATATATGCAGCATTAACTTAAACCCCTCTTAATGTTTTCCAGTTGTTGATGAATGTCAAGAACTTTGCTTACATTGAAAAGGCGTTGGGATTTTTTTATGTTTGTATTTTTCTTTTTCTTTTTTTTTCTTCTCCTGAATAAGAGAGGGACATGCAAACATACTTTACAATGTTATTAATTTGCTTTAAATTACCATAGAAGTCAAAGGGTTTTATTGGGAGTCATTTACGCTTCTATAGTTTTCATGACCATGCCTATGTTATTAAAGTGTTCCATTCTCAATAGTATTCTGCTGCTTTCTCACATCCCATTCATACACACATGCAGTAACTTCTTGGTATGTGTTGTTCTACCATTTTTTAAAATCTTCTCACTGAGTAAGTGTGAGTTTCAGGAATGAGTTAGGTATTTCTCACTGTTTTCTTGGTTTAGGATGATTGTGTTCCCTTGTGCACTAGCTATCCAAGGTTATCAATGAGAATTCTATAGTATGCCCAAGCTCATCTGCACAGACATCACCAAAGTGTTGACTACTAAAAATGTTTGGAAAAATCCTTGTAAATTCTAGATTTTTGTTATGTTTTGGCCAGTGTAGCTGCTAGGCAGAGCTACAGGAGCATATTTTACAAATTTTGCTGTAAGGGGAAAGAAGACAAATGTTTCCAAAATCTCATATTGTGACAAGGGGATTATACTTCCTTCAAGGAAGGTAATCAGTGGCCATTGCTGCAAAAATCTGTCTGGGAGTGTTTTGTGGCTTCTGTTGGCGAGCAGAGTCATAAGAAATAGATTTTAATTATTAACATCATTCCTGCCTCCTCAGATTTCTTCACCCCCTCCTCCTTATTCCCCAATATAATTCTGAAAGTCCCCCTTGTAGACACCAGTTTGTCTGAAACCCCAGAGCCTTTTAGCACTGACCAATGTTTTTGCCTGTCTGCCTTTTTTTCCCATGCTGTTGTCCTATTTGCTTCATTCTCCTGAGATCCGAAATCATACATTTTAATCCAAGATTTCTAGTACCACTGTCATCTGCTAAGAAGAAGAACAAGATCAGTTGTAAAATCAGATTGATCACAACCTTGAGCTTTTAGCTGCTTTTGAGTTTTATGAGGTAAGTAATCTCTAAGTATTCTGCAATATCTGTATAGCTTACAGGGTATTTGTGGCTACTTTTACTCAAATCCTTAACATTGACTCATTGGATTCAATACAATTACAAAAGGTGGTATTTTATACTTTATTTTGTGCTAATCTATTGTGAATAAGGGAAATGCATTGCTCTGTGTTGCGGAGCAATCCTTTTTTTCTGGAGGCTTTATTTCTCCTCCAGATATGCACTAACCTTATTTTTTCTGACTGGAGAAAGAGCTTCTGTCCCTGTGAACACTGGTGACATGAATGGAGTTACGACTCTTCCTGTCATGTGTGGTATTCCCAGTTTCCCCTCTGCTTCACTGGTTTATGAAGCATTTTAACAGCTGCTTTGGAAAAAAAAAAAAAAAAAGAGGATGTACATAGTGTGTTTCAGAGTAGCTGAAAATTACAGTGGATTTAGTGATACTCTCTTTAAGAAGCTGTGTAATTATGAAAAATACCTGAATAAGCAAATGTTCCCTTTGCAGGGTATCTGTAAGATAAGAACCCTCACAAATTTGTGAAGAAGTGGAAGAACTTTCTAAATTATTATCCAGAGAGGAAAGAAAAAAAGAAAAGCATTGCTGATCAGGAAATCTCATGTGAGGCTAGAGTATAATGTTGAATATGAGTGTACAGTCATCAATGTATAAGAAGTACTGTGTACATATTTTTTTACACATTGATATTAAGGATTGGCAGTAGTCACTCCATGGTAGATGTGTTCTTGTGTTTTTCAATTTCACACTGATGTACAGATTTAGAACCTATGGCAGAAGAAGCTCTGAAGTGCTGAGTGGAGACATTAATGGTGACAAACATGAGTGTATGTAAGGAAGCCTGAGGATTGGAGTGGTGTGGGAAAAAACTGTTGTTGGAGGCATACAAGGAGGATTTTTACTGTCTGATACACTCTGCAGAGATTGTCGCTGTAATGGAGGACTAATACGTGTTTCCCCATATATGCTTCCTATGTGCTCACACTTTTGGAGTCTTTTGTACTACTCTCCCAATTATGCTCTTTGCTCATCTGTTTACCTTTTCCTGAAGTTCACAGACAAGAAACCATGCTTTTTAGTTGGATTGGCCAACGGTTTACCACCTCTTAAGGCCCTTTCCCATGAATCCTGTCAGTATTGTTTCTTAGGGGGCAAACAAACAGTTGTTCCAACAGCAGCTCTGTGCCAGTGGTGGTGTAGCATTTCTCTTCCCCTCCTCTCTTTTGTAATATCAGTCCAGCTGCTTATCCTGATCTGGATAAAGGTAAGATGCTGTCCCTCTTTTTTGTTTTCCCTTTTAAAAATATTCTGTGCAGATACTAGTTGAGACATGGAAGATGAGCAGATGATGTTACCACATAGGTTTTTCTTATAGAGAAGGGTGTTATTGTATAACTTGAACAGAGAGAGACCTTTGTCTTTTCTACACTACCCACAACAGATAAGCTTTAGGAAAAAACAGGTGTGTAAAAAGAACCCTGTTACATAGAAAAATCTTTGCAGCTGGACTCTGCCAAGGTATGACATTATTCAAGAATGTAACAGTACTGAAGATCTGATTGTCTTCAGTCTTTGCCCCTTTAAGGTAAAGCTCTCAAGATGAAACTCAAACTCATTGTTGGTTGCATGTCAGCATGTCAGATATTCTTTGTGAATTTTTCAGTTTTAACAAGAGGTAGGAAATTGAAAGCTCCTGTTTATAAGCCTTTTGCTATCCGCTTAGCTTTCTAATTCCGGCAGCTGGATTTTAATATGATCATATAAATTTTGCTGTTGTAAGGTACACAGACCAGTCTTATTTCTAAAATAAACCCAACACGTGAGCAGTAGAATCCACGTGAAATCTCTAATTTCTGTGTGGCACAGCAATTGTGGCACGGCCTTTATTTTGGTCAGGACATGAATAACACCTTTGTCTTCCTTTTTCATTAAATTTGGAGCAATTTTAAATGGTTAAAGCTCTGTCATATTCGGTTTACATATATGGTTTACTGACAGGCAAAATAGGATCATACAGATATTCTCTTACAAAACTGGACTAATAAAGCGACATACAAATATAACTTGTGTTTTTTTAAACAATATGTTTATGAAAAACAGGGATGCATATTTAAACAGGGGAAACAAGAAGAACTTCTACAGGCTTAAACATGAGCAAAACCTGAAAACAGCTTCATTGTTTAAGGTTTAATGAATCTGGATAATAAAATCTTGAAATCTAATTACACTGTTTTTTGGCAAAAATAAGTATTACAGAGATGTTACCTTTCTACAGAAAAGTTTGATTTGAGCAGCTGTAATTTATATATGGCCCTGTCAAACATATATGGTCCAGTTTCTTTTTATATTCAATACATAGCAGTTTTGATTATTTTTAGCCATGCTGTCCAGCTGACAAACCTGACAGTATCAGGAGTTAGATTCAGCTCCCAGACTGTAGCATCATAGCCAGTCAAAGCTGTCTGTGCTTGCGGTAGGTGGCAAAATTTCAGTTTGTAGTGAATTGAGCTCCTGCTTTAATCAATACAGTCAGCTGAGTCTGGTGATTTTGCTTGCCTGTGAGTAGGTGGGGTAAATAAGTAGAGTGGGATTTATTTGCCGAAACAAACACATCTAGTGTTACTAGAGATGCCTTTAGATATCTGAGATGTCCAGAAGGGGTTAGTAGATTAGTTAGGGAGACTTCTGTCCTCCTGCATTGGCAGCTAAAAATTAGACACGATATCCTAGATCATCTAAAATAACAACTGATACCTCCATTTAGGCAATGAAGAGCCCGTGTTGTTGCTAAACTGTCAAACCATGCTAAAGCCTTTTGTCCATGGTGCAAGAATAAGTTTTACCTATGCAAAAGATCAGAAAAATGCAACTCGGATATCAAAGTTCTTCGTGAAAAAGTGAAGAAATGCTAATGAACAATGCACTTTTTTATTTTAAATGGGAAGTCGTGCAATCTCAAATCAAGTTTTTAGGTAACTGTTGAGAAATACTAGGTTTAAAAGATAATCCCTAGACTCTGCTTACCTTTGGTAGGGTCAAAAACCACTTTCTGATGAAGTTCTTTAAAAGCAGCATAAAGGAAGCCTCTGTATCACCTCATCTAGAGTTTTTCCTATATACATTTCTGACCTTTCTCTTCCATCTACAGGAACTGAGGTGATCATGTGCATTCTTAATCTCAATGGCCAGCTTCAATCCATTGCTATATACAGTAGTATAAAGGGTTACGTTCCTGCTCCTTTTTTGATTTTGTAAGATTTCATTCACCTCTTCCTGTGGATTGTAAGCAGTTTAAATTATTTCAGAATCTGTGCTGGAAGCAAATAAATAATTTTGGGGAGAGTGAGAGGAAACATGAGTACAACTCCTGCTGTTGTTAACATAGCCACCATTTGGTTAAATGCTTTATTTCAGCCTGTTAATATATATTCTCTTTAGATTTTAGCAGGAATAATTATGGATTTAGGCTAGCAATACATTATTCGGGAAGGGTGGTTTCTCATTTCTGTTAGTGTTACTTCCAAAGAAGACGGGTTCCACTGTTACCAGTTTGCAAATGAAGAAACATAACTTTGTTTAGCTAGACTTACATGCTTGCCACATCACTTCTCCTCCGTTTGGAAAGCCTAGCACACTGTGATTGCTTTCAAGTGTAAATAATTTTAGAATTTAATAGACAGGGTATGTATTGTTTGGATTTGATGCCATGTAGGAACTGATCCTCAATCTGTAGCGGTTTTGATTATACTTAGTATATTTTGTGGCCTCCCTCCAAAAAAAAGCACTTCAGTTCATATAGATATGGATAGTTCAAATAGTAATTTCCCTATTATATGAATATATTCTGGGGACATACCTAAAAATTGTTACCACTAATATAGATGCTATGTTAATTTGTAAAAAAAAAGCTAATATTGTAAGCTTACAGGTTGTTTCAAAAGAAGAAAACACCATCCTTCAACCTCTGTTAGCAAAGAAGGTTTTTATCAATATAACGAGTATTAATATGGTCAAAAAAGAGGACATGTTTGCTATAATCATCTGGATACCACACACCCCTTAAGGATGGACCAAAATGCCATTCAGATTGCTTCCTCTGAGATGTGTGATAAGTTGCTAGATACAGGTTTATTCACTTAGACCAATTCTGTGATAAGTCTTGCTTTTTTACAACTTGAAATAAACCAATGAGTAATGTTTTCAACAAAGATGCACAGATTATAAGGCCGGAAAGCCTGAAAGGAATAAAAATGCTAGGAGAAATGACTGAGATGGGAAGGAGGAGGGAGGTAAGAGGGGAGAAAGAAGAGAGCTAGAAGTGAAAATGGAGGTGCAAAATAGGAAAGAGTCACTTAGTAACACGTTCTTCAATATTAAGTCAGTTTTTGTCAGAATAGACAAGTAATTGGATAAAACATGAGACTGAGGAAAAAGCAGAGTGAGAAAGTTAGATGAGTAGAGTGACATTAAAGGGGATGCGAGCATTTTAAGAGCAATGAAAATTAATTCTAGGATCAACAAACAATCAGATACTTATAAACAAAACTCTTAATATGTAGAAGGAAAAACAGAGGTAATGAAGTAAAATAACAGAAAGATGCAGGACTAACCTGAGGTAGAATTTCTGGTATATGTACTAAAGACTGCACACATTTCTGCACGTCTAGTTTAAATCCGTGTAGAACTGGTGGGCTGTAAATGAAAACCATTGTTCTCATGACTTTGTTAAAATAGTTGGACATTCTTGGGCAGGCAGGTGGGCAAAGTGGTTTTCAAATTACTTGCCAGGGTGGCAGGAGATTTCCCATGGTCTTTATATCAGGGCATTTATTCTTGCATCTCCAAAGCACTCCTCAGCTTTTTGACAAAGTACAGTAATAGTTGCAATATTTGATACATTATTTTTTGCAAGAGCATACTGGCATGAACTTGATTGATGGTCTGGTGAATTTTTTCCTATCTCTACATTCTATTTAAAGACATCAGTTAGAGCTTAAATATCATTTTATATGCAGCTAAAGCATCCAATTAAAATATTGTATGAATATTTGTGGAATGTAATGCAGTGGCCTACATTGATATTCTAACAGTAACTGTAAACCAGGCACATAGGTGTTTTGGTGGTGGGTGTTTTTTTTTTTCAGAATAGCATTCCTTCAGACTACAAACAACCTTCACTTCCATGAATCAGTTCTGGGTACATTGGAGCTTCTGCAAGATGCATCTTTCCTTCCTCTCCAATCCTTAAGTGGATAAAGAGTGTTTGCCCCATGCATTTTTGTTCCACTCTGCGGGAGACACAGTAACTGTGTCAGAATGGTCAGAAGGAGAGGCAGTCAGCGAGGCAGGTGGTATTCAGGGCTCCAGTTTCTGTTCTGTCTCTGGGAAAAGCAGGGGCCCAGGTAGTCTTAGTCACTTGATGGATCATGCATTTGTAAAGTGAACACAAGTGAGCTGAACAACTCCAAATTTTTCAGTTCTTCTTTTATGGTAGAGAATTTTTGCTGACAAAAAGCAATGGCTCAATATGATGCAAGAGTAGGAGGAGAATTAGTTAATAGGTAAGGAAATATTTGTTGTGATAAATGCTGCAAAAATAATTGGAATTAAATGTGCAAGTTAGGGAAAGGATGAAACTCCTTTAAATTATTCTGCAAGGCGTCTTTGATCAGACTATGACTTCTTTGGTGGTGGTGTCTCTTGCTGTGGTTCATAGAGTCCCTGTATCAGTGGGGCCTCTCAGTTGATGCTTCAAGCCGCTTGCAGTAAAAATACTAATGAGAATAAAGATAGCGGTGTCCTATTTGTTCTCATCCATATTTACTAGTAGAATGAATAAGCTGTTAACTCCATGTATCTGATTACATAGTTGTCAATGATGTCTTACAGATTACTTTCTCAGTGAAGCCTAGCTAATCTAAACTAATCCTTCACTAGTTTTCCCAACAAGCAAGAGCAACTTTTTCTGGCTGCTCATTTCTTGTATTTCCTGTAACTTTATATTTCTTAATTAAAAATTAAAAAATTATTTTCTTCATGATGTTGGTGAGCACAAAAAGATTATATCAGTTCCTACTCTTTCACTAAATGAAAAAGTCCACACTCACCTCTTAAATTTCATGCTGAGATGGTATACTATTCTCAGTCCAATAAGACTGGTAACACTATTTCATGTTCTTTATCCTCTTCTTCTGCCTTTAGCATAAAAAACTCTCGAGTATAATCTGGAATGTACTAAGAGGACAGTTACAGAGTGCAACCAGTGCTTTCTTCAGATGCATGCTGATGGCAGTCTGACTGGGATAAATATTTCTAAGAATATTCTCCACTACGGAGTTTCACACAAGGTGGAAGATGGTTGGGTATATTAACTTTCATTAACCTGGTGCAAGTGTGAACAAAAAAAAATCTTATCTGAGCTACTGTGTTCTTCTAAGTTCTGATTGTGTGGCTGAGACAGGGGGAGACATAAGTCACAGTTGTTTACGCTACAGTAAGCTTAGTTGTTCACAGTGAACTTTAGGAGAGCCTCTGTGTACTTCTGAGCATACTCGTGAGATTGTTCCTCTATCGATGATGTAAGACTGGTTGCAATTGCCAAGAGATTTGCCTGGCTTTTGTCACAGGAAGTAAATTACTTGTTTTCTTAAAGATAAAAAAGTAACAGTTAAAGTGAGAGATAAAACATATCCTAGATCATAATGGTCATCGATGTTTTTTATATACTTTATCTCATCCCCATCCTTAATTTGTCTTGGATTTTTTATGACAACTTTTCTAGAGCAGAGATCTTTCTCATAAGTTGAAGTCCATTTATCACTGTATCTACGGGGTTTTCATACACCCTTATTCTACAACTGCTACTGTGCCTTTTTTAGTTGTTGAGATTGCTTCCAAAGGGGAGGTGCTCTCCCACATCTTACCAGTTATAGCTGTAGTGTATTGATGCAATCTAGTGTTGCTTCTGAGGCTGACAAAGCACCCATCACTCATCCCCTCTACATAATTATATTTCAACACAGCATCTTTTTTTGGGGGAGACTAAAGCTTAAAGGTGATGGTACACTTCGACATGGAGACATGGATCCATCCTCTTGGGAGCCAGATATCTTCAGGGTCCATGGTCCATCAGTGACCAAAGAGAAAAAATATCTGTGCACCTCTTACTTTGGGATAGCGTTTGTTTGCATTCCTGCCATGCTTATGGTATTTGGACTGTATGTATCTCACGGTCCCTTAGTGAGGTAGACAACCATTACCTATATCTCATGGGTTAGCATTTTAGTCTGTGAGATGAATGGACTGGATTTGAGACATGCTTGGTCGCCATGACTGCTTATCATCTCTGAAAATCAAATCCAAAATTATTTTTCCATCAGTGACCAAAATCCTGGTTCTTCTGTCTCAATCCAGTGTTGCATCCTCAGGCCGAGTGTTAGCCCACTGAAGATGAAGCATTTCTGGGAGAGACACTAAGGAACAGAGACACTCACTTTGTCTGAGGCAGACCCAGATGGGGAGAGTTGCTTGCTACCTGTATACACCCAAATACATTTTTGCTTTTTTCTCCTCTTCTCTGACTCCATCCCTCTCCCAACTTACTGAAATGCAAGCTAAAAATAGCTATCTAACTCTAGAAGTGTTGTGTGTAATACAAATTAAAACCCAAATGCTAGTCACTGGGCAGGCTGGTCTTAACATCAGAGTCTTTGAAGCAGGTTGTACAGCCTTCAAGGATCCACTTTCAGGACTGGAGTTTTTGCAGTTAAAACTTGTCTGTTACAAGAAGAATGCTTGCTTAATGCAGAGGGGTCTTTTTTTTTTTTTTTTTTTTTTTTTTTTTAATTAGTTTAAGGACAGAAAGAAAATTTTATAGAAGTGTGAGGACCAGATCGAATATATGTTAAATATGTATTTTATAGGCTACAACTGCTGGCAAAGAAAAAAAGGAATGGATCTCTTGTTCTTTGTAATGATAAATGTAATCACTTTAAAACAAAACTAACATAGGGTATAGCATTTATTTTGAGAAATATTTGAAGTCGCCTTCTTATTTACAACCTTTTTTTTCTTCAACCTTGATGGTTTCTTCAAATGGTTTATTTTCCTTGAAATGTTCTACAGTGTACTTGCAAAAGTTATTAGTTAGGTAATACGGTATAATAAATTGTTTAATATCTCTAATGCTGCACTAAAAGGGGAACACACAAGTATTCCATATTTCAGAAAACTGAGCTAAATTTAGAAAAACAGGATCCTTACAAACAAATTATTAGAAGAATTAAGTCTCATATCTGAAAAATTTTATTCTGAGGTACAGCTTTGCTTCAAGAGTATGAAAGGGATGACATTTTCCCTGACTAGAGAAAGAAAAAATGCACATTTCCCCTGCCTTTTCTTATGTGGAGTTTTTATCTGCTGTTTAATGGGTAAACTTACTGTGAAGTATAGTTGCTTGTTTAACTTTACCCCTATTCAAGTCTTTGATTTTGGCAGGTTAGTTAATTCAAATAAAATTTGTGAAGTTAAGCACTTTCAAGAAAAGGCATAGGAGAACCTAATTTAACCTAGAGTGTCTCTTTTATTCTTCTGTTATTCATTTGAAGTGCCCTATCAGCTTGAACTGACCAACTTCAGTCATTTTTACCCTTTTATTTTTTTCTCTAATGTAAACTGAAATTCCCTGCTGTTCGTGGTATTTTAGTGTTTAGCATTATTTAATGAGCAGGTATCATTAAACTTAAAAGGTCCTTTTCTGTATATCTCTGATTAGTTAGTGAAAGAACCAAAGAATTCCTCTAATTTATCTTTGCTTCCTTGTTATATTTTGATGTTGGCCCATTTTACGTTTCAGTGCCTTTTTATGAAATATAAAATTATAATTTTGGTGTGAAAGTAGGACAGAAAGTGGAAAAAAAAATCTTTGGCACTGCTAAGATGTTAAAGCTACTGTGTCTTGTTTACCAGTGAACTAAGAATACAGTTTGTCTTTAAACTTCTACTGGTATACATACATCTGTGTTCCTGTGTTGGAACACAAATATATGTAAAATAGATAAATATTTTAATGTAAGTAATCATTAGCTGTTCTTTGCAAGTACACTTACTAATCCCTGCTAGAAATCTTTGCAGCTGGGTAGACATATATTCAGCACAAATTCCTCCTTTCTTGTATATCCAAAACCCCTATTGAACTCAGTATTGAATTATAATTTTTAGCAAATCAAGGTCCACTTAGTTGATGATACAAACTCCGTGGAATGGAAGAACTGAAAATTATCAGTTAGAAGGGAATTGTACGTGTTTGTGTATTTAGGTTTGGATATTTTAAAGAGTAATAAGAACAGATTATTTGGTTCATAACACTCATTTGTTCTAGATTTTATGCTTTAAATCCTTCTTGAGAAGAACAGCCCAATTTAAGGTACAACTCCCATAACTTAAGGCTCGTGTGCTCTTCCTTTGAACAAGTGTTTTCTGGATTGGGACTATTGTTTATTCTATTGGTTTGTTCTTTTACAGTCTTAAAGGTCTAAATTATTTTATCAATACTGTAATGAATAATTTCCGTTAGTGAGATATTTGCCTAAGGTAATTCATCATTTGATACAGATACTGCAGTGTTTTAAATAGTGACAGTTATGGTAATTGATTAATGCAATCCGATACACCATTCCAATACCCATTTCCCATTTTTGATATGCTAAAAAAATATTCCAGCATTTTGATTTTCTTCTTATTTTCTTTTATGAAATAAAATCTGGGAGATAGAAACACTGCGTGAAGAAAAAATAATGAGGATTGAATGGAAATAAAGGTCAGATATTATGTAGAAAGTTGCAGATGGCACTGTATGTCATTAACACTGCTAACATTTAAAAAGATGTAACAGTGCTGCCTACTGGTAAGATGTAGTAGTATTAAAGCATTAAAGTCGGTGTAGTGAAAGTGTGTGTGCCGTATCCTTCACTGTAACAACAGTGTTCTCGGTTTTTTTACGCTCTGATAAGTATTGACAAGATTCATGATTTTGTATCAGGATTAATCACGCAGTCTCACATGTATCACTAGCATGGAAACTGGATGTGCAAAAGAAAAGATGTAATTGTTTTTCATGGATATTTGTAAAAATCTCTTTTAACATAATTGGATGCATCCTGAAATTTTTGTAGTGAAATTGTCTATATTAGATATAAATATTTTTTTTATTAACAGCGTTGCTCTGCTGAGAAATAAGTTGCCTCATAAAAAAACCAAAACAGTCTTATTTCATGTTACTTGCAATGACTTACATGGTAAAATGCAAAAATTGCAATAATTTTTATAGTGGTAAATAAGAATACATAGCAGATGCAGAGCTTGCAGAGCTTATCCAAGAAAATAAAATAACTTTCTAAAAACCCTGGTTTACTTTATAAGATGGAGAAACTGAGACAGTGGATTACTAAGATTAAAATTTTAAACTTCATTGTCTAAAGTTAAGCTCTTAAATTTATGTTTAGGTGTTATTTTCAGAAGTAAGGAACTATTTCACCCCTTTGAGAATTAGAACCTTTTGTTGAGGTATCTAAGGGAATTATGAGCTTGCCTCTAGTTACGCAGTTTCAAAACAGGGATTGACGTCAACAGTACAGTAAAATTGGGGTATAAGCCTGGTGGGTGAAACTCGGATCTCCATCTCCAGTACAGCACTTTGTTTACAGATGTTATTAATTACAAATGCAGGCCAATTATTTGCATCGATGTAAGCATCTCCCTACCTATTTATTTAAAAGCAAAACAATTATTCTAGTTTATAAATGGAAGGTTTTTGCAACAGTGGGCCTACTTGAAGACATTCCCAGAAGCAAAAGTCAGAGGTCAAAGAAATAGTCTGGCATCCCTATGGTAAGCTGCTTTACCCCAGCAGTGACGAGCTGGAAATACTGAAGAGTTCTCGTATTAGCCAGGCAGGATGTAGTCATTCATATGCATAGCTCCTTCTTCCCCCGATGTAGGGCCTCTTTCTTGTGTTGAAATATCTTCCCTGGGAGTCACAGACTGTAAGCCGGGGCTGCCTGCAGGAGCTCCGTATCAGTCATGGCGATGATTCAGGGAGCTAATGATACTTGCCGCTAATTATCTCATGCCACCTTGTCCTTGATTATCTTCAGGAAAAAGGAAGAGATGCTACAAGGAACTAATTCTGGTATCTTCTGCCAGGGTTCCACTTTGGGCATCCGTTGAGATAATAGGTAAAAAAAGGGCTAGTCCAGGAACGCTTCCCCTTCTCTTAAAATAAACTGCTTGGTTATTGCTAGTTAACATGAGGGTTTGTTTAAAATGTGTAAATCAAAGATGTATACAGCTGATAATAATGCACAGACCTTTAGAGTGCTGCAGGAACAGAGGTATTTTGTAAGTTCATAATAACCATAACATCTGAATGCATAATTTTTAGAAAGGGATGCTTGATTAAGTATTCATAACGATTAGGAGGCATTTCGTACAAAAAATGGTCGCTGCAGTGTTGCATGCATAGTACCTGTCCTGGCACAAGTTTTATGCATCTCATACCTAACTAACAAAGATGCTGCAGTAGTCCATATGATTACATATTGTATCTCAAATACAGTTTTACATGGAAATATCTATGTTATCACTCAGTAATTACTCAGGTAATAACTCTTCTAAAAATTAAGTCACCCATGCATGGAAAGTGGAGTTTAAACAGCACTCCCTCCCTAAACTTTTGACTTTCACTGGAAGCAGAAGGGACATCTCTTTTTCGCTCAGTTCAACTGCTTTACCTTCCTTCTTTCAGTGAGGTTCCAGCCCTAACAGATAACACTGGATAAATGCAGTCAATAGAAATTTAGGATCACATCTATGTTTGTTTGTCCTGCATTTTAATTCTTGCAATTTCATCTGATTGTCAAATCTAAGCAATTGAGCCCCATGACACAAAGAATTCAATACTTTGTAACATACTGACTGAGAAAGCATTAATAAGTATTGTATAACATTATTATCCCTGTGTCCTAAGCAGGCATGATGCAAAAAGTGCATTGTTGTGGCCATTTTTGCATTATTCCTGCAGGATGAATACAGCAAGTAAAATGTCATTGTAGATTGTGTAAAAATGTCTGAAACTCTAATGCAACAGTGTAAAAATGCAGTTTAACATGATGTGCTGTAGCATAATGCAAATCAATTAGATAAATTACTGTTAAAAATAGATGAAAAATCCATTCCCATGTATGCTTTGCTCACAGAGGGATATCCTGTTCTTTCATGCCTTAAGACCCAAAGGGGAAGGTCCAAGAAGCTGCCAATCTCATTTGCTTTAGAGTACTGAGAGAACTTAAGTTTGACTCAAGAACCTTAAAACTTCTCTTCAGTATATACTACATTCAGGGAGGTTCAGGAAGAAGTTTCTACCTGGTCTTCCTATACAAGAAACTGAGATACCTAGATTTGGAAAAGAAGGATAAAGAACCCCAAATTGCTTTTTTAACTCCTTATCCACGATTCAGTGCCATTTTCTTAAATTATAATATCTTCCAATTATATACCTATTTGGCTGGAGATTTGTGGTTGTAAGACTTTCTGGTTTGTTTCAACACAAGGCTAAGCCCATGACCTACCAACTGAATAGTAATCAATTTTTGTGAAGTTCTGTGGCCATAGCAGGACAACTGATCAGGCAGGTATAGTGAAGGATCATGCGGTGGTCAAACTAGATCAGGCTTGAGAAAAAATGGTTTGTACTATCTTATTGAAAGGTAATGACTTGCAGAAATGAAAGATACTGAATAGTACCTTTCTGAGGTGGTGGAGAGCTTCAGCATAGTTGAGAAACCAGTGACTGTTCAGGAAGGTTGTAAAATGTCAAGGAAGGAAATGTGTGCAAGTTTGTTGTTTGTTTTTTTTTAAAAAAATTATTTTGCTGGCAGCTATGTGTTTCTAGTGTTTGGAGGATTTGTTTTGGTTTGGTTTGTGTTTTTTTGAGTGAAGTGACAAAAAACACTAGGATGAGCCTTAGTTTAGTTAGCCTTAGTTAGCCTGGAGTACCACTACAACTGGATTTTTAGGCTGTGTCTGAACTGTTAAATAAGACATATCTAGGATCAACCCCATACTCTTGAGTCCCACGGCACAGACAGCTGATGTCTATGGTGTAAATTCTCTGAGCTTCCAAAGCAATTTGTAGTGTGTGATCCACCTGCTTACTTGGAATGGTTCCTGAAATGTTCTCACTTATGAACTGTGCCTGCAGATTGTCTAGGAGAGGGCTAGTTGGCATGGGTGACAAGCATTTAAAGAGCAATTTTAACAATTTAAATTGCAGGTGATCACATTCTAGTGCTCAGGAGTGTTTCTGGGCAGTATTTGATTTGCTAGTATAGATCAAGCTGCCAAATCCCTGGAAGTGGCACCAAAGGGTGACTGTGAGATTAAGAACAGAACCTTACTAGCCCCAGAGATGTTGAGAAATTACACAGAGCTAAGCCTGGTGACCATTCCGATGAGAGACATCAGGCTGGGCTTTCAGCTGTTGCTATACTTAATGAAACTTATGAAAGATGTACTCCTTTGTTACCTGGAGTAGGGGATATATAGGTAGAATAAATGTGCCTACATATCTGCTTTTATCATCCTAGTTCCTGTGATGAGTTGGAGTAATCAGAAAAGGCTTGCTTGGCCTATTAAAGAACAGAGTTGATGTACACACTCTCTTCTACAGGAGCGGTCCTTACTCCTTGCTGGAGCAAATCTATACATCGTCCTTTAACATGTATTTTTCTTCCTTTTACTTTTTCATTTTTAGGTTCATTCTTATTTTGACTGAGTGGGACTACAGTTGTTGTCAAGAAAAGGATTCCCTTTTGGCTGCTGTTTTATCTGTCTTTCTCCAATTTGTTGCTCCATCTTCAGCTGTGTTTTTTCCCATCACATGCTAGGATTTAATTATAATCTTTTTGACATCACTCTCCTCTCAGAAAGTTTGAGTTTGTACTGGTTGATTTTGTTGTTTTGTTTTTTTTCCCCCTGAGCTTCATCTTCCATATTCCATTTATTATTTTTGCCCCAATTTCGCATTTTGTTTATCATTTGGTAAGAGATAACCACAAGCCTTGAAATGGTGTTTGGGGCTACTCTTCCATCTCACCAGGGCTTTGGTGTGGATATAGCACTTGTGAGGCATCTGAAGTGCTGAGAACCACACAGTGTGTCTTTTCTAATCTCTCCTGGAGATGTTCAATTTTTCATGAGTAATTAAGAGCAGGAATTTCAAGACGGGGGATTTATTTGAAATGAAAATTCTTAAATGTTACAGTGGGATAGGTGGGACATTTCTTATGATCTCCTTTCTGTTTAAAAAACAAACTTGATTTAAAAATCTAACTCAGTTTCATCCCAGTGCAAAGCAATAGCTCCTTATTATTGCAAGAACTTTGAAGAATTGAAAAATACCTCCTTTTCAGTCCTTTTCTAATATACAATTTATCTTTTATTTATGAATTAATGAGAAAGTGAAGAATCACTGCAACATTTACACCTACGTATTGAAGTTTTAAGTGAGTAGTGTTTGATGCCTCAGTTATGGGTAAGGATGTATGTCAAATGTCCTCAATTTGGCTCTGTGAGAAAGTTCAGGGGACTGACTATTTGTAGTGAAGCTGGTGGGGATACTTGAAAAGATTTAATTGTGAACCTGCTTTGAATACCTTGCCAAATCAGATCATTATAGGGGATTAGATTTTACTTGAGCTGCCAGGAGGTATGTAGTTACTTAGATATTCAGTCACCTTTTTATTTACCATGTTTCACCATTTTTCACCACGTTTCGCTCCTCTTCTTGCTGCATTTTTGAAGAAGAGTAACCATGCTCCTGTGCTTCATGCTTGATGCTCTGTTCTCCTTGGCTGCTAGGCATAATCCTTGCCAGCTTTGCAGGTCTGAAGGGTCCTATGTGCAAATTTGTCAATCGCTAACTGCCTCCAGTGTGTGAGGTTATCACAGTGGTGCCTTTTGGCATACACAGGAGCAGAACTTCTAGCACTTAAGATGGCATCTTTTCACCCAGAGAGGCAAAGCTTTGGGTTACTTTCATGGACTTAAAGGCTTCAGTGTCACTTGGTATTTCAGGCACTTAATCACTGTTCTGCAGCTTTTCTGTGGGAACTGAGATTGTCTTTCAAAGATGCTTTCAATATGTTTGTGCTGTACAATGGAAATGATGTAGTACATAATCATTCCTCCTGAGCTAGTACTGGTCACGCAAGTACTTCTATGTAGTACAGGTGTATGATTGTGCAGAGACACTAATTTTGATATTAATGCTGAAAAGCCCTGCTGAGTTGCTGAGCACCATTCTGCAGCCAGCTTGCATACTGATGGTTTCTGTTACATGAAACTGCTGAGTGTAGTCATGCCTTTAGACTTACAAGTGAAACACCCTGGATTCTGAGGAGCTTCAGTGTTCAAAAAATTTGTCAACTTTTCTGTCAAATAAATATAATTATTTTCTTGATAGAATTACAGATCTGGTGAGTGAAACAAGAAAAAAAAACAGAACAAAACACAAACTCAGCAGTTTGCTACAACTTTTGGAAAAGTATTTAATGAAGACTAATCCCAAAATAAATTAGAAACCAAAGCTGGTTAGAAGTACTGTAAAGAACAATATGGTAAGATACCCACTGGTGAATCCCAGATCCTTATAGACTCTCTGTCCTTCTTTAATTAATCATCAGAAGTACTACCAAACAGTGTGTTAGTGAAGTCCAATGAAGATACTAATTCATTAGAGTTCTCAACAGTAACAGCACTGAAAGAGTAAGAAAAGCTTTCAACACTGAGTAATTACTGTACAGGAATGAGGAAATAAAGATTCTGTCATCAATAAATTAATCTTAGGGAGTGTATAAATAATCTCGTTTTCCATATCTACTCTATTTTAACCATCTAGAAATGTATTTGAGTACCCATAAAGACCGCAATAGAGGAAGCAGCCATGCAACCAGTAAATTGGAATATTTTTGCCTCAAAATAAGTTAATACACTTGAGAGAGGATAAATTGAAATGCAGGAACCCAGACAAAAGAGATGTTGAGGTGAAGAAATGACAGTGAGGCACATTGCACTAGGTCTTAGGCCACCTTGTTTTCATTCCTGTCTCTGCTTCTGGCTTGCTACATGACCTTGATCCAATCAGTTCCTTATTTTATGCCTCAGTTTTTTCATCTGTTAAAAAATGGGGATAATGATACTGACTTGATGATGAAAAATGCTTTACAAAATGTGGGCGCTATTATAAGCAAGGTATCAGATCACCAGGTCGGTAGCTAATGGTTCATGAATTTGTAACTATAATGTAAAACTATGTAATTTGTAACTTGGATTTACTATGGGTAAAATATTCCATTTAAGTGTGAGCCTTGGTTAACCAAAACAAACATGAAGGGTTTCAGTGAGAAAAAGAAGTGTTTTTTTGTTGTTTATGATTCAAGGACTTAACATGTATCTATAGTTGGACTGTTAATTAGATGTTTAGATTAGGTAGATTTTTAAAAATTAAATCTAAACCTGTTTGGAACAGATGCCTCAATGTGTTGTGATAGATGCAGTGTAAGGATGAGACAGTTACCAGAACAGTGTCATCTAAATTGATACAAAGCTGCTCAAGTTAGCTGTGAATGACTGGATCTGCATGTCCCATTGCATCCCCGTGCAGGCACAAAACCAACCAGAGCAGTTTTGGCATGGCACTACTGCACAAGGATTGTCTTGGCTAGTATATATGGGACAAAACTTGCTCTGCAGGTGCTGGAGCAGTGATCTGAACGTGTGCAGGACACCTGGTATGGTTATGCCAGTTGTGCCACTTTGCCTAGTGTGGCAAAGTTGCTGTGCTCACTGAGGAAGTGTGAAAGCTGATCTATTCATGCACAGGGAATTTCTGAAAATCCTTCTGTACATCCTCTGGCCATTGCATGTAACAGCCAGAGATGGCTCAGGTAATGTCTGCAAGACTCAAGGATATCCGTTAGCCAGGATTGCTAATGGTTAAAACAATGTTTTAACTTCTGGTAGAATTCAGGTAAAACGGGCCCTCAGGAGGTGATGGGGCCCCACACTTCTCTCATGCACAGTTGACTTGGATTCTGCTGATCTGGATCTTTGCAAGTTGATTTTTAATCTGAGGGTGGAGACCTTTTGCAGTGTTAGACCATTTCACTATGAATGATATTTTCCTATCAACTAATCAGAAATTGTTGTTTCGCAGGTTATGTCCACTGCCTTTTGTTGTGTCACTGTGCACCTCTGGTTCTACTTTTTCACATTTTACCATTGAGGGTCCATGAAGACAGTAAAGGATTTCTTACATAGCCTTCTCTCTAAATGCTGAACAAACCTAATACTCTCAAACTCTCCCCATACCTCATGGGGAGATGCTAGTGATACCACAGATACTAGTGATGCTTTCAAGGGATCAGTACTGGAACCAATACTCCCCAAAATCTTCAACCCAATGCCTACACTTTTGCTACTATAGATTATAGCTGGCCTTCTTAGCTGCAAAGGTACATGTAGAGTCATCCACAGGTTGTCTGCTGGGACTCCTCAGAACTTATTTTGAAACAATACTTTGTATACTGTTGACTCCTTGACTGTACTATGAGGTTCATACTGCCCAGTTGCAATATTTTGCACTTATTTTTGGCGAGGTTCTGCATGAGGTTCTTCATCGGCTCACTCCTCCACCCTATTGAGCTCCCTCTGAATAGCAGCCCACTAGTGCTTCCACGTCCCCTCTATCCCTCCTAATTTTGGACCATCATGGACATGCCCAGTGTGCACTCCATTCAGTTGCCTTGGCTCGTGATGAAGATTTTGGGAAGTATTGGTTCCAGTACTGATCCCTTGAAAGCATCACTAGTATCTGGCTGCCAGTTGGTTTTCATACTGCTCATCTCCCCAGATAGAAAGAAGACGTGTTGGAGAAAGAGGGTCTGAGTTAGCATGTGGGTTGATGAGCAGAGCAGAGCTGCCATAGTGAATCCACAATACTTGTTCTGGCCCCTGGTGAGAGAGCTCTTTAGCATACCAGAGAAGATAGATCTCTCTGCAGCATGATTCAATCTTACCTCTAAGAGGCTGCAGTGAAAAAATAGAGCAATTATCTAAAAATGTTAGTATGCATAGAACTCAAAGATACAAGAATAGGAAAAGAGTATAATATGACATGTAAACAATTGAAATGAAGGAAAATTTTGGCTGAATGTCAATTAGAAATTATAAATGAGAAACACATGAGTATACCACAGTGTTCTTCTACAAGAAATAGCTGAGCAAAATCATACTTTTTCTCTCATTTGCTGAGAAGGATATGGGCTGAATCCTTATTTATCAATTTGTGTTCTGATATTTTTGTGTCTTTGGTATTTTTGATACCTGTGGCTATTAGAGAAGCTCTTTGCTGCATTGCTCCATCCTGTTCGGTTGGGCTTCACACCTGAACTCCCAGCAAGGATAGACTGGGGCTGAAACGCAGTGAAAGGTTGGGTTGAAGAAGAACTACTAAATACAGGTAGTCCAGAGGAGGGCCATGAAAATGATCAGAGGGCTGGAGCACCTCTCTTACGAAGAAAGGCTGGGAGAGTTGGGGTTGTTCAGCCTGGAAGACTCCAGGGGGACCTATTAGCGACCTTCCAATACCTGAAAGGCGCCTATAAGAAGGCTATTCACTAAAGTACGTAACCATAGGATAAGGGGTAATGATTTTAAGCTAGAAAAGGGTAGATTTAGGTTGGACATTAGGAAAAAGTTCTTTAATATGAGGGTGGATCACTGGAACAGGTTCCCTAGAGTGGTGGTGGGGGCCCCATCCCTGGAGACATTTGTGGTCAGGCTTGATGGGGCTCTGAGCAATCTGTTCTAGTGTGAGATGTCCCTGCTTATTGTTGGACTAGATGACCTTCAGAGGTCCCTTCCAACCCAATACATTCTATGATTCCATCATTCTTCACTTTAACATTATTATGTAGCTTTTTGTGTGAAATGTATTTTCTGTCTTTTATATACTTATCACTATGTAATCTGAGCAGCTTTTCCCAAGATTGTATGTCATCTGTAAATCCTGACTTTTTCCCCCTAATATGAAAATGGGGGGAAGCTATTAGCCTGAAAAAGGAGTTTTCTTTCTAATGACTGGACTTGAAACGCCAAAGAAATCCACATTCTGACCTAATCCTGTATGAAATCCCATTATATAGTGGCTCCAGTGAAACTTAGAGCTTATTTAGCTCCTGAGTGTGCAGATCTGGTGATCTATCTAGGATAGAAGTCCCTGTTTGTGAGTTTAATACTTCCTACACTCAGGATGCTCTGTACCACTAAACCAGTGTAAGCCTGGTGAAATAGTATAATCTGCTTTACTAGTTAAAGGTAAAAGTTAATCTTTTAATATATCTTCCTGCTGTTACGTCTTTATGGCACTCTTTTATCCTAACACTTTCCCCAAGTCCTAGAGCTTGTAGTTAGTTACCATTTCATATTTAAGTTTCCGTCCAACTAACTCAAAATAGTTAAACCCATTTTGAAGCAAAGTGTCTGGCACTTCATTCACTGTGGTGAAGTGCATCTCTTTATACTAGGGCAGAAGTTGCCCCAAATGTCTCATTTAAAGAACGACATCACATGATAATTTCAGCTACTCTTGTGCCAAATCCTGTCAAAACGTTTTTGTTTCTGCACATCATCATTATTTGTTTATGACTACGAGGCCGTGGGAAAAAACATTTCTTAGCTAATTACAGACACAGAGCCTGCAGAGGGAGCTCAAACCCTTGTTTATATGGGCCTCACTAAAATAGCCTTTTTTTTTACTTGCAGTAAAGTAACTTGATATTTAAATATATCAGAAATTTGTTCTTAAATATATAAGATTTTTGTATGGGGAACCTAGCAATTTTGGAGCAGCATGTGAGAGTAAAAGACACTGCAAAGTGTCTGGGAAGAGTGAAGATTTCTGGGACTTGGTAGGTGGCAGTGTTTGAAATCTCCAGAGCTGTAACATCCAGACCTTCAAGCCTTCCTTTTCAGTCCTCATTCTGAATGGAAAATAACTTCAGTAGGTCACTGCTCTGTCAGGTCAGAGACAAAATAGTGCAGAAAGACCAAATAGAACTCCCTGAGTTGGAGCTCAGATCAGGAATATGGAGCTGGAATAAATGAGGCACGGAATAGATGAGCTGAGTAGGCTGTTGCAGACCTTCATGAAGGAAGGACAGTGCCTTATTTTGGGTGGGAGCAGGCAACAAAACTTCTGGGTAAATGAAATCTTAAAAAAACATTTTATTTGCTTTGCTTAGTATGATACATTTTGTCATGAATGTCATGAGAGTGAGAGGAGGTATGTAAATGCCATAGGAAGGAACTAGTAATATTGCAATCTACTGTTTAAAAAGTAAAAAGAAAAGACAACCAAACAAACATATGCAAATCTAGCAAACAGAGATAAATTGAAGTGATGACGATGTTTAGAAGGACAGCGCTACGCCCCTTAATCCTCCTCTTGGCAGGTGCAGGCAAGGCCAGGACTTACAAGGACCATTTCCTTCTGCTGCCCTGGAAGGTCTCCAGCTGCAGAAGGCCTCTGCCTCACAGTTGTGATGTGTATTAAACTTCCAATCCTTTTTCACAGAAGCTGAAGATGAGGAAGAGCTATGTTGTTTGCTATCTAGTCAGACAAGTTGGCTTTGCAAGGACAGGAGTGTGGATGTAGCCAGAATCTGCTAACCTGCCAAACTTGGCTGCTGTGAAGGCAAGAAATGCCTGCAAGTTTGTTCTGTTTTGAGAGTCCTTTAATAATTGAGGATGGAGGAATGGTTTTAGTGATACCATGTGAGTTTTTGGTGTAAATAGGTTTTCCCTATGATTGCCTCTTCTGACCACTGGCAGTGGGCGCTGGCATCGTCTCGGAACAGCCTGAAATAAAAATTGGCATCAGTAGCTGATTGCTAATTGCACAGGCCTGATAGAGGCAAAAAAATGTTACCTTTTTGGTCTTTCTGGTGAAATTGTAAACATTGCCAGGATTGGTTATGCAGATGGCTTATCCGTTCATACTGAAAAATAAAAGTGTGTTTTCAGGGGAAGAGTTTCACAAGTCATTCCAGCTTCTTTCATTTCTTGTGTATGTGACAGAGGATTTTTTAATTTTGTCTTCAGTACTGGATGCTATGGAATATTTGGCTGCCATTCATTACAAAGTGAATTGTATCTTTCTATATGTTGGGTTTTTTTCCAAGTACTATTCATGTCTTCTTTAATTTGCTGGAATAAATTTTGAAAGTCTTAAGTGCTCATTTTAAGTTTCCTACTTGGAGAAAAGGTGTTGGTATACTAACAGGCTTTTTGTGAACTAAATATTGGTGATAAATTATTATGAACAATACTAACCAGTCAGCTAATCAGTGGGTTCCAAACAGTGAGTTGAAACTTTTCTTATTTGTTGTATCTTTAGATCTACAGTCATCCTACCTTCCTCCTGGTGAATACATACCAATCCCTAGTATTGGTGGGGGGGGGGGGGGGGGGATCTAAAGCAGAGATGTAGGCGCCTCCTTCTCTCCAACCTGTTTGTTTTATTGCCAAAACCTCTCAAGAGTTTCATGTACACCCTGGATCAAGAACATATTTGTAGTTCATTGCAAACAGAGACTTCACGGAATATATTTGCCCACTTTGCTGTTTTTAATCTAGTATCCTTGGTCACATGCTGTAAGTAAAAACTGTTGTTAACCACTTGGTTCCTGACTATCTGTGTGTTGCACTGTGATGGCATCTTACTGTTTGCAATAAAACATGATATTTCTTGGGTTCACATGAGTAGAGAAGTTTGTATTCACAAGAGTTCATTACATAATGGTCAAGCAATCAACCATTCTTACTGGTTCATTTTTTTTTTAAAGTAATAATAAATGGATTTAGACTAAATATTAAACTCCTATTAAGTTGTTAAACTTTACCCCAAATATGTTTATAACATAGTTTGTTAACCTTCTGCGGGAGAAAAAGAGGTAAGTGTTGACATAGTGTTAACAATTAAAGACTTTGAGTTTTGAGTGGAACCAACTGTAATCATCACCAGAAGCCACAGACTTTCTAGTCTTTCATGAAATGGAAGATGTGTTCAGTAAAACCCGTGTGTGCACTCCACGTGTGATGTGCATCGGCTGCCTGGTTTATTCTCTGTTCTCTGCTGGGGCCCTGTATCACTCTCACTGCATTTGTTCCAGTTCCCACTCAGACTTTCTCCTGAAGCTTTTCCCTCCCAGGAAGCAGAGCACGACAGCAGGCGGGATTGTTCACCCTTGGATCCACTCCAGCCAGACTGACTTCCTTTACCCAGGACAATCCTTCAAGACAAGTCTTGTGCCCTTGCTTGCCCTCACGTGTCCCTGCACCATGCTGAGGGACACACAACTCACACCGTTGTCATCATGCTGTAAGACCCCATGCTGCTGATCTGTGGCCCGGTCCTCTCAGTATTTAGGTCACTTCGAACTGGAAAATGAATGAAAAATAATTATTGTACTTTGTATCTCATGGTCACCTAGGGTGCAAAGAAGTTGCAGGCCGAGTTGTATAAATTGTGAAGGTGGCAGCTCACCCATTGAGAGGGTCCCAGCCCTGAGGAGTGTATACGTGTGTCAGTCCTCCCCAGCGCTGATAGTTAGGGCTTGCTTCTTCATGGAGTCTTCTCAAGCATTGTAGGTGTAGGTCCCAGAATCACCATATGCTTTCCCAAGTGTGTTTCTAGACTACCCTGGCTGCACGACAGAGGCAGTGAAACCATCAACATTTCAGAGTGAGCTTGGGTTTCCTCAGTGACTTTTCACTGCCAGGTTCTAATAAACCTTCAGAAAGTGAAAACCCGCCTACAACAAACATCCAAGGTTTTGTATGTTATTCACTTCATGTCTGCACATTGCAAACAATAGGTGTTGTTGTTGGAAAACTGCAAAATTGG